>NW_026087412.1:622500-1822500 GCF_022539395.1 Myiozetetes cayanensis | reverse complement strand
CTCAATGAATTTCTGTGGAATGCTCACTGGAGACAGGAATGTTGGTTTCCCTGCTGCCCTTCCCAAGCGTGCAGTGGCATTCGGATAAATTACACACACAGCACTTTTTTTTAGCTCTTTTTAGTCTTTTCCTCGCTGGGTTTTGCTTGCAGTTGGCCAGCAGTTTGGACTGGAAGCAAGACACGGCTCCTCTCTTTCTGGAGGTCACTCAATTATAGCAATCAGTGCATCCAGGCTTCCAAAAATATTAACTGTTGACTAAGTGGCCAACAATGAAAAGGGTAAGGAATGTTTGCTGCTTCTTTTCCCTTCGTGAGTCTAATGGTAATTAAAGGTCCCAGAGCAAGAGACCTGGAGAGGGAAGCTTTCTAATTTTCCCCAAAACAACGTTCCAGAAAATTTCCTTATTAGTAGGATTCAACCCTGAGCTGGGATGCTCAGCTTGAACCTCCCATGTCCTGTGTTGTCCTGCTTGGGCTGGTGATCAAAGATATTAGGAACCTCAGTGTTCTCCAGATCTTTCCTCTGCCATTTCTTCCTCCATGGACACTTGAAAACATCTGGGGATGGGGCAGCCACAGCTTCTCTGGGCAACCTGGGCCAGGGCCTGCCCACCCTCACAGGGAGGGATTCCTTCCCAATATCCCACCTAACCCTGCCCTCTGTATTTGTAACACCTTCCCAAGGTTTCAGTGCTGGGTGGATCTGTCTGGGCACAGCTTTGGATCGTTGACCAGCACTAACTCCATACCCTCCCCAAGTTGTCCACAGGCCCTCAGACCTGCCCTGCAGTCGAGGGCACTCATCCAGCCTCCCCTTCCAGGAGCACATGGAACAGTAACTTGGATCTGTCTGAGCCCAAAGCTTACTGGAAATTGTAAAAAACACTTGGATCCGCAGAATGGAGTGGGAAGGTTGGGGGGTGGAGGGGGCAGTTTGTCATCTCTGGTCCCTCCTACTTCTCACAGGATTTCTTTTAAACTCCTTCCAGCCTAATCCCCCCAACTATGTGATCTTTGTCCCAGAGGAGCTGTGCCGTTTCTATGGAGCCCCAAAGATAACTATCCCTTTTCCCTTTGATTTAATTTAGTAGGTTCAAGGACTCAAGTAAAGCAGCAGAGGCCAGATACAAACACTCCGCTGGAAAAACACTCCGGAGGCTGCACAAGTGGCGGGGAAGGAGCCCAGACAATAGGTCTTGACTCGGCGATTCTCTCCGCTCCCAACCCCAGCGGGCGCATGTCAAAGGCTGCAGATTAACACCCCCCCCGAGCTCTGCTCGACCGCGGGGCCTCCCCAAACTCGTGGCAATAAAAGCTCAGCCTCAAATCAAAAGCTCGGCTCGCTGAGCAGTCAAAACAGCGCAGGGGGAGCCACCAGAAACACCCACGGCATCCCCGAAGGAGGGTCAGCCCCTGGGACCGTCCCCGCCCCTGCCTCCACCTCTCCCAGAGGTGGCCAGCAGCCCTAAGGCTCTCTTGGACGCTGCCAGCTGAGCATCTCCCAGCGGCCTGAAACTCCTCAAATTCATCATCCCAACCCTTCCATTAGATGGGAAATTATTAATCACATTTTCAGGTAGGAAAGCGAGGCAGGAAAGCACTGAAGGGATCTACAGAGCTTGATAAGAAGAAGAAGGGGTTTAGGGACTTAGTGGCAGTTTGAAAAACTAAAGAAAAATCATTTAGGATGGATCAAACCCAGGCTTTTTTTTTTTTTTTTAAACTTTTGGCAAATCGCACACTGAGAGAAAAGGAGAATGGGTCGTATAAAATGTTACATTTCAATCAAATTGAAACCATCCCTCTCACAGATTTCTTGAAAATGCCTTGGAACCACTTACACAATTAAGGGAAAGCTTGAAACAGGGATTGAAATGGTGCATTCAAAAAAAAAATTTCAAAACAAGCCCTTGCCGTGCTTTTTCAGAGTTATCTCTGCTTTTTCCAGGCTTCATCACTGGGCAAAGTGGTCAGAAATTTACTACACGTTTCACTGGGCTGGAATTCGCATTTTCCACCAAAAAAAAGAAAGGAAAAGAAAGGAAAAGAAAACAAGTTTTCCTCCAGATGCTGCAGGTCCAGTGGGGAGGCTGGAGCAGAACCCAGAATTCCTCCTTCAGCTCTGGATTCTCATCGGCCTTGCCCTTGGATTCATCCTCCTCTTCTTCGCTTTCTCAGCCTCTAAAACCAGGAACACAAACGTTTCCCCACCCAGAGCGCTTTGAACGACGCGTGGAAAGCACGGCTGCTAAATATTAATAAGTTCTGTGTAATAATCTGCTTTTTTATGGAAATATCATTCATATTTATGGGGCAATTAACTGCTGATAGATCCCCTTGAATATGCAACGTGGGGCCTGAAGCTCCTGCAGCAACGAGGGTCTCATCCTGCATCTCTGACCCCTGCAAGACACTCCAGGAAGGGAATTAGTCTCATTGACAGAGTAAAGAGCCCTTCCACACTCAGTTTTCCTCACACACAAGGAAATCCAGCCCATCCCTGTAGTCCCAGCCTCTCCCAGTGCCACCAGCTCACACTTTGCAAACCCACGGTTTGTTTAAGGGCTCAGTTATATTTAAATGACAAAGGCTCACCTGTAGCTGAAGTTCCACCCTTTCAAAGCCACATAAAAAAAAATAAATAAATAAATGGAGCTCTCATTTAGCACTTCAGTCTGCAGCAGGATTTTTTGGCTTCCCAAGATGATTTAATGATGCTCAACTGGGACAGGGGAAACCCCAAACCATGAGATATCGGGGTGCCAAGGGCAGGGAGGATTGGGGTTTCTTTCCCGCCTGACTGCAAAACCAGCAGCACAAAACAAGACCACAGGGTGGTGATTAAAATCATCACAAAAAAATTAGATCCCTCCCCCTTTTTCCCCCTCACATAATGGCAGGTCATTAAAGTTAAAAGTCAGTGTCAGCAAAAAGCCACGGCAGCATCTTCCATCCCCCTGCAGCTCTCCTGCCGTTCCTCGGGTCTCTGAGGCTTGTTGGCTCCTGGCTTTGGGGTTTCTTCATCTTCCACCTGTTGCTGGGGCTCGTCAGCAAAGCTTTCAAGGTGCCAGAAGGAGTCTGTTGGGATAGGGAAGCTTTCAGGTGCTCCGAATATGTCGAGGTCGGGGAGGAATTCGTGTCAGATGTAACCCCAGAGACAGCCCTGTCTGGAGCTGGAGGTGGGTGTTGGGCAGAGAAAGGGGAAAAGCAGCTCCAAGGGCCTTTGATGGTGCTGTGCCACCCCAAGAGGTTGTCTCCACACTCAGGAGGCAGGTCCATCCCTGGGGCCATCCCTGGGGCCATCCCTGGGCCATGGGTTGAGCTGACCTGCATTCCTGAGGTCACGGAGGGCAAAAGAGCCTGGAAATCAGGCACAGTCCTGTCTGTCACCTCCTGTGAGCAACAGAAGGTCCTCTGAGGCCTCTGCCTTGTCCCAAAGCATAGAAAAACACTGCTGCCTCATCCCTGGAAGTGTCCAAGTCCAGGTTGGATTGAGCCCTGAGCAACCTGGTCCAGTGGGTGGCACCCCTGCCCATGGTGGGGTGATTGGAACAAAATGATCCTTACAGTCCTTTCCAATGCAAGCCATTCCATGATTTTATGATTCCCAAAGGAGCCAGGCCCTCCTGTGGGTGTCAGCACCTCTGTGGACACACACACAGATGTTTAGGGTTGACTATAAAATCATTTTCCTCCATCCCAAGCAGCTCAAGCTGCTTTGCCCCCAGCACTTCCACTCCCTCCATGCACACCAAGTGTTCCCATCCTGCTGTTTGTAGGGAGAAGCAAAGTCCTTCCAGGGGCTCTTGGCAGACAGGTTGTGTCTTTCTGGGCTCTTGTTGACTTACAGAAAGGAAGGACAAGAAGGTGGACTCGTGCAATCATCTCTCTCCCGCTCTTCCACCCCAGCTTGCTGCTCATCCCTGCTGGAATTTGTGCCTGTCTGGGGGGAAGGCTTTGTCCCAGGGACATGGGAATTGAGGATTAATAATCACTGACAAAGGGAAACCACTGCATGCAGCTAGATTGCTGATTTGGTATCAGCAAATGCTGCTAAGAAGTCCGTGGCCCCAGGGGAATCTGCCGTGTTCCAGGTTTCCAAGCACCAGCTGCTCCGGCCGGTCTGGTATCGGAGCATGACCCCAGGAAAAAAAAAAAAAAAAAAGAGGAATTCTTATTTTCCATTTGATCCCAGAGAGATGGATTGTGTCTGTTTTTGCTGAGCTCCTCCCAGGCCCCTCTGGATGGCTGCTGAATGATGCAGGCTCCGTGTTATCCTAGGAGAAAATTTCATTTCCCCATTTTTACGCTGCACCGTCTCTGAACTGTTCCAGCTGTCTGGGAGTGGAGGTTCTTTGGGAATGATGCACCTCACCCATGCTCCTTTTCCTCTCCACGGGTCAAAACTAACCATGGCATGACAGTGTGAGGCTTTCTGGAGGGAGAAGGGAAGATGTTCCTGCCGTGGTCCTTTTGGGGTGAAAGGGGCTGGGCCCTGCATTGTGTCCCTGGGGGGCTGGGGAGGCTCCCCCTGCTCCTGCCACCCCTGGGCAAGGCTGCACTTTCCTCTGGAACAGGAAGAACACAGATGTTGGGAGCCCCTTGGAGACATCCACCCTTTCCTCCTTCCAGGGATTATCCTTGCATGGATTCCTCACCAATCATTTGGGAACCAGCTTCACCTTCCCCTTCCAAACCCCAAAAGAGACGATGCATTTGAACCCAATCTGACACATTTTCCCCCAAAACTCTTGTTGTAAAGCTCCACTTGTCCCCCCTCCAGCTTTGGGTGAGGGCTGACAGCTGGATTTCTCTTTCACCTCCTCTTCACACCTTGCAGAACAGGGTCTGCCTTTCACAGCCAGGACTCTGATCAACATTTGCAAGTCTGTCTTGTGGCTTCCAGTGGCCCTAAAACCTGCAAATAATATGCTGGAAATTCCCTGGCCTTGCCCATGTTTTTGCTGTGTAAGTCTCAGCACCTCCCCTATCATTAGTCCTCCTTCAGCAAACAGCTATTGTGCACTTGATACTTTTATCTTTTACCAGTTTTCCTTTACATTTCTCATCTGCTAAATTGCATTTTTGTGGGCTCGTCTCTCCCTTTTTTATTTCAGTTTACGTTATCCCTTTCCCCGGTGCAACTGCACTCGTAGGAAGATTTTAATTACCTCCCTTTAAAGCCAAATGACAAGTAGAGCATGTCATTTGTAGCTAAAGTATCACTTGAAAATGCAAAAGCCCCGGCTTTATCAGGCTTAAAAGCTTTCCTGGAATCTGTTCAAAAACTGCTGACTGGGCAAGATTAAACATCGCAGCGTTAAAGTAAAAGATCTCTGCATGTGGTGCTCCTTCATTCCCAGGGGGGATCGAGTTAAACTGCAGTGCAGCCCTCGGGCCTTCTTGGAAAATATTGGCAGGGGGTTTTATCTCCCCTCTGGGCAACGGGGAGATGGGGCTGGAGCTGTGGGGACGGGGATGTCAGCACAGCTCCAGTGGGGACAGCGGGGAGCAGGTGCTTCTGGAGCAGAGAAGTGACAACAGAGGGCACCTGAGGAATGGCCTTGTCCTCACACACCTCACCCTGAGTGAGAACCCTCTGCCAGGCTGGTCCTGGGCATCCCACAGCACAGGGAGGGGCTGAGCCCATCCAGGCATCAAGGGAAACCAGCTGTGAAGGTCATTTCTTGGGGGGGGAAAGGAAGGATGTCAAAAAATGCAGCTGAAAAAAATAATTTTAAAAAAGGAAATCATCGTAAAAATCCTGATTTTTCTCTCCTTTTAATTGTGGGCAGGGTGGCTGAAAGTGAGGAGGACAAGGCGAGTCCAACACCAAGGAGGGTGGTTCCAGCACCAGCTTCCCTGCCCACCCATCCCTCAGGAATTTGGAGGCATGAGCTGTGCTGCTGGATCCCAGGGAGGCTGGAGGGGGTGTGGAGATGCCATCCCATCAGGAGCAGAGCCCTGAGGATGAAGATACCAGGAAACTGGGAGAAAAAAGTGGTCAGAACTGACTCTTCCTCTCTCCCCACCTGTGAGGAGCTCCGGTTTGGACTTCCCTGAAGGCTGAGGGGAGTGGGGGATCTCTTAATTTATGGTAACAGGTTTTCCCCTCCCTGAACACAGGGAGATGATCCTGATCTGCTGGCCAAGAGCTCCTTAGAAACACTTGGAAAGGAGAATTGTGGGATGTGGAGGGGAAACACTTATGGTTTAAAAGGCATATTGGACTTCCAGGTCTGTCCAGATTGTCTCTGAAGAAATCCTCTGAGAGCTTGAATTACTCATTTTTAATGGGAACAGGAACCACCTGCCTGCAATCACACACATAAACTGTTGGTTACTTTGCAATGGAAGAGCAGCTTAAATGCTTTTTTTACTGTAATGTTTAACCCACTGTGTGTTTTGGAGCTTTTTCTTCTTTTAATTGAAAACACACTTTTCCCATGTGTGACGTGCTCACCTCCATCTCTCCCGGCCTCCCCAAGAAGCAGGAACGAATCCCAACCCTTGCTGCGTGGTTTCAAGAACAAACAGCGAGCTGCTGCTCCCCTTTGCCCTCCTCCTTCCCTAAAATCCCCCAAGCTGACAGAGGGACACATCCTCATTTTTTTCCCTCCAGTTGCTGCAGCCTCCCATGCTCAGATTTCCCAGGAACCAGGCTGAGGTCTCGGAGAAAGCCACCCAGAAAAATTCCCATTTTCCTTTCTGCAGAGTTATTGAACCTGATCAAGTTTCCCCAAAACCACAATTAGGATTTCTAGACCATTTTCCCTTTTTTTTTTTTTTTTTTTTTTTAAGACAGCCAGGCAGAGCGATGCTCATCACCCCAAACTTCAGCCAGCTGGGGAAAATGCCAGCTTTGAGCCAAATATCCAACATTTTGTGGGTTTTCCTTAAATTTTTCTGCTCTCTCCTGTCAGGGAAATGCAACAGTTTTGCATCCCTGACCTGTGTGTGTGTGTGTGTGTGAGTGTGCCTTCCAGCTCGAATCACCTTTTGTCCCGGTGGGTTTCTGGAGGGGCTGAGCATTCCCTTCAATAAAGGGCCCCGAATGAATGTCCCCTTCTCAGGGATATCACACAACCCGGCCTGCAAAAGCCTTTTATGAGGACATTCACCTCTGATGGGATAATTTTACCTATCAGATCACATAATCTCTTCCCCTGATGCCGAGCCAGGAAATGAAAAAAGAGCAGTGGGGAGATTTCTGCCCCGAGCGCCAGGTTGTGCTGCGATGACAGCCCCGATTACCTGGTCACAGCCTCTGAAAGGACCAGGACGCCGAGAGAAGCCTAAAATTACAATGCCCAGCTAGACAATAGGTGGGGTAAGAAACAGAGCAGCAGCAGACGCTTTTAGATCAAATTTTCAGCGTTTAGTCTATTCATAAATGTTTGAGCAGCTTCGGAGCTCAGCGGCTGGAGGGGAAGTTCTCGTCTCTGCTCCGTTTTTGTCTGTGCTCAAAATGTTCAATACAAACACAGGAGGCTGAAAAAAAAAAACCCCAGAGGTTAAGAGGATTTGGGAGAAGAGCATCCAGATTGGCACACCAGCAAACTGAGATGTTAGCTGTGCCCTGCTCCCCTGGCTCTGACTCCTTCCACAGATCCCTTGTCATTGGGAAACTCAATCAGAATGAGCCAAAAGTGGAAGGTAATTACCAGATACCTGCTGGCGAGGAGAAACTGTTTCCAAGCCAGAGGAAGGAGCTGAGGTTTCTGCTCAGCCCTTTAGGGTGCAGCTCATCAGTGTCCTGAAACCAAAGCCACTGATGGGGAGGTGGAGGGTGAGGGGTTGTGCTGCCACAGCATCAGCCCCAGGAGCAAGGAAGGGCTCAATTGTCCCTTCTGCCCAAAGGCAGGATCAGCTTCTCTCCTGCTCTGCAAGCAGACTTCCACTGGAGGTCTGTAACATTGCTCTGCTGTCCTCACCTTTTGCAGCTTTCAGCAGAATTCAGCCTGAATCTCTCTTACCGAAATTCAAGCCCTCCCTTCTCCACCGTGTGTGTGGAGCACCGATCCTGCCCTCGCTTTCTGTGCAGCAGGGGTTTGGAGGTTTCTCTCATCTGCTTTTCCAGGTCTCTCTTCCTGAGGCCAAACTTCTTTCCTCCACCAGGGAGTTCATTCATGCTCAACTTGTGCTCAACTGCAATAATCTTCAGGCTGTTTGCTGAAGCCCCCCTGCCTGTCCAGTTGTTTTCCGTCCTTTCCAGTTGTCCATGGATTATTCCTGCAGTACCTCACGCTTGTTTCTCAATAATCTCACTCAGCTTTGTTGGGAGCACTTGGAACTCCAACCTGCCCCCAGCACAAGGGTCACCTCCTAATTTAGTGAGCAGACACATGGTTAGGGTATCCTGATAATTAATTAGAAGATTGAATAAGATTACACCTTGGGCACCCATGGAATCCAGCTTTCTCCAGCCTATGGAATCCAGCTTCCTCATCCAGGTGAAGCACCTCTCACTGCCTCTCCCCCCCCGTTCCTCATTTCACACCCACCCTGACACAGACAGTGCTTTTGAAAGGCCAAATACCAAAGCCTTGTACCTCCACCAACAAAGTAAGTCCGATGTAAATAATCTGCTTCATGCCTTGCGCTGCTCTCACTGCACCTGAACAATCCAGCTTTTGAAAGATAAGGCATTTCCCTCCCAGAATGTCAGTGTTTTGCTGGAAAACAGTGGCCTATACTGAAATGTCACCATTGTTCTCCCCAAACAACTTCTCTGCTTGTAGAACATATTAGCTCTGACCACTGAGCTGCTTGTCAAAACACTGTGTGTTCCCACCAGCCCATCCATAAGGGCTGGGTCCTCTTCTTCTTTTTTTCACCCTGAATAAAGGGACATTTTGTGTGTGTGTGTGTGTGTGTGTGTGTGTGTGTGAAATGCACATTATGGTTACAGATTTAATTTGATTGCTCAGTTAGGAAAATATCCCATTCTGGCCTGAGCCACAAGATGCAGGTCAGGTACGTGAAAAACCCCAAGGGGACAAAGAGCTCGGGGGTGTTATAAGGGCTCAAGGCTGAGGAAGCAAAAAGGAGAACTATGGAGAATACAGCCCTGATGGAAACCATCCCTTTGACCCTGGATGGAGTCCAGCTCACTCCTTCAGCATTCAAAGGACTGACAGGAGTGCCACTCCATCAGAATGCTTGTGCTCAGGGGAGGAAAGCCCTCTCCTTCCCTGCCAATCTGTATCTATTTATAGGGATCCGAGGGGTGGAAGACAGACACTCTCTTTGTGCTTACCTCAGGATGATAATTTCTGGGAATTCCACCTTTCCCTTGCCCCACAATTTCATTATTCTCTTATTATGGGGAAGCAAAGCCTGGCCAAGGCAGGCAGTGCTCTGACGAGCCACCTCCCGGGGTATTTTGTAGCCAGAGCAGGAAGTTGCAGCTGGGTTGGTAACAAAGACATCTTCCCTTTGATTCCCCCCCTGAGCCCTTCCCTGCAGCCTCAGCCTGTTCCCTCGGTGTTGATCTGCCATTTCACCTCCGCCCCGAGCTTTCCTTGAGAATATTCCGACATGAAAGAGGAGGAAGAGCCACGTGGGACGTTATTCCCTGCCAGCCAGAGCCGCTGTGATCATCACGCCTGACTCCACGCGGAGCACAGGACATGCCTTTCCACACCAGGCTCCCGAGCCCCGCCTGAGCCGGAGCAGAGCCTGGGGAAGAGCCCCTGGGGTTAAACTCTTCCAGTGGGGGAGAACCCGCAGCACACCTCAGGAATTCCCTGCCGCTTCCGACCGGTGGCTGCAGCCTGCAGTTCCGAGGGCAGAAGGCATGGATCCTCACTCTGCAGCGGGAATGTCTGAATCAGTTGGTGGGCGCTGGGGACAGTCTCCACTCCTGGAAGGAGGAGGAGATCAGGCTCACAGCTGAGCTGCACCTTTTATTATCACATAACCCCAGTTTCTGGAGCTGTTTGTAAATGAACCCCTTTGAAAACATGAACTCTCGTGAAAATCAGCGTTTAGGAAAATTCCGCGGGGATTTGGAAGGACCAGGAAGAACCGGGTTCCTTTTGGGAACCACAGCATCTCTGTCAGTAGCAGGGTGGCAAAGCACCTTAACTCAGCCCACAGTTCCCTCTCCCCCTCTCGTTGCCACCCCCATGGATTAGGTAGCCCACGGCTCAGGGTGGGGGTGGCCTCACCAAGGAGCTGCAGCAGCATCATGTGCTGTGTTGGAGGGTGCCCAGATCCATCCCCCCAAAAGGATTATGTATCCCCTGAGCAGGTCAGCACCAAACCTGGACTTATCACCTTCTTCTGGAACATCTCAAAGCCCTTCTGGGGGAGTGCTGGGTGCCAAAAGGGTTACTGGGGGCTATCTGCTGGTTCCTGGTGGAGGCTGGAGCAGGTTTGCCAGTGGCCAATTAATCAGCCTGGCCACTTTTCCCTGCTCCTCCAGCTGGGCTGTGTTCTGCTCCTGACCACAAATAAAGACAGCGAGGAAGGAAAGCGCCTCAGTCCTGCAGATAACCCGGCCCCCGTTCCCAGGCAGATCCCCCATGGATCAGCCCTGGATCTCCAGGGGGTTCAGAGTTCAGGCTCATTAGTGCAGGCTGAAGGAGAGCTAATCAGGGAGGAAGGGCTGATGTCAGAGCCTGCTCACCCTGCCCTGGTCCCGCAGGGAGGAGAGGCCCTGGGCTCCCACACGGCAGCACAGTCATTAATTAGCTCCTTGACGAGCCCCGGTCACCCTGCCCTGGCACTGCCCCTGCCGTGCCCTGACCCTGCCTGGGGTGCAGGTGTGTGGGGCTCACAGCCCCCCCAGTCCCCCACCACAACCCTCCACCACTTGTGACGTGGGAGGGGAAAGGCCACCTTTCACCCCAGGCAGAATCGTGTTTTGGGTGAAACAGAGCCCTTGTAGGAGCTGAGGGACGGGGCACAACCCTGGCATTCCCCCAGGTCAGCAGCAAAACCCACACTGATGGTGCCTGAGGTTGGGCCCTTTGCCTGGGGAGGGGCCAAACAGCAGGGCAGAGTCGTTCTGGATCATCCTGCCAGCTCTGCTGCTGCTGCTGCTGCTAAAGGTGGACCCAACTTCCCCAGGCAGAAAAAGGGTTTATTGCTTGGAAAATCATTAGGGAGAGTTGGCACAGACGAGCAGCCCAGGCTGTAATAGCTTAATCCAAAAAGAGCTGCTGAAACACACGAATTCCAGCCCTGTCCAGCTGGGCCCTTGTGTTGTGTTTGTCACGGTGGTGTTGGGTGGCAGAGCACGGGGTGATATCGGGGAGGGGGGCAGGGATGGACTCCCAGACATCTGCCCTGCACACAGACACAGCCAGCTGGGAGCAGCCAGGATCCCAAACCCATTGCTCAGGGCAAACATTTGGGAGCCTTGTCCCCACTGTGCCTACCCAGTCACCCCTCAGCCTGCATGTCCCCAGCACAGCAAGGACATGGACATGTTGGAGAGTGTTCAGAGCAGGCCATGGAGATGCTCCCAGGGATGGAGCCCCTCTGTCTGGAGCCAGGCTGGGAGAGCTGGGGGGGTTCACCTGGAGAAGAGAAGGGTCCAGGGAGACCTGAGAGCCCCTTCCAGGGCTTAAAGGGGCTCCAGGAGAGCTGGAGAGGGACTGGGGACAAAGGCATGGAGGGACAGGACAAGGGGAAAGGGCAGGGTTAGATGGGATATGGGGAGAAATCCTTCCCTGTGAGGGTTGGCAGGCCCTGGCACAGTTACCCAGAGAAGCTGTGGCTGCCCCTGGATCCCTGGAAGTGTCCAAGGCCAGGTTGGAAGGGCTGCCCCTGGCCCAGAGCAGATGTCCAGCTGCACCCGCACATTCCAGGCTGAATTCAATTTTCTGCTCCTCACCCAGGGCCCTGGAGAGCAGCAGCTGCCTCAGACTGCACCTAAGATGCATATAAATAGAGGCACAATACCTTATTCCAAAGGAATGCATGCCTAAGGAGATACTGTTACCTTGGGAGGAGGAAGGGGGGGGAGGCAAAACGCTGCCCAGAGGAAGGAAAAAGAGCTGACAGAGATCTGAGCTGCCTCTCCACTGTGCAGATAAAATATCATATGAACCCCCTCCCCTCGCCCTGCAGCCCAGGAAAGGGCTGAGTCCTGACACCCTCCCCTCTGCCCTCATGATGTGGCACCCAGGTTTGCTTCCAAAACGCTGGGAATTCAGGATGGGCCCTGTGTCCTCACCTGCATGGCACAGTGGGCTCCCAGGAACAACCCCCCTGCCCAAGGAATGAAGGGAAATCAGTGAATTCTGGAAGCTCTCACCTCTGCACTGCCAGACCCCAGGGCAGGTTTCAGTTCGAGGGCTGAAAATTGCCTTGGGCACAGGGGAGCACTTTGGTCCATCCAACGTCTTTCTGGACATCCTGCCTTGCCAGAATGTCCTGCAGGGACCAGCCCAGCGTCCCTGCTGGGTGTGACATCCCTGCTGGGTGAGATGTCCCTGCTGGGTGAGATGTCCCTGCTGGGTGAGATGTCCCCGCAGTTCATGTGGGGCATGGAGATTGCTGGGCTGGGTGACCCGGCACAGGCCATGGGAGCACTCGGTGGCAGAGCAGGACTTTGACCCTGAGATCCCCTCCTCACTCTGCTGTTTTTGTGCATTTTTGGGACAATCCTGCCCCCTCACTTGCAGCCAGCCCTCGGTGCTGTGCCTCCAGAGCCGGCAGAATTCCCGCCTGGCATAAATCAGTGGCAACACCCAGGGAAGGAGAGCTGAGCCAGAGCCCAGGGCTTCCCATCCTCGTGCCCTCTTCCAGCACAGCTGCCATGAAGTACCCTGGGGGTGTTCCTGGAGGGCTGGGTTACACTGCACTGGTCCCTGCTGTCCCCACGCTGTCCCCACGCTGTGCCCCCACAGCACCACACGCTTGGCTGCTCAGGTAGGTTAGAGCAGAAACAAATCCGTGCTTGGGCTGAGCTTGCCAGCGCTTCAGCTTTGATCCTCCCAGCCAGGGATGTGATGCAACACCTGCACAATTCCACGGGGACGAGGGAAAGGAAAGATCCCGGAGGTTGGGAAGCTGCCGGGCAGCTCCGCTCGGGACTCTGCCCGTCTCAGCTTCAAGGAGCTGCTTTTCAGAGGGATTTTTAAAGTGGGTTTGTTTCTCCAAGCCCCTTTTCCCTTTCAGCTTTGCCCTCGTGCTCCTGCATCTGTCTGAGCACCAGCATCCCCTGGCAGTCACTGCCATTCCCATGGAGGAAAGGGTGGCCCCGGGGCTGTGGGCAGTGGCCGTGCCCACCCACGCTGGTGGCCCCACATGGACCATGGGACATCTCCCCGCTCCTCTGAGGTCTCCCAACAGTGTTATGTGCTACCTCAGACCAAAGAAACACCCACTTGTAGAGCATCTCCTTCGGAACAAGGACACAAACCAGTGCCAGCAACCATGGAAACCCCAGCGAAAACAACTGAAATTCATGTTTCTGGGCAGCTCCCGAGAGCTGCAGGAATTGGATTCCCACACAAAAAGGGGCTTTTGGTGGTCGCTGCACATGCTGACAGCCCTCTGACTGTGACCTCCCGTGGATGTGCTGTTAATAAAGCCAGGGAGAGAGGGCACCTCTGGGTTAGATAAGGACTAACTCAGTGGCATTACACAGGGGTGAGGGAAGAGGGAGACCTGGCCCAATTAAATCCACAGGATTTCCACTGGAATAAAGTGGAGGGCTGGGAAGTGAACTCGAGGCTTTTCAGCAACTGTGTCAGTGAGGTCGAACACATTCCCAGATTGAACCCAGCCAGAGCAGTGGCTCCTTATTCCCTGCAGCAACACTGGGTTAAGCCAGACCCTCCTTTCCAGGTGTTCCCATGCCCTGGCAGTGGATGGGGACTGTCACCAGTGGAACCACCTGAATTCCCACCCCGGGAGACGTGGCCTCAGGCTCACAGAAGCAATTCCTGAGCCTGGTTTGTCTCCAGGCTCCGTGAGAAGGATTTCAGGGGCAGGAGTTGGTTTTCACGTTAAGGATCCTTCCATTTCTGATGATTTGTGACAAGCATAATCCCACACTAATTAGATTTCGGGGCATGTGTTGAAAGCCCTGCACACGTTTCTCTCGGCCGGGGTTTGGGGAGACTCTCCCTTGTTCTGCACAATCGCTTTCAAAATTAAGCCTTGGAAGCCCAAAATCTCCCAACAGATAGAGCAGCCAGAAGTGCAACAATAGCAACAAGAAAAATCACTTTCTGTGTTTTAATTCTCCCAATCCAGTGGGGTACCAGGCAGGTTACAATCCCTGCCATCACACCACTGCTCAAAAACGTCCCGAGCTGTCTCCTTTCATCGCATCAGCGATATCAGCTGTGTTGACCTGCTCTTAGAGAGTTTTAATTCTGTTTGCTCTTGGCTAAACTCCATTCCTAATCCTATTTTCACCCATTTCTATCCAATTTAATACAGCTTCTGTAAGTCAAAATTAATTACTCCGTGTGCTCTCCCGGCCCCGAGGTCGGAAGGAATAATAGAGAAATCCCACCTCGTCATTAAGGGCACCTCGTGCTCTCACCCAGGGGAGCTGGGAGAGGGAAAGGGAGCTGGAGAAGAAAATCACAGTGTTTTTCTTGGGTCTGTAACCATGATTTCATCCTCATGGCTTTCTCCTTGCTCTTCTCCTTGCTGGATTGGGATCCCTGTGGAGGAATGTTGATCTCCCCGGGGCAAGGAAAGGACCCAGCACCTGCAGGTCACCTTCTCCCTTTTCCTTCACCTGCTCAGAAAGAGTTCACCTGCCTTTCATTTCCAGTATTAATTACTCCTTGTGTCCACCCTTGCCTCCCCAGGGGAGGACAGATGGTTGTCTGCTCACACACCTCTCAGGTTTCTTTGGGCAGCTCTCCTGGTTTGTGACTTACCCCCACCCTGGAAACTGGGTTTGTTCTTTGCAGGGATGCTGTGGGTTGGAATTAACTGGGATTTGTGAAGTATCCCGAAGATGTAAAGCAGAATTTCTATTCAGCTCCAGAAGAATTATTTTGTCCCTGGTTTCTAAGCACCTGGGAGCTCTCCAGTATCTGTGATGATATTTATTCCTATTTTCTTATTTCTAATTATTCTATCCTGTGTGCATTCTCACATCCTTCTTTTTTCTTCTCTCTCTCTAGAGAGATCACCCACACACTACAAAAAATTACCAAAACTCAGAATGAAGAGGAATATATTGAAGGAGAGAGGTTGCTAACCCTGCCAAGAACTTAATTACTTGTGTAACATATGAATGTGCTGCACCCAACCTGAACAGAAGCTCAAGTAGCCACAGTGTCCCAAGTATCAAGGAAAACATGTTTGAAGTGTGCAAATCATCATTTTCCTATTATATTCTGCTAGTTCATGTAAGCAAAGTGAAAATGAAAGCTTTTCAAAAATTAATTTCACTTGCATCTCTTTGTTCTGTTTAATATTCCATGCTGGGTTCCTTCAACCTCAGTAAATTGTTCCTCTTTCAGTTTTTCAGAAATTAGCACATGGTAGGTGTTGGTCAGGATGTTGGTTTAGGATTTGCTGACCACAAAGCAGGAAAATAGAGTTATGAGGAAGGAATTCTTCCCTGTGAGGGTGGGGAGGCCCTGGCACAGGTTGCCCAGAGAAGCTGTGGCTGCCCCAGGATCCCTGGAAGTGTCCAAGGCCAGGTTGGATGGGGCTTGGAGCAACCTGGGCTAGTGGAAGGTGTCCCTGCCCATGGCAGGGGGTGGAACTGGATGAGCTTTGAGGTCCCTTCCAACCCAAAGCTTTCTGGGAGTATTGCAAGGCTTTGTGCCTTTCCTGAGTGCCTGGTCTGACAGAAAATAAAAACATCCTGTTGCTATTTCTTAACAGTTTTACCTCTTCAGCAGAAGTTCGTGCTGCAGAACTGATGATGTGTTTTGTGCAGGATTGGCCAAAACCTTCTGTTCCTTCCTGACGAGGAACGTCACAGTTTCACGAGTGCTTTTAATCCCCACCAAGGTTTTTTGGAGATCATTTGTGCAAACAACAAACCACAGCAAAACCCACGGAGACAAGGAAGACCCTGATTGACCCACCCTTGCTCCAGCAGCCAGGAACTTGCTTGGTGGCAAAGCATCTCCCAAGGGGGAGCAGAGGCCAGAACTCCTCGTTGCGTTTCATCTGCTCCCGGAGCCGCGTCCCCGAGCGCTGATATGGAAGTGCTGAACTCCAGCAAGCACAAAGGTGCTCTTTCATTCGTGGAAACCATCATCTTAAAGTAATTAACTGGGGATTAGTCAGAGATGATGCCCAAACAAATGAGATGCGGAAGGGCAAGGAGCTGTATTCCTGCGCTGAACCTTGCGTTACGTGGAGCCGTGCCAGTGCAAACAGCAGCGGGAACACGGCGGGATGGCCTCGGAATAATGGGGAAATAAGGTTGGCAATTACAGCTGGGTGGTTGTTTTCAAACCACGGGGGCTCAGGGCAGGCAGTGCTCTCTCCCACCTTCCCCTGCCTGCTGTCCCCGGGGCTGGCCCGTCCCTCTCTCCCGGCAGGATGAGAACACGGATGGCGCAGGACTCGCTGCAGCTCCCAGGGCTGTGAATCAAAGGCTGTGTCAGCAGCACGGCAGTGGCAGGGAGGAACTGTCCTGCTCCTTGTGGGAGGTTTCCTTCTGACAACCTCCTCCTGCCATTTGTCCTCCCACGACTGACACGAAATTCAGCAGAGAGTGCAGGAACGGAGGGTTTGCTGGGAATGGAGCTGGGCAGCCTGGCTGAGTGGAAGGTGTCCCTGCCCATGGCAGGGGAGTTGGACTAGATGATCTTTAAGGTCCCTTCCAACTCAGACCAGCCTGATTCAGTGATTCTATTCGTGGGGAAGCACATCTGGGCAGCCCTTCCTCTGAGAGGAGCAGAGAACTGCCCAAGGTCCACGTGCAAGGGTTGCTCACAAAGGTTCTCTGCTGATTAAAACCCCAATCTCAGCTGCAGCTGCCCCCCACCAGTGCAAAGCTGACCCCAGGCTCCCTCTGGAATGGTAAACACAGCACAGGGAGCCAGCCCTCCCCATGGGCAGGGACACCTTCCACTAGCCCAGCTTGCTCCAACCTGGCCTTGAACACTTCCAGGGATGAGGCAGCCACAGCTTCTCTGGGTAGCCTGTGCCAGGGCCTCCCCACCCTCACAGAGAACAATTCCTTCCCAGTATCCCATCTAACCCTGCCCTCTGGCAGTCTAAAGCCATTCCCCCTTGTCCTGTCACTCCATGCTCCCTTAGGAGCTGCTGCTGCTGCCGCCAAGGAAGCCCCAACCCAGAGCCCCAGGGCTGTAAATCCTCTGCCCTCTGCCACCCTCCTGCACATCCAGCAGCCCAGATCCCCCTCATGGAGCACAACCTCCTGACTGCCCTGGGAACAAACCTGCCTGATTGGAAAGCCCACATGGAGGAGAAGGAGGCGAGCTGTATAACCTGAGAGCAGTAATTGAGTGTGTGTTAAGTGACTTTACAACCACACTGCACTAGGAAGCCAATAAAAGGGCAGAGCACAATTGCTGGGGTTTAATTAAGGAGGTAACATTTAAATGAGGTGTATCATCTGTTTGTATTAAACGTGTTTAATTTAATTTGCTGTAGTGCACTTCTTAAATAAATCAGCTTTATTGAATTTGCGATGCTGGTGGCTGAACAGAAGGGAACGGAAAGAAGCCAGGTCTGGAATTTTCTGTTTGAATCAAGCAAGGCTCTGTCTGCGTGCAGCAACACTCAGGAAAAATAATTCCAGTTAATTAAAGGTGTGAATTTAGAGCAGATCAGTTCAGCCACCCTAAAGTTCTAAGCAGACCTCTTCATTCAGAATTCAAATGCCATTGACTCAGCTCGGCGTGATTCACTTGGCACGTGATGGGAGGGATTGAATTAAGGCCATTTTTAAATCTGAATGAACGCCTGCATCGGCTTTTATCAGGATTTCACTTGTCCTCTTCTTTTTCCCTGAGCATCCCTGCCTGGACTGGAGGTTTGCAGGAGCTGTGCGGGTTGGGTGGGCAGACTCCGCTCTCCCAACCTTCTGCTGTGCTGGGAATCTCCAACAGCCAGGAAAGCAAAGTGCTGCTGGCCCTAAAACCCCATGGATGGTAGTGCCCTGCTCTGTCCTCTCCCATCCTCACTCCACTGTGCAAGTGCAATGCCTCAGCTCAGTGCTGCGGGGGATCCACTGAGGATCAATCAACACCACCGGCTGGCAAGAAATTTGCCTGCAAACTTCAGCCTCTCTGTCCAGATGGCAAATCCCTGGGGGCCAGGATTTGTCTGGCTGCTGGTAGCCAGCCTCTTCTTCTGCATGAGGGATGCTCCTGCAGCCCTGGAGGAGCCGACAGACCCGCAGCTGCCGTTCCTGCAGGCACGGGGCTCGGAGCTGCCCTCCCAGCACCCCCAGCATCGGACGTTCTGAAAAGTGCCCCTGCAAGGCTCAGCCTTCTCCTGGCTCGGCTCCATCCCTGCACACACTCAAGTAATACCTGCTTATTTCACAGGACAGCCAGGAAAGGTTCAAAGCCGGTGGCAAATCCCCCTGAAGTCGGCAGACAGAGCAGTGGGGATGGAGCCAGGAGCCCCGGGGAGGGGGAGGACACGGCACGCTGCCCCTGCTCAGGAGCAGCACGGCATCACCTCTGGGGGGCCGCAGCTCCCGCGTGAAAGAGCCCTTGTGGTCCCCACGAGGCCGCCCCTTGTCATCCCTTCAACTCTGTGCGCACTTTTCCTGGGAGGGAAATGAAATTCCTGCCTCGGAATTGGCGCCGCTGTGCCAGAACGGCAGTGACCTCTGCAACCACACAAGATTTAGTGGTTACTTTATTTCAGCTGTAATGAGGCTTTGTAAACCACCAAAAGCCAAATGTTTTCTTCTCCCTTAACTCTTGGTGGATGGCTCGAAATAAATAACGGCACAGACGTGCTGTCTGTGCAGGACTTGGGAATTCACTCCAAATTACCCGGCGTCTGAAGTGGGTGAACGGTGGTGCTGGGAGCAGGTAGGTGCTGAGTGAGAAGTTATTTGGTGAAATGAGTCCTGAACTCCTTCCAGCAGGAGCAGCCAGGGCCGGTCAGGGGCACAGGGAATGACGGCTCAGCACATCCAGGAGAATCCTGGAGCGTCCTTCCTGCGCCAGGGGTTCGCTGAGGGGTGATTGCCCTGCTCAGGCACAAGAGAGAGGTCACCTGAGCCCAGCTTTTAAAATCATAGAACCCTGGAATGGGTTGGGTTGGGTTGGGAGGGCCCTTAAAGCTCATCTTGTTTCCATCCCCCAGCAGGGACACCTTCCCCCATCCCAGGTTGCTCCAAGTCCCTTCCAATCTGGCCTTGGACACTTCCAGGGATGGGGCAGCCACAGCTTCTCTGGGCAGCCTGTGCCAGGGCCTGCACCACCCTCCCAGGGGAGAATTTCTTCCCAATATCCCACCTAGCCCTGCCCTCTGTCAGTCTAAAGCCATTCTCCCTTGTCCTGTCCTGTCCCTCCATCCCTTGTCCAAAGATCATGGAGTTCAACCCATACTTCTGTACAAACTGGATCTGCAGGGGACCCCTTTCCCAATAGAAAGTGATCCTGGCCTCAGTCTGCAAACTATCAAGACCTTCCTTGGGCACCAAAGACAGACACCAACTGATAAACTTCTTCATCCTCTGCTGCAAAGAAAAATAAATTTTAAAAAAATCTGTTGGTTTTTTTTTTTTTTTTGCTTTGTAACAAGTGTCCAAACTTTTCCAGTTCCTTACCAGAGAGCTGTCAGGGTTTCTGGAGTTGGGTTGTTCTGGGGTTTGGCAGAAAGGTTGGAGAGTGGCACAGGTGATGCCACCGCCGTGGCAGCAGTGGAGCCCCACAGGACTCAGCCTGGGCAACCCAATTAATTTGGAACAACTGGAAACATCTTTCTCCAGGTTTAATTTGCTGCATGACTGAATATTCGCCTGCGTGAGGATTTCACGTGGGAGGGGAGCTGGGCCCCAGGCAGGGCCATGGAAATGAGGGCTCCTTCCCTTCCCTTCCTCAGATGGGCCATCCTGGGCTGCTGGGATCCCTGTGGCACTTGGTGGCTGTCCCTGTTGATGATCCCAGCACAGCTAATGCTGCTTCTGCTCCGTGGCAGCGAGGCTGGGTCTGCTCAGCCTTCCCCTGCAGCTCCAACCCTGACCCCAACCCAAATCCTGACTTGTCTAGCCCCACTACACAGTGGCTCCTGAAGGTTTGGGAATTCCCAAGCTCCTCATCCAGGAAGACCCAGAGCCCAGGGATGTGCTGCACTGCCTGCATCCAGAGGGGAAGGGCACAGCCTGTCCCTGCCGGCATCACCAGGGCCGCTCGTCACGTAGAATATTCATTTACCGGCAAACAAAGTCTCCTGAGCCCCTGAACTCTCAGCTGCACAACCCATGCCCTACAGTCAAGATCAACCCTTTGGGGGAGATACCAGGAGTCTGCAAGGGGTGAACTCAAAGTCAGCATTGCTGGTTCAACCCTGAGTAAATAATAACAAGGGAGTAAACGAGCTTTCATCAGGAGACTGATCCGCTCCTGCTCGGGGAGGATCAAGAATTTCCATTAAATTCACCTTGTGGGTATTTTTTGCCCAACCCTTTGCCCAACCAGCCCCATGCAGCAAACTGTGGCTGAGCAAGGGGCTGCTTTCAAAGCCTTGGAGGGATCCACCACATTTTTCCAAGCACCCCATGCCTTTGTTCGCTTTCTGGTGAACCAATCCTGTTTGATACTCTTGTTTTCGTTACAGCCATGACCTTTTCCATTCTAATCCACATCTATAACCATTTTGGCATCTGTTAAGCTTTTTGCTGTAACAATAATCCTGTTGGTAAGTTCCACAAGTTTATAACCTCTTGTGCTGCACCAGTTTTATTTAAATAGATAAAGTCAGATTCTCACCTGCGCTAAGTTGGAGTGAAGTCAACTTATGCCATCAAAAGAGCTGGCCCAAAGTTTTAATTCCATCAAACACCTCTTTGATCTCCTTTTGGAGGAAAGGGAAAGTAGAAGCACTTTGTGACTGGAGGGGGTTATGCCACACGTTTTATCTTCTGCCTCTGCATCATTCCCAGTGGAACTGTGCTGTCCCTGTTCCCTGTTCCTGGCTAGTGACTCCCACCACTGACTCAGGAGAGCCAGGGGATCACACTGCCAGCCTGACCTGCAGGACAGAGCTCCTGCTGGGCTCTGCACTGAGACACCTACACCCTGCAAACGTGGTTTAGGAAAGGCAGCAATTAATCCCACGGGGTGCTCTGCACCTCCGGCTGTGTCAGGGGCTCTACATGGGCACGGTCTTATCTAATCTCACCACTCTCAGGTTAAGGAAGTGGTCATTTGGCCTGTCATTTGCTCTTGCTACCAGGAAGAAACATCTCCTCTGCACCTCTGGTGGTTCCCACGTGACCCCAAACAAAGGCTCCACTGTGCTGGTTCTCCTGCTCACCTTCAGTCCCTGCCCTGGCCTCCCTGTGTTCCCTCAGTGAACCAGCTCTCATCCCACCCAGCAGCCCCTTCCTGTCCTTCTTCCCACCATAATTTTCCTGGGATATGGCCTTTGGGTTGAAGAGGAACCCGGGGAGGTTTCTGGAGAGGCATCTTTATGCCTCCACTGCTGAGTGGGCCAGGGAGCACCATATGAGAAGGCAATTTTCCAGTGAGGCTCCTGGGTTTTTCTTGAGGTGTGAGATCAGCCTGAGCTACTAAAAGGGTCTGAAAGCTCAAACTAGGTCAATGTGCAGCGATTGCATCGTTGGATGGCTGCCTTGGTGATGTGTATCTCACCAAGGACAAAGCCAGGTTGCCTTGGCAGACCTCTGAGCTGTCATCTAAAGCTGATCATTTCCTACCTCCACCAGCCCGGGCTGGATCCGAAACCCCAGGCAGTGATGGATGCATAAGCTGCCTACTCAACAAAACAACTCATGCTGGAGCTGCAGGAATTCCCATGCTGGGCTTAGAGTGAGGAATTTAATCAAGCTGGGTCTCCCTCGTCAGACCAACTGCTTGAGAGCAGCAGCAAACAGGCAGCCATGGGCCAACATGCCTGAAAGGGCAGGTTGTCCTTCCCCCTGTTAATCAGAGCTCTGCAGAGCACTGAAGCATCAGAATTCATAACCTTTCCCAGCTCTTGCTTCTGGGTTCCTGTTAAGGCTCTCCAGCCCAGGGGGATGGAGTTTCACTGCTCTTCCTCCTCCCTCCCGGAGCCCTCTGCTCCAGCTCATCCCTGAACCACCTGCCATGGCACGGGGCACCAGAGAGCCCAGGTTGTGCAATCAGCTCTTGGAAACTCTGAAAGGTTAAAACATCCCTCTAAACAGAAGAAGGGTTATAAAGGTTGTGTTTCCAACCCTTCCCCTCTCCCCGGGCGCCTCGGAGTCGTGTTCTTAACGGCGAGACTGAAAACAGGGCTTTGGATTCAGCGTCTGGCTGAGACCCGCTCAGGGCTGGGGAGAGGGCACCGGGCCCTCTTCTGCTTTACAGAGCTAATTAATTTTAACTAACTCTGACTTTTTCTTTGTCCGGGCGAAGCAAGAAGGGGTTTGTTCACGGTGTGTAAGACCTTTGCCAGGCGTCCTCCTGGAGGAGCAGGGGCTGGGACAGCGGTGACACAGACGTGGCTGTGACCCCCGGGGAGCCCCTGCCAGCCCGGAGCCGGGAGTTCCTCCCCTCACGGGCAGGAAAACCCATCCCAGCCGTGCATGAGGTCAGCCTGCAGGCTGGGGGAAGGTGTCTGCCACTGGGCTGTGCAGCAGCAATCACGACAGAAGTCCCTGGCTTGTGAAGTTGTCAAACTGTAAAGTTAATGAGGTAGAAATGAGAGTTCGGCGCAGGCGTCTGAGTGTTGGAATTGCTCCCCGACGGGTTCTCCCTGCTCTTATTGCAGCCTGTGCAAATGAAGTGACTAAGGGTCTCCTTGGACCGCAGCCAAGTGGCCACTGCCGCTGCACAGCCTTGTTTTGCAGATTAATAAACGCGGAGTCGCTGGCGAAGGAAGAACATGTGGTTTGTAGGAACGAGACAAGCAGGAAAAGCAGACAGACATTACACTGAGCCTTGTCCCAGGGAAAAAAAATGAAAGCGTGGACAAACACCCCTGCAGCGAGCAGGGGGAGCAGTGATGGGGTGAGACAGAGCAGGGGTGTTCCAGGAGGCTGGGGGGGATCGGGCTGCGGGCGCTGGATGGAAAAATTGGAGATTTCTCTGCTTTGCAATTAAAAGAAGAACTTGAACTGGATGGATTTGGTGGGAGTTGAGGTGGGCTTTACCTGTGTGGAGGGACAGGTCAGCGAACACACAGCTGGCACAGCAGCAGGAGGAGCCACCTGGTGAGGGAGGACCTGGCCCTGGTGCTGGTGAGTGGATGTCCCCACAGAGAAGCTCTCAGTGAGCAGAGGTGCCTTTTCCCAGCAACCCGAGGGCAGGGGGAGTAACACCAAACAAACCCAAGAGGCTCATGTGCTATGGAAAGCTGAGGGATGAATTGAGACATCTGCAAACAGCCCTGCTGGCTGAGGAACTCGTGTCTCCCTCTGGGAGCCCCACTGGCTGACCCACAGCACTGCACCGAAGTGCAGGAACAATATTAATCGTAGAGAGCAAGAGCAGAACTGATCCCTCCGAGACAATCACGTCTGAGGCTTGTGACTGGGAGATTTTGTTTCTCAAAATCCTACCAAGTTCGCCTAGAGAAGGGAGGGGGTCATGGTCCTGAAAAGAATTAGGTAAGATCTCCATGAGAAAAAAAAAAAAAAAAACAAAACAAAACAAACAAAAAACCAACCAAACAAAAAACAAACAAAAACAAAAATTAAAACAAAAACAAAAAAAAACAAACAAAAAAACCCACAAAAAAAAACACCAACAAAAAAAACAAAACACCAAAACTGAAGGAAGAACAAACTCTGCAGATTTTGAGTCATTTTCTTAATTGCCAGCAAGCTGAGTGAAACCTGGAGCTGGAGCTTTAGTGCAGCTTGGAGCCCCAGCATGACCAGTCTGAGGCTGCTAAAGAGAAGGGATGCAGGGCCTCGAGGGACAACTTTCAGCTGAGGATACAAGCACAGTCAGAGGGATGTGAAAGTGGGAACAGGGGCTGGAACGAGGCTTTTGCTGCTATTAAGATCACAGGGGTGATCTAGTCAGGTTTAGAAGGGGATACCAGCACCTCTACCCTGTTTGGGTGCTGGCAAAGCCTCGCCAGGGCAGCCCAGGGTGCTCCGCTCCCGGCACGTGCAGCCACGGGGGGATCGCAGGGATCCATTTTACACCTAATTTAACCCGGGTCAACGTGTCTCTGCGAGTTTCCTAATGCAACCCAGCCCCTCTGAGCATCACTTGCAGCTGTTTCCTTTGTTTTGGCACTTCCAAAATTGCCGGCTCCCGGCTTTCGGAAACGACGAAGCTGCGACTTCGGGTTTTGCCGACTCGCGCCTTCCAAGAGGCTTTGGAAAGGCTCCAGGGAAGCTCTGGGACAGCTCTGGCGAAGCTTTGAAGTGTCTCACTGGGAGTGGGGATGTCTGAGAGGGCTTTCTGCAAGTGTTTCACATTTGGGGGTTACAAAGCTGAGGAGCTGCTGCTCAAAGGGCAGATTTCAAGCATCCTTGTGTTCTGTCCTTGTTCCTCCACTACCCCTGATGGTTCCTTCTCTCTTGGGGGGGCTCAAGCCCTGTCCTGTTTGAATTCTGGTTCTTCTCTGCACGCCTTCCTCCTCTTCATTCATCCCTCCACAGAATCAGTGATTTTCCACACACACGCTTCTTGCTGTTCAGTCCCTCCCAGGAAGTCCACACTTTCCTGCCTCCCCTTCTTCTCCCACAGAGGATGATGTTTTCCTACAGCATCCACACCAGTGTCCAAGGGCACACATCTCCCCTGCCTTGCCTTCCCTCTGCTTTAGTATCTGCATCCTTTCAGTATCTCTTTACCTTCTCAAGCAGGAACTCTGGGCTTTTTTCCATATGTATCCCTAGTCTTTCTGGATCTGGGATTTTAATTCCTACTTTGCCACCAAGGAGTTGCTTACACTTTTGTAGGGATCTCTGAGGAACAGGACCTCAGGAGAGGGGTTTCAGGAGGAATCAATTTACAAAGCCAGCACATCAATCCAGGTAAATTCCAACATCTGCTTGTTGCTGTCCCTGGAGGGATTTAAAAGCCATGTAGCTGTGGCACTTGAGGACATGGTTTAGTGAGGGAACAGTTGGACTGGATGATCTTAGAGCTCTTTTCCCACCTTAAGGATTCCATGATTCTGCCACTCTTTGTTTGCACGGGCAGCAGCTCCTTCCCACCACCCGAGGCACGGCTCCAGCTGCTCACTCGGTGTCTGCCTGCCCTCCCAGGGCATGGAAATTCATTTGGGGGACAAAGAATATATTTCCAGAGTTTACACAACACCCCTTTGAAATGGTGGCTCAGCTCCTGTTCTTCAAACCCCTGGCTTTATGAGTCCCATCCCAGTGCTGCAGCTTAGGATGGGCTTGGGCTTTTTTAAACACAGGTTGAACACTGTGAGGAATCAAAGTGCTGCTTCTCCCAGCTGCCTTAACCTTTGGAAAAACAACCCAGTGGTTTCCTCCTATTGCAGCAACCAAGACTTGTTTCTGCTGCGTCCCAGGCTCGGTCTTGTGCCATGTTCCCGGTCTTCCAGGCCAAAACCCTCATTTACCCGAAGACGTGAATTAGACACAGTTTGCATCGTCCTCAGCCTCTCCCATGCCTGTATTTTTCCCTTCACCTGGGCTGAGCCACAGGGAAAAGCCTGAGCTGAGCTGAGTTGCCCTGCGTGGACATTCAGGATTGTGCCGCAGATGTTGCCTGGCTGCGGAGGGGACGCTCCGTGGTGGCGTCACAGCTGGACATCCCATTAACGGGAACAATATTTGGGGCTGAGCCGTTTTAATTGAAAGCCCGGCTGGGTTTTCCCTCCACCGTAGGCAAGCGTGTTCCTCCCGGCCCTGCACGGCGGTTATTGCTCCGGGACATCTGGTTTCACAGTTCAGCGAGCACAGGCGAATTTCCACCGCGTAGCTCTTCGCCTGTTGACAGGGCAGAATTTTTTAATATGGGGTTACTATCATCCAGACTTCCTCCACCTCCTCATTTACGTGACGGATACCCCTAAACAGCCCCTCAGCTCCTCCATCTTCAATCTCTGGCCCGGGTTTTATGAGCTCGTGTACATGACACCTCCGTGTCTGACTTCCCCCTCCCCTCCCCTCCAGAGGTGAAATCCAAACCCCGAACGTCAACCGGACCTGATACTTTTCTTTCTCCCTCCCCTCCTTTTGTTGAGGCCTGTTCCACAGAAAGCAGAGCAGCAGCTTGGAGCACCTTCATCATGCAAGGAAAAAGCCTCCCAGTGTCCTGAGGGGGGTTAGAAAAAGGAGGGAAAGGGAGTTTTTATATGGGCAGATGGTGACAGGACAAGGGGGAATGGTTTGCCACTGCCAGAGGGCAGGGTTAGTTGGGATATTGGGAAGAAATCGTTCCCTGTGAGGGTGGGCAGGCCCTGGCACAGGTTGCCCAGAGAAGCTGTGGTTGCCCCATCCCTGGAAGTGTCCAAGGCCAGGTTGGACAGGGCTTGGAGCAACCTGGGCTAGTGGAAGGTGTCCCTGCCCATGGCAGGGGAGGGGAATGAGATGAGTTTTAAGGTCCTTTCCACTCAAACCATTCTGGAGCTCCCTGAGGCTGCTCTGAGCTCCGAGGCCGCTTCCAGCATTTCCCTGTGACTCCAACTGAAGTGGCATCGTGCAAAGGAACTGTGACATCTCCCTCAGTCTCCACACTCAGCACCACCCTCGGCTCAGCTTTGAATCTTCCCACCTTGGAAAGTTTTTTCCAGATATGATTTAACCCTCCAGCACTGAATGAAAGCATCAGCCCCTCTATATGCACTCAGTGTGGGCAGGTGAATCCCAGAACAGTTTGGGACCTTAAAGCTCATCTCATTCCACCCCTTTCCATGGGCAGGGACACCTTCCAGTAGCCCAGGTTGCTCCAAGCCCTGTCCAACCTGGTCTTGGACACTTCCAGGGATCCAGAGGCAGCCACAGCTTCTCTGGGCAACCTGTTCCCCTTATCTGAATTCATGCACCTCCCAAGAGGGGTTTAAACCCAGCTCACAGGGCTGCACTTTCACTGGAACAATTACACCTGCTTGCCCAAGGTGTGAACTTGGTTCTTTATTTTCTTTTTAGGCTTTATTGCACCTCCCCACCCAAAAAAAGGGCAAAACTCTGAAAAAAAAACCCAAAAAAGTTATTAGGCAAGGTAAAAACAAACTTTACCTTTCATTCTCAGTTTTATTGGTTACTGGAAAATAAGTTTTACAAACTATCTCTTGCAAAGGTCTTGTTTTCAGCTAGTTTATATAGTAGCTTTTGTTCACATAAAAATTTAGAAAGCTACTTTCCTCTTCTCCTTTCCCCCCCCCCTGCAATCCATAAGGGAGGTATTACAGTGTGAAATATATCTACCGCTAGCAGGGCTGTGTTGTGAAGCCGAAATGAACACAGTAAATTCTGAGAAGGAATTTGTTTAACCTATAACCTTAAAGTAATAAGTGGAGTGCTAAATGTTTTGGCTCACACTGATATATTTTTATAACACTTGGCAAGGCAGCTCGGAGTCTGAAAGGAAAAAAACAAAACTCCAGCGCCGGAGAGAAACAGCTCGTTCGTCGCCTCTCCCATCTCCGGCAGGCCGAGCCCGGGCCGGGCACGGGACCCAGCGCTCCGTGTGGGCAGCACGTGGGGACACGCGTGGGCAGGGCTGGGCACACGTGTGGGCAGGGCTGGGCACACGTGTGGGCAGGGCAGGGATGGACACGCGTGTGCCCAGCAGCGTGGTGGGACGGGGAGGACGCCGGGGATCCACCCCGTGAGCCGCGTGGTGCGAGTGGCGTGGATCAAATTTACCTTTTTGAATGTAATTAAACCCCCCCCATCTCCCAGAGGGTTCTGGAGGAGCTGTGTGGGTCTGTGGGCAGCAGGGGCTCAGCCCCCAGGGTGACCCCAGGGCCCCCATTCCCCCCTGCCTGCCTCCGGAGCAGTAATGACCCTCCTCCCTGCGGCACACGGCGCCTTTTCCCGAAGATTTAAGGGGGGTGCAAGGCACAGGCCTGGTTTTCCTTCATTAACACCCCTCTGACGTGGATTTCAATAACAGCACCCCCTGCTCATGCCACCGGTGGGGGCCTGGATGCTGCTGGATTTTCCCGTCGGCTCCCTCCTGCCCCGTAGGGTGGGATGCCCTGGGCTGTCCCACTGCTCCCTCAGTGGAAACCCATGGGGAACTGCCCTGAAAGCAGCAGGCAGGAGTTTGGGATGCAGAGCAGGATCTGGCCCATCTCCTGGCCGGGCTCCAGGGTACAGTCTGGCCTGGAGTCTGCCTGTGTGCTTTGGTTGCAAACCACGCGCCGCAGGTTAAAGCAAATCCTTCTTTCTTTCCAGACAACGTCACTCCTGTTGCATCCCAGCCCAAGGTGATGTTTTTCCTGGGAAGAGACCAAGAGTTGGTTTGCAGAGCCCTGGTGAAGGTGCTGCTGCTGCTGCCCCCTGAAAGGGCAAAGCTTGCAGGGAGACACGGGGGCTCCAGTCCCAGATCCCCATCTCTGGAGGTCTGTAAAGGTGGGGAAAAAGGGGGGATTCCATCTGGGAAACACCCCCAGGCCTGTGGGCAAACTGGGTGCTGAACAAGGCATTGTGGAGGTGGTGTCCTCACAGAGCAGCAGATGGGGAAGTGGATTTTGGGGGGATCACAGCAGAGCCACGAGGTTTCCCAGCCCTCCCAGCAAAGGGGTCTCACCCCTAACCACTGATGTAACCACCGTCTTGATGAAGAATAAAGTGTCTGTGCCCAGCCTGGCCCAGTGCAGGGCCCCTCCAGCTACCTCCTTAATTTGGGAAAACAGCACTTGGCAAAGACCTCCCACACGCCCTTAGTTCAAATTTCTGTCGTGGCCCCCGTTGCTGTGACCCTGAGCATCCACCCCTCCCATCCACGTGGGACACTTCCCTGGGGGATTGGAAAGCACTCACACTCTGTGTTTAAGGAGGGGGAAACTGAGGCACAGCACTATTAAGGGACTTCCTCCAGGGCTCACGAGGAGCCCGTGGCAGCTGAGGGGGTGCCACGTGTCAGGACGGCCTGAGGAGCTCGACCCATCTCTGTCAGCCTCTAAAGTCCATGGATGACAAGGGAGGATCCATTTTGGGACTCAGCAATCCTTGGGGGTCCCTCCCAACTGAGGACATCCTGTGATCTCCCCAATTGGGGTATTTTCCCTCCATTAGCAGCCCCCCAGGAAACCACAGAGCTCCCACGGGGAGCAGCGAGGGTGGAATGTGTCACGCCCCTAATCCTCTTTTTTTTTTTTTTTTTTAATTTGGCATTATTAATCTCTGGGGGGGTATAAATAACCTTCCTCCCCCCCTTCCCTGCCTCCACCTCCCAGATCATTTACTGTGGATTAATATTTGCTAGCTCGTTTGCACAGTAGCCTGTAGATTTTCAGCCTCCTCGCTGGAATGATGTTGACTTGCAGAGAAATTACAGGGGCTTTACCCTGGTACAAAGCAAACAGTGTGTGCTGTAATCAGACTCAACACCTCAGCAAATAATGAAAAGAGATATTATGTGGCTATAATTTCCATGGGATTAGGTGTTTGTCTTGTAAAGCATTCAGGTGCCGCCGGGGTAGGGACGAGGGGTAATTATGGTCAGAGGGTTAAACAGGGGGAGCAGGAGCCCGAGCGGGGCCGGGGGGGCACATGGGGCTGAGGGGGCTGTTAATTGGCAGCTATGAATGGTCCTTACAGGTCCTGGGTGTTGCAGTGACTCCACTTCTATTTATGGATCCCAAAAGCAGAGCCCCGTCCAAACTCGGGGTGGGGGGGGGATCAGGAGCCTCTCCGTGATCTGATCCCCCTTCCCAACAGTTTCTGCCCATTTTATTTTTGGGGTAAATCAAGAGCCCCTCTAGTGCTACCCACTCAGCTGGCTCAAGGCCCACACTCCAGGAGATGGACCTCGTCTGCCTGTGGGGTTTGTGTTGGATCCAGGAGAAGGACCCGGGAGAGCGGGGGGTGACACTGTCCAGAGTCACATCCCAAAAATGGCTCTTTGCCCTCCAGGTCTGCTCTGGAGGGGTTTATGGCACTGGGTGGGAAGGTGTGAGGGACAGGAGCACACACTAAATTTCCTCCTGAATCGGTTCCTTGTTCGCTGGAGGCTGGAGAGGGCCCAGCCTGTGCTGCCCTGGCCAGCCAGGAGCCGACAGCCATCCCTGGAAAAACCACCACAGGCACCCGGGGCAGGAACGTCCACCCACAACGACACTCTGGGGTGGCAGCAAACCCCAGCAGGGCCCAGCACGGGGCATCCAAAGCCCAGGAGTGGAAACCACACAAATCTCAGACTGGGAATAGGGACTGCTTTGGGCTGGGAAGGAGTTGATTTACTGTCAGAGACCCCACGGAAACCTGATGGACTCGGCACCTCCGGGTGGGTGCAGGACACGAGCTGCTGTTCTGGCAGTGAGCTCACTCCTGGCCCAGGACACAGACAACCTGAAGGTGCCTCATGGCCAAGCAGACGCCCCAGTGCCATCCCAGCCTCTGGCTCTGGGAAACCACGGAGTTTTCCCTGGCATGGGCTGAGCCAACCCAAGCTGCTCCAACCAGCAATCCGGTGTCCAAGCAAAAGACCCTCCTGGATAGCTGGTTCCTCCCTGTGCCCACTCAGGGCACTGGAGCTGTGGGGATGAGGTGGCTCCTGGGCAGCCTGGCAGGGAGAGGAGCAGCTTGGAGAGGAGGGAGCAGTGTCCAGGTAGGCAGTGCCGGGCAGGGGCTGGGCTTGGTTTGGCTGGGCTGGGCTGGGCTGGGCTGGGCTGGGCTGGGCTATGCTGGCTGCCTGGACAGGAGCACAGGGTGCCTGCCCATGCCCTGGCACAGAGACTGGAGGCCAAGGGGGTGGTTTGCAGCCCCAGCAGCCACCTGGAGCCATCCCAACTGCTCAACCTGGATTTGGGTCCATCCCGACTGCCCAGCCTGGATTTGGGGAGGGCAGAGAGCAAGACACCCCCTTAACACCCCCAGGGCATCCCCTGCTTTTCCCTGCCAAGCCAGTCCCCCTGCAGAACATCCCCCTGAGCCTGGAGGGTTGGTGACAGCGAGGAGCCCCCCCAGCCCTTCCCCAGCCCGGCCAAACCCGTCCTCCCCGACATGGAGTCATGGCTTATTATAGCAAATGTTATTGCAGTGCTGAGAGAGGCTCCTGCATCCAGGAGCAGGCAATATCCTGCCTGAAACGTTCAGGGACCTCTGCCATGTGCACATTCTTCCACGGTGGAATTTGGGTGGCAGCGCTCGGCCTGCTCGGGACGGGCTCGGGGGGTTCGTGGGTTTTGTCCTTCCCTTTACAGGAGATTCAGCCCAGCTGGGGAACACGGGGGGTTATTGAACACAGAATGTTCCAGAGGAAATCGTTAAAGCAGGGTGGAGTGACAGAATTCTGGGTTAATGTCACCTAAGAGGAAAAGGGCTTCCAGAAAGGAAGAATTCTGGAAAGCCCAAACGGCCCTACGTGCTCTCGGTGAGGAACGGGGATGGGAAGGTGATGCTTTCCCAGGGAAAGGCTGGACCAAACCAGCACCTTCTGTTAATAAATAAAATAAAATAAATTAAAATTATAAGTTATTAAAACAAAAATGAAAAGTTGCAAGCATCTCTTTCCCACACCATAAGGGTCCTGGTTTGGGCAGAGCCCACACAGCCCTCTGTGTTGGACACTCATCCTTTCAGAAAAGGGCCTCGTGGATGGAGCTGCTGATGACTCTGGCTCCTTTTCTCCAAAATTTCCAAATCTTCAGGCCTTCATGGGGAAGGATGCTGCAGGTATATGATCTGGAGTGTCTGGATGTTTGGTGCCCTGAAATAGTCAACAACATATGTAATAATAATAATAATAACTCACTACTTAAATACACTTCAGTGCGAGAAACACACAGTTTTAAGCCATACTAAGTGACTATAAACTCATCTCTTTAGAATGCAGAATTAAAGAGTTCAGGGGGAAAATTAACTATTGAGTAGGTTTGTGTTTGCTGGGGATGCCTGGAAATAACTCCTTCCCTCACTGAATGTCCAGTGGGTCCATGGGGGACATGTGTCACCCTGAGTGCTGCCTTTGGGTCTCACCTTAAACATTCACTTAATATTGAGCTTGTTGTTTGCCTGTTTTCTCTCTGGAGTGACTGAGCCCCCAGGGAGAATCCTCCCCAGCTATTTTGGAGCTCAGGGCTGTGATTCACCTCTGCAAACAACAAAATAAGTGTCTGTCCTGCCTGTCCCTGGGAAGCACAGAATTCTGTCACCCTTTAAGCTCTGTGGTGGGCACAGCCCTGTGCAGCAACTTCCCCCCAGGAGCTACCGCCAGGCTGATATTCCAGCTGAATTCAAGTGTTGGGGTTGGATAGATGACTTCTAAAGGTCTCTTCCAGCCCAAATGGCTCTGATTCTAAGGCTTCAACCCACTGGGAGCTGCTGCCTTCCCGAGCATCCATCCCTTTTGCCTCATAGCTGCCTGTCCCCTCCCAGCCGTGGCTCTGCTTTCCCACTGAAATATATATTTCAGGAAAAGAAAAAAGGGCTGTGCCTTGGCTGGAGAATGAATAGCCCCCTCCCAGCTCCGTGCTAGGCGGGTTTTCTGGCACAGAGCAGGGGCAGGGAGGGCATCCAGGGCTCAGTGGCCCTGGAGCAACCCAGCACAGCGGGTCGTCCTTTCAAACCAGCTCCAGCCCCAGCCCGGGCTCAGCCTGACTGGGAGAACTCTTCCCAGCAAAGGGGGATATTTATTACCACTGTCAGGATTTGGGAGCTGCAGAGTGGCAGCAGAATGCAAAATCCAAGCCCAGGGTACAAATTCCAAGCCCCTGGGGATAAGGAGGTTAAATAAAAGGGCTGTGTCCTGCAGGCCAGAGCTCACCTCCCCTCCTTCTCTCAGAGGATGGGATCTGCTCTGGCTCTGCATGGAGAAGGACTGGAAAGCAGTGTTTGCAGCTTGGCTCGGGGCTGCTCCTTCCACAGTCCCTGCCAGTTAGTGTCCCTCCAGTTCCTGTCCCTCCAATCCTCATCCCTCCAAGTCCCATCTCTCCATCCCATCCCTTCAAACCCCATCTCTCCAAATCCCATCCCTCGCGTCTGTGCCAGCTTTGGCCGACCCGGCATGTGGGAATTGTGCTGATGGAGCTGCAGAGGGCAGGGATAACACTATTAAAACGACAACAGGATGGGATTCGCGTTCTCCTCCCATTTCCCATCCCAAACTATCCCACCTTCCGCAGGCCGGGAGCAATCCCTGCCCCTCTCCCCTGCTCCTGCAGCTACACGGGGCTGTCTCCTTCAGGAGGAGCCAGAGAGACACGAGTAACGGGACGCGGCCGTCCCGGCCCTGCCTGTGCCGGGTTTGTCCGTCCCGGTGTTGCCCGAATCCCTGGGATGCATCCATGGACACCCCGAGGTCTGAAACCCCGCACCCTGCCGAGGACTCGAGGGCAGGAGGGACCTTTCCCATGAGATGCTGCGACCTTGGGCCGAGGAGTTTTATTTCCTCCAGGCAGGAAAGTTTTCCCTGCCATGGAAAACCAGCATCCCCCCACTCAGGAAAACGCAGCCCCTTCTGGAATTGCTGGGATTGGCTGCTCTGGGGGATCACCGAGCCCCTCTCCCGGCACAGCTCCATCAGGGTGAGGGACCACACAGCTCGTGGGATGCAGAGCTCTGGAATGGAAGGGAAGAGCGTGTTAATCAGCTAAAATTCAGGGAGTTTCACAGGAGGAAAAAAATGCAATTAATAGAAAACAAAACAAAAAAAAATGAGCCAGTTAATTGCAACAGCTGCAGCTGCGTCTGCACGGGGAGAAGAGGGATTTTAAATGGTTGCACGGACAGGGATAGGGTGGAGATGGAGAGAGGGTGGGGATGGGAATGGGGAGGGGATGGGGAAAGGGATAGGAACAGGAAGGAGGATGGGGATGGACATAGGATGGGAGTGGATAGGGATGGGGATAGGGACAGGGATAGGGATGAGAATGGGGATTGGGATGGGGATAGGATGGAGAAAGGCATAGGGATGTGGATTGGGTAAGGAGTGGGTTCTGGTCTTGCTGCCTGCATGGACAGGAACTGTAAAAGCATCGCCTGCAGGGGATAGGGATAGGGATAGGGATAGGGATAGGGATAGGGATAGGGATAGGGATAGGGATAGGGATAGGGATAGGGATAGGGATAGGGATAGGGATAGGGATAGGGATAGGGATAGGGATAGGGATAGGGATGGGGATGAGGCATTAGTGCCTTCTCATCCAAGGCAGGGCCCAGCTTCAGAGTGAGCACATCACCTGGCATTTCCCTTCCTTGTCTCCTCTGGAAGAACTGAGATGATTCAGCTCTGACCATCTTTAAAACATGAAGTTGCAGGGGAGAGTGATTTCAGGAGGAAATCAGACCTGATCGGAGCGAGCAGATGGGAAGTGGGTGCTCCACCATCCCCAGAGAGCCCTCTGGCTCTGTGTCCTGATCCCCCTGCAGGGAAAAGTAAAAGCCAATATTCACCTTAAAAAAAAAAAAAAAAAAAAAAGCCTTTGCTCTCAGAGTGCTCAAGCAGCTGGGAATAACTCCCAGGGGGTCCCTCAAAAAATCTACTCCTGTGTTTATTACCCTGGGCCTGGGCAGCCCCTGAGAGCCTCATGGCTGTGATGAGCTGGGGCGTTCTCAGCGGGCACTGCAGGGAGCACCGAGGGGGAGCAAACACACCCACCCCCCCCTCCTTGACACCCCCCAGCCCACCCAGGGCAAACAGTGCCCCCAGGGATCTGCGAACCCTTCAGTCGGGACAAGCACACGGAGCAACAATATCGGCGAGAGTAACCAAACCCCGCTCGAGCCCCGACAGCGACGCCGGAGCGCGGAGGAAAGAGAAAATTATGCAAACGAGGTTTATCGGCTGATCGGAATAACAAGTGAACTGGAGCTGGAAGGGGCAGCTTTGGCGGGTAATGAGGATTATTTACCCGGCATTTCCCTTGCAAATCAGGAGCGGGTTCCCAGCGCCAGGGCGATGCTCAGCACCCGGGGAGCACCCGCGGATCTCGGCCGAATCTTCAGCTTTTCGCAGCAAAACGCTGGCCCTCGGGTGGGCTCTGCCCTCCCCGCTGCTCCAGGGGCACCCAGTGCCTCAGGGACACGTTTTCCTCCTCGTGGTCATGCTGAGAGTAAAGCACAGGCCAATCCAGGTCCTCCACGGGCTCTGCTGAGCAGGGAGCTCAAGCCACAGCAGTGAGTTCAGGTTTTGGCAATTAACAGCGTTCGTTACTATTTTTCTCATTATCAGCAGGCAGAGCATCTGTCCTGTGTCAGGGAACAGCACTTGCCAGGGCCCCGAAATCCCCCCCAGCACGGTGGGGTCTCAGCAGCCCGGCTGTCCTGTTTCCTCAGCTCCAAGGGATGGCCCTTTATTGAATCCAGCTTCCAGGCAGTGTCTCTTGGAGCTCTTTGGGTCTTACCCGTGCTTTCCAGGCCAGGACTATTCCCATATGCATGATCCATGTGTTCCAAAATATTAGTGCATTGGAAAGGTCCTAACTCAATTTCACTCTGCGTTTTCCAGACATTTATTAAAACAGTGAGCTGTGAAATTCTGCTGCGGATTCCCCCCGGCTCCATTTGTGGCTGGGATGGAGGAACCTGGAGAAGACCCATCCAGTGCATTCCAGCACATGGAACACTGGTGGGAATGTCTCAGGGATCCCTGTGCAGTTGGTGAAGGAAAAGGTTTTTCCTTCTGATTGTTCAGTACAGGACACAGGGAAACATCCCAAATAGCCAAGGCCTGGTTGTCCCTGGGGGAATAATGTTTACAGGACTCGAGGGACAGTCACCTCTTGCCCCTCCCAAACGCTTCTGGTGAAGGATCTGCGGGGGGACCAGGCAGGACCTCCCTTACGTCCCACCTCGGCTGTGCCAGGGGATTTTCCATGGAAAACCCTGAGGAAGGGATTCCTGAGGAAGGGTTCAGCTCCAGGGACACCCTGCCAGGACGGGCCGTGGGGCCCCACCGTGGGCAGCGGAGGAGCCACCTCAGCCCTGAGGAGGACATGGAGAAGGGTGAGAAGGGGGGCACAGCTTTACTGAGGCCATGTGGAGATTCAGGGCACAGCTCCAAGTCTGGCAGGCCCAGAGTGCTGGGACCAACCCCACCCACGGCCAACAATGCACATTCCTGTTGTGTGCCCGGGGTGGGGGGGTCAGGGCAGCCCCCACACGCGTGGGAGCATCCTGCTGAGGGACAGGGAAGTCCCATTGTCCCTCTGCCCCTGCGCTCCCACAGCCCAGCACTGCTCCCCAAAGAGCAGAGAGAGGAGGCAGCTCAGGGTCGTGTTTCCAACCCCGAGGCCATTTGTGCTGCAAGAACTTGCCAGCCCAATAATCTACGGGAGGATTTGCACCAGTGTGAGAATGTAGAGCCCAGCTCGTTACAAGGGGTTGTAGTTTAATTTGGGTGATGGTTTGGCCAGGAATTGCTGTAATAAATCTCTCAGTAGTGCTCTCTAAGCTTTGGGCACTCCTGGGCCAGGCTCAGCTCTCGTGACCTCTGTGCAAACCTGACGTGAGGTTCCCTTGTGTCGGGAAAGATGCTGCAAGTTTGGAGACTTAGAAATGAAAAGAGGATTTGGCCTGAGATTTCTCTCCCCACAAACCTTTCTCATGCAAATCTGGCCATTTTGCACTCGCCTTGAATACCAAATCAGCACGAGTTTCACTGCTCAGTCTCACATTTCCCCCACAATTCCACGTCTGGCCCTGCTGGGAACAGGCACAGGGCCCTCCCTCTGCATCCTATTGGGGGACACTCTGCTCGCTCCAAACCCCAAATGGGCTTGACCCATCACATGGGATGGCCAAGGGCTGCTCCTCTGGGAATATCTGGCCATGGAAATTGGAAGGATTTCCTCTGGCACGTGGCTCTTGGTGCTGTGGTTTAGTTCACAGAATCACAGGACGTGCTGGGTTGGAAGGGATCCACAGGGACCATCCAGTCCAACCCTCAGCCCTGCACAGAACCGTCCCCAAGAGTCACACCCTGTGCCCCAGAGGATCATCCAAACCCTCCTGGAGCTCTGGCAGCCTTGGGGCTGTGCCCACTGCCCTGGGGAGCCTGTTCAGTGCCAACCACCCTCTGGGGGAAGAACCTTTCCCTGAGATCCACCCTGAGCCTGCCCTGACACAGCTCCAGCCATTCCCTGGGGGCTGTCCCTGGTCCCCCCAGAGCAGAGCTCAGTCCTGCCCCTCCTCTGCCCCTCCTGAGGAAGCTGTCACTGCAGTGAGGTCTCCCCTCAGCCTCCTCTTCTCCAGCTGAACACCCCAAGTGCCCTCAGCTGCTCCTCAAGGCCCTTCCCCATCCTCATGTCCCTCCTTTGGACTCTCTCTGAGAGCTTGATGTCGATCAAAGGTCAGACTCAATGATCTTGGAGGTCTTTTCCAACCTAAATGATGCTGTGATTCTACCAGGACCCAAGAGCAAATCCAGAGAGCCCACGAGGAGCTTTGCTGGCCGATTTCCATGAGGGTGCCCTCATTCCCAGCGCCGCGGAGGGGCTGGGTGTGAAAGCCCCACTGGAGGTAAATGTCCTTTGGGCAGGAGTGCTGGGAGAGAAAAGCATATTTCCATCCCCCCAGTGGTCTCCAAGGAGCAGAGCCCTCACTCCCAGCCCCTCAGGTGCGGAGCTGAGCCGGGGGAGGTGACTTCAGCCTGGCTTCGAGTGGTGCTGATCCCGCTGCAGCTGGGAGGGGATTTCCCCTCAGCTCCAGCCCAGCTGCTTAAAAAACTCCTGCACTAAGTGAGCTAATATTTCATGAGTAAATTGAAGTGGTCAGGTCCCATTTTGTGAGGAAAGCACGGTTCCCTGCCGACCAGCCTCCTCGGGACTTTCGGGGATATAAAAATAACTTCACAGGCTCCTTCTCTGCGCCTTTCAAAATAAAAGCAACCTTCAGTTATTTGATTTTTTTTTTAATTTTATGCAAATGATCTTCTGTTCTGTGTTATTATGTAAACGAGCCAACTGAAATGGTAATGAGGGAACCCAGAAGTATGCATAGATTAACTGCTGCTATAGAGCTTTACACCTACAGAAATGGCACTGAATTACATTTCCAAGGGAGGGACAGGTGTCCTGAGGGTGAAGATTTTACTCCAGGACTTGCTTACTTCTGAAATCCCTTTATATAAAAGTCTTCTTCCTGCAGAGAATAGTCAAGCATTCGATTCAAGCAGCAAGGCAGCACTTAAATTCCTTGTTTTCAGTGTGGGAAAATGTGTTGCATTCAGTTACCATCAGTGTGTGCAGCAGCAGCTCACAGCCCACCTCTGATACTCCAGCTCAAATCAGAGCACCACCAGATAAACCACCAGGAGGGCAGAGCTGTGGGAATTTTTCTCTCCAAGCACACCACTGCAAAAGGAAACCCATGGAGAAACCATCCCTGTGTGCTCTCCTCTAGGCCTGGGGAGAAACTGCTGGGCTCAGGTGAGCCCAGACTGTGATAAACGTGTAGGATGAGACACCCAAAAAGCAGCTTTTTGAGAGGTTAAGGTAGAGGCAAAGGCTGTCCCCAAAGGTCACATGGTCTCCAATGAAATCCCTGGCAAAACTCACTGGCATTAAAAGAATTAAAAGGTTTCTGCTTCCTAAACCTCATCTTTGCATTCTCCATGGGGTCCTCCTGCTCTCCTGCAAGGTGCCACATGGGACAGGCTAGAAAAATGGGACAAGTGCCACCTTCATTTCCCACCCACTCAAAGGGGGTGAAAGAATCAGTTTCTCACCTTTATAAAACAGCCCCAGAGAGCTGAAGCCCAGACCCCAGGGCAGCAGATGCCTCAGATCCCTCCTGGTTCCCGTGCTCAGCGATGAGGCTTGAGGTGATTCCAGGGGCAGCAGATGCTGCACACAGAGGTGCACTGAGCTCACAGAGGTGGCTGGGCTGGAGAAACCTCGGCCAAAATCCACCTCAGTTGTGCCTGATGTTACCACCCTTTGGCTCCAAACAGCATGGACTGGATCCGTGATGGGACAACACGGACCCCACAGTCCCAGTGTGTGAGCTCAGGAGCTGCAGGGAAATCCTCCTGGAGGTACTGGGGGCTTGTCCTTGATTTCACCTGGAAGGGAAATATCTTCAGCTTCTGGTTAATAATTAAATGAGACCCGGCAAATAACGGATAATTTGTTACAGGAAAAGCCACCCCAAGTGCCTTGGCCTGATCCAAGAGCCCGTGCGAGCTTTCTACTGAGCTGACTGGGTTTGGGAACCAGCCCACAGTGGTAATAAAAATAAATCCCTGTAATTAGGTGAAAGGGAAAATCCAGAAGATGCCATTTGAGCCATTTAGGGCTCAAACATATATCCTGGGGTTTGGGCTGGGTTTGGCCCTGAGGCCTCAGGAGGTGGCTGGTGGGAATGGGGGAGCACCTCCTGCAGCCCAGGGCTCAGCCTGCTGCCCCAAAGCAGGATTTGTTGCTCAGAAACTAGGAGACCCTGATTTTCCAAGCATGTTTAAAGTCCATTTTCCCCCCAGACAAGTGTCACCAGCACCAGCTCCAAGGACATGTTGGGCCCCAACGAGGAGTCAGAGACGGGGACAAAGTTCTTCTCAAAGTGGATATTTTAGGTTTGGAGATGAAATATTTTTTTTTTTTGCTTCTGGAAGGCTCTTTCCAGTCTGGACTGAGGTGTTTTGGGGTAGGCAGTGAAGAACCAAACAGGAAAAGGAGAAGGGAAAGGAGAGTGATTGTTTTTGCCATCCCTTGGTGTATCTCATGATACAGGAACCGAACAGAAGGCAGAAATCAGACAAAAAGAAAGACTCCTTGTTTTTTTCAGAGTGATCAGTCCAGTCACAGAGCTCTGCCACAGGGCCAAGAGCAGGGTTGAGGTTCAAAGGAGGCTTAACAAATCCCTGGAAAATATACAACTTCCAGGCATCCCAGAGAAGCAACAGAAGGGTCTTGCAGTGATTGCTGATTGCCAGAGGCTGGCAGAGACTTGGGAAAGGGATATTTTATACAAACCCTGGGTTTTCCCCCCAATTTGAGGTTGTTTTGCTTAATCCTGCCTTACAAACCTACACGTGCCTTTGCAGGACACTCTTGAGACAGACCTTTGCTCTCTTCCAGTGCAGATATTTCCATTTTCCCTCTTTCCTCCAAGCAGATTGGAACATCTACGTGGTTTGGGGCTGATTGTTCAAATATTTTTTGGGGGGGAGGGGTTCACAGGGTCTTTCCTGCATTCCCAGAAATAGAACACAAACATCTACCGCTCGGATGTTTTGTTAAGTTATTTTCACTAAAATAATAAACTTGCTTCCGACTGGGAATTTTGCTAAGTGCTTTAGATAAGTTTTTAACTTCTCTGCATCCCATCACCAGGCGTGGATTTCAGCCAACTGTTCCAGGGCTTGAGCTCACAGCTCTTCAGGGATGGCTGGAATCTGGCTCTGGAGCTCTCACCTGACTTTGCTCCGATGGACATCACCCCCAGCTCCTCCTCCACAGAGCTGATTTCTCCCAAATGTTGAGAAAATCTGGATTCCTGCCTGAATTTTGGTTATTTGGGCCCAGCTTTATTCCCATCTCCATCTGTTGACCAGGATGGGCTCTCAGAGCCCACACACCTTCCGGGGTTTGGGTGTCCCTGGAGCACTGAGATCTTCCAGGAGCCCTTGAGCACCTGGGACCTCGTTCCCCACCTGCAGAGGGTCCCGTTGGGATGGCATTAAATCCCTCCTGGCTGGGAAAAGGGGCTGTTTGTGGGGGACTCCTGGCTCAGCTCCAGGGACAAGGTGCCACAGGGTCACTGAGAGTCTCCTCCAGTGGCAGAGCAAGGGCTGGTGGCATTTCCCAGCTCGGCAGCACCAGGATGGTGGATGGTGGATGGTGGATCGACCCCTCATCCCCCAGAACAGCTTTTCCATCTGCTCATTCCCAGCTGCAGCACAAGCAGAGGAGCACAAATAGATACAAATATAATATTTTTTCTCCTTTCATGCTGTTCAGAAGCTGAGGTCTCAGGAGGGCCATGACAATCTCCAGTGGAACCAGCTCCCTCCCCACCCCTTTTTTTTTTAATCTTTGATCTTATTTGTGTTTGACACCCAAGCCTTTACTCTCTGAATAAAGACTGCCACCAGCTACCTCTTCAAATCTGACTGCAGAAGGGCTGTATTCGACCGAGAGTGGCATTTTTTGTAACAACCCCATTTCGCTTTTCACTTTTTCTTACCTAAAGAGTTTCAGGTTGCAGCTCATCCATCTCCCTGACACCCAAATCCCCTCTCACATTTTCAAATGTTTATAAATATATACATTGTTAACCGTCTATTAGCCCATATCCAGAAAAAAAATTAAAAAACAAGAGAAGTGTGGGAAAGGGCCAGGCACACCTTCCACCAGCACAGGTTGCTCCAAGCCCTGTCCAACCTGGCCTTGGGCACTTCCAGGGATGGGGCAGCCACAGCTTCTCTGGGCAACCTGTGCCAGGGCCTGCCCACCCTTACTACCAAAAAATTATTCCTTAGATCTGATCTAAATTGTTTAAAGCCATCACACCAATGACATCATGCAGGGATGAGACTCCATCTCTCCCCTTATGTTCCAGACAGGAAAATTAGGAGCCAAGGACCTGTGGAGGAGGAGAAAGCCGAGTTCTCCCTCCTCACCGGGACAGGAGAGGTCATTTTGTGGAGGATGGGAGTGTGGGAGCTCATCCTGCTCAAAACTCCCTGATCTGGGTTTTCAGGGCAGGAGGGGAAAGATGGGGATGGGGTATGGCTTGGGATGTGGAGGCAGAGCTGGGAAGTCCGTGTGAGCCAGGACCAGTCCATCCCAGTCCATCCCAGCTCGTCAGCAGGAGGATTCCATCAGCTGCAGGTTGCTGGATGGGGTGAATCGGTTCTTGGTGGCTTTTGCTCCTCTAGTCCTTGGGAATAAGGGCTTCACCTAGCCCCTGGTCCCTGGGCAGGCAGGGAGATGTTCACAGCTCCGATTTGGGAGGAGGAGGCACCTTCCCCTTGGTATCAGACGGCATCCTGAGGACAGGAAGGAGCTTGTCACAAGTGACATCACCCTCAGTGAGCTCAGGGCAGAGTTAAAAATGCGATCCTTGCTGGGAGAATCCCTGGTTCTGTGAGGGGGACAGCTTTCTATTGCCACCAGGCTGCGATGAATCACTGGCAAGGCAAAAAAAAAAAACCCACCTGTATCTTCATTAAAGCTCCCTCTTCTCCCCCCATGAAACTTCCCAGCAGCTGCGCAGGGACCCGACAGCAAACCGCTCTTCCTGTTTGTCATCCTTTTGTGAGGGGAAAAAAAAGCCCCAAATCCCACCTATGGGTGTGATGGGCTCGTCAGCTGTTCCTCCTTCCCCTCCTGTGTGTGTGTGGTTTGTGTTGTAACCAACAGGCAACCCCTTGACATCAACAACAACAACAACAACAACAACCAACAACCAACCAGGCAGCTCTGGCAGGAGCCGCCTCGCAGGGTGCGTGTGCGGGACCTCCAATGGACTTCCTAGCGACCAATAATTCCAGCTGGCTGCTTTTCCTCGGGCTGCATCCTGCCGGATCGGGCTGGGGAAGCGCTCGGGGCTCCCGGGGGGCTCCACCACCACGGGGGCTCCACCAGCTGCACGAGGCTTCCCCGGCCGCCGCTCCTTGGGAACGGGCGGACGGAGGGTGGGGAGGGAAGGGAGGGGGGGAAGAAAAGCGGGAGAAGTTTATTAGTTCTTTCTCCTTCCGCTAAATGGAGCTACTTCGGGCAAGTCTAAATATTTACTGCCTTTCCTCAACACACACACGCACGGCCGGCCCAAAAATTCATAAAACCGTCCGTGCGGCGAGATTCTGATTCCCAATTATTTTGCCTTGGTGAAGTTAAAATAGAAAAAAAAAATCCCCAACTTTGTTTGTGCATTCTTATTGGCAGCACAATGCCAACAATGGCTAAATAGACAGCATAATAAATAGCACCACAATGCCGACATAAAGGCCTTTCTGGTACTGCATACAAAATATAAACTGTGCCATGCCATTATTATTCCGGAGCCCTTGCTGAAACAGTGCAGTTGAAATTCCACCCCCAATGTGCACCTAATCAGCCATTCAGAGCCCCTTAATGACTTGTCAGTTCTTTGCCCTGCCATTTTCTGTCCAATTAATTCTTTTATTGTGCACCGGATAAAGGAAGACAAAGGCCTTCCATGCAATAATGAATCATTAAAATTCAGCAGCTCCTCTCTTGTGCTCTTGGCTCCTCACCAGCAATTCAGGCTGTTTCGCATTCGTTATGTGTGTGGTGGTTAAAATTCACTCTACCTCAAACAAGACCTTTCAAAATGCTTAACCCTTTCCTGGGTGAAGACCTCCATCCCTGCGCTGGGAATTTCAACAACAGCAGAAAAAAAAAAAACAAAAAACAAAAACCACAAAATAGAGAAAAAGAGGAGGAGGGGGACGAGAGAGGGGAGGGGAGAGGCAGGCAGAGGTATTTTGGGTAAATGTTTTAATATCACGTCTCTGACAGTCACAATATTGCCTGAGCACACAGCCACAAACAAATACGGGGAGCAGGAGCCGATGCCAGGCTGTGGAGAGGGGTGGGATGGGATGAGGTGCCCTGGGGGGATGGGGTGAGGTGCCGTGGCAGGACAGCTGTGCAGCTCCACACCTCTCCCTGGGCATCCCTTCCCACCCACACCAACGTCTCTGCATCGCTCCCCCTGAACCAACACAGCCCCGGAGCCGTGACGAGGCACTGAGGGACACCCTCTTAGTTTGGATTAGGAGTGGCTTGGTTTCCATCCCTGATTGGTTTAAGATAAACTGAAAGAAGAGGCTTTTAGACCCGAATAAGTGTGTCCAACTGGTGTTTGGTTTTTTTTTTAAACATGGGCTTCCCTAAATCAGGTCAAAGCCAGCCCTCCAGTTAAGCCAGTGACACGCTGTGCACGGCTGAGCTCCGTGGCCAGATGGGACCAGCTTAATAGGGGTCAGCAGCAACACCAGTGGCTCTTTCAAGCCCAGGGAGGGTAGAGCTATGATTTTGGCAGCACCCACCTTGTTTATCCAAGTGACAAACTACTTTTGGGTGACAGTCCCCAGGCTGGTGGCATCCATGTGTGTCCCATCCCACGGCGGTGGCTGCAGTGGAACCAGGGATAGGTTTGCTTTCTTAGCTCTGTTAAAACTGCGTTTTTCAGTGCAGACAGAGTGGTTCTCTGGAAAAATGACACCTGGAATCTCCCTCCTTGTGCACTAAGGTTCTGCAGAAGAATAAACTCGCTTCCCACTTGGTTCATCCACGGGAGCAGCCGCTGCTCCGGCCACATCCCCATGGCTGGAATCTGCAAATACTCTGTGACAGGACCCCCATGGCCTGACATCCATCAGGAGCCACCTGGGCTGCCTGAAGTGCTGTCATTCCTGTGCTGCCCATCAGGCAGCAGCCCCTGCATCCCACCACATCCCACCGCATCCCATCAGCAGGGATTGCCCTGCAGCTCCCGGCTCCGGCGTGGGCTGGGCTTGCAGGATGGCAGGGGAACAAGGCAATCTGGAATAAGCACCATTTTCTGTGGTTTGGGCTCCAGGGTGATTATATTTTAGCTCCTGCTGACTCATTTGGGAAATGGCTTCCCCTCCCCAAGCCTCAGCCTTTGCTGCGTGTGCCATCCCGAATTCCTGCCTGGTGCCATCCCGAATTCCTGCCTGTAACAGAGAAAGTGAACTTAAAACAACACTGCCCTGGCTCAGCTGGGCAAGGGAGAGGAGATGGAACAGGCCTGGATTGGGTCTCCCTGGCTCCCACAATCCTGAGCAGCTTCCCTCTCTGTGTTAATTAAGGTGTCACGTGATGAACTCCCAAAAAACCCCGTGGAGGCTCTGCAGGGTCTCCAAGGAGGAGCAGGGCAGTGGTGAGGTCATGTCACTTGGGAACTGAGGTTTCTCCATGTGTCCCTCATGGAGGGGCCAGGAGTTGATGGGAAACTCCCTGCCCTCATCCCCAAAAAGGGAGCTGGGAGTCCCTGGTCAATTGGTGCTTAAGAATTTGCCTTCAGAGCCCTCAATCAGTTGGATCCAACCTCACACTCTCGGAGGCTGGAAATAAGGCAAGAGTGGAGTTCCCTCAAAGCATTCCCAAAGGGCTGGGTTCATCCAGGCTCCCTGGGGACCGAGGGCCGTGCCAGGCTGTGTTCACTCAGGTCACCCAGCAGCTCCTGTGGCCACCAAGACCTTCCCGTGGCCACCAAGTCTTCCCATGGGCTCACACACAGTGCTCCTGCTCCCCAAATCTCTCTGGCATAGCTCTGTCCTGTGACCAGGATCACTTGGCTGAGCATCTGCTCCCCTGAAACAGCTTTTCCTGCCCTCCTGGCACCCTCCACACCCTGTATTCCAAATGGCACTTGCATCTCTAGTCATATTAATTGAATATTTAAATTTTCTGGCCTCCAAATCACAGGCCACAGGGGCTGGGAGCATCCAGCCCTGGCACTGGGAAGATAAAGGTGGCAGAGGGGAGAGGTCAATCCACAGACAGGGAGCAGGGCCATCCCCACGTGGAGGTTTATTAAAGCCCAACACTGCCCTAGAAATCAATTTCTTTGCCACAGACCTACAACCCAACTGCAAAAACAAAAACTGGCAGCAAAAACTTGATATCACTCCGGGAAAAAATTAAAATAAGGAGGATGGGAAGGGCTTTTTTTTTTTTTTTCTCACCATGCAGAAAGAATGTGGATACGGTCTATAAAATTAATTTCCTCTTTCTTCCTAAGCAGCACTGCCTGAGCCATCCAGCTGAACAGCGACGTCCATTCTTCTCTGCTCCAAAAATAAAATAGGGGAACTTTTTATCGCTCGTGTATTCCCGCAATTATCTCGAGAAGCCTTTTTTTTTTTTTTTTTGTTTGACAGCCAGGGGTCAAAAGGCGGCCTTGGTTTCACCTGATCTCATTGACTTTGTGCAGAGACATTCCAGATTCACGCCAGCACGAGAGCCACCAGCGCCGGGCCCGGCACACAATGGTGCCATTGAGGGCGGGAGGAGCCCAGAGCCTGGAAAAGCAGAAACCCAGCCGGGGGTTTTCTCCCCAGGACTCGTTCAGGGGAAATGGGGGCGCAGGGAATGAGCTGCTGGGGCTCTTGGGGGTGTCCAGCTCACCTGACACCCTGGGGTTTACCACTGGTTTAGCCAGGCTGGAGCGTTTGATCCGCCTGGCACCTTCCTGAACAGCCAGTTTGAAATGGATTTGGATTCTACTCACCAGCAAACACACAGTGAGTGTCCCAAAAACACACAGTGAGTGTCCCAAAAATGCACAGTGAGTGCCCCAAAAACACACAGTGAGTGCCCCAAAAACACACAGTGAGTGTCCCAAAAACACACAGTGAGTGTCCCAAAAACACACAGTGAGTATCCACAGCTCAGAGGGCAATAAAAATCACCAGTCAGCACTCCCTGCTCAAACTGGAATTGTTTTCAGGAGATGCAAAGGGAACATTGGACACTTCAGCCCTGGATGAAGGGCTTGGAGCAACCTGGGATAGTGGAAGGTGTCCCTGCCCATGCTGAGGGTGGGACTGGATGGGTTTTAAGGTCCCTTCCAACCCAAACCATTCCAGGGTTCTGTGATTCCAAGGCTTATGTCACCACACAATATAAATCTGTGATTTCTATAATCAGGAGTTGGACTTTGATGATCCTTGCAGGTCCCTCCCAACTCCAGTTCTGTGATAAATCTCTACTATATATTATAATATACATCTATATTGTATATTAATTAGTTTCTTCAAATATTAGTGAAAGCCAACTTTATTTTTGTAAAGCTTATGGAAAGCTGAGTGTGGCTGAAGGCAAATGGAATTAAAAGCTGCCTATTTTGGATGTGCAATTCCTCAGTGCCAGGGCCAGGCTGGTCCCAGGATCCCAAGGGAGGAGAGCACAGCTCCACACACACCCTGCAGCTCTGGAATGGGACAGGGACTAGATATCAACCCACACTGGAAAGGCAAGGCTGGTGGAAACACTGGGAGAAGGACAGGAGAGAGGGAAGAGCTCAGTGATGTTCCCCATGACTGGGATCCATCCTGCTGGGTGCTGCTCTCCCACGAGCCAGGGATGCTTCAGTGAAGTCTTTTAACTTCAGCATTTTGGGTGATTTGCAAATTTTAATACCATCATTAGGGGTGATTTACAAGTCCATCCCATACAGATATTTTAACTCTGCTTTATCAGGTCCCAGTGAAGCCACCCCAAGCTTCGCCATCGACCATGAAGACAAAAGCAAAGCTAAATCCTCACATTCCCACCCCGTCTTCTCGCTCCTTTTCCCCCTCCCAAAGCGTGCAAGTTTGGAGACGAAACCCTACCTCCACACTCAGGGCTGGCAGAGCCCAAACACAGCTCTTTTTCAAGCACAAATCAGGATTAAGCCTGGAAAGTTGCAGTGTCACTGGAAGGAGGGGAAGGGCGGGAAGGGAGTTATGCTGCAGCTTTGGCTCTGGCTGGAATAAAGTCGTTTTGCCAGGAGTTCTGTGAACCAGCACGGAGAAAATGGTGTCCCCTTACAGCCCCTCCTGGCAGAGCCTGCAAACGGCACATTTGCCGTGGGATTCTGCCCTCCAGACTCTCTTAATGGGCCGCAGCTTCATTAATTGTCAGCACATTTCTTCTCCCCCCACCCACAACGTTAGAGCCTTCTGCCCAGCGCTGCCCACGTCCCCAGCGCTTTTCTCAGGCAGAGGGGGATGAAATTCCCTAAAATCCCGACCTTTTTCCTCACAGCCCGAGGTCCCCTTTTCTCCCCGAGCTGGTGAAACCAAACCGCAACTTCAGGTTTGTGTAAGAAAACAGAATAAAAGTGGCAAATGCAACACTTTCAGTGGCTGTATTTTTAAAAAAACAAACAAACAAAACAACAACCCAACCAACCGTGACATGCAACATGTAATTTTGTTGCTCTCCTAATTCAGAGGTATTTACAAGGGCTCACCAACCAGCAAGCTGAATTTCTTACTGTAAAATTCCTACGTGCTCGACAGAAGAAAATCAACTTGGACCGAAACCACGCAGGCTGACCCGGCAAACCCGTCCTCATGTGAGCAGTCTCACTGAAATCCTATGAAATCCTTGGGATTACGGGCATGGAAATACCCTTCTTGAAGGAAAAATATGAAATAAATATATATATATTAAAAAAAAAAAAATCTCATACCAAGACACTGTTAAAGTAGAGGGAATAGGAGCAAGGGGGGGAAAAAAAAAATCAGACTAAAAGGAAAAGAAATCCTTAATCAAAATATTTTATTCCAAATAATCCGTCTCTTTCCGAGCTGTTCACCCCGTTTTGTCTCAGCACAGAAAGAGGCTCAAGCAGAAAGAAAACAGAACACGTCCTTGATAAAAAGCAATTTTTTTTTAATTTTATCAAATGGATCTGTACAAAAGTTAGCATTGCTTAGTCAGAAGCGAGTGAAGAGAACAGATCAGTAACAGGCAAAGTCTTTCAAACTTTATACAGAAAAATAGATTGCATAAAAATGAGCTTTTCTTGTCTTTTTTTTTTTCCCCACCCCCACGACCCCCCAAAAGGAAATATGCAAAAAAATATTTTTTAGAAAAAAGAGTAGGAAACGTAGAAAAGGTAAAAAGATGAATAACCTCTGAAAACGTGGGTTTAGATTTACAAAGGTTTTAAAGGCACAAGTTACCATAAAATAGACGGTTATTATATGCTCAGCATACAATGGAAGAAGTAGAGATATATCAATGAAATATTAGTCTAAAAACTAAGTACCTAAACATTTTTTTAGTGGAGGAGATTTTAGTTTCACAGCTTGATGGATGATATCTGGTCCCTAGAAGCCAAAATTAAAGCAGAAGTTGATAATTTCTCATTAAATTACACCTTCCTATAAAGTAGTCCTGGTTCTGAAAGCGTTCAAAGACTCCACAATGCCTTAAAAATCCAATTTTAACACCCCAAAGCAGGTAACCAGAAAAACCACCTGCCCTATTTAGCCATTGTTTTAGCCTCCCAATTAGTAATTCCCCCCCCTCTTCGTTATTTCATGTTCCCATTGGAGATCCCAGGTCTGCCTGGAAGGGGCAGACCTCTCTTCAGTCCCTCTCTCCAACACGACTGTTGCAGCGGTTCCAAATGTGAAAAAAACCCAAAAACCAACGAAAATCTATAGACTCATAACACCATTTTATTGTATCATCTCCACTATTTTTTATGCTCCCTCCCCCACCTTTAAAATCTTTTAAAATTCTACTTTTTTTTTTTTTGCACAAAATTACTTCATTAATTAAACGACAAAATAATACAGAACATAAATACATATTTAACAGATTTAAAAAAAACCCAAAACAACAACCAAAAAAAAAAAAAAAAGAACCATTTTAAGCTTCCAAAGAAACAAAACAAAATGTTAATTACAGCCAAACCTTGCTTAGAAGAACTCCTGACTAAAAAAAAAAGAAAAAAAAAAAAGCAAAACAAACACTTCAGACATTGAATTGGTTGGTCCCACCAGACTGGTTGGTTCCCACGGGATTGTTCCCTGGAATAGCCGGGTTTTCGGGGTTCATCCCTGTTGGTCCCAGTGAGTTCTTGCCCTCAAGGTTGGTCCGTTCCTCACATTGCAATAGACCCTTTAAAGTCTCAAACGGCTTTTCCCGTTGTTTTCTCTCCCCCTTTTCCCACCCCCCTGCTCCACTTTTGCACTTGTCACCTTCCCCTCGAGGAAGTTCAGTTCAGTCCTCACAGAGGAGTCGAACGGTCCTTCATTTATTCAAAAGGCATCGCCGGTCCTTTGCTTTTGTTTTTTTTTCCTCTTTGTTGTTTGCTTTTTTTCTTTTTTTTTTTTTTTTTCCAAAAATCATTTTTGTCCTGGTTGGTTGTTTTTATTTTTGTCTTTTTTTTTTCTTCTTGGTTTTTTTTTTTTTTCCTTAACTCATATTCATCACAGAAAAATAGAGCTCTGTCCTTTTGGAGAGTTCCGAAGCAAGGGGACATCCAGTCGCAACGAGCAGAGTTCCCAGTGGCTCAGGAGGCACTTTGGAAACTTATCACGGCACTCCACGCTCTTCCTCTTCGTTCCTTCATTAGTGCACATTTCTGGGAAGCCCTGGAGGGGCCCCACACATCCTTTAAGGCCTCGTCAGGGTCGTATAGACCGGCTGGTCCCAGTTAGCGGTGGGGCTGTGCGCCGGCGGGATGGACAGCCCGTTGAGGATGGGCGTCGCGTAGGGCCGGCGGGACGAGTGGAAATAGGGGTACTGGTAAATGCTGGAGGGGTAGCCGGGGTAGGGGTTGTAGTAGTTGGAGCTCTGCAGGTCCGTGTAGTCGCACTGGGAGCTGGAGAAGGAGGCGGCGGCCGTGGCGGAGGCGGCGGTGGTGGCGCAGGCCTGGGCGCTGTAGGAGCCGTAGTCGGAGTGCGCGGGGGAGCCGTGGGACTGGTCGCTGTAGTGGCTGGGGCTCAGCTGCTCCGTCTTGATGTGGGGCCTCTGCTGGCCCGGCTCTGCCGCCGGTGGCGACGCCGAGGCCGGGCTTTTGTGAGTCCACACCTGGGCAGCCCCGCCGGCGCCCGCGGCCGAGTGCGAGTAGGACGCGCCGTAGGAGCCGGCGGCGCCGGGGCCGTGCTCGGCCGGCAGGGCCGCGTGGCCGTTGAGCGGCAGGTACTGGTCGAACTCGTGCACGTCGAAGGTCTCCATGTTGTTGATGACCTCGCTGCTCAGCTCCGAGATGTCCACATTGCTGAAGTCGATGTTCTGGCGGCCGCTCTCCACGAGGCGCCGGCCCTCGTGCTTCAGCTCCTGCTTGCTGCCGTGGTGGAGGTCGGTCTTGGGGGTGGTGGGCGGCGTGGGTGGCCCGTGGGTCTGGCCTGGGGACGGAGGGACAGCAAGGTTTAAAGAGTGACCACAGGACACCCAATTCTTTCAAGGACCATTAAAAAAAAAAAAAAAAAAAAAGGCATTTCTCCCATCTCTGTAGGATTTAAACCTACAGCCCCGTGTTGGAGGTGGGTGATGTCCCCCCACAACCGTGCCAGGCACCACGTCCTCCCTGGGGCACAACGTGGGATGGTGGTAAAAAGCGGGTGCTGGCTCATAGTGCGAAGGAGAAGCCAGGGAATGCACTGTGCCCATCAGCATCATTTTGGGACACAGCAGGACACCCTGACACGAAGTGCCCTGCACCTGGGAAGCAGAACCAGTGGGTGGGTTCCGAGGGCCCTGCTCTCCCTGTGGGCAGCCTGAAGCCAGCCCGGCTGTGCCAGAGGCAAAGCAGCCCCGGGGCCGGGATCCGCAGCCAGGCTGGGTGAGAGCACAGGCGCGTCTGAGGCTGCGGGACGTTCGCAATCCTCCTGGAATCTGTCAACACGCGCCCGGAGCCAACGCACCGCTCCGGGGGAAGCTCAGCTCCGGGACCGCTCCCCAGGCACCCTGATTATTAACCCTTATTAGCTCGCAATTAATTGTCCCCGCTCTGGGACCAGCTGGGGCAAACGGGACCCACGCGCTTTGGGGATTTCCTACGGCACAGTCGGCTCTGGGAGCCTTTACTCCAGAAAACTGGTACAACACCTCAACTCCTGCTTTGGGATGGTCCCAATCCCACCACCCGTGCAGGGAGGCAGATGAGCCCGTGCCCGCCAGCGGGTTCATATCCCAAACAACACACCCGGGATGGGCAGAAGCTTTGCCCTCAGGGCTCGTTACCTGTGTGGTCCCCGTGGTGGTGGGGGTCGGCCATGCCCCCCAATCCGCTGTCCCCCTTGTAGATCTGCGTCCCGCCGTGGTGGCTGAGCTCGGCCCCGGAGTCGGAGTCGCTCTGCCCGGCTTTCACGCTTTTCCTCCTCCGGGGCTGGTATTTATAATCCGGGTGATCCTTTTTGTGCTGCACCCTGAGCCGCTCGGCTTCTTCCACAAAGGGACGTTTCTCGTTTTCACTCAATAAACTGGTTTGGTGTGGATTTTTTTTGGGTTTTTTTTGATATGGAGAGAGGGGGAAAAAAAAAATCCAAAATTAGTATCTGTTCCTAAAGAGTTTTCAGCCTATTTTCAGGCTCACACATCCCCACTTCCCATACACTAATTCGAGTGACCAGCAAATTAATTACAAAATGAATTTGCTGTGGCAAAAAAGAGCAAAAATCCACAGATTAAAATACCAACTACAGAGGCATGAAAACCCTTACCACTATAGATAGTGACAGCTGGGCAAAACAAAATACCCCTTCCCCATTTTCAATGCCTTTCCCAACTATAATTCCCACGTTTTTCCTACAAATGCCACCCCCTCACCGCGACAAACATCTCCAGCTTTGTTTGGTGCTTACAAAGGAGCCCCGAAGGCACCAGCGATGGGATTATTGCTTTCCATACTCTCCCCTCTTCCCCAGATCTCTTCTTTGCAAACTCTTGGGAGAGGCTCAAGCAGCGGCAGGAGCATCGCAGGGAAGATGGGAGTTAGGGACAGACGCGATGGGAGACAGCACGCGGGAAAACGTGGCTCGGGGCAGAGCCTTGGAAGGCAGAGCTGGGATGCACCCAGCCAAATAAAAGTTTGCATCGGTGGGAAGCACTGAGCAGATAAGAAGGGAAATCAGGAAGCTCATTAAAATAACTGCTAAAAATCGGTTATTTGCGTTCATAGCTCGTTAAGCACCGTGCAAGCTAAGAGGAAAATAGAATTAGGGAAAGACATAAAATAAGTAATTAAAAAAAGAAAAAAACTCTCATCGCCTGGGGATGGGGGAAATCCCAGCCAGGCAAGGGAAGGGCCCTAGCTCTGAATCTCCGTGATGGAGCAGGGAAAATCCACGTGTGGCACAGCGCTGGGGCGGGACCGAGGGTGTCCAAGCCGCTGTTCGGGGGGGATTTTTCGGAGCAAGGACCGGCGCGTCCTTCGCAGCGTGCGGGGATGCTCGGGGGGTAGAGGTAGGGTTATATATTCAGTTTGAAGCGCTTCCCGTGGGCAGGAAAAAAAAAACCCCGAAGATTAATAAAAACACCGCAGGAAAAAAGGATTACTAAAAGCCACCGCAGGAAAAGGGTTTAAAGAAGCGGCCGGGAGGGGGGATCCAGGCGCGCAGCAGGCAGAGCCGCGCGGGGGTCCCGCCGTCCGGGGGGATGCGGGCTCGGGACTCACCGCCAGAGCTTGCCCAGGGTCTTGCTGAGCTCGGCGTTGTGCAGATGCGGGTACTGGTCCGCCAGCTTCCTGCGGGCGGCCTGCGCCCACACCATGAAGGCGTTCATGGGCCGCTTGACGTGCGGCTTGGCCTTGAGCGATCCGTTGCCGCGGACGGGCATGGGCACCAGGCTCCAGTCGTAGCCCTTGAGCACCTGCGAGACGGCGTCGCGGATGCAGGCGGGGAAGCGCTCGTCCACCTCGGCCGCGTCCACCTTGGCGCCCAGCGCGGCGGGGCCCGGCGGGCGCGGGGCGGGCGCGGGGGCGCAGCCCAGCCCCTCGGAGCCGGCGGGGGACAGCGGCGAGTCCGAGTCCGAGTCCACGTGCGACATGGAGCTGGTGGTGCCCGCGGGGCTGCACGGCGGCTCCAGCGCTTTGTCGTGCTCCTCGGTCATGTTGAGCATCGGGGAGGGAAGGGAAGGGGGGGAAGGAACAGCCGGGCCGGGGGCGCGCGCGCTGTGCCCGGCGGGGGCGGCCGCCGCGCGCTCCTTGGAAAGGCGAGAAAAAACGACAAATTCGAGCGGAGAAAAACACACACAAAAAACAAAAATTAAAAAAAAAAATCAAAATTCAGCCCAAAAGCCGCGGCCCCCCCCACCCCACGCCGTCCTGCAGCCGCCGGGCCCCCGCGCTGCCCCGCGCTCCACGTCCAGTGCGGAGCGGGGCCCCCGGCAACAAGTTACTTTAAGGGCAGGGCGAGCGGCTCCGCCCCCGCCGCCGCTCCCCATTGGTGCGGGGCCAGCGCTGATTTGCATAAGGGGCGGGGCGCGCGGCCGGCGGGGGTCGCTGCCCGCCCGCCCCTCACAGCCCGAGCGCCGCCGGCCCCGCACGGGGGTCCCGCCGGGGCTCCCCCTGCCCGACCCGGGGTGGGGGAAAAAGGCGGCTGGACCCTGCCCGGCCCTGCTCCGGCTCCCCGGTCCGCCTCTCCCTCTTTCGGCTGTTCTGTGGGGTTTTTTTTCCTCTGCGAGTTGCCCGGGGGCTTCACCGCGCTGCGGGACCGGCGGGGACCCCCCGACGGTGGGATGTGTTTGGCGCTCCAGTAAATCTCGTTTAACTACCGGGACCGCCCGGTTTTGGGGGGCCAGCGGGGAGCGGGTACGGGAGGGGACTGCGGGGTCCCTCCCCGAGGAGGAGCGGAGCGGCAGCAGCTCCGGTGCGTGCCCTGGCACAGCCGGTTCCTCCTGGAGCCCCTTTCCCGGGGGATTTTGGGGAGGTCGGTGCGGGGCAGCGGGGTCAGAGCCCCCGTGTGTCCCCCCGGGCCGCCGTGCGCTCCTCGCAGCCCCGAGCGCGTCGCTTCCCCCTCTCGCTCCGCTGCCTCCAGCGGGCAAATAACGGAGGAAATCGGGAATTGCTGGGAAAGAGCGACACGAGACCCTCCGTGTCCTCTCGCCCGACTCTCCTCTGCTCCCTCCCCGCGGCGGGGCCGGGGACCCCCGGGAGGTCCCGGCCGGAGGAGGATGCGGCACCTCGGGGTGAGCCTTTGGGTGCGGGGGAAATGGGGGGTTACCCCTAAAATCTCCCCCACCAGCTTAAGCTGCTCCTCTCCAAGCGAGCCCTGCTTTTGCAGCGTTTATTTGGAGCATTTGATTTTAATTATCCGCGGAATTCAGCCTTCTAATTGCGACTCTGGAGAGAAAAAAAAAAAAAAAAAAGGCAACTCCCCAAATTCCAGTTTTATCCGCTGCTTTCCCCCGGAAAAAAAAGAGGGCCCAAGTACAAGATTGGTTTGGGGGAAATGTAGAAATTGGGCTTTGAGTATTCCAGCATTTAAAAACTAATAAGAATGTGTTGATTTCAGAGTGTTTTGTTTAATTACTGCAATGTATAATAATAAATAAAGCGTATGCTTTGAATTTCAGTGTGTTCCAATGTGCCTGAACATCCATCTGCTTTCTCTGTGAAAATTCATATATTCTCTTAAAGTGCAAAGAAGGATTTCATTTTATTTTAAAAAATTCTGTTTTCCTTATTTAGTAGATTCTCCAGATTTCAGCAGGAGAGTCAGTTTGCAGAGTGACAAAGTGAGTTACCTCCTGACAAAGTTATTTTAAGTATAATTTTATGAAGTGTCTTTAAAAAAGAAAAAATATTATTTTGAAGCTCAAGGCAAAATAAATAAGTTGAACTTGCAAATGAGGAATAATTGAAATTTTCTTCCAAAGCTTAATAAGATTGGGGAAGAGTTTGTTTTCCCGGGCTTCAGCTCAGGGGCATTGCAGTGCTGTTGGACACTTGGCAAAACCTTTTTTTCCCCCCTCATGTGACATATAATTAACATATATTCCTATAATATATAGGATATTCCCTGACTCGTTGGGCTCTCACAGCTCTTGAATAACTTTACCTTACGATTTACCTGACTCACAGAATGTCAGTGTTTTAGTGGTGGCTGAGTCAAGCAATAATCACTATTTTTAGTCCAGCTTTTCCAAGCCAGCCTCTCCTTCTGGAGCACCTTCCTCGGGAGATCCGGCCCTCGCTGCGTGACTGAGGCTGGGAAGGGATTTGTGGGATCCTCGGAGCGGGATTTGTGGGATCCTCGGAGCGCTGGGGCAAACCCAGGGAGGTAGGAATGAAAACAAGGGCCCCTGTTTTCTGCTCCCTGCCTTCAACTCCCAGTCAAATTCCTGCAAAAGAAGCCCCCGAGGACAGCAGGAATTAGAGACTTCAGTTTTCTCCCCGCTCGCTGCTGCCTTTCAGGGCTCTGCAGCTCTGCCCGAGGCAGGGAATTGCATTTCCCAGCCCACACGCTTCAATTCCTCTTTGTCCAAGGCAGGTAGAAGCAGGACAGCTTTCGGGAGTCGCTGCAGAGGTGGGCACAGGGAAGAGGCCGTGCCTGGGAGCCGAGCAGGGAGCGTGTCCTGCGGCACGTCTGGCTTTGGGATGCGGCACAAACCATTTGGGGTCTCTGTGTGTCAGTTCTCAGCTGAGCCGGTGCAGGGAACAGTGATGTCCTGCCTCACACACCGAGGACACGGGGACAGGGGGAAGCTGGAGCACCTGGGAAACCTCCTGAGAAGTTCCCTCATCCAGGACATGGAGGGAGAGAATGCTGGGAGAGCAAGGGGGGTCAAGGGGGCTGTTTGTCTTGGGGGGTATCACCTTCGGTTCCTGTCTGACAAAGGCCCAGCGATGTTTGCCCAAAGGCTGGAGCTGTGGGGCAGGTCCTGCCCTGATCCCACGGGATGGGTCATCTGTCCTGCCCCAGGATGCTGCAGGACAGGCCCTGACAGCAGGATTCCTAGGGAGAGGGTGCAGATCTGGGAGGGAAGAGCCGAGGTTCCTGTTGCCCAGGGTGGGGGATATTTGGAGAGGATTTGGTGGAACAGAGGTGGGATATGTTTAGAGAGGATCTTGTGGAGCAGAGCCAGCTGTTCCTGGCAGGGTGGGCACAGCAGAGGTTGATATTTGGAATATTCCTTCCTTTTCTTTGGAGTTTGCTGTGGCCTCCAGTAAAGTTCCTGGCCAGCTCACGCTGGTGTTTCTGGGAATCAGGCACTCAGTATGAGGTCTGCTTGCTTGGCTCCATCACTGTGTGTCACTTGGGAACCCTCAGAATCCCTCTGGGATGGAGGTGGCCTGACCTCCCATCCCAGTTCCTCCTTCCATACCCATTCCTTACACAGGGATAAGAGTGTGTGATGTGTGCATTGGCTTCAGAGCAGGCAGAGCCCTGCTAGTGCCAGGGAGGAGAAATTTCCCCCTCAGTGGAAGACTGGGAAGGCATTTTTGGAGCATGAAAGCAGGTGGGAATCGCTGGACACAACGGATGTGCTCTGTGGTGCACACACAGACCACACTCCTCCCCTGGCTGGGGGTAGGCCCAGCCCAAAACGGGGCTTTATCCTTAATCTGAACAAGAGGTGAAGTTCTCATTTATCAAAAATTGGCCTCCTTTGAAGTGCCAGCAGATTTTACATGGGAATTCCAAAGAGCAAATAGAAAGAGTCTTACAGGGGGAGAAAAAAACAAGCCCTGATCAGATAAGAGTAACCTGTGCATGGTGTTAAAATAAGCCTCTGACATGTGCAGGATTAATGCTCTGCCCAGAGAACGTGGCAGCTCGGAGGTTGCTGTGAAACAATGCTCAAGCCTTTTCAGGAAAGCTCCTGGTATCTGAAAAGAAGATTAAAAAAAAGACTTGTGGTAACTTTCTACTCACTTCAATTAAAATAGCAGCAGAAGAGCCGAAGAACTTTGCTCTCGAGGTGGACAACAGTGGTGGGTCCCATCCTACACTGTGTGCTTGTGACAGCTCCAGCACACAACCAGTGTCTGCTCATGGAATTTTAAGGCTAGGTTTATATGGCTCCCTTGCCTGCAGGTCAGTTTAGGTCCAAAATTTGTCTTCTGTTCACATAAAATGAGCCTTGTCTCATCCAAAAAGCCTGTGTAGACGTGGCACTTGGGGATCCAGGTTAGTGGTGGACTTGGCAGTGCTTGAAATGCAAGTGGGGAGGAGTGCACAGGATTCCTAAGCCCTTTTCTGGGTTTCATCATGGCAGCAGATATCAGAGAAAAGGGACATTCAATGTCATTATGTTATTTTTACTCAAATACTCTAAAATATCAGCAAGAAAAGAAAATGCTTTTGCAGGATCAGACCTCACGTGTTTGAGTTACACAGCAAGACCAGGTGAGCTGTTGGCAAAGAATCTCCTCTTTCCTGCTGCCCAGCACAGCCTGGATGGCATCTTTTCAAACTGATGGAGATTATAAGGATTAATTATGATTACTGTGATTATTAATTGTTTCTCCTGTGGTCCTGCTTAGGAATCCCTCTTCCGAATCAGCACCTCCTCATTATCCTGTACAAATACAGGAGGAAAGAAAAGGTAATTCTTCCTCTGAAAATCCTTTCCAGCCTTAATCCTGCTAACCCTGGAGTTAAAGATCAGATTTCCACAAGGAAAGAGCGGTGATTTTAAAGGCAAAACTATGACCACTGCAAAAATCTTAACATACTGGAAGGAAGCTCCCAAATTCTGTGTGAGATCCCCCTCTCCCATTTAGCAGACGCAGCTGAAGGCTCAGTGGGATGGTGTATAACTGCATTATCCATAACTGAATGTATGTTCTCTTTAGAGGAGCCCCCAAACGTTAATGCTGCTTTACAAACCAGTCATTTCTGCCCCCGTTCCCTCTCTGTGTTTTCTTTGAACCCGATTCCTGGCAGCCAGAGGGGCGAAAGGCCAGACCTGAATGAACACAGAGCAATTTCGGGTGCCAGGGACAGCAGGGTTGAGGTGCTGGTGGGGACAGCTGCTGGGGGCTGGGACAGTGAAGGCTTGTTTCCCTGGCACTTTTGCAGCTGTTTGGAACACAGCAAAATAGGGTCGGGCGGGGAGGGGGGGACGCGGCGGCCGCCGGTTGTTGAATGAGGATGAGCATCAATGATGCCCCTGCCCGCCTGGCATTCATGAATCGCCCTCCCTTGGAGCCTCCGAGGCTCTGAAATATCTTCTTTGCCTTATTTGCTTGGGGGGGCCTTACACTGTTTTCTTTTTTTGGTGCCTCGCTTGGAAAAAGAGGGAAAGTGGCGCCCTGGAAATAAAAGTCAACGGTAAAGAGATAAGGGAGCAGAAAACCCCCCTTCAAAGGATGGTCCTCACAGAGCTGGGGCCCAGCAGGGATTTGGGACAGAGAGGTCATTTGATGTCCTAATCAACTGGTTTGGCACGTGTTTCCTTTCATAGCTTGAATCATCTTCCAGTAAAGCCAGGAAAGGCTTCCATTGCCTCTTCCGAGAACTGGATCAGTCCCTTTTAGGAACAACACATTTCTGCCGGTTTTAGGCTCAAAATTTGCAGCTCGTCTTGTTGGAAGGTGCCACTGGCACACGATGTCCCCCAGGTTTGGTGTTTGTTCCTGCCACCACCCCAAACCTGTGCGTCTGGTAGATCTCAGAGGGACCCTCAGCGATGAAAACCCACCCAGCTCAGTGTTCCCTTCCCAGCTCCCATTATTCCTTCTTCTTTTTTTCTGCTAAATCTTTAGCCTAAACCCTCCGCTCTTCCTCAGTGATTTCCTCAGTCATCCAGTTTGCTTTACAGACATTTCCATTTAACGTGGAATTTGCTGTAAAAGACCCCACAGAGCAAACCATTAGCTTACATCTATTTAAATTTCTCCTCTCCCAAGCCTCGTGGCTAATCCAACGGGAGAGCGAAACTGCAGTTTACCAGGGGCCTTTAACAAATAGCTGATTTTTCCTTCCCTATACAATGCACCATTATGTAGGGTTTTTTTTTTTCGTTTTTTTTTTTCCAAGGAGAACAATGCGAGCAGCAGTGATGGGAAACTGGAAAAACAAAAGGGGCATTTAGAAAACGACCATTTCAGAGGCTGAGAAGGGTTGAATAACGCCACACCTGATAGCAGATACTTTCTCAGCGGCCACCGAACGTGGGGTTATAGCACGGCGGTGTTTACATGCCTGTGCTCATCGGTCAACGATGAGGACACTTTATTACTGGTTTTGATTAAAAAAAAAATGCCATTTACGAACTCGGCGCAGCCAGGTGAAAATCACGGCAGCATCACAAGTAGCGAATTTAGATGACACATAAGGGAGAATCGCGTTTGGAAGGGACCTCTGGAGATCATCCAACCCCTGCCCACCAAGTGGGCAGGGGTTGGATGATCTCCAGAGGTCCCTTCCAAAGGGATCTCCAGTGGGGCTGGGACGTCTCCAGAGAGGGAGACTCCATAACCTCTCCCCCTCCTTTTTCCCGACGCTCCCGGTGCCCTCCCGGGCCCTCAGGGCGGCCCCTCCCTCCCTCCCTCCCTCCCGCACATGCTCGCTGTGTCCGACATGGCGGCGCCCGGCGCGGGGCCGCGGCGGAGGCGCCCGGGGGGCTCCGGGGACACCCTGGGGACATCCCTGGGGACACCCCCGGTGACACCTCCGGGGATACCTCCAGGGACACCCCCGCGCTCCTCCCCGAGCCCCCGGGCACCTTCTGGCTGACCCGCATCGTGCTGCTGCGCTGCATCGCCCTGCTGTACCGTGAGTGAAGTCCCGGGGACGTTCCGAGGGGATCGTCCCGTCCTCGATGGGAGCGGCTGAGCCGGAGCCCGACGGGGTTTCTACGCGCTGCGGGGGTCCGTGGGATGCTCGGTTGCCAGCGCGGACCCCCCCACCCTCTTTCCCCGAGATGAGACCCCGTCCCGCATCCGCCCCCCGCCCCGCCTGGCAGGGATGCAGCGATGGCAGCATCCCTGGAGCATCCCTACCCGCCTGGCAGGGATGCAGCGATGGCAGCATCCCTGGAGCATCCCTACCCGCCTGGCAGGGATGCAGCGATGGCAGCATCCCTGGAGCATCCCTACCCGCCTGGCACTCGTGGTTTGGGCTCTCGGGTGTACGCAAAGCTGCAGGGGACGGGTGGGATGTGACGCGGGGATGCAGCGATGGCAGCATCCCTGGAGCATCCCTACCCGCCTGGCACTCGTGGTTTGGGGTCTCGGGTGTGCGCAAAGCTGCAGGGGATGGGTGGGATGTGACGTGGGGATGCAGCGATGGCAGCATCCCTGGAGCATCCCTACCCGCCTGGCACTCGTGGTTTGGGCTCTCGGGTGTGCGCAAAGCTGCAGGGGATGGCTGGGATGTGACGTGGGGGAGAGAGCAAGGCTGACAGAGCTGGAGGAGGCTCAGGCTCTTGGGTGGCATTGTTGGGGTGTCCCGTGCAGGGCCAGGAGATGCACTCGATGATGCCATGGATTCTGTGGAGCTCTGGATTCTGGAAAGCACAATGTTATATATAGGTTGTGAAATAAATTGTGGGACTGGTTCTCCAGGAGTGAAACGACTTCAATGTATAAGTGGTCCAACCCCTCTGAGCCTGTCTGAGAGGCCACCAGTTATATCCTGCCTAAAATTCCATGTGGTGTTTCTGTCCGTCAGGTGCTCAGGGGTCACATCCACGCGGATATTCCAGTTCTATCCCAAGGCAAACGATCACACTACAGTCAGCATGGAGTGGATTGGGAGCTGTAGGAATTCTGGTGGTGGTTTGGTGGCCATCTGGCTCCAGCTGTCAGGATGTTGTTTGGACAATGCACTCAGGCACATGGTGGGACTCTTGGGGTGTCCTGTGCAGGGCCAGGATGGTCCTTGTGGGTCCTTTCCAGCTCAGGATATTCTGGGATTGCATGATCCTTGTGGATCCCTTCCAGGGATCCCTTCAGGATATTCCAAGATTTTCTTGTTTCCCACTCCCGCTTTACTGCTGGGACCCTGCTGCTGATGGCTGGATGGTGTTGGTGATGTTGGAGCTCCTGTGCTGCTGGAGCTGGAAGAAGGGTTTGCTCACACCACAAGGTTGGCACCTCTCAGCAGAGCTGGTAGGAGCTACTCATTCTTTTTCTTGTGAGCTCAGCTGTTCAAGGGAGGAACTCTTTGCCTTGTGCAGAAGCAGGATTGGAGGGAGAGTTGACATCCTTGTGTGCCAACACTGCCAGTCAGGACCTGGAGTCGACATGACCTTAAAATGTTTAACAGTAAAACCAGTTTTCAGCCTCCACTCGTCTGACTCTGGCACTGAGAACACAGAGAGCCCTCCTCAGAGCCCACTGGTGCTCCACTTAAAAAATATTTACAGTGAAACCCAAACTGACATGTAACACACTACGGTACAAATTCTAAACTTGCCCCAGATTTGTCCACAGAATCGTTAGAATTTGTAGCCTGCCAGCCTGCTTAGATTATTTTGCATCAAAACCATGCAGAAGCTGTAGTTTTGCATGGTTTTGACACGTGCTCTGTTTCTAGTTTGGTTTCAGCTCTCGGTGAAAGGCGAGGTTATGACTCTTTCAGTCAAAATGAAAGCGATTCCGATATTCCCCCGTGTGTAAATCCAGACTGCTGAGTTTCCCGTGGCTCAGTTTGCAGTTTCCTTATGAAAAACTGATTAGTGTTCTCTTTTTGGAGGGGAGCTGCTGCCCTCTGATCCTGGATTTGGGGTTATAAATGGGGCACATCAGGGACCAAATGCTGTCCCCAAGGAGGGTGGCATTTTCGGTGGGATGGGGCTGGAGGGGGCAGGGGGGAAGGGAGCAGGTGCTGGCTGGAGGGGTGGGAATTGGTAGAAGACAAATGTATGGGACCTTCTGGTGACTGGGAGACCCGACCTGGGACAAACAGGAGCAGTAACAGGTGAGATGAGTATCCAGTTAAGGGTGGGGTGAGTTACAGGTGGAAATGATTGAAAGTGATGGGCTGCAGGATAAAGGGAGGGTGGGAGGGAATGCTGGGAGCAGGGGAGGAGGTTGGGCTTGCAGAGTGGTGAGTAAAACTGTGTGTAGCATTTTTCCGAGGGGCGTGAGAACTCTTGGGAGCGGCTGAAGGAGGGATGAGACCCCCAAAATGATTTTGCAGTGCAGAGTGAGGAAACCTTTTGGAGAGAGGTACCTAAAAGGGTTTGGGTACTGGAGCTGCAAGGAGCAGGGCAGGGGGGTGGTTGTGCCCTTTCTGGTGGAAGAGATGCAGGAGAGGAAAAGTTTAACTGCTCATTGTGCAGCTTCTGCTTGGCTGCAGTCAGGCCACAGGGATTTCTGCTTTGGTTTTGGCTGGGGCACAGTCCAACAACCTGGGCCTGATCTGAGGCAGCTTGAATTCCTCCTTGGGCTGTTGCTGGCAGTGATGTTGGGGCTCCATCTCCAATCCCAGCATGGGGGGATGCCACACAGCCCTAGAGGGGTGGAAGCTGCTTGGTGTGTCTGAGAGGGAGAGGTTGTGAGCAGGCAGATTCCCCCATGACCTGGCTGTTGGACTGGGATGCTCCCGAGGGAAGGTGGGCTGCCTTTTGATCCCTTCTGAGAGCCTGAGTTTAGAAACAGCAGAAAACAATTTAGTGCCTCTGTGCCAAGCTGCTCTTCCAGGCTCTTTTCTGGAGATGGAACCATTTACTGTGACAGATGATTTCTGTTCCCAGATGTGGCGATTCTGAGGCTCAGACTCGCTGAGGAAACGGCTGATGCCGTTGTGACAGGTTGACATTCCTCGACATTCCTCAGTTGTGGGATGTATTTCACCCTTTTACTCCTAACCCTTTCATTCCTGCCGGGTTAAGCAACAAATCCTTTGGTGGGGACCTTGTCCTGAGGTGTCGGGAAGTGGCCACTCCCTGTTTGTGACTCCTGCCTCAGCTCAGCTGTGTGAGCTGAGAGCTTGTTCCTCTCCTGGGTGGGAAGGGAGGGATGGGAGAGTGAAGGATCCTGTGGATGGGCTGGAGAGGAACACGATTTGGGGCGTGCAGTGATGCTGAGGTGAGGGTGGTGCCTGGTGCAAGCAAGGGAGATGCTTTCCCTGGGGATCTCCCCCTGTGGAAGGAGGACAGGCAGAGCAAGGCAGGTGGGAAGTGTCCTTCTGTGTGGCCTCCCTTCTCCCCCACACCCTTTGCTTATAACAACTCTCCTCTCCTTCTTTTTGAAGGGGTTTTCCAGCAGCTTCCAGAGCCTGGGAAGTCCCTGGCAAAGCAGCTGCTGTCTGAGAGGCAGGTTGGAGGTGGGAAGGGATCTGATGATCTGGGGAGGTCAATGACCAAACCCACCTGCTGCTTGCAGGAGTGGGAAGGAAGGGAAGTGGATCCAGCTGAAAGTGCTCCACGAGGTTTCTCTGTGCAGCAGGGCTGTGCTGGGGGCACCTCAGCAGAGCAGGAAGGTAAATGAAACACCTGTCTGTGCAATTCCCTGTTTAGGAGGAGCTGGTACTGTGTGCTGGTAAATTCAGTGACATCTGAGTTCTTACCATTAACAGCCCTCAGAGGTGTTTTCACATCTGGGACCTCTTTGACTTCACAGGTGTGGGCAGACCAAGAGGTAACACCCTTCTGGAGGAGGAGGGTGTGGAGTAACTCAGAGAATCCTGGGCTGGTTTGGGTTGGAAGGGACCTTAAAGCTCATCCAATTCCACCACCTGCCATGGGCAGGGACATCTTCCACCAGCCCAGGTTTCTCCAACCTGGCCTTGGACATTTCCAGGGCTGGAGCAGCCAAAGCTTCTCTGGGCAACCTGTGCCAGGGCCTCCCCACCCTCCCAAGGGGGCAATTTTTTCCTAATATCTAAAACCACTCTTAAAAAGTTTGGAGCCCTTCCCACTTGTCCTGTCACTCCAGGCTCTTGTAAATAGTTTCTCCATCTTTCCTTTAGTTCCCTCCAGGTACTGGAAGGGGCAACCAGGTCACCCCAGAGTTCTCCTGTTCTCCAGGCTGAACAGTCCCAGTTCTCCAGCCTTTCCTCCCAGCAGAGCTGCTCCAGCCCTCTGATCCTCTCGGTTCTCCTCTGGACTCGCTCCATCAGCTCCGTGTCCTTCCAGTGCTGGGGACCCCAGAGCAGGAGGCAGCTCTGCTGGGGGGGGGCTCTCACTGAGCTGGGCAGAGGTTTGAAGCAGTGCCCTTTTGAGATCTGAAGGTTTTCCATCCTGGTCTCGCACTGTGTGTTGGTTCTTTGTGGCAGGGATTGATGTTTTGGCAATACAGAAACTCTTTGAGGTCTTGTTGGAAGTGCTGTTACAGGTAAAGAGCCGGTCCCAAAGCTCTTGACAACAAATGTGCATTATTTGCTCCCTTCACCCTCCTTCTAAATCATTGTTAGGTACCCTTTTTGGATGGCTAGTGATCATCAGATTCCAGATGTAGAAGTTTAAGTAATTAGACACCACCCTCCCCAATCTCAGCCAGGCTCTGTGGAGTGCTTTGAAATAAAAGCTATTATTTAAATCCGCTTTATATTCCTGCTCCTTATGTATTGTTTAATGGTATTTTCTTTCCCCAGAGCTGGAGCTACGGGAGGCTCGTGCTCCTTCTTCCTAATTCTGAAATCTAAAGCCTTCTCAGGGGGGTTTGGCTTCCTGTGGGTTCCTGGCTCTCCCCGGTGTCCTTCCTCCTCTCTTTCTCTGCCATCTCCCCTGCTTTCCCTTCCCTCAGTTATATTAAAAGGCTCCCAGCTTGCCTGGTTGGGATTAGGGAGCATCTTCTGGTGCTTTTTCCCCCTGGAAGGTTTTATTTCAGCTCAGAGCTCGTTAGCGAGCCTGTCCAACAACAGCAGCGTGTCAGCACTGGGTGCTCTGAGCAGCTGGTCCCCCTGAAATGGGAAAATGAGAACAAGAATGGAGAATAGAATTTATCTCCCCGTTTGCTCCTTGCCCAGAGCTGTTCTGGAGCAGAGGGACATCCTCCAGCTGCAGACTGGGCTGCACTGGTGTGGCTGGAACAGCCCGAGTCCCCCAGGGAAGCTTTTGAGTGGTGTCAACAGCCCAGCCTGCCCTATTTGCTTCCAGATGCTTTCAAACAGGGAGGCAATGGGAGATAAGCACTTAAAAACCCCCAAAGTCTTCAGCTTTGCTGTGAATGGCAGGAAAACAAAAAGGTGTGAAGAGCAGAGGGCTTTGTTGTGTGTTTCTTTGTGGCTATGGGGTAGCAACCATGGGAAGGGGGTGCTGTGGTGGTGCTACCTCTGTGTTGCAAAACTTTGCAGGGGAATTTATCCATGGAGAGCTTGTTTGATTTAATTTCTCTGATAATAAAGCCAGGAATATTCTCCTCTTTCTTCTTTTCATCAGTACAACCTCAGCTTTGCAGCATCCAGCACAGGGCCTGTTTGATGCCTCGTTGGGTCAAAGGAGCACTTGTCCTGTGGCTCCAGGCAGGCTTTTTGGGTGTACACAAAGTGTAGCTTGGTTTTCATGCAAAGTTCTGTGCTCTTGCTTCGTTTCTTCTCGTGGTTTGGGCATTAAGTAAAAGTTAAGACTTCTTCTAATAGACGGGGGTGGGGGGAAGAGAACTTTCCAACCGGAACGTTTTGGATTTCACATCTTTAAATCTTTACCGAACATGAAGAATGGGATTCTCTCCTTCTCCTGCCATGACAGGCTGAGCCTGGGCTGGGGGAAAGGAGCTGAGGTGACAGGGAAATATGGGTAGATTGAATCCTTTTGGGTGGGGGACTCTTTGCTGCACGGTTGAGTGGTGTTTTTTGGGAGAATGTGGGTTTGGGGGCAAAGAGGAGCCTGGAAGGAGAAGGTGGAAGGGGGGAGTTAATGGAAAAGTACAGTTAAAGCAGCTTCTGAGGTGAGAGTAAGTAGTGAGGGTCTATTAGCAGTGCTGCCAATTTACATGGATTACTTATGTAAAGCTCAGCTCCAGCAGGGAGAGGAACGTTCCCATGTGAGCTGTCAAAGGCTCCGGCTGCCTCGAGTGGGAGGGAGCTCAAGAGCCTTCAATCTGCAAAGGATGGATAGTCTGGAGAATGACAGTGCTCCAGGTGGGACACGGGAGATGGGACGGGTGAAAACACCCAGATCTGGGAAGTGTCAGGGAAAAAGTCCTGTCAGTGAGCAGCTGCAGGGAGGATGGGAAATGGGATGGGGTTTGTGCTGGGGCTGGAGAGTTAAAGGGGTGCAGACTCCCAGGAAGAAGCTGCAGGACAAAGACAAAGGAGAAGTGGTTGAACATCCCCCAAGCCCCGGTGGGTGTGGCAGGCGGGGCCCAAGGTGGGAGCAAACTCGTTTGACCTGGAGGGAGTGGGAAGATGGGGAGTGGAAAATCCCCAAACACAAGACCATGGGGAGGGAGGTTCCAGAACAGGGGCTGGGGAAGAGGAAGAAGCACAGGCTTTGAGGAGGAAAAGGGACTTTTTTTACCCCCCTGACTGAGCCAAGGTCAAAGGGAGGGTTCCTGGAGAAGGGAGTGAGGTTTAAGGATATGGTTTCTCCAGAGGTTCAGGGAGAGGAAGCAATGACAAGGTAATAAATAACTTCCCTTTTTTTCCCCCACTGGATCTGTGCATTTCCTGTGTTGCTGAAATCCTTTGAAGAACCAGTCTTTAGTTTGAGCTGTTCCCTGTGTCCAGTAGCACGGGAACTGCTGCCAAAGCCTCTTGGAGACAGAGCTGGTACCTTGGGAAGAGCAGGGGGGAGAGGATGGAGTGGAAGTGGGAGCTTCCTAAGGGATGTGCTCCAAAAGATGCTGGAGATGAGGGGGGAGGGAGCACAGAGTCATCGAGACGGCTCAGCCTGGGGAGTGTCCAGGAGAGGGAGCTGGATCCGGGATGGAGCAGCAGGTCTGGGAACGCTGCACGTGTGAGCAACGCGTGGGCCGATGGCCTGGGAGGTGATGGGTCCAAACACACGTGGAATGGTCAGGATTTGGTTTGGGGGAGGTGAGTTCTTCCTAAATTAGTGCTCTTGCTGGTGGCATTTCGTTGGGAACGTTGACATGCGAAATACCAGTGAAAAATCTGTGTTCTGGGAGAGCAAAAACCACTTTGGAGCCCAGACTGGGCAATCCTAAAATGTGCATTTCGTGTCAGCTCTAACTCGGTCTCTGCTGCTTTCAGACTCAGAAAGGCTGTGCAGGACTGTCCATGCAATGTGTACTTTTCTGCAATTGCTATAGTTTGTTTTTCCTAATTTACCCTTTCCTTCTTTGTCTTGCATACGGTGCAGGGGTCTAATTTAGACTTTTTTAGACAAAAATGTGCTTGGCAGTTATGGGTTGGGGCAGCAATTCTGGAGCATTTCGAGGTGAATTTGATTAGCACTTATGGAAAACTGTGCAGCAAATTGCAGGGCTAATCACGGGAAATCAAGCCATGGAGTTTTAAGGCAGAGCTGGTCTTTAGCTATTTTTTTTTTTAAGCAAAAAATGAAGATATTAAGCTGTCTGAAGCTCAAAAGCATGATATTTCTACTGGCTTCACTTATCAGGGTTTCTGATTCTGCAGTTGTGCTGGGAGAAAAATATGAATAATATGAATATTTGCAGTCAAGAACTGATCCTGTAGGGTTGTGATCAGTTTTTTCTCTTGCTGAGTAAAATATTCAATGTGTGTTTTATAAGTTGGTAAAATCCTTCACTGTGTATAAAAGATGGATGGGAAGAGATGCAACCAATTAACTCCCAACTCTGTTGTGTGATGGCTCTGACTCAGAATCTGCTGGAATCAAAGGGAACCCCCTCCCAGTGACCTCTGCTGTGGATTGCGACTTGCAGTGGTTTTCCAGATGAGAACAAAATACGTGGTGTGTGCAGAGAGCTGGGGAAAGTGTTAAGTGGATTAAGTGAGCCCCACTGGGGAGCTCTGTGTGTGTCTGGGGAATGGGACAGGGTTTGATTCCCTGGGGCTGCAGACTTTTGGTTGCTGCTCAGACTTCAAAGACACCCAGGCCTGAACTGGGGCTTTAATTCAGTGTTCCAGGGCAGGGACAGCGAGCAGAGGAACACCAGGATTCCTGTCTGCAGAGTGACCCTGTTCAGATAAGGAAGGCAGCAGATTTGATCATTAACCAGGGAGCTTTGGGGGGAAACAAACTGGCCTTTGGCAAGACCTTTGGTGTTGCTGTGCGTGACATGGCTGGGGGTTGATAATGTTTGAAAGATGGGTAAGTTAGTGGATGGAGCCTAATCAGGGAATGTTGGCTTCCATTGTGTTGTTTTTTTGGGTTTTTTTTCCCCCCTGAGAAATGGAGATTACTGCAGTTACAAACTGCAAATTGGTAACTGGAGGAGATTCTTAAAATATGAGCTAATCCCTCCAAACTGACCAACTTTCTCTGTAGAACATCAAATTCTAGGTCTATAATCTGTAATTAAATTGCTTCTGTGCTGTTAAAAAAAGCAGCTGGTTGTTCTAAGATTGTCCAGTGCAAGAGCACAGACACTATAAATGGGAGAGCTGCAGGGACGTGGAAAAAGCAGCAATTTAGAGGACGGGAAAATATTAAGACTTTGTATTTCCAGGATGTGAGAGGATCCAGAAAGTCAACCCATAGCAGGGCTACTGTCCTGGGCAATTGGGATGGAGAACTATTAACCATTGCACTGCCAGAAGGATTGAGGTGGGGTTTGAACAAGGATATGGAGCTGCCATGGGCAGGGAACCTTGTGCTGTTGGGTTTTAACAGAGGTGAAGACTTGAATTAATTCCTTCTGAGACATTAATCTACTTCTGTAACACAGGACTCAAAATCCCTCAGCCTGGGTGATTTCTAACAGTTTTTTTCCCCCCTCCTTGTTTTCCTAGTTGTGGCCTTCCTGGTGGCATATCATCAGAACAAGCAGCTGATAGGAGAGAAGGGGCTGCTGCCCTGCAAACTGTACCTGCAGAGCATCAAGAAGTATTTCAAGGGGAAGATCAACCTGGATGCCTTGAGCTATGCCCCAACAATCATCTGGTTTCTGGATTGGTCTGACATGGACAGCACCTTGGACCGCCTTGCCCTGCTTGGCCTGGCAATATCAGCCTTTGTGTCGGTGACTGGATGTGCAAACATGGTCCTCATGTCCCTCCTGTGGCTTCTCTACCTCTCCTTGGTCAACGTTGGACAGATCTGGTGGGTTCTCAGTCTCTCTGCTTTGTTTTTTCTCTGGTACCTGGGGCTGTTTGCCAAGGCAATGCCCTGCCCAGCAGGAATTCACACAGAGCCTGGAGTTTGCCTTTTGTGGGTGCTGTGGTTGAAAGGAATTGGCTCTTGATATTTGAGATGAAGCTGTATTTTTTTTTTTTTTACTCCTTTGACTCTTCAGATTTGGGGTTTACCATTTAGTCTGGCATGGGCAGGTGCTCCTGGTGTGCAGCAAAAACACACCAAGGGGTTGGGTTGGGTTCTTCTGGGAAAGGGGTAGGAGAGAAGGGGGGTTAGATGATGTTGCCTCAACTTCTTCTCCTCTTAATATTGTATATTAAACAGGAAATGAGGTGGTTCTTGTGAAGGAGTGGGGGAAAGGAATCAAAGCAGCCCAGCAGCACAGTTCATTCAGCTGTGGTTACATTTTTCATTTAGATCCTCTGCAATGGGTCACTGGGTGGTCAAAGCCACATTATTATTGTGCACACAGTGTGACCTGGAATTCCCTGGAGAAGAGGGATGCTGGGTGCTCACAGTGCAAGTAAACACAGGGAGAGAGCAAAGCAGGGATTAGCTGAGTTCTCCCAGGCAGTTGTGGTGGCAGGAGGGGTGAGCTCAGGCTACCCAAAATCTGATCTGGTGGGTAGGTGGGTGGGCAGTAGCACTGACCTTAAACTAAGGCTGGCTTTAAATCTCCCTTCTCACACTGGTGTGTCCACGGGTTTAGATGGTGTTTTAATTGTCTTACTGTCAATTTGGGGCAGATTGGGAGGTTTGGGTGAGTTCTCCCCAGAGCAGAAGACCGCAGATATTAGCACGGGGGGGAAGGGCAGCGCTGTCAGGCAATTATGAGACAGCTCAGCAAGGAGGCAGCTGAAATGAGGAAGGAATTCCTCCTGTGGCCACGTTGTTTTGGGTTGTTGTGCAGTCCTGAAGGTCCTGTTGCTCTGGCCAGGCTGGGCTCCTGCCACCCAGCAAAATCCTCTGCTGTAGGTGCCTGGGAAGCCAGTTCCAGGAAGATATGGAATGATAAGGAGGGGGATAGAGCTCTCTTCTTTAGGCCAGTGAGGAACAATTTATTCCTTTTATCGCCTCTGCTCTCATTTTTTTTTTTTGTTTCTATTTTAATTTTAAATGTTCCTATTTGTTTTGGGCTGCAGTCTCCAGATAGCGGGTGCTGCTGGAGGAGAGACTCTTTCAACTGCTGTCCAGCTGGCTTGGGCTCAGTCAGGGGAAGCTTTAGAAGAGCAAACTGTGTCTCCTTTGAAGGGCAGGACACGCTCCCTGTCTGTCCTGGGACCACCTGGGAGCTGGGGAATACTCTGGGAGCCAGGGGACAGCTGATGCTGCTGGGACAGCACAGCTGAAGGGCTTGGAGGGTCTCACAACCCTCAGGAAAGCTGCTCCTGGGAGCTGTCTGTGATGGGGTTTGCAGGGTAAGGATTGCTTTGGCGACCTAAAATCCTGAGAACTGGGGCTGGGATGTTGCCCTGGCTCTGAATTCTTGATTTGCCAGTTTGTTGTTGGTTCTGAACTGTCTTGAGAAAAAAGATGCACTTTGGTGGTTCTCAAAACCAGCTGAGCTTTCAGAGAGCAGGGTGTTAGTTCTGGTACCTGTGGAATGTGGGGCCAGGATTGCCAGGTTGGAAGGTGGAAAGCACTGGGAAGTTTTTGTAATTCTGGGCACAGTGTTCCCAGAACAGCTGTGGGTGTGCTCAGCCTAAACCTGGACGTGTTCTCTGGGTCAGGAGCCACACCTTGTTGCAGGTGAGCCCGTGGAACCTCTATTTGTGGGTTTATTCCCTGTGGTTCCTGCTGGGACATTGGCCATGAGGGTCCTGTGGCAGCACAAGCTCTTTGGGAGAGTTCTGCCTTCCAGCAGAACTTAAATCACTTTTTGTACCAGAGTAACTAATGCACTTCCAAAGTGAGTTGGTAACTCTGGAATAAATTCACTTTTATCCCACAGTAAGGTGTCTCCAGAGAGCTATTACATTTTTCTTACATAAACAAACTTTTCAGCTACTCTGCCACTGATCTCCTGTTTCTTCTCCTGTTGTTTCCTCCCCCACCCAGCACTTCCAAATGACATCTGAAAACCCTTTCTTTCCCTTGGTTATTGGGTAATTTCATTTTACAGAGCTCCTTGCCCACTCTTGGGAGGCACAGTTTGTAAGACACTTGATACAGAAGCTGGAACTGTGGGGTTTTAAATCCTATTGCCTTTTTTTTTTTTTTTTTTCATGACTAAGATTCTGGTTGAGTTACAAGAGCTCAAGGGAATGGGTTGAACAAGCCAATAAATAAAATGTTAGAGCACAAGGTGGCTACAACTTTCTTTTCAGTGTGTTCTTCCCTTGTGGGAAAACAGTGGTGGGGCTGCTGCTAACAGGTATTTAGGGTGAAATAAGACCAAGCAGCACCTTTTTTTCCTGCAGGGAATATAAAATAGAGCTGTGCTCATCTGCCCTTCAAAAAGCCCCTGTGCACAGCTGGCTCCCAAAAAGTTGCTGGTGCTGCAAGACTTTTGTAGAACACAGAGGGGAGTTGATGCCTCTCTCTGTCTGCCCCCAAATACCTGGTTTTTTTAATATTTAGCTGTTGAATAATAGCTTGAAACTGTGATATTAAAGGACTTACTGGAGGGACAAGTACGCTGCAGGGCGTGGAAGCTTGTCTGTGAGGCTTGTAATTTAATTTCAATTAAATTACCGTCCTCAGAAGTTCATTTGCAGCAGAGAAAGAAGAAAGGCTGGTGTGTGGTGGAGGGTTTGTGGTTTATGTCTCCTTAGAAAGCACTTGACCTGTGCTGGACTTTAATCTGTGTGTGCTGGTGGCTGGGTCAGGCTGAGCTCCACTCAGTGCTGGGGGGCTCAGGGGGTGCTCAGGGCTGTGTTTTCCCTCTCCAGGAGTGCATTGGTAGCCATTAAATGAACCTTTTCCCTGTTTCCCTTCCTCTCGTGCTCTACAGCTTTGGATTTTGGGATTAAAGCACTTGGGGCTTTGTCTGGAGTGATCCAAGTGAAGGTTAGAGCCAGATCCATTCTGAGTTTGTTACTCCAGGTTGTAACGCAGCCAGGGTGGGAATTGGGGGCTGCTCCAGCCCTCTGCTCATCTTGGATTAGAGTAGTCCTGTTCTGACACACAAAACAGAGCTGGAAGAATCCCCCTTGGAGCTTCCAGCAGCCCAGATCCAGATGAGGGTGGATGGTGGATCCACAGGGGGCCACTTGAGCTGGGGCAGGTTTTGTTGAGCAGTTTGGGTAATTCAGTAAGACTCTTTTGCCTGGCCCTGAGCAAGGAAACACTGAAAGACCAGGAGCTGTGCAAGCAGGGAATGGGAACCTGGGTGTCCTGGGTTTTATCAGTACACCTGGTTCACCTGGGAGGTTCTCTGGGCAGGCAGGAACGGATGTGTCAGCTGTGACCTCGGTGTGGTCTTTCCATCAGTCTCTATCCTGCTTTACAGGCCTGTCTGGAAGTAATACAGGCTTGTACTGAGGGACTGCAAGGCTTAACTGAGACCAGCTTTGCAGATATTAAAGTCTGAAGCGGAAGGAAGAGTTAATACTGTGCCTGAATCCAGCATACAGTTTTGTGTATTGAAAAAAAGGTATCCAAGGTTTTCAGATAAATCACATGAACAAATCTCACCTTGATGCATGTGCTGAACTGGAGTAATCTGGAGTATTTTTTTTAAGGCCTTACAAATAACCCTTTTTGCAACCTGGCTGTGTTTTTCCAGCTCTCCAAAATATCCCAACAACAAGAAAACTTGGAATATCTTATTCCTCTATCTGGCCTTGGCAATAAACCTCAGGAATTGCTTTGTTATCGCAGCCTCGCATCCCTTGTGCTCCGAGCTGCCCTCCCTCTCTGCCCAGAGAGAAAAGATTATCTCCAGAAACGTAAACCAAGAGTTGCAGCATCTCAGGGGGTCATCCTTCCTGTCCAGGAAGCTGCTTTTTGGCACTTCCTACCCCGCACAGGAGAGAGGGAGGGATCGGTTTCAAAGGATGCTGAGAGCAGCCCTGAGCCCCTGATATGACACGTTAATGAAAACAGAGATTAATGCCATGTGACACCCCTGCCTTGCAGTACAACTGGGAACTAATGAGCCTAATGAGAACCACATTTTGGGTTGAGAGATTAAAATTTAATCAGGGCTGATGTCAGAAATGAATCATTTAGTGTTTTTTCTCCCCTGCACCCCCAGCATGTGGAAGGTTTTCCCTCCCTGCCCCAGGCTGGGTGCTGGTTTAGCTGCAGTCCCTGTCCATCTGCTCACCTGGAACTGAGTGTGGCTGGGCAGCAGGAGGGTGATGCTGTGCCTGGATTAATCCTCAAGACCTGAAAACGTGTGAGGTTTCTCCTCTTGGTTGATGCAGTTGAGTTCAGTGCAGGTGACAGTGGGGTTTGTGCCTTTGATTTAGGGCTCTTCAGAGGTGCAAGTGGAATCTCGTGGAGTTATTTAGGCTGGAAAGGACCTCTAAGATCATGGAGTCCACCACTAAACCACGTTCCCAAGCAGGAGCAAAGATATGCCATGAGATCTGAGATCCATTTTTATTTAATTATAAAATTTAAATAAGAGCAAAGAAAGGATGAGATGATGATGATGATGTGGTTAGTGTGTGGCTTTGCAGTGGCTGATGTGCACTGGGCTTTGCCAGAGACCCAGACAAATATCTTTTAATTGCTTATTTTCTGGCACACCCAATTGCCAGCTGCATCCACTGCTTGGGGCTCCATCCCACAGCTGAAAAACTTAGAAAAAGAAGGAATAATGGTTTTTTCATGATTTTTTTTTTTTTTTAAACAATAACTTGCCAAACAGCTTCATGCTCCCAGTTTGGTCCAGCTCATGTTTATGTTGTTTAACCCAGGGAACTCCTCAAGCAGCTGTGGTTGGGAAGGATGTGAATACAGGGATTGGTGCAGCCTGAAAGTGAGCTGGTTTAGGGGAAGGATCCAAGCCCTGGTGGGATCTGTGTTTGCAAACTTCCCTAATCTGTGTTTACCAGCTCCTAAACCGCGTTTACAAATTCCCTTAATCTGGAAATTTGTTGTTGACAACGGTGGTCACTTCCAGTGGTGCTGCAGCATCGCTGGGCTGGGGTTCCTGCACGGCCAGGAATTGCCTCAAGTTGCACCAGGGGAGGATTGGTTGGATATTAGGAAAAATTTCTCCACTGAAAGGGTGGTGAGGCACTGTCACAGCTGCCCAGGGCAGTGGGGGAGTCCCCAGCCCTGGAAATGTTCAAAATCCCTGTGGATGGGGCACTTGAGGACGTGGTTAAGTGGTGAATGTGGTGGTGCTCCTGGTTGATGGTTGGACTTGATATTGCAGGTCTTTTCCCACCTTAATAATTCCGTGATTCCATTTGCAGGCTGAGCTGAATGTTTCTCCTGGAGAAACACTCCAGGTCTGCCTGGATAAACAGCAGCTCTGTCCTGGAGAAGGGGAGGCAGGAGACTGCAAAAATAAGCAGGTTCTCTTGCAGGAAGGGTCTAGGGGTAGAAAGTAGGTGGCAGCTTGCGTTGGAATAACTCCTGTTCTGTGTGGATTTGGTGTGAGGAAAATGGCCAGGAATTGATTGATCCCAGAGCCTCACCATGGGGACTCAATCTCTCTGACTGCCAGCTGAGTGTAATTAATGCAATTAAAGGACTCTTCTTTTAAATCGGGGAATGGAATTACTGAAATCTGCTTTTCCTAGGTTTTTACCTGCAGAGGCCATCCCAGCCTGGAGCCCTGGGCTGGTTTTGCAGCCTGGTGTCACTCCAGGGGCTGCCTCACCTTCCTGCTGCCCTGTTCCCACCTCTGCTTGCACCCCCCATCCAGCCTGAGGAGCAGCTCAGAGCAGGATTCCCAGGGCTGCCATTTCAGCATCTGCTTTTGGCACTGGAAGGATTTGGCCAAAGCAAACTCCACCTGAGTTTGGCAAATTCTGTGGGGTTTGGAATAATTTTTGTCTTTGGAAAGGAGCACGGACAGAACAGTCAGTGAGTGTTGCAGGGGCTTAGTTGGGTCGTTCAGATTTGCTCTCCTACCCAGGCCTGATTATTTTTTACCTTGGAGAGGGAAAACAACGTGGTGCTTTGCTGTTGGCCACGGGCAGAGCCTGTGGGATGGGTGTGTGGGATGGGATGTGCATGTCACCACCCAGCCTCGCTCCAGGGCAGCCCCATCCCTCACCCCCTGCTTTGCTCCATCCCTGCTCAGGCACCTTTCCCAGCACTGAGTGAACCTCACCCTTGAGCACTTTTAAAATTTTTTTTTAATGTTCTCCCCGTTCCTCCCATTTAAATGTGGATGTTGTAATTACAGAGCACAGAATCCCGCTTTTTGGAGATCTGTGACCACAATAAAGTGAATCCAGACACCAGAGTGGTTTCATTTACTGCCACTCCAGCTGATTTCCTCCCCCAGCACGGCTGTGCAGTGCTCCAGGCTTGGCAGCCACCGAAACCAGCTGTCAAAAAAAAAAAAAAATGTTTCTTACCCCCACACTTTTAAGTTAATGATGTTCTGAAATTAATGGTGCACCAGACTAATCCTGTCATGTCATTGTGATGGACTCGCCGCCTCTTGCAAGTGATGTTTCCAACTGGCTGCTTTATTTTGAGGCAGAGTGCTGAGGAAGTGGATCCCCAGGTGCCAGGGGCTCTACATATACACTGGAAAATGGTTTGGGTTTTTTTTTTTTTTTTTAGGTCATCAGAAGTTTTACAGCTTTAATTTGGTTGGGAGATTGTGGTTCACCAACAAGCTCTCAGGCACCTAAATGTGAACTTTTAGACAGCAGTGGATGAGGTTTTTCCACTCCAGGGTCTCTGGTTGTCACTTTGCTCTAGAAGTGGCTCCAGCCACTTTTATTGCAGAGGTGCTGCTGTGGAAACCTCCTTGCAGCACGTTTGGGAGCTGAATGCTGATGGAAAATAGAAAACATGCCTGTACCCGAAGACCTCTTCCCTCATCCCAAGTTCTACAGCCCAGGGAATGAGGGAGATTGATAATGGAGATGGAAGTTGCCATCTGGGTTCACTTTCAGTAGATGATGTTCTCCATGGAGAGCAGGGAGAGAAGCTGTTAACACCAGCTGTGGATTTAGGGATGCAGCAGGGAATTATCCTGCCTGTGGAAATCAGTTCAGCTGGAAGGATCTTGTGGTGCTGGGCACTGCAGGGATGGGAGTGGTGGGTAGGACTGGGTTTACTCTGTTTTTTTATTATAAATACAGGTGTTTTCCTTGTAAACATCAAGAGATACAAAGGTAAAAGCTCCTGTCTGTGTTTTATACTATTTTTAATAGAGTCTGTTTGGAATTCTGTTTTGGTTTTGGAATGTTTTATGGGCTTCTAAAAGGAATCCCTGTCCCAAACAACCCTTGCATTAAATAATCTGTGCAGCTCTGGGGTAGTTGAGCAGAAAGGGAATGGAAATTTATGGGGCAAGTGTGGCCCATGTGCTTTCCCTCCTCCTCGAGCAAATAGAAACCATCATCCCATGTGCTTTGCATGCAGGAAAAAAGATGTTATATGGAAAAGGTGATGTTTTCTGCCAGGTGGGTTTGGAGCATCCTGGTCCTTTGCCCATGTGGGATTTTGGTGGGAAGCTCTCGTGGAGCCGTGTCCTCAAACCCAGCCTGGCTGTGCTGTACTGGCAGCAGGAAGGATTTTCATCAGGAATAATGTAGTTTAAGCTGTGTTTTGCTGTCAGTTTTTGCTTTCCAGGAATGTACTTGAGCTAGAATTAATCAGCATGACAACATGGTGAAAGCCATTTAACCCAAATATTTGATGATGTTTATGATTCCCAGCTGATATTCACAGTCTGATGTGCCATGAATTCTGCCTCCAGTGACAAGTCATGGGTAATGACATTGTTCATCCCCCCCAGAAAGCAGAAGTGACATCCCATTTTAATTTGATTTAGGCCATCCAAATGGAACATACTTTGAATTTCTGGGTTTGAAAAAGTGCAGATCAAAAGTTCCTCAGCTGAAATTTTCCCCCACCCCCAAGGCTGCAAAATCACATCCAAGTTTTTACCTGTCATTATCCGTTGGGAATGTTGCAAATGCCAAGACAGGCAGTAGTGAAAACCTCCAGTTTTTTAATAAACACTCTCTTAACTCCTTTTGGAGGAGCTTGAAAAGGGAAAACATTAATTAGGTCCCAAACTCCAACCTGAAATCTGTGGGATTTGGGTACCTGCCTGTTTGTACCTATTAAAAAAAAAAAAAAAAAGAAATCCTTGCAAGAATTCCTGCTGCTTTTATATATTTGGAGTGGGCCATTTGGTTTGGTTTCCTTGGCATTTGTATCCCAGGCTTCTTCAGAGAAATAAATTCACAAGTGTTGGCCTGTCATCACATGACAAATTCCGGAGCCCGGATTGATGTAATCGGCAACAGACACACGTCAGAGAACTTCATGTGGTTCAGAAGAATACAATATTTGATTAATTCCTCATTCTGTGCGTGTGTGTCTCTGTGTGTGTGTGTTTTAAATGAGCCTCAGGGGGTTCTTAACTTCTGCCAAGAAATAAGACTTAATTCTTAGGAGTTTCTGTTGAACAGCACCACGGCCGTGGTGGGGAACAGCAAAGCGAGGTTCCCTTAATGACAGATGTCTTCATAAAGAGCTGCTCTTGTTTATAAATTTAAACATTGCTGTGCATTTTAAGGCTGTTTCTTTGTACCTCAGGAGCTCTGCGTGAAATGGTCATTAAGAATGTTGTAAGATATTTGGATTGATGGATTTCAGAGCTGATTGAACTCCTGTGTTCTGAATTAACACACCTATTCAGGATGTTTTCAGTAGCAGCGAATCCTTCTGAAAAAATATCTTTAAAACCTGGGGTTTTTCTCAGTTTTAGGGTTCTTTTGTTTGGCTTTTGGGTTGGTGTGAGATGCACTGCACAAATAATAATATTATTATAAAAGACACAAGTAATGAAGCCCTGACGTGGCATTGAAGCTGTAAGGGGAGGAAACACAATTTATTGGGGAACAGCATCTGAGAACTGGTTAAACTCTGGGGTTTGCTTTTAGTAGGAACTGATAATCCGACACAAAATCACTGTTGGAGCTAAGACTAAAGGTAATTCCAGTAATTCCAGAGAAGACCAGGAGCAACCCTGTGGGGACCTGCTGGGATTTGGGATCGTGATGTCCCTTCTGGGTTTGCTGCTTTAACATCTTTATCAGAAGAAGGGTGGCCAATTGCTTGGAGTGCTAAATATCCCCTTGTTGCCCAGAAATAAGGGAATTTGCTCTTCTTCCATTTCTAGGTAGCAGCAGTTTACCATTTCAGTTGCATGTTATGTGGTTCAGACACGTTTGTGTGCTCTTGGGTAGTGTTTTGAAACTCAAAGCGTGTGAAATGAGAAATTAAACTAATACTAGACATCGTTCCCTTGAATCATCAACCAAAACATTAATGGTTTTGCCTCTTCTTCATTTTGTTTTTCAGGTATTCCTTTGGTAAGTGAGTAAAAATGAGAAAATCTGCAGTAATAATTTATTGATGCATTTGTGGGTATGTAGCTTTTACATTACTCTGACTTGTTTGCTTGGTCTTTCTCTGTGAAATGTTGAAGTTTTGATTATTTTATTTCTTTTTTTTAATGAAGTTTTTGATTGTCTTTCACTGAGTTTCTTCCTGCCTCTAAACCCTTAAAGTAAGGAAATTCTGAAAGGTTGATTCCGTGCTTTGCCCAGGTTGGGGTTTTTTTTCCAGCATTAAGTTCTCCAACCCATGGAGAGGTAGAAGTCCTGGTAGAAAACATCCCTGGCTGTGGAAATACTAGGAAAACTGCCAGTGTGCTGCTGATTTTTCTGGGAAGTACTGCCATGGCATAATGTCTTGGAACAGCCTATTTGGATGTGTCTTCTCCCTGCTGTGGGATGGGTGGGTGGAGAAGGATCCTGGGTCATGGTGTGGATGCAAAGGGAATTCCCAAAGTATTCCCAGGTTGTCACGAGGCAGTTACTGATGGAAAATATTCTGAGAGAAGGCACCAGAATAGTTGAAGTCCATTTGTATTATGGGGGTTTGACCCCTTCTCCCTCAGGGAGCTGCACCTGTGTCCCTGTTTTCCAGCTGATGGTTTTAGTCAGTGATAAGTGAAGGAACTGTGTGAGTGCAAGGGGGAGTGTTGAGATGGTGCCTCATCAAGTGGAGAAGCAGGGGAGGATGGAGAATTCTTCCCATGACTGTCCATGAGGTATCCCAGAGAACACTTTTGTGTTGGATGTGGGTATTTGAACCAGCTGGCCAGGACACTCAGCTTTGACTCAAGTTCCTCATCTCCTGGATGTTTTCCACTCTCACTGATGGTGTAGAAAAAATTGCCCTTTTTTTTTTTTTTTTTTTCAAGTGGTGTTTCATCTTTTTTTGGCCTTTCTTTATGTCCTAAGTGGAGAGCCACCCTTCAAGGCTTACTGAAGTCCTTTGTACGCAGTAGGGTCTCTCCCTTCCCTGTTTTTGGCTTAAGGGCCACTTCGGAATAAGATGAAGGAGATGTAAATCTTTGAGTTACTTTTGTCAGAATACAGGAAAACCACAATATTTTTGTTATAATATAGCTGAAACAACAACATTGTCAGCCATTGCTGGAGAAGTACATTAAATATTGCTGAGCTCTGGAAAGCCTTATTCTTTGGGAGCATCTACTTCAAAGCAAGATCCTTTAAAAGAAAAAAAAAAATTCCTGGAGAGTTCTTTGTAAATGCTGACTGTTTTGTATCCCCCTCCAGGAAGTGTGCTCTCTTTTTAATTTTTATTTTTGATACATCCTAGGCTGGATTTTGGTAGCCTCTCCTAAAACTCCAGGCTGTCCCTATGAATTTTAAAAGAACTCCAGAGTCTGGAAATAACAACAAGCTGTCAGGCCAAGCAGGATCAACTGGTGTTGCCACAGGTTTTGCTCTTTGCTCTTACTCCTGTCAGGGGAGAGTGATTAAAACCACTCCTCACTTGAGGGAATGAGGTGGGAAAGATGCTCTGGGATGGAAATCCTGGAGGTGGTGTCAGCCTGGGTCTGGTGCTGCCCTGAAAGTGCCTGAGCTCTAATAACTTTGGGGGTTTCATTTCTTGGTGTCCAGGTTACAAATGTGGCTTCAGGGTCGTGTTCCAGTGAGTTGTGGTGGTGTCACTTTGGGTCACCAAAGGGCTTATTTCACTTTGGGTTTTGAAATAAGTTGTGGGATTGGGAGAGAAATGACTTCAAATATATGAGTGATGCAACCCCTCTGAGCCTGTCTGAGAGGCCACCAGTTACATCCTGCCTAAAATTCCATGTGGTGTTTGTCCGTCAGGTGCTCAGGGGTCACATCCATGTGGATATTCCCGTTCTATCCCAAGGCAAACGATCACACTGCGGTCAGCATGGAGTGGATTGGGAGCTGTAGGAATTCTGGTGGTGTTTTGGTGGCCATCTGGCTCCAGCTGTCAGGATGTTGTTCGGACAATGCTGCTCAGGCACATGGTGGGACTCTTGGGGTGTCCTGTGCAGGGCCAGGAGTTGGACTGGATGGTCCTTGTGGGTCCTTTCCAGCTCAGGATAATCTGTGATTCTGGGATGGGTGGAAGATGCTGCCTGTCCTTGGTGGGGCACAGCTGCAGGATAATTTTTTTTTTCCTAGTGGAAATCTGATTTAATATAATTTATTATCTCTGCTCTAACAGGGACTTGGAAAAGGTGCTGTTCTCTTACAGGTTTCTTGTCCTCTTTCTTCTGTTCTGCCTTGTTGTTTTAAACAGCCCCAAATATTCATGAGACCCTTTTGTCCTGAGATATTCATTAAATAAGGTGGGAGTGGGAGCTAAGCAGGAAAACTGCAAGGATTGAGTTGTGATGGATGGAAATGTCTCTGGGTAGAGGAAAATTCCAGGTGTGATGGGGGAGAATGATGTCACTGCCCAGAGAGATTCTGAGACTCCACATGGTCACCTTCATGGCCATGGGATACCTCCTGGGCCAGCAATCCATATTCCCAGCAAGGAGCACAAGGAAAAGGCAGGAATGCATCTGCTTACCTCGTGCTATCAGTGGGATCATTAAACAGAAAGGATGGAGAAGCAGCTGATCTTATTTGACTCCTGGTGCACAAAAGTGTCCTACTTGGAGCCAAAGCAAATGTTTCCTTAGGGATTGTTCCAGGGAGCCTTGCTCCTCCTGCACTTCTTGCAGGCCAACTCTGTGGCCAGAATTAGAAGCACATTTTTAAAGTAAGAGCTTTTTTTTTTTTATCCCCCTCCTCACAGTAAACTTTCTTGTTCGTAGAAGACAATTGACTTAAACTCTGAGTTTTATTCCATTATCTGTAAACATGGAATGAGCAAAAAACCTCAGTTCATACCCAAAATGCCCCCAAATTTTAGATTGCATTTATTATCTCAGAATTTAAGCTGAAGTGTGTTTTGATTAGAAGTAGAATAAAAAGTTGAGAGCAGGGTAATGGTAATTCTCCATTACTTGTTAAATCCTCACTCTTTGCTTCAATGCAAATTGTTCCAAGGAGGATTTTCTTTTAAAAGGTCTTCAGGGATCTTGAATTTTAGATGTGCATTGACATAAAATTAAATGTTGGAGTGCACAGCTGGGGTTCTGGCTTTTGCTGTGTGAGATGGAGACGTTTCTCCTTTGTGAGCGTGTTCCCAAGGAAGGGCTGGAGTTTTCCTGGTGGTTGCACTATTCCAGGGAGCAGCACTGAGGGAAATGAGAGGAAAATTAAATGACTGAGGTCAGACTTGACTAGTGCAGGTCCAAAGCTTGGTTTGAGTGTGTTGAGCTGGGGATGTGTCTGAGCTGAGCTGTGCCCTTGGTTGCTGCAGATCCACCTGCAGTGGGGGAGGCTGCCCAAGACAAATTCCCTGGCAGAGATTTGTCCTCAGAAGCTGTGGCTGAACATCCCTGGAAGTGTCCAAGGCCAGGCTGGGCTAGACCAGGAGCAACCTGGGATAGTGGGATAGTCCCTGCCCACGGCAGGGATTTGGAGCAGGATGATCTCTGTGGTTCTGCTGCAACCCAAACCACCCTGAGATTCCATGATTTCTCACGTGGCACAGGGAATTCTCGTGCTGCCACTCCCGTGGCACTCGTACAGACGACGTGTGGGAGTGGGATGTGGAGGATGAGCTGAGCTGTGTTATTATCCCTGGAGGACTCTGTTCCCTTCCCAGCAGGACAGCCTGGAGCTGTGTCCCAGTGAGCCCCTGGGAATGGCTGGGGTTGAGCACCCAGATGGCCACGGGCTGCTCTTTATTCCTGCTCCCCCACCCCGAGATGGGAGGGACGGGGCAGCTTCCCAACCGTTCCTGTTCCTGCCTAATATTGGGATCTGCTGTTCCTGTTTCTCGTGCAAGAGTGGGAAACTTTTCTCTCTGTCTTATTAAATCTATTTTTCAAGCTGTCACTTAACCAGGTCTAGTGACAGAGTCGGATGTTTATGTGGCCCTGGACACTTGAACTCTGGTGTTTTCAATCACAACAGCACCTTTTGCCAGCCGGTCTGAATTAAATCCTCCTCCTGACCTTTTACCCTCGCCGCTCTTAAATTCATGCTTTAAAAACAGCTTAATGAGGGGTTTACTGGCCCAATTGGAAGTTTTTATTAAAACCTATTAGTGTGCTGGAGTAGCCTGCCTGAAGGAAACGATTAGCCCAAAGCAACTGAGCCCGGAGCTGGCCCTTAGCCACACCAGGTTTTCCCTAAACTGCTTCCAGACCCACGTTAACCCCAACACTGCAGCCTGCATGGAATTCATATCCTCTGCTTTAATTTATGGCTTGTCTGATTCTCTCCCCAGCCCTCTCTCCATGTTCACGAGAGCATTTTGGTTTAATGTAATTAGGCCTGCATTAAAGGGCGAGCCTGCCTTTGGGTCGGGCCTGGCTGGCTGGAGAACCTCAATTAATTGGAGGTGTTCTCCCCAAAATCTCTTGTTGGTGCTGCCCCATGGGTGAGGTGGATCAAAGCCATGATGCTGCTGTGCTCCTGGTTAAGCTTTCCATGAGTTGGTGGAGCAGCTGCACTGGTGGAACACCCCAGGGTTTGACATGTTTTCTGGAGGAAAAAATCCCAGCTGTGGCTTCTGTTGTGAACTTCCAGTTGGATCCTAACTTGTTTGCTGTGTTTTGTGTTAGGCAAAAACTAGGCCAGTGGTTCTTGCCTGTCTTAAAAATAGACCTTACAAGGCAGCTGTGCCATTGTCTCCTTGGTCATGTACCTGTGGAGCTGAGAACAGTGGGTCAGAGCTCTGACTCGTTAAGAAAAACCTGGTCCACTGGGAGGTGTCCCTGCCCATGGCAGGGGTTGGAATTGGATGGTCTTTAAGGTCCCTTCCAACCCCAACCATCCCAGGATTCTGTGAAGTCAAACTGGAGGCTGAGAGTTGGAATCTCGCTTGGAAAACCTGCTTTGAGCCCACAAATGAGCCAGATTCCCTCCTAATAAATTTCAAAATTAACAGAGAAAAATTGAGGAGATGCCAATATCCAGGCCAGGCTGCTGTTTTTAAGTGACAAAAATTTAGGTTCTGGGATACATTTTGAGCCATCACAAAGCAGAAATAATGGCGAAACAAAAAGCAACCGGTCCCTCTCCACACCACACGCTCCCTGAGTGTCATTCCCTTTATTTTTGCTGGCATGTGGATGCACCAACCTTGGGAGGTGCCTTTTTTAAAAGAATGTTTAGGGGGGGAAAAAAAAAATCTGCCATTAAAGTTATTACTGCGAGCGACGCCTTTGACTGCTGCAATTATGCAAATGATTTTTAGGGGATGAGGTACTTCTCAACGAGGGCTGATGGAAGGGGTGGTGCTGGAACGAGAGCAGAACCTCCTTCAAACAAACATCTTCCCATGCAGGGAGTTCTCTTGCAGCCCTTTGCCCACTGTGTGTGTGGATCCCGAGCTGTGGAGCCCACGGCCGGCCTGCGGATGTGATTTTTATTTTCCCTCCCTCCAGGAATGTAAGTGGGTGGAATGGGAACGCTGGGCTTGCAGAAAGTGGGAAACCCTTTCCCTGAGCAGATTGATTCTCGTGACTCTCTCGACTTGACTTTTGTCCTTGCCTTAAGGAAAGGAAACAAACAGAAATGCTCTTTGCAGGCAGGGGGTTCGTTCTTCGGAGAAGTCAGCAGGAATTTCTGCGTGGAAAGGGTGGTCAGGCATTGGGAAGGGCTGCCCAGGGAGGTTTGGAGTCCCCACCCCTGGAGGTGCCCAAGGAAGGCCTGGCCGTGGCACTCAGTGCTCTGGGCTGGGGGACAAGGTGGGGATCGATCACAGCTCGACTCCATGATCTTGGAGGGCTTTTCCAATCTCAGTGATTCCGGGATTCTCTGAATTTCATCAGAAAAGGCGAATTGAACTGGCAAGGTTGAAGCTCTCCCCCATTAAGTCTCTCAGATTAAAGCACTGCCAAAGTTAATTGAGATAAAATGAATTGAAATTTTCTCCACCGTTGGTTTTAAAGCCTTAAGAAGCATAAAGAAGTTATTTCCTGGAATTTGGAAAAGCATTGACCACAGTTAGAAGGAAGCATCTGTTGTTGGTGTGGCTTGGACATGTACCTCCTGGTTTAGTCTGTGATGCTTCAGCTCAGGTTTAGCTGTGGGCAGGGTTAGGTTGGCTGTTGGGAAGGAATTGTTCCCTGTGAGGGTGGGCAGGCCGTGGCACAGGGTGCCCAGAGAAGCTGTGGCTGCCCCATCCCTGGAAGTGTCCAAGACCAGGTTGGATGGGGCTTGGAGCACCTTGGGACAGTGGAAGGTGTCCCTGCCCATGGCAGGGGGTGGGACTGGGTGGGCTTTAAAAGTCCTTTCCAACCCAAACCCTTCCATGATTCTTTACTGGGAGAAAGACAATGAGTTCAGTTAAGTTTTAAGTGTGTCAGAATGAACCTGTTCACAGATGCACCCCAGGGTTTGGTCCTGGCCCTGACTTCTCTTGTGTACATTTTAAAGCCAGCACTTGTTCTCCTTCTCTTGCCTGAGCCTCTCCCTTATCTGCTATCCTGAGCTTAGGCTGGATTTGTGTTAAGCCTTTCCATTAAACTCATGGCTTTCTGCCTGTTCCCAGTTGCAGCTTCCTGTGGGAGAGCAGAAACAAGACTGGGGTTAATAAAAGTACCAGCTCAGTTCTTTAAAAAACATAAAAACCTTTAGAGTAACGTTTTCATAACCAGCTGGATCTGAACAGCGGCTGAGGAGGGTTTGGACTTGTTTGTGCTAAAAAAGGCATGCTTTTTTTCTTTTCATTTTTTGGTAGAGGAAACAGAACGCTGCCACCACGCCGGGCTGAGGTTCAGCATCGTCTGATGCTGCACAGGGACAGAGGGACGGGGTGAGCTGAACACAACACCCACTTCTTGGGGGGATTAGGGAGATCAGATGTCATTCCCCACCTGGAACGTGGCCAGGAGAGGGTGATTAATTCCCCTGCTCCTTCCAGGAGTGTCCATGTTAATGACCCAGTGATAAGATCCTGAGTTTTGTGCATCCTTCGATCTGAGCTCTGCCTGCCCAGCCCTGATGTGGCACTGGCTGTGCTTGGCTTTGGGATTGGTCTGGCAGGGAGGAGGGATGGGAGGTGTGGTGTGGGCAGAGTGTCACCTGCAGAGTCCTCACTGTGTCCTGGATGGGTTTGGAGAGGCAGCCAGGCAGGTGTGAGCACCCTGACCTCACTCAGGCTGTGGGTTGGTGAGAGGCCACAGCAGTTGTTGTGGCTGTTGGGAGTTGTTGCTTCTCCCTCTTTTGGTTGTTCCTATTCATCCTGCACAAAAGGATGAATTTCCCCCTCTGGAAAACTGAAAAACTCTCTCAGCAAGGCTGACCTCGGACAGCAGCCTGTAAATACTGTACAAGTGGTTATTTTTTCCTTTTGCTCTATTTTTAAAAACCAAACTCAGACAACTGTTTGAAATCAGATTTTTTCCAAGTGTTTAATCAGTTGCAGAGGACAATGGCTTTATTTAATGTCATGGAATCGTGGAATGGTTTGGGTTGGAAGGGACCTTAAAGCTCATCCCATTCCAACCCCCTTCCACTGTCCCAGGTTGCTCCAAGCCCTGTCCAACCTGGTCTTCACCTCAGTCTTGGATTACTGATGGATTTCCTGCTTCAAACACAAACCTTCAAGTCTGAAGGATCTTGGCCATGCTGCTGAGCAGGAACAGTGGCACTTGTTGTCCCTGAAGCATTTGCCAGTTGTCATAAACTCCAAGAACTAGGATGGCCTGGGGATAATCCACCTGCTTGGAGAACAGTCAGTTCTAGTGAGTGAGCCCAAAACCCAACTTAAAAGCAGAATCCACCTCAAAAGTGGGAGGTAGTAAAGCTTTTTTTCTGATTTTTAGTGAGAAAGACAAGCTGGGGAGCATCCAGTGAAAACAGTGGATCAGCTCCATGACAGTGTTGGCCTCCCCAGGCTGACACTTCCCAGCGTGGGGCCGTTTAAATTCCCTGTGGTGCCGCCAGGCTTTGGATGGAAGGAGGGTGGGAGATGGGCAGAGCTGCCTCCAAGGCTTGCTTCCATCAAAAGTTTCAGGTTTGGCCTGGGAGAGCAAGTTTTATTTTTATTTTTCTATTTTTCTGAAGTTTAAATAAACCTCGATGTGCAGAATAACCCCTGAATAATCAGAATAAACGGAAGGGCATCCAAGGAACTGCTGGAGGTTTTATTTTCCATTAACCACACTGTCATTTCTAACCTGCATCTGATTTATCTGTGGCTCGTTAACCACTCAAATGCCCTTTTTCTGACCTGATCTACATCACAATGGAGTTTTATGGCAGTAATTTATGGGGATAATTACAGCTCTGCATGTAAAGTTTTGGAGCACCATTTTTCTTGGAGATGGTGAGTCGTGTTGGGTGTTCCCAAGGTATATGGAGGAATTATTACAAATTAAAGGGTTGAGGTCTTGGCATTGACCATCTCTGGGCAGCTGGAAGTTGTGTGTGGAGCTCTGAGGAAGGCTGGTGAATCCAGCTCTTGGGATGTTCCTCATCCTTCTTTGATCTGATCTGCTTTTGAGTAGAGACCCCTCGATTTTTGGGTGCTTTCCATCAGCGGTGATCACTGACCAGAAATCTGTGCAGATTGGGTCAGGTTAAAAGGTCTTGATTTTTTTGCCTTTTTTAATCGGTCAGAGGGTTGGAGAAGCTCCTTGTCTGGAGAACCATGAGCAGAACACTTTAGTTTTCTTGCCCATTTTCATCTGGTACTCACCTTTTTTTTCTTTTTTTCTTTTTTTTTTTTGGCCATATATTAAAAATCCATTGACTTGGCCAAAAAAATAAAGGTTTGATTTCAAGACATGCATCCTATTGTGCTCTCATCTACTCTTGCTGTCTCTTTTCGTGCTGGAAGGAGGTGCAGTGATGTCTGGGGTTATATTTTTTTTTTCCCTTTTAAGTTGTCTTCTGAAGGGCATTTATTTGGCTGTTCAAAATGCTACAGAGGCTAAACATTGTTTAATGTATTTGTGCTGGCAGAGGCCCTTTTGAAGCCTCTGTGGTTCTTCCCAAGGCTCTATTTTGAAGTTTATTGCATTTGCTGGGTTCACTCCCCGTGTAAAGACTGGTGGAAGTGTTGGCGTTGGGTAACAGAGGGAGAGCCAGAGGTCAAGTTTGATCTTCCTCAAAGTGCCAAACTCCTTGAGTCCCCCTGGAGCAGGGAACAAGCTCCATGAATGGAGCTGTCTGTGCATTTCTTCTTTGTCCAGGAATGTTGTTCCCTCATCATCATCTGTGGGTCGAGCAGATTTCTGGGTCGGAGGATCAAAATCGGTGCTTCTGGAGTTGTTGTGATGTTTTTTATCCTGCTGTCTTTAAATTAGGGAGGAAAAGGTGTCATAAGGCAGAGATTTGGTGAAGAGAAACTTAGAGCCAGAGTTGCACCTGTTACATAGAGAACTGCAGGTGTTGGTGTGTTTGTGCCAGGGAAAATCGTGGTTCCTGGCAGCCAGATATTCCGTGTTTCCCTATTTATGTGTGAGCAAAGGGATTTGTGTGAAGGAGATGATTAATGGCTGAGCATCATAAAAACTGTCTATCTTTGTGAATTGGATGGGGTTTGACTGCATTTTTCAGCATCACCTGAGCTTCAGGTTTGGGGTAAAAATCATTCCGAGAGCCAAAGAGCAGCACGAAGAGTGTGCTGTGCTTGAGCCGTCGGAGACACCGGATCAGGGAGCTCAGGCCTTGGAGTGCCAGTTTTCCTGCTGTCCCCTGAGTGTGACTGAAAGGAATTTGCTGGGGCAACAGGCAGTTGAAATATTTCGTATGTTTTTATGTGATTTGTGGCATCTCGGTGCACAACTCAGAGCTGCTGCCTCTGCTTCCGAGCGAGCCCCGTGAGGGACACCCTGATTTTCTGAAACCTTCTCCCAGCATTTGGGCGTCAGAGTTTCACATTAAGACTTTTTGATTTAAGGACAATGTTACCTCACCAAATATTCCTGACCCTCCTCCTCGGTGCATCCATCGTGTTCCCTTCAACTCTTCGAAAAATTTGCTCCATTTATTTATTTTCAGTCGAGCGGAATCATTTTCTCATGGGTTTCTTTCCCGTCTCTAAGCCGGGTGAAACCGCAGTGTTAAGCCCCGCTCTTCCCAGTCGGTCATAGGAAGTGAGAGGGAGCCAAGGTACATATTTTATGTTAGTCAGAAGAGATAAGTGTCAGGATTTCAAAGCGAATTCCGCGCCGCGATTTCCAGCGCTGAAATCTCCGCTGGCCTTTGGTTCCTGCGCCTCAGTTGGGAACAGTTGGAGCTTTTATTGCAACTCTCTTGTGCTTTCCTGTCCTTTTCTAAGGGGGATTTGTGCCTGGATGCATCCCAAAATTACCTGTGCCTGTCATAGCCTGGAGAAGAGGAGGTTTTGGAGTGACTGGATTTGTGGCCTTGCAGCTCCTGAAGGAGCTGATATGAAAGATGGAATCAGACTATTTATAGGGGTCTGGAGGGACAGGACAAATGGGAATGGCTTCCCACTGCCAGAGGGCAGGGTTAGATGGGATGTTGGGTTGGAATTGCTCCTTGTGAAGGTGGGGAGGCCCTGAGGTTGCCCAGAGAAGCTGTGGCTGCCCCATCCCTGCAAGTGTCCAAGGCCAGGTTGGAGCAACCTGGGCTAGTTGGAGGTGCCCCTGCCCATGGCAGGGGGTGGAATTGAGATGGTCTTTGAGGTCCCTTCCAGCCCACACCATTCTATGATAATCACTCTAGGAAAACCCTGGAATGGTGGGAAAACTGCAAGTAGCAAAGCTGGGGAGAGGGCGTTGGCCAGGGGGGGAGGAGGAAGGTGAGTGATGCTCTGCTTTATCCCTGTGAAAAGAGCAAAAGTCCCTCCTGTCCTTGCTCAGCTGAAGGTTTAAGGCCTGAAGGATGTGATCTGTTCCCAGGGGAGGGGGTTGTGCTGTCCAGGGGAAGGGGGATGTGCTGTGGATGAGGTGCCACTGCCTGGTGAGCAGTAGCTGCTTTCTCCATGTCCCAGGGTGTCACACAGGGATAAGGCTTTCCCCAAGGAGCTTCCAGACCTTTCTGTAAAGCTGCTCCATAGGAGCAAGAGGTTTAGGCACGGTGCCTAAAATAACAGTGTTTTAGTAGCAGGATTTTGATTTCTATCCTCTGCTTTCAGGCTCTAAGGTGATTAAACTGTTAAGCCCAGACTAAAGAGCTCAGGGTTTCAGGGAGCAGGTAGTGAGGTGTGGGGGTTTATGAGGTCACCTCTGGATTATGGACATGTATCAGGGAGGAGAGACAAGATTATTTTCGGGTTGGTTTGGGCTGTGTCCGATTCAGCAGCTGGGCTGGGAGGCCTTGGGGATGGAGTGAGTAGGAAGGACGAGGAATCCCGAGCGGGCTGTGGTTTTTCTCCTGCAGCCTGAGCCTCTCTCCACATGGATTGCTCAACCTCCCAACCTCCCTGGAGCTGACTCTGCGTGGGCAGCCTGGGCTCCGACCTGCCTGAGCCCATGCAGGGCTGGCTCCCAGGGGCGGCTGGGAAACAGCAAAGGCAGGAATAGATCCTGGAGCTCCTGTCTGGTTGGATGTCACCACCCAGCCTTCTGCAGACACGGGCTTTTCTCCCTCTGGGAAAGCGGTGTTGGGGCAGGACGGCAGAGACCTGCCTGGGAACGGGGCAGCGGTCCCCAGGGAAAAGTCATCCTGCAGCTCTCCAGAAAACGGGGTGGTGCTTCTGTGAAAGGAGGGAACAGAGATGATCCCCCCCAAAAAATAACAAGGGGTGGTGGTGGTGGAATAAAAAAACCGTGAGCAATCTGGGAGCAGGGTGGGGAGGAGACATCAGGGAGGATCCTCAGGCAGGGAAAGGTGAAGGATGAGGGGTAGAAACGGATGGGGAAATGGTTCTTGTGCCTGGTTTTGGGTTGCTGAGCGAGTTTTGTTGATATTTTGGGATGGAGAACCCTCATGGGGGCTCTGCTGGGCCTCCCAGCTGCCCGAGGAGGCTGTTGGGGATGGAGCTGTGGCACAACACTTGTCACCACCAACTGTCACCGGGGCAGAGGCTGCCAGGATCTTCTGTTCAGTTAAACACAACAGCCAAATTCTGGGTTGAATCTGGAATAGTGTCAGTGCAGTTGGATCTGCCCAGCTGTGCTGGATATCTCAGCCAGAGGAAAACACAGCACAGAGCCTGGAGACACTGAAAAATTCCCCCCAGGGATGGGGAAGGGAGGTGCCAGGGAGGTGTCTGAGGGGATAACACAGAGCTGTGGCTCTTCCCATCTCTTCTGCCCTCTGTTAAGCTTTAAAATACCTCTTTTTGTCCTCTGTATTGCAATATATAATATAAATATATTACACACTCTCATTTACGTGGCTTCTTTATATTCTTAATGGTATTTTTCTGGTTTATTGAGCTTTTCAAACAGGCAGTGGCCAGGAGGATGAGAACACCTTCCAGTGTGTTCCCACACCTGTGTGATGGTAAAGCACAGCTCATCACTGTGCATGTTCTGCAGTGCTGTGTCAGCCCTGTGGTGCAGCTCAGGTGGGGATTTCATCTCTTTATTTTAAAAGAAAGCCACTTGGTGCTGATATTCCAACCTCCAGGAATGTGGAGAGCTCGGAGGTCTGAAAATGGTACAGAGATAGTTAAGCCAGGGGAATTTGGCCAAGAGTTTCTGGCACACAGCTTGGGGCAGTTAGAATGATTTATTATAATATTTTCCCATCTGTTTGTTATTATTAAATATGAAGTACTGATGTTGCACAATCTTACCTTTTGGATTTATGGCCAGAAGAAATCGGTGTAGGTTTTTTATCAAATACCTTTTTAACTCTGACTTACGGGTACAAACCAGCATTTTGAACTTCTCCTCTGTGAGTTTCAAGTAAAATGAAATTTAAAAACTCCTGGCACGTGCCACTCTTCAAGGGTCAGCACTTTCTCCTTGGAAAATTATCCTGCATGTGAATAGCTCTGTGTTTTATTTCATTTCTAAATCCTGGGGGCTGAGGTGTCTGTAGGGATTTGTCACACATGTTACCCTTTGTGGAGTCCCCTGCAATGGCAATAACTCCCAGGCCAACATCACCTCCAGAAATTCCAGATGATTGCTGAAAACTCCCCTCTCTGCAGATGTATCAGTTGGAGGAGGATCCGGGCTCCTGTTTTGAAATGCAGCAGTTTTCCCTCCTGTCAAGTGCAGAGCTTTGCTGTGCTCGGTTCTCTTTATTTCTGCTTGTTCAGATACTTCAAAAGATGTTTTATCTTGGATTCTCTTCTTACCTTGGCCATGTTGTCACTAAGAGTGGGACACTGTGTCACACCAAAAAGTGTTGATCTCTTTTAAATGGCTTTTTAGATCATCTGAGCAACACCTTGTTTGGAAATAGATCGTCTTTAATGTCCCTTCCATCCCAAACCATCCTGTGATTCTGTTAAGAGTATTTCTTTGTTTAAAATTTACTGTGTCTTAACATATAAAAATTGGCTGGTTTGTCATGGTTTTAACAAGCACCAGCCATTTTAGCCTTGCTTTTGGTTCCCTTACCCACGCTCCAGATGATTTTTAAGCGGGATATTTTTTCTCCCTTCCACCCAGGGCGTTACTGGTGTGAGCACACGTGGCCTCAGGTGTTTGATAAATCACCAGGGTAAGCGGTGCTGGTGTTCAAGCTGCCTTCCCACATGGTTCCAGTTATGGAATTCCAGCCCTCAGCTTCACTGACAAGTTCCCCATTAATGATTGAAAGTTCACATCAAAGCCTGGGCAGTGATTTCTGTCGATAAAACGAATTCATTCTTTGAGCAACTGCTTTAGAGGTGTTGCCATCCACTTGAAATTCCGGGATTAAAGCAGTGGCAGGATGTTTTCCCCTGCTTTGGGGTATTGATAACTATTTGTATGGAAAATCCCTGAGCTGTACCTGCTACTTTACATTCCCAGGTTGGCTGAACGCTTACCCAGCACGCCGGATCTCTCTGTTCTGGGGCACATACACGATCTTTAAGATTCCTTCCAACCCAAACCATTTTCAGCCCGAGTTAATAACACTGTGGAGTGAGGACAGAAAAGCCCCATGATTAATTCATCTGGTTCATTTTATGCACTGAAGTCATTTGGATTTCTTACAGCGGGTGTTCGAGTCTTGTGGTGTCGGGACACATGTGAGGAGCTGTTTAATATCAGTTGTCACTATCCTGGGTGATTGTTGTTTTTTTTTTTTAAATGTGGTTGATTTCAGTGGTTTCTATGAAAACATAAAAAACTGCTTCTTCAAATTAGAAGCAAAAATTCTTAATTACATGGTAGGGAACGTGCCTGCGAGCGAATTCAATGTCACACGCCTGGGAAAGCCACCACCCAGGTTGCCGGCGGCGAGGAGCTGAGGAAAATCTTGCTCTGTGCTGTGTTATGTTATCATTAAACTGCTGAATCCTTCCAACTGGCAGCAGAACTCAGGGAATGGTAATATTTGTGGGAAAACACGCTGCTTTTCTTCTCCCCTCCTTTCTTTACTGGGAAGGCTCCGCAGCCTTTGCAGCGGGGCTGGAGAAGGGGATGGTTGGGAGTTGCCGTAGGGAGATGTTGTCTGGATGTCCAACCTCGTGTCTGCCTTCAGAAACCCAGAAAAGCCTTGGCTGGGAGGGTGGGCAGGCCCTGGCACAGGTTGCCCAGAGAAGCTGTGGCTGCCCCATCCCTGGAAGTGTCCCAGGCCAGGTTGGATGGGGCTTGGAACAACCTGGGTTGGTGGAAGGTGTATCATCCAAGTGGAACTGGATGATCTTTAAGGTCCTTTCCAACCCAAACCATTCCAGGATTCTGTGCTTCTGTGGAGGGTCTGGAGGGACAAGTGAGTTATTTTGCTGGGGTGACCTGAATCAGGACTGGGCCAGAGGCTGCAGGAGCATCAGCACATCTTGGCTGATGCACTGGGTGTGCAGAGCCTTTGCTCAGCTCAGCTGGCTTGGACACCAAATCACGGGCTGTGCCAACCCCACCAGCCTGGCAGCATGGCCAGGCCTTGGTCTCCTGGCCTTCTGTTCCTGACAGAGCTTGGCTGAGCAGCCTTCGTGCTGCCACATCCTTAGAAATCCATACAGGATACCTGCAGTGACAAACAGCAAAATTCCTGCTCTGAGCTTCTCCAAGGATTAATTTACAATTGGTTTGAATTTTGTAGCACAAGCAGTAGGTGGTAAATGTCAGTTAAGAGCTTGAGGAAGTAGGGAAAGGGATAATGATTTTTAAAATGCGTTCCTGGGGGGGAAAAAAAAATCTTACCAAGGAAACTCTTGGATAATCTAAAATGAAGGATTGGGTCCTGTGAGCGTGTGGGGGGATGGGTTCTGCTTTGTTATTGTTGTTACTGTGTTTTGTTTTGGTTTTTTTTTAATGATCTGACTAGAGGAGAGGAAATACAGGATTTAGGGTTGTTTTTCTTTATTGCTGTGTTTTCTTCCTGCCAGAAACTTGCCATGGAGAGTGTTTAGTCTTGCAGAGTCACTTCTGCAGGTGCAATTACCTTGCTCCTCTGCCTTGGGTAAATGTAGATCGTAGCAGGCGTGGCTTTGGAGGGGATGTTGTCATTTGGGGAACATAAATATGTTTTAATTCCCTTTCCAAGGTTTTCTTGATCACTCCCTTGATACTCCTCTCATCAAATGATTCTTGTGCCAGCTCGAGTCTGTCCCAGGTGAGTTTGGCACAGGGGACAGGTGAGGGGCAGGTTGGCAGAGCAGCAGTTTGATGTTGAGTTCTACCTCCTTGGGAGTGGTTCTTCAGGGAGCTTCCTTTCAGGAAAAGGGCTTTGGAGGAATATTTTTTAATATTTTTATGTTTGTTAGCACATGCTGCTATGCAATAGTGGGCAACAACTCTGAAAGCAGCCAGAAAACTAAGAAAATATATGTTCTTTTCCAAGTGTTGGGGCAGATCAGGAGAAGTAAAAGTAATTTATCCCAGCTGGTATTCTCAGCCTGAAACGAGTGCCTGGTGTTTTCCAAAAACTAGTGTGGCTCAGAGCTTCCAGGAATTAGAGCCTTGTTTTTCTTCAGGCAGCATTAGCAGGGATCAGTCCCGTGGAAGATGGGCAGTTCATGTCACTTAAGTGTGGCTGTGTCACTGACAACACACTTGATGGAGGAGATTAATTTTATTTAATCTTTATTAATTTAATTCTATTTAATGAAGTCCTGGGGTATCTGCAGAACTTCTGATGGATGTCAGAGCTAAGATTCACATCTTCCTGATGAGAAACTGGATGTCAATGTACACATAAATTTCCCTGTTTTCCTCTAGTTTCGGCGATTTCAAGGAAAAAGGAAAGGTTACTGAGGAATTCATAGAATCATGGAATGCTTTGGGTTGGAAGGGACCTTAAAGTTCATCCAGTTCCAACCCCTGCCGTGGGCAGGGACACCTTCCACCAGCCCAGGTTGCTCCAAGCCCCATCCAGCCTGGCCTTGGACACTTCCAGGGATGAGGCATCCACATCCTCCCTGTGCTCAGGCTGGAACAAACTCAACACTGGATGACTCCTTGTCTCCTAATTCTGTAGTAATAAATTTAGAGCTGTTTTTTGGAAGTTTTTCTCCTCTCCTTCCCTTTTTGACCTCACCTTTGTGCCTGAGCCATTCCTGCCACGTGTGGTCCCCATCCCAGTGCCCTTTCCCATCACCCAGAACATCCCAAGGTGCATCAAGGTATGAGCTGTTGGAGGCACAGGAAATAAGGGACCTCAAAATGGGGCTTTGATGTGCCCTTTGGGCAAACAGGAGTTGAATATTCAGAAGGTGGTGGTGCTCAGCAGCCCGTGTTGGATCTGATTTCCACCCAGGGGAAGCAAATCCGTGGGGATTTGGGACCGGCAGAGCCAACCTGGGCTGTGGCAGTGGGGGCAGGTGACACCTGTGGAGGTGGGAGCAGTGGGAGCCAGCTGGGATTGGGGTGCCCCACTGCACCAGTAGCAGCACCAACACCTAAACTGGGAGGAACTTTGGGGTCATGCCCACCCCACACCCACCCAGGGCTGAGTGGGAGGTGCTGGAGCATGTCCAGGGAAGGGAACGGAGCTGGGGAAGGGGCTGGAGCAGCTGAGGGAGCTGGGGGGACTCAGCCTGGAGAAAAGGAGGCTCAGGGGGGACCTTCTGGCTCTGCAGTTCCCTGACAGGAGGGGGAGCCGGGGGGGGGTTGGGCTCTGCTCCCAGGGAACAGCGACAGGAGAAGGGGCAGGTTGGACATCAGGAGGAATTTCTCCATGGAAAGGGTGGTCAGGCACTGGCAGGGGCTGCCCAAGGAGGTTTGGAGTGCCCAGCCCTGGAGGTGTCCAAGGAAGGACAGGACATGGCACTCAGTGCTCGGGGCTGGGAACAAGGTGGGCATCGGGCACAGGGGGGATCCATGGGCTGGGAGGGTTTTTCTAAACCTTTAATGATCCTGGGATTCTGTGATTGGGAAATGTGTGACTCCAGGATCATCTGTAACCTGTCTGAGCAGTCTGGGGGTCCCCTGATCCTTTTCTGGTGTCCCACCTGTTCCCCAGCTTGTCCGAGCCCCAAAACAGGTCGTTCCACTTTGTGTCCTCTCCAGACTTGCACCAAAACTGCCATTCTTGAGTCTCCTTTATTTTCACAAAGCAGATTTCAGAGTTGCTTTAAAAACCATCATAAACAGTTAAAGCAACTAAACCACAGCTGTCAAAATAAATAACCCTTTTTTTGTGGGGCTTTATCTTTCTGTTTTCTTACCACTCTGAAAGTTGCTTATTCCTAAAAACAGAATCCACAGTAATTCTCCAGCCGCTGGCTCAGATTAATAAGGGTGGCTGTCTCTGCTTCTCCTGCCAGTGCCTGAGATTTTCAGATTTAATAAGGAATATCCACACGTGGTGAGGAAGCATTGTGAATGGTATGTTAATAAAAGCCATTTATTTATTTAATACAGGCAAAAAAAACCCCAAAAAACGAATGAGTGCCACACCTGGCTGTTTCTTCACACAGACCTGATTTATATTTACCTTTTTTTCAATCTGTTAAGTCGAAATGTACACTTAAATGCATGTTCTAATTGGGTGTTTGCTCCTGCTGGCTGGTGGGTTATGATTTGAGTTTCTGTGTCCTCGGCTTGACAGGGGGGAGTCGCTTTGCGCCTCTGCTTTTCATCGAGGGAGTGAAATATTAGGACAGGCTGAGAAAAGAGCTTAAAGGAATGACCTGAGATCTTAAGAGTTGCAGTTATTTCTCTCTCCTCTCTCTGTGGCCTGGTGAAGACTGATGAGCAACTTGAGCGGGGTGAGGGATTTCTGTGGGAGAGAAGAGAAAAGACAAAATTGGGGCGATGTTTTTGGGGAAAAAAAAAAAAGGAGATAAAGCTTTATGGTTTGCAGTGCTGCTTAATGATTGTGGCTGTTCCTGGGGGCTGGGGTGAAGGGCTCATTGTGTGAAATCCTACCATCACTGAACTTTTCTGTCTGAGCTGGAAACAGCAGAGTTTGGTGGGAGGTGGCTCAGGGGCTCCATGTCCTGCATCCTCCTTCCCTCCCTGCCTCTGGAACCCCTTAAGAGAATGGCTTTAAAGGTGTCCAGAGGACACTTGTGGCTTTTTTGGGAGAAATTGTTCCCTGGGAGGGTGGGCAGGCCCTGGCACAGGTTGCTCAGAGAAGCTGTGGCTGCCCCATCCCTGGAAGTGTCCAAGGCCAGGTTGGAGCAACCTGGGCTGGTGGAAGGTGTCCCTGCCCATGGCAAGGGGTGGAATGAGATGATCTTTAAGGTCCTTTCCAACCCAAGCCACTCCAGGATTCCATGATTTATAATTTTCAGTGCACTGAATGTTCCTTGCTGAAGTGATTGCTGGAGTGGTTAATCTGTGTCTTTAGAGGAACAGGGAGATTTCAGGATTTGGAGGCCTTGGCTCAGGTCTCTGACCATCAGCATTTCTGCCTGTTTGTGTGTTTGCTCGTCCCTTTGTGCTGTGCAGGGTGAGAACAAACTTCCTAAAGCAGTTGACTTTTTGGCATCTGTCCCCTAATTGCCGAAAAGCTGCTGCTTCCTCCTCCGTCTCATCAGATCTCCTTCAAATCAGATGGGCTTTGAAAGCAGCTTTTTGGTTTCCTGAGATCCTCGGTTGCTCCTCCTTGCCCCTGCTCCCTCTCTCTCCCTTTGTTGCTGGGGGTTAAAGCTGTGGGTGTTGAGGTCCCGTTACTCAGTTCGGTCCCCTCTGAGCTCATCGTGCTGAAAGAGGGCGTGGATTAAAGCAGCCCTGGATCCCATCAGACTGACATCACCAGGGCTTTGCTGCAGTTCTGTGAGGGATGGAGCTGAATTCGGTGGAGCTGACAAAAAATTGTCGCTCTGGGCAGAGCAAATCCCCTCCTGGAATCAGAGAAATCAAATTATGGGTGCTGTAGTGGTTTTGTCCTGCTTGTGTTAATGGTATCTGTTTTTTTTTTTTTTTTTTCTTGGCTGCTTGAGGGTTTGTTGAGGTTTTTTTTAAGGTTTTTAGTGTAAAAGATGGAATCCCAGAATCACTGAGGTTGGAAAAGACCTCCCAGATCATGGAGCCCACCCTGTGCTCCATCCCCACCCTGTCCCCCAGCCCAGAGCACTGAGTGCCACATTCAGGCCTTCCTTGGGTACCTCCAGGGCTGGGGACTCCAAACCTCCCTGGGCAGCCCCTGCCAGTGCCTGACCACCTTTTCCAGGAAGAAATTCCTCCTGCACTGACAAGTTCAGCCCACCAGACACCAGAGTGCCCTGTTCCCTGCATAAGCACAACTGTTCAGTCGTGCTCTCCTCCTCTGGGACATCCTTTTACTACCAGGACCTGTATTTCTTCTCCTGCACCGGGACAGCCTTTCATGTTCAACCTGAAAGGTGGTCATAACCTTTTAGGAAAAATTTCTTCATGGAAGGGGTTGTCAAGTCCTGGCAGGGCAGTGGTGGGGTCACCATCCCTGCAAGTGTTCAAAAAAGAACACGGATGGGGCACTTGATGACGTGGTTTAGTGGTGAACATGGTGGTGCTGGACTTGATGATCCAAGAGATCTCTTCCAACTTTAACAATTCCATGGTTCTATAATTCTCACATATCACCTTTGAGACTACACTTTGGGGTTGTTCCTGTGATCCTGTGTCTCTTGGGCTGTTGGATGGGGATTTCTGCCTTTAGGTTTAATAATTCTAGCATGCTTTTTTTTTTTCCTTGTTCCATACACAAACTGTACTTGAAAAGCACCCTACTCAGGAAAAAAAATTAGGGATTCAGTTCAAACCTTGATGAAACCTCAGGGAAGCCTCCCCTGCTCTGTGTTTGTCATCTCCTGCAAACACTGATGTTGAAACGTGTGCTGGCACGGGGCTGAAGTTCAGTCTCTCTGGGGCAATGGTGGATCCCACACGGCACGGCAGGAAAAACTTGTCTAATCTGCTTTTTATTTGGGGGCTTGCTCGCTGTCTGCTGGCACAGCAGCTTTGCCAGGTGCCTTCATGGTGTTGGTTTTAATTTGAAGTGCACAAGTGGGGAGTGAGGGGTTGGAGGTGGCGAGGGGAGCGGGCTGGGGGAGCTGGGGAGCCCTGGGAACAGCTGCTGATGGTTTCTTAAGCTGCCAGAGCAGCCTGAAGAAAGATTTAACACCCAACAGGCACCTGTTCTTAGCAGTTTAGCTCCTCAGGCACATGGCACAGTGCTGCAGGGAGCCTGGCCAGAAGGAGCAGATGGAATGTGTTCAGCAGGTTGCTTGAAAAGGTGGGAATTGCTGTGGATTGAGTGGGAAGTCGATGCTGTGCCCTGAGGCGACGTGTCATCAGATCACCTGGCTGTGGTGGCACCCCTTGGCCTTTCACTGCATTCTGTGTCAGCTCTGCCATCTCATTTCACAGCCAGTCCCATCCTAGTATGAAGGTCTCTGTGTGATTCGTGGTCTGGGGATCATTGCAGGATGCTCAGCTTTTTTCAGGTTGGACATCTGCAGGAATTTCTCCATGGAAAGGGTGGTCAGGCACTGGCAGGGGCTGCCCAGGGAGGTTTGGAGTGCCCAGCCCTGGAGGTGTCCAAGGCAGGCCTGGCTGTGGCACTCAGTGCTCTGGGCTGGGGACAAGGTGGGGATGGGGCACAGGGGGGATCCATGGGCTGGGACGTCTTTTCCAACCTCAGTGATCCTGGGATTCTGTGATCAGCCTCAACCCTGCTCATCTGTGTCTGAGTTCACTGAGGGACATCATTGACCCTGCTCCCAATGATCTGGAACCCTGGGAAGACACTGCCCTCTCTGAGCTGGGAACATTCCTGGTGCTTGTTGCCTTCAACTCACTGAGATTTGAGGCACAGGTCCTTTGGCCTGTGAGGATTTTAAGGGATGGCTTCTGACATTGGGAATCCTGGAATGGTTTGGGTTGGGAGGGACCTTAAAGCTCATCCAGTGTCACCCCCTGCCATGGGCAGGGACACCTTCCACCAGCCCAGGGTGCTCCAAACCCTGTCCAACCTGGCCTTGGACACTTCCAGGGATCCAGGGGCAGGCACAGCCTCTCTGTGCACCAGGAGTGCAGAGTGAGCTGCTGTGTTACCATCTCCAGAGCCATCCCACCCTCCCTGACCAGCACCACTGCATGTTCTCCACACCTTGATGGCCAAGCTGGAGAGGTGCCGGTGCCCCTGAGTTCAGGGGAACAGGGATGAACTTATTTTCATTCCTTTAAGGTGGAGTAATTAAATACAGTATGTACAGATCCCTCAAAATGACAGCCGCCCACAGAGCTAAAAACAGGAAATCCATTAACTTCATTATTTAAAAAATAAAATAAAAATCCTCCCAACTGATTCCTCTGTCACTTAAAGTTCTGCATGGAAGGAGGGCTAATTTAACACTGCATTAACTCACTGTTATCACCCTCCTGTTACCTAAGTAGTTTCTAATGACTACCCTGGAGAGCACTTGGAAGCTTTTAAAAGTTTTCATGCGAAATTTTTATATTTTTTTAATTTTTTTTTTTTTAATTCTGCGTAGTTTATACTTTAAAGAACAAAAGTTATCGATAACATTTTCCCAAATCTCCCAACACCATGGAGAAGTTTTCTGCTGGCTGGGAAATGTGAAGCATATTTCGATGTTGTCTTCTTGCCCATGTGCTCTGCTTTGTGGGTGGAGGAGATTCAGAACTGCTCTTGGACATTATTAACAAGGGTTTCACATTTAAAGTCTGTGTGACTGTGGAGAGACTTGGCCTTTCCCTTAGGAACCACCAGAAATCCTGTCCAGCGGGACATGGGAGAGCCAAACCCAGTGGGAAGTGGTGGTAACTTTGCCCTGGGTTTTAGTGTGGCCAGTGTTTCACACTGGAGATAAAAAAAAGGTGTTTGTGGTTACCTGGAGCAGGATCTTCTGTGTTTCTGTGATTTTAACTTGTGTTGGCAAAGAACTACAGAGCAGTGCAGCTCTTGTAGGCACAGTCAGGAGCTTGGCTTTCCTTGGAGGGAGTTGTTGCTGGGAATGATAAGTTCTGATGAGTTACAACACCGAAGTGGTGATGATTTGCAGCGTATTTTGTGTTTTTAAAAAAGCAAGGAAGAAGCAGAAACATTGATCTTCCGTGAATTGAGGGATGGGTTCTTGTGAGATTTATCCTTCCCAGTTGAGATTTATCTTTCCTAATTATCTTCCTGGAAGACTGAGTTTGACCTGGCTGTTCTCTTTCGAGGCAATATGTAATTATTGAAAGAAGTATTGCTTATATCTATATTGATATATCTCTGTATTGGTAGGACTGTTCTGTTTTGAGCTTTTTTCTGACTTGATCTGTGTTTCTGTGGGTGGGAACTGAGCATGGAGGGCAGGGGAAGGAGGGTGAGGGGGTGATTGAGTATTTGCAGAGTCACAGAATATCCTGAGCTGGGAGGGACACACGAGGACCATCCAGTCCAACCCCTGGCCCTGCACAGACACCCCAAACATCCCACCCTGTCCCTCAGAGCCAAACCCTCCTGCAGCTCTGGCAGCCTTGGGGCTGTGCCCACTGCCCTGGGGAGCCTGTTCAGTGCCAACCACCCTCTGGGGGAAGAACCTTCTCCAAAAATCCAGCCTAACTCTCCCTGACCCAGCTCCAGCCCTTTCTCAGACCATTCCATGGTCATCAGCACTGCCCAGACTGTTTTCACCAGGTGTTTTAACCCCAGGGCTGAAATCCTGCCATGCTGAGTTTCAGGGAGGGAGGAGAGGCTGGGGAGCAGGTCTAATTCCAGGGTAAGTCAGTCTGGATTGGATGTCTCCCTCTGCTTGGCTGCCAGGGTGTCTGACACACAATATCCATAGGGAGACAGCTGCGCTGGGAGCTGGAAAATCCGTGTATCCACGCTGGAGAAGCTTTTGTGTGTGCCATGCAAACGTGCTTTCTGGAAATCTGACCTGTAGATGTTTGTATTCAAAGAGGAGCAGTTTGCTGCCTCGCCTTACCCCGTGTTTTAGGAAGGGGAATTGATAAAAATAACTTCTGGGAGCTTTCTTACCGTAGCCAGGTATGAGGGTTGATTTGTTTTTTTGGCCAGATGATTTTTTTTCTTTTTTTTTTTTTTAGAAAAATAGATTAATTGAAAGTAAGAAACTTTGGACCTGTTTTTTGTCTTCTTCTGGAGGCTTTCAGCCCTTCTCTGCCTCATTCCTTCTCTCCCTGATTGTCCATGTCAACAGACTGGGAGGAAGGAGCTGAGCTGACTTCCCTCCGTGGCCATGGACATCAAAACTTGGCTGTTTTGATGGGAAATTGATTTGATGGGAAGCAATAAAGATGAAATTCATGATATAATGATATAATGCTGTTTAATCTGTGCTCCATTAGAAGTAATACCCTCTATAGGGAGCCATAATGGGGCTGCCTTGGACTTCATTTGGAGACTGTTCATGCCAATTTTTTTTTTAAGCTTTTTTAACATGTTAAGCCCCAGCAAAGGTTCCTGCAGCACATCAGACCTTCCAAGGTGTGGAGTCTCTGCTGAGGGAGGTGGTGGGGCCGTGTGGTCCTGGCTCCTGCAGCTCCTCTGTCCAGCAGCACAGGGGTTTTGACTCCAGAGGTCACTCCATGTGACAAACCCTGCATTTCATAAGGGATTTTATCATTTTAAAGAAGGAAAACATTTGAAAACCCTGAAAGGAAGATGGAAAAATCCTTTTACTGTGTTGTTTCTCCTTCCTTCCTTCCCTCTGGCACATCCTCCTTGTTTTCCTCCTCCCCTGCCCCAGCGGAGACCTCCAGAAGACGCCAAGCCGTGGATTTTGCCGCATCGGGTTCGGAGCATGTCCCAAACATTCCCAACACGTGTGGGGCAAGTGCAGCCACCATTGGCAGTTTATTTTTTTTCCATTTTTATTCCCCCCCCCCCCCAAAAAAAAAAAAGCCCAGCCCGTGGCTCCCTCTCCGGCTGCGCAGGGATAACAATGGGGCGCTTTGTGCCGCTCTGCAGCTGCTGAAACTTGACGAGATCCAAGTGAGGAAAACAGGAGCAGGTGGGTCAACAACGTGACCCTTTCGTTCCCAGCAGGATCAGCGGGAGCCCCGGGATGGAGCCCAGGAAATGAGGATGTGTTGGTTGGTGCCTTGAGGATGGGAACTGCCCTGCTGCTGTTTACCCAAATGGGTTCCAGCCCAAAAATTCTGGGATTGGGCAGTGTGGCTGTAGGGGATAAACAGCCTTGGCTTCACACAGGAAACTGTGACTGCCCCTGGATCCCTGGAAGTGTCCAAGGCCAGGTTGGATGGGGCTTGGAGCAACCTGGGAATAGTGGAAGGTGTCCCTGCCCATGGCAGGGGGTGGAATGGGATGAGCTTTAAGGTCCCTTCCAACCCAAACCAGGCTGTGATTCCGTGATTCTATCACGATTTCCCCTCTGAGTCCCCCCAGGTCATGGAGATGATTTCCTGCATGTCCATGTTTTTACTGTGCCAGTGCAGTCCTAGAAAATGCCCAGGGTGGGAATTGCTTGGAGGAGGGTTTGGTCCGTGGTGGTGGTGGAGGATGTGGTTGTGTTGTGCTCCTTTCCCTGGCACTGCCACATCAGCAAATCCATCTCATCGTGGAATCCTGGAATGGTTTGAGTTGGAAGGGACCTCAAAGCTCATCTTGTTTCAGCCCCCTGCCGTGGGTAGGGACACCTTCCACTTCATCACCTTCATCAGTGCTGCCTGCCTGACAGTAAGAGGAAGGTAAGATTAAGGAGAAAACCACTCTCAGTAATGAAAAGTGTGGGTCAGCAAAGATCCACTTGTTCCTCAGCTCTTCCCTGCCCAGGTGTGGTGACCTGGGTTGATTCCCTGCAGGTGTCATGGTGTGTTTGGCCTTTGTGGTGGTTTTCTAAGGTGGCAAAGCTCCAACTTGAGCAGAGACACAGTTATGGCCTGGGAGCTGTCTAAGGTTGTGAGGGGTTTGGGGTCTGAGGCTGGTGAGGGCAGATGTGAACAACTGCTTGTGAGTCAGCAGCTGGAAACAGGAGGTTTCTGGTGATGGATCTTGTAATCCTGGTTCCAATATCAATTTACAATCAAGCCCCAATGTGAGATGAGGCAGAGCCCCCCCCTTGTACCTGGAGCTGTGGATGCACTTGTGGTGTTGAACATGTTCACGTGCTCGGAAATCCTCCTGATTTAGCTGTAATTTCAGTAGAAACCGTGTCATGGGGAGCATCTCAGATATCCCACCATCACAAGCATTTCCACTGCTGATGGAGCAGTGCCCAGCTCAAGCCCTTTGTTTGCTCAAGATGAAGCCTGAAAGAGGAATGGTCTCAGTGATCTTAGGGATCTTTTCCAGCCTTTAAAGATTTTCTAGGAATGACAGGTTGTGGTCAGGATGAGTCCATGCTAACTGGGCAAGGGGAGGAGCTTTGACAGGGGGGTAAGAGCAGGAGAGCTGGTGCTGGGCAAGATGCAAGGTGAGGAGCTTATTGGGGTGGAAGGAAGATGGATGGAGGCCGGAGAGGAGCTGAGTGCAGGCTCTGTGAGTGTTGGGAGCGGAAAGCTGATCCGCACCACCCCACTGCCAGCTGCAGACACTCCATCCCTCGGGAAGGGCTGGTCATAAATCAGAGCCTCTCCCAGCCTTGGGGTTCAGCAGGGGCTTGGTGGGCTCTGCTCTGCAGGTCAGGGGTGCAGCTGGACGGGCAGGGTTCGAGCAGGTTTAGGCTCAGCCCCGTGAGCCGTGGTTTGTCCTTGGCTGCACTCGCAGTTAACCCCGCTGGGTGTGGGCTGAGCTGGCCCCTGTCAGCAGCGGGGTCTGCAGCATTCCCTGCCCACAGCTGGCAGCTCCGCTCGCCCTTCCTGGCACGGCCCGGGCGGGTTGTGCCGCTGGTCTCGCAGCCGGGCGGGGCCGGTGCCAGGATTCCGAGTTGTCCCTTTGGGACAAGGGGCACAGGTGCAGGGTCTGGGCCCTGCTCTGGGCAGCCAGCACATCCCGGGATGTGTGTGCCGGGAGTGCATCCCGGGAAGGCTCGGGATGTGTGTGCCAGGAGTGCATCCCGGGAAGGCTCGGGATGTGTGTGCCAGGAGTGCATCCCGGGAAGGCTCGGGATGTGTGTGCCGGGAGTGCATCCCGGGAAGGCTCGGGATGTGTGTGCCAGGAGCATCCTCCCACAGCCCTCCTGACCCCCGGGAGTGGCTCTGGGCAGCACCTCGAGATCCTCCTGTGCCCCTTCCCTCCACACTCACAGGCACCTCCAGCCTGGGCACCGGGGTTTGGGGTAAAATCACTTTTGGGAAGCGAGCAAAAGCGCTGCTGTGAGAGCTGAGAGGCTGCTCTCCCAGGGGAGGGATGCAGGGGCTGTGGGGATCCTGCTCCAGCATCCATCCTATGGATCTGCAGGGCAACCCAGCGATTAACATATGAAAACGTGGCTAACAGTGGGATTCTTGTGCAGGCAGGGATGAGGGAGATGGACGACCCCTTTTGGTGCCAGTCGGCCCCAGAGCCGCTCTTTGGGCACAATTAACCTCTCACATTTGGAATTAGCTGGTGCTTTCCTGGTGCAGCTGCTTTTAGCACAGTATTCTTCACTTCTCCTCCCTGAAGCGCTAATTTAGGCAGTTGGGGTGGGTTTGCTGGAAACCACAGGATGTATGGAGGGAGAATTGGGAGTTTTTAATAGCTGTGTGATGTATAATAATATGAAGGGGGAAAAATCCATTTTTATTTAAGGGACTTTGTGTGCATTAAGGTAAAAAAAAAAAAAGGAGGTTTCCTCACTGCTACTGAAAATATTTTAAAGCAAATTCAAGGTAGTTTTGCTTGTGTGACAACATGAAATCATGGCTTTGAAAACTCTTCTGGTGGGGGATCAGGTGGCTCCGGCTGGAGCTGGAAGGAGTGGATGGGTTTGGAATGTTTCCTGCCTGTTTGGGCTGGGTGAAGGGAGGGGTTGTGGATCAAACTTGGAAAGTGCCTGGAGAACCCTTGGGAAGGAACACGAGAGCCAAGGACAGTGCCTGGTTTAATTTGTGTGGACGTGTAGGTGGGAACATGTCTTAAATGTGTCCAACAAGTGGCTCCAACAATGTTACTGAATTTTCAAGAACTGTCCTCACCAAGGTGCTTTTTCAATGGTTTTAAAGTATAATTATGTTGCACAGAAATTATTATTTGAGGATAAGAATAATTGGAGGTGGGACAGAGCAGGAGGAATTTGGTTTTGGCAGCAATACCTTCTTAATTCAAAACGTGGTGGAGGTTGGACTTCACCTGTCACAACAGAGCTGTGTGTTCTGCCTCTTCCAGAGGACTCATTTCAATATTTATACTCTGGGCTGGAACAAGAAAATGCAAAATGCAGATTTGCATGAATTAGGGAAAGTCTGGCTTCTCCAAAGCATCCGGAATCACAGGGAGCAGATTCGTGGTGTGATCCCAGGGCTCTGCTTTGATCTCAGCTCTGCTGCTTCAAACCAGGGTAGTTTTGTTAAACCCAGCCATGTGTAAAATCCAGCAGTGGGTCAGACTGGCCCAGTGGACAGTTTGGACTGTTACCATTACGATTTTTCTTCCTGATAAAAAATTCCAATTGCACTTAATATGTTGGTGATACATAAGACTTAATGAGATCTTAATCAACATCTTTTGAGATAAAAGTGCCCCGTTTCGGCACAAATCCAGCACAGTCAGAAGGACTGTTGGCTCCTTGACTGGAGGAATCAGTGGCCCTGCTCAGGGCACTTAAATCATGTTTGTCTTTGCTTTGTGGAAGTTAATAATTTTTCTCTCTCTTCACACTCATAAAATACCCATTTTTGTGGAGCATGTACTTGTAGAACAACACAACCCAATGCATGTCATTCACTCTGTAGCTTCAAACACCTGAACCCCCCACTGTGTGTGATGCATTAGGACAGCTGGTACGCTGATTCCTCCCAAATTAAACTTAAAAAGCATCGAAAGTGGGTTTTTTTTTTAACTTCTTCAGTGTTTAAAATTAACCAGAGGATAACTTACAACTCTTCTCTCTTTCCTTTCTCACGCGCCGGCACCGCAGGATGGGAGTCGCAGCTCCTGGAAACGGGATTCCTGGGGATATTCCTGTGCCCTCTCTGGACCTTGTCCCGCCTTCCCCGGCACACTCCTCCTTCCAGCATCGTCATCTGGGGCTTCCGCTGGCTGATCTTCAGGATCATGCTCGGAGCGGTGAGTGGCACGGGGGGCTTTGCTTCTTCCAGGTGGCAGCAGAAGAGGGGAGGTCTAACCTGGCAGGAAACCTGCCCTGGGTCCATCAGAATGTCATGGGTTAGGGATTTTTCCTGGTGGAGGAGGAACGTGTGGCGGGAAATGCTTCACAGAATGCTTGGCACTCGCTCTTAGGGGTTTCTTTAAGGGTAAAATAGAGCAGGAGTGTCTGTGTTGATGTGTTGGTGCTGCCCCTGTGGTTGGCCCTTGCAGAGGAAGGAAAGTGGAGCCTTGGGCATTGCGGCTTTCTCATAAGATTGTGAGGAATCAGTGGGTAATTCCCAGGAAGCAACAGCTTTACCCAGAGTTACTTTTCCTTTGTATGTGCTTTACTGAGGTGTCAAATAGAACAATCACTGCCTTACTGGCCCAGTGCCAGTGGAAATTCCCAAGCAGCTTGTAAGAGAATCCATCAGGAACTGCCCCATCTCTGTTGCAATAAAGGTGTGGCAGGGGCATTATCCTGACATCTCCATCTGCTTGGACCCTTCAAAATATCCCAGAACTTTAAGGATCCTCACTGTAGGAGGGATGATTGGGTGGTTGTTTTGGTCAGGTGTTTTTTTCAGGAATCTGATGGTGAATGTATTATTTTGGGGCATTTGTCACTGATGGAATCTTCCCAAAAGTCAGCATAGGCCCTTCATCCTCTATGGATGGAGGCTGGATCCTGTGGGCTTGGTGCTTCTCAGCTTCTGAAATGCTTCAAGAAAGGCCTGGATGTGGCACTCAGTGGGTGACAGGGTGGTGATGAATCAAAGATTGGCTTCAGTCTTGGAGAACTTTTCCAACCTAAATGGTTCTGGGTTTCTCAGTTGTGATACTGATTATAGAACGAACTGATTGTCAATGACATGGAGTGTAGGGAAAGGCACCCAATTTCCTTAACGAATGACACAATCACCAGATTTCCCCCCTGTTTTCCCTCAGGTCAGCTGTGTTTTCTCACCTTGTGCTGGCTGTTAGGTGAGCAGTGCCACGTTTGAAATACACCTCAGGTGAGCAGGGAGGTCTCTCTTCTGTAATGTGGTGGCTCCCAGTGAAGACTCCACGTTCTCCTCCTATTTTTGTGGTTGGTTCTTGTATCGTGGGGCTGATTTCACTTGTCAGTCTTTTCTCCATTCATTGTATCCTATTTGGGCTCTTTTTCCACGTGGAGCTCCAGCAGCCAGAGGCTTTGCACTGAGCAAACCTGGTCTAGAGGAAGGTGTTGGAGGAAGGGTTGGAACGAGATGATCTTTAAGGTCTCTTCTGACCCAAACCATTCTGTGATAGGGGAGTTTTGCTGTTTCCTGGCTAATCTTCCCCCTAGAAAATCACATCCAGATCTTGCTTCATTGTCCATGTCTTCCCTGGGGCTGGCTGGGCTCGCTTAGGGGAGGTGGAGCGATGGGAAGCGGAGTAATCCAGGCTGTGCGTCGTGGGAGCCGAGGAGCTGCCGCCGGGGTTTGATTGGCAGCAAGTGCTGGGCTGAGCTCAAATATTGCTGACTTCTTAAGAGGCGTAATGAGGTGATTCAATCTATATGTTTGATGTTCCCAACAATCCATTAGCGCGGGATGTAAAGCCGGATGCTTCCTGGGAGCCGCGCAGAGGCGACGGAACAGCGGCTCTTTGTGTGAGCGAGCGCTTGTTGGGAAATAAGTGATGCAAACAGACATTTGTGGGGCTGATTCGCTCAGAAGAGCTCAGTGCCTCGATGTCTCCATCGCTCTGCTTGTGATGATCCCTGTGACTCAGGTTTCTTGCAGCTTGTAAGGTGCAAAGTGTTGGTTTTCCCACCGGGATCGCGGGGTGGGGGAGCAAAGGTGCGTGCCTGGACTTGTGACACCTCCCCTGAGAAAGGACGAGAGGAAAAGGCCTCAAGTCACACCAGGGGGTTCAGAGCAGAGATTAGAAAAAGCTTTTCACTGGCAGAATGGTCAGGCATTGGGAAAAAGTTGCCCAGGGAGTGTGGTGGAGTCACCGTGTCTGGAAGTGTCCGAGGGGTGCCTGGATGTGGCACTTGGGGATGTGGTTTTAGGGATTGTGGTGCTGAGGTGACTGACCTCAGATTTCCAGGGATGGGGCAGCCACAGCTTCTCTGGGTAACTGAGAAGAATTATCACTAGTGGGGATGGAAGGAGGATGTGGGGGAGGTTTGAGCACTGGGAGTGTAACAGCACGTTGGGAAACTGGGAGTAAATAGGGAATTAAGGTGGAGCTGTCCTGCAAAGGATCACAGCCATATGGAATAAGTTACCAGGGAAAGTGGCTGGAGCAGAGGCTGTGAGTGAGTCTGAGACATCTTGATTAGTTTCTGGAGGAAGGGATTGAAGAGTGGAGTGAAAAAGCAGGGAAACGGGATTTAAAGCACATTACCACTTTAATTTAAAAGTGCCCAAAGCAAGGAAATTCAGATTTAGAGCTGCCAATCTCCCCCTGGCTGCTGCAGGTGCTGGGGTCGGGAGGACTGCGGGGTCTGTGTCCAGATGGGTCCGTGCCCCGCGGGCTCCGCTCCACGAGCCCGAGCCTCAGGTTTGCCCCAGGAATGAGATCCTTTAATGTGTGTGCTGTGCAATAATCTAATATCAATATTGAGAATATAAATGTGTTTTTATGTACTCATCTGCTCTGTGCAGTGTCCTTGGCATCTTCCTCGTGTGATGCCCTTAAACTGCTGCAGGGCTGGTGGAACCCCAGGAGCTGGGATGGGATCCCTTGGGAAGGGGTTTGCTTCTCCCCCTTATCCTGGAGAGCCCTTTCCAGGGTTGATCCCTCCCTACCCAGGGTGTGTCACACACAAAGGTCCTGAGGAGCACAGGGGGGAATTTAGGGAAACCCAAGTGCGTCTTTTCCAGCTGGGGTTTGTGACTTGGCGCTCCCTCCCCTTGCTTTGCTTCCTGTAAACAAAATTTTTCTTTATTTTTTTTTCCTCTTCCATTTCCCAGATTTCTCTTTCTGACTGTAACTCCAGATTGACCCCCCCACCTCCCCAAATCCAAGCTCAGCCTCTCTGAGCTGTTCAAGTACATCCTCAGAAGCTACTGCAGAACAGAGGAGTTTGGAGCAGTTTTTGGCAGGCAGACACTTAGAAAATAATTTAAATCCTCTGACGTTTCAAGACTGCACAAAAGATAATTTCCCCTTTTACAGGAGGAAAAAAGATCATTTAAAGTGGTAGTCTTGGGAAAAAAAAAAGGAAAAAATTATTTATAATAATCAGCAATAACCTTTCCCCTTAACCAGGAAAAAAATTTTGACAATTTAATGTTGTCCCTCTTTCCCAGGCATGTGTTGTCACAGGGAAAGGATCAATTATTTCCAGATTATTTGTGTATCGCTTGATATTTGATACATTTTGAAGTGATTTTGCATTTTTCTTTACTATTAAAAAAAACCAAAGCACTTCATTTAACCAACTGCAGCAAATCCTTTTAGAGGCTCGTGGTTCGTGTTTAAACCCTTCGAGTTTCTTGTTTTGTTTTCGCTTGGATCCCGTTAGAAGTGTCATAACGTGGGTGGCATCTGAAAGGTTACTGGAAAGGGTGGGGATGTGATTAGCTAATAAGGGAGATGAACTCTCTGGCAAAAATACCCAAGGCTTTTGAAGCAAACAGAATCTGGATGCCTGGAGTAAAATCGCATTAGATGTAATGAAATAAAAGTGGGAATTTCGGCGATCCCTAAATGCAGAGAGGAGGAGGAGGAGAAGCAGAATCCAACGGATGTAGTTGTCATCCCGGTGACAAGCGTGCCCTGATCCTGGGCATTATGGCTCTGAAATTGAGAATAATTATTCTAATTTGTTTTATTACATTAGCGTGGGTAGGAGGGAAGAAAGGGAGCTTTCTTTCCTGGCTTTCTCATTATTCATGGGCAGCGCGGCGGGGCCCGGCTCCCGGCTCCCGCGCCGGGGCTTCATGGGAATTTTTGGAAAATGATGTCTGCAATGTTCTGACCTTTGCCGTCCCAGCTGCAGCCCTCCTCCTCTCTGCAGGGATCCCACACTTGACTCCTTAGCAACCTCCTTTGTGCCTCTGATCTCTCTCCATTTGTCTGGTAATAGCCCTTGGCAGGAAGACTTGTTGTTCCTTCGGTGGCTGTAAAAGGCAGGAGCCGCTAATGCCAAGGACTTTTCAAAATCCCTTTCACCCACTCCTTGCAGCGCTGCCTTCAAAGTCACCCAGATGCTGCTGCGGTCGTGGTGGCTTCTCAAAAGGGTCTTTCTGGGGAGCTGAGGGGGAAAACCAGCAAATCAAACAGTGGTGACTTCCCTTCCAGGAATGCGGTTTCCAGTCCCTCTTCTTGTGGTGGTTCGTGGTTGTGTTTGTGGTGACTCTGGTTTGGCTTCTGTGCTGGGCCAACTCCTGCCTCTTTTAGCAGGGTCTGGATGCTCACCTGACCTTCTGCAGGTGGGGCCTGTCCTGGGGCCATCTCAGAGCCCATCTGTGCAGGGGGTCCCAGGAAGGTGTGGGGTCTCTTCTCCTGCGTCATCATCACATCCTGGAATGGTGTGGGTTGCAAGGGACCTCAAAGCCCATCCAGTTCCACTCCTCTGCCATGGGCAGGGACACCTTCCACTAGCCCAGGTTGTTCTAAACCTCCATCCAACCCATCCTTGAACACTTCCAGGGATGGGAATTGTTCCAGAGAATCTGGGGCCTGATCTGTAATGTGCTGATGTTGGACCAGGGCTGATGTTCTCCAGATGATGGGGAGTGCCATGTTGTGCAGGCTTGGATCTAAACAAGAGCTTGGATCTGCTCTTGACTGTGGGCTTGGAAGTGATTTGCAAGGTACAGAACGTCAGCAGTGTCAGCTGAGCAGCATCAACCTGTCATTGTCTGGCTAAAGAATCAGAAGATATGGAGGGGTTTGGGTTGGAATGGACTTTAAAGCTCATCCAGTTCCAACCCCCTGCCATGGGCAGGGACACCTCCTACTAGCCCAGGTTGCTCCAAGCCCCATCCAGCCTGGCCCTGATCACTTCCAGGGATGGAGCATCCTGTAATTTCTCTCTTTTCGTGGAAGAAGCAGCAGGGAGTTGAATTACCAGTGGTTTGTTCGGTGGGGTTGGTGTGAACATCAGGCCTGGCTCTTGCTAAAGCCTTGAGTTTGCTGCTGTCAGAGTTGTAGAAGAACGTTTCCACGAAGCCTGAGACCTGTGTCACGTGTTCCCTGGGTGGCACTTCCTAAAAAGAGGAAAATGCATGGAATTTTCAAATTGCTCCAGCCCTTGCTGGGCTCAGGAGTTAAACTTTGTGTCCTTCAGGAGGTATATAAATAAACAAACATCATAAAGTGCTGTCTTGGAGCAGCTCAGAGGGAGTTTTAGACACCCAGGAGAAGGAGGGGCTTGCTGGGTTCCTCGGATTTAAGTTCTCCAGGTGCCAGGCTCTGGGAGCCCCTTCCAGCTTTGCCCTGTAGTCCTTAAAAATCTTATTTTTAAATTTGACCCTTGTCAAGCTCCTTCCTCTTCCAAGGATTGGGCTCTAAATTACAACCAGTTTGTTCCAGAACACACTGGTGAACATTTGGCTTCCAAAGAGGTGCCGAAACCGCTTTTTGTGAGGGAGGCAGAGGTGGTGTGGGAAGTGCCCGGGTTTGGGATTTTCTCTGGAAGCATTTCTTACTTGCAGCTTTTCATCTTTCTCATCATACAATTTAGTATTGCCCACCATGGGGATTTTTTGGTGGGTTTGCACCCATCTTTTGCATAGTGAGGACGCAGAGAGGTCTTTAAATTGACTCTTAAGTGCCCCGTTCCCCACCCTTCCCCCTGGAGCCGGGATCAATGGGGGGTTTGCAGACATAGCTTGAGTCACCAGCCTTTTGCTTTGCTTCCCGTGCTATTGGCCTGTCTGTACCATTTTTTTCAGAATTAATTTTGGGCTGAAAAAGTCTCAAAGAGCGCTTTGTTCCTCCTTGACACTCACTCCAGGGAGAAGGAGAAAAAAAAAAGAAAAAAAGAAAAGAAAAAGGGAAAAAACCGTGGAAAATCTGACATCTGCATTGTAGAGAAAAATCAATAGATAGGGAGGAATATAATTATCCCCCACTCCTGAAAGAATTTTGCAGATATTTTTTTGTAACAGTGACTCATATGGGCTCAGGGCTTGAATGACATTTTAATTATTTCAGCTTTTTTTTTTTTTCGGTTTGAATCACCCAAGTGCAGAGCTGGAAAGGGGCACAGTTGGGCAAAGGCCCCCTGGGAGTAGGGAAAGGCAGGAATTGGGGGGTGGGAGTCAAGCACTTCCCTCCCTCTGAGTGGTGTCGGAGCGGGAGTCGGGGGCTTGGTGGGCACTGGATCATCCCAGATCCGTGAGGGATCACCCCTGGATCCATGAATCGTCTGTGCTGGCATCAGGAAAATAAGGGAAAACAGTTTTATCTTCTTTGGAGAGGTTTTGCTCCTTCTGTGAAGCGTAAAAATCCTCGTGGAGTTGTCTGATGAATTTAAGGCACCTTCCCCTTGGGAGCCTTGGTGGTTGGTGTTTCCCAGGTCCAGGCAGGTGCTGCATCTCCATCCTCCCCCTGGGCCGTGCCCTGGAGGGAGCAGATGTGGAAAGGAAGGAGATATTGAGCCCATATTTCATGGTGGAGTTAATTTGATCCAGGGGGAACGTTCTGAAGCACAGGGGGATGTCCGAGCGTGAGGAGCACCCGGAGCCTCTGGACATTCCCAGGACAGAGATCCCACCCTTCCCCAGGCCAGGATTGTTTGGGACTCCAAACTGAGGAGGGCACCTTCTGACTGCCACAGGCTGGGCCTAAACCATCCACCCCCAGTGTCTTTGCAGCCTCCTTCCCATCAGGATGAATTCAATATTCCTGCTCGGAGCTGGATTCAAAGCAAGGCCAGGGAGGTGAAAGGGCAATTGCTGGTTCACTTGGCCACCTGTTTCCTTCCCTGTGGCTCATATTTAATTTGTGTTGCTGAATTCCTTCCCCTTCTGATATTCTGGAAGTCCCCTTGGCCACCCCCATGTGCAAACAGAGCTGGTGGTTTTGGGGTGCCTGGTTTTTCCTGGGGTTCTAAGTGTGTAAATATGCATTTGCAAAGGAAATGGAAAATAAACTTAAAAAGCCATTTTCATGCCCCCCCAACATGCACTTTTTAGTTTTGTCTGTTAGAGCTGATCATAAAAAGGGGAAAGTGTAAAAATGTTTTCAAAACTCCCCATCCCCTGCCCTTTAGCCTCCAAAATAAATGCAGATTTCAAGTTTTTAGCTACTGCTCTGCCAGCTCAAAACCAGGAAGAGACTTCCCAAATTTTTTTAGATGTAAAAAAAAAGGGAAAAGGAACTTTTTAAGTAATTTTAGAATTTAGAAAAGGAGAAACAGGTTAGTGTGCAGAATTTGCTGCAGCACATCTTTTCCATCTTTCCCAGATGATCCCATTGCTATGTGACAATATTAGGAGCGTTATGCCAAGGTGGAGTAATATCAGATCATTTCTTTCCTTCTTTTGTTTTCCATTTTATTTGTCCTTGTCATTCACTCCAAAAAATGGCAGCAGGAACCAAATAATTGGGTAAAAGCAGAGTCCATCCGAGTGTGGAGCATCCAGGTTTGTCAGGACCCATCCTGGTGGGACCATACCCAGGACCCCACAGCACCAGGATGAGAGGAAACAGCAGGTTTAGTTGGATGTGAGGAGAAAATTCCTTATGGAAAGGGCTGTCCAGCCCTGGCACAGCTTCTCAGGGCAGGGGTGGAGCCCCCATCCCTGGGGGTGTGGATGTGGCACTTGAGGACATGGTTTAGTGGTGCTGGTGGTTGTTGGACTTGGTGGTCTTGGAGATCTTTCCCAACCTGAGTGATTCCATGATTCTCCACAGCGGGATTATGGAGTGACCCACCACGTTCTCCATTCGTGGTCCCTCCTCAGCAGAGCTGAAGCCACAGAACAGGGAGATTTTCTGTGCACTTTGTGCTCTTGTTGCTTGGTCCAAATTCTTTGGAAAACTCCCGTGCCAGTGTGGAAGTTGGACCCAAGACAGCAGCAGGGTAACGAGGGCTTGAAACACCCCTGATTGTGGGAGTTTTCTGTGCAGAAAATCAGCTGTGGTATTAAGGGTTTTATAAGTGACTTCCCTGCTTGAAAACTTCATAGTAAACAAAATGTGATGAGCTGCCTTAGTGACTCATTGCAGGGAAGATTTGGATTTTCAGTGTACTTTGATTTAATTACCCCCTGTTGAATCCTAGAGCTTGGTAACAGCCTGGGCAGGCAGGAGGGAAGGTCATCGAGATAACTGGCCTGTTTTAATGTCCCAGCAATTCCTGCACAGAGCCTTCCTTAGCTCTGTCCTGCCCCTGCCAGGGCTGCCAGCTGAGGCACATCCTGGGAGATGCTATCAGTGGATCCTGTAACTTTAGGAGAGGTTGGAGGGCAGGACGAACCGGGGATGATTCGGGAGGGGAAGATGAAGCCGGGGGTGTTGACAGCGAGTGTGTCTTGTCCTGGCCCCTCCTGCTCCAGCCCTGCAGAGTGATGGGATCTGCTCAGTAACTCCCCCCCACCCTGCTTTCCCATCCCAAATCCTGTGTGGTATCACTGCATCCCTCTCCTGCCTGTGAGGAGTTATTAAACTTGGCTCTGTCCTCTCTCTTCCACACTCAGAAGCCCCGTGCTCTCAGATCAGTCAGACAGACATACAGCCCAAATACAGCCTGGGGGACTGGATATTTCAGGATATTTAAGAGGTCTGGATGGTGGTGGTGGGGGGAATTTTTAATGGGAATTTGGATTTTTTTTCTTGAGCCCTAAACCTGCTAAATTTAGTTCTATTCTGTAAGTTAAGACTTGTAGTGTGGGCAGGGAGGTGGGACCAGAGGAGCCCCTGTGGTCCCTTCTGAGGTTCTGTGACTTTGGGTGAAACCAATAGGCCAGGATGGGCCATAGTGCTGGAATTTCCTCCTCTGAGCTCTCAGATTTTAGCCATGAATCTCTCTTTGAAAACCTTCCCTGCTGTAAATGTAAAGCTTCAGGATGTTCCCAGTACAGCAATGGGTCCTTCCAGGAACTCCCTCTGTTTTTCTCCTGAGGGAGGCAGGAACATCATAATTAGGGGCAATGTCAGAGGTAGGCAAATACCCCCTAATTGTATGCAGATGATAGAGCTGGTTCAACCTTTTGACTAGTGAAGCTTTCCTCAATTTGGGATATTGTGATCCTAATCAGGGACCTTCCCCTACATCAAAGCTGAGCCCGCATCCCTTGGGGCTGGCAGGGCTTGATTGCAGGGCTTCCTGCTCATCCCTGCCCAGGTGTCCTTCCTGCTCTGGACCACTGATTCCTTTCTGCTCTTCATCTCTGAGGCAAAGAAATTTAATCCCAATATTACTGCCAGGCCTGGAATGGACCCAGTGGTTTGGAAACTTCCCCTCCTGTTGCCCTGAGATATCAGCGCACGGCCAGCTCGGATACCTGCTCGTTTCCTTGCCAACCTCTAACCTGAGGTGGAGCAGAGCTGTCATTAGTGCATCCATCTGTGTTTGGATCTGTCAGCTTCCTTCCCCTGCTCCTCTTTTGTTTCTCTAATTACTTTGATTGCATCTCTGTGGCCAGCTCAGGGCAGGCTGCGGGTCCCCATCCCGCTCTGTCGCTGTTCCCTTTTCCAGAGGCAGCAGAAGTGGCTCTGCCAGAGGGAAACCATTGGGTTTGGGTTTTTAAATAGTGGCTATGGCATTGGTTAGGGCTGCAGGGAACATTTATCTGTTACACAGAGTGACCCAGTGGCAGAGCCTGGATTTTCCTATTGCTGATATCCAGGGATTCTGCTGATCCTGGGAGCCCTGGGCTGCTCATACCTGCTCTGCAAAGGCTCAGGTGTAGGTAGAGCATCTTCCAGCACTCTTGAAGAGATGTGGTTCATTCCACAGGGGTTTGGGGTCAGATTTTCAGTAAAATGGCAGTGGAATGAGTCACATGCACCACGTTCCCTTGGGAACAACAGCTGGACCCGGAGTGAGGATGTGCCCTGGGTCTCCTTCAGCCTCTGCCATTACAGGCTGTAAGTTTAACCAGAGCATTTGGCATCTTGAGATACAAGATAAAATATTTCTGACTGTATTCTTGTCTTCTTTTCCCCAGGGGCTGATTAAAATCCGAGGAGATCGCTGCTGGAGAGAGTTAACGTGCATGGATTATCACTACGAGGTGAGTGATCTCTGCATAAAACCTCATTTCTCTTGCCTGCTTTACTTTGGTAAAACGATTTTCCCAAACCTTTCCTCTCCTGCCAGGCATTTCTCCATGTTTTCTTTCTTTATCCTAGCCTGCTGGCAGTGCAGGCAGTGTCCACGTGCCAGCTGGGTGATGCTGTTTTTCCCAACCACAGCCCTAAAAGACCAATTTCTCCCCTTCCCTCCCCTCCCCATCCCGGGTTCAGGAACAAACCTGAGCCTCACTGAGAACTTCACTGTCAAAAATACTGCAGGGGAGGGACAGAAAGGAGTCTTCTGTGGTGTTGTCCTGAGACCTTCCTGCTCCCACTCCCAAAATGTGGACATGTGCAGGCAGAAATGGAGCATCCCGGTGCTGCTGTCCAACATGCAGGGCAAAATCGTTGGCAGTTCAGAATTCCGTGGTTTTATCTTCCTGGCATCTGTTTCAGTGATTATGTTGTGTTCTGATTAGAGACTGTGGCTTGTTTTCTGGCTCTGATCTCGTCTCCTCTCTGGTTCCAGGGAAGCTCAGCTTCCCCTCCCTCTTCACCTTCAGCTTTGCATTTGTGTTTAATAGAAAGGGTGTTAAAATAGGAAATGCTGTGTATGGTGATGCTGCAGGGGTGAGGAGCCCTGCTTTGGTGAAGGAAACAATCCTGAAACAACACTCCCTTCTCTGGCTTCACGTCACAGCCACTGAGAGTGGCTCAGGATGTCACAACACCTCTGGTCTATAATCGAGGTTTGTCTGACATTTTGGAGCATAATTCCTGTTGGGGGCAGCTGAGGGAGCTGGGGGGGCTCAGCCTGGAGAAAAGGAGGCTCAGGGGGGACCTTCTGGCTCTACAACTCTCAGACAGGAGCGGGGAGCTGGGGATGGGCTGGGCTCTGCTCCCAGGGAACAGGGACAGGAGGAGAGGGAATGGCCTCCAGGCTGTGCCAGGGGAGGTTTAGATGTGATATCAAGAGAAATTTCTTTATGGAAAGGGTTGGAAGGGGCTGCCCAGGGCAGTGGTGGAGTCACCATCCCTGGAAATGTTTGGAAAACATGTGGATGTGGCACTTGAAGGACTGTGTTTAGTGGTGACCGTGGTGCCCGGTCCCTGTGGTGTCCTGATCCTGTGTCCGTGTTAACGTGGGGCTGGTTGATGGTTGGACTGGATGATCTTAGAGGGCTTTTCCAGCTTTAATGGTTCTATGAAATGGAGTTTTGCAGGTCTAAAAAGCTCCATCTGCCTTTTCAGCTGCAATGCTCCTTTTTTTGTTGTTCCCATCAGTGACTTTCCTGGGGTTTCCCCCACTCAGTGCAGGGCTGACCTCATCCAAAGGCTGCTGCTCCCTTGGCTCTTGCAGGACATCAGTGGTCCAACTCTATTCCCAGTAAAACTGTGGATGGAAAGACCCTTCAGTGCTGTCATTCTTTATCCTGGACATGAAGGTGGCTGCAGTAAATTCCCCATTTTTGCTGGGCACCTGGCAGCACTCTGGGAAAATGCAGCTCCAAGCCAGCCCCCGGCAGCCCCTGCTGACCCCAACCCACAACAATCAGGCTGCACAATCCCAAACCTCTCAAATCAAAACCAGGACCAGTTCTGGAGCCCAGAAGGCTAATTAAGACCATTCCTGTCCTATCCATAAGGCAGGATCCCCAGCCTGTGCAAGTAATTGGGAACAGGGGCAGGGGGCAGAGCACGTTATCAATATCAATTATTTTAATCCGCACAAAAGAAGCTGCAATAAAAGGAAAATGAAAGGGGCCAAGCTTTGTCTACCAGCAATAATATAACAAAAAATAACAAAGGGCTGCGATTCACCTGCTGACTCCAACCAGCCAGAGGGAGGAAGAAAAGGGCGAAGCTGGAGATACCTCAGGGAGGGAGGAAGGGAGTTGGGAATCTGCTCGTAATTAGGATGATAAAACGGGATACTGGACTAGCTCGAGGTGGACTCGGGCCAGATGAGTGCTGTGATGTATGTTGGCCACCCCAGCTGTGCTGCTCCAGCCCTGAGCTGCAGTCCAAAACCTCGCTGGGCTCCTGTGCCAAGAGCTCTGATGCAAACACGTGGCCCCCTCCCTGCGTGGGCAGCACCAGCACGGGTGCTTTGCAGGAGGGCACTGGTGCAGGGTTTGCAGGCTGGAGCTGGAATTCTGCTTCCACTGGAGCATATGGAATGGATCCCACCTGCCAGGGAAGACAGGCAGCCCTGGTTCCCTGCTTGTGCAAGCAGGGGGGTGTGGCTGAGCGTGTCCCCTGTCCCTGCCTGCTCCAGAGGGATCATTCCCAGAGCCCATCAGCTCTGTCCCACAGCCAGGTTCCCACATGCACCAGTGAAAAGTCTGCCTTGGAAGGTTTTGAGCCACTCCAGGCCGTTTCTGGAGCCTGCACAGCTTGCAGGACATCTCCCAGGCGTGGGCTGGAGTGTTAACAGGCCCCAGGTCTGTGAGCCAGGGGTGGGATCAGGGAGCACCACCTGGCTCCCCAGGGGCCTCCCCATCCCTCCTGGGCCAGGCTTTGTCTGGCCCCAGCCTGGCTAATTCTGGGAGTGCTGCTTGGCTGGCACAGGCACAGTGTCTTAACATGCTCCAAATGGAGCAAATCCTCTTGTGTTTTAACCCCCCCCACCCCAGCCCTGCAGATCCCAGACCCTTCGGAGCACCTTGAGACCAGATGTCCTGGCACGGGGCAGGTTTGAGTGCCACAGGCAGGAGCAGATGAGCATTTTGGAGCCACAGCCATCCCAAAGGGAGCCAGTGGGTTCTTGGACCCTGGTGGTGTTTTTGGTTCAGCAGATAATCAGAGTGGTTCAGAAGGTCCTGCGTGGGCACATCCACCCCGTCCCGCCGTGTTCCCCCACAGAAACGCTCCTGGTGGGATGCAGTCCAGGGATGCATTTTTCTGATGGCTGCCAAAGTGCTGTTGCTTTTTAATTACAGGGAGATATCTTGTAAGGCTCAGCCACCAACTGGTCAGGACAGCTGCAGAAGCAGCTGCTGGGGCTGGAGCCCCGCTGGGCAGGGACTGCTCTGCCAGCTCGGCACCAAAACCACTCCAGAGCTGCTGGACACATCCAGGGTCCCTCCTGTGGGACACCCATGGCCTGTCCTCTGAGGAAAGGAGAGACATGGAGGGGCTGGAGCCTGGTGGAATGTCCTGGGCACTTGTGAGGGACACCTCAAATCCAGTTCCAGGCCCCTCAATTCAGGACAGACATTGAGGGGTCCAGGGAAGGGAACAGAGCTGGGAAGGGGCTGGAGCAGCTGGGGGGGCTCAGCCTGGAGAAAAGGAGGCTCAGGGGGGACCTTCTGGCTCTGCAATCCCTGACAGGAGGGGGAGCTGGGGGGGTCGGGCTCTGCTCCCAGGGAACAGGGACAGGAGGAGAGGGAACGGCCTCCAGCTGTGCCAGGGGAGGGGCAGGTTGGATATTGGGAACAATTTTTTTTGTGGAAGGGCTGTCCAGCCCTGGCACAGCTGCCCAGGGCAGTGGTGGAGTCCCCATCCCTGGAAGTGTTCCAGGCATGTGTGGATGTGGCACTTGGGGACACTGGTTAGTGGTGAACATGGGGATGGTTGGTCTCGATGATCTTAATGAAAAGGCTTTTCCAACCTTAATGATTTCTGAGGATGGAAGCAGGAAAGTTTGCAGGGCTTTGCTGAACCAATTTCTGCTCAGTCTGAGCCCCATTTTGACCCCAAATGTGTCGGTGCTGCCGAGAAAAGCTTTGCCCTGGCCCAGGACTCTGCACAGCCACAGAGGTCACCCCTGGCTTGGACAAATTGTCACTAATTATTGTGTGAGTGTTCTTCCCAGGGAGGGGCTGTCAGTCAGTGCTCGGGCTCCTGGAGCAGATCCCCAGTTCCTGGAGAAGCTCTCCAGAGCACAATGTCTTTTGTGCCTAATTATGGGCTTGCTGACTGATAACTGTGCTGATAAGGAGGAGAAGGGAGCTCAAACTGCTCCTTAACTGCCTCTTCAGTTCTTTTCTTCCCCTTCTCTTCCCTGTTTAGACCTCATTAAGCTTTTCATCCAGCTTTTGCCAACCCATCACGGCACAAAAAGTAAATAACATCCAGCAATTCGTTTCGATAAATCAGAAAATGAGCTGCTTTCATGAGCCCTGAGGCTCAGGATGGGCTTTATTCCAAGAGTTTGCATTGCTGGAAGGAAAAATGTTCCTAGCAGGGAAGCAGGTGCTCGGATTTTGTGCTGAAAATTCTTAAGTTACAAATGAATACGAGGGAAGTGGTGCTGAATTACACAGAAAGCAGAAATAATTAAAAGAAGCAACCATGCAGGGCATTTTGAGGATCTTCTTGTTAATAACATTAATACTAACAATAACAACATTATAAAATATTTATGGAGCATCCTAAGTGTACAATCCCTGGCCCTTCATGGAATTTTCTCCCATCTGAAGGCATTAAAGGTGAATCCTGGCAGGGCTGATGGTCACAGTGATGAATTATTGAGGGCAATAAAAATGTGCTTTCTTTTCATCTCCTGGTGCAAAACCAAGCTGTTCTGTGAGCTGAGGTGACTGATACCACAGGGAAGAACATGCTTGTGTTCAGCTGCTATTTTTCTGTCCTTTCCATTTGGTCACAGGTTTTGAGAAGTGACCTTTTCTGAGGCATAATTGAAAAACCACTCGTCCTTGTTGACACGTCTCGAAGGGCTGCTTGGAGGGGGATTTGAGGCTGAGGATTAGGGGCTTTCTGCTGGGTTTTGGGGAGCTACATGATGTCAGTGGGAAGAAGGGCCAAGGCCTGACCTTGCCTGTGATCAATTAGGTAACAAGATCCATCGTGAGGCAAGAGCTTGGAGCAGCAATATTGGCAGATAAGTGTCAGCAGGACATCAAAAGCTTATTATGCTGGATCTGGAGTTTGGATCAGGCTGCTGCAAAGAAGGGCTGGATCTGAGGCAGGTTTTCAGATGAATCCCAGGTCTCTGTGTTGGATGCAAGGGACCTTGGAATGCAGTTTGCCAGAGGAGTTTGGCATTGCCAAGTCTGGGCTGGGCTCTGCTGTTCTGAATGTGCTCATGGCTTAAAAAAACAGGGAGCAGAAGCTCCAAAGGTGGGATTTGGGCTCAGCCTGGGAGGATCAGGGTGACTGGGCTTGCACAGGTCGGGTTTGCTGGCAGAGGCCCAGGCAGGGATTCAGGGCTATGACTTCCAGCTGAGCACTGCTCAGGAGGAGTCCCGGTTTTCCAGGGTTTGGAAGCCCAGCTTCGGAAAACGAGGGCTGTAAACTCTCAGCAGTGTAACTGTGGAGCAGTCTGAGGAGATGTGAGCATCAGTGCTGACATTTGTGCCCAGGGATGCTGGGTTTGAGAAAGTGAACAGGAATGCAGGGCTTGTGCAGTCAGGGGATGCTCGGGAAGCACGAGGGGCATTGATAACTCTGGGCCTTGAGCAGGAATGAAGCAGATTGATGCAGGGACATGGTGGGTGATGTTTTGTTCCAAGCAGAGCAGGCAGGGAAGCAGCTTCCCAGAGTCAGGCACTCAGGAGAGTGTAGGTTTGCCGTCAGGCAGTGTTGGACCAGGAGTGGGAGATGTGTTCCCTGAGCACCCATCACAGCAGAGGGAGGGAGGTGAATTCCCAACCACCCCAGTGTCAGTGCAGGTCACTGGGACCAGGATCCTGGCAGGGAATTTAGGAGAAGGGGAAGGAGTGTCTGCTCAGAGAACTGTCAAAATAAAAGCAAATCAGCATCATGAAGCAGTCCCAGCATCTTTGGCTTAGGAAACCCCACACTGCTGGAGTAACCTGGACTTGAGCAGGTGCTGGGAGAGAAACTTTGGAATAGCTTTGAAAGGAAAGTCATGCAGGAACTTCTTACAAGGGTCTGGAGTGACAGGACAAGGGGGAATGGCTTCCCACTGCCAGAGGGCAGGGTTAGGTGGGATATTGGGAAGGAATTCTTCCCTGGGAGGGTGGGCAGGCCCTGGCACAGGTTGCCCAGAGAAGCTGTGGCTACCCCATCCCTGGCAGTGTCCAAGGCCAGGTTGGAGCACCCTGGGCTGGTGGAAGGTGTCCCTGCCCATGGCAGGGGTGGGACTGGATGAGCATTTATGTTCCCTTCCAATCCAAACCTTCCCAGGATTCCCTGAACTGGGTGGATGGGATAAGCTCATAGTCCCTGATCCCTGCTGGACAGCGGCTCCCACAGGGCTGGAGCACCAGCTTTGCTGCAGGGTTTTATTTCTCTCTTTGCACCAACAGTATCTGCATCTGCACCGTCAAAACCACAGTGAGCAACCCCTGGGATTCTCCCTTCGGGATCAGCCGAGCAGGTGGGGGGCACCTGATCCCCCTCTGCTTCCCTGCCCTCCAGCAACATCAGCCCTGGGCTAACCAGGGCCAACCCAGCCCAAGTGCAGGGGCAGTGCCCCCAGGGAGGTTCCTGCTGGGAGCCTGGGGAGGGTTTTGCAGCGCAGGGAGCCGTGATCCACCCCCCTTCCCCCCGGGATCAGCACGGGACTGTCACTCACGTGCTGGAAACGCGTTGGGAATGTGCCAGTACCGTTTGCAGCAGTAACACAATTCCTCTTCCTGGATTCTTTTCTGTTTTTCTTGAGGATTTGTTTTAAGCCTGGTGAAAGCTTCCTGTACACCTATTGGATTTCATCTCTTTGTTACACTCTCCCACTGTTTCAAACTCCTCTACAGACCACCCAGGACCCTCAGCGCTTGCTTTAAATATTCCCTTTTCCTCCCCCCCTCCACCCTTTTTGTCTTTTTCAGTGCTAATCAGATTAATTTTTACAACCCACTTTGCAGCCACTTAATCAGCTCTCCATGCTCTGCCCCTGGACATGGCTCTTACCCTGCTTCTCCAGTGGGCAGGAATGTTGGATCCCAGCACATCCCAGGGGCTGTGGGGAATAATCTGCTGCTCCTGAAACGTGCAGGGCCCAGGAGGTTTGTCAGGTGGAAGAGAACAGAGGCAATGCTCTGATAATTATTTAAATTGGGGATTCATGAGCTGGTTAATGGTGTGCTTTAAGAAATGTGCAGAGAGAAAGATGACAAATTTTGGTGCTTTCTGGAAGAATGAAATGAGAAGAAAATTTAAGAGCTCTCTGGTCTTTCAGAGTAACACAGGATGGTCTGGGTTGGAAGGGACCTTAAAAGCTCATCCAGTCCCACCCCCTGCCATGGGCAGGGACACCTTCCACTAGCCCAGGCTGGGATGATGCAAATGTTTGGTGTCTGTCAAAATTTAGTGCTCTTTCTTTTTCCGTAATGTTTGCTCTCTAGAGAATGTTCTCTTCGTAAAATCCTGGAATGGTTTGTGTTGGAATTGAAAACAAGGTTTGAATTGCACATGGAGTTGCTGGTGCTTCTTTGGAGACCAGATGACATTTTCATCAGATTAGGAGACGTGTTACAGTTTCATCTCTTTCTCTGACTATTAAATGTGTTAAATTGTTTAATGAATTTTCACACAATGGAGATGTCTGTCTCAATTTAATGTGTAAATTGTTGAATTTGTTGCCTGCAGAACAGCAGACACACCAGAAAGTTCTGCTGAAGAAGCTGCATTTCCAGTGGGGAGTGTGTGTGTTCGTGCAGCTCTGCTCCTCCTCTGGTCTCTTACTGGGATTTTCTTATGGGAATGAAGATAATAACCAATTCCAGGTCTCAGGTTAACACTACTAACTCAGGTTGCCCAGAGAAGTTGTGGCTGCCCCATCCCTGGAAGTGTCCAAGGCCAGGTTGGACGGGGCTTGGAGCACCCTGGGCTGGTGGGAAGGTGTCCCTGTCCATGGCAGGGGGGTGGAATGGGACGATCTTTAAGGTCCTTTCCAACCCAAATCATTCCAGGATTCTGTAATAGTAATTGTTATACACACCAAAGATTCTAAGTTCAGCTTGAAGCTTTGTTTCCATAGAAATGTTGGTCTGTCCAGAAGGACCCACCATTGGCAGAACCAGTGGAGCCCTTCCCTTTGCTGCTGAAAGTTTGAATTATTTACATATCTCCAATTTACATTGAATTTATGCCTTTTCCATACAATTCTCTGTGGTTTTACCCTTTCCATGTTGAACATTGCAGTTGATTTGAATTGCAGCACACAGGTTGTGTCACTTCAGTGATCAGGGGCTGATGGCCCGAGACAATTCCCACAGACATTTCCCTCGCTGCCAGAGAGCGGGAAGAATTCCATACATTTCTCCAGTGCGGATTTTTCTCTCTCACAGCTATGCCAGAGCTCACAGCAATCTCTGGTAACTGTAAAAAACCGAGACTCCAGGGTTAGGGTGGGGCACGAACGAGTTAACATCAAGTCTGTGCCGTGGTGTTTTGCTCCGAAGTCGTGTGCGCCAAACTGACCTTTAATCTTGGAGTATAAATCACTTTCCAGTCCTATTATTTCTAAAATCCTACAGGCTTGCAAATGCACAAAAGAAGCCTTTGTCTCTTATTAATTTAATTTATAGGTTAAAGTTTCAAATCAGTGGCAAGCCCAGGCTGATTTACTGTTCCCTTCAGGAAGGGCCGTTCTGGGGAGCGCGGCGTTGGCTGGAAATGGTGGCGAGCAATTGGGAGCTTCTCTAATTAGAGATAGTGCAGGATAATTTGCTTATCATCTTTGGAATGAGCTCCACGTGAAAGCTGGGAGGGGAACTCGGGGTGGGTTAGCTCTTTCAGCCCTAAAAACTCACCGGATCGGGGGAAATCCCGCGTGGAACTGTCTCACCATCGCTTGGGTGACATCACTGTGAGGAAAAAACCAGCCACTTCTGGGAGGAAATTCAGATAAAAGCAGGGCTTTTTCCTACCAGATTAAAACAAGACACCCATTACTTTTTATTTTATATTAGATTTAAGCTATGAAATTCCCGTGTGGACTCAGATGTGGGACACTGGCTTCTCTTCCCAGAGTTAGGAGGGTTCCTGTCTGCAGTCCAGACCCGTTTTTTCCACTTCTTGGGATTTCTACTCATGGAATTTTGCAACCAAGTTTTCTAGTCTGTCTCAGAGTAACTCAAGACAAAGAAATTCAGCTTTTTCCTACCCGTACTGTCATTCCCCATTCCAGGGTAAGAGCTTTGGCTCCTCCAGGAGCTCTCTGGAGGCTTTTTCCTTGACCAGTTTACATGGAAAAGTGGGATTGTGACTTGCTGCCCTTGCCAGCGTTATGGAAATGTCTGTATTAAGAATGGCATTTATCTTACACATGCCCATGACTTCACTTATCTCTGTTTTCCAGGGATCATATTCTTCCTCTTCCCTTTCAGCCTTGGTGCCTGAAAGGGGTTTTATTGCTTTACCATTAATCAAGACATTTGACAGGATTGAGCTGGATCCCGTCCAGTGAGCCTGGGACAGGATTGAATTTCCAACTGTCACGTTGGATCCATCTGAGTGAACACTGGCTGATCAGTCTCTGCAGCCCATCCATGGATTTAATGATCCTGGGATGAGGTGAGGGAGTGCCCACCTTCCTGCTCAGCCAGGGCAGAGGCCGTGCCTGGGCTGGGCTTTCCCCTCAGCTGCTGAAGGCTCCCAACTGAAGTGTGGTGGGAGAAGGTGTTTTCTCTTCCCAAGGAAGTCCTGATGTTGCTCCCACCCTTCCCCAGGCTCCCCTTCCACGATGCTGGTGAGTTGTGACCAACATCCCTTTTCACTTCAACTTCCTCTTGTTTCTCACTTTGGTAAACTGGGAGTATCAGACACAGGGAGGAGAACGTGGCTGAATCCCAGGGTCACTGGCTGTTAATTGCTTAAATTTATACTCTTATTTCAGGTCAAATCCTGGAATGGTTTGGGTGGAAGGGGCCTCGAAGCCCATCCAGTCCCACCCCTGCCATGGGCAGGGACACCTTCCCCTATCCCAGGTTGCTCCAACCTGGCCTTGGGCACTTCCAGGGATCCAGGGGCAGCCACAGCTCCTCTGGGCAACCTGTCCTGCAGAGATTGTCAGAGGGCCTCAGGGTGCCAGGGGAGGAGCAACACCTGGAAAACCTCCCCGGGGAGGCAGCTGCTCCCTCTCCGTGCCAGGGGCGCCCCATTTCCTTCCCTAGGCTCCTCAAGGAATGTTCTGCTAAACATTTTCCTCACCTGGTGGCCCTGCAGGGCATTTGTGAGGGTCTGGGGAGCTCCATTTCTTGCCCAAATCCTGCTGGGATGCCTCTTGGGGGAGGTGCTGAGCGTTTCCAGCAGGTTGATCCCTTCGTTTCCCAGAAACCTGCACACACAAACTTCTGAAAGGCCAATCCTTTAATTCTTTAAGCTTCTAGTCTGAATTTCACCACGCTCTGTGAATTTGTTGTCGTTGAGGACTTCCTTTAGAAGGTTCATAAGAAACACAACCAGAACTCCAGCCTTAAAAATCCCTTTTTCTCTGTCAGTGCATTTTGCTCGTTGGATCAGTTGTCCCTCCGTGGATGTTTGGGTGCAATTCTCATCAAGTTACTCCTGCTGGACGTTTTCCTAACCCTGATCAGGATCTAAGAGAGCTTTTTATAACTCCCTTTTGCAGTTTTCTGTGCCAAATATGCAGCAGCAACACACGTGGCCCCCCTGTGCTACCGGCAGAGCTGATTACCTTGGGGGGATGGAAGGGAGTTAACGCTGCTCAAACACTGCAGATTTGCTTTCTGTTGTTTTATTGCTCCTCTGAGGCTCACCAGGTTCATTAACATCAAGCCCATCACTCTCCTCATTCCTGCAATGAGTTTATCCAGCTGATGGGTGAGGGTGGGAAGGGAATTCCAGGGATGAAGGAGCTCGATGATGGCCAGATGTGAAAGCCACACGTGTCATTTTAGGTAACTAAAGGCACAACTTCCTCAGCTACAAAGTGCTTGTGAGTTTGAGAATTGGTGTGATTTGGTGGCTGTGGGAAAGCTGGAGGGGTCAGGAAAAGGGGCTGTAAAAGATCACTATGGGGAGGGGGTTGTTGAGTTTTTTAATATTTCTGAGATCAAAGGTGGCAGTTCAGCAGCTTCTGAGGATTTCCCAGAGTCCTGGAATGGTTTGGGCTGGAAGGGATCTTAAGGATCATCACATTCCACCTCCCCTGCCATGGGCAGGGACACCTTCCACCAACCCAGGTTGCTCCAAGCCCCATCCAACCTGGCCTTGGACACTTCCAGGGATCCAGGGGCATCCACAACTTCTCTGGGCAACCTGTGCCAGGGCCTGCCCACCCTCCCAGGGGAGAAACATCTTCCTGCTATCCCATCTAACTCTTTGTCACTTCAAAGCCATTTGCAGTGTCTTTGTATCTGCAGCCTGTAGGAATTTTTAGGACTTCCTCTCCTCCCTGGAATAACTGAGGAGGGACCCAGCACGGAGGGTCTGGAGGCAGGAGTGGGACCCCCACAGGGCTTCGGGGCCACAGGGGAGAAGCTGAAGCACAGGAACAGGTATTTCCTATCTCCTTCCTCAGCCCCATCTCCCATTTTATCTGGCAAGGATGAGTCCAGGTTTCCCTTGATGGGATTTGCCCCTGGCAGATCTGAGTGGAGCTGGTGCCAGGCTGCATTGTGTCCCCTCTGAGAGCACTGTTTTGGGCAATAATCCAGGCTTTCAGCAGGGTTGCCTCAACATCAGACATGGTGTGGGTTTAATTTGCTGGTTAAGATGTTCCTGACTTCTCCTGGCTGTCTAATGTTTCCTCTCCTCTGAATCTTATATGTCACCTATACAGGAGCTGTTTTGGGGGGGGGTTTCTGGGAGGGCACTCAGGAATTCCTGACTGTTTCTCTGGCACTTCAGTTCAATTTACAGTGAAGGAACAGCCCCCTTTAGGTTGGGGTGGGTTACAGGCTCTCCTCCCTGGAAGAACAAAGGGCTGTCTGTTGGAGCCAGCACGGGAACACCTTGGGAGGTGATGCTGCAGGTGGGATTTTGGGGATGTATTTCATGTTTAAGGGGCGTGATGAGCAGTAAAACAGGACACAAACAACCCCTAAAATACTGGAAACACAGAAATAAAAGGGATGAATAAAGCCCAGGGAGTTGCCTGCATTGCTGCTGTCTGTAGGGATGCTGGGGTTTGGCAAGGCTGGATCCTGCTGGCTGAAGGAGCAGCAGGGTCAGGGGGGTCACTGCTGCCCTTGGGCTGTGTCAGGGCCTGTGATCAGCTCTGCCCTCCTCCAGAGGCTGTGTGGATTTCTCCATGGAATCCCTCCATGCTGGTCTTAACTTGCATCTCTGTACCAGATTTGGGCTTTTTGAGTGCTGCTGAGGTGCTGCCCTGGTGCTGTGGTTGAAGGTGATGGGTAAAATGGGGTGAAATTGCTTCCTTTTGTAACTAACAGTGATTATTTAATGAGGTCTTCATGGAGAACGTTAGGTTTTGCCTTCCCCTGAGCTGTCCTAGGTGGTCCTTGGCATGCACAGAACCTTTTACTGCTCTTTTGGTCCCGTCCCACCATGGCCTGGATCCAGAGATCCTGCTGCTGCCTACCTTGGAGCTGCTGGTTTGGGCTGTCTCTAGGAGTGCCACCTAGTGCCTCCCCCCAGTACTGGAGCATCCCAAACCCTTCTGGGGAAGGTAAGGCCTCTTTTGGCTTGTTTTGTTGTGCTGAACCAAAGGCCTGTGGAAAACTAGGTCCTTCTGTCCTGGGTTTCTTTGGAGGCTTCATGTTTGGCTTCTCCTTGGCATGGGTTTCTGGACTGCAGAGATTGATCTGTCGGAGGCAAGCCCTGCTCTGTCAAACCATGAACATCCTCCGTGTTAGCCCACATGGTTGATCCTGGTCTTTTATGACGTGCTGCTCCATGGAATCGTCCCCTCGCTGTCAGCGCTGGGGGGGGCCAAACTCTTGGCTTTAAGGCTCATTTCCAGTCCCTGCACTCAGAGAATGGCCTTTGTTCCTTGAAAATCGGGCAGTTTCTGTGGGAGGTGCCCTGGGCCCTCCCGTGGGAGGGCTGGGGTGGGTGGAAGAATGTCCCCATTATTCCCACGCGCACGCGGTGGCTGCGGGGCTGCCCTCCACAGCAGGGGGGAGGAGGGGGCAGCAGGTTGGGTTTGCCCCAGAGGGCTTCACCCCAAAGGTTATGGAGATGTTGTCACGTTTGCCTTGGGTGGGTTTGGCTCCGGAGTGAAGGTCCCCAACTCCCCACGGGCAGCGGCTCCGACTCACGTCGCGCTCCGGGAGCTGGGACGGAGCTCTGGGGTTTTAATGTGGCTGGGAGGGTGTAAATCTGCCCGTGCTGTGGTGGATAAACAACAGCCTTTTCCCCCTGCAGTTGAAAAACCCCCCTCAGCATTGTTTACTGCCCTGGTTTGTGTCTGGGAACGCTGGGCATCTCCTGCCTGAATGTGGTGACCGAGAGCAAATCCATTGGAAAATGAAACAGGAGTTTGTCTGCTTTGGTGTTTCAAGTAATTCCATTTCTAGTGCTTGTCTAGAGGGTTTGGAATGATCTTCTAGTGGAAGGTGTCCCTGCCCACGGCAGGGGGTTGGAATGAGATGATCTTTAAGGTGCCTCCCAACCCGAATCATTCCACGATTCCATGATGTTCTTGAGTAGCTGGACGGTGTCAGTCCAATTAGGGGCGATTGGTGGACACAGGGACTCTCAAAGGCAGGGCAAGGCTTTACACATGGGATGCTCTCTGGCAGGAAAGCCATTGGAAAACCATTGTAAAGCCATTAAAGGTGTCACACTTCTTATCTGCTCCTGGTTTATTAAAAACAAAAAGGAAAAGAGGCTACAAATCAAGCAGTGTCACGAGACCCCTCCCGTAATTGAGGGGCCGAAATTAATTAGCCATGGTGAATGTTCTGCATGGCTTTCTCTCTGCTCTGAAGAAGGACCCCTTTGTGCATCCCAGCACATGGAATACCTGAGGGCATCACGGGGCCTTCTCCTCCCTCTCCTATTTTCACACTTCTCTTGCCCGTTCCCCGCCTGTCCTTTCAAATTCTTTGGATGGGAGGATTTCCTGATGTCTCTTTTCGGCGTTGCTTCCCCTTGGGCTCCCTCACAAGTGCCTCTGACACCCTCGTGTTTGATTTTCAACACCAAGGGTTAAAAAGGGGTGTCCAGACCTCCATGGGCTGGTTGCAGGGACGTGATGGGATTGCTGGCATTGTCCTGTGCAGGGCCAGGAGCTGGACTCGATGATCCCTGGGGGTCCCTTCCAGCTCAGGGGATTCTGTGATCCTTTCTGATGCTGTTTGTGCTCCTCTGCTGTGCATCTGAACTTGGGACTTGCTGATTTCTCTTTAGATTTGCTTTTTGTAGTCAATTCCATCCTGATTTTGGTATAATTAATACTGGTTTACCCTGTTTACTTTTGTGAGTGTAGTGTTGAGATTTTCTGCCTTTTTATTATTCAGCCTCCTCAGTTTTTTTCCAGTGACTCCTGCACAGCAAATTCAAGCTTTTGGGCAGTGGCTCTTAAAAAACACAGTTGTCTTGCATATAATTATATTTTATATAATTTATTTTGACAATTTATAGCTTAAAACTGCAATTTAAAAATAAGTATTCGGCAGCAGATTCAAGACCTTTTTTTTTTTTAAGGTTTCCCATTTCAGGTGCAGGACTGGGCTCTGCCCTCCTGGTGTATCTGGGAGCTTTTCCCCTCCAGCACCCCCTTTTCCCTGGGGATCTGCAGCTGAGGAGCAGAGCTGCTGCTGGATGAGGAATGTGTCCATCAGCCCTGAAGTAAATCAGGATGGGAAGTGTGTCAGGGGCACTAATCCAGCAGCTGTTCCCCCAGGCTGCCACCACCAGCTCAGGAATTAACCCCATGGAATAAACCCAGGGTGTTGTTCTGCAGGCACAGCCCAGGTCGTGCCCATTCCCTGGAAGAGGAGGTGTTGAGCCAGGCTCCTGTAGAGCATTCCCCTGGTTGAGCATCCTCTAGGAGCAGAGCCCTCTTTCCAATGGATCTGTGATGTCAGATCCATCCTCTGGAGCTCCTCCAGCCACCGCTGTGGTGGTAGATAACTTAAAGAGAGATAAATCCAGGGAAACCCCATTCCCACACAGATAACCTTAAAGAGGGATAAATCCAGGGAAACCCCATTCCCCCACAGATAACCTTAAAGAGGGATAAATCCAGGGAAACCCCATTTCCCCACAGATAACCTTAAAGAGGGATAAATCCAGGGAAACCCCATTCCCCCAGAGCCACCCTCCCAGTGCAGCCTGGGAGCCTGCCTGGAATCTGTTCCAGTTGTAAACTTACAGCCAGTCCTGGCCCTCCGTCCCTTTTTAATCCTTTTGGGGCAGTTTGAGCTCGATGTGCTCAGCGTGAGCATAATCTCATTTTCCTGTGCAAGGCAAGGCTGCTGCGAGCAGGGCAGGCTAATTAAACTCCCCTCTGCCACTGGGCAGAGCAACTGGAGTAAGTCAGGTCTAAATCCCCCAGGCAGGCCTGACGTTGGAGACATATTTCATAGAGCAGTAACGAGCCCAAATTCCAGCTCTGCGTCCTCTTCCCTCCACAACACCCCTGTTTACTCAAGGAAATTAAAGCCAGCAATGTGCATGCCGAGCTTTTCTTGTTTGGCGCTTTTTTTTTCTGTTTTAAAAACAAAATCCCCCCTCCCCTCCCGACACCCTCCCTGGCTGTTAAAGTTCGTGCATGATTGATTTTAGTGGGTGGATTAAAAGAGCAAATCTCTCTTTTTTTTATTATTATTTTTTTTTTTTCTATTTACCACATTCCAAATCATGCAGGAGAAATCAGAGGGGAGACGTTTCCGCCCCGGGAGCTGGGTCTACATTTAATCCCAGGTTTAATTGTGGAGCCTGGATGTGTGCAAACTGTTTCTCAAGGTAATTGGCTGAGGGTCACTGGCTGCCCTGAGATATATGGGCACAGTAATCAGAGAATAATTTCGACCCAGGTTGAAGTTGCCAGTAAAAGTTGTAAAAGTTAATTTTATAGGAGTTGGTACAAAATATCGGCGAGCGGGGCTGTAGTTATGGTTTATTTGCTTTGTCTGGTGACGGTTTTATTATGTTTTATTGTTATTATTTGTGTTTTAAATGCAGTTTGGGGCAGAGGGGCAGAGAGAGGAGGGAGGGCTGACCTGATTAGCGGCGTGTGCAGATGGATCAACCGCAGTGGGAGGAATTCATAAAGTGGCAGGAACTGCCCTGGTCCCAACCAGAATGAAGTTGCAGGGTGATTAATCTATTTTTACTGTTATATTCTTTCCTTGGATTGCTAACAAGGAGCAAAGCTCATCCAGAGGGTATTAAATAAGTGGGTTTCTGTATTTCTGTTGCTCTGTGTGGATGAAACCTTCCAAACCATTGTCCTTGGTGACAGAGGCAGGGCCAGAATGACAGGATCACTTAGGTTGGAAAAGACCTCTGAGATCATCAAATCCATCCTTTGACCAAGTCCAGCCTTGGTGGGACAGAGCTCATGGAGTTGGAGTGCACATTTTGGGATCTCTGCAGGGCAGTCAGTTGGTTCAGAATTTCATCAAACCCATCTCAGGAGATGATTTTTGTGACTCTTTCCTTAATCTAAAATCCCTAAAATTACCACAATGTGCAGTCTCTGTTGGTATTGACAGATATGGCTGAATCCCAGGGTCACTGGCTATTAATTGCTTCCATTTATACTCTTATTTCAGGTCAAATCCTGGAATGGTTTGGGTTGGAAGGGACCTTAAAGCCCATCCAGTCCCACTCCCTGCCAAAGGCAGGGACACCTTCCACTAGCCCAGGTTGCTCCAAGCCCCATCCAACCTGGCCTTGGACACTTCCAGGGATCCAGGGGCAGCCACAGCTTCTCTGGGCAACCTGTGCCAGGGCCTGCCCACCCTCCCAGGGCAGAATTTCCTCCCAATATCCCACCTACATCTCCCCTCTTTCAGCATTCCCCCTTGTCCCATCACTGCTTTGTGCTTGGAGTTTTGCCATATTTACCTTTTTCCCTCTGTGAGTTCCAGCACAGCCTGTTGGGGAGCGGTGCCCACTCGTGTCCCTGACCTGGAATAATTCATGAAGGATTTAACTGCACCCAATAACCTGCAGTGAAAAAATCAAGTCTTACCCCATTTTGAAATCATAGAATGGCAGAACTAAAATGTGGGCAGTGATGGAGTTACCCTGGAGCTCCACAGGAAGGAGATCCATGGGGATGTCAGCAGACCCTCACTGGAGCCCCTCAGCCCCCGTGTTGGGAGCGTTCCTGCCAGAGGTCCCACACCAAAACACAGGGAATAAAACCTGACAGCCCTTATAAAGGAGTAATTGCTTTGGAAAGGGCCCTGTTAAACGGTGCCATGAAGTTCCCATTAAACTGGAGCAAACACCTCAGGAGCCCAGGTGAAGTCTCTGGCCAGCGCTGCTGGACCACAGTCAGCCCTTGTCCGCTCGCTGCTGGAAGCTCTGGGCTCTGCTTCCCTGCTTTTCCAGCAGCATGACTTCAATGGGCTTTCTCAAAATAATTTTCTGTGGTCCTGGAGAATCCCCTGAGCTTTGCAGTTTAAATAAAAGCCAGGCCTCAAATGAAAGCTTTGTGAGGTTGGAGCGGCCCACGGTGACGGTTCCTCCAGCGTGGCACGACCCCCTTCCCAAAAGCAAACAGGACTCAGAGCTCCCAGGGAAAGATCTGGGGCTGCAAAATGGCCTGAAAAGCTTTCTGATTCCTGTCTGGATGCCTTTGTATTTTCTCCCTCTGAAATGGAAAGTTTGGTGTCTGGAGGTGCCGTTGGTGATTTTGGGCCCGTTCTGTCCCCAGCAGAGGTGTTGATGTTTGGTGATGAGGTGTGGCAGTGCTGTCTCGTCAGATTTTCCTTGGAGGATGTTGAGCAAGGGTTTGGAATACAGGCTGGGAGAGAATAGTTCATAGGAATGTGACGTGGCATCAGAGGAGCATCCTTGGTTTGAAATGCTGCTTCAGCTGCCCCTTGGGCAGCTACCAGTGCCTGGGCAGGATCCATCCGGCTCCTCCAGCATTCCCAGGCCTCTCTCATGCTGCTTTCTGCTGCTCTGCTTGGAAAATTGCTGCAAGAGGAGAGTGTGGAGAGAGAGAGAGAGAGAGCCAAGAGTATTTTAAACCACTGTATCAGTTTAGTAACAGGGATCAAGCATTGCTTTAACTACATTTCCTAAACATATTCCAGGTGTGAAATCTCTAACTTGCCTTTCCTCCTTTTTCCCCTCTCTTTCCTTCCTCTCCTCAGGCTCTGTGGTGTGGGTTTCTGTCTTGGTTGCAGCCCAAAACCGCAGGAAAGCCCCCACCCTCGGTGGTCCCACAGCTTTGGGGTGAAGGTTTCAGATCTGTGGATCTGAACTGGAGGATGTTGTTCCTTGAGATTCCGAGTGTGGAGGAGCCACAGAGCCCCATCCTGGGTGGGTTGTGCTCAGTGCTGTTCAGGTAGGGAGAGTAAATGATGGGGCTTAGAGCACCCTGGTCTGGTGCAAGGTGTCTCTGCCCAGGGCAGAGCCTGGAACTGGATGGTCTTTAAGGTCCCTTCCAACCCAAACCATTCCAGGATTTCTGTGAGCAGGTGGACAAGTGGACAGGCAAAATGAGGAATGTTCCCATCAGTGTGTGAGCAGCAATGCCCATGGGCTCTCCCACTGAGCTCCAGCACACACAAATAAATAGAAATAGTATTTTGTCAACAGCACGGGGTGGGGAGTGTTTTGAGCCCCCAGAGTTGTTTGTAACACTTGTGCTGACCAGCAGCACGGGATAATCCCGCTGTAGCTGGAGTCCCACCACTGGAACAGGGAGGTGGTGTTGGTGCTGTCCCTTTTCTCTTTGGGATGAAGGAAATAACCCCTCCTGTTGTCCCTGCCCTGTCTGTGCCATCCTGTCCCAGAAAACCTCTGGGGAATTGGAGAGCCCCGAGCATTTCCCTGTCATCCCATCCCACATCTCCCCCGCTCGCTGGGGCACCAAGGCCCCGGGCACTGGCAGGTGTGTGTCCTGGGGGGCACCTGCCCTGATCAAAGGGTGTTTCCTGTCCTGGGGACGAGGGAAGGCTGTGTTCTGTCAGGTGTGACCGGAGGATTTTGTCCTTGTGTCTTGATTCCCATTTTCCGGCGCTGTTTAGCGAGCGTGACGTGCAGAGGAGTTCCCAGAGCAGGTAAAGCCCAGGGTTATCCATCTCCCTCTGAAGTGAGCCAGCCTTGCTGTTGCTCTCCCTCAGACAAAGCTGAGTTCCCTTGTTTGTGTTTGCTGGGAATGTCAGCGGGGTGATGGATTTGGCTGGAAAGGTAAATACTGTGCCGGGGTGAAGCGGAGCCCGAGCAACCCTGAGAATGTGCAGTTGGTATCTTGAAGGCCTTTCATTTGTTACATTTGATTTGACAGATTCTGGGGATTGCTCAGTATCTCCCCTCTTGCTTTGGGCCTGCAGTGTTTATTTCTGTTACAAGTTACTTAAACATCCCTAATTTGTCCTTCTTAGCCAGTTGCTCGGTTTGTAGAGGCCTTAAGGCAGGAGATGCCTCTGGCTTGGCTTTGCAAATAAATAATCTGCTTTCAGGATTTCCAATTTAATTCTGTTTGTTTTCTTGCAATGCACACGTACACAGAGAGAGTAGCTGGAGCCACAGGGCTCGGTGACACACTGGGATAATCCCATCCTGGTTTGTTGAGAAGGGATGCACTGCAGTGTCCTGGAGGTGGAGAAAAGCTGTTTGAAGTGTGCTGCCAGAGCAGAGGGTGGGCATTGCTGTGGCCTCTGAAGGAGTGTAGACAGACTTTGGGTAAGGGAAAGCCAGAGAGTTGATGAATCCCCACATGAAGCCTGAGTCAGAAGTTTGGGAGATCCCGTTGCCTTCTCCCAGGGCGATGCCACTCAGATTCTCTGGATCAGTCCTGTCTCCCACCTCCAGTACAATCCACTGGAAAGGTGGTCTGAAACAAAAGAAAAGGAGATTCAGGGGGAACCTTCTCACTGTTTCCAACTCCCTGAGAGGATGGGGCAGCCACAGCTTCTCTGGACAACCTGTGCCAGGGCCTCCCCACCCTCACAGGAAGGATTTCTTCCCAACATCCCATCTAAATCTCTCCTCTTTCAGTTTAATGCCATTCCCCCTTTCCTGGGGAATGTTCTTGTAAATTGTCTCTCTCCAAGGAGCATCTTTCCAAGGGCTCCTTGGGGTGCAGTCAGAGGTGTCTGGTGGCAGGACAGTTAATTCAAGAAAGGAAACCACTTGCAATAATATTTATAAGCTTAATAAACCCACAGTGCAATTAGAGCCGAGAAGCATTCCCGGTGCCAGGAGCGGCTTTTGCTCGGTTTGACCCGGAGCAGGGATAAATCCATGGGAGGATTCCTGCCTGGCAGGGCTGGATCACCCCCAACCAGGTGCCCATGGTGAGGACACAGCCCTGGCACCCCTGATGAGGGCAGGGCAGCCCAACTCCCCACCTCTTGTTGTATTTCCGTGCTCCCACCAAAACAAGCTCATATCTCCCAGTGCCTGGAGCCGTTTGGAAGCAGATTAAAAGTTTTCATCGGCTCTTCTTAATAGAGGCAGATAAACCAGGCTAATAGTCATGTGTTGAGTTATTGAAGGGAAGTTCAGGTAATACACAGTCACCTTTAACCCTCGGCTTCCCCAGACCTCCTGCCTGGCCATTGTTTGCCAGGGGTGTAAACCATAGTCCAGTTCATAAATTATTATGTAGTCCCACCACCCTTAATGCAGGACAGGTTTCACGGTGTTTCATTTTGGGGTGGAAGCTAATTCTGCCTGTGCACACAATAAGGCTCCAACGTTGCAGGAATTTAACCCTTGCCCTGCCAGCTGGGAGTTGGCAGTAGGTGAATTATCAGTACTGGTACACTGGGTGCCTCTGCTTTATTCATGGGAGTGATCCATGTGTAATTATCTCCTTTCTTTTACTGAGTCTGAAATATTCCTTGAGTAAAACATAGCAGGAAATTTTTGTAAAAAGAAAAAATTCAAGAATAACCTGTCATTTTTAGAGCTCAGCACTGACTGTGATGGTTTTGATGATTTCAGCCTAAAATTTATGGTGGGTGATTTTGCACCGGGGATATTAGAAAAGCGCATTGTGGTATGATGTGACACAGAATATCAGGGTGGGATATTTTTTAATTGATTGCAAACCAGTAAATCCCTTGAGCACTGTCCTCCCCACTGACCATGGCCAGTTATCCTGAATTGCTTTCAGTCATTCCTCCTCCACTTTAGCAGCTGCTGTTTTGCACGTAAGCAGAGTTTTGTGGAGGAGCTGTGAGAAGTGAAGTTCAGTATTCCCCTGGGACAGAGCAAACCCCGTGGAGGAGCTGCTGTTCCCTGCCTCTGGCCTTGCTCCCCATCACCCCCTGCACCGGCGTTCTCAGCCTTCCTTGTTTTTGGAAAAAGTTACTGCTCCAGGAGCTCTGCAGGCCCTGGATCGCATCCATGAGGTGGGAGATCTGCACCAGAGGAGCTGGACTGCCATGGAGGCCCTGCCTGGTCTCTGATCTCCATCCAGCTGGCTTTGGGCAACCCGCTGCTCGCTTGGTCCTTGGATCCTTCTGCTGGAGCTGGATCTGATCCCTTGTCCTGCTCTGCCTCACCTGTGAATCCCATTCTGACCCACTGGCCCAAGACCCAGGACCATGTTACCTCCTGCTCCCTTTGGCTCGGGCCAGACCCCTTCCTGTGCTTCCCACTGCTCTGGGCCTGCTTCCCACCTGCTCCTGGAGCCCCTCTTGTGTTATCCCGCTCAGCCACGTCGTGCAGGCCTTGCTTGGGATGAACAGAAATCTCTTACAGCCTCTTCATCCCCTTGCAGCCAGCCTGAGGAGAGCCACCCTCCCTGCTGGCCCTTCCAGCTGGGACAGAGCTCTTCCAGCTCAGTGCCCTGCCTTTTCAGTTCCTTCTCCTCTTCTTCTGGGCTGGGTCTCCATCGCTCTCCTTGCCCAGTCCAGCCAAGAGTGCAAGAGCAGAGGGAGCAGCAGCCTCTGTACAAGGCCACCCCTGCCCTCGGGGGGTGAAACCCCAGGAAAAGTCATGAAAAAAAGGAGCATCAAAGCTGAAAAGGCAGATGGAGCTTTTGGGATCTGCAGAATTGCATTTCATGGAATCACAGGATCGTCCAGGTTGGAAAAGCCCTCTGAGATCAGACCCAGCCATCAACCAGCATCACCACCACCGTGTTCAGTCCTCAAGTGCCATATCCACCCTTTCTCTGAACACTTCCAGGAATGGTGACTCCACCACTGCCCTGGGCAGCCTGTTTCAATGCCCCATAACCCTGAAGGAATTTTCCCCAATATCCAACCTGCGCCTCCCCTGGCACAGCTGAGGCCGTTCCCTCTCCTCCTGTCCCTGTTCCCTGGGAGCAGAGCCCGACCCCCCCTGGCTCCCCCCTCCTGTCAGGGATTGCAGAGCCAGAAGGTCCCCCTGAGCCTCCTTTTCTCCAGGCTGAGCCCCCCCAGCTCTGTTCCCTTCCTGGACGCGCTCCAGCGCAGGGAGAAGCAGCAGGAGGAGTCTCCAGCAGCCACAAACCCCCCGACCGTGGGCACACAGGTTTTTTCTTTTCCAAGGAGTCCGTTTTCCTCCCCGGCAGCCGCCGGTGTTGGTTTTTCCATCTCCAGCAGGAGCCACGCTCCTCGTTAAAGCCGTGGCAGAGCAGGAGGGGGGAGGGATCCAGTTCCTTCCACGGAGGTGCCGGAGAACATTGACCCATTGAGGGAGCGGCGGCTGCCGACGGCACCGACCCGCTCCCGGTCTCCTCGCTGCAAACTGACACCTCTTGGCACCATCTGCACGGAGAGGGCCCTAAGAATTGAAGAACATTCTCTGAGATGGAACCAGAATAAGAGCAAAAGCGGAATTTTCACATTGTCATTAATTTCTTTGTGACCGGTGTGGGGAGCCCGGGAAAGGAGCCCTTTGGGCACTGCTTTGCCCCTGCTCCCCCCTGGCCTGGGCTTGTTTATCTCTATGTGTTAATTCATCCAAGTCCTAAAATACTTTGGAAGTCAGTTGCTCTTTCCTTTTCCCCTCAAAGCTTAGGAGAGGAGGACAGTGGATTTCTAAGGGGTCTCTTTCAGTGTGTGTTTGCTGGCTGTGGAAACCAAAGCGCTGAGAACTCATTCAGACAAATCTGGATTTATAACCAGCTCCTCCTGAATCTGATTTGCTGGTACTTCCATCTCCTGAACCTCTGCAAATGGCTTCAAACTGGAATGGGGGAGCTTGAGATGAGAGATTGGGAAGAAATTGTTCCCTGTGAGGGTGGGCAGGCCCTGGCACAGGTTGCCCAGAGGAGCTGTGGCTGCCCCATCCCTGGAAGTGTCCAAGGCCAGGTTGGACGGGGCTTGGAGCAACCTGGGCTGGTGGGAGGTGTCTCCTCGTTGCTCTGCCTGTCCCAGATATCTACTGGATCATCTGGGAGAGATGCAGACTTCCAAAAAGATGTGAGAAAATCAGTGTGCCACTGTGGGGCACTTCAGAACTTTGATCTGTGGGGTCAACACCATTAATCAGGTTTTAGAAATTAGATAATTTAGATATTTTTCCCTGTGAAAATATTCTCTGCCAGTTCCTACGTCCAGAGGGGTGCCACAGCCTCTCTGGTACCTCCAACCCAAAAGGGCTCTTGGTGCTTTCCAGACTTGCCAGTTCTTCCCATATTTCCCAGTCCTTGGGAATGAGGTTATTAACAGTGGTACCAACTTAACTCCATATCTGTTTTCCCCCTAAATACAGGAGGAAGTTGCTGCTTTGTTGAACTGTAGATGATTTAATGGCCAGCTCTGTTCAGGAGTTTTATTTCCCAGCTTGTTAGTTTTATTTTAATTAATGCATTGACTTGGAAATGTGTTAATCACTACTACATAGGTTCTGGCAACTCTCTTTTTTGGATTGGTGAATTCTTTCAGCTGCTTGTGTGGGCGAGAAGCTTATTTTTGAAATATTTTATGGAAGGCACAAAGTCTCCAAGGTGTTTTATGTGGCAAGCTAAAGATGTAATTTAATAACAACAAATAGCTGAGGGGTTATTTGGGGAGAGTCTGTGTCTTGTGCAGAAGTGCTGCAGAACGTCATAAAAAATCCACATTTCCGATGTGTGGAGCACCGTGTTCAGCACCCCCCAAAATCAGGGACTCACAGGATCACTGAGGTGGGAAAAGACCTCCAAGCTTGAGTCCAACCTGTGACCGGTTCCCTCCTTGTCAGCCAGGCCAGGGCACTGAGTGCCACGTCCCGTCGCTCCTTGAGGGACGAGCCTGTGGCTTTATTTGGTGTGGCTGCACTTCCTGTGGAAGAGTCTGATCCCAAAGGCTTTGCTTTTCCCTGCTGGGTTTCTGGAGCACTGGGGGTCACCAGCTGTGGGACGTCTTCCCCTGGCACGTGGTTTCCAGAGGTGGTTGAACCCACTGACCGCTTGCACATTCCAGTTGTGATTGGAATAAACCACATTTCTCCAGATAAGAGCTTTCCAAAAGGCAAAGTGCCAGGAGACTTGGTGAAAATTCAGATTTCGGGGGGGGGAAAAAAAGAAGTAAATCTGATGCTATAAAAATCTGCATTGACATTTTTAGTTCTCACCAACTGTCTCCTTCTCAGCACCGAGTTGGAAGGGAACAGGCTGGTTTTGCTGGTTTTTCCTTGGGGCACTGCCCTCCATCCTTGGAGATAATGGCTGGAGTAGGAGCTTCTGGTACCATCCAGGGATGAAGTGACAGCTGGCAGAGGAGAGGGACTGATTATTAAGGAAATGGGCAGTGATTTGTAGCAGAAGAGGCATGAAATGTCATTATGGGGGGCCAGTGTGAGTGGGGGATCAGGGGATGGGGAGACCCCTCTTCAGTACAGCGTTGAGTTAATCCTGTGTTTTAGTTCCATCACCCTCATTGTGCTCCTTCCCTCCCTGCCATGTCTTTGTTGGGCTTTCTGATCCCTCACTTCCCTGGTATTCACGTAACTGTGTCCCAGGCATGGCCAAGCTGCTGTCCAAACAGAAATACCAGGGTTTTTTTATGTGCAAACACATTCTGGGATGAGCAAACGAGACAGCTCCGAGCTCCTCTCCCCTCCGTGTTTGCTCTCCCCTGGCACTGAGGTGCTCAGGACCGGGCTGAGACATTCGGAATAATCCAGAAATTACTGGCAAAAACTGTGGCCCGCTGCACAGGTCTGGAGGGCTTCACTCTGCATCCCAGATGTGAATTATTCAGACCCTTGGGTAGGCAGAGAGGCACGGGGGGGTGGCCTCACCCCGGCATTGCTCCTCGCTCTCCGGGTTTCTCGCGGACAGTGGCGTCGGCTCCGCGTTGTCCTCGATGAAAGTTCAGCTGCAGAGGCTGCTCCGACTGTATTTAATAACTGCTCCTTCAACACACAGAGGTGCAGAAAGTAATTTGTCCCCCTGCCAAGGAGCAGAAAGAATGGGCATTTTGTTCCTTGGCTGCACGGTGATTTTTACCTGGGTGTATTCTGGGAAGAGAGAAAGACTTTGTGCTACTGTTCCCTCGCCCGCTGCGTTGATTTATTGAAACTGGAGCCACGAGCCGAGCCCGAGGTACCTTCTGACATGGAATTTCTAGGAGAAATATACAATTGGCTGGGTTATTATTTTTTCCCTTCGCTCGGGCGCGTTTCCAGCTTTTGCACCGAGGAACAAGATTCCAAATTAGCCTCGAATTTTAACGTGACGCGGCTTTTGCCTCCACGGTTTATTGTGAAGGGGCTGGGTCCGGGTCCATCCCCCTCCCTTTGCTCACCTGCTCAGAAATACTGGCGTTTTCTTCTCTTTGTTTTTTATTTTTGATTCTTTCAGAGGCAGCAATTAACAGGAGGCTGCAGGTTGTCGTCCTGACTTTAATGGCCTTGTCCCCTTCTCTTCGTGTCTGCAGAGAGGTTTTGGAATCTCCCTCACTGGAGATATTCCAAAGCCATCTGGACACAATCCTGGAATGCTCTGGGGTGGCCCTGCTGGAGCAGGGAGGTGGGTCACCTGGTCCCTTCCAACCTGACCCGTTCTGGGGTTCTGTGACTTTGGGAGCCTTCACATCCAGGCAATCCATGGTCTTGGGAGGGGAGCTCCAAACCTCTCCTGATTTACAGGATTTGCCTGTTTTTTCCCAAGGACATGCCACACTCTGCCTTGGAGCAGGAGGGAGGAACAGGAGGAGCCAGGCTAGGCTCAAAATAGGTTTTTGTCAGGTTATTGCATGGAACAGGCTGATGGTAAATGTGGGAGCAGCAGAGCAGAGTGAGGAGGTGAGACCTGGGACAGCACCTGGTCCAAACCCTGCTCACACGTGACCTCAGCGAGCTGGGAATGCAGGGAATATTTTCAGAATATTTTCAGACTGTTTTATTCTTAGGTTTTTGTAGAAGCCCAGGGCACTGACATTGCAGAGGCTGCTCTATTCGGGCATTTTCCTTCCAAGATCAATGGGAAAATGGAATAAATTTGTGGGGCTGGAGCAGAACTTTATCTCTCATTTAAGTAAAAGCACATGTGAGAGGCAGGAGGAGGGTTTGTTGGGTGAGATGGTGGAGTTGGGCTTTTTTGTGGTGCCTGATTTTGGTTTGTGTGTTCATATTTCTATATAATTTTATATCTGCCTCCAGAAGCTGGTAAATACATTGCAAAAGCAGTGGGAGGGAGATGTTGGGGTTAGAAATGGCCTGTTCATCACAGGTAATGAGCCCTGTGGTGATGAGAAAACCCCAGGGAAGGGATTGTTGGAGATGTGGTGCTGTGTTATCCATGTCTGAGATCTGTGAAAAGAGTCAACTCCCTGATAGCAACTCCAGTTCATTTATTTCCTCTTAAATTGTGTTAAAATACATGAAAAAATCCTTCTCTTAATTAATAATATTGCCAACATTCATCTGGTTTTTTTCGTGTTTGTTTTTAGAGCAAAAAATTTAGGATGATTATTTTATACTGATTCTTCCAGGCATATTTTGCATCTCCTTATTAGACATTTAGGCTTCTCCTCCAGCTTTAACTTATTTCCTGGGCAGGTTTTAGCTCTGATGTGGGTGAGAACTCTGTGAACCCAGTGGGGTTACGTTGAGAACAAGCCTGGAATCTGTTCCCATTCACAAATTCTCACCGAGTGAACTTGGGATTTGAGCATCAATTTTCTCTGTACGTCCCCATTAACGGGTTTCTGTTAATTGTTGTCCTGCACAGTTATGAACAGCATCTGTGACGGCCCAGGGAAAGCACTTCCACAGGCTGGTGTTTCTCCATGGAGAGCAGATCTGGTAATTCAGGAAAACACTTCCCCACGTGGATGTTCTGAGGGCAGGAGCAGCCAGGTGCTGCCGGATGGGGTCGGGCACCGCAGCATCATCTTGGGTCTCTCTCCACCACATCTTGGGGCAGCGAGAAGCAATTTTTGTGGGCACACACAGGGCCAGGAGCTGGAGCTGCTCTTGGTGTGCAGAGCCCATGGCAGCTCAGTCCAGGTCCTCCAAAACCCTCCCGCTCTCTTCCAGTTTGATCAACAGCAAAAAGCCTTGGGAGCTCGGCTCCCAAGTAATGATGTCCAGCTGTACTGACAGAATGTGATTGCTCATCAGTTTGGTTGATGACTTAATCTGGGGCTGATTAGCATCTTGGAGGCCGGCCAGACGATCAAAAATGATGCATAATTTTGCCGCGGGGCCCAGTTTATTTAATGCTTTAGCATCCTCCTGGCTCTCGTGTAGCGGCAGGGGCTCACCCTGCCCTGCGTGTTCGCTCTCCACGAGGCTTGGGTTTGGGGTGGAAGGGTGTGCTGAGGGCAGGGTCCTGTCTTGGGGAGCAGGGTGTGAGCTGGGAGGGCTTGGCTTTGTGTCACCAGGGTGTGTCAGTGGCCAGGGCTTCACCAGGCAGAGATGCAGAGCATCCCATGCTCTCCCTGGAGCATCACCTGGCACTCAGTGGTGCTCTGGTCTGGTGACAAGGTGGGAATTGGTAACAGGTTAGACTCGATGGTCTTTTCCAGCCTCAGTGATTCTGTGATCACTCCCAGCAGTAGTAGATTTATCATTACTTGAAGTAATGGTTGGAAGGGACCTACAGGGATCACAGGCCCTGCACAGGCCCATCCCCAAGAGTCACCCCCTGTGCCCCAGAGGATCATCCAAACCCTCCTGCAGCTCTGGCAGCCTTGGGGCTGTGCCCACTGCCCTGGGGAGCCTGTTCAGTGCCAACCACCCTCTGGGGGAAGAACCTTTCCCTGAGATCCACCCTGAGCCTGCCCTGACACAGCTCCAGCCATTCCCTGGGGGCTGTCCCTGGTCCCCCCAGAGCAGAGCTCAGTCCTGCCCCTCCCCAGGAAGCTGGAACTGCAATGAGGTCTCCCCTCAGTTTTCTCCAGGCTGAGCAATAAAAATCCCATCCTCCCCAAAAGCTGCTTCCTTAAGCAGCCGAAGACATCTTCTGTTCCTTCTTGCAGTTCCAGATCATCCCCCCAGCGAGATGCTGGCGTGGGGAGCAGGAGAGAAGCTGGGGGGACAGGCACAGGGACGATGTCCATGGCTGGTGGGAAGGCTGAGCCACGGGAGCAGCCGGTGCCTGCCCGGCAAGGGTTAACACCGGAGCGGGGAGTGCTGGAAGAGCTCAGTTGTTTCACATTAGGCCGGGCAGCCCTGGCTGCCTCCCGTGCTCGGGGAGCCGGGGCCGCGTCCCCGTAACCGATGCCGTAGGACTGGCACCAGCCTCGACCACAAGTGGCCGTGAAAATAAACATCGCCGGGCTTAACTGACAGCCCGGCGCGAGGAGAACCAGCCCGGCATGACGGGGAATATTAAACACCCAGCCCGGCAGGAAAACACCCCCCTCCAGCCCCGGCATCGCCCCGGCCCCGCAGCATCAATGGGCGCAGTGTTGGGGCCGCTCCCGGGGGAAGGGGGATGTGAATGTGAGAAACCCACCCAAAACCCACCCCGGGAAGCACGGCCGGCACGGGGAGGGCAGAGCCGGAGGATGGGATTTTGGGATTCGCCGTCCCTCGGGCGCCCTGAGCTGCTCCAGGAAGGCTGTGTGGCGTTAGGAAAGGAGGTAAAAGGCTTTATTAAAAACGAGATGTTTGGCTCAGGGTGGCAGATTTATTTGTAGTGGTGATTTGGGAGCGCTCCCAGCTCGGGACAAGAGTGAGGGCATTATTACGTCCGCGGGGAGAGTGGAGCGACACTTTTATTGGGTGGAATTTATCTGCCTGGGGAATTCATTTTATCTTTTTATTTTTTTTTTTTTAGAAAAGCATAGGAACAAGCAGCGCTTACAAAACAAGGAGGCGATTACACAAGTGTGATACTTGGTGGCCCTCGGGGCTCGGATGGGTGTTGGTTGGGGCCTCTGGGTGACCGAACATCCCTCACGGATCACACGCTGCTCCGCCACGTGCCGCTCAAAATCCGTCACGTTTTTGTGTCACAGGGTAAACCACTGAGCTATTAAAGGTGTGCTGTAGAACTTCCCATCCTGAATTGTCCTGGAGAGTATAGGTAGTTATTATTTTTACCCAGGGAAGGCCTTGAGCAGGACAAGGACATCTATAACAAATGCATTTTTGTACCCAGGTGTCCAAAGATGCCCAGGCCTGCTCCTGGCATTAGCAGGATTTAACATTTCTGTCTCTGTCACTGTGTGTGTGTTACAAAGAGAATTGTCACATTTTCTGTAAGAAGTCACAATTTTAACCCTTTAATTGCTTTAAAAAGAGTTATTGGAATGATGTCCATGCCAGGAGAGGCAATGCTGTGGCACTGGCTGGAGAGGTTCAGTTCAGAGAATCGTGAAATCACAGAATGGTTTGGGTTGGAAGGGAGCTTAAAGATCATCCAGTGCCACCCCCTGCCATGGGCAGGGACACCTTCCACTAGCCCAGGTTGTTCCAAACCCTGTCCAACCTGGCCTTGGACACTTCCAGGGATGGGGCAGCCACAGCTTCTCTGGGCAACCTGTGCCAGGGCCTGCCCACCCTCCCAGGGAAGAATTTCTTCCCAATATCCCACCTAACCCTGCCCTCTGTCACTGGGAAACCATTCCCCCTTGTTCTGTCACTTCATGGCCTTGTTCACTGGTGAGACAGAGAACTGGCTGCTGGATTTTGTACATCAGCTCCTCGTGGCCAAGAGTTTTCTTGTGACTTGTTTTCCTTGTCCTAAATTCTTTCAGGCTGCATCCTTTGTTACTCGGGAGAAAGCTTAAAACAGAAGCAAACTCTGCCGAGCTTTTGGCTCCGTCTCTGGGGCAGCAACCTGGCTTTTCCCGATGTCTTATTTTTATTCCATCCTGCTCTGTAAGTGCTCTTAGATGAACAGGAGGTTGAGACCGGAATTCTCCTGAATCATTCGCTGTGGTGCTGATGCCTGGAGGGATCTGAAAGCCGTGTGGATGTGGCACTTGGGGACATGGGTTAGCGGTGGCTTTGGCAATGCCGGGGGAACGGTTGGGCTGGATGGTTTTGGAGCTCTTTTCCAACCTGAATGATAAATATTCCTGTGCTGAGCTTGCTCTGTCCCTTGGGCAGTCGCAGAGTTAAACGAGCAGAGTTAAACGCCGCGTTCCCCGCCCGCCCCCGGTGCTGGGTTTGGCACCAGCGCGGTGCCCGTTCCAGCTCGGAGAACCCCAATGACCAACCAGGTAGCCAGTTCCTAATGGCACAATTTACCCTTTGTGAACGTGTTTTATGAAAGATCCCACTGTTGTAAGGGTGGTGGGGGAAAAACCAACCAGCTAACCCAACTGTAAATGTCCAGGCCACAGAACTGCCTAATCCAAACACAGGCACGAGCCGGGGCTGCGCAGGCGCTCGTGGGTTTACCCGTGTGTTCCTTGGCCTGGTGCTGAGCGTCGCATCTGTGAGCTCATGCCAAAAAAAAAAGCAGCTCTCTGAAGGAGATGGGTCCTGGTTTTAGCACAGACTGTTAAAAAGGGTCAAAGTGGAGGGATGAGGGGCTGTGGGAGAGCAGCTGTGGGGTGTTTTTGGGCCTGTGGTGGGGAAGAGCCCTGGGGTCTCCTGAGCAGAAAGGTGTTCTTCCACCCTCTCTCTAAAGCAGTGGGTTTGCCCTTCCAGGTACTGGAATGTGCAAGGAACTCTGCTGAAAAGGCTGGAAAATCCCAGTTCATATAAAAATATTGTAGTAAAATAGTCCAAGTGGCCTTGCTGAGGTGGGAATCATCAGGGGGGTGAGCAGGAGGATTGTCAAGGAGATGGTTTCGAGGTGCCAGAGATCTCAGGGGAAGGGGCTGTGGGACCCAGAGGTCCTGTTTGATCCTAGCTGGAGTTACGAGCATGGAAGATGCTGCTGCCTGTGGTGACCCACATTCTTTAGGATGAAACATTGACATCCTTCCCTTCAGAACGTTTCACACTCAGGCAGAATAGGAAAGTGCTTGAGCTTTAGCTGGGAATGTTAAGCACTGTCTCCTCAACCCACTCGATGGAGCTTTGGGTCTTGCAGTGATGGGAGAGGCTTCACGTGGTGTCCTGGCTCCCTTTTCCCTCCTTTCAGCTGCTTATTCCCATTGCTGTTGCCTGTTGTGTGATTTGCCTGTTGCTCCTGGTACCTGGTGGGAGCTGGCAAATCCATCCCCGTGCTCGTGGACTGAAGTGATTCTTCTCTGCCCTGCAGGAGGAAAGAGCAAATGAACCCAAAATAATGTGTGTTACAAGAAAATGGAAAATGGCAGAGGGCACATGAAATAAGCAGAGGTATTTTCTAGCTGTCTGGTCTAAGGTTTGGTATCATTTTTCTCCAGGATTACAGGGGCTTTCACCTCATAAATTTGTGCCTGTTTGAGGTCGTTAATCTTTCTTTACATGTTGCCCTGCAATTTTAGAGCTTTGCCACCATCTGGGATCACATTTTAAATGGAGTTTCCACTCAGTACGTTCCTTTTCGTGAAATTATTTATACATAGAGAAATGTATAATAAATACATCAGGTCTGGGTTGTTTTGAAACATTTTCAGTGCTTTTGCAAGGGCTTACCTTGTGTGGAAAAACTTGTCTTCTCTAATAGAGAGTCATAACAGTGACCAATTAAGGGATCACATTTGCAATATGCTCTTAACTGGCAATTTAAAATATTGGTGAGGGGCCTGGTGAGTGATCCGGCGGGGAAGGCGAGAGTGCCGGGCCTGGGAGCGCATTCCTGCTGGAAAATCTCGGAGTACGAGACACATCAGCACCATCTGATGGAAACCAGCGAACCTGGAGAAGGATTGCTGCAGTCCCCTCCTTGGTGAGCATGTGTTGCCCTTAGCTCCTGGTTTTCTTCTTCACTGTACGGTTTGGTTGATGTGGTGTTCACTCAGAGGATGGACTTGGTGATCTTGGAGGCCTTTTCCAGCTCTGTGGTTCTTATGGATGTAACTTCCAGCCTGTTCCACTCCCTAAACTCAACATGACTCATCTTTGGTGCTGTTAAACCTTCTCCCCAAAGGCAGTAACGACCTGCAGTTGGTTCCACCAGCTTCTTCTGGCCCCACCAGAGCCAGGATGTCTGTTCCAGGCCTTGCTAATTATTTTAAAGGGATTTTGAACAAATAATAGCCTGAACAGTTCAGTGGTTCCTTGTGTAATTTTAGCTCTGGACCTCTCCAAGAATGTACAGAATAAATAGGCGAATCTGTAACCCATCCCCAATTAACTCGATATTCAGGGAGCAGCTCCGAGGCACAGTGTCAATAAACAGGGATGCTGTGGGCCTTGCAAATGTGGGATTTGTTGCTGGGGAAGGACAGCTCGGACCAGGAGGTGGCTGCAGTCTGGAAAAGCAAACAGCGCATCCACAGATCCTTCTGCCCCCACCCAACTTGTTGGAATTCCAAACCCATCATTTTGGTGTCCCCCCAGTCCATCCTCACTCGTGCTGGTTTGAGTCCAACTGACTCACCCTGAGCAAAGCCTGGCTTTGCTGTTAAACATCACGGGTGTGGCAGGGAGGCTTCACCTCCACCGCTGACCTCGCAAGTGCAGCCTGGTAAACAGGAAAGCAGGAAAATTCCGGGGGCTGTTTTACAATGCCGGGGCGTGAAATTGCGCGGCAGAGTTTTCTCCTAAGCCCCTTCCCCCCTCAGGCGGCTGCAGCCAGGATTCCCCAGGGAACCCAGCGCCCAGCCGGGAATTGTTGCTCTGATTTTTCACGCTCTCAGCTTCTCCTCACCGAGGCTTCGCCCGGCCAGGAGAGCCGGGGACCTGCGCGGGCTCGGAACAACGGCCGGGGAGAGGAGTTAAAAATGAAACAGCAGATTTATATGTATAAAAAGTAAAAATATATGTTCTCCATCTGAAGTTTATTTAGGCCCTCTGGGAGAGTGGCGCGGCACTACGTCTCTACTAAATTGCCAACATTTTATGGTCGTGCTGGCACCGAGTCAAACACACATCTCCTTGGCTTGGGTCGCTGTCTTTAAACAGGCAGATTCCAGTGTGTTTTCCTATGAACTGAATATTGCTATTGACTGGGCAAGGGAAGCTCTGCCCAGCAAGGACGTGTAGGTAACTTTTCTTTTTAATGGTTCTACGGAGACTTAATTATTTTGATACCTCGTCGCTGAAGAGCCGAACCCTTGTGACCCCACCGGACCTTGCAGCCGTGTGGGTTTTATTCCAGATGCAATTTTTTAAATTTTTTTTTCCCCCTCATGATTTTATTTTGATTGGAATCTTATTAATAATTGGAACATTTCAAAGGGCCTATTTTTAACCTGGAGTGTTTTGGTAGCGTGGACGTGGAGCCTCGTGCGTGTGAACAGATGGATAAAGTACCCACAGCTCGAGGTACTGCTGGGGTTACACGAGAGGCTGAGCAGTTCCCTGCTCAGTTTCCTTTCCAAGTCCTTCCCTACACGTGTATCTTTGTGCAGGATCACTGTGTTACTCATCAGTCGAGGTGGCTGCCCGTGTAGAGCCCTTTCCAGAGCGAGGAAGCTCTCTGGGATCTCCCTTTTCCAAGGAGGGTGTTTTGCAGGAGTCCTTGTACAGCACGAGAGGGGAAGACTTCAGTCAAGGCACTCATCTCCCCACACTTCCCGGCAGCTGGGAGTGACCCCCTTGAGCTCCTCCCTGCTCGCTGCCTCTTCGCATGGGGCTGGGAAGACGTTCCTGCCCGGGCTTGGGAATGTGGAGCTTTGATCTGCAGATGCATAAGGAGGAAGGGTCAAGTTCTGAAGCAGAACAGGCTGGCAGAGAAACAGCCAGTTGGATCACGGTGATCAAAATATTATGGAGAATCCTTCTCATTTTTTGGTCCAAAGCACAAGAGAACCAAGAGCTTTCCTTTGAAGCCGAGAAGATGAGTTCATGCCTCAGTGCTTGGGAAGCTGGAGAGCTGAGCTTTGCAGTTTGTCTAAACCTTCCACAAGCACTCAAGAAAACATTTAATAATACCTCTTATCCTAGTTTTCCAGGGTGCTGCTGCTCCTCACACTCTGCTGTGTTTGCCAAAGCCTTTCCCTCTCTCCTGGCTGTGGGAGCCCCTGAGCTGTTCCTGACACGTTCCCTGCGCCTGTTCTGGGGGTGAGGTGGGGTTGTATTCTATGATTCCATTGGACAAGGGGGATGGATTGAAACTGAAAATAGATTCACTCTGGATATTGGGAAGGAATTGTTCCCTGGGAGGGTGGGGAGGCCCTGGTACAGGTTGCCCAGAGAAGCTGTGGCTGTCCCATCCCTGGAAGTGTCCAAGGCCAGGCTGGACAGGATTTGGAGCAACCTGGGCTAGTGGAAGGTGTCCCTGCCCATGGCAGGGGATGGAACCTTAATGTCCCTTCCAGCCCACACCATTCTGTGATTCTGTTTCTTTTGACCCAGTAGTTGTTTCCTCTCATTATTCATTCATATTTGCTGTTGTTCCATTTCCTTCTGGTTTTCAAGATTTTTCTCCCATTCATTGCAGGTGGTTGGACTCGTTGATCTTGGAGGGCCTTTCCAACCTGAACCATTCTATGACTTCAGGATTCCCTCCCCCTCCAACCTCACACTCCCATGCTGCACAGTTACTTGCCATGGGAGCTGTGCTGTGAGACCAGTAAAGAATCCCAGAACGGTTTGGGTTGGAAGGGACCTTAAAGATGATCCAATCCTGCCCAGGTTGCTCCGAGCCCCAGCCCTGTCTGAGCACTGGGTTGTTTGAGGACAATGTGGGACTTGTTTTCCTGCACACGTGTAGGAGAGCCTGGAGGTTTCCTTAGGCTGAGCTGGGCTACCTAACCCTGGGATTAAATACTCCATCAGAGTTTCTGTAACGCCACAGCAATAGGGAGGCTGGAGGAGAGACCTTGTGCATTTACAGGCCCTGGGAAGAGCCTTCCCTCTGGTGTATAATGGCCTTCTGTTGGCTTTTAGTAGCCTATAGTTTAGTAAATTAGGAGTCTTCAGGTACTTAGCACTTTAATGGTTCTCACTAAGAACATAATTAAACCATAGACCCCTTAGGGAGAAAAAACAGTTTATTGTGCGTATTTTTAGAACCCGTTCCCAGCCCTCGTAAAAGCTGGTGGATGGGAGGCAGGGAACAGGCCCGGGCTGGGGACCCAGAATTCCTGGGGCAGCCCCCGCCGAGCGCCGGCCCCGCTCACACCTTACAAATCTGCCCCGTGACTTGTGGAATTCATTTCCCCCCGTGTCCTTTCCGAGGGCGTTCACTGCAGCAGTTTCTCTGCGGCTGCTGGAGGGGTGAGGGAGGCACAAGGGTTGCTAATCGTTTTTTTTTTCATTTAAGAACATTTTATGTCTCGCAGAGTACCCAGCACAGGTTGCCCAGAGAAGCTGGGGCTGCCCCTGGATCCCTGGAAGTGTCCAAGGCCAGGCTGGACGGGGCTTGGAGCAACCTGGGCTAGTGGGAGGTGTCCCTGCCCGTAGCAGAGGTTTGGAAATTGATAATCTTAAAGGTCCCTTCCAACCCAACCCATCCCATGATTTTCCTTGCAGAGCAGCCACGGAGCAAAGTGTAAAGCTCAAAATCCCAGAAGTGAGCTGGGTGAGGTGATCCTGGAAAGCTTTCCCTGCTCCTGGGCTCTGACACCACTGCCTCCAGCACTGCTGTGATGCTTCCATAGGATATGATTACTCTGGGATAGAATGTGGGGAGGAATTCCCTCTCTAATGCCGGGTGCTCCCAGCACCCCTGGGCAGTGACCAACCCAGGCCCAAAAGGAAAGCAGGAAGTTTTCCATCATCCCAGGCATTCACCAGGGTGATTCACACACTGCTCTGGGTCCTTGCCTCGACACCCCATCCCGAGTAAACACGGCTTTCTCCCCGGGAAAGCTGCGCCTGCGCTCGCAGCATCTGGAAGGCATTGGGAGGAACACACACACACACACAGAGCTCCTCTCCCAGCAGCTTTTGAGGAGTATCTGGGACCTGTGAATCACTTCCCTTTACGTAGGGAAGCGTAGAATCACGGAATGGTTTGGGTTGGAAGGGACCTTAAAGCTCAGCTTGTTCACCTCGTGCAGGGACACTTTCCACTGGACCTGGTTGCTCCAACCTGGCCTTGAACTTCCTTCTGCTTCTTGTCCCAGTCCAGTGGAACCTGAGGCTGGAATTTTCTCTTTCTGCCCTTGGGCAGGTTGGGGGGACAATTTTGTGAGGCCCAGCCCAACCAAGCAGCAGGATTAATACATATTAATGTGTTAATTACAGTTGTAAGTAGATGTGTAATTACTCACGTAGCACTGTCTGCTCTCCGTGCTCCTCGGCCTTAGGTGCTAAACATTCCAACCTCTAGGACTGATACCTCAGCTGGGTCAATTTTGGTTAAAGCACTTCAAAAAAATAATAATAAAAGGAGCCAAGCAACAACCTGCCTTTTTGGGGAGGATGAAAGCATTTCTCGGCAATTTGGGCTTCAAGGTCAAATAAATAAATAAATAAATAACTTTCTTTGTGAGCCTCCCCGGCGTTCTGGGAACAAGCAGAGTAACTCAAACCAGGTCCTGTGTTGGAGGGAAGGACCCTGGGTGGCACCTGGGGCTACCCTGACCTCCAGCCCTGGCTGGAGTGGGCTTGGCAGAGCTCCCTGACCCCGGCACGGCTCCATCCGGCGCCGCGGCCCGGGGAGGAAGGATGCGGTCTCCTTGTCCTGAGGGGCTCCAGCAGCTCCAGCCCATGGAAAGCAACAACTTTATTAATCCCAGCTTTGCTAATAAGGAATTACAATAGTTGTGGGATTTGGCAAGTGGGAGCACGCTCGCTTGCCATGCATCCTACGGGATTTTCCCTGGTTTGTTTGTATTTTTGATTTAGCTACAAATAATTTAAAGATGTGTTGTGTCTCCTTTAATTAACATTCGTGTTTTCAACCTCTCTATTTTTTTGTTGCTGCAATTTTCAAACAATACCAGTGAATTTGAGGCTGTCAGATACGCTAAGATAAATTAACATTTATTTTCACTGAAATTGCAGGATTTCGTAGGGTGGCACTTATTAACATATCAGCTTTTGGGTTTGCTTCCTTTGTAAAATGTGCAGCTTCGTTGTACTGGATGGAAAATCTCCCAGTGTGAAAAAAATTCAGGCCGATAAAAGAATAATATTGTCCCAAGGCCAGTGTGTAAATACCTTAACCAGTATAACATGTTTAGAGGAATTACACTTTCCTCTCCCAAATTACGATTTTGGAAAGCGGCTCTACCGCCACATTTATTTCAAATTTAAACATTTTGAAAGAAGATCTCTGAGGTTTTGAAATCTGGTTTCCATTCCTGGCTCTGTTTGACCCTCTGCGTGACCCTGAGAAAATCTTTGTCTCGCTTTCTGTATCTGCTCAGTTGCTCTGATGATCTCCACTCGTGCAGGGCAGTTTAACATCACCCAGTGTCAAGCTGTGTGTAATATTTCAGTATTAAATAATAGTTGGCTTAATTTAAGGTGGGTTTGGGTTGTGATGAAAACAGGGAAAAGTAATAATAATAATAATGGCCAGTCTTCGCGAGCGAAGATCCGGGGAAGGTCTTTCCACCTTCCAGCCTGCGCATTGGATTTTTTTAGGTGAGACACAGTGTGCGCGGAACTGAGCCCACCCTTTAATCCTAAGGTTCATCTGCCGGGGCCAAGCGAGCTTGGACGGTGGCAGCGAGGTCCTTAGGACGTAGGTGGGTTGCCTTTAAGGGCTAACGAGCCCCACCTGCCCGGGAGTGGCCCTGACCGGGAATCGAACCCGGGTCTCCGCGGTGATAGCGCGGCGCCTTTACCCCCTAGACCACCAGGGGCTCCTACAGGGAAAAGTAAAACTCTTGGTTTGTAGGAGATGGATTGGTTTAAAAACGCGTTGGGTTTGCCTGAAAAATACTTGAACGAGGCGATTTTCCATACGAAGAAATGAGTTCCCAGAGGCCAAGGATGGCTCTCCTGCGAGGAGACTTGGGGAAAGAAATAAGGAGAGAGGCCAAAACTCTGTAACTGTCCTCAGTAATGAGCCTTGGACGGGACTGATCCCTTTTTCCTGCCCTCTTTCAGACACAGCCGGTGCCCAACCCCATCGCCTACTTCATGCACCGCTCGCCCTGGTGGTTCCACCGCTTCGAGACCCTGGTCAACCACTTCATCGAGCTGCTGGTGCCCTTCTTCCTCTTCCTGGGCCGGCGCATGTGCATCCTGCACGGCCTCCTGCAGATCCTTTTCCAGGTGAGCTGCTCCTTTTTTGCTTCCAAGGGGAACATCATCTCCCAGGATGGAGCAGAGGGTCTCTGGGGGCTGTGAAACCTCCCCCACTGCATCTGGAGCTGTGGGTGGGCTGGGCAAGGTGCAGGCACACAGACTGCTCATGCTGGCTCTGCCAGGACACGGGCACGTGTGGCAGGAGCAGCGATGGGATTCCCTGGAGCCCGTGTTCTCCGAGCAGCATCCCGAGGAACTGACTCACTTGGCTGCTCGGGAGTTCAGGCCCAAGTGACTCAAGATGATTCAGAGCCATGACCTGTTGGCTCTTGGGTGGGTCACACCACTGGGGCTGCTCTTTCTGCTTCACTGGAGGTTTGTTTCCTGTGCTGCTGCTTTGATTTCTGGCTGGCACAGAAGTGTCAGCCCAGGACTGGTGCAAAGGCTCCTGCAGCTCAGGAATACCTGCAGTTTCTCCAAAAGCTAATTTTTATAGGCATCTTTCACCTTTTCAAGAGATTCTTCTTTATATGTTTAGCATTCAGGGGCTGTTCTTTATCTCTGAAAACGTATGAGCTACTTTTCACAACCCCCAGATTTACTGAGCTGAGGTCTGTAGTGAAAATAATACCTCGAAAAATTGACGGTGTTCGTGTTGCAGTTGATTTTTGGGGTTGGGTTTTTTTGTATGTGTGTAAAACTCAGAGGACAGAAGCTCCTGCTATTTCCCAGACCCCACCTGATTTCTCTCATCCTGTCCCTGGCAGAACTCAAAGAGCTCGTTAATCCCCAGCCCCTCCGACTCGCAGCCGCTCAGCTTTTGGCCCTCGCTGCCTGTGTTTGTTCAGCATCATTTCAGCATCATGAAATTCATACTCGGTAGCTGTTACTGCTTCCTGTAAACTCACGTGATGATTAAACTGGAGAACAGCTTATAAACCCCCTCGGTAAACCACAAAAATGCTGGTCAGGTTTTAAAGGTCTGACATGAAAGCCGCGGGGTTTCTGTGCCCTCGCAGAGGTTCCCGCTCCTTCTGCTTCCCAAACGCTTCCTGTTGTGTCTGGGTGCCACTGGGCATCAGCTGGTGCCTCTGCACAGCTTTTGGGGTCAGTTTGGTTGTGCTGGGGTGGAACTTGGGCAGCTGGAGGGCCCGGCAGTGGGACAGGACAGGCCTGACCAAGGGGGGTCTCAGGGTGTTTGTCACGGGCATCACACCTGAGGTTTTTGGTGTCACTGGGAGGGTTTTATTCAGCCCAACCATAAAAAAACTCTTGTTTTGGCTCGTGGGCAGAGTAAAACCTGCCATCTCTGTGGGCTGCTTGTTGCAGAAGCAGGCAAGTGTTGAGACACGGCAGAGATCAGATCAGAAGCAGGAATTGTGAGTAGGAGCTCTGTTGTGTGTAAGGGAGGGCAGGAACGGTGGTGATGGCTCTTGCTAAGGTGAGTAGAGCTGGGAAGGAGCAGAACACCCCAGGGTGAGTGCCAGGCTTTGGCACAGAGCTGTGCCTCGGGGCAGGACTGTCCTGTGGTTCCGTGTTCACAGAAATACCAGTGCAGTGAGCTCAGGTGGTGATGTTTCATCTGCACACCTCTGCCAGATGACCAACCCACCCAACCTCCTTAAGCTGAAGGAGGGCAGGGTTAGATGGGATATTGGGAAGAAATCCTTCCCTGGGAGGGTGGGGAGGCCCTGGCACAGGCTGCCCAGAGAAGCTGTGGCTGCTCCATCCCTGGAAGTGTCCAAGGCCAGGTTGGAGCAACCTGGGCTGGTGGAAGGTGTCCCTGCCTGTGGCAGGGGAGTGGCACTGGATGAGCTGAAGGTGCCTTCTAATCCAAACCATTGTGGGACTCTCTCAGTGCCCGTCACTCATCCCCTTCTCACCCTGGGGGCTCCATCCCCAGGCAGGGCTCGTGGCCGGTGTCGCCTCCGTTGCCCTCCCGGCTCCCCCAAGGGCCCCCAACGAGCAGCACGAGCCTGGGTGTGCTGGGGGGTGTCAGACAGAGCCAGGGGGACCTGGAAAAGCCAACTCCATGCAATAAAGGCTCCTAATGACACGGAGTAAATGCAGGCATCAACAACCCCCCTTTAATTGGCACTTTATTGATAGTTGGCAATTACTGCCTTATTTCTATCACGAGGGGAGTCTGCAAAGGCAGAAAGGGTCCCAGTGTAAAATGCAGCTCTGGTGCCTTTATAGCATTTCAACAAAAACCTGTTTATTTAATATTTACTGCCCTTTTCTTCATTCAGAATGACTTTTATTGACAATACTTCTGCTCTGCAAAGGAAGCAATAAAGTTTAATGTTGATATACCACTTAATTCTGCTTTTCAAGATTTGAATTGACATTACATGCAAGTTTTATTGGACATTTTATAATTGTTATTGGAGTCATGGTGGCTAGGTTGAGTGAGTGTATTTTTCCAGATTCCAACTGGCCTGGAGAATATTGCTTTGTCAGGAACCCAAAAGAAGTTGGGCTTTAAAGAAAAAAAAAGTGAGTTTTTTTCCAAGTGTGAACTTATTCTTCTTGCCCAGTTCACGTTTGTAAGGGAAAAGGCTTAGTGAGTTTGGAAACATCAGAGGGGAGGGGCTGGGCAGTGGAGACTGTGCTGGAGGATGGGGGTCTGTCCACCCTTGGATTCCTGTGGGATTGTGCTGGTTCCAGTCTGCTGGAGCATCCTGGGCCACCTCCATGTGGGAGATCTGGGTGATGGTGACTTGGACATAAGGAGGAATTTCTTCACCAAAAGGGTTATCAAGCATTGGAATGGGCTGCCCTGGGCAGTGCTGGAGTCACCATCCTGGAAGTGTTCAGAAAACCCGTGGATGTGACATTTGAGGACATGATTTAGTGGTGAACGTGGGGGTGGTGCTGGTTGATGACTGGATTTGATGATGTTAAAGGGCTTTTCCAGCCTTGACAATTCCATGATTCTCTTGAATCCATGATTGGCTGATTTCTGTAGGAGTGGAGGGGTCTGAGCCTCAGAAATACACATGTAGATCTGAAGCACCCCCACTGTTCAGGGGGAATCGAGTCCAAAATGTGGCTTTGGGTGCCTGGAGCGGGGAGGGAGAGATCTTGGAGGGTCTTGGAGACCCCAGGTGAGGTCTGGACTCTGTTATTCTTGGTTCTGTGGAAGCATCAGGGCAGAGCCTGCCCATACCCCGAGGAGCTTGTGGTTTGAAGGGGGAGGGAGGCTGGAAGTGCTGCGTGGGGAAGGCAAGTCCTGCTGCTCGGCGGCTGTTTCGCTGTTCCCTGGAGCTGGCTCCTAAAAACCCTGAGGCTGCATGTTCTTCACGCCATCTGATGCACAGCTTACACCAGCAAACGTATTTCTTGGCTCCTTCTAAGCCAGGCAGTAAAATTACACTGCTTGGCAAAGGAGTTGATGAGGGGAAGCGAGAGGAAAGCCAAGAAAGCCAGGAAAAAGCCACCTTGCCCCTCGGAGCTGGCAGGTAGTGCCGGGCTGGAGCGCAAAGAGGAGGCTGCAGCACCCACGAGGGAGGGGGCTGAGGTTTTTTTACAGCTGGGGAGGTGGTTTTGGCTGTGCCAGATGGGAAGGAGCTTCAGTATCACAAAGGTAAAAGCCATAAATAAATACATGGAATGGAAAGTATAAGGCTGGTGCTGTTGGAAAGGCGGGGTCATTCCTTTGCTTCCACGCTGCCCTGGGTCACGGTCGTAAAGGCACAGCTTGGGGATGTGGGGAGAGCTTTAGGCTCTCAAATCCCTTTGGATTTGAATGAATTTGGGGATTCTGACTCCTTCATGTGGCCCCTGAAAACTCCTGGCATGTGCTCCAGCACGGAGCATCCTCGTGGCTGGGGAATTCCTGGAGGGGCCCTTCGTGCCTGGATGAGCTCAGCCCCCACGTCACACGGCAGGACAGAAGTTCCCCCGAGGAGCCAGAGTGGAGAAGCCTCGGGGCTGCCAGTTCTTCCCTGCCACCATTCCTGCTTCCCTGGAGGCTTGGCAGTGGAATGACATTTGGGCAATCCCGGGATGATTTTCAGCAGGAGCCGCTTGCAAAGCGGAGGGGATGACGGTGCCAAGAGCGAGGCTGAATTCCAGCCTTGGGGAAGGCAGAGGTTAAACCCCCACAGCCAAACCCCCACTCCCCCAAAGCCAGAGCCCCAGCAAAGAACCCCCCTGAGGCAGCTCCGGGGGGGACCTGCTGAGAGGGACCCCTGAGGGGGAATGTGGCAGAAACCTCAGTTCCATTCCCTTGGAAAACAAGCTCCGAGCTCTACCCTTGCCCAGCTGGGCACTGCACCAGGGACACACAACCCCTGCTCTCCTGGGAGCTGGGAATGTGCAGGAGAGTGGGCAGCAAAGTCATTTCCCTTTTTTTTTTTTTTCTTTCTAGGCAGAAAACAGTTGTTGAACAGAGATTTTCTGCCTTGGCTTGGCCAAACCCCAACCTCCTAAAAACTGGGATGGAAATGGACGTTTTCCTCTCCTCGTTGATTTTGTTCCCATCTCTCCAGTTCTGTGCAGGGGAGGCAGAGCAGGGTTTTTGCCCCGTTTCTTTTGGGAGGGGAGGACCAAGCCCCCTCTTCCCCCACCTCTGCCACGCCACAAGACGTTGGAGGGATGAACTGCCCTCGCAGCCACACACACGCAAATTGAATCAGGCTGTGGCTGTGCCACAGCTGCAACATATTGTGTTGCTGACTTAGGAGGTAGCAGAGGTCACAGCAGCAACCTGGAGAGAGGGAACAAAAATTAAACAGCCCCCCCCCCTCCTCCCCTGCAGAAAGTGTCTGAATCCAGTGTTTGTTTTCACTTGTCAGATCCGAGCTGGGGTTCGTTCCCTTTCCGGCGCTGGTGTAAATCAGAAGTGTCTCCAGGAGGATTAGCAGGGCTGCACAAGTGCCAGGCTCGTGGCAGAAGGATCAGGCCCTTGGTTAGGGCTTTAGTTCTGCACCCCCAGGACGTGTGCACTGGTCAGGGGGTTGTCTGTGAGGATAAAGCCACTGCCCCGTTTGCAGGAGGAGGGAGCAGCCAGAAAATTCGGGAGTTGTTCTACAATTTACTGAATCCCAGACTGCTTTGGGTTGAAAAAGACCTTAAAGCCATCCAGTGCCACCCCCTGCCACGGGCAGGGACACCTTCAACTCACCCAGGTTGCTCCAAGCCCTGTCCAACCTGGCCTTGGGCACTTCCAGGGATCCAGGGGCAGCCACAGCTCCTCTGGGCAACCTGTGCCAGGGCCTGCCCACCCTCACAGGAAAGGATTCCTTCCCAATATCCCATCTAAACCTCCTCTCTTTCAGTTTAAATCCACCCCCCTTGTTCTGTGCCTAAAAACTCCCTCTCCTGGTGTTTTGTAGCCCCTTAGGGTGCTGAGGAGCGTGGCCCAGCGGCGCTGGCAGGGTGTGAGTGGGTGGGTGACACTGCTGGGGCTGGGCCGTGGCTCCCCTGCGAAAACAGAGGAAATTCAGCCTTCACAAAAGTCCAAATATTGTTGATTTTGTTGTGGCTTAGAAAGAAACAACAAACGGAGGGTCCCAGGAAAATGAAGTGCAGAACATGAGGGAGCTGCTGGGGCAGGAATGGGCCCGTGGAAAACAGTTTTGCAGCTCAGTTGTTTAGAAATCCGCTTTAGGCTCGAGATGGAGGATGGAGGGAGAGCAGTTAAAGGGTTTTTTGGGAAGCCTGTAGCTTTGGACTGGGATTATGGAGGTTAATGATCATCCCAGTCCCCCAGGCGAGGGGTGCTGGGGTCCCCCTGCCCCTCACTCCCTGTCCCCTTGGACCCCCCCAGCCTTCCCTCCCTCGGCCCTGGCGCTGCTCCAGCTCAGCTTTTCTCCACAGCACAACAAGAGGAATGTGAAATCAAAGGAGTTACAGGGTAGATTTTTCTGTTACATTTAAGCCACCTTAAATTAAATACCAAGCTATACACCCCCCCCCCCAAAAAAAAAAAAAAATCCTAAGTGGGCAGAAGCCAAACTATTTAATCACTCCTAGGTTTGATTTCACTTCCAGCTCGATGGTATCTGTTGCGAGGGCTGCTGTGCCAGACACGAGAATCCCAGCACATACCACCCCAACCCAGTAAATAGGGCTGCTCTGTAATGGGGTCTGGGATTAGTTAGCAACAAGTTAAGTCCTTGCATTCTGCAGTAGTCAGAGTGACTGAGAAACACTTACTGTGAGCCATAGGAGTGCATTTAATTAGCTTCTGATTCAGGGGCGCTGGGTTTTTTTTTTTTCCCCCTTCTTTTTTTTTTACGTCGTTAAATAAAGTGTCACCCCAAGCCAGTGCTGTAAACTCTATTTTGATTGTGGCTGCAATAACCCCTTTGGGCGTCATTCAAATTGTACTAAACAGTTTCTGGAGAGCGCTGGTTTCTCTCAAAATAAACCAAAGTCCGGCTTTGACAAGCTCTAATGAAAAACAAATTGTTATATTACTTAGAAAAATAATTTGAAGGAAGTCTGAATTAGTTGTAAAGGTGGAAAAGGTTCAGCTACTTGAAAATAGAAATTTGGAAGGTATTTATTTTAACCATTAAGCCAGTGGCCTTGAAATACAGCCTTGTTTGTTGGGGAATGTGCCTAACGAGAGACATGAATCATGCTGTTAATCAGTATGGGAACTTGATTAATTGGAAAGGGGACCGTCAGTGACTCCAACAGGCGGAGCCGCCTGGCAGCAGCCGGAGCCTGGAGCTGGTGTGACTTCCCATCACTCATCCTGCTGGCACGCGAGGGGAGCCTGGGAGGGATCCCACAGCCCCTGCTCTGCGGCCTGGGGGGATTTTGAGCTTGGAAATCAAACGTGGGCTCCTGGGGGCACCGGCAGCCCGGGCTTTGGGGTGTCTCTGCCTTGGGGTGTCCAGCTGGAAAGGGGAGGGTTCTGCTCAAGGAGGGCTCGAGGGGGTCCCAGAGGCACCAACGCCCCGGGCTGGGATCCCTGTCAGCTCACCTTTGCTACTGGTAGTGGTTTTGCTTATTAAACCTGAGAGCGAGGTTTTTTACGCCCAGCTATGAAATGAAATTTGCATGGGAGGCCCCCAGGATGGGAAGCGCTGCCATGGCCGTAAAAATGCAGCAGGAAGGGCTGGATTAGTTTTCACTGTTGACTGGGGCTCTTGGGTTCAGGGCCAGGAAGAGCTGGAGTGAGCTGGGCCATCCAAGAGCACTGTTTTTGTTTTGGAGCAGCGTCTGTTTGCTCGTGTGGCAAAGGGCTACGGTGGCAGGGTGGGGAGGGAGCCTGTGGCTGTGCCAGAGGGGTGAGCTGCAGCTGAGTTTTGGGTTCCTGGTGCAAGGTGCCACGTGTGGGGCTGTCCCAGTGCTGGTGGCCCAGTTTGGTGCCGTTGGTGTCACAATCTGTGCCGTGACAAACACCATGGCCCAGCCAGGGAGACCCAGGGACCGTGTGGGCTCCGGTGGCCCCGTGTCCTTGGGAATATTGGTAAGGACTGACATTCAAAGGTCACACCAGCAAGATTTGCTTAAATGTAATGAAATCACAACCAGTGCTGGCTGCCCTTGGCGTGGCTGCCACGTTACAGCCTTCCAGGGTGCTCTCAGGGCTCATTTTCTGTGCTGCTCTGGGTCAGCCTCGCACTGCCCACTCTTCACACCACCTGAACCCCTTCCAGAGCTGGACTGAGTGGCATGGCTGGCATCCACCACACGTGCTCCTTGCCCTGCCAAGGTGAGAGTTGGGGAGCACTCATGCTCCTTGGGCTCTGGTGCAGGGCTGGGGTGGTGGTTTTTACCCCCGCTGGAATTTGGCGTTTGGCTTTCGGGATTCCTGCGCGCTCCAGAACCTTTGTGTCTGGAGCCCTCCAGCACAATTTCCAGGTGCTGGGGCTCGCTGAGAAGAATCAATTACAAGGATGCTGTCAGTGAAACGAGCCGAGCTGGCCAGGCTGCGAGGGCTTCCAACAGCTGCTCTTTCCAGATGGGATTCGCTCGGTGCCGCGGCGGTCGGGTCCAAACGAGGGTGGGAGATAAAGTATGTGTTGCACATGTGATTGCAGGGACGTGTAAGGGTGTGTGTAAAACAGTCTGTCTGACGAGAGCCAGACCAGCCATAAGCCAGAGATGTTGCTGATGTCCATGACGTGATCTTGACCATGCACTGTTGCCATATTTCCAGTGTCACAGAGGTTTTGGTGTAGCTACTAAACCTCACTGAAACCATTCCAACCCCCTGGCATTGCCCAAGCCGAGGGCCTCGCCCACTAACCCGTGTCAGGCATCTTCAGGCTGTGAATGGATCCACTTTCAGTGCAGTGGTTTGACAGGATGGTGAAGTTCTTCTGAGTTTAATCATCTTTTCTGTCCCTTGGTCCTGATCTGAACTGGTCCCATTGCATCTTCCCAGCCCTTGGCTCTCTCCCAGCCTTTGCTGTTCGGCAGGGTGACAGTGGTGGTGGTGGTATTTGGAATTTGGTTTCTCTCCTCCCACCATCTAGATTACAGGACCTTTAAATAATGTTTTCTATTCCATTTCAAAAAAAAAAAAAAAAGGTGAAATCAGCTCAGCCTAACTTGAAACAGATGGCAGATTATGAACTTCTTTTAAGGGGAATTTTTAATACATGTATTATGAAGAGAATCCTTTAATGGTGTCAGATATGGACGTGTGGAGACAGAATGTGCCCATTTCAGGGATGAAAAGGGCTGGAGTGGGCTGATGCCTTTGGTGTGGTGTTCTTGGGGCAAGGGGAGGATTCTGTTGCAGTTCATGGCTGCAGTGAGATCTCCTGGCTCAAAGGAGGCTTCTTCCCATTCCTGCTTTGTAGTCTTTCCTCTGGTATCCCTGGCTGTTGGAGCAGTTCATCTGTGCTTGGGTTGCTGGGATGGTTTGCCTGGAATGGTTTGGATTGGAAGGGACCTTAAAGCCCATCCAGTCCCACCCCCTGCCATGGGCAGGGACACCTTCCACTAGCCCAGGTTGCTCCAAGCCCCATCCAACCTAGCCTTGGACACTTGCAGGGATGGGGCAGCCACAGCTTCTCTGGGCAACCTGTGCCAGGGCCTGCCCACCCAGGTGACACCTTCTGTCCTCCCAGGTGGTCAGCTTAGGGTTTTTTAATTACTTTGCATATTCCAGTTAGTGATGTTTAATTAATTTGCATATTCCAGTTAGTGATGTTCTGTCAAGTTTAGATGAGTGTATGTTTTGTGCACGTGGATGGTTGGATTTAAGCACAGCTGGCTGTGCATCTGCAGAACTTCCCAGAGATCAGAGGTGCGAATTTTCCCACTATTCCTCACACAAATATTGGATAGCTTTAATTAAATCCATTAAAGTGAACCCCATGTAGTTCCAGAGTGAAGACAAAACCATGGAACTTGCTGTCCGGGCCGTTTGGTGATAGAGGTGAAGACGGATTTTATATTTTCCTGCTTTGATGAAAATAATCATTTGCTTGTTCTGGGCCAAGTTGCTGGTTTAATGTTTCTGTGTGATGCTGCTGCCTCCAGAGAGGTTTTATTTTGCTTTGGAAGTGTTGGGATGAGGATGCTGCCCCGGGATGCTTTAGCCCACACGCAGTTTACACAGCTGGACCATCCCATCCCCCAGGCTCCACCAGAGGCTTTATCTCTTTGGTGATGAAACAGCCAGAAATTGCAGGAAACCTGTGTCACTCTGCTTTCATCTTCCTATGAAAACTGGGGCTTTGGGGAGCTGGTGACTCAGAGAAATTGCTGATGAGGGCAGGATGCTCCTGGAGCAGCTGGGATGTGTTGGCCGGGGTGGTGCCGCCGCACTGGGACGGGCAGGGGTGCCCGGGGGGGCTCCCACCCACATGTGGGGTGGGCACACTGGGCCATGGTTGGTGGTGCTCCTCACCTGCAGAATCGTTTGCAAACCCCAGGCCTCACCTTTCCTTGTCTGGGGGGGAATGTTTGCGACATTCCAACATTCCCAGTCAGTTGTGGGCTCCCCATCCCCGGAGGGGTTCAAGGCCAGGAGCAGCCTGGTCTGGGGGAAGGTGTCCCTGCCCATGGCCTGTGACAGGAGGTGGAATAAGATGATCCTTAAGGTCCCTTCCAACCCAAACCATTCCAGGATTTTATGGTTCTGTGTTGGCATTGTGCAGAGGGTGTGGATTTTTCGTGCAGCTCAGCTGAGCCTCAAGCCCTAAAACCTCTCGATCCAGGAGGGTGTTTGCAGCACGAGGTCTCACCTCTCCTGCTTCCCTCTGAGGGGCTCCTGAGTTTTAATTTCAGCTCTGCCAGGAGCACAGTGAGGGCCTGTCCCTCTGTGTTCCTGATTAACTGCTCCTTTCACACATGTGAAACCCCCTTTGGAGACAGGTTAAGCTAAACAGGAACAGCAGAAATTTGGGCTGGGCTTGGTGTCCACATGTGGAGCCGTTCAGGAAGAGAAATGGCACTTTAAATTTACACCCTGCTCTAATTAGAAAAACTTGCAAGGAGTGAGAAACCTCAGCTTGGTGCCAGTTTTGCAGAGGCTGAGAAAGCGAGTCCTAAAAACAATGTTCCCGACTCATCACATCGGCGCTGCTCATGCCTCGTGCTGCTGGGAGGAGGGATGAAAGGGGGAATCCCAGAGGCTTTCTGGTAGCCATGCAGCTGGTTCCTTGAGCTAAGAAAGATCCAAGGATCTGAACCCTCTCAAAGCTTCAAAGGCTGGTTCCCTTCTAGAAAACATGTCATTATGAGTGAACTCAGTAGTGTTAGGGGAGACATGCACAGGGCTCCCTGCTTGCACAAATCATGGGTAATACAAGGGGATGCAATGGGAGCTGGGATGAAATCTAGCAGAAAAGCTCACAAAATGAGCAGTTTAGGAATGTTCAGTCCTGGATTATGGCTTGTGTGGCACTGCAGTGAGGCTTGGGAGCCCACACGGATTGGTTTCTTGCAGCTTGTGGGTGAACAAGCAGAGAGGGACGGGTATTACAGGGATTCATGGAATGGTTTGGGTTGGAAGGGACCTTAAAGCTCAGCTACTTCCAACCCCCTGCCATGGGCAGGGTCACCTTCCACTAGGCCAGGTGTCTGCATGATGCTCTACCTCAGAGCACCTGCCAGCTCCTCTGAGGTGCCAAAATACAGGAGCAGTGGAAGCCTCAGGACACAGTCATTTATCATTTTTCTCAGGAAAACCAAATCAGATTGCATTGTTTGTTTGGGAATGGCAGGAATGGGGAGTAGGAAAGAGTCAGGGATTGCTTTTATTGCATCAATAATGTCATTTATTCCATAGCCAGCCCTTGAAAACCACTTGTAATCCCCACGCAAATCCCTCTGGAGCAACAACGGCCAATCTGCCAGTTCTGCTCATCAAACAGGGATCGTTGCCGTGGCCAGAAACCTCAGAGGGAGCAGAGCCAAGGTAAAAGGGTCAGGATCTGGTGGGGGGGCCACTCTGAAACCCAGTGCAGCCAAATCAGCTCTGTCTCTGCTTCCTGGGCAGATGGGATGGTGCTGGAGGCACTGCCTGGCCGACACTGCTCTTCCCTCCCCTCAGAGTGCTCAGGGGCAGACAGGGAGGCCCTAAAGATGTAGAGAGATCGTTTTCCTGGGGTTATTTAGAAGAAATGTGAGCACAGATAAGAACTGGAGCTTCAAAATGTTGTCATCCATGCTCTGTTCCTTCCCCTTCTCCACCCAGCAAAGAAGGGATCAGCTGGAGAGCCCCAGTTCAGGTGGTCGCCTGCCTCAGGCCTTGGTTCCATCAGTGAAGGGGTTGTTGGTGCTGCAGAGCATCTGCTGGAGGGTTTTCCTCTGGTTTTATTGGAGCACAGGGGAAGGGAGATGTTTTCATGGAAATCTGTACCTCAACCGTCTTGGCAGCCAAACCCGAAACGATTCGAGTCTTTTTGCCCCCAACTTCATGTTTATGGTCAATCTGAAACTCCACCTGTGATCACCACATGCTCCTCTGCAGGACTGCAGTAAATTAAAGCACAACAGGGAATTTTAAGGAATACATCCTCTTCCTTCTTGGAGTCAGGTTACATCGACCTCTGAACATCTGGACACAGTGTCTCCGGGCTCCCAGAGGTTCTGCTGCATTAAAGGTTCATCTGCCTTTGTTCAGTTCCCGGCCTTTTCCCGGCCTCGTTGCCTCCCCTGGATTCAGAGTTGCTCTCAGTGTGCCTGGCCATCCTGTAATTGGTGTTTTATGTTCCCTGTGTAAAACACACCGTGGAATTGGAGTTGTGTCTTTCCATGGGTAAATGTAGATCTGTAACCCGGGGCCATTTACTGTGCTCGGGGGAGAAGTCCCACATAAAATACACTCATTTGTTCAAAAGCCTAAATTCCCTCTAAGCTACTGGTGACCAACATCCTAAAAGACTGAAATATAATGTTAATTTAGGGGGAAAAAGGCTATTCCTTAATATTCCCTGGGTGACAGTCATGTGATTGGTGGTGTGATGCTCCTTTGCTTTGAAATTCCTGTGCCCGATCTCCAGGTTGCCCTGACAGGGTTTAATCACCACGTCCTTCTAACTGAACTAAGAGTGGAAGGGTGGGTCCTGCTGCCTCCAGCCACTGGGTTTTGTTGGGAATGCAGAGCCAAGGGAGAGATGCCACATCCTGATGGCCCGTCCTCACCTGGGGAGCAGCACACCTCCATCTCCCCCTGCATCCCACCCCAGCCCCCGTGAGCTGCCGTGCGAAAGATCGGCGCCCAGGAGGAAAATGCAGCTCCAGCTTTTTGCTTTTCTGCCTTTCAGGCCCAGACCTCAGGGTTTTAAAGACTTACATATGTGTTTCACTTGGTGTGCTCTGAGTATTCCCACTGAAGTTCACTAAGTGGATAAGACTTTGCAGGATTAAAGCCAAATGAGTCCTCACCCACCGTGCTGGGAAGTCTTGTTGAAGTGGCTCGTTGGAGGGGAAGGAGGAGTCGGTACCGAGCTTGCCCCTTTCATTTTATGCTTTTATTTATTTAAAGGATATTTTTTTCTAAGGCAGCTTGGGGTGGGGGGGGGTGGGGGGGGAAAGCAAATAAAAAGCCCCAGGCTGTGGTGTAACCACCACAGGCAGATGTTGTCATGGCTACTAAACAAGAAACCTGGTTTATAAAATGAGGAAAAACAGATGAATGTGAAATAAAAGAGGAAAAAAAAAGAGAGAGGCGATTCTCGAAATATTGACTCTGATGTAGAGAAAAATATAAACAGACACAGTTAGGAAATTCCATAAGGAATATGACTTGTTCAATATTAATCATAAAGGAAAAGATTAGGAGAGCTCCAGGGGTGCCAAGTGAAACACTCCACATGCATCCACTGCTGTGATAAGAGTCCTTGTGGTTTTTCCCGTGGCTGCCTGGGCTGTTGGTGCCCTTGGACATCCCTGGTGGAGGGGTCCTGCTTGGAAGGTGCTTCAGGGATGTACTTGGTGGTTCTGGTGCTTTTCCTCCCTTGCAGTATTTTGGCCCTGACAGCCAGAATAATTCTGTGCTTTCACCTAAAGTATCAGTAAGTCGGGAGAAAGTGGTTGTGTTTGGGGATGTGGAGGGATTTCTGTGACTGGATCAGGGCAGGGCTGGATCTGGTGTTTCTTAGTTGTCTTCCAGGGCTGAGGTCACTGCAGGGCAGTGGCTGGGCCATCCCTGGGGTGGGGCCCAGGTGGGCTGTGCTCCCTGCTCTCCATGGGTGCCGTGTCCCACTGCTGCTCTTCTTGTCCCTCTCTTGCCATCCTCGTTTGGAAAGCACTGGAGAAGTCCCAGATGTTCCTGGTTCCATCCTGAGTGCTGATGAGCTCACAGACCCCTCCTTGCCCGGGGGGAGGTCGAACCAGGGAGCCCTGAGGGTCTCCAGGACCAGGCTCACCCACGAGGGGCACCTCTGGGCATGTTCCAGAGGGCCCTTTGGAGCTCGCTGGGTCTGTTCCAATCCCCTTTGTCACGGTGGGCTGGCCCCACTGGTGCTTTCTGTGGTGGCAGTGCCCTGATGTGGCCCAGGGGACCCCCGAGCAGCAGCAGCAGGGCCACCACAAGACGCCAGAAAGGAGCAGCTCCGACCACAAGTGCCGGGGAGGGAGTGCTGGGAAATACCTACGTGGGATCCCGGGTGGAAAATCCTGGGCTGAGCTGTAATTTGCTGCTTCGTTTCGCTTCCCCCAGCCCTGGCTGAGCTGCCCCTGTGTCTGTCACGCAGGGATTGCAGGGCTCAAGTTGTGTGTTGGGAGGTTAATTCCTTGTGGCACGTCCTGTGCTCTGGAGGGTAATTCTGGAGTGCTGGGGCTGCTGCTCACAGCCCACATTGGACCCAGCTCTGCCTTTGGCACTGGTTTGTAAACACTTGGGTTTACAGAAACCTTCAGGGTTCCTTCTCGCTGTCACAAGAAATTAAGCTGCAAAGCCAAACATGAACTCTGTAACAACGTCGAAGTCCGGAGCCTGCAGGTCCGGGGTGTGGATGCCCACCCAAGGCAGGACCTTCCAGGGCTGCAGAGCAGATTGTCCCCTGGCAGAGCCATCCAGCACAGCTGAGCAGCTGCTGCCCAATGCCACCCCTCCAGGTGCCTCTCCCTGGTCCCATGTCCTGCCTGGCACGTGCAGCCGCGTTGCCAAAGCTCTGGTGATGCAGAAAAACTGGAAGAGCAAAGATTTCTGTGCTTTTTCCCACCTCCCTGTATTGTTTTTCCCCAGTTCTCTGCATCTTTTCCCAGCTCTCTTTATTTTTTCCCCAGTTCTTTGCATCTTTTCCCAATTCCCTGCATTTTCCCCCCAGCTCTCTGTATCTTTTCCCAGCTGTGTGCTGAAGTGCAGCAGCCTGGGGTCATTCAGATCCTGCTCCATCCTCTCAGTCCCTTTCCAGAGCTCCTCCAGCAGCACCAGGCAGTGCCTGGCACGTCCTGTTGCCCTTGTGTCTCGTCCCCTCTCTGTCCCCCTGTTGCTGCTGTCACCTGGCTGGGAGCAGCTCATCACCCCTGTGCTGGACGAGGCTCTTGGAATCACGGAATGAGGCAGTCCTGAAGTTTTGCTCTTTCCCTCTGTTGACAAACCCAATTGGGGAGTGAATAATGAGGATCCTTTTCAAATGAGCCCTGTGGCTGCCCTTGGGTTTTCTTGGATGAGTCACTGTGGAGAGGAGGAACTTCCTCACGGACAGGCAGCTGCGCTTCATCCTCTGCTGCAGATTCTTTGGAGCTGGAAAACCTCAAGCTGTGTGCAGCTTTTTTTTTTTTTTTGTTTTCCAAGAGAGCATCTCTTCCTGATAACAGCACAGCTCCCCTGGGATTTAGGCTGTGCAGCAGGGCTGTGGTGACAGCTCTGGAATATTCAGCTCTCCGTGTGTTTTCATCCCTCTTCCAAGGCCCATCTCATATGTAAGCGATCAGTGCAGCAGCAAGAGCAGGGATCTCCTCACAGCTGTGACCTTGAAAGTGGGTGGCATTTTCTGCTTCCTCTGCAGCCTCCTCGGGGATCCACAACTCATGTGATCCCATCAGAGCCAGGCCAAACTTGGGCTGGGAAAGGAGGACGGGACTACCAGGAAATACCCACGGCACTCACCCCTTGATGGCTGAGCCCTTCAAAGCTCCCTCCCAGGAGGAGAGAGGCTCCTCAGGCAGCTTTGAAACCCTGACTTGTCATGTGTGCAGGCAGCAGCCTGGCAGATAAATGGCTCCAAGGTTGTTGTATTCCCTCTATCCCTTTGGAGCACCTTGTCTTCCTCTGCAAAGCAAAGTGTGGGGCTTTGGCTCCTTTTAAATCCTTCCATTCCCCTCTAGTGTTAAAGAGACTCAATCAGTTCCTGTATTGGGGGGTTATTTCAGATTTCTACAAGCAAATAAATGCATATAAATGAAATAAAAGCAATAAGCTTCCCAGTCCTCCAGGGTTCCACACAACCTCCCCTGGCTCAGCCACCCTCAGCATCATTTGATCCCACGTGGAAGGAACTGCTCAGGGAGGGAAAGAACTGAAAAATCTCCTTTTTTTTTTTTTTTTTCCCTGTCATTTCATGATTTACACCTTGCTCCCATTGTAACCTAAGTTACAAGCAAGGCTGAAAAGAAACTGCTGCAGATGGCAGCATAAAAATGTGATTTTTAACACGTTTTGTGTTTTCTTAACCATATCTGGTTTTGCCCAACGTACATTTCATTTGCTATTTATTTAGTCCCCACCAGTGACAGCTCAGGGATTGCTCAGCTGCCATCTGGGATGGAAGGAAAAGGCATTTTCCCCCACTTTTTCCTCTTTTGAGCTTGGAAAATTTAGCAAAGGTTTGATGTCCAGTGGTTGGGCATTTTGTGTTTTAAATGTCAGGGAGCTGGTTACCTCCAGGAGTTGGACTTAGAACCATGGAATCTGGAATGGTTTGAGTTGGAAGGGACCTTGAAGACCACCCAGTGCCACCCCCTGCCATGGGCAGGGACACCTCCCACCAGCCCAGGTTGCTCCAATCCCCATCCAACCTGGCCTTGGACACTCCCAGGGATGGGGCAGCCACAGCTTCTCTGGGCAACCTGTGCCAGGGCCTGCCCAAGGACATTGATGATCCAGGTGGGTCCCTTCCAACTCACAGATGTTTCTCACAATTCTGACCCTTTCCCAGCAGTGGAGGGCAGGATTTGGGGAGGTGCTGCAGAGGCACAGGCTCTGCACTGCCGAGGCACAGGAACAGTTCTGTGCTTCCCTCCCATTTTTCCTCTTTTTTTTTTTTATTAAATGTAGCATTTCTATAAAATTTTTACATCCACTACTTCGTTGTTTTTTTTTTTTTATCCCTGAGGCTTTTGCAGCTTTGCTTTATTGAAATCAAATGTACCCAGCCCCGACTGAGGCACGGGGTGAGTTTTCCTCGCTGCAGCTGTTTCCCGTTTCTCCCGAGCTGCGGAAGCCCCCGGATGGCGGCTCAGGGATCAGGCCCCTGTGTTTTGCCCCGAACGTGCTGCAAGAGGTTGGTTTGGTTGGAAAAATCCAGATCATCCTGGAGCTTGAAATGCACCCAGCCTTGGCTTTCGGTACCCCCGTCGCCAACCCAAGTTAAACATTTCAGTGCAGATGTTGCCGAGGGCTCAAAGTTACCAAAATTATGGATTTGAGCGAGGCAAGGGGAGGAGCTGCAGAAAGATCTGAGTCACAGAAGCCACCAGTGTTTTCCACGCTGGTGTCAGGCTGATCAGATGTGACATCCCTTGCTTTTTCCTTGAGCTCTCCCCGTGCCTGCGGATTTGGTCGCGTCCTTTCCTTTTAGCTTGAAAAGGCAAAGATATGAATCTGTGTCAGGCTTGGAATGCCAGTGGATTTGGGCAGCACGCTCCCAATCCAGCTTCTGCAGATGTCTCCACAGCTGGTCAAACCAAAACCTTGGATTTGACTTGTTTGGAAAAGGAGTTCGGGCCCAGATCCCATTTGCCTGTGCCAGGGCTGTCTGAGATTGGAGGTGCTCAGCCTTCCCATCTATGTTTATCCCAAAAAACCTGGTTTTCCCCATCCTCTCTCTTTAATATCAATTTAAGACAAATTTTACCAAGACCTTGACAGACTAGGGAAAACGTGTGCTATCAGAAGAGATTTTTCCTGATGTGTTTGTTCTCTTCCCCTTCTTCCCCAAAAAAACTGGATTTTGCTCTTGTTTTGGCAATTGTTACATATGTCTAAATATTGCAGGAAAAGTGAAATTCAAAGGAGCAGTGACGGGGTGGGGAAAGGGACTGGAAGTATTTTCGCCAGAAGTATTTTAGCATTCTTTCAGTCAAGGATTATAAACAGTTCCATGTGACTTCAGGCTGATCCAGGATTTGAGGGCAGGGTTTAATTCACATCATTTCTCGCAGAGGGAGTTTTGAACCCACGCGCCTCTCGGTGAAGAAATGTCCTAATTAGTGGAGAAAAGGATATTCTGGAAGAAGGGCTTTTACTTTTTAGTCTTGATGCTGTTCTATTATTGATCATCCAATAATCACCCAGCATTTATTCCAGGGGAGTTCTGTGCTTTGCTGTGTAATTTAGGAGTGAGTTATTGATCGATGCCCATTGACAGCCCATTCCAGGCTGCAATTAAACCAGGAGACACCTCAAATGAGGATTGTTTCTGTTGGGCTGGAAAATGCTTTTACTGAGTCCTTCTTTTCCTGGCTGTTGATATCAGGAGATAATCCTGGCTCTGGCAGCACAAATGGCAAATGAAATGGTGTTTGTGGTTTGACCAACTCAGGAGTCAAAAGCACCGGCTGGTTTGTCTGCACCCCCTTCCAGAGGCACATCCAGCCAACGGCACAGCCCGTGTAACTGTTCAGGCTTTCTGACAGTTTTATAACCTTAAATTTGCACCTTATGGAAAACTGTGACAGTTAATGATTAATTGCCCTGTTGGAATTTTTCTTATGATGTCTTAATATCCGAGTGTGGAGCAGAGCTCAGCAGAGAGGAAAATAAAAACCTGCAGTGAAATGCTCCCAGAACAACTTGATAGGCAAGAACTGCCCGGTCCTGCCAGTGCCGTCCAAAAGACACCGTTATATTTAGGATTATTTTTTTAAACTGTAATACTTGGGGTTTGAGTGTCCAGCTCAAATCTGAAACTGGTTTGAAAGGAAGCTGTGAAAAAAATTTTCATGGGTGCATTCTTCACTTTTCAGTAAGGAAGTTGCTTTTGCTATAACAAACCAACTGTTAACCAAAACAGGCTGAATTTAACCAAAACTCCGCCGCTGTTGCAGACCTGAAAGTTGTGTTATCAAGAAAAAAAAAAAGAAATTCTGACATTTTTCAGAGTCAAATTAATGCTTTCAGCTTATTTGCTGTTGATTTGCCTTGTCTTGCCCCATCCCTGGAAGTGTTCAAGGCCAGGTTGGTTTTGGAGCAAGCTGGTCCTTAGTGGAAGGTGTCCCACAAATGAATGGTCTCCAGGCCTTCTGGATCACAGCAGGCCTCCTGGGAAAGGTGCTCAGAGCTGGGTCTGGCCCATTTGATATTTGGATGAATCCACACGTTCTGACTGGAACAAACCCCTTCCAACCTGCTCTCCCTGTGGAGGAGGCAGATGGAGGGCCGAGCGTGACGTCCCCCCGGAGCGCGCGGTGTGGGGCTCCTTCCAACATTCCCATCTGGAGATACCACTGGAGCAGAGCACTTCTGCTGGACTTCGGCTTTCCATCTGCCATAAAAGCGCTTTTAATGAGTGGGATGGAGCTGGTTAGTGAAACTCTCGGACCGTTAATGGATGCCGAGGTTTTTAACGTGCTGTTTGACTTTATTGACGGAATGAGCTCATCGGAGCGAGCGCGCCGGCTGAGGAAACCCAGGCGTGCTGGGGGGGAACAATGTGCTGCCTTTGCACGGCTCTCTTGTCCTCTGGATGGATCCTGGAGTGTTTTTCGAGTGGCACGTGTGGAGCTCTGTGCTGGTGGGGGGATGTCCCCGTTCCTTGCTGTGTGCTGGTGGGATTGAGGTGGGAAAAACCCTCTCAGACCTTCAAGTCCAACTGTTCCCCCAGCACTGCCAAGGCCACCACTAACCCATGACCCCAAGTGCCACATCCACAAGGCTTTTCAATCCCTCCAGGGATGGGGACTCCCCAGGCAGCCCTTTCCATGAAGGAATTCTTCCCTAATACCCAATCTCAACCAAGTAAGAGGCCTGCCACTAAAATCAATTTCTCGGAGCAAACTGGAGTAAAGTCAGGAAGGAATTCTCTGAAATTGCCCACAGAATCCTTGAGGTTGGAAAAGCCTTCCAGGACCATCAGGTCCCCCCCCCATGCCCGATGCCCACCTTGTCCCCCAGCCCAGAGCACTGAGTGCCACAGCCAGGCCTTCCTTGGACACCTCCAGAGGTGGGGACTCCAAACCTCCCTGGGCAACCCCTGCCGGTGCCTGACCAGCCTTTCCAGGGAGAAATTCCTCTTGAGAGGAAAGGAGGAGGTCAGGAGGGCCCGACCTGGCGGTCAGGTGGAGTGCTGAAGTGTGAGATTTGGAGGTAGATAGATATATATCTAAAGCCACTTTCACTCTCTTGCTTCTCTTTACCATTTTTTCCATTGAAAATCTGTGAGTGGTGCTTATCCCTGGAAATGCTCCGCAGTCAAATCCCATCATCAGTGGGAGCTCCATGGGGTGCAGGGGGTGAGACATTTCTGTTGCTGCGTGTTTGGATGGAGAACAAGTGGGGGGTGTAGGACAGGAATGGGTTTGGGTCCCTCCTGCTCCAGCAGTTCTGTTTGGAACTTTAGACCTGGAGTTGCAAAAACCTGCCAGTGCAATTTGTAATATGTCAAAATCTGGCCCAGGTCAAGGGCAGGTTTTGGTGAAGACTGTGCTTGATTCCATTGGTGTGTCTGTAGTTGTTTTGTTCCTCAGTATCTCCACTGTACATTTAAAAGTTCAGAGGAATCTCCATCTACGTAAGTATTTCTAAATATTTTTAAAGTATAAATATAAATATTTATAAATATAGCACGTCATAAAGTATTTGTTAATATATATTTGTAAATATTACAAATGTATAAATATTATTAATACTGAGCTCTGCTTTTTAGGGATAAATATGGGTATTTTTTAACACATTTGTTCAAACCCCAGTATATGACATGTGAATTTTAAAATGCTTTCGATTCTAAATAATTCCTCTGGCTCTAAATGAATCTTCTTCAGCCCTAATGAGAGTTGTGTGGGCAACTGTGCAATGTATGTCTTGAGGTTTATTATTTCCTTTTTTCTGTATTAAGTGTGGTCATAACACGTGGGTTCCCTCCTGTCATCTTGTGGGAAGGAAACACGGAGCCTTTGCCTTGTTTGGATACCAAATTTGGGCTGTTCCCTCGCCCCATGATAATTCCCAGTGAGTTGGGAAGGTGCTTCCAGCCCTTCTGGAATCTCAGGGCTGATGTCTCCGAGGAGTGTCCAGGTGTCCTCTGACATCAGGGGGTCCCATGGCAGGGAAGGGATGGAGAAAGGGGAAATTAGAAATAGGGTGGAAATTAAATATTTTTGCTGTTGTCGTCTAATGGGAATCTTTTTTTACCCGTGCCTGTGAAAACTTTTGGGAAAAACCACGTAAATAATTTCTAGGAAGAGTTTAACAAACACACTGTGGTGCAGGGAGAGTTGACTCTGGGGCAGCAGGAAGGACTGGATGGCTCTTGAGGTCTCCTCCAGCCTTCTGGTAATTCTTTTCTCTTTAAATGAATGAAAGTCCTTCCAGACATCCCAGTTTTGGCTTTTCTGCTCCAATGGCTTAATCCCAGCAAGCCCCAGCGCAGTGAGGTGACTTTGTCCTTGTGCTCAGACGGAGCCCTGGGCTGTGTTTAAGAGTTTACAGCCCATTGTTGTTCCTTCTGGACAAATATACAGTCTGGGACACAGAATATGAGCTTCCTCTACCTACTGTATGTTTATAACAATCTGTGATTTCCAAAATAAAAAATAAATAAACCCCAGCCAAACAAAGGAGTGCAACCTGTAAAAAAGTTATGGGTGTAGGTGCCCGTTTTCTGACAGAGGGGTTTGGGAACAGTGCAGGGGACAGAAATGTAAGGAATAATTGTTTTTGGGCCTAGAACCAGGAAAACTACTTTTCCAAATTAATCCAGCGAGAGCCATGAATCCACAGTATTTCATATCACACTTCATAAAACTCCAGTCATAATCCATAAAACTGACATTATTAGATTAAAAAACCTCAGTTCCTCCTAGAAGGAGCTCGCTCATTAGACATGCTGTAGTTTTATAACCTTAAAGTTCCTACCCAATTACCATGATTAATACTGTGCTTTAATAAAAAATTTCTCAAAATCACCACAGGGGTTGATCCCATCTGTTTGTTATAATTGTGCATTTAAATATTGCCCAGCAAGAGAAAGACACTGTAAACACAAATCAGGAGCAAGGTGGGGAGGGCACAACCCATCCAAGGCAGCAGAGATCCCAAGGGTGGAGATAGGGAGATACAGCTGGGTTGGGATGGGGCAGGAGCATGGAAGAGCCAAGGCTGGCATGTGCTAAAGATTGGGATTGCTGAGAGATGTGTGTGATAAACTCTACTTCTTTGTGTGGAAGGAGCAGCCTGGGAGTGTCCAGCCTGGAGAAGAGAAGGCTCCAGGGAGACCTTAAAGCCATTCCAGGGCCTGAAGGGGCTCCAGGGGAGGTGGAGAGGGACTGGGGACAAGGGATGGAGGGACAGGACAAGGAGGAATGGCTTCCACTGCCAGAGTTAGATGGGATGTTGGGAAGGAGTTTTCTCCCTGGGAGGGTGGGCAGGCCCTGGCACAGGTTGCCCAGAGGAGCTGTGGCTGCCCCAGCCCTGGAAGTGTCCAAGGCCAGGTTGGAGCAACCTGGGCTGGTGAAAGGTGTCCCTGCCCATGGCAGGAGGTGGCACTGAATGGGCTTTAAGGTCTCTTCCCACCCAAACCATTCAGTGATGATGATGATGAAATAAGATAAGATAAACTCCTGCAGCCACGGCCACGGGGCCGTTTGCTGGGACACCCACCATGAGCAGGTCTGAAAAACCCTGCTTTCCTGTGAACTGCCTTTGAAGCCTGAGTCCCTTTGAGGTTTGTCCTTGCAGATCCCAGGGGTCTGTGGGGCTCAGGGCAGGGAGCACCACACGACCCCCTGTCTGAATCCGCAGGAGCTGCAATTCCAGAGGAATTGTCAGTTCACGATTCCACCCACAGACCAGAAAACGCCAAACTCGTATTATTTTTGAATCCCCTGATTTTTTTTCAGTGCTGCTGGAAATAAGATCTGTTTGCTTCTGACTTCTGAGCAGTAACGAGGTGAATCACTGCTGCAAACACCTCCCGTGGACCACCCAGCTCCTCAGAGCTGGAAGCCACGAGTGCCAAAGTGCAGAACTATTTTCTTAACACGACTGAGGTTGCACGAGGCAAAACACTCCAGAAAAGGAGCAGAGTCCCCTAACGAGGTGGCCAAGTGAGAAGTGTGTTAATGAACACAGGCTGATTAATTTGCATGGAACCAAATCACATCTGGGTCAAAGGGGGAGCCCCAAACCCTGAGTGTAACATGTTCTCCTCAAGGACCCAACATGTGCGTGTGATTCAGATTTAAATAGCTTTTTCCCCCCCTCATAATTCTGGATAATTGTCCAACTCTGCATAAATTCTTTTTTTTTTTTTTAACTAAATAATAGTTAGGATTTTTGTTCCTCGCTGTGATTGGTCAGACCTTTCATTTTTGTAAGATTCTGTGACTTTCTGAAGAGTCCTGCTGGGCTTTTAAAAATCGTGGCTTGCAAATCACCATATCAAAAAACATGGTGCCAATCACATAAAATACAGAATTACATGGGTTTAACATTTATTTGTTGTCGTTTTTAATGAGAAAACATGGATCTTTTTTAACAGAATGCTGGCTGAGAGTCCTCAGAGCAAAATTGTCCATCTGTTATTGATGTTTGTACGTGGAATAATGTTTTGGGAGACCAGCTCTTAATCTGGGACACCAACCTCCACACTGAGCCTGTTTCAGGACACGTCAGGGGAGTCACCCTGGAATAAACCATAGGGAAATTCTGGGTTATGCAGATATGTCGAGGAGGGGGACTTAATAATTAAGACTTTGTAATTGGGAGGTTTGGGTCCTGGTCCAGGTTCACAGAAGCTAAAATTTAAAAAAAAAAAAAAAAAAAGCTGTCACAGAGCCCTGGGCAGCAGCACCAGGAGCACCGTGGAAATCAAGTCACTCCATACCCCTGGCTGATCCCTCTCCTGCTGAAAAACAGGGAAAAGCTCCCACTGTGAGCTCAGGAAGACATCTGGGCAGGGAGGAAAGGTTTGCCGTGCTGGGAGATCGGCAAAGTCTGCGTTAGGGCGCCAAAATGCACCACCCCGCTTTCCTGGCGGAATTTAAGGAGATTAAACACCTGCTGGCGCCTTCTTCCCGTTTCAGGTGCTTCTGATCATCAGTGGGAACCTGAGTTTCCTGAACTGGCTGACCATGGTGCCCAGCATCGCCTGCTTCGACGATGCCAGCCTGGCATTCCTGTTCAGCCCCCGGCGCGGGGCCGTGAGGGAACGGGCGGCGCGGATGCAGCTCCGACAGGGACAGGGGGAGAAGCTTCCCCTGGGTGAGTTCTTGCCAGAGGGGGAAAAGTTGGCCAGATGTGCTTGGCTCCAAAGCTCTCATCTCCTTTGGAGCTCAGCTGGGCAGGCAGGGAGGGCCCTCTGTGGGGTGGAGGCTGCCTGGACCTCGTGGTGCTGGTGGTGACGTGAAGCTGGTGGTTGGTTCATGGGGCACTGTGGGGACACTGCCAGGGGGAGATTCCCATGGGGACATTGCTGCCAGGACACATCCTCCATGCAGGGCTGGCGTCCACAGCAAGTCCAGGCAGCTGCAGCTCTTGAAAGTCCCTGCTCTTTGCTCTCATCCCAGCAAGCATCAGAATCCAACCCAAAATAAGGAGCTGGAGCTGCACAATTTATCTTGTGATTATTATCTTTTTGTCTTTTTGTTTTTCTTTTAATTTTGACCATTTGAAGTTAAGGATGAAACACCCAGTGTGATCTGAGGTGGGGTTAGGAGCTGGCTGTAGAAGCAGCAGTGTCCTCTCCTGCTCTCTCCTCCGTGGCACGGTGGTGAAGAGAAGGCTCCAGGGAGACCTTGGAGCCCCTTCCAGTGCCTAAAGGGGCTCCAGGAATGCTGGAGAGGGACTTGGGACAAGGGACTGAAGTGACAGGACAAGGGGGAATGGCTTCACACTGACAGAGGGCAGGGAGAGATGGGATACTGGGAAGGAATCCTTCCCTATGAGGGTGGGCAGGCCCTGGCACAGGCTGCCCAGAAAAGCTGTGGCTGCCCCATCCATGGAAGTGTCCAAGGCCAGGTTGGACAGGGCTTGGAACAATCTGGGCTAGTGGAAGGAGCAGCTGCCTGTGGCCACCACTTGCTAACAGGGGCAGTGTCACAGCAGGGAGTGAGTTCTCCAAAGCAGGGAAGAGGTGAACTCATGTTCAGACCATGAATATGGAAAAGCAAATACAAGGGGGGTTGTAAGTGGAAAAAAGGGATTGGTGTTCCCTTCCCAAGGCAGTTTTCCAGCAGCCCTGCTCCAGAAGAAGCAACAGTGGGATGTTTCTCGTGGTGCTGTGTAACAGATGTAGAGTTGTGTTTGTAGCATTTTTCAAAACCACACATAGGCAACAAATTGCCTGTAATATCAACAGCAATCACAGATGCTCATCTTTAAATACACTGAACATCTGTCAGACAAATGAAAAGTGTCAACAAGACTCAGCATCCCTCTTCAGTCCTTTCTCATCTAGCAAGAAGCAGCTTATTAACCAAAAATGTTGGTTCCAGCAGCTAATGCAGCTTCATTAAACTTTCTGTGTCCCTTATTTTACAGATTTTGCTGGGATAAACCTTAATCAGCTTTTCCCCTCCCGTAGCTTTGCTTTAGGGGCTAGGAGAGCCTCAAGCTTTCCTACCAACTCTGTTCATGCCTCCAGTCCTAAACAACACTCAGGTTGCACCTTCCTTTGAGGAGGAGAAGCCAAAGGGCCCCTCTTTGCTCTGAGTCACCATGAGGGGAAGGAAGATCCTGGGTTTGAGGCTCTTGCTCCTTTTTTGTCATGTTCCCCAGAAAACCTGACTAAGCCAGGGTGAGCAAGGAGAACCATCCCTGCATCCCTCCATACTGCTCTAGAGGGTTGGTGTGTCCCTGTTCCAAAATGGGAATCCATAGGGGTGGGATATCTGTAATATTCTGGGAATTTGGATTTCTGTGTGTTTTTTCTGCTGAGAAGGCAGGGGTTGTTGAGCTGTGTGCCAAGAGGCCCAGAGGAGCCCTCACCCCTGGGTCAGCAGAGCAGAACAGGAGGGTACCCAGCCATGCCCTGCTCGTGACCTGATTTTAGAAGGCTCTGGCCACATCCTTGAAGGGTTTGTGTGATTCCTGCTGAGACCTCCAGCTCCCATCCAGATCCCATTGGCTCATGTCCCGTGCTCCCTCCCCAGGTTTTGCTCCATCCTTGCCATCTGGATTATTTTTTTCCTTGGATTCACCCCTTTTTCTCTATGGCTGAGCAGCTGTGACCCCAAGGGAATGATGCCAATGATGGTCACCACCTGCTGAGGGACAAACACTCCATGCATGGCCGTGGACTGTGAGCTGAGGAGCCAAGTGGGGGGCTCTGTGTCTGTACCTGCTCTTTAATTACAGGGTAGGAAGTTCAGCCTGTCTAAAATAGGAAAAAAAATGCCCCGACAGGCTCACCCACAGCAGCCCAGGGAGCGAGGGGAGGCATCTCCTTCCCCATTCAAATGATTCTCCAGAAATGTTCTCAGACTAAACAATTATTAAGAGCTTCTGAGAGAGGTTCAAATAAACATCCCTCTCCTGCAGAGATAAGGGGAAAGCTCCACACAATTGCTTTGAATCTGATCCTTTGGCTGTTAATGTTAAATAAATTGAAAAGGGCCGTGAGGGAAGGAGCCCCTCGGGGGTCACCTCTGCTTATTTGTCTCATCGTGGCTGTGTCTGTCCACACCGGGATCCTGTGCTGCTCCTGCAAACCCCACTCCAAAGGGCTGGCAAAGCAGCACAGGTCTCATCCAGAAATGCTAAGGAGCAGGGATTTTGGAGGAGGAACATGAGCCCAGATGGTCAGAGCCTGGGGCAGCAGGAGGAGGCAGGAACGGGGCCGCGGGCGCTGGAGGAGCTCCACGCACGGCTCCCAAACCAGGAGGGTGATTCTGGGCAAGGTGCAAGTGCCAGCTGTGGTTTTTTCCCCCGTATGAGAGCGGTGATTAATGTTACATTGCAGACATTTTTCCTTTTAGCCCTTTCTCAGACTATTTAGAGACAGGCAGATCCGGGCAGCGATAGCCGAGGTCGGGGTGGGGGGACGGCGGCTGGGCCAGCACGGGGGGGTCCCCACGGGGAGGGGGAGCAGAGCCCACCACGGGGAGTGAAATCACCTTCCTCTGGCCTGGTTCTGTGTCCCACACAGGCTGCCACATCCGCAGGGTGGTGAACATCTCCTTCGGCCTCCTCCTTGCCTACCTCAGCGTGCCCGTGGTCCTGAACCTGCTCAACTCCAGACAAGTCATGAACACCTCCTTCAACCCCCTCAGGATAGTCAACACCTACGGAGCTTTCGGGAGGTACACGTTGTTTAATGGCACTTCCTGTGGCTCTGCTCCTCTCCCCAGGTTATTCCAGAGCCGCACAGTCTGCGTGCCTTCAATCTGAACAGGAATCCTTCCAGTAGACTGGGAATATCTGAGGGAGACGTGGAGAAAAGGAGCAGGTTTCTTTCCCACTGAACTACATTTTATGGAATATCTGTTTGTGAGAAGGAAGGAGAGAAGGAGCAGGTTTCTTTCCCCCCGAATCACAATTTATTTTCTTCGAGCTGCTTTTAATTGGCTCGTTGTGTCGATGCAGCAAACGGAACAGCGGGATGAAAATCTCCGTAAGAGAGTTCATCCAGTGGATACTCTTCACCATCACCAGCCCTCTTTATTTATGGGGAACCTCTCTTCCCCTGTGCACGTCTGCTCTCCCTCATGTAAATATTCACAGCAGTTCTTGGGTAGCAGATTTCGGGCCAACAAAAGGAAGTGCTTTTCCCAATGAGCGACTTGGGGAATTCACTGCTACAGGAAACTGTGGAGACGAAAGTATAAATGGCCTCAGAAAAGAAGATTTGAGAGGACAAGGCCAACAGCAGCCTGGCTGCTGCCTCCAGCTCAGGAAATCCCAGTCAGGGCTGCAAGGTGGGGTGGACAAGGGAAGCATCTCCAGCTGGGCTTGGAACCAGACTGGTTTGGGCTGGTTTTTAAGCATCTGAGTCTGGGTTTTTCTGGTGACTTCAGCTTAGGTGAGGCACAGCAGGGCTCAGCATAACCCTTCTTGTGTGCTGTCCCTCCCAGCCTCTTCCAGCTGGGAGAAAACAGGGCCAGACCTCTCTCCATGAACCTCTGGCTTTGCCACCACCTGGTCATGGTGGCCATGGGATGTTCCCCAGGGGCCTGAGAGGAGGGGTAGGACGGGCAGCTCTTGGTTAGTGGTCTCTGGACAAGGTCTCACAGGAGAAGCCAACAGTAAATCAGTATATTTTAGTGCAGGTGAAGCAGTTTGGCTGTTAAAGGTCTGGCCAAGCAGCTGCTGAAGGGGAGGAGCAGGTCTCACCACGGGCACTGGAGATGCAGAGGACACATCAGATGAATGTGATGTTTTCCCCAGTTTTTCAAACAGCAGAAATTTCTGTGGAAAGGAAAAAAAACTAGGAAAAAAATTATTAAAAATACCAACTAGGAAAAAGAAAATATTAAAAATACCAACACTGATTGTTGAAAAATGCCAAAATTTCTCCTCTTTTTTGAGAGTGGGAGAAATAACCCCTGAACCTCTTTGAAGGCTGGAGTGGGGAAGCTACGGGAGATTGTTTTCTTTGGGTTGTTGTTCTTTTTTCTTCTTCAGTCTATGGTTTCTGTTTCAACAGTTACCAGAACCTAAAGAGCATGTGATGAAATGCTGCTGTAATATGTTTGTAATTCCAGCCTGTGTAAACCAATAAAAAGAGGATTGCAGCTTATAATGAATATACGATTATGTGAAACTTGACATATTTTGAATCACACAGTAGGAACATACTTTTATTAGTAATTTGGTGTCCCTGATTTACAGTGTGTTTCTAACCATTGGGCAGCTGGCCATGGCTCATAACTCAGCCCAGTGCATAATACGGGATTTGGCTGGAGAATCCAGAAATCTATTAAATGTAGGTAACAATTATAAGCACAGAATTCCTTGGGTTGGGAGCATCTGTCCCTGGGAGCATCAGGGAAGAAGTTGGAGGCTGCTTGTTTCCAAGCTTTTGGTTTTTTGGGTTAGAGAAAGAGAGACCAAAGTATTAAAAATCTGAAGGGGTGTTGGGAGCTGGACAGCTTTGATGGGCAGATTGAGGGAGTTCTGTGTTCCTTACGGAAAGCAGCTCTTGGGGGCAGGGAGTGTCACTGGCAGCCCGTGGAGGACTTGGTGGTGGTGTTTTCATGGGCACTCCCCGTGGCCTGGAGTTTGCCATCCCCACTGCTCTGTCACAGAGGGAGTCACACATGGCCTGCCTCTGCTCCACCCATTTCTGTGGGAATCATCTCTCTGGACCACAGTCCCTCCTGGGACTGGCCCAGCTGCAGGTGAGGGAGGGAAGGACGTGGAATTTGAAGCTTTCCCTGTGCTTTGCTGCTGCACAGGGGAAAGGCTGCTGGGCCCAGAGGTTCTCTGTGACTTGGCCCATCAGGTGCCAGCTGTACCACCAGGCCAGTGACTCATGTTCATGAACCAGTGTTTGTAAATTTGGTATCAGGGAGAAATTGTTCCCTGTGAGGGTGGGGAGCCCTGGCAAAGGTTGGCCAGAAAAGCTGTGGCTGCCCCATCTCTGGGAGTGTCCAAGGCCAGGTTGGACAGGGCTTGGAGCAACCTGGGATAGTGGAAGGTGTCCCTAAGGGAACAAGATGAGCTTTAAGATCCCTTCCAACCCACACCATTCCGTGATTCTAAGCTTTTACATGACTTCAGACAAATCACAGTGTCCTGTTGTATCCCACAGCATTACCAAGGAGAGGACAGAAGTCATCCTTCAGGGGACATCCAGCCTGGATCCCAACGACCCCACTGCTGTGTGGGAGGAGTTTGACTTCAAGTGCAAGCCTGGGGACTTGAAGAGGAGGCCGTGCCTCATCTCCCCCTACCACTACCGCCTGGACTGGCTCATGTGGTTCGCTGCCTTCCAGGTACCTGCCCTTGGCTGCTCAGAGACCTGGGTCTTCCTCGACCAGGAAAAACAAATAGCATGGATTTACCCTGTGTTGGAATGGTGGGGGAACGCTGGAAACCTTGGCTGAGTTAGTTTTATTCCCAAAGGGTGTCTGCTGCTGCTGTAATGGAACTCCTGGCAGTTTTCTGGGAGGTTATTTCATTGTCTCTCAGCAATAGGAAGGATCAGTGTCAGGGGGACACCAGCTCAAACTGCCCACCTGCCTACACGTGGATAAAGGGTCCCTCAAAATGTTTTCCCCACGTGGTATCAGCAGACAGGTGACAGCCATAAATTACATAGGGGGGGGGAACTTGTAACGTTAATTCTCGTGTATCTTTGAGCTGATTTTGCAAACCTTGCCCGCGTGACGCGAGAGCTTGGACTGGGTTTTACAAAACTGAGGCTTGAGTGGCGTGAAGCAAGCCCATCTCAGATTTTCCCTTTGTTCCTGCATCCTCTCCTGGAATATCCTCTTCCCTCCTGCCCCAAACTCCTCCGTTGGCTTCCTCTGTGGTGTTTTCGTTCCGGCGCCGTTGGCATTCCTGGGCGATGACATAACGCTGGCGCTTTGGCCATGGTTTGGGTATTTACCCCGCTGGTTTGTGTGTGCTGGAATTTCATTTAATCTGCATTAGGTATGCTTATCCCCCAGGAAAACCACAGCCAAGCCTCCAGCTCCAGCCGGCAGCGCTGCCGGAAAGGCGCAGAGGGTGGGTGGGAGCTGCTGGTTTAAACCTGGGCTTTGGGAGGAGAAATCAACTCATCCAAGCAAAGGAGGCTCTTTCTGAGATGAGAGAAGGGCTGTCTCCAGGGTAGGAATGTCCTGAAGGTTTTAGAATAGAGAGGGATCTGAGGTTTAAAGCTGAAGGAGGGCTGGGCACGAGTCCTGCCCAGAGGTGAGGCCGTGCCGAGGGATGCCGGTGCATCCCAGTTCCATCTCTCCACAGGGCCAGGCCAGGTGTTCGTGTACCCAGGAAGGAGGAGGAAGAGGAACTAACTCAGCCTCTTCACATCTTTATTATTAGTTTTCAGTCCCTTATTAGTGTTTAGTTCCTCATTATTAGTGTTTGATTCACTGGAAGGTTCCCCCAAGGGTTTCTGCTCACCTGGACACCGGGGGTTGCTGCACAGCAGCCTGTTGAAGTGTGTCCACAGCAGCTAATTAGCAGCAATTAGCACTGTGGGTCTCCTGGCAGTGGCAGGAGGAGAGGGCATCCCTCCCATAGGGTGGGTGTGTCAGTCTGAAGCCCGTCCATCACCTCCCACTATGGAACACCATCTGGAAATGGGTCTGTTGCCCCTTCCCAGCCATCCCAGCATGTGCTACCTACAGTGCTCCCATGTCCCTCTTGCCCCTGGGGACTTCCCTGGGGGCCCTCAGTGCACACAGGTCCCTGTGAAGCAGTTTCAGGTCCTGCTTAGAAGGGGCATTAACAAAAGGTGCAGAAAGGAGAAAAAAACCCTCTGTAAAGTGGAGATGACTTGTGGAAAACAGTGGGAAGGCGCCTGGGCACGGCAGTGAGTGTTTTCAGCTCGGGATGTTCAGGCATGTAAATACCTGCTTAAGCATGGAAGTAAATCCCATTTGGAATGGCCGAGTTTGAGGACTGAGGAGCTGCATATTTGGTGCCAACTGCCCTCCCTGGGCAGCCAGAAAAGCCCCTGTTGTTCGGGTGTTGTTTTGCCTCGAGTCCTGCAGGGCTGTGGAAAGGATGGGGAACCATGAGTTGAAAGCCCAGAAGTTTGTGCAGCCAGAGCAGTTTTTCAAAACCCGCGTGGTAGTTTACAGAGTCCATAAAACCGAGTTACTTCAGCCTCTGGATTAGATTTAATTTGTTTTCAGAAGCTCTGGACTGTTTCTCCACCACCGCTCGCCGCCTGCCCCGTCGCTCCGAGCCGGCGGCCGCGGGGCTGGTTTTGCAGTTCGTTGGCAGTGGCCAGGTAAGGAGCTGACATATCCAGCTCTGACAGGCTGTGGAAAAGCCAAGGACTTGGGGGAAGGATATTTACCATCCCTTTGTGCTGCTTCTGACAGGTTCCTCTTTGCACCTCATCACCGCTTGACATACGACGCCTTCCCGCGCTCGGGGTTTCCTGCAAAACTTTCCACCTTGGCTGTAGCTGTGGGATTCACTTTGAAGCTCTGGAACAGGGGGAACCAGGCCCTTGGCACAGGGAGGGGGAGCCAGGCCCTTGGCACAGGGAGGGGGTGACCACCAGCACAGCCCTGGTGGGGTCTGGTGGTGCTGCTCCACCTCTGAGTCACAATTTATTAGTTGCTGCCTCTTAATCACCGTGCCAGCAGTGCCATAATTACACGTAATGTAACGTGGCATTATTTTCCAGGAAACAATTTTCATGATGTTAATTTTATTATCTAAAAATAATGTGCCTTTTCACTTGTTTTCTAAATCCCCTCTTTGTTCCTGTGTCTCGCCATCTCGAGGGTGCTGTGGCTCTGAACTGAAGCCCTTCATTTCGTTCTGGCAGGGGCAGAACCCATCCAGAAACGTGTCTGAGTTGCTTCTTCCTGTCTGCAGAAGGGGAAAACCCCCCAGGAACGTGGGGGAAATCTGTGGGACCCTTTTCAGTTGTTTCTCAGCAGTGCCTCAGCTGGGCCTGCTGATCCCCTGGGCACTGGGGGCAAAGGGGGCCGGGGGGGCTCCCAGCAAAACTAACGTGGCCATCAGCCAGGAGCTGATCTTCAGGTGCTCCTTGGTCAGGTTGGTCACCCAGGACCACTCACCCCCATCAAAGCCATTTAAACCAAGGGCTGAGTCAACCTGATGCATGTTCTGGGATAATGTGATTTTAACTGAAAGGAATGGCACATTTGCAGATGCCACCAGGCTGTGAATGAACCCTGTGGAGAATCAATCCCTGAATGGTTTTGGGAGGGACCTTAAAGACCACCCAGTCTCACCCCCTGCCACGGGCAGGGACACCTTCCACCAGCCCAGGTTGCTCCAAGCCCTTTCCAGCCTGGCCTTGGACACTTCCAGGGATCCAGGGGCAGCCACAGCTTCTCTGGGCAACCTGTGCCAGGGCCTGCCCACCTTCTGAGAAGGGAGGAAATAGTGGGTGAAATGGCAGAATCTGATTTAATCTCACAAAATTCAGGTTAAGCATTAGGAATAACTTTCCTCCCTTGACACTTGCCTGTGTTAGTGCAAAGCCATCCTATTTCTACAGAAGCTGGAGGCAAATTGTTAAGGCTTTATCTGTCCTCCAGCTACTGATGCCAACCCTCCTGTAATTATTTGACTTCTTTGTGGTGGCATTTTAGAAAGAGCTCAGCCATCACAACCCAGCGCTGAGCTGGGCTGTGCTACTGGCACAGAAATGCAATTTCTGGCAGGCTGTGGGTGGAATCAGCATCGTTGATGAATAACAAACCAGAAAACAAAATGCTGCTCATAGTTTTGGGGCTTCGAGTCGGCCAGTCTTGCTGGTAGTGGGAAGTCTGGGACTTTACAAAAGCCAGTTGTTTATCATCCCAAGGGCTTGCTCCCCACCAGTGGCAGCAGTGGAAAAGCCTTCAGTGCTCTGAGTAAGGAAAAATCAAAGGGAAGGCTTTTCCTCTCCTTACTATGGCATGGAGGGTATTAATTCTGTTTGAGGACTGCATTTGGCCAGTGCAGAGGCACCCTCTTGGTGCTTCCCAAATAATTGCTGCTCAAGAACAACAAAGCTGTTGCTGTCTTCATATTGGTTTTAAAGCTCAGGGAGGGTCTTGCTGGATTGTACCTTGAGGCTGCTCCAGAAGTCTTTTGGGACTCTCTCAGGAGCAATGTGCTTTTTCCAGATATGGTGTTGCTTATAAATAATCTTCAGCTGCCTCCCTGAGAGGAGAGGGAACCTCCAGCAGCAGGATTGATGCCCTGAGGTTCTCCCCCGGGTCAGGGAGTCGTGCTGGAGACTTCACGTTATCACGGCACGAGCTGGAAGAGCCGAGGAGAAGTAACACCATTTATAGAGGAGGCAGATGGATGTCTTGGTGAAATGTTTTATTCAAGCCTCTGTTATCTCGGTCTCCCAGCCAGAAGGTGCTTCAGGAAAAAGCTGCACGGCAGCAGAGTGGAGGAGGAGGTGTTGGTAGTGCAATAAAACCTCGGCCTCGTGCTCGCCGTACCGAGCTCAGCCTTTTACATTTCCTTTCTTCCCCCTTCTGCAAACACAGGCCTCAGCTCACTTCCATTTTCCATTGCAGCATTTTGGTCCCCGTTCAGCTGGGGAGGGTTTGATTTTCCCCTCTCAGCTGTGTTTGGTTGTCTCCCTGTGAATGTGAACGATTCCAAAGCCCTGAGCTGAGCTCACGGGAGGACTCGCCTCCAGCAGCACCATTGCCCAAAAGAAGAGCCCAAAAATCCCCAAGCAGCCTGATAGCCTATCGTGCCGTGGGCTGTACAAATAGAGTCAGACCTTGTCCATGCAGGGAATGCTTCTTGTCTGCAGTGGCCCTTGTACCTGCCTGTCTAGACTCTGTTCTGGAACAAAGTGACTTTTCTCTCCCGATACAGAGGTGATACGGGAGCTGTGCCAGCTGTGCTGTTTCCCTGGATAGGTGGGATCGAAGAGCTGGTTCCCAAAGTCTTGCTCTGCTCTCTCATGCAGCCTTTTACTCCTGCCTCCTTCAGGGAGCAGCTGCTTTCCCAAGGATTTTCTGATAGGATGGAGTAAGGGGTGGGTTTCAGTGAGTAAGTGCCCCTGCTGAGATCCTGTACCTTAGGCCAGACCTGGGGAGACACAGCTTGTCCCTTTGGGAATCTAATACAAAGGAAGAGATGGAATTAGGGGGGAATCCTTCCCTGTGAGGGTAGGGAGGCCCTGGCACAGGTTGCCCAGAGAAGCTGTGGCTGCCCCATCCCTGGCAGCATCCAAAGCCAGGTTGGACGGGGCTTGGAGCAACCTGGGCTAGTGGAAGGTGTCTCTGCCCGTGGCAAGGGGTGGGACTGGATGAGCTTTAAGGTCCCTTCCAACCCAAACCATTCTAGGATTCTGTGTGGTTATTTGAGAGAATGAGAAATGGTGTGACCTGACCTCAGGCCTTCCTTGGTTGAGTCACTGGTGGAGTGGAGTGGCAGCAAACAGCAGTGGCTGCAATAATACGAAATAACAAAGGGGTGAGTTTGTTGTGCCCTGTTTTCTGTGGGACATTGAGAGTGTCCCCTGATAGCCCATGTTCCCTAAACACTGACAGCTGAAGGTGCTTAGCTAAGGAAGGGGAAACAGCAGAGGACAGAGCAGTGTGGATATCGAGTGCAGATATCCAGGGTGGTGGAATTCCCGCCTCACGTCCCGCGGCCGGGACACAAAAAACGCGGGAAATGTGACCCTCCCCTGCCCCTGTGTCAGCCACCAGCTCCGATGTGAGACCGTGCAGGGCTCCCAACCCCGGGAAATAATAACCCCGGGCTCCTGTGCCAAGTTTCCAGCTGTTCCCACATGTGCATCTCGGCGTTCCCTCCTCCCGAGCGCCCGTGCCAGCACCGAGATTCAATAAACCACCACACTAATCCACAGTCCTTTTTCATTAAATGACCAATTAAAGCCAGAGGAAAAGGGCTCCTATTATTATTATTTCAGTTGGGAACATGTTCCCCGTAGTGCTGGGGGGGTTTTATGTGTGTTTTTTGGGATGATAACGGTCCCTCTGCTCTGTTATCTGCACAGTTTGGTTGCTACCGTGGCTCCTTGGCCCGGCTCCTCGCTGTTCCTGACTTAGCACTGATTTGGTTTTAGGTTCTGTAAAGTTATTAAATACTCCTGTACACAAGTTAATGTGTTCAAGGTGAGAACACTGCTGGCAAAGTGGCTGAGTGGAGAGGGCAGGTTGGAGAGACATCTCAGTGTTGCTCAGGAGGTGCAGGTGCCACGTGTGGGTGAGAAAAGGAGCAAATCCCTGTCCCAGAGCAGCATTTGGGGCAAGACTGGCACAGAAAGATGGGGGGAAATGTTAACTGAGTTGATGGGGTTTTTCCATGTTTAGGTGCCTTAATTGTTTTCTGTGGTAAAACAGAAAGAAAATCCTCAAAAAATAAAAGGACTGTGGCATTTCCCTCCTCTGGGGGTGGCTGGTCCCCCACTTACCCAGGCTGTGTGGGTCCCTGGGTCCCCAACAGTCCCAGCCTGGGTTCAGCACTGGCCCTGCATGTCCTGGCAGGAGCTGCAGTCCTGGGAGCCATCTCTGTGCAGGGTCAGTCCCTCTGCTTCTCTCTGTGCTTGGTGAAGACCCAAACCCTAAAGATGACCCCAAAACATGCCTGCCCACCTTAAAACAACACATGCATCTATCCTGGATTTTTTGTTATTATTACTAATCCACCAGGTGGTTCAGGCTCTGTTTTGCAGACTCAGAGCTGGCACTGTCAGCAAGTCCCCCCATCCTGACCATGCACACCCTGTTCAGGTCTGAGGCTCTGGATCCACAGAGGAGCCATCACCTTCCCACCTCGGGGTGTGATGCTTCCCTGGATGCAGCCCAGATCTGCTGGACTCCTTTTTTCCCCTCCCTTTGCCACCATCTCATTTTGCAAAGTAATGAGTTAACCGGTGGGATCCTCGATCCTGGATCCTGGATCCTGCTGGACTCCAAACCCTGGGCAGGGGCAGGATCCAAACCCTGGGCAGTGGGGGATCCAAACCCTGGGCAGGGGCAGGATCCAAACCCTGGGCAGTGGGGGATCCAAACCCTGGGCAGGGGGTGGGGCTGTGCCGGGTGGAAATTTCTCACCGCAGACTTAATGCTGGGGCCAGACGTGTTGTAAATTTTACAAGAAAAACACTTTACGAACCAGAAGTCCAACTCTCGTGTGCAGGGAGCTGCTAATTAACAGTTTGGAGGCCACGGGAGCCAGGGAGCCGATCCCGCCCTCCCAGAGCCTCCAGGTTCTGAATCAGCCTTGGAAGGTGTGGGGACCTCCATCAAACTTTAGCTGGGACAGCCTGGTGATTCCTGTTTCTGTTCTCCTGTTCCTTCCCAACTTGCACACAGGAACCCCCCAAATCTCCCAAACTCTCCCAGAAACAGCGCTTCAAATCGTGCAGAGCACTGGAAAACAGGATGTGCAGGGAGGCAGGGGGTGCTGAAGATCTGACTCGTGATCTTTGATCTCTGCAGTCTCACACCTCTGGGGAGCTGCACACCCGTGGATTCCCCACGCTGCAGGTCCCAGAGCGTCCCCCACACTCCCAAATCCCAGCCTGAGCCGAGCAGGGCAGAAACCCCTGGAGGCAGAGCTGCCCTGGATGGGCAGATTTTCCATCTCCTTTCTCTCCCGTTTCCCGTAGCAACGGAAACAACAAACTCTGCCGATCGGAGGGGTTGGCAGAGTGGCTTTGCCTCGATGTTGTGTGTCACTCACAGCCCTGCAGGTACAGCTCCCGGGTTTCGCTTTCCCACAGTGTCCCCTACTGCTGGGAGTCCAGATTCCAGTCAGGAACACGCTGGAAAAGGAGGGGGAAAAAAAAAAGAAATCTGAGTGAAGGACAAGGTGCAGAAAGTCACAGAAAGAAGGAGAAACGTTTTTTATGGAGCCTCAGCAAGAATCCCTGGGAAGAGCAGGAATGCATGGGTTCCTGGGGGGAGGTAAATCATAGGATCAGAGAATATCTGGAGTTGGAAAGGATCCAGAAGGATCATGGAGTCCCAGCTCCCTGCTTCTCTCAGGGAGAGAGTCAAGCTCTGCCACTGCAGCCTGGGCTGCCCATCCCAGAGCTGCTCCCTGTCAGTGGCTCCAGGGGGGAGGAATGTAAAGAGGATGCATCACATGGAAGGAATAAAGAGGAGACAGGAGCTGGCAATAGAGAAACCACTTTGTTCTGTTTTCCCTTGGATAACACAACAGGGGAAAACAACCTGGTTTAAAGTGATGGATGGATTGTCCTTCCAGATGTGCCATTACTGTTCCCCTGGGGAGTTTGCTGCTAAAATAAATTCTTTAAGTTGACTATTTGAGAGCAGAATGGGCAAGAACACTCCAAGTATGGCAGAGATGAACTCAGTGGAGCTCTCCCTGCTCCCCACAGGTGCCAGAGTCTCCCTCTGGACCTCGAGGTGTTGGATCCCATGGAATGTTTGCTGAAACAGTGGGAAGTTCATTATTTACCACCCAAATGAGCTGAAATCTCTCCCCAGAGGCCACACAGGAGCCTGTAACACCGGTAACCCTCCAGGACAAGCCCGGCAGGGCCTAACATTTCTATTTCTTCTCTCTCCCCCAAGACCTACGAGCAGAACGAATGGATAATCCACCTGGCTGGGAAGCTGCTGGCCCAGGAGGAGGAGGCCTTGTCCCTGATGGCCACGAACCCCTTTGCAGGCAGAGAACCCCCCCGGTGAGTGTGGAGCTATCCTGGGGGAGCTGGAAGCGGCCGGGCTGCGCGTTGTCCCCGTCCCAGGTGTGCCCAGGGCGGTTTCTGTTCGTGGCTGGGTTTGTGTTTTGTGGAGCCCAGGTGGTCTCAGGTGGGGTGGGTTGGATGAGCACACCAAGGTGCTCCCTGGTGGGGACCCTTTGGATGATCCCATTCCCCAGCAGGTCCGTGGAGGGCCCAGCGTTGCTTCTCTTGGCCAGAGCCGGTGACTTCTGAGGTGGTTTCCTGCCCATCAGCTTTAGAGGGTTTTTGTTTTGTTTTGTTTTGTGAGCTCAGTTCAAAACCCACCGTTCCTGTGGACCTCCTGAGGTGTTTGAGAGACAAAAACAGCCCCGCAGAAATGGTTGTTTTTGTGGACGCTCGCCTTGGAATTGTTTTTGTTTTCAAGGAAGAGACAAAGCAAACACCAGGCAGGGAAAGGCACAGATGAAAACTCCGAGGTTTTTACACAAAGGGAAACATCTCACAAAAGGGTCTGTTTTGTTGCTGAGGTTATTTTTAGCTGAGAAAACATTTTTTGGGGGCATTTTGGATCAACTCAAGTAATATTATGCTCTTGCTAATATTTTCCGTTTGAGGCTCTTGGGATGCACTGCAAACAGGGATGGAGGTCCAGAGCACTGTGTGGAATGAACTTCCCCTGGAACCCCACTCATGTTTTTCCCTCGGGATCCCAGGTGTGGGTCATATTTTGGGTTTTGGAGAGCCAAATCCAAGCATATGGGTGGGCCCTGAGCAACCTGGTCTAGTGGAAGGTGTCCATGCCCATGGCAGGGGGTGGAACTGGATGATTTGAAGATCCCTTCCAACCCAAACCATTCCAGGATTCTCTGATCCTCTGATCCAGATTTTTACCTGAGTTGAGGGCAAGGGTTGTGAGCACAGGTGGGTGCTCACACCTGGGATGGTGGTAAAATGCATATAGAAATAAATAAAATATTCCTTTTTTTGGTTTTAAGCAGCCCCTTGTTGCACATCAAAGCTCCTGGAGGGGCTGACGAGCCCCTGCAGCCACAGCAGAGCCCTGGGCACATCCCCATGGGAGAGCCACGGTCTGCACCATCCAACCTGGGTGTAAGAAGGTTAGATTGGATTTTAGGGAAGAATTCCTTCATGGAAAGGGCTGTCCAGCCCTGGCACAGCTGCCCAGGGCAGGGGTGGAGTCCCCAGTCCTGGAGGGGTTTAAAAGCCGTGTGGATGTGGCACTTGGGGACATGGGTTAGTGGTGAGCTGGGCAGTGCTGGGGGAACAGTTGGACTGGATGGTCTTAAAGGGTTTTTCCCAACCTAACTGATCCCATATCCTTGGCAGGACACCTACTTTTTCAGTCAAGACCCCTTAGCAATCTTCCCCTGCGAGCAGCACCCTCAGCGCTGACAGCAACGATCACGTTTCCGTTATAATTTCATTTCAGCTGTGAACAAAAAACCTTAAATCCGACCCTTAGCAGTAACACCTGGAAAGAAAAGACAGTTCCATGTGGCTGTAGCTCCAGTGGCTTCCAGAGGCCATCCCTGTGCCCTCACCCAGGATCCAGAGCCCACCTGTGGCTGCTGCCAGCCTTCATTCCCACCCTGGCCCTGCTCCCTGCAGTAGCTGGGTGGAAAAAAACCCCTAATTTTCCTACCATATTCCCCCCCCTTCCCTCCACTCTAAAGGGAATTTTGAGACTTAATTATTTTCATTCCCTGCTAGACTAAATAATTAGGGGAAGGGACTGTTTTCCATAAGAACCTTACGCTCCATCCTCCACGGAGTTTGTTCTGTTAATGGAAACTCTACACCTTAAATAGCCAAGGGACTTTCAGAATGAGTTAATGCCTTCGAAATGAAATTTCGGAGACCAAAGTTTGGAGGTTTCTTTACAACTCAAGAAATTATAGTATTTTTTCAAGTGTGATAAACTTAAAATGAGAAACAGGTGACTGATTAAAAATGAGGGTATTGTTGAGCCCAGCCTGGCTGAGCGTGAAGCTGGACTTGAATCCTGGGGATGTTTGGGGAATGTGGATTTACAAAATATTCTGGTGCAGCGGATAGTTCATAAAACACCAGCCCTCATAAATCTGAACAGGAGGGCTTTGGCTGAGAAATTAATAAGTGTTTAACACACCATCATGGAAACAGGCTGCAACAATAAAAGAAAACAAAAATCAGGTTTTGCCTACAGAAGGGGGGGGAAAAAAAAACCAACAGGTTTTTGGGTTTGACCTGAAGTGTTCGGTGTCTCTGATATTAAATCATGTTCACTTTAGGACTTTTATTCCAATTATAGTAGCACTTTGTTGAAAAAGCCCCAACATGTGTGTGAAGCCCTGGATTTGTAGTGGTGGTGTTAGTGAGGGAGGTGGTGCTTCCCTCTGGATGCAGGAACGCGGGAAGAACGTGGCATTTGGGGTTCTTTTTTTTAATTATTTGATTGCCCATCTGTTTTCCAGTTGTGCCAGAGTTACAGGACTTTATACCTGGGGCACATGGGCCTGGATTGCCAGGCTGTGGAAGTCACTGTGGACCCTGGCAGAAGGTGTGGAGGTGCTTTTCCATGGGATCTGTGGAGAATATCCCAAGCCATGGGAAGGGCTTGGTCATATTTGGACATTGTAGAAGCCAGTGTGGGGTTTGGACCCCCCCCCAGAAAGGGTTAAAGGGAATTCTAGAGCTGTTGGGAGCAGGCAGGGAGTGGGATTTCCTGGAAAATCTGGGTGCAAGCTCTCTCCCAGAATGTTTTTGGAGGAGACAGGAGTGGTGCTCATGGGCGCCTGGGAGGTGACAGGATATTCCTCTGAGGTGAAAAAGTATAAATGCTCTTGCCAGACCTTGCAGGAGCCTCGGGGTCAGTGGCACTGCAAAACAACCCATAAAACTGCCCTTACCCTGCAGACTCAGGCCCTGCTGAATTTATGATCCCTCCCCCTGCCAGGGCAAGAGCGGGCAGGAGAGCGATGATGGAGGCTCTGCTGCCGTGATGGATTTGTGCTTTCCACCTCCACCACTTGCTCCCTGATTTACAGCAGAGTGGGAAACCCTGAGATAAAAGAAAAACAATCAAAAAAAAAAAAAAAAAAAAAAAAAAACCAAAAAAACCCCCCCCAAACCCCAAAGACACCCCGTGTTTTGGTTTCTTTCCCGCTCCCTCCCAGCCCGCCTTGCCCTGTCAGGCCATTAATTCCACCAGAAAGCACCGGCTCGGGTGTTTTCCCTGGAACCCCTCAGCTGTTGCAGGGAGACAGCTGCACCCTCTGGAACTAATTACAGCTGTCTGGGAGATTTACCCTCCGTCCCAACAGCTCCAATATTGCTGCTAATTTTTAACACGTCCAGTTGGGCGCTGTCAGAAGGGGCTGATGTACGAGCGAGGCTCGGCTGGGCTGTGGCGCAGCTGCTGCCGGGCACCTGCGGGGCTGGAGGGCTGGGGGCACAACACCAGCCTCGGTATTTTTAGCCCTTCTGCCCCCTCCCCGAGGCCGTGGCCTTGCCCAGTCAGGGTGGGGGTGGAGGGTGGGTGCTTGCCCAGAGGGGTGGTGGCAATGTGGGTCCTCCTGGGCGCTGGGTGATCCTCTGCTTTCCATCAGCTCCATCACTCTCCTCACGCCTCTGCTGGGCTCAGGAGTTGCCCAAGGGGCCTTTGGGTCCCTTGTCCTTATTGTCATAGCACAGAGGGTTTGCCTTCTCCTTGGAATGCCATCCAGTCCCACCCCTTGCCATGGGCAGGGACATCTCCCACTAGACCAGGTTGCTCCAACCTGGCCTTGGACACTGCCAGGGATGGGGCAGCCACAGCTTCTCTGGGCAACCTGTGCCAGGGCCTCCCCATTCTCACAGGGAAGGATTTCTTCCCAAAATCCCATCTAATCCCACCTTCCTTCAGTTTAAAACCATATTCAAATGGTTGCTGGTGCCCGTTGCTTCCCAAGGAGCCAGGAGCTGTGTTTGCTCAGTAAATCCTGGGAAACTGCTTGCAGCCAGGTTAATCCCTCCTGACCTGTCTGCCTCCCCTGACCCACGAGTCCTGCTCATCCTCCTCCATGTACGAGTGACCACCTGGGGCCTCAGACTCCTTGTGATGCAGGTGAGGTCCCACAGCTCCTCCGTGGCCTTCTTGAAGATGTTCCCGTTCCTCCAGAGCAGGAAGCGAGGTTCCTGCAGGTTCAGTCTCCAAGGCTTGTGGATCTCTTCCAGCAGCTGGAAGGTCTTTGTGTGAGCCCCAGAGTTGCACAGAACACCAGCACCTGCTGCTCAGGTGACCTGCTGTGATTTCCTGGTCTGCACAAGTGTCTCACCTCGGTTACAACCTGTCCTGGGCTCCAGGTGAGGCTTGTACCCCCTAAAATGATGGACTCTGGGGCGTTAACGCTTTCCCTGTGAGTGCAGGAGGGTGTTCACTCCCTGAATCCCAGGAGGAGGGAGCGGGAGCAGTGAGGCAGGGCTGGAGGAGCTGGGAAATCCCGTAATTTCGGGATTGAGGCACCCAGGTAGGTTATAAATGCTGGGAGAGCTTGTAAACTCTGTGAGCCCTGAAATGAGGGGCTCCAGTGAGTATTAAACTCGGCAGCTTTTACATCATGAGCCCTGCAAGGAAATATTCCTATGGGTTCCAGGTTTTCTGCCTGTCTCCCACAACCCCAACCCCAGGAAGGACAGAGAGGATGGATAGCTCAGGGTGTGGATGCTGCTGCTGTGTTTGGATTCCCAGATGAATGTTGGTGTCCAGAGGCATTCCCTCTGCAGTTTTTCCTGCTGCAGCCACGGGGAAGGCTCTTTGGTCCCTCTGTTATCACAATGGAAAGCTCCAAGTCTTGTGTCCCAGAGAGGCTGGGGGTGCAGGAAAGCGCTGTGGGCTGTACAGCTCATCCCTGGGCGGGTGGTTCAGCTCCTGGAAGAGCTCATCTCCATGGAGCTTACAAATTCCTCAGCCCACAGAGCTGTGCAGTTCTGTCTCCATGGATCCTTATCCCGAGGTGGGCTGTGCATCCCAGTACTCCCGGTGGAGCAGACTGGGGGAAGCCTAGAGGTGGGGAGGGGGCACTGGGGGGACTCTCAGATGGATTTGGGCTCTGAGCAGAGCTTTGGTTGGATAGAGAGGCAGAGTTTGTGGCACAGAAATGCCTCCTCAGTGGGCCGTGGTCGCTTTGATGCTCGCACGGTTCTGGTTTTACACGCGGGGCCTTTGATGGCAAACGCTGTCAATGGGCTGGGAACAGATGGGAGAAATCATCCCAAATCAGATGAGAGATGTGAGTTAATCTGGGCAGGCAGGGCCATTTGGAAGGATGAGGAAATTTTCATTCCAGAGGGGCTGTGGGACAGTCCTTGAGGTTGGGGAGAAGGTGCCTGTGGCTGAGCAGAGACATCTCCTGACGTCTGGGTCTGCCCCAGAGCTCAGATAAGGCAACTGTGCTCTGCATCCCTCGAAAATGGGAGTTTTGCCACGTGCTGTGGGGGCACATGGAGGTGGGTCCAGCCTGGGAGATGCTCTGCAGTCACTTACTGAAGGCAAAACCCCAAAGCTTGGTGACAGTGGGGGAAGCAGGAGAGGGACTGGCATAAAATCAGCCTCTGGAGCTCTTCTGGGAGATGGAACTGGATTTGGGTTTGGAATTCAAGAAAGCAATCAAGCAGCACAGCTTGGGAATCTCTGACTGTCCCAGAGAGGAGCCTTGGGGTGCCTGGACCTGGGGGATGTGGCTGCTCAGTAGCACTCTAATTATTAACAGGAAACTTTGTGCTCCTGCAAAGGAAGTCCTGTGGGAGTAACATTTCAGCCCAGTTTGGCTTTTCCCAGCCTCAGAAAAGAGAGATGTAGGAATGGCCCTGGCTGTAAAGGAGCCTGCAGCTGTGGGGCAGCATTTTGGGGGGTGAGATGCAGGTTTGTGCACCTCAAACCTGAGCCAGGGCTGTGGCATTGCCCCCTGTTCCCATTTACCTTCCTTCCTCCTCAGAGGAGGGGGAAACATGGAGATTGTAGAATCATAAAATCCTGGAGTGGTTTGGGTTGACAGGGACCTTAAAGCTGATTTCTATCCACCCCCTGCCATGGGCAGGGACACCTTCCACTATCCCAGGTTGCTCCAAGCCAGGTCCAACCTGGCCTTGGGCACTTCCAGGGGTGGGGCAGCCACAGCTTCTGTGGCAAACGTGATGGGTGTGATGAACACAGAATGCCAGAGTCCTTCATGTTGGGATGGGCTGGCAGCAAACCTTGACTGGGCACAGCTTCGTGCGTGCCCTGCACTCTGCCCCGCTCCCCTGGGCGTTCCGGAGGCGAGCGCTGATGGCAAATCCATCAGAGTTGTCCCTGATTATTTTAGCGGCGGGAAGGAACTCTCCGAGGCGCCGCCCCGGGATCCCGCAGCTGCGGTAGCGCCGTGCCCCGCTCAGTAGCGGGGTTTGTATTTTAGTAGTGGAGCAAAGCAGGTCTAAATGAGCACTGACACGACTTTGACATTTTTATTTGGTGGGGTGTTTTATGGACTCGCCCCGCGACGGCGGCGACGCGCTCGGGGGCCGGGGAGCAGTGGGGTGTTACTGGGGCCTTGTCAGCACCCCCACATCAAGGGGGACCCAACCCCCCGACCTGCAGCGTGGGCAGCTCCCGGAGTGTTGCCCGACACCGCTGAATGCTGCTTTCTGCACCGCCTTCAAACCCGCTCCGCTGGCGGCTCCCGGAGCGGCCGCACCACGGACACGCTCGGAGCCGCCCGATAAACCAGCCGGGCCAGAGGGGTGGTGGGGGAGCTGGGGTGGCAGTCAGACCCTCTGCCTAAAATATCCCAGGCAGAAATACTCCAGAGTTGCCTCAGGAAAGAAAAAACTATATTATTCCTGCTTTTGTAATTATTCTTCTTTTCATCTTGGCCGTGCAGAGCTGTGTGGGGAGTGCGCGGGGTGGGGGTGTTGAAGCTCCTCTGCCTCTGGCACCATTCCTGTTTTGATGCCAGCATTCCTAAATGGCATCAAGAGGAGCCCAGGGAGCCCCACACTGTCTTGCTGCAGCAGGGATGGCTGTGTTGGTGCTGCCAGCTGTGGGCATCCTGAGGATGGATGCATGCATGGATGGATGGATGGATGGATGGATGGATGGAGCACCAGGATGCAGAGCCAGCCAGGCTGGACACCCTCAGGCTGATTTCTCCATCCAGCTATGGAAAGGCTCAAAAATTCCGATCCCAGGGGAACAAAAGTGGGATCTGAGGGCTTTGTGCCTGCTCCCAACCCCTGAGCTCCTGTGCTTTGTTCCTGCAGGTGGATCCGTGGGGAGCACTTCAAGTACAAGTTCAGCCGGCCCGGGGGGAAGCACGCCAGCGAGGGCAAGTGGTGGATTCGGAAGAGGATCGGGCCCTACTTCCCCCCTGTCAACCTGCAGGGCCTGAAGAAGTTCTATGAAGACAGGAATTGGCCATTCCCCGTGAGGGACTGATGGAGGAGGACAGGGGGTCACAAGGGACCAGCTGGGGAGAGGGGAGGAGGCAGCTCCCCTTCCAAACTTGTCTTGCCTCTCTGTATTTTCTATCCACATCCCTGTTTACACATCTGTTATGGAAGATTCCCAGCCAACCTGTCCACATGCTGTTCTGATCTGGTTTTTCTCATCTCAAAATCTGGCTGATTTCTTTTGCCAGGCTCTTGGAAATCATCAGAATTTGGGAAAGAGGTGAACAAATACCATGACAGGTTTTGGACAAGGTGTTGGGGTTGCTTTGACCACTGCATTGTGTGATGGCTGTAGAGAGGCAGGGGGAGATTTTGGGGAGGTTTCCTGACTCAGCAAGTGTTGCTTCCCTGGGGATGGGCATCAGGCAGGGCTATCAGGTCCTGCTGCTCAGAGAGCTCATGTGGAGGTGAGTTGGCCTGGCACAGGGCACTGCTCCTCCATCCATCCCATCCCATCCCATCCCATCCCATCCCAATCCCATCCCATCCCCACGTGCACCACCAGCACTAAGACATCAAAGTTTCTTTATTCCCAACCCGCTGTCCCCACACTGCCCTCGCTGTCACTGGGGAGGGTTTGGTCACCCCCTTCTCACTGCAGGTTCATGACCCTGTGTCTTGCCTGCCTGGCATGGTCCAGCTGTCCCACAGTTCATCCCTGGGGCAGCATGGAAGGCCAGGCTGGGTAATGCCCCCAGGCTGGAGAAAACACCCTGGGGCCTCACCCTGAGTTTCTGGTTGCGTTCGGGTCTCCCCTCTTCTCTTTTTGGGCCTGAAATCACCCCAAATTGTCCCAGCACGTGGGTTTTGCTGGGTGAGCCCAAATCTGTGATGGGAGCAAGAACAGGATCATGGACACCTCTGAAACAGCATCTGGCCAGGCAGTTTGTGCCACCTGATGGCCTTTCAGCCTGTCCTGCTGCACGAGGTTCTTTTGCAAGATCAAAGCAACACACAAGCCCCTGTTCTGGGCCGCCTGCAGAAACCACAGGTTCACTGAAAAACCCCACAGAGCTCCGTGCTGGAGCGGCTGTGTGGGCTCTGTGACTCACCCCGAGGACAAGCACAGCCCTGTGTGGCTGCTCCATCCCTGCCCCATCGCTGCCAGAGCAGCCGGAGCCAGCGGGTCTGCGCCGGCCCCTGCGGCGTCAAACGGCTCCTGTGTTCCCCAGGCTGCAACTCCTGTTTGCTTAAACCTGGGATTTATAACTGAGGGGGTTTGTCAGCATTCCCAGGGCTGAGATCTGCCTGGCTGGGGGACCTGCTGGAGGTCGTGCCAGAGGTGTTTGCTCCAGGAGGAGCTGAGCGTCCCACGGGCACAATCCAGCACCGCCAGCACCACGGCCAAGAGGGAGAGGGGCAGGGACGAGCCCAGAAAGGGGCTTTCCAGGCTTTTCCCTCCCGAGTTTTTGCAGTGACATTCACCTCTTCCCCTCCAGGAAGGAATTCCAGTGGGCAGGAAGCTGCAGTGAAGGATTTCACCCTCCCAGGACCAATCCCAGCCCGTGGAAGGAGAAGGGTGTTGCTGTGTGCCAGGCTGGGAGTGGGTCGGGGCCGGGGCACAGCCACCCTGCCCTGGGCCACCAGCCTGAAGGGACCAGTGGCCACCACAGCAGACAGGGGTGGTGGCCACATCTCTGCCTCCATGCCCGGGGCTCAACCGGCTGAGCCCGTCCCCTCCCACTGCCAAAACCAGCTGAATGTGGTTTCAAAAGGAAAACAGGTCTAAACTGGGAAAAGTGAACCAGGAGGTGACCCTGGCACCGGCACAGGGCACTGTGGGCTGTGGGTGTGGGCACAGAAGTGCCATTTTCCACATTTCTTCCCACCTTTTTGCCCACATGGACCAAATGGGCAGCACCCAGAGCGTGTTCCTGGAGAGGGATTAGAGCAAACAGCTCTTGAACAACCAGCAGGAGCTTCAAGAGAGGTTGTTTTTCCTAAAGGTGTTAAAAAGGAATAAAAGGAGGAGCCCTGGGAGGGCAACTCAACCCTGGGGCAGCCCCTGCTGCCATCCTGGTGTGCCAGCTCCCATGGGAACGGGGTGACAGCTGGGAAATAAGGTGAGTCCTGGGGCTTGTGGCATTTCTTTGGGTTTGAGGGAGAATCTGCTGTCATGTCCCAGTGTTTGATCCCTGTCCTGGTGACCCAGAGCTGTGAGTGGACAGTTCTTTCTCTTCTCCAGTGCATGCAAGGGCACATTTCCACAGGGCTCCCTCTTGTTTGGGGTTGATTTTCCTTCCAGGCTGCTCCCATGGATCCAGCTCAGGATGGATGGAGGGAGCAGGAGGACCCTCATGTTCCTGCAGAGCTGGGAGGGTGAGAGGTCCTGTGGGACCAGTGATGGGGCTCTGAGGGGTCCTGGGAGGTGCTGAAGGGGTTGGGAGGGTCCAAGGTCGTGTGGAATCCTGGAAGGTTCTAGAGGGAGCTGGGAGGGTTGGACAGCCCCGCTCCTGGCCACGGGAAAAAGCCCCTTTTAGGATCCCTCCATGGTGGCACCCCTACCTCTGCCAGGGGGTCTCTGCCTTGGGATCCTCCAGGCAGATCTGGGGGGTTTATGGGATTTAGGGAAGTGACTCTGCCCCTCAGCTGTGCTGCCTGTGCCCCATCCTGGCCATCCTTCAGCTCTAATGGGAACAAACTGGGCAGCTCTAACATCTCCGTGGCAGCCTCAGGGGTGAGGGAGCCCCCCTGGATGGGTGATGGGTGATGGGTGATGGGTGACAGACACCCCCTGGACATCCCTCACGGGCTGGACACCGGCAACAAACAGTGCTGGCCCCTTCCCTCCCCAGTTTAATTAATTTCTTTTGCTTCCCAACCTCTGGGTCAGGGATAATGGATCCCAGACTGGCATTCCCATTCCTGTTTGCTGCTTGTTAAGCTTCTTCCCCCCCCCTCCCCCCCTTTTTTTTTAAAAAATTTTTTTTTATTTGAATCAAAACTCCCCTCTCTGCTCCTGGAAGATAATACCCATTCAAAGGCAGAGGGAAGGTGCAGGCAGGGGATTAAATTGGAAACGTTTCCCTGGGACAGCATTTTTTAAAAGAAAAGAAACAATTCTTCGGAAGGGGTTGGGGGGGGAGGGAGTGTGAGGAAATCGGAACCACATTGTGTTATCTGTTGACTGGAAGGTTCTGTGGAGAGGTTTTTTACTCCCTGAGCTGTGCATTGGAAGGAAAAGGCAGTGGCATTCCCGAGGCAGGGCTGTAAATCCAGGGGAAGGATAACTCTGGATGGGGCTGCTCCCGCGTCTCCGGTGTCTTTGGAGAGGGGATGGGGACACAGGGACACCCTCCAGGAGGATCAGAGCCTTGACAACATCTCCACCAGCTCTGGGGTGCAGGGTTTGGGTCCATCAGTCAAAACCAGGATGGGCTGAATCCTCTGGGACAATGTTCTTGTCTTGGCTGTGTTTCCCTGGCTCATCCCCTGACCCGGAGCCTGATCCCATCCCACTCCCTCCTGCTGGTCCAAGGAGGTGCCAGGGCTGAGAGGTGGCTGGGCTGCTCACCCCACATCCACCCTGGGCAGCTCAGGCTCCACCATTCCTGGGAGCATCTCGGGACGTTCTTGGATCAGATCAGACCTGGTTTATTTTTTATTTTCATTTCCTAGATGGAAGTTAATGACCCCTGGGGTATTCCAAGTGTATATATATATATACTTAGTAAAAGTGAGGTATAAGAGACTTTTTTTCCTTCTTTTCAAGATTACAGGCTTTTGGAAGCTCGAGACCCCCTTGCAAGTCCAGCTGGGTTTGTGTTTCCACACGTTCCCCCCGGCTGGGAGGGGTTGGATCCCACAACTCATCCTGGCTGCTCTTCCCCCCCAGAAAAGGGAGCCTCCTCAGGCTTTTTTTCTGAATCCCACATATAAATGTCTCTTCCTGTTGTTGCTGCTGGGGATCAGAAAGTGAGTGTGTATGGACAGATGGGTTTTAGCTCATCCCTGGCCCACAGGGAATGGGTAAATGATCTGCACTCGTGTAACTGGGGAAGCCCCAGCAGTGGGGTTTGGAGGGAGCTGGAGGGGATGATGCCCTCGTTAATGGGGTGAGGGGGGAGAGGCTGGATGGGGCCATCCAGGGATTCCCAGAGGGTCTGGATTCTTTGGTCACCTTATTACCTGTCCCAAACTCTGAGTTTTCCCTCAAACTTCCTTGAACATCAAGTGGAAGGACTTACAAGGTGTTACCTTGAAACAGCTGCCCACCTCCAGGAAAGGTGTCTTCTGGTGGTGAGGTGGAAACCTGTCCTGTGTATTAATGTGCCACGGGTTTAATCTCCCACAGGAGCTGAAGATTCAGCTGGGAAATCCTTAATGATGGATTTCTGTTCGGGAGTTTGGTTTTCCCGTTGGGGAAAACCCCTGCCATGGGCAGGGACACTTTCCAAGCCCCGTCCAACCTGGCCTTGGACACTGCCAGGGATGGGGCAGCCACAGCTTCTCTGGGCAGCCTGTGCCAGGGCCTCCAGGCCCCCTTTGCAGCCATTCCTCTGGCTAAAGGCATGGATTTGGTTTGTGTTTTGGGAATGTGCCCCCCTGAGTGAGGAGCTCTTGGAGAACACAAACCTGTGCCTGTGCCAGGTCCTGGTGCAGGAATCACCAGGCATTACCCACAGTGCACCAACCCAGAGATTTCCTTCTCCCTGCATCATTTCTGCACTGGAGTTACTTGTTTTAAAGTAGCCAAACTCCAGCCTGGGAGTTCCCTTAGGCAATCCCTGTAGCCATGTGCATTCCCTGCTCCCAGCTGCTTGGAGAAGCTGGCTTTACTTTAACACATATTAAAGGAAAAAGCTTTTTTTTTCCTTCCCAGTAGATTAAGTTTGGCCAAACAATTCAGTGTGAACTGCTGGGCACGAGGCACAAACCTGTAGGCTAAATTATCCAGCTGCTACAAGTTTAGACCAGCATGGGATGAATTTCAGGATCCTATATTAGTTTCCATTTAATCTGATTATTCTGGGCTGGAGGGTCTTCAGGTTATTGTCAGTCAAAAGAATCTTTAAAAGCTTCCATTCGCACTCAACTTTTCCCATTCAAAGTCTATTTTCATTATGGATCAATTTTAATGAAAAAATGCTTCTCCCAACTCCCTGCTTTTTTTTTTCCCCTCCAGTTGGGGTAAAAATTGAAGCCACAATGGGGTCTTGCCACTCAAAATCCTATTTTCCTGTTTTGCTGAGAGTGTTGGCTGGGCTGGAGGAGCTTGGGCAGACAGTGAGGGGGCAGATAATTCAGGAAGGCTCCTTCTGAACTCCAGAGGTGCTGCCTGGTACCCAGCCCCTTCCTCACTGGGAAAACACTGAAGAGGCTTGAATCCTGGGGGGATTCCTGGCTCCAAAGTCTTAGAATCATAGAACAGAGTCACAGAATCATAGAATCTTGGAGGCTGATGTCCATCCTGCCTCACCCCAGGGATGTGGAGGGGAAGAAAACTGAGAAACATCTAGAAATAATGTCCATCTTCTTTATTTATGCAGGATTTTCCACGGGATGTGCCGGCCTGGACCTTCTGGAGCCCCAGGTGCCATCAGTGCTGCTCTGGTAAGTGATGCCACTGAGGGTCAGGGGAGGGTCAGGGTGGACATCAGGAGGAATTTCTTCACTGAAAGGGCTGTCAGGGCTTGGCAGGGGCTGCCCAGGGAGGTTTGGAGTCCCCACCCCTGGAGGAGCCCAAGGAAGGCCTGGCCATGGCACTCAGAGCTCTGGGCTGGGGGACAAGGTGGGGATGGGGCACAGGGTGGAATTGATGGTCCTGGAGGGCTTTTCCAACCTCAGTGATTCTGAGATCCTGGGGATGTGGCCCATGCCAGCCTGGCCTGCAGGGACATCCATGTCCTGGTAACTGGTCACTGCCTAAAATCTTCAGTTTGCTCAGGAGCTGCTGGCAGGTGAGGAGGAGGAGGCTGAGCTGGGGGATCATCCCCGTGCCCCGGCCGTGCTACCAGACACCACGTGAGCCCCACCCCATGGCATCAGGGGCTCCCATCCTGCCCTGCCCCCTTATTTGGGTTTAGATTCAAGATTAGGGAGAAATTCCTCCCTGGGAGGGTGGGGAGACCCTGGCACAGGTTGCCCAGAGAAGCTGTGGCTGCCCCAGCCCTGGGAGTGTCCAAGGCCAGGGCTAGTGGGAGGTGTCCCTGCCCATGGCAGGGGGATGGAATGAGATGATCTTTAATGTCCCTTCCAACCCAAACCGTGCTGGAATTCCATGAATCCCCCAGCAAGCTGGTGGCCAGGACAAACCCCCCGGCCCCGTTTCTCCACAGTCAGTGGGATTTGGCTTCCTCTGCAGTAGCAGCTCGGGATAAGATTGCACAGGGCTGAGCTTTTCCCGGTGCGTGCCGGGTGCTGGGACAACCCCACTACAATCACAGCACCTGCAAGCGGTTAGTTACAATAATAAATAAGTGATAGATTATCAAATAAAGCCTCGGCTTCGCATGAGGTCATCCCTGCACCACGGCCTGGGTCTCCCAGGGTTTCCAGGCAGCTTTCCTGCCGCTCCTGGGCTAAATACCTCTTGTATCAGTCAATAAAAAACTTGTCGAGATTAAAGAATCAATTAGGAATTAGCCAAAGGGGCCAAAGCGTAACCCAAACATGCTGATAAAATCCAGTAGGTGATTATGGGAACGGTTCTTATTTCATTTCACTTTGGAAAGGAATAATTGCTCGTTATGGAGCATGGAACGACCCGAGCTGGGTATTTTTCCAGCTTTACAGGGAAGGAAATTCTGGTGGTGGGATGACAAGTGTGGAGACATGCCACGGTTTAGGGCTGAATGGGCATTTTTTGGTCCCTGATTTGAGGAGCATCGTCCACTGGTTGGACTTGATGATCTCGGAGGCCTTTTCAAGGCCAGGTTGGACGGGGCTTGGAGCCACCGACTCCAGTGGAGCAGGGGGGTGTAACCCTGGGTGCTGCCCCAGGGCTGGTACATTTAATTGGCTCGTTAATCCCTGTCTCACGGACCAAATTCCAGGGCCAGCTGCTGCCCTGGAGAGGGGTCTAAGTTGGAAGGTGGGATCTCAAGGCTCCAGGTTTTAGATCCAGTTTTGCTCTCCTTAAAGTGTGGAAAGAGGCAAATCCCTTGTGTATAAATTAACTATAATTATTAGGTAAAATTTATCATAAGTAATTCATTATTAATAATTAATAATAATGGAAATCCTGAGATACTAAGGCAGGTAAAATGGACTTTAGTAACAAAAGGCCAGTCCCCCATGCTCGGTGCATGTTGTTCTCTCTCTTTGCCACTGGAGTTGGACACGGAGGCCAAGAACTGACACCAGCCAGGTCAGAGATGACAAGGATGAGAAGCTGGGTGTTTCCCTGTCTGCAGGAAGGCCCATCCATCACCTCCTTTGGGAATGAGACAACCCCTGCCCCGAGCCCACTGCGCCGATCCCCGCGCTCTCCTCACCGAGGAGACGCCGAGGCCGGATCCACGCTGGTCCCAGGGCAAGCTTGAGCCGCCCCAGCATCCCTCCCGTCCCGCCATCCCTCCCGCTGCTCGTTTGCTGTCATTAATTGGTTTTTCCGTGCCAGCTGCGGCGGTGCCCGCCGTGTGCAGCTGTGGCTCGCGGAGCTGCCCATCTGCGCCCGCCCGGAGCGGCCCCGCAGCTGCGGCGCCTGGTACCGGCACCCCCGGCCCGCGGCATTCATCGCCAGCAGCACAGGCGAGGAAGCTTGGCAGGGGAAAAGGAGGATGGGGAGCCACAGGAGGCAGGGCTCCAAACTCCCCTGCGGCAGCGGGGTGGGATCCGCAGGCTCCGGGCGTGCTCCCTGCGGCCGGTGGAGAAGGGCAGGAGGTGCCCCTGGGGTCCCGTGGGGATGGGGCGGTGCCGAGGGGACTCCTCGGAGCAGGAGGAATGAGCCGGGCTCCAGGGCCAGCTCTGACCCCAGGGCTGGGGAGGTGACAAGGACATCCCTTCCCAGGGAGAGTGGGGAGAGGGGGAGTGAGTGTTTAAATCAGCAATGGGCTACATTGGGGGGTGAAGGAGGGGGATTTCTTGGTGCCCTCGATGATCCCTGTGGGTCCCTTCCAACTCAGAGTATTCCATGATTCTATAATTCCATGATCTGGGCTAAAGGCAAATGGCAGGAGAGACCAAACTCTGTGAGTTGAGCCCTTTGGGTGCTTTGGGGTGCCCAACTCCACTGACCCTGGTTACATTCAATCCTGCCCAGGGCTCTGACCCCCTTTCCCCCTCGTCTCTCCTGCAGCAGCTGAAGGTCCCCACCACTGTCACCACAGCAGCACGGAACGGCCTTGGAGTGAGGACACGGATGGGCTGAGGTTCCCGGGATGGGGAGCTCAGGTTTGTCACCCCAGCCTGCCCCACCTCCCGCCTCTGGCTCTGGCAGAGGCACCAGCAGACAGCCAGCAGTGACACCACGGCAGGCACTGACGTTGCCTCGGGTCCCTGGGCACGGATGCCACCGCCAGAGCCATCACAGGACACAGCTTTGCCCCTGCAAGGTTGGACCTTCCCAGCAGAGAGAGGTGAGAGCCGTGGGGGACGGGGGACAACGGTGCCCGCACGGAGTCACCCGCCTCGGTCCGACCACGCACATCCCCAGTGGTCCTCCCTGTGGGATGCCCCCTCTTTTCCTGTTTACTTGTCCTGCTGGGAACAGAACAATAAATAATTTATCGCCGATCGGTTGGCGCGGGGCCGACCCGTCAGCGGAGCTGATTTTCCCTGGCCAAGTGTCAGGGCAAGAGGCCAGGAACGCCGGGCAGGGGAACAGGCACCGCCACAATTATAAGATTAACACCTTGTTTGGTGGTCACACACTGTCAAGTGGTAAAAGATTGCTCCGGTTGGGCTCTATGGAGCATCGCTCACAAATTACCTTATTAAGCAGGATCTTGCTCCTGGTGGCTCCTGCACCTGTGTCCTCAGATATTCCCATTCATGGTGGAGAGGAGGCCAGCACTCGGCTGGGGCTGCGCAGCTGCAGGAGCATTATTCCCTCTTGCCAGATTTGCATATCAATGAGCCCCTGATTAATATTTAAAGAGCCAGCTGTCCGAGCCACCTAGGGAAGAAAAAAAGCTCTGTGAGGTTTTTATTTATTTAATTTTATTTTTTTAGGGATAACACTCGCTGCCCTTTTTTATGGAGCGCGCTTTATTTTTAACCCCCCTAATCTTTTATTTGAAATTAAGAAAAAAGTCAGGGAGAAAAATATGAAGAACCATTAAGGGGTGATCAGTGAAGGAGTTGTGCTGCTCTCAATGCTCCTCAGTCCTTTTGTGCCGCCGGGCGCAGCTGCACCGAGCAGGTTTTTTTGGGACCGGGATCTGGGAGCGCGAGGCCTGGGAAAAGGGGTGGATTCCCCCACTCCCAGCTTCCCCCGGCTCCTGCCACGGGGCCGTGCCTGGTGCCGATGTCCCCACGCTCCCGGGGGTGCAGGGAGCGGTGTTGTCCATGGGGAGGGATGCTGGTGGTGACCTGGCAGGAGCAAGGCACAGAGTCTTGGCTCCAGGGGGCTGATCAATTGAAATGCCATCAAAAAACCGGGAATCGCTATTTCCCCTGCCTCCACGGCGCTGTTAATCGCCCAGAGGTTTTGTTTCCAGCCCTAAAAGCTGTCATTTTGAAGGACCATTCTCCTGCCCTTTTTCTCTCCTGGAGCATTTGTCAATAATCCTCCGACAGCGGCAGCTTTGTTACCCCAACTAATTGGAGTCAAGTAGGGCTGCGAGAAAAGATCGCTCCCGAGCGAGCCCTGGGAAAAAAACCTGCAAAAGGATTTTAATTTTCAATAAAATATGCAGATAAGTAGAAATTACCAGCGGGGAAGGGGGGCTGTGTGGATAATGGGGCTGCTCAGACGACGGCGGCTCGAGGGGCTTAATGAGCGCTCGAGCTCTGGTGATGCCGCCGGCTCTGCGGGATGGGGGGCTCGGATCTGCCCCCCACACCTGCACTTCCCAGTGGCTAATAGGTACTTCTGGGGGGGGTGGAGGTGAGGGAGATGTTTGTCTGCCCGGTCGTGCTGGGCTGCAGCTGGTGGGGAAATATTTCAGGTCGTGTTTTGTTGTATTTACGTGCAAGCATAGGAAATCTGGGCATCCCTCCGCAGTGAGGTTGGGATTGCTCTGGGATGCTGAGGCTCTCAGGAGGCCAAGGATGGACTTGGACCTTCTCAGCCTGTGGCACTGTCCCAGCCTGAGCCTGGTGGGTGTGGATTTTGGCCAGGATGTTCCAGGCAGGGGACGAGTGTTTTGTGCCACATGCCCTGCCTGTGGCTGTGCTTTGCCTGGCTGGTGGGAGGTGGTCCCTTCTGCTGGTGGGGAGCAGGAATAAAAGTCCCTCCAGCTTCACTGGGACTGGATTTGGCTGGGATTGCCCAGAAGGCCTCTCCAGGTCCTGCTGCTGGATGAACCTTGAGCAGAGGCAGGTGCGCCAAGGGATGATCTTTGCAAACGGGTTTTCAAAAAGGGTGGGATAAAATATTTCCCAGTGAGGGGCTGTTCAGCCCCTCCTGCAGCAGAGGGCATTCCCACAGGAATATGCCCAGGGCCAGGGCTGGGAAGAACTGCTCCTACCCACATCCCTGGCTGGTCTGCCTGCAAGAGATCGAGGGCTGGAGGGATCCATGGGCCGGCAGGGAAGGGGATGCAGCCACAGGGCAGACACTCCACGTGCTGCCTGCAGGGTCTTGGTGCTGTCTCCATGCAGAGCAGGTCGGTCCCACCTTTCCCAGCAACTCAGAGCACTTCCAGGAGGGTTTTGCTGGGATGTTTTTGGTGGCCGTGCCCCATCCCAGTGCCACGTGCCATCCCCCGGGAGCAGAGGGGCAGGAGCTGCCCGAGACCACCAAGGAGGTGCAGGCGGCTTCCCGAGGGCAGGATGGAGCTGGATGAGGCACTGGGGACCTGCTGCCCCCACAGCAGCCCCCCCTGAGTCCCCAGCCCCTTGGGGAGGGACAGCTGAGCCGTCACCTGTTGGAGCTCAGACGCTGCAGCTGCGCCTGCTTTGAACCCGCCGGATTAGGCAGCGGAGAGGGCCATGAGAGCACTTGTGCTCCACGTGCCAGGGCCTTCCTCCTCTTCCTCCTCCTCCTCCTGGTGGGGATGGAGGTGGGAACGACCTCTGGGTGAGGGTCAAAGCACCTTCAGCCCTTGGGACACCAGCTTAAGGTCTGATGAGCTTTATCCTTTCTATCCAAAAACAGGATTTCCAAAATAGGAAAATAAATAGGTAAAATCATAGGAAATCCCAGGAGGGAAAGAATAACCCAACACTTTTTAGCTTTGGGAGAGCCAGAATCTGCATGTGGACACATGGTCTCCCAGTTTGGGAAGGGTGTTCCCAGTTTGGGAAGGGATGTTCCCAGTTTGGGAAGGGTGTTCCCAGTTTGGGAAGGGATGTTCCCAGTTTGGGTAGACGCTGTTCTGTGCTGTCCCTTTGGTGGTGACAGCAGAGGGTGGCTCGTGGTGGGTGGCTGTGACGTGTGGGTGCCTCTGTCTGCCATCACAGGACGTGTTGAGATGATGCTCCTGGCTCAGTGGGTGATGGATTGGTGTTCCCAGCTCAGTGGGTGATGGATGGGGACATTGCAGGGTCATTCTGTTCTCTGTTTTAGTGGGCTGGTGGTTTTTGGCCAAACGTTGGATTTGATGACCTTGGAGGTTTTTTCCGTGGTTCTGATTCCATGACTGAGTGGCCAGATCCTCCAAGCACCACCCCCAGCCCTCCTTTCACAGCTCTCCTCTCACCTCTGTTTTCCCTTGTTTCCTCAATCCCAGATCCAAACCCACAGGGACAGACAGGCCGATCCCGTGGTTTTCCAGTGGCAGCCAAAGTGTCCCCGTGCCCTCCCCGAGCCCATCACCAGGGCAGGACCAGCACCAAGGCTTGGCCTCAGTCCCCAGGGAGTGCAGGATTTGCCCTGTGCTTTTAAAAGCAGACAGGGAACGGTTTGGGGTTACTTTTATACAAACAAAGCTTTCTCCCTGGACTTTTCCCCTCTCCCAGTTTCCCCACGCTCCTTTTCGGGCTGTTTAAGAGCCAGAGTGTAACATTAAGATGATTTACAGCACCCCAGGAGTGGAAGGGCAGAGACTTGGGCGGGTTTTTTTTCCCCTTTTCCTCAGGTGAAAGAAAACCTCAATGTTAACTCAGGAGCCCTTGATTTACAGGCTCAAATTTACGAGTTCAAAACCGTTCTTGCTCTCGCAGATCTCCTTCTCCCTGGGCCGTTGGAGTGCTTGTGAAAGGTGAGGGGTTTGACAGCTCCTGGAAACAAAAGCTTTTAATATCCCCCGGAGTGGGGGCTGTCCCAGGCAAGAAGAGAGATGCCAGCAGGGTTTTCCCTCCCTGCTGCAGATTTTACTCACTCCAGGCTGGTCTTAACCACACAGAGCAGAAAGTTTGCTCGAGTTAAGCCGGGACTAATTAGCAAAGCTCGTTTCCTTGGTGCCTGTGGAGTCCCCTGGGATTATCCCTGCTGGCTGGAGCAGGGCTGGGCTGGAGGCTGAGGCTGAGCTTGAGGTCACCCATCACTCCCGTGATGTTTTCAGACCCTTCCCAAATTTTTTTGGACACCTCCAGACTTTGTGTCAGAACACAAGGCTGTGGGTCACCCTCTGGGTTTATTTTTAATCCCTTTGGTGAAGCCCCTCCCCTCCTCCAGCCCCCAGTGACACCAACATTTGGGGTCTAAACTAAACTGGCAGTGGCCTTTAAAATATAACATGCATGAAATACCAGGAGTAAAAAAGCTCCTCTTTAAAGCACATGTCATGCAGTGGCTTAGAGAGCTGGGGGATTAAACCTTCGTGGAGCTTGGGAAGCAATGCCAGAGCCCCTGCTGCACTTCATTAAAGCACATTTTTGACACAGTTTGCCTGATTCAGTAACAATTTAGTTGACCAAGAACCCAATGGGAAGGGACAGGCAACTGTGCAGAATTTTGTTGTGTTTTCATTTTCATTTTTTTCATGTCACTTTGCCAGCTGTGACCTGCCAGGGATGGCTGAGCCCTGCAGGATCCCTGTGTGTATCCCAAAAAGCAACTGAGATGGAGCTGGGGTCAGGGTGGTGCTCCCACAGGGACGTTGAGGGTCACCACTGTGCCCACCTCCCCATCAGCTTCTCTGCTCAACCCACAGCCCCACTGGCCTCCAGTTGCACCAGGAGAAGTTTAGGTTGGATATTAGGGAAGATTTTTTCATGGAAAGGGCTGTCCAGCCCTGGCACAGCTGCCCAGGGCAGTGGTGGAGTCCCCATCCCTGGGGGGATTTAAAAGCCCTGTGGATGTGGCACTTGGGGACATGGGTTAGTGGTGGCCTGGGCAGTGCTGGGGGAACGGTTAGAATTGATGATCTCAGAGGTCTTTTCCAACCTAAATGATCCCATGGTTCTGTAACTCATGATTCATAAACCTTACTCTGGCCACCTGTGGATGGGCTGAAGCTCAATTAGCCAACTCAGCTTGAAAGCCCAACTCCATCTTGGGTTTCTTCCCCATCCCCACCTGTTGGTGGTTATTTATCCACCAGAACCACTGGATGGGTCGCTCAGGATCCAACCAAATCCTTCTGTTCTCCACCTGCACCCCGCTCATCCCACGGAGCCCTCCCGGCCAGGTGAGCTGTGGGGACAGGACAGAGCTCTGGGTCACACAGAGACACTGCTGGGTCAGGGGAGAGCAGGAGGGGTCCCAGGGGGGCCCAGCAGCTGGACCCAAGCAGGGCTCCAGCCTGTGCACCCCCTCCAGGAGCAGCAGCCCTGGCGTGTCCCGGTTCCCTGGATATCCAAGGCGCTCACACAAACAAAACAAAGGAACTCCTTCCCGAGCACGGAGCCAGCCCAGGCCCTGCACGGGGCTGGGTGCACTGAATCACTCCACCAGCTGCAGATGAAGCAATTTGGGTCAAATATTCCCCCTGGCCTCCGGCCACCACCTTGTCTTGCCTTTCACCTGCTCTGCCTCAGCTCAGCCTTGGCCTTGCAGAGGCTTTCAGGTGAAGTGTGTGGGGTTGGAGGTGGCACCTGCTCAGGCAGGGTTACCTCAGGAATCCGCTGGGTTGGGTTTATTCCTACTTGTTATGATGTCATTTTTTATTCCTGGCTAATTTTTATTGCAGCTGAGCACAGAGGACAGAAAACAGCATTAGCAGAGCTCTGCTGAGCTATTAATGTTCCCCGTGGGTGCAGAGGGAATTTAGACACTCAACAAGTGTACAGAGGGGTCCATAAAACGTGCCTGGGCTGCTCCAGGGGGGGCAGCACCGAGGGGCTCGTGGGGGCCACCCCAGCTCCGTGGGCAGGGATGGGATCAGAGCAGCTCCGGCTCAGCAAGGCTGGGCCCAAGGGACCTTCCTGCAGGATGACATCAGTAGCATGAGGATGCTGAGTGTACTGTCTGGGAATCTCGGAGACGAGGGGATGGTTTGTTTTTTTTCTGGGAGATTATGTGTGTGATAAAATATGTCCTGGGGCTGCCTGCAGGAAGGGCCGTGCTACGAAAGCCACGGTGCCTGCTCTTCCAGCACCTGGGAAGTGGGAAGCTCGTGTGCTGAGGCAGCTGTGGGGCTGGGCTGGGGCTTCTCCATCTCCCTGCCCACTTGGTACCTGGGCTTGCTCTGGGCAGGGACCCCAGGCGGGGGTGGGGGGTGCTTTCTTCTGCCAAATAGGGTCAAAACTGCCCCACTCGTGTTCCCCGAATCCCTGTGCTCTTCTCCAGGGATGTGCTGGATGTCCTGTGGGGTCCTGCACCCTCAGGGGCTGTCCCATGGCTCTGGCAGGGGCTGGGGTGCCATGGGGAGGCTTGGCTGGTTCTACACACAGGTTCCACTGTGAGGAGCCATAAGAAGCTCCTCCAGAGGGGCTCTATCCATGTTGTCCCTTTCTCCTTGTCCCTGCTCCTGCAGCTCTGGGATGTAGCTTTGTATGGCAACAAGACCCGGTGTTTCCAAGCATTCCTGACAGGGGATTATACCCCAAAAGGGAGAATGAGGTGGGAGAGGGAGCAGAGAGGATGCAGCTGGGAGCCTTCCTAGAGCTGTGGGAGAACGTGGAGCCTCCAAGGATAGAGGGAGTGACCCAGAGGCTGGTGGGGATGGATGAGGGCTGGAGATGGAAGGCAGAGGACTTTGCTGTTCAGCTCTGGTTCTAATGTGCAAAGCAGGAACAAAAATGAGGGGAAGAGATCAGGAAAGTCCCACAAGGAACTCTCCCTGTGGGGACAAAGGTTCACCCGTGGGCTGGGGGGAGGCAAAGAGGATCCAGTTCCTAAACTGGGGGTGAGCTGGAGAATGGAGGGCTGGCCCTGGATCAGCTGTGGGGATGTGTGGAGGGAGGTGAAGCGCCGGTGGAGATCACAGGGACGTGGCTGGGCCCCAGCCAGGGCTGGGCAGGCAGACTTCACCTCCGACAGAACCGCAGCGCGTCGCGCTTGGCAGCGCCGGCCCCGCTGGCAGCCCCTCCAGCCGGCTCCAAGGGAGCTCCTTGGAGCAGCCAGGGCAACCTCTGGAGCCAGAGTGGGACAAGAGGAAGGAGCAGGACTCCCATCATTTTTGGTGGGAGCGTTGGGTCTGTCCTGCAGGGGCAGGGGCACCCAAATGGGGGGGAGAAGGGACTGAGCTGAGCGTCACCCTCACCCCTGGGGGCAGAGCTCAAGGAGACCAAAGTCATGACCCTTTGTCTCTTCAGAGGGCATTTCAGGATGGAGGAGGGAAACTGGGACAGGTTTCCCTATTCCCAAACCAGCCTTGGTGCCCACTGGGCCCGCCCAAGGATTTTGGCTGCTGGGAAGGGATGCTCAGAGGGACTGGTTTTTCCAACCAGCTGAGCCCAGGGTGTGCTGAGCAGTGAAGCTTCTTTAACCTCCCCCAAATTTACTCTGATACAACATTTTATCCAAACCAAAGAAATTTTAATAGGGGGTAAAAGCAGAATTTTAACATCAGTGAGGATCTTTAGTAAATCGTTCAGTTCCCCCAGCATCCCCCAGCACAGGGGAGGCTGGAGCTGCTCCAAAACTCCAGTTTTAACCCAAAGAAACTAAAAAGAAACAAACAAAACCACCAAAAAAACACACTTGGCCATGGTTTTTGCCGCCCCTTCCCCCTCCTTTTTGATCGTCTCTGTCTTGTACAATCCTGGTCTAGGCAGATAACCGAGGATCTCACCCAGCTTTTCAAAGTAGCTGGAGGAAGAAAGCAGCCTTTGTGAAGGGCTTTCTGAAGGTCTCTGTTCTGGGAAGGTTGGAAATAGCACAAAAACATCCTTTCTCACTATATTGTGTCGCTTCCAGCTCTAAGCTCCACCACGACCCAGATGTTTAGATGCTGATGCTGAAAAGGAAAATAAGAGCCATGGGGAGAAAGCCAGGAGAGGGGGGGGATCAGGGTGGAACTGGCTTCCAGAAACCTGCACTGCTTTGGTACAGTGTCTTTAGTTTAGAAACAGGGAAGAGAACTAGAGGAGAAGACTCAGAGATTGTGAATTAATACCTTGATTGGTACAATGATGACCAGCTGCCCATCTCCTTGTGTTCAACCCTATAGTTTAATTTTAAGACAATATCCTGTGTGTTCAGCCTTGAATATGTTGAGGATTTGGTGCTATCAGGCATTTTTTTCCGCTTTTTGATCCCGTTTTCCCTTTTTCCCTGCATTGCTCCCAAGTTTCCCCAGTCTTTGGACAATTATTGGTGGAAGTTCATTGCTCTGCTTTTAAAATTGTCATTATCCAGGAGGAGGAGGGACCTCCTCGGGAGGATGTATGGAATAACTCTGTTCTTACCTAATTGATTGGACAAGGGAAGTTAAGTGTGAAACTCTTCTGTATTGTCCATGTCCTCTCTCTAATTATCCCAGCTCAGCAAGAACATCCCAAATGTGCAGGACAGGCCCTCTCTACTTGTTCTGCCTCAGCAGGAATTTCTCCAAATGTCCAGGCTGCTAATCCAGCCCTTCCAGAGGGGTCTGGGCGCGGGATTTTGCAGTCAGACAGAGCCGAGCTGATGTGGGAAGGGGGTGCCCCCCTCCACCCCCTCCCATCCTGTGCCTGTGTCTGTCCAGCTGCTGGGACGTGTGTCCAGCTGGATTTTGTGCTGGGATCAGACCAAGTGCACCCAGATGCCGGTGGTGGGGGAGGCTGTGGCACCGCTGTCCCCCCATCCCGACAGCTGCCCTGGGCACAGGGACATCGGGAGAGGGGGGCGAGGCACCATCTCCCACCCGCCCTGAACCCGCCGCTGCCAGAGCACAGGTTGTCCTGGCCAAAGCCTGGAGCAGGAGGTGGGAGCTGAACTCATCCCTGCTCTGGCAGAGGAGCCAGACGAGCTGCTCCGGCGCTGATTTCTTGGAGCTGAGCTCCCACGCCTGGCTCCGCGCTCGGCCCGGGGTCCCGCGGCCACCTCTGCGGAGGGGAGAGGGGACATTCCCATCCTACGCTCTCCTGCCTTCTCGCAGAGATCGGGGCAGAGATTGGGGTGGTTGAAAAGCAGAGCCTGGAGCCTGCAGAAGTTGGGAGCTGGAGCGACGAGGCCGATCCGAGTCTGGGGTGGCAGCAAACAGATGGTGGGGCCGGCTGGGAGGAGGAGCTGGAGCCGGGAAGGTGTCCTGGGAATGTCCCCAGGCACCTGTGCGGGGTGTCCTGCCCGTCCCTGCAGGGGGGTTGTTGCAGAGATGGGCTGTGGGTCCCTGGTTCCAGGGCCATCCCCCTGCCCATGGGGGTGCTGCAGTGTCGTGGGCTCAGCTGCCCCGGAGGGGACAGCCCCACTTTGGGGCTCTGGGGACACGTTTGTGCTCATGTTTGCTGCAGACCCCTCACTGTCACAACCGTCCCCAAGCTCCCTCAGTGCCACCCCCGCTTCTCCGGGCAGGAGCCCCGCACGGTTCCTCCCCATGCCACCCCCTCCCTGCCTCCCTCTGCCCCTGCTCGTGCCTAATTCAATTTGCTGCTCCCCGAGCGGCTCCCCATAGCCTGACCATTAACAAATGGACTTGGCCGCAGGCCTGGGCGACCATTTGGATGCTGAAGCTGCTGCCAGGCGGGCCCGGGCACCCTGGAGGCGGTGGCAGTGCCAGCACCCCGCGCTGGCATCCCGGAGAGCTGCCAAATCCCGGCGGGGCCGCTGCCAGCGCCGGCAGAAAGGGGCGAGGGAGCCACACACAAAGAGGGGTTTATAGCCCGGCCGGGCACCTGACACGGGGAGGAGGGAGGGCTGAGACGTGCTTAGCCCCGATAATCCCCAGTTTGAGTTTAATATATTTTTTTTATTTTTTTTTTTTAATCAAAAGCACAGCAACAGCTGGGGCTGAGGCTTTCCAGGAGATGAACTCATGAACAACTGTTCAAAATAACTTTATTCGTGCTGCTATTAGATCAGTGCACTGGGGAGCCACCAATTATTTGTGATTACTCGAGGCAGATAAGGCTGGGGCAGAGCCCAGAGCCGCCAGGGATCGAGGGCACCTCCTGGTTTGGGTATTTTAGGTGGGCAGGTCGTGGGCACCCAGCACCCATGGGAGCCCCAGCACCGTCCAAGCTCCCTTCATTGGTGCTCAGGGATCATCCCAGGGGAAGCACAGCTGGGGGCTCTCAGGAGGAAGGGATGTTTGCAGGCAGAGTTGTGCCATTTCTGCCTAAAAACCAATCAGCAGTGGTGCTGCAGAGCTAATTAGCCTGTCCAAAGCTGCTCTGTCCATCTCGCTGATGAGCCCCAGAGCCAGCAGGGCACCAGCTGAGGGAGAGCTGCGGGATTTGGAGCAGGACAGGTCCCTCCCCAGGGATGCCCATGGAGCAGCACCCCAGGGTCTGAGCAGGGCAGTGCCCACCCACTCGCCCTGACCCCATCCCACAGACCAGCCTTAAACCCCTCAGCCAGCTGAGGCCAGTGCTGGACACTTTTCCTTTCCGACATGAGCTCAAGCACAAACCTGAGCGCGAGCTGTGTTTGCCAGCGGGATAATCTCCCAGGGGGATGAAAGGTGGAAGCTGAACCAGGAAAAACTGGGCTGCAGGGCCCAGGCTGCTCTGGCCAGCAGACAGACTGCATGAGCTAATAGGTCTTTTCCATTTCTCGCTCCTGTGATTCAAGAAGTCTCGTCACCGGGGAGTTTTTAAAAATAGCCCTGGATGAAACAGAAGACGGGGGATGAGGGACCAGGCCTGCCTTGGCTGGGAGGCAGCTCGACCTAACAGCGCTTTTCCATCGGGCTGTTCCATGATTAATCGAGACAAGAGCAGAAAAGAAGAAGGAAATTGATAAACACAATGGTAATTCCATCCAGGGCCTGCCTTAGTCAGGTTATTAGAATCCTGACATCATGTCTTGAAAAGAGGACTGGAAATAAATCTCTGGGAGATAAGATCTGCTGGCTGGGGGTGGGGAGGTGCACCAGGCTGGTGGGGCTGTGGTGGGGGTCCCCTCCCCAAAAAGCTGTTTCTCCCAGTTTTGCTGGGTCTCAAACCAGCACCAGGGACACGTGGCTTCCATGAAAACCTCACACCTTCTTCTGCCTGCGCTCCTCGGCTCGTCCTGCTAAAATCACCCTCCACACCCCGACAAAAGCATTTCTGAAGGAATCTCCAGGTGGGTGGGAAGTTCATTTCCTGTGGTCACTTAATCAGAGCAAACACTGGGAAGTTTGGGACTGGCTCCAGCAGTGGGGGAGTGCAGTGTGTGGATAGCTGTGGTCTCCTGGGGGATGTTCCACCACAGAGTCCGTGTGGGAGCGGATCCTCACCCACTGCCCCAGTGTCCCCACGCTCCAGAGGTGCAGCTCAGGTGAGATGGGATGTCTCGTGATCCAGATCAGGAATTTTTCCATCCCTTTGGCCATTATGGCTAATTCTGGGGGTGGGGGTGGGAGAGAGGAGCGAGGTCACTCAGGAATGTCTCAGCCCACAGACCCTCTCCAGTCTCAGCACTGGGAACTCGGGAATCGCCGTTTCCGGGAGGCAAATGAAATATTCCCCCTTTTTTCCCCTAATGGTCGGTCTCTGTCTGGGATTGATTTGACTCCAGCCCCCAGAGCTGCTGCTACCAGGGATTTCCTAGGAGTCCACAAGGCCTTTAATCTTTCCCTGTGCAAACAGTTCTGGTGTGACCCCAAATCCTGACCAGCCCCTGCTCAGAGCCGGTGGCAGCCGGAGCCGGTCCTGGCTGAGCTCCAGACGGGGAATTTCTGTCCTTTCGGTGTCCCTGCAGCTCCATCCGTGGAAATCGGAGCTGCTCCCCCCAGCCCCTGCTCCCAGCCTGGTAAGGATGTGCTGCAGGGGGAAAACTGCCCTTTTCTTCCTTTATTTGCTTTAACAGGCGATTTTTTGCCCGTGAGCACACGCTCCATGGCTTTTCCACGTGCAGCCCCTGTGCCTCCCTCCCCTCTCACTGTCACTCTGATGCACAATCCCAGACAAATCCCACCTGTAAAGGAGGAATCCAGGCACACAGCTCTGCTGCACCCTCCAAAGGGCTGACCCTCTCCAGCCCAGGAAATTCCTGGGCTACTTTTGGACCCTGCACAAGACTGAGTGGGCTGAAACATGTTGAAAAAACATGTTATTGCAACATTCAGGGAGCAAAGGTTTGGATCTTGCACCCACAGATCTCCCACAGCATCTCTCAGCAGCCTGAGCAGATTATTTTTTAAATATATTATGCCATGATATTAAAAATATATTAGGAGATAACTATTGAATATATGTTATTATGTGACATATATTTTGGGGGGGGTTAAATATATATATTTCAATTATGTACATGTATATAGGATTTTTTTACAAAGCAGTGGCCCAGCCACTCACTCCAAAGGCCAGATGCAGAGATGGGTTATCACAACATCTTTAAAAACCCTCTGTGTGCTCCCTGGGAGGATCTGCAGGCGACAGTGCCCTCTAGTGCACCCCCTCCCCAGCCCCCCTGCAGCAACAACTCACGAGCCCCTGGCTCATTAGCTAATTGGCATCCTAACACCTTTTAGGTTTGTGGCTGGACTGGATGAGCTCAGAGGTCTCTTCAAACCAAATGGCTCCGTGTTTCCACCTGAACCCACCGCTCTGGGTGACCCCAGGGATGTTGGGACAGTCAGTGTTATCCCTGCAGGGAATTTCCACCTTCCCATTGCTGATGGGGTTTTTCCCCCCCACAGCTTTTATTTTTGCAGCTCCCTCGGAGGATGAGGAGGATGAGGAGGACGAGGTTTGTGGACACTGGATCCTGTCATGGAGCGAGTCCTGAGTGCCCTTCTCCAGGCTCAGGTACAATCAGGTGCCCCATTCCCTGCCCTCTGTCTCTCCAATCTCACAGCTCCTCGGGCACTGCCCGGGCGAGCTGGGGCATCCTTGGATGACGCTACTTCTTGATGAGCACTTCGTTAATTACTCCTCCCAGCAGAGATTCACTTCTCTGCTCGAAGTCTTGCCTTGGGATGAGAACTTCCAGAATCACTTAGGTTGGAAAAGCCCATCCAGCTTAGGCTGGAGTCCCCACCCCTGGAGGTGTCCAAGGAATGACTGGACATGACCCTCAGAGCTCTGGGCAGGGGGATGAGGTGGGCATCGGGCACAGGGGGGAACTCAGTGATCCTGGAGGGCTTTTCCAACCTCAGTGATCCTGGGATGAAAAATCTCCCTTTGCCAGAGCATCCCCTGCTGCCCAGGCCGGGGCTGAGGGAGGCAGGAGGATGCAGCAGGGCTGTGGATGCAGCAGGGCTGTGGATGCAGCAGGGCTGAGGATGCAGCTGTTTAACAGCTCCAGGACAGGGAAGGGTTTCACCACGAGCACATTTTATTTTCCTTGGCCCTGACAGGACGATGGGCTCCTCCAGGACTTTTCATTAAGCACAGAAAAAAATTTATGAGAGAGGATGAAAACTGAGTTTTACTGTCTGAGGTCTCGGGCAGCGCTGGTTCTGCAGACGTTTTTGTCATCTTGGGGGGGGCTGAGAAGGTTTCACTTGCAGGTTTGGAGTCAGCCGGATCCGTCCCCGGCAGGGAGCGATGCCCGGAGCAACCCCACCCCGGGGGGGCTCAGAACAAAAGCCAAACACCTCGCAATTTATGTCCAGTGAAAAATAACGTGCACGTGACGTGAAGCGTTCTGGGGGTTTGATGCTAATTTTAGTGGTCGCCTTGGCTGCCTTTGAGGAAGTTGCTGGCGCTGCCAAGAGCAAATTTACCTGATGATGAATGAGGAATCGGAGCATGAAATAAATAAATATCAGCAACACCTTTTCTTTTCTCCCCCCCACCTCCTTTTTTGGCAGATCGGTGTCATCCAAGGTCACACGTCTGGGGGGTAGAACTGTGGCCAGAGCTCACTCAGTGCTGTGAAATCATGTTTAAGGCAGAGCAGCATCTTTAAGTGCTGGATTTTAAAAGAAAGGCTAAAGTAGAGTCTCCCAAAAACTCCTCTCATTGGTCACATTTTGATGTTGGCATTAACTGTCTTCTCTCCTCATGTTTTCAGGCTTGGAAGAAGCTCACCAGGAGCAACCTGGTCCAGTGGAGGGTCCATGGCAGAGGGATGGAATGAGATGAGCTTTAAGGTCCCTTCCAACCCAAACCATTCCAGGATTCAGCAAAAACTCAGTGTTTTCCTCCTGAAACCAGTCCTGCAAACTCCCATGCCAGGTACTGACCACTCTATACCTGACCTTTTTCTTCTGCTCACGGAAAAAATTGGGAAGCTGTGCTCTGAGATGGGGAAAAAGGAGGATTTACTGACAGAACACAACAAGCAGGAAAGTCTTTTGTTTCCATCAGCTGTTTTTGGAGAGCAGAAAGGGTTCAATGTCTCAAACCTTTGGGAAGATAAATCTGGAAATGGCTTGGGAGAAAGCAGGCAGGAGCCTCCTGAAGTGACCCCTGAAGTGGTCTCATGAGCTCTGAGGGCATGGAGTGTCACTCCTGCCTGTCCAAGCTGCTGCTAATTACTTTCAAATAATTTATTTAAAAAAAAAAAAAAGGAAATAAATCAGGAAGTTCCACCATTAAACCCCACAAGTTTTATTTGGGTGGAATACCAGCCACGCTGCAGGTTTGGAGATGGCCTGGAAAGATTTCAGGATTTGGGGATTACTTGATTGTTTACTTTTTCCTCCCCTCTCCAGAAAGGCTGTGGGAAGGGGATGTGTGAGGTGACAGCAGGAACACGACCTGCAGGCAGAGAGCTTGTGGAGGTGAAGTGGGAAGGATGGGACAAGCTGGATTTACAGCAACCCTTGGAAAAATGATAAATGGAAGCTGTAATTTTTATCAGGGAAGGGGAGCAGAGCACGGGTGAGGGAGGAAAACAATAAAAAAAGCATAAATTAGGAGCATAAATTGAGAGTTGGGAGCCTGGAACATGATCCAGGGAAGCGCCTGGAAATCACCTGCAAAAGGCTTTTCTAGTCAGTCAGGTTGGGGTGAAATTCTGTGTCATGGCTGTGCTTCCCACTGCTCCCAAACACGTCCTGCAGCCACCACCCACAGCTGGTGTCCTCAACCAGGACAGGGGGAGTGGCTTTAAGCTGAAAGAGGGGGAATTTAAGTTTGATATGCATAAGAAACCCTTCCCTGGGAAGGTGGGGAGGACCTGGCACAGGGAAGTTGTGGCTGCCCCATCCCTGGAAGTGTCCAAGGCCAGCCTGGATGGGGCGTGGAGCAACCTGGGCTGGTGAAAGGTGTCCCTGCCTGTGGCAGGGAGTGGCACTGGATGCTTTCCAAGGTCCCTTCCAACCCCAACCATTCCAGGATTCTGATTTCAAAGATGAGCATCCCCAGAGGATTCCATGGCTTGTTGTTTGAGTGGAATCACTCCAGGCTTGCATGAGCAAACCGAAGGAGTGAGAACGAACCAAATATCTCTCCATGACACATTTCCACCCACCACATGTTTCTCAAGGAGCAGCAGCCTCACAGCACCCCAGACTCACCAAGTCTCATCCTGACAGCCAAGTTTGGCTCTAAACCTGCCTGCTTTCCTCAGGTCTGAGTCCATCCACCGCTCTCTTTTTGATGCCAGGAATGCCTCCACAAGCCCAATTTCCCTGGTAATTGTGCTTTGGGTTAGCTCAGGTCTCTCCTCCCCGTGCCGGAGGCTTGGTGGGGCAAAGCCTCCAGAGCTGGGAAATTCAGAGATGTAACAGATGTTGACATGCAGGGAAAACACGAGAGGCAGGAGCCTGAGATAATAAATCTGAAAAATTAACACGTGGGAGGACGAGAAAAGGAGCAATATGTTTTGGCAATCACTCTGAACTGCTGAACCCTCCTCCCGCCGCTCCAGGGGGCCGGGCATGAAGCAGATGTCACTCACCCGGTGATTAACACATTACTGGATTTCTCCAGTCCTTTAATAAAAGTTTTACGTAACATGCAGGTAATTGCTTCCAAATGGCAAGGTAACAATGTGGCCTTCTGTGGATGGCATTGTTTGCAGCACCAGGTGAAAACTCCTCTTGCTGAAGACCCCGCGGCCGAGCAGCTGCTTTTGCCGTCACTGCTCCCAGCTCCAGTGACAAAGGAACGCCCTGGGAAGAGGCAAAGCCTTCAGTCTGGGAATGCTTTTTGCCCTTCAGATGTCCAGATGAAGGGAGACTGCAAGAGAGATGCAGAGAGACTATTTACAAGGGCATGGAGGGACAGGGCAAGGAGGAATGGCCTCACACAGGCAGAGAGTAGGTTTAGATTGGATTTTGGGAAGAAATTGTTCCCTGGGAGGGTGGGCAGGCCCTGGCACAGGTTGCCCAGAGAAGCTGTGGCTGCCCCAGCCCTGGAAGTGTCCAAGGCCAGGCTGGAGCAACCTGGGCTGGTGGAAGGTGTCCCTGCCCATGGCAGGGGGTGGCACTGGATGAGCTTTAAAGTCTCTTCCAACCCAAACCATTCCATGATTCCATGACATGGGCAGCAAACAGGCTTTGTGCTCCCAAACTGTGCCACAGGTAAATGTCGTCTCTGTGATTTTTTAATTGTTTTACTTTTTTTGCTAGAAAATCTTGTCAAGGAGGTGATGGGGAGAACAGGGTGAATGGGAAAGCCTGGGCAGCAGGGATGGGGTGTTGATCTTCATGGAGCTCTTGCCCTGAACCCGACCCACGCTCAAAATCTAAAATCCATTGTGAAAACAGGAAAAAAAAGTGATCCCAACCAGTTTCTTTGCTGGGCATCTGTCCTGTTGTACAGCTGGGGGGACTTGCTTTGCTCCAGTGTGTGATCACTTGTTATTTGGGAGTGGGAGCAGGAGTGAGGTGTGACAGTGATGGATGTTCAGGGACAGGGAACCCCAACTGGCTGCAGACTCTGCAGACTCAGAGAGTTGCTGGCTAACAGCCCTCAAGGCTGTGAATGAGCTTCCCAAATTACTGGAGCTGGAGAACAGGATACCTTTTAAACAACCAATCTGTCATGAGCTGTATCCTGTGCCTGTCAGAGCCCAGCGTGACTCCAGTGGGGGAATCCATGACACACATCTGAGGGGGGCTGTAAAAATGCACGTTGATGTGGTTGCTTTGACGTGACAGTTCTTTTTCAGGCAGCTTTAGGTGATTCCTGCTGCCACAGCAGGTCACACGTGTCACCTCTGCTCGGCAGCATCGCCGCTGTGGCTCCCCCTGCTCCTGAGGAGCAGCAAGGACTGTCCCATGGTCTTCCTCCCAGAGGGAACGTGTGTCCAAGGTGCAGATGCCACCAGAGCAGGGCTCCAGCAGCTCTTCCAGCAGGCTCAGCCATCCTGTAGCTCCTGGCAGCCCCGTGGAGACCCCAGAGCACCTCACACAGCTCCAGATATCTCAGTTTAGGGCCCTGAATTCCCACCCTCAATTCCCTGGGCGTGGGTTGTGCCCAGTGGTGGCCACTGCCCTTTGGTAGCCTCCTTCATGAGGTGAGCTGAAGGCATCAGCACTGTGTAGGCTTTCCTGAACCTGGGAATTTTGGGCCTATTCCCAGCTGCTGTGGACAGAATGATTTATGGACACATTATTAAAACCACATTTCCAGCGCTGGAGCACGAGGGAACTGCTGGGTGGTACTGGAGGCAACAAGCCCAGGGAGGAGGGGGGTGCTCCTCAGACCACCTGGCTTCTCAAGGGAGATGAACAGCAACAAAGGTGGGCAACAGGCAGCTCCAAACCACCCAAGAGGAGATGTTGGAGCAGGTTTGTCCTCCCTCAGCAGGAACAGATCAGCTGGGAAACATCTCCCACCTCCTCCTGCACCTTAATGTCATTCCTCGGCTGTTTGTGCCCCCCATGACTGTCAGACACCCGCTTTCTGCACAGGGGAGATGGTCACACGGACTGGGGGGAGAGGGGCAGGTGCCAAGGATGGTGGGTTGATCCCACCGTGCAGCACATTGGAATGACCAACATTCCCGACCCGCTGGTGAGGAGCTGGATGAGCTCAGCCTCTGCAGGGCTCTCCGTGAGAGCTCATCACAGCTCCCAGGGAAATACATGGAAAACACTCACAGAGCACCTGCTCCCCACACCCTGACACTGGAGACCTTCTGCCTTCAGGGCTTTGGGTGATCCCTGCGCTCACTCAGCCCCTCGGGGACCTGGCCCTGCTCCCCTGGCCCTGCCACAGCGGCCCAGCTGGGCCCCTCCTGCCCTTCATGGAATTACAGAATGGTTTGGGTTGGAAGGGACCTTAAAGATCACCCAGTGCCACCCCCTGCCATGGGCAGGGACACCTTCCACCAGCCCAGGTTGCTCCAAGCCCCGTCCAACCTGGCCTTTGACACCTCCAGGGATGGGGAGTCCACAACCTCTTCAGCAGACGAGTGATCTCATGGCCATGCTGGCATGGGGCAGCATCACTGCATTTCCAACCTGGAAATCATTTGGAAAAAAATAGATTTTTTTTTTTTTTAAATAGACATATTTCATGTTGGTTATGATGTCCACTCCATCTTCCATGGTGAGTGAAGGCCAAGCTCTTCTTAGTGTTTGTTTTGTGCCTTTATGAAGACATAAATCAGCAGATCTTGGTTCACGGAATCCTGGAATATGCTGAGTTGGAAGGGACCTGTCAGGATCAACTCCTGGCCCAAGGATCCCTCCAGGACATGCCAGTGTGCTCCAATGGCTCTTTGCTCTCCAGCTCTGGTGCTTTCCAGCCCAGCAGAACGAACCCCACAGATCCCCTGCAGTGCAAAGCCCCCAGCTCGGAGAAGAGAGGACACTCCAGGAGGTCTGGCACGGCCCAGGGACGGGAGCCAGGGCGAGGACAGCAGGGGATAAAACTCAGGGAATGGCTGATTTGCTGCCTTGAACTTGGTGGCCTTTTCTTCCTGCAGACATCTGTGGGAGGGCAGGAGGTGTGTGAGCACCCACCTGGCCACGGGCAGGGGGCTGGAGGGGACCCTTCCAGCAGTTGGGAGGGCGGGTGGCTCCGGCTGCCGACACCTCCTGGCAGGAGACCTTTCAATCGCTCCGTGTCCGTGTGCTGAAAAGCAAGACCTGCTGAGATGAAACCCTTTGGCCTCCCCTCCCCACCCCCCAGCTCCAAGGCAAACACAGACAGTTCTGTTCCTACCCCGAGAAATCCATATTTCAGCCTTGGACTCCCTTTGTGTGGGCTTCGTTTCATCCAGCGCCACGGAGCCTGGACGGCTTTTGCAGCTCATTTTGTGCTTTGGATGCAGCCTCCTCTCTCCAGCCCTCTTGCTGCCTCCATAAAGGAAGAACAGCAGCCTGTGGTGTGTTTTCCCTGGATCCTGGGCTGCTGGAAAGCGAAGGAAATGTTGCTGGAAGAGGGAGAGGGCCGGTGGGACGCTGCCGGATCCTCCTCCCCAGCAGAGCTGCAGAACCCTGGGCCCTTTGGCTTCCTCGGGCCTTCATGGGGAGCAACAAATTGTCCTATAAAAATTGTCCTATAAAAATTCTTTCCTCGGATTTTATTTTTCCAAGGAGACAGGCCCAGCTTGGAAACCTGGGAATTAAATCTGCCCCTTAAAGGGACGGCGAAGTCCAAGATGGGAGCCGTGGAGCAGAATTCCAGCGGGATCTTCAGGCTCTGCCTCTCTCCTTCCCAAAATCTGCATCTGAAGCCTCTGGCTGTGGAGGAAGAAAACCTGGCAAGGACATTTCAGCTTCTCTTACAGTTGAGGAGGGACAGGAGCTGCTGGCCCCAGTGATAGATTGAAGGATGTGGTGCAGCCTCACCCCCCTCCTCCCAGGAAGGTAATTTGGGGTGAGGGTGGGAATTGCTGCCTCCAACCTCTTCCTCTGCACATCCAGCCTGGAAGTCACGCTCTGTGCGTTCCCAAGAGCCAAAGGTGCCTGAGCCCTGTGCCCAGGTGGGATCCAGCTGGATGGCAGGGCTGTGCTCACAGCTGGGCTTCCCCCTGCCTATCCCATCAGCTCAACAGAACAAGTGCAGCCAGGATGTCCCTCCACAGGTCACCAGCTGCTGATGAAAGGCTGTCCTGGAGATCAACCACTTCCCATTTGTCATGTGAAATGCCTGGGCTGCCTGCATAGAATGGCTCTGGCAGACACTGGGGAGAGGTCCTTCATCCTGAAGCCTTCAGGCACTGTTTCCCACTTCTCCAGCCTGGATTATCTCCTAAAAACTTGGATGCTTCAAACCCTACCATCCTTTCCCTGTTGGGTCCATTGCTGTGGTGGTTTCCAGTGACCATGAGGGGATGCTGAGTAACCTGCTCTAGTGGAGGTGACCCTTCTCATGACAGGGAGGTTGGAACAAGATGATTTTTAAGGTCCTTTCCATTCTGGGATTCTAAGATTCTATGCTGGAAGCAAGAACATCTTGTGGCAATATGTTGCCCTTGAACCTGGAGCTGGGAATCAGGGGGTTTGAAGGGATTTGAAATCCGTGGCTGGAATTTGTGGCTGGTGCCACCACACTCTGACCTGAGAGCTTTGAACTGGGGTGTCCATGAGTTATCCAGAGCAGCTCTCTGGGACCTGAGGCATCTGGGAGGCAGTGCCCAACAACATCCTTCCAGCTGGTCCTTCATGCCCTTGTAAATACCATCACCTCTTATTTTTCGAACAGATCATCCTCCCTCTGTCCTAAAGTGGAGCCAAATTCATCCACAAAATTTCTCTGTTTCTCAAAATTCAAACATTTGAAATGCATTGGGGCAAAAAGCAATGAGTGGTTTGGATTAGTGCATTAATGCACAGGGATGGCTGTTAAAGGTGGAAAACCCTAAATTGGGAAGGAGAATTTCAGCCTGGTTAAAGGAAATCTAAATAAAATTCCTTTCTGGAAGGAGTTCAAGAAAATTATTTTCCTTCTGTGTTTCTGTCTCTCTTCTTCTGGCTTATAAAAACACCTTGGCTCAGATATTACACCAATTCTGCCTTTTATTAAAAATCCCCTGCTCGGGTTGTGCAGATTTCATGCTGTTACATGAAAGTAAAATTTTATGACCAGAAGCTGAAATTAGGAAGGAGCCTTTTTGTTGTTGTTGTTGTTGTTTTTGTTGTCTTGGCTTGGATTTTGTTGGTAGTCAGGAGGGTTTGTTTAGTTCTGCTTGTTCTAAAGCACAGCCAACTCCTCTGGGTCTGAGCTCTCCAGGCTTTTTTGAGGATGCTCTTTCCAAACAGGTGCTGATGTTGGGAAGCTGAGCTCTGGACAGGGCAAGGCAGTGGGTGATGCTCTCCTTCTGCTCCTCACCTGGGAGCAAACAGGGTTCCATGGCTGTTCCACCACAGGAGGGATGTGTGGGAGAGCAAATGTGTTTCACTGCACGGGACACAGACCCTGGATGTCCAGCCTGGAACAGTGCTGTGTTGTGTTGTGTTGTGTTGTGTTGTGGGCAAAGTAACTGTGCAAAAGTGGGGGCTATTCCCTCCCCTCACCCTCTGTAAATCCAGATTCCATGGATCACAGCTTGCTTTGAGCCCACATTCAACACCAGCTGCTTGTTGGCTGGGTAATGCCAGCAGACTTCAGTTGCCATTTCTCACTTTAAGTGGAGTACTTCTGTTTTTCCATTAATTCCTCCCTCCTCTGCTAAAAAAGAAGCTATGGAAGGGAGAAAAAAGAAGTCCTAAATTGTCATTTGGTCCTTCCTTGTTGGGTGAGTTACAGGAACCTGAGTGGTTACCATACCTGACTATGTTAAAGAAGAGTTGCAGTATTAGAAGAGGTGCAGTACTGGCTTCTTTGGGGACCTTGGCAAGGCAGCTTTGCATCTCCAGGATCCATCCCTGCACCCTGTGCTGCTCTCCAGCCCCTGGGAGAGATTCCAAGAGCCCTGGGTTGGGGGGGAGCCATCCCACCCATCCCAGCTGTGACTCGAGGCTGGGCACCTCCTCCCTGCACAGCTCCTGCTGCAGCTCCTTGGGGCATCCTGAGGGACTTCAGGGCATGGACCTCCTCTCCCAGCTCCAGAGACACCAGGGCTGGGGTGGGGGATTTAAGTGAAGCCCCCTGGCCCCTCCAGCCCAAAGCTCTGTCCAGCCTCCTCCTGCCCTGGGAAGATTTAGGGAGCAGCCGTGAGGATTTCCCCAGCTCTTTATCAATAATGCAGCAATAAAAAAGGGGCAGCCTCCCTTTCGAAGGACTCACAGAGCCCAGGATAATCCGAGGAGGGATTTGGCTGCCCCCAAGAGCCACTTTACTGCTGGGCAGTGCTTTCCAGCCCCTTTGTTGGAGGGGGCTGTTCCCCCATCACCAAAGTGCGACTGAGGCTCTGTGATGGGCTGGTCCATAAATCTCTCCCCTCTAATCCTTTCCATTCTACTTTTTCCAAACTGGGGGAGGAGAGGGATACTGGGCTGGGCAGCCCAAAGCTTTAACCCTTTGTGCTTTGGGGGATCTTCTGCTGAGCAGAAGAGGACGGTGGGTGGAAGGAGGGCTGTTCCACGGCAGCCTTTTAGGAGCAGGTAGTTCTAGTCAGCAATTAAAGCCCCACTGACAGCTTAAAGAGCTCCTCTGGAAGTTTAATAAGTCCACCACTGGATATAAGAAATAAATCTGGCTGCATTACAATCACTTCCAACTACTTAAGCAATAAATGCAGAGCTGTGCTCTCGCTCAGCCGTGACGTGGGGGACGTTGCTTCACTCCCCGCGTGGCTTGCAGGGCTGGGACGCCAGAGCAGGACCTGGCTCAGCATCTGCAGCCAGAGAGACACTGTGGAGATCACGGGGCTGTGCTGGGGTGGGGAGTGAGCCAGGGCTGGGTGAGGTCACTTGGAGCCTGAGGCTGGAGTGAAACACTCGTGGGCTCCGTGGAGGTGAAGAAACTGAGACAGCTGGGGCTGTTCAGCCTGGAGAAGAGAAGGTTGTGCAGAGACCTCACAGCACCTTCCAGGATGCGAAGGGGCCCACATGGAAGCCAGAGAGGGAGCCTTCAGCAGGAACTGGGGTGACAGGACAAGGGGAAATGAGTTTCCACTGAAAGAGGGAAAACTGAGGTTGGACATATGGGAAAAACTCTTCCCTGGGAGGGTGGGGAGGCCCTGGCACAGGTTACCCAGAGCAGCTGGGGCTGCCCCATCCCTGGGAGTGTCCAAGGCCAGGTTGGACAGGGCTTGGAGCAACCTGGGCTGGTGGGAGGTGTCCATGCCCATGGCAGGGGATGGAACTTTAAGGTCCCTTTCAACCCAAACCATTCCATGATTCTAAACCACCTGAGGCAAACGCCAAAATCTCCTTTTGCCCCGTGGGTGGGGACGTGGAAGGGGTGTTGCACTCCAGCTACCTGACCTTGGGATATGGAAGTGATGGGGTTTGCAGTGGTTGAAAAATGAACTTTGTGTCCATGTTCTCCTAAAAGATCCCGGGCTTTTTAAGCCCAGCTTTCCAAAGCGTGCTGAAAGGTCCCGCCCCGGGCAGGGGCTGCCTTTGAAAGGGAACAAATTGTCGGTTTATGGCTCCCAGGTGAGGGGGGGGCTGTAAATCTCCCACCATTTAACGCATCTGGTCTTTTCCAGGCTGGCTACCAGTGTTCCAAGGAGGAGAGGGAGGAATAACCAACATTTCCGGCCATCGGCTGCTCACACGGCCCCCGGGAGCTCCTCAGGAAGGTTTTTAAAGGAATATTTATGGATGATCCTGGTGAATCGGGCCCTAAAAGGTACCAAGAAAGGGGCTGTTATTCATTAACATTTGGGAGCTGTGCATTGAGGATTTCCCTGTGGAGGGGCAAAAGAAATGGAGTGAAAGTGAAGGGGCTTTCGAGTTAATCCGGTGCTTTTTGAACGTTATTGTTGTTGGTAAGAAATCAGAACCTTATTTTTGATGAAGGAAAAAAAAAAAAATTAGAAGTACATTTTTGGGATGGTTTTCCTTCAAAGTTTCTTTCTAAAATTCCATGCAGAGCTCCTCAGCAAATATCTTTGTTCTTACTGATATATGGTTGAGTGTTGGTCTTTGTCCATCCACATTTCCATGCTAAAACAACATATCCACTCCAGCTGATAACCTGGGAATAACTTCAATTTGGTGGGTTTTCCTGAAGAAAACTCTCTCATCACTGCAAGTTATTTTCAGTTTGACAAAAATGGACTTAAAGCTTTGCAGCTTTGCACTCAGAGCGTTCTCCAAGTTAAACTTCCCCATCTCAGTAAATAACAGATCACTCCCCAAGCCTTGTAAAATCCCTCAGCATTAATTACTTTGCTTTTATGAACAGGAAAACTGAGCACAGGAGGAGGGATGGTTTGGTGGAAGAGCATCCTGGGGTTTTCACTTTCAGAGCCTTTTCCTAACGACACGAGTCACTTCAAAGCCTCCTGCAGAGTCACTGATAAGAGCAGCTCCCTCGAGGTGAGCCCGGGTTTGGGTAAAGTGCCTCTGGAACAGATTTATTCCACTCAGTGTGTGGAAGAGATAAGGCCACACGTGCCCTCTGAGCCTGTTTCTTTCAGTGCAGTGTCTTGAGGTCTGTCTGAGTGTGCCTGAGATCAGAGTTTGCCAGAGCAAGAGAACATCAGGATGCTTTGTCAAAACGACAGGACCCTCCACAATCCCACTTCTTGGGAGTGTTGCTGCCCATCCTGCTCCCAGAGGGGACCAGCAGGTCCTGCAGCTCCCAGCACCTCCCAGTGGATGATGGCATTTTCCCAGTGTCTCCTAGCCATGGTGGGCCCAAGCTGCTGATGGATGTGCCCCACAGAGTCCATGGGGCTGTTGGATCCAGCACTGCAACAAGTGGAGACAGTTTGTTGATGTCAGTGAATCTCCCCCATGCTCAGCTGCCATCCTGAGGGCCCAGGTGTGGGAGCAATGCACAGAGCCCCCAAAACTGTTGGATTTGGGTCTCCTTCCATGAGCACAGGGTGGTTTCAGAGTAACTGAGGCTGTGTATGGGGCAGTTTGAAGTGCAGAGGTGTCCACGAGGGCTCTAGTCATGATTTCCTGGGAGAAGCACCTCATTTTCAGAGGTGATGTGCCCAAGAGATGGAAACCACCAGGGTCAACCAGGTGGTAAAAAGAAAGTGCTTCCTTCTTATCCTAAGCCATCCCCCTTTCCCAGCACACATCACAACTGTTGTACTCTGGTGTCCCTACACCAGAAGGACCTTCTTGCACATGTTCATCCCTGAGCAAAACCCTCCAGGGAGAAACTGCTCTGACTCAGCTGCTCTGCTCAGCTCTGTGTGCACTTGGCACGAGGCAGGAGGTGAAGAGCTCAGCCCAGGCAGAGCAAACCTGTCCTCCCAGGCCCGGGATGTCGGGGCCCCGGAGAGGCAGCGGGCGGGAAGACGCTGATTTTTCGCCTGATGAGCAGAGCTCCAGCTGTTCTGCCCCGTCCTCACGGGAGGGGGACAAGGAGGGGGTGCAAAGCCACAATGACTTCACCAGCAGCACAAGGATAGGATGGTGTCCAGCTGATCCTTGCGAAACACCCTCTGGAGCTGCTGGCTGTGGGAACTGTGCCCAGCTCCGTGTCCTGCCATCGCAGCGTCCTCGCCTGAGTCACTTCTAACCCAATACTGAGTTGTTACCGCTGGCATCAGAAAAGGGGTTTTTTTTGCTTGTCAGTGACTTCACAAATCCAAGACACTGCCAATTATCCCCCCTTCAGAGCATTTAAAACATCAACACTTCCCTCCCAAATGAAAAGGGAGTCAAAGGTCCTGTGCCTCCCTGTGCCCCTTGCTCTCCCACGGCAGGGATGTGGAGGTTGGCCTTTCAGGAAGCCTCCTCTGCTCCACTGAACTGTATTTGCAATTTAGGACTGTGGCCTTGTGATCCTGCACCCAGTGGGACGTGGGGACAGGTCTGATGGGGAGCCTGGTTTAGCTGCTCCCTGCATTTGTCACAACAGCTCAGGAGCTACTGGGGGACAGTGGAGTTTGGTCTGTGGTCACAGCACCAAGCCTGCCAGAGTTCCAGAAGCATTTGGGCAGTACTCTGGGGCCCATGGGGTGACTCTTGGGACTGTCCTGTGCAAGGCCAGGAGCTGGACTCAGTGATCCAACTCGGCATTCTCAGTGATCCTGCAGTTCCCAGTCTGCCCAGTCCAGAGGTGTTCACCCTCGGAGCGGGTGCTGCAGCTCTTCCCTCACGAATCCCACGTGTTTCCGACACGCCTGTTCAAAAAGAAACCTCCATCTCTCCCCCTCATTTCCCTTTCTCTGTGACTCTGCTTGGAGCTTGCAGCAGCCTTGCCCAACAATAACACTGGCGCCCGTCCCAGCGCGGCCGGGACTCCTGCGCAGGGAAGGCAAAGGCTGCGCTCATTTCGGGGCAGACTTCGCTCACCTCTGGCACCTCTCCACCCTCACTGCTCCCACACTGCCAGGGCTCCTCTCTCCCCAGCTTTCCCCTCTTCTCCTGGGCTCACCTCTGCCTTCCAGAGGCCTCGGCCCCGGGGAGCGGCGGCGAAACGTGGCACAGACAACGCCAGAAAAGCGCCAGGAAATTCGGGGGGTTTTCTTTCCTTGGCCAAGGCAGAGCTGCTTCCTCTGGGATGACATTAAAATGCAGCAGAGGATGAGACCCGGATCCCGTTCTGTTTGGTTCCTGGCCGGTGGAGGATTTTTCCACTGGTGCAAAAAGGGTTTCTGAGAATTCTTTTTTACAAAGGAAAATACAGAGACAATGACCAATGGCCACGGGGGCTGGAGGGCTCAGCCTGGGGTGCTTGCTCTGGGAACCAGCCCTTAGGTCATTGGTGGATAATCAAAACTGGGGAGGAAACCAAGAATCTGGTGCAAATTAGTCAAATTGTCAAGATTTTAATGAGTTTGACAACAGAAATCACCTGTGCTGGTAATTGCCTTGCATGCTCCTGGGGAGAGGCATTATAAGAAGAAGAAGAAGAGGAAGAAGAAGGGCAAGTTGTTCCTCTTGGAAATCCTTCCACCTTCTTTATGCAGAGAGGAAAGATATTAGGGAAGCTGAGCTCTGGATGGTCTCTGTGGGTTGGAGGAACTCTGAGACAAGAATCTGGCTTGGCTCTCTGGTAGCATTAGGGAGCAGGATTATCTCCCTATCCAAGTAGGGTAAATCAGGAGGAGAATGTGCTGAAGTGGTGGGAATGACCCATCAGCCCAGCAGAACAGCCTGTGCTGTGGGGAAACAGCAGTGGGAGAGTTTGGGGGGGGCTGGAAAGGGAGATCTGACCCTGCTCCGAGGCTCTGGCCAGCCTGGGAATGCACTGCCCTATTATTCTGGGATTCTGTGACCCTGCAGGTTTGCATGAGCTCCAGGAACAACCCAGTGGAGCAGCTGGAGCCTCCTGGGATGGGGGAAGCCCTGCTGACTGCACCCTGCCCAGGACAAGGGACATCATTTGGGGTCAGCTCTGGTAAGTCACAAAACCCTCGGGGCCAAGTCCCCCGTGGGACCCCAACTCCAGTTCAAGACATGGAGACCCCCATCAACAGTGATGTGTTCAATCAGCAGCAGAACTGCTTTCCTCTCTCTTTGGATTCCTTGTCCTGCTTGCAGGAATCAGGGACCCTTCCCTCTGTTGGGGAGCCAGAAAGCTCCTGCCTCGGCCAACCTTTTGTCTCGGAGCAGCCCTGGCCTCTGTGCTCTGTATTAATTTAAGATGCTGTGAAGTGAGAGCTGTGGGGGTGGGAGATGCTGTCTAAAACTTGTTCCGAGCCTTTGCTGGATAAATCCCCGTGGAATTTCATTTAAACGAGCTGACACCAGTATGAATCATGCCAGCATTACCAGCACTTCCTACCAACTGCCTGCAGGGCTCTGCCTTTTTCCAGGGAAGACTAAAAGCATCTAAAACTGTTTAAGACCTAAAAGCCTTAAAATAATAGGTGTTTTTTTTCCCCGTTTTCACCGAGGAAGAAACAACATCTGCTATAAAAATCTGCTGGTTGGGGGCAGTGGGAGCGGATACCACTTATCAGGGGTTGGAAAGGGCCCCAAAATCCCAAAGTGGTGTCTCATCTGTCTGCAAGCTGGACAGATTAGATGTACACAGAGGGGATGGAGAACTAGGGATGAAAGAAAGGACACGGAATTCAGTGGAAGGAGGAAGGAAATGAAAGCAAGACTTCCAGGAAAGGGAAGGAGACAATGCTGTATTTATAAATACGTACCTGGGCTTCGGTGAAAGCTCCTAAAAGCTGCTGGGACACAGTCAGGCTGCTTTGGAATAAAATCCAGGAGGCAGAGTGTCTGTTCCCAGGATTTAACTGAAGAGTGACATCTCTTCAGAGGCGGGCAAGTGGTCAGGAGTGAGCATGAAACATGTAAGATTGCAGAATTCAAAAGGATAAACATTATTTGATACCTTATTTATAGGGCACCACAGGGGAAAGGTAAAGGTTTCAGAAAAGAAAGAAGCACTTTAATTTTATCTGGAGATTTTCCAACAATAAAATCTAATCCATCATTCTCCGTGTGTGACTGCTCTTAATGAAAATTTAGAGGCTGTGAGTGAAATTTAGAATTCCCAGGGGGTACTATTAGGAAGATGTCTAGCAGCTATGCAAAACCTGTTAGATCAGAGCCCTGCCAAGGGCCGGGAAGAGTGGAGTGTGAAAGGACAGCTTTTAATTCCATGTGCCGAGGCTCTGCAGGGCCCAGCCTTCCTCTCCTGGGTGGCAGTGGCACTCCTGGGATGGTTCCACCGGGATCAGCTCACTGGGTGATTTCAAAGAGACAGGAGTCGGCCCATTGACATTTATTTTTCCCCCGAAGATCCTCCGTGGTGACGAGAGGGGTTGATCTGCTCTCCCCTCCCCTCCAGGTTCCTTGCCCAAATTTAGTGATCAGCAGTCAAGAGCTTTCCAAAAAGCAGAGAGTGAAGCTGTTTAATCAGAGAATCATGGAATGGTTTGGGTTGGAAAGGACTTTGAAGATCATCCCGTTCCATGGGCAGGGGGCACCTTCCACCAGACCAGCTTCAAACTTTGGACACCTCAGCCCATCTTGGACCTGCAGAGAGCCACAAAGTGCCTCTCAGGCTGACCCCAAGGTAAGGTTGACCATCCCCAATCATTACCAATCCTCTGCACTTTATTTTTAATCAAAGCAGATCACCAGACTGTTTCCAATACTTTCTAATGGTCAAAAAAAGGGGCTTCGATTATAAAGACAATAATGCTAAATTATTGAAGGGCCTGGATGTACATCATGAATCAGTTTAATACCAAAGTCACTGCCAATTATTCAACTGATTCAAAAGGAGACTCCATCACAAAATGGTAAATCACAGGATAAATCTGTCCTGGGAAGGGCTTTAGTAATCAAAATTCTCTCAAAGCAGAAAAGGCTTTTCTAAAAGCAGGGAGGGGGGAAAAAGGTTACAGCTTAAGCCAGACATTATATAGTAATGCCAGATGTTAAACAGTTGACTTAAATTATTGGCAACTATCAAATGCAAGATCCTAATACTACTGGTTGCAGAGCTATGCCACCAAGTTTGTAATCTGTGGAATGGGCTTAAATATTCCTTTAATTTTCTGCCTGTGGATAGGAGGCAATTTGGATTAGCTTCCGCAGAATAATAACCTCCTAATTCTCAGCAGATGAGCACCAGCCTCGTGCAACATCAAAAAACCAAGACCACGTGGAATGGGTGACCTTTAATGGCAGATGATTTTCAATCATACGACTCTCTTGGATCTGTGTAATTAAGGACAAGACAGGCCTGAAACTGCTCTGCCTGCAGACAGCAGGAACCCACAGAGTTCCCTGTTCCCAAATGCAGGTAAAACATCCCCAAAAAGGGTTCAGAGATGTGCACATAGATCTTCTTCACCCCAGAATTCACCTTTTTAGAATTTTTCCATGAGTCCCCGTGCTGGAGAGCTCCAACAGCCCAAGGTACTGGAGCAGGTACTGTCTGCCCATGTGGGATCTCAGTTCCTTGGGTGGCTCTGCCTTTTTGCCTCTCCTTCCCATGTCACCCATCCAACGTCACCCATTGTGTCCTCTTGTCCAGCAGGATTTGGGGGGCAGGACTGGCCCCTATTTACCTGTGCAGCATCCAACCCTGGGGGTGTAATCCTTCAGAATTCCAGCCAGGTGTCCTGCAACAACCCTCCTCTGTGGTGTCAGTGACTGCTGGCTAAAAAATGGGATTTGGGCACCTCCTGCTCAGGCCAGGATTGGTGGCAATGGCCTTGTCCCCCAGCAGCTCAGGCATGGATTTTTTTCCCACCAGCCTGGCAGCATCACCATTGGATTGGACACCTCCTGCATCCAGGATGAGATTTGTTCTCTCTCCATGCTCGGCTTGGGATATGTTAGAAGTAACACATGTAGTGACAGGATAAGGGGGAATGGGCTCAAACTGACAGAGAGAAGGGTTAGATGGGATATTGGGAAGGAATCCTTCCCTGGCAGGGTGGGGAGGTTGCTCAGACCTGACAGGCTGCCCAGAGAAGCTGGGGCTCCCTCATCCCTGGAAGTGTCCCAGGCCAGGTTGGAGCACCCTGGGCTGGTGGAAGGTGTCCCTGCCCGTGGCAGGGAGTGGCACTGGATGGGCCTTAAGGTCCCTCCCAACCCAAAGCATTCCAGGATTCTGTGATTCCATGATGTCAGCCCCAGCCCTCGAGCTTGGCTGTGTCTGGGCACAGACCCCACCACGGCAGAGCAGACCGAGCTCAGGCGACGTGAAATTCAAGCGACGCCCACGCCACTAAAAATACGGCGCCGACGCCAACTCTTCATCTGGGAAGAGGAACCACCGGTGTCGCTGCCTCTTGGATGAGGCTCAGCACTCGAGTCCTGACCATATTTAGCCATAAGATCATCTCCCAGGACTTCACAGAATCATGGAATCACAGACCGGCTTGGGTTGGGAGGGACCTTAAAGCTCATCCAGTTCCACCCCCCTGCCACGGGCAGGAAACCAGGAATTCTGCAGGAGAGCGGAGCTTTAGAGAAAATTATTCTGGCCCAGCGCCAGCTCTGCCTTTATTATTTTCCCTTGTTATCTCCAGGCTTCATTTCACCCCCTAAATTGCTGTGTTGAGTTTCCCCAAGGTTTCTAAAATGCTGCCCTGCTACGGAGGGAGCTACAGGGAGGAAATTCTGTCTCCCCAAAATGCCCCACACAGCTGAAATCAGGCCACCTATTTAGGTGTCGGGTTCAGATTTTGTCATTGCAAGCACAGAAACTTGAAACACTTTGCCCAAATGTGTTGAAAGCCACGAAGACATTAAAGATTATTCATGGAATAAATATTCATTTGCAGGAAGAGGTCTTTTTTCTTCATGCATGAATATTTCAGGCAATGTGTGCAGGCGCTTCCAGAAAAAAGGTGATCACATTCTGAGTGCTGTTTGAATAGCTCCTAATACTAAAGATATCAGGGATTCAAGATACCAGGATACCTTCTCTTTGAGATGTAATCATGGAATAGAATCATGGAATGGTTTGGGTTGGAAGAGACCTTGAAGCTCATCCAGTTCAACTCCCCTTGCCATGGGGCAGATTCTAACCGAGTTAAAAATCCTTCCTAGATTTTCCTTAGCTAATCATTATTACTGAAAAATTCCCTGAGAGTCTCTGTTCAAACTTTCCCTCCAGGTGCTTCGACACCATCACTCTGCTGATCATTTTTAACCACGAACACATTGCACTGAACACCAGAAAAAAAAGGTCCTTATTTTATTTCCCCTTCCCCTGGTGGCTTTTTCCCTGCGGAAAGGCCGATCCCTGTGCCAGCAGCACACCAAGGGATGCGGCTTCACCTCTCCAGCTTTCCCGGGCTCAGAATTCCAAGGTTTTTTTGGAGTCCTGTGTGGAGCTCTGGTACCATCTAGTGTTACTGGGGAAGCCTCAGCCGCTGGATGTGGCTTTTCCTCGCTGCAGCCGAGCTGGGCTGCCCGGAGGAGTGGCCTGTCGCCACACGAGGAGTCGCCTGTCGCGACAGGAGGTGGCGATCAGGAGCGACGATACCCAGTGACAGCGTCTCCTCCGCCACCCGCTGTGGCTTGGGGTGAGCAGATGCAGCAGGACTGGAAGAGAAGCAACTCCCCGTGCTGTGGGGAGGCGTGTGGGCCCACACCGGTGTGTCACCTCAGGGTGTCACCTGAGGGGTCGGGGCCACCACGACGCCCCCGAACCCCCGGGGCGATGCTTCACCACCTCCCTGCGCCTCACGCACCAAGAAGCCCCGCAGGGCTTCTCCACAGAGGGCGGAGGGCGGGGGTTTATTTATTTGAACAGTTTATTTAAACGGGTTATTGAAAGAGATTTAAACCGGGCGGTAGCTTCCCCCCCGTTCTCCCCCCCTCCCTCTAAAGCACTGCCCGCACTAAACATGGCGGCGGTCGCGGCCCGCCCGCCCCGCCGTGAGGGCAGAAGTGGCGCGAGCGGCCGCCCCGGAAGGGCTCGGGCTTTCAAAGAGTGGCGGGCTCGGGAGCGGGGTGCGACGGTGAGGGGGGAGCGGGGGAAAACGACGGGACCGGGGGGGAAAACGGGGGGACTGGGGGAAAACGGGAACTGCGGCGCTGGACAGGGCGGGAGGCGGCTGCGAGCCGAGCGGGAGCGGGTATGGGGCGGTTGGTCGCGCAGGGGGTGTGGCCGTTGGGAGGAGGCGGGTGAGGCGTCTGTGAGGGGTGAGGGGTCTGTGAGGGGCTCAGGGTGAGGGGTCTGTGAGGGGCTCAGGGTGAGGGGTCTGTGAGGGGTCTGTGAGGGGTGAGGGGTCTGTGAGGGGTGAGGAGGGAGAGGGAGCCAGGGAGGGGTCTGGGGGGAGCTGGGGCCGCGAGGGAGGGCAGGGGGCTGGGGAGGCTTGTGTGAGGGCTGAGGGGATGCTGGGGGAGTAATAGGCCTGATGGAATCCTGGAATGGTTTGGGCGGGAAGGGACCTTAAAGCCCATCCAGTCCCACCCCTGCCGTGGGCAGGGACACCTTCCACTAGCCCAGGTTGCTCCAAGCCCTGTCCAACCTGGCCTGGGACACTTCCAGGGATCCAGGGGCAGCCACAGCTTCTCTGGGCAACCTGTGCCAGGGCCTGCCCACCCTCCCAGGGAAGAATTCCTTCCCAGTATCCCATCTAGCCCTGCCCTCTGGCCGTGGGAAGCCATTCCCCCTTGTTTTTAGAGTTCTTCCAAAGCCGGTCCCACTAAACCCTCCAGAAGGACTGAAACGAGAGAAGGGCCTAAAAGAGTTAACTGGGGTATCTTGCTTTGTTCAGAGAATTACCCTAGACCTGCTCTGCCTGTGCTGCTAAGGAAACATTGCAAAAACATTGATAACTCCTTCTGTTCTGCTTACTGGACCTAAACCTAACCATAAGAAGAATTGCTAGAAATACAATCAGCCTAGAGGTCGTAAATTAAGACAAGGTGGACATTTAAATAGGAGAAAAGGGCTTAGAGCCAAGGGGTTTTGCAAGCCTCAGTAGTTAGGACAGTAACAATGGACAGGTAAGAAGGTCAAAGCGAGGAAGAAGAGAACCAGACCCCTGAGTTAAGGCTGAAGGGCGGAAAGACCACCAGAACCCCGTGCCAGGAGAAGAATCTGGAAAGCACCGCCCTGAGCCCGCCCATGGTTAATATGTATAATTAGATGTACCCCCAGATGTACCCACATGAATATGTATGTTGAGGTGTTGTAATCAGGAGTGCAGACTGTATAAATTACCTTGGTTTGCCTTGATGCCTTGAGCAACACTGTCCAGAGCTGGCTCTGGACAGCGTTGAATAAACAAATACCTTGCTGCTTGTAGATGGAAATGTCTCTGAGCAGTTAATCATTCTGAGGTTTTTCGGTATCAGAACAGCACTGATCACGTTCAGGGGTTTATTTTCCTTCTTTTACCCCCACCTCCTTGGTTTTGGGGTTCTCTCAGCACTGCATGGAATTCCAGTGTTTTTTGAGCTGCTGAGGATGAAACACTTCGGTCCCTGGTGTGACTTACCTGACAGAGATGAAGAATTTGGGTGCTTGAGGGGTCCTTTTCTTACCTCGTTGAGGAGCTTAAAATTGTGAGCTGTCTCTGTGTTTTGTCTGTCGCCAAGTAGTTCCTTCCCTCTGGATTTCAGGAGCCATGGGGCCATCAGGAGAGGAGGAAGAGCAGAGCATAATCCTGATCAGTGATGATGAAGCCGAGAGCACCCCTGGGAATTCTGTCCTGTTTGTAGACCCCCAGGGTAAGAACTGCTTTTGATGAAGTTCCCTAAATGACTTTTAAAATAAACTGAATTAAATTATTGTCTGATGTGCCTGAAATCTGTCTTGCTGCTGCTAGAAAATCAAAGTGCTTCAAAACTTAGAAAAAAAACAGGAAGAAATACCATGATTTAGTAATTTTTAGGAATTTCTTTGATGGCACTGTTTAACCTAAAAGATGGCGCTGTGTAGTTTCAGAATATTACCAACTGAGCTAAAACTGGGCCTTTTCAATGTCAGGGGGCTCCTTTTTGATTCCACATTCTCTGTCCTGATAGTTCATGGAAGTTTTTTGGACCAAATGAAATCACAAGAAAATTCAGACCTGGAAGTGTTTAAAAAGATAAATGTCAGTAATTTGTAACGAAGTCTGCAGTTCCCTTCAGGCTGATTTACACCTCCTGTCCCCTTTCCTACAGAGGAACCTGCCCTGGGAGAGGAGAAACCTGAGGTTGTGGATGAGGAATGTGAATTGATGGTCACTTTCTGTAAACAAGCCAATGTGATGCCTCACGCAAGATACGACTGCACCACACACCCCTTCGAGTATGTTCAGGGCTGGGGAGGGTCACCTGCGGGCTGGTTGTCCACAGCTGGTCCCTTTGGTCACCAAACCTCATGAGCTTTGTAAGAGCTGGAAGCAGGAGTGGAGCTGGATGAGGATGTAATTTGTTTCCTGAACAACCTTCTTTTGCAGGAGAACAGAATGTGACACTTGCTCACCCCTTGGGGAAAACGCTGACATTTGTGACCAGTGCTACTGCTACATCTGTGACAAACTGGCTTCTGAGGTGAGAGGGCAACTGGGAGTAAATAAATTAATCATCCATAAAAAGAATCCTGGAATGGTTGGGGTTGGGAGGGACCTTAAAGCCCACCCAGTGCCACCCCCTGCCATGGGCAGGGACACCTCCCACCAGCCCAGGTTGCTCCAAGCCCCATCCAACCTGGCCTGGGACACTTGCAGGGATGGGGCAGCCACAGCTTCTCTGGGCAACCTGTGCCAGGGCCTGCCCACCCTCACAGGGAAGAGCTGAAGGGCACAAAACCAATAAGTGATACATGAAATTTGACTGTTTTAACAGTTCCTCTCCTCAGTGTTGATTCCTGTCTGCTTCATAGCCACTGAAAGTGTGGTTCTGTCAGGGTTTATTTCTGATAGTCCAGGCAGTTGTTGGAGTAAACTTTTAAGAGGTGTAAGCAAATTTACCTCCTGTTTGCTTTGGGCAAACAGTGCATTTCATAAAATCAAATTACTAAATCAGACTGTTTCTCAATGAACTCGACAGACGTCAGACTTTTAGACTGTCCTAACTTGGAGTGGGGGGAATTGTGTGTGTGGAGTTTGTTAGGGGGTTTCTTAGAATTCAGAGAACTGAGCTGTGAACAAAGTTGGGGTGGACATGCAAGGACAAGGCTCTGTTCCCAGTTTCCAGTGGGGAGGGTTCCAGCCCTGAGGGCCTCTGTAAAGTGTTTAGAAGTGACAGTAAATAATATTGGGGGTGTTTCTGTTCTTGTTTGCCATGATTCTGAGTGATTGTCACATTGAGTACTTCCCTGGGCCTTGCTCAGGTGTGTAAAGGCTGAAATGATTTGTAGCCCTTCACTCAGACACATTGGGGCTTTTTTGAGTTGCTCAACTGGAAGGGGGGAAAAACATAACACTAAAAAAGCCTTTCCCTGTTTTTTCTGTTTTCTCCCAACAGTGCCAGAACTGGACAACCCCCTCCCTGTGCCACTGCAATGCCCACAACAAGAGCAGGTTCTGGAAGGAGCGGCGGGACTTTGCCCTGGCCGGGGTGCTGGTCATGTTCAACCTGGAGCTGACGGACATCGACGCCGACCTGCGCCACGGGGGTGGGTGCTCTGCTCCCACGGTGTCCCAGGGGCCTGGGGAGCGGCTGCTCTGGGCCACAGCTGTCCCTGAGGGGGATCAGGGGGTTTTTAGGGTGGCAGGTTGCTGTTGCTGCTCTTTATCTGGGTCATGCTTGGAGCAGGCACAGGTCAGCAGGTCCAGCTTCCTGGTTGCCTCCCTCTGGAAGAGTCACAGAGTGGGTTGGGTTGGAAGCGACCTCAAAGCCCGTCTCATTCCACCCCCCTGCCAGGGGCAGGGACATCTCCCACTAGCCCAGGGTGCTCCAAACTCTGTCCAACCTGGCCCTGACCACTTCCATGGATGGGGCAGCCACAGCTTCTCTGGGCAACCTGTGCCAGGGCCTGCCCACCCTCACAGGGAAGTACCAGAAATGTCTCAAAACTCAACTGGAAACCCAAACAGAACCTTCTGCTCATGTTCAGCACGAAAACAACACCTTTCCCATCCCCTCACAGCACAGGCTCCTGTGCTCTTGTCTCTGGCCACCTCAAAATCAAGTGGAATATGGAAAATAGTTAACTTCAAGCTGGAAAGTGAGCACCCTGAGCCAGGTCCTCACCATCCTTCTTCCTGATATCCAACCTAAATTTCCCCTCTTTCAGTTTGCAGAAGCAGCAAACTTTCACCAACAAAACTGGGTGCAAGCAACTGCCTAAATAATCTTTACATGGTTGAACTTATGGCTGTCTCTCTTTTGGTTTGAAAAAAATTAGATGCAAAACTCTCAGTGCAATTTTTTTTTTGTTCTGTTTTGTCTCTTAGGAAGTCTGCTCATCAAATTTATGCAGGAACTTTATGTGGAATATAATAAGTACCTGACTGGAGAAAGGATACCTCCCACACAACATGAATGCTTCTGCCTGCCCAAATTGCCTCCTGGGCAGTGCAGTGCCTGCAGGTCACGGAACATGGAGGTTGTGTACAAGTGAGTGACAGCAGAGTCTGTTTGGGCTGGGCAGGTTTGATTTCTTTTAGCCAAGTGACAGTCACGATTGTGGCACCTGATGTAGCAGAAATGGAGTCGAGAGGGACAGGGAGCTGTTAAATTACACTTGAATGGAGTTCAAGCACCCTCTTAAATACATCTTTAAATACCTCTGTTGTGCCACACAAGACACCTGGTAATGTCTCATTTTTATAACCTGGGAAAGCAGGAAAATAAGGCCTGTATTTTAGGATGGGGCTAGATGGGATATTGGGAAGGAATCCTTCCCTGTGAGGGTGGCGAGGCCCTGGCACAGGTTGGGCAGAGAAGCTGTGGCTGCCCCAGCCCTGCAAGTGTCCAAGGCCAGGTTGGACAGGGCTTGGAGCACCCTGGGATAGTGGGAGGTGTCCCTGCCCATGGCAGGGAGTGGAATGAGATGAGCTTTAAAGTCCCTTCCCACCCAAACCATTCCAGGATTCTGTGGTTTTTACTAATTTGTGTTTTAGAGTGAGTTTCACCTTTTAATGGATGTAACAAGCCTTTAAAAAAAACACCGAAAGTAATTTTCATCATGTCATAAATCCTTTCCAGGCAAGGCAGCTTGTTCTCAAGCTGTAGAACAGTCACAGTTACCATTTGTTTGTGAAGTTCTTTGTTGCAGACCCTTTCTCTCATAGACCCCTTAACTTCCTCAGGTATTCTGACGTTTTTGCCCTGGTAACAAGATTTTTAAATCAGGCAGAGCAAGAAAGCCCTAAAGCTGCTGCTGTGATGCTGCTGGGAGCAGCTAAAGAGATTGCACTGCACAAAGACCCTTCTCTGTAAGTACCCAGGGCCACATCCACGTGGGACCTTGGCTTCTCCAAGGGAAGGGAGTTGGTGAGGGAATTCCAGGGTTCCATTTGTTTCGGGTAAGGAAATGTCAGAATCCCAGCCCGGGCTGCAGCACAAGAGGAAGATGAGCCCAGCCGAGGGAGAAGTGGGATTGGTTCCAGCAGGGATTTGGATGCATTCCTTGGGAAGGTCTTTCCTTATACACTTCCTGGCATTAGGCACTGCTGCAAAGCACTGTCAATTCTGCAGCAGGTTTTGCACTGTGAGCGTTTGTTTGACCTGTTTGCAGTAGGTTTTGTTAGCATGACAATTTCCAGTGCTTTTTAAGGAAAAGTGTGGAGTACAGAGAAGGGGAGAAGGCAGGAAAACCAGGCAAAGATTAACTAGTGCTCTTTTCCCTCCCTCTTAGAAGCTGGCAGAACCTTGGCCATACTGCTTCACTGAAGATTGCTGTCCCATGTCTGTTCCAAAGGTGAGATTTGTTTTCTCCCTGGCTACAAATTCTCTGTTTGCTTTTAAAATGCAGATTCCAAATGGCAATTCCTCTGTTCAGAGGCACGTGGGGTGTTCTGGAAGGGCAGAGCAGAGGGTGTCAGGTGCTGCTGGTTAAACCAAAGAGCAAATAGCGTCTGTTAGAGATCAAAACAGCAGCCTTGGAATATTCCACTGGGATGGAGTAGCCAGGGATGTAACATAGTAAAGCTCCCCCAGGGGCTGGGGAATGAGGACATCCAGCTCCCTTGGCTTAATTCAGTTCTCATTTTAGCTTTAGCTTTCCCCTTTCACCCCAAATTCACTTGCCACAGAAGGTTAATGAGTTAAGAATTAACTTCTTTCAGGAGCACTCAAACCCAATTCCATATTCCCATTTTATCTGAAACTAAGGACAGGTATAACCCAAATCCTTGAGCACTTTGCATTTCAAATTCCTATTCCTGAAGTTTTTAATTTCTTACCTTTAAAGAACAGGAAATGCATTTTTTTACCTCCCTCCCAAAAGCTTAAAAGAGTAAACTCTTGTTTGTGATCTCCAGTTATCAATTAATCCAGAAATGGTTCCAGGAGCAGGGAGGGTGCAGGAGCTCAGGTGGATTATCAAGTCCATCATAATTTGCAGTGTTTTTTGTACATTCTCCCTGGAGATCTTTGTTTCAAAGCTTAAAACCACAAACCCTTGCCTTCACTGGTATTAAAAATAACAGCAAAAGATTAATATCATTATTCACTACAAATCTTAAAGCAGAAATTTAAATATAGATTCTGTCTGATATTTAACTAAAAAAAAACAACCCCAAACTTCTGTAGTTTCTCACATGATTAAAAAAAAGACCCATCTTAATAGCAATTAATCTAATTTTAAGATACTACTTTTTTTTCTTTTCAAATCACAGGATCACAACCCAACTTCAGAGGATGCTGGTGTTGTGTGACTTTCCAAAAACTCTGTATGAGAAGTTTATTAATTTCTTTCAGTCCATCTCCCTTCCCTGTCACTGCTTTGGCTTCTCAAACAGGTATGTTCTTTGCCTTTTTGTCCCCAGGATATATTTTTATATAGTTGCCTTGTTGGAAAACAGCTCTAGGGGTTGGTTCTTTCCTCGACAGTAAAAGTGGGAGCATTTTAGAGGAATATTTTGGTACTAACTGCTTTTTATTTGTGTGTTTTATTTATTTATTTGATGGGACAAATAAGTTGCTCACCATACAGCTTTTTATTTTCTTTTCCCCAAAACTGAGCTGCAAACCCCAAAATGATTTATTAGTAAATCTTCATACTACTTAAAGGGAATAAATTGGGATTTAACACCAGAACAAGAGTTAAACTGCCTTTGTTTTTGCCCTCCCAGCCTGAACGTGGTGCCCTGGGACCACGGGTTGCTGACCACGGTTCTGAAAGGCCAGAACATCACGGGGCAGAGGACACAGAAAGGCAGGAAGATATTCCTCTGGGAAACACTCCCTGTCATCCAGGCCCGAGTGGAGAGACTGCTGGACAAGAAGAAGTAAGTTTGGTGTGGGATTTTCTTTTTGGAAACTCAGCTCTCACGTTTGGACTGCAGGGGAGTGTTTTCCAAACCTCTGCAGTTTGGCAGAACGGGCAGGCACAAAACAAGGACCCCTTGGAAGCTGTTCATGCCCCCTGTTCCTTATCAACCAGACCAGGAGCTTTCTGAAGAAGGGGATGATTTCTGTGTTTCCATAAGCCCTGTGGGTTTTCAGATGTTGATTTTAAAGCAATTTCTGTTCATCAAAGGCTGACTAGTGGAAGACAGCCAGAAAAATGTGTCCTGGGTCTTCAGAGGTCTGTGTTCAAATGAATGCAATGTTCAAAAGAATACAGTCCATTAAAGAATTAAACTGAAAGGCAACCTCCTGGTTGATTTTTACCAGAGCAGAAATAATCAGTGAATAACTTCTTGGAATTTATTTCAACTGTCTCTTGCTTCCAGTTGTATTTCCACCCTCTTGTGTGGGAAGATCTGTTGTTTTGCTTCATTAATTACTGTAAATATTTGATTGAGCTGTCTGTAGCTCTGCACTTCCTTCCCTTTTCCTACTCACCCTCTTTGTTTCTCTCCCCAGCTACAAAGAAGTTGTTCGTTACCTGAGAGCTGTGAAATGCAATGACACCAAAGGGTAAATGGCTTTTGCCCTTCCCCCCTTTCTTCCTGCCCAAGCACAATCAGATCTCTACATACACCTTGTAAAGAATTCCTGCTGATGACAATCACATCCTCGTCTCTTCTGCCCAGGTTGAGAGACCTCAGGGATAAGATCCCCTTCTACCTGTGTAAAACTGGGGATTTCCTGGATGCTGCCCATTCCCTGCTGTTCCCAGTGAACAGCCTGGCCTGCTGCTCTGCCTGCAGGATCACCCCCTGCGAGTTCCAGGCCTACCTCAAGATGTTCAGGACAGGCTGTGTTCCCCCTGGCAATGACATGCTGCAGACTGGGCCCTGGCTCACAGTTGGCAAGTGTCACTTCTTGCTTGTGTGTGTTTAGAGCTTTGACTTTCCTATTAAATCAGATGGAAAATGTTCCATAACCTGTGCATTCCATTCTGTCTTCAGTTCAGCACTGATGAGTGGGATGATCTGTCCTGGTGCAGATCTTTGCAGCTTTCCAGAGCTGTGTTTTACAGTTGATGGTTTTCCATTCTACCTACAAAACATTGTAAAATAGCTGTAGATCCCTGTGTGGCTCTGTTGGATTTCTGTACCAACATGTCTATAACTAAGTTAGTATCTTGTTTGTACCACTCTGTAATTTTGCAGGGAATCTAAGACATGGTTTGGATTTATTTTTTTCTCTCCTCTTGCAGGGTCTCCCCTCAGGGAGGGTGTGCTAATTAAACAGGCACTCAAACTGCTTTACAGCAACGTGTCACTGTACAGGAATGTGAGTCATTAAAACTTTCTCTAAATTACCTCTTCTGTCCTGTTACTTCTCCAAGGCAAGGGTTTACCCTCAGAACCTTTTTTTTTCTCTGAATAATTCACACCTCTGTGGACAGATTTCACTCTGTAATGCAAATGTTCTGTTGTGTTTCAGCCCAAGTGCTGGAGTTCCCTCATCATGGTTTTGGGGAGCAGCAATCTGCTGGCAAAAAGTGGGCACCTACATCCCTTATCCCTGAAAGAGCCACCACTTGACTTCCAGGAGGTACCTCAAACCGTGCTGGGAAGTGGGAGATCTGTTGTCTTGGTTTTGTACAAGATTTTTTGATGTTTGCATTGACTGGTTCTCCTAAATGCCAGGGTTAACTTTCCAGGGCCTCATCCAGTGCTGCATTTTCTGTGCCAAGTGTAAAACTGTGGAATGTTGGGATTCAGGGATGTTAAAGGTTAATTGTGCTCCCAGCTCAGTGCCTGGGACTGATTCCATGTCTGTTCATGTTGAGATGGATCAGATAACAAAGGGCCTGGAGTGACAGGACAAGGGGGAATGGCCTCACACTGCAGGAGGTTCAGATGGGAGATTGGGAAGGAATCCTTCCCTGTGAGGGTGGGCAGGCCCTGGCACAGGTTGCCCAGAGAAGCTGTGGCTGCCCCAGCTGTGGAAGTGCCCAAGGCCAGGTTGGACAGGGCTTGGAGCACCCTGGGCTAGTGGAAGGTGTCCCTGCCCATGGCAGGGGATGGCGCTGGATGGGCTTTGAGGTCCCTGCAACCCAAACCATCCTGGAATTCTACCAAAGATCATCACAGAGCCCTGCTGGTGCTGTGTGAGTGTGGGGAGTGTGTCCATCCCCCCTTACCTGTGCCTCCTTCCCCCCCCTGCAGGGAGTCCTGGCTGCCAGCGGGAGCCTCCTGGAGGAACTGAAGGCCAAAGTGAATGTTTCTTTGCCACCTTCTATTTTCTCCCCTCAGGTGGGTGTGCTCATGGCAAGAGGGGAATTCACCATCTGGGTTACTGTTCCTGAGCTATAACAGTGGGCTGGTTATAACAGGCTTTTAAAAGGGGCTGGAAGATATTTTTTTGGTGGGGGAAACAGCTTAGAACTGTTGTTAGCAGAGTTTGAAGGCTGGAGCAGAGATCTGAAGGTAAGAAAACTATGAGGGTCTGTTCTGGTCTGACACATATTCAGTCTAGGACAAGTTTTACCTCCTAACTGTTCAAATTTATGCTTTTAGAAAGTGGGAGGGCTGTAAGTAAAAATTGATTCTGTTTTAATGTCTCTCCTATAGCTGCACCACGAGGCTTGTCTCATCCTGGCAGTAAAAGCAGTGCAACAGATGCTCTTTTGTGACCTTCCATACCTGACTTCCTTCCTAGAGATAGCCCTGGCTTTTGGGGTGAGTCCTGGGTACTGATTTCTGTTCTAAGAGATTAAATCAAACGGCATTTAAAATCCCTGCAACGCCATCGTGGAGGTTTTGGACACATTTAACTTGTTTCAGCTTTACTCTTTATTATAATCTTTTTGTTTGGCTGGGGTGTTTTTTTTGTAGAAATTGTTGCTAAATCCCTGGTCCTCCTTTCTCTCCCCCTAGAATAACTTCTGGGCTCTGAGGCTGCTGCTGGAGCACCTCTCCTACCAAGAGCACATTCTCCAAGGCACTGTAGCCCTGATTGTGAGAGACCTCAGTCGCCAGAAAGCAACAGTGCTGAAACTGTGAGTAAACACTGGCTGCTGAGCTCTGATTGTTTATGGAAACAGCAGAGCAGCCCCAGGGCACAGAGATAATCCCCAGCTCTTGGAAAGCAGCCAGAAATCAGGGATGCCAATCCTAGAATAACCCAGGTGAGTTGTCTCAGCAGCTCTTCCGTTTGCAGGTGGCAGAACCTCGGTGCCCAGTACGTGGGTGAGTTCCTGTGCCTGTTCCTGACCTGCAGCCACCAGGAGATGCAAAACATTGGCCTCTTCAGCCTGAACATCATCACAGAGAACCTGCACACGTGAGTGGAGCTGCTCAGAGCCACGTGGGAGATCCTGGGGCTGCCTCAGAGCAGGGCTCACAATCTCTCTCTGTGTTTCAGGTGTCCTTGGGCAAAGCATCTCTGCAGCTTTTTCCACACCTCAGTGAGTACCTCGATGGTTTTAGCATTATACTGTTACATTTATAATATCTTAGACCACATTTATAATATAAATGTATTCTTACAGTAAAATAATTAAATAACAGACATTATTTACCAACAAAGCAGACCAATGACAACTACATTGCTTGCCAGTTAGATATTTAACCATGTAATTTTGTCTGTAATGTATCAAATATATGAATTTAAATTTTTCGCACCAGCCTGAAAATTTCCCAAAGGAATTAACTCCCATTTCTCTGCCCAGGGTTTGAGGCACCTCCCCCCTGGCACAGAAGCTCACCACGAAGTCTCAAAGTTCCTAAAACTGTTTGAAGAACTGTAATTTGACTTAAATCTTTGGTTTTTCTGAGCACTGTCTTCCTGGAGCCCCTTGGTTTTCCTTCAGTTTTCATCTCCAGAAACATTCAGCTTTTTAAAAACCGACTTCAGAGCGAGGCCCTGAGCGGGGAGAGGGAGCTGTGATTTGGGAATGTCCTTTCCTGCAGTTCCACAGGTTGCAAGAGCTTTAGGTTGTTTTAAGGAGCTGATCCCCAGAGATTCTGGGAGAGGAGCACGGATGGGGCTGGAGCACCACGAGCTGTCACTCCTGGCATGGCAGGACAAGGCAAAACTGCTGAGAGGGGGAAAAGCTGAAACCAGGAAAATCCCTGTTTGCCAGGAAAGCAGGAGCTGCTGGAGGCTGAAGGATGGACCAAGTTTCTCCAAGCAGCCCCCTGGGGAGGAGGGGCTGGAGCAGCCAAGAGCTGGGTGGGTGTGTAAATCACCCCAGTCTCAGGCTTGGTTTTGATTCCCCCAGCAGGGGAGGGGTGGGCTGAGCCTGGGGGCTCTCAAACCCGACCCCCTGGGCTGTTTTACACCTGTGGAGGTGAAAAGGGGCTGTTTCTCTCCTGGTTTCTGCTCCTTCCCACCCTGATCCCAGTCTGGCAGCGAAGGCAAACAATGTGCTGGACTGCACTTTGCACATTTAAGGGTTTTGGAGGGTTTTGTAGCTTTTGGCTTCCCAAAGAAGCTGCAGTTACTTGAGTTTTCTACACAGAGTGCACCTAAATCAACACCACGTCAATTAAATATGTATCAACTTTACTGTCAGTTGGATTGTTTTGTTTGTTTGGGGAGTTTGATGTTTGGGGAGTTTTTTGACCCTGGTTTTTTTTGGGGGGGTTGGAGTTTTTCGAGGGGGTTTTGTTTGGGGTTGGGATTTTTTGGCTCCTTAGTGGTGGTTGGGTTCTCTTTGGATTTTTTTGGGGGGGGGGTTTAGGGGCTTTTGGGTTTGGGGGTTTTTTTCCACTTGTTTTTTTGGGGAGTTGGCTTCTGTTTGGAGTTTTTTGGTGGGGGCTTGGGTTTTTTTGGACTTTGGGTTTGTGGTTGGGATTTTTTGTTTTTGCTTGAGTGGGGTTGCTTTTTCAGTTTTGTTTTAGCTGAGGTTTTGGGCTTTTTTGGCTTTGGGTTGGACTGGGATGGAAGTCCATATTCCTCTGTATCACCCTGTTCCAAACCCAAGGAGAGGGATCAGGTGAGGGCAGGTGCCTTGTTCCCCCTTCAAACCTGAATTTCCCAGGGCAAGGAAAGGCTGGGAACTGCTCCTTTACTGTAAGTAAACAGCACATCTATTCATAATTTATCCCCTTCTGAATTTTAATGGCCTATAGCAGCCCTATAGATCCCATAGATAAGGGTTTAATCTTTTATGGATGAGAAAAAGGACTTTGTGTGGAGCTCTGCACTCCACTCGGGCAGGAATTGCCATCACAGTGGAAAACCCAAAGGTGAAGCTCCAGGTATAACTGAGATGAAACAGCTCATTAAAAATTGAAAAGTGTCTCCAAAAAGTCTCCAAAAAAACTGGAGAAGGAAGTGGGGATCTGGAGCTGCTTCATCCAAATGTTGTATTTCAGCAAACACAGCCCTGCTGCTGGAGCTCAGCTCAGCTGAGGCTGCCAAGCTCTGAGTGCAAGAGCTGCAAGGAAGGCCCTGTATCAAAAAGGCAATTTCAGCTGAAAATAAGGAATTTATCCCATATCCTTCAAGTCTGGGGTGGGAATGTGGGAATGCCATCCCCTAGTCCAGGGAGGAATGGACCTGCCTTGGCTGGGGACAGCAGTTCCTGTGCTGGGTCTGTGCAGCCCCTGGAGCACGAACAGGGTCTTAAGGACATTTCTAATGCACTAATTGTTTAAAATTGTTTGAATTGCTCTCAGGATGCTCTGTGTAAATCCCCTCACTGTATTTAAGGAGCAACAAGCCCTGGAGCTGCTGCTACACCCGTGTGTCCTTCCCAGCCCTGCTCAGTGAGGAACGGGATGCACATCCCAGCAGTGGAATCCTGGGCAAGGAAGGTGAGATCGTTTGGGATATGAGGAGAGAAGGAAGGGGAGGGGGGGAAGCTTTAACCCTTCCTGAGGTGGGATCTGTACAGTGCAGTGTTAGGGGGAGGATTTGCACCCACCCAACTCTGCCTCTGCCTCAGCTGCACTTACCCCCTCCTCTGCTCCAGTGCTCAGACCATTCCTGCAGGATTTGCTGCCCTCAGAGAGGCAGGTGAGGGGCAGGTTCCATGCCCAGGATGCCCCCCTGTCCCTGTCCTTGGATTTAATCAGGTGAGGGCAGCAGTGGGAGGGGGCTGCGAGTCCCTGCCATGCACAGGAGTCTCCCAGCTGCCCACCCGGCCAAAAATACTCAGTTTTAATAACAGCACTACGCAAAATCAAAGCCGGGCTCGTTGCTGCTGCCAGATTAACAGATGGCCCCGATCATTAATATTGCAAAACTTCAGGAGTTCATAATTCTTTAATCTACCCAGCCGAGGGGGGTGGGGAGTGCAGGCCCTGCAATCTGCTGTGCCAGGGGCTGCCACCCACCACCCACCAGGGTTGGGCCCCCCCAAATTTGGGCACATTTGCTGCTGGTCCCACCTGCCCAGACAAACCCTGGCCATGGAGCTGCTCCCGGGCCGAGCTCCGGCAGGAGGGACGGACCCAAACCCCCTGGGCTCGTGGTTGGGGTCGCTGGGGGCTCCTGAATTCCCCCCGGGGCCATCAGATCAAGGCAAATCCAGGGAAATCCAATCCCCCACCCCAGCGATGCTTTGCCCTTAAAGCCGAGCCTTTACGAGGCTGTGGGGAGGCAGCGCAGGGAGATTAGGGCTGATGTCAACAGGCGGATAATCCCGACTCCTGCAGCATCACCGGCCAGGGGACCCCCGCAGGAGCCCCGCGGGCTCGGGGGGTGGTTCCAGCAGAGCAGAGCTCCGGGTTTGGCCCCGAACAGCTCCATCGATCCTGGCCCGGCCCCAGCTCCTGCCTCCTCCTCTCCCGGAGCACTGGTGGCTCCAGGAGGCTGCAGGGAGGCTCTTCCATCGATTATCCATGAGGGATGAGGGTGGAAGGGAGCCTGGATCAGCACCAGCCTCCTCCTGGCACCTACATGCTGGGCTGAGAAATCAAACGTATATGTTAATATATATTTTTATATATTTATTTTTATATTTTTATTTAATATTTTTAATATTTCCTATATCTGGCCTATACAGAGAAGATGCCTCTTTCAGTAAACCTTTATATATACATATACACACATACATACTTACAGAAATATATATAAATATTATTTTATATATAATGCACATATAATAAATTATATAATACAATATAATACAATATATATTATCATGGAATGAGATCATCTTTAAGGTCCCTTCCAACCCAACCCATTCCATGACTCTATGATATAATATATAATAATTTTATATATGTCTTCATATATATATGCAAACACACATAAATGTAAGCATGTCTCTGTGTGTCTACATGTATTTCTGTGCATTGTATATTGTCTGTAAAGCATATAAGACATAACAAATCTGATATATGGTATAAATTGGACTGTATTTCCACACATGCATGGAATATGAATATCTATTTCCCACTGCCATGCATATTTTTGATATATATAGTTGTGTGTGTATTTATGTATATCAACGTGTATATATAAAGAGACTCTTTATATGTGCATATGCACATATAACATAATAATATAACACAATACAATATAACACAATATAATATATCATATCATGGAATGAGGTCCCTTCCAACCCAACCCATTCCATAATTCTATGATTCTATTATATCATTTTATATATTTTTATATATATATATGTGTGTGTGTGTGTGTATTTTGCAGAGAGGACAAACTCCTTTAAGGCCACAGGTCCAGGAAAAAGGAGCTTTAGGAGCTGGATTTGGGCAATTTTTACTTTGTGCAAACCTTGTTTTGTTTTGGTTTTTTTTAAGCAGCAAAGTTTGCCTGAAGTTCAGTTTTAATGTGTTGTTTAATGAAGGGGGGTTTGTGTTGGGTGTCACCTCTTTGTGGTTTCTCATCAATTATCTTGGCTTTAATCGGTTCCCAACTGTTCCAGGGTTTTGTGGCTCCCTATAAATCCCACATCGATATTTTCTGAACGTTGCCCTTTTCCCCTTGTGCTGACCCTGCCCTTTCACCCGCCAGATGTTCAGTCCCAACTGCTCACTTGGGGCATTTATCCCTCTTTCTCTTTCCCCCTTTTTTCACCCCATCCCTCCCCAGGTGCCCCCCAGCCTCTCCTGCCCCTGCAGCACCAGGAAAGCGGGAAGAGCCCCAACATCCCGAGGCAGCCGAGCGGGAAAGGCGCGGGGGGCTGGCTTTGCTAGGGATGCTGCCGGGAACGCAGGCAGGGACGCAGGGAGGGATGCGGGGCCTCCCTGGGGTTCCACCGTGTCCCACCACACCCCCCCTCCCTCCTGGGGGCCCTTCTGTCCCCGGGGGATGCGGGAGGGCCGGGATAACCCCAATTTGGCAGCTCGGCCGCCGGGTACCGGGGCTGTGCTACCATCCCGGGCGCTCCCGTTCCGCGGAGCCAAATCCCCCGGGAGCAGCGGGGGGAGGACGCTCCCATTATCCGGCTCCTGCCGTGGCGGAGGCAGCTGGACCAGCCGTGCATTAATAGATTACACAGAGGATTTGGGCTCGCCACCATCCAGGGAAGCGCTCGCGGGAGGGACACGGGCAAGGCCAGGGCGGCTTCCCGAGCGCCGGACGCGGCCCCGCTGCCATCCCGCTGACTCCTTCCCCCGCACAGGTAGGTGCAGGGCTCGCTCCTGGCGCCGGGATGGCTGGAGCAGGGATGGGGATGCTGGTCCCCATCTGCCTGCAGCGATCAGAGCCCGGGGAGGCCGGAGCGTGGGGGCTCGTCCCTCTCCTGGATGGTTTTCGGGGATGCTCTGCAGAGAAGCGGAGCTGGGGCAGCCCGAGCGGCTGCCGAGCTGTGCTGGAGCGGGGCTGGCGTTGAGCTGTGCCTTGGGGGGATGGATTTCACCCCCCTCCAGCACCCCCAGCCCTTCCCTGACCTTCTCCTGCGGGCTGCAGCCTGGGCAGGGGGCGGGACGGGGCTTGTGGGCATCCTTGGAGATCATCACCCGGGGAGCACCCGGAGGGTCCGGGGTCCCCTTGTGCCACCGATTTTTGGGGTGGCACAGGGACACGGGTGCTTGCAGAGGGTCTCGCGTGGCTGAGTTGCCGCTTGTGCCCCATCAGCTGCTGTGCCTCAGTTTCCCCATCACTCACGTCCCCACCCAGGGCCACTGCTGGGGGGAAATGGGGGTCGGGGGGGTTGCTTTGCTCCCCAAATCAGTGCTCACCATCCCCGCGAGCCATTTCCAGGGCTGTTTACACCCAAAATCCCTCCTGGCCCACTGGGATCTGTGACCAGGCAGGAGAAGGACAAACAACCCCCTCCCCTCCCCAAAAAGCCTCCGGGAGCCCCGAGCGACACCACCATCCAAATTTCAGTCAAATCTGGCTGGTGCCCTGGGTTTTGCATGCGCCCCTGGGCTGCAAGAGAGGGGGGCACTGAGCACCTGCCCATGCCAGCCTCACACCCACAGGGCAGAGCAGCCTCTGCCTCGCCAGAACAACCCCAAAGTCTCCTGGAGCCACCGGTGGGGTTGGAAACCTCCCCCGGAGCGGGGTGACATCTGTGCCCATCCTGGGGGACCCCTCTTTGGGGGTGCAGAGCTGGGGGGATCGGGGCAGGACAGGACCTCACTGTGCCCGTTCCCAGCCCCACAGGGCCCCTGGACCCCGCCATGGACGAGTGGGACCTCCCGCAGTGGAAGAAGGAGGTGGAAAGCCTCAAGTACCAGCTGGCCTACAAGAGGGAGATGTCCTCCAAGACCATACCTGAGTGAGTGGGTGCCCACCTCCCCCCTCCCTCCCATCCTCCTTCCCATCCCTGTGAGCAGAGTCCGGCTCTTCTCCACCCCAAACTCCCCCCCTCAAATCTCCTGGGGGTCCCCAAAGGAGATTTTCTCCTTTATGGCTCTTCAAACCCTCCAAGCCCCAGCAGCAGAAGCCCACCAGTGTCCCCAGAGCCCCCTGTTCCTCTCCACAAATCCCCCTGGACCAACCCCTTTCAGCCACCCCAAGCTCCAGTTGGGACGTGGCAGCAACCACAGGACCCCCAGGCACCCCGTGAGCCCCTCAATGTGCAGGTCCCCTCTTTCCAAAAGGCTTAAACCTGTAAAGTCAAGCCGTGGGTGGGGATTTTTCCCTCCTGGTTTGCACCTCTCTGCTCCCCCAGCATCATTCCTGAGGGATCAGGGTGCAGGATTTACCCCGGACACTGAGCCCCCCCAGTTCCCATTTTGCTGCCCCCCAGGCCCTGCCCTACCCCCCTCAACCCTTCGAGCAGGGGCTGTGCCCACCCCTCCTGTCCCTCTCCACAGGTTTGTGAAGTGGATCGAGGACGGCATTCCCGAGGATCCCTTCCTGAACCCGGAGCTGATGAAAAACAACCCCTGGGTGGAGAAAGGCAAATGCACCATCCTGTGAGGGGCCCCCCCTGCGCTCCCCCTGCTGAATGTACTTTTTTATTAGTTAGTTCCAACATGAGAACCTGAACAAAACCCTGCCCTCACCTGTCTCCTTCTTTGTAGTGCTAGAAGTGGTTTTATATTTGGGGGGACACGGGAGGGGCAGAGCTGGGGGAGCAGGAGCAGCAAAGGTTTTTCCAGGGTTTTTCTGCAGCTTCATTCAGACCTCACCCCCCTCTGCCATCAAAACAGGAACATTTTGCAACTTGTAAAGAAAATTTTTATAAAAGACCCCCTCATTTTCAGTGATTTTAAATACTTTTGTATACTGTAGGATATCTCATTTTGCAGCAAAACAGGCACAATATGACAACTAAGGGTTTATCAATAAACAGAACAATACTTCGTTATTAATTTTTTAGACATATTTTATTTCATTTTTTTCTAAACAAAGTAAGTCGGTAATAAAAAAAAAAAAACCTAAACAAAGATGATGGGACACACAGCCCATCCATGGGTTAGAGAGCCAAAAAATCCAGCTGATCCCTGGAGTTCCAAGGCTGATTTCCTGGCTCCAGCCCTGCTAGAGCAGGTCCCTGATGTAGATGTTCCTCCTGACAGCGTTGGAAAACCCCTCGTTGAACCGGAACCACACGTCGCTCTTCCCCACGGCCTTCCCGATCTGCTTCTCCAGGGACTCTCCCTTGGAGGCCTGAGGGGCTGCAGGGGGGGAAAATCCACCTCAAAAACTTGCAGAAAACCTTAAAGTCCCCACCTGTGCCCAGGCTGGGGGAAGAGGGGGAAATCAGGGAGCTGCTGCCAGGAACAGGGGGCTTGGGAAGGGCAGAGCTGATGCTCCCATGTCCTGGATCTTGCAAACCCTTCAGCACCCATAATTCCCATGGGATGGTGCCAGAACCCAGGGACTTTGCCCACAGGAAGCCCCCTGCCCGTTGCTGTGGGGTCTGTTCACCCAACTCCCTCACCCCACTGGTGCTGGTGGTCCCTCTGCTCCCTGGGGACAGTGCTGAGGGTCAGAGCCCCTTTCTGGGGTGGGCATTGGGAATGAGGGGAGCTCCCAGCAGCACCCACAGCCACCCCATCCCTCTGTCACCCACCCAGGGCTGGGACCACCCACTCCCCCCCCATCCCTGTCACCCACCCGGTGCCAGGGCCGCCTGTTTGCGCTGAATTGGCCGCCCGAAAAAATCCAGCTCAGGCTGTGAAAGGCAAAGAGCAGGAGGTTGAGTTGGCTCTGCAGAACCTGCACTTCCAGCTCCCCTTTGGAAAAACAAAGGGAAGTTCCTGTCTGGGCGAGGCTCAGTCACCCCAGGGCAGTTCCAGGGAGAGCAGGAGCCACATGCAAATCCCACAGGAAGGGCCAGGGGGCTGGGTGGGATGCAAACAGATTCAAATCCGGGGGAGGAAGGCAAAATTTCAGGGTGATCGTGCTGAAGTCGGGTTTTACAGCCAGCCAAGGGCTGGAAGTTGAGCCCTGGAGAGGGGCAGTGCCAGGCCACCACCTCTGCTCCCCTTGGCCGCTGTTGGGATGCCCAGGGTGGGATCAGTGGATGGATGCACCTCTCCACAGCTCCCGAGCAGCCCTCCCAACCTACAGCTTGCCCAGAGCCCAAGGTCAGCGATTTCAACCCAAATACCCAGATCTCTTTCCTCCCCCAGCCCTGAAAGCTTCACAGGGCACGTCCGTAACGTCACCCAGATCCACCTCATCCCAAAGCTGCAGTCCCAGCGATGCCTTTACGGGACACACGGTGCTCAACCGGGCTATTAAAAGAAACTGGGCTGAAAAAATTAGATTCCAGTGGAGCCAGTGAGTGTTTGGCAGCCCAGGGAGGCGCTGGTGGGAACTGGGGCAGGGACTGCAGCCCCTCACCTTGTCCTCCACCGCCGCCCTCCGCACGATGTGCTCCAGGCGCTGCTGGTGGTTGGGGGTCCCCAACGGCCTCGTGTCCCCTCGCTCCTCACCGAGGCCATTCCCGGGATCCTGTGGGGAGGAGAGACCTGAGCAAGGGTCCCCTTGGGGTGTCTGAGCTTGGCCCTGCCACCCAGTTGTCACCCAGCCCCCCCAGCCCCTCTATTTGCTGCCGGGTTTGCAACATCCCGAGGGCTTGGAAAGGATTTTTCCACCGTTTCCTGCCTCGCAGCAGCACGGGGGATCAGCCCCAGCTGGAGTCCCCTTCCCTGGGACTTCACAGTAAACAAGGAGCCTCCAGAGATGTTTTTGCCGCATCTCTTTGCCCCACACATCCCCTGGGAGCTCTGCTCCTGCAACGAGGAGCTCTCAGGGATTAATTATCCCCATGGCACCAGGGCAGGCACCAGCCACATCCGAGATGCTTCTCGGCCTTTTCCACCTTCTCCTGCCTCCAGGGGGGTTTTGGCAGTGGGCAGAGTTAACTCTGCTCCACCTGGGGGCTTTGGGATCTTTGGAAGTGAAGCAGGAAGGAAAGGTGCAGGCAGGGAAGAGCAGACACACACAAACCGCAGCCCAACAGACCCAAATTCCCACCTAAAACTCCCAGCTCCTCACAGCCCTCCTCGGAGAGCTGGAGAGTTCAAAGCTTCACCTCCCAGCGAGCATTTCCTTCCAGAACTCCTGCAGACTGGGGCTCAGCCCCCCAGCACGGATGTGCTGCCCAGAGGCAGCTGTGCAGGCACAGGGCTGCGACAGGGGGGGTTAATCCTGGATTTCCACCGGCAGAGCAAAAGCCACCGGCTGCTTTGGAAAACCCACGTCCCCACGCCATCCCCAAGGATTTCACCCACACCCACAGCCCTGCCACCCCCCACAAGTCCCCCTCCCTACCGGGTTCCGTGCCTGCAGCAGCGCCTCCGTCCTCCTCATCTTCTCCAGCTCGATCTCCCTGGCGATGAGCTGCTTGGCCTGGTAGCTGAGCTGCCTGCGGGCCGGCAGCTCCGGGAAGCGGCACACGTCCTCCACGTTCCTGCAGCACGGCCAGGGGGAGCAGGGGCACAGATAACACTGAGAATAACCCAGTACTGTGCAAGCTGGCAGGGCACAGGGAGCCCAGTCACCCCCCAGCCCTGCCCCTTCCACCCCTGAGCGGGATCCTGGCTCAGTGTCCCCAGCGCTGCCCTCTCCCGGGTGGGGCCCGGGGGCTGAACGGGAATGCAGGAGGGATTATGGGGGTTTAATCCGGGTTTTATGGCAAAAAGAGAAAGTGGCAGCGGGGCTGTGCTGAGCAGACTGCCCTGAAAACCCCACGGGCACAGCACGGCCTGGGCACGAGTGGCACCGTGACCTTCACATCGCCCCTCAGGGCCCCTGGGGAGGTGGGTAATGGAAATGCAGCCAGGAACAGTAATCCTGCACCATCAGACCTTAGCAGGACCTGGGGCACCAGCTCTGCAATTAGGCCTGTTTCACTACAGCATCATCCCCAGCTGGGCCACTCCCTCTGCCAGTTCTAAATATTTCATATTTATTCAATATCCTTGCCCTTAAAATAAAGGGAGCCAAGTCCCCTGTCAGATGGTTCTGCAGTCATTTAGAAATTAGCTGTCAAATCAATGTTTTAAAAAGTTATAAAGAGAAAACACAGGTTTTGCTGTCAACAACAGCTTTGTTTGCCAGAGAGATGCTGGTCTACAATTTCCAGGTGTCACTGGGATGTGACACCCCCATGGTCCCCATCATTTTATGGTTGGACTTGATAATCTTGAAGGTCTTTACCTACTTTGATCCTGTGATTCTGTGCACAGCCAGGAAGCAGGCTCAGAACTCACAAAACAGGCAAAGAAATGCCAAAAAGTGGCTCCCAATGTCCCAAAATCTCCCCATGACCATGTGGGGGTGGCATGGGGAGACAGCAGAGGATGGATCCCTCCAGTCCCCACAAGCCTTTCCATGAGGAAGGAACCACACTAAAGCAGTTCAGTGTAATTAGATAGAGCTGCTTGATTTAACAGAGGCTCATTTCTGTAATTAACTTTGCCCAGGAAGGCATTAAGGATGGTCTGTGCTGCCTCTCCAAAGGCTCCCCAGAGCTGATGGCTCTGGCTGTGCTCAGAGCAGAGCCACAGCCAGGTCAAGCAGTGGCCAAGCTGGTAATTTAGAAATTAACCATGGTGACAGCGACCTCCTCTGTGTGATGAGCTCAGGTGGACCAGCTCTGTCCTCTGGTGGCTTCAGTCCCTCTGCCAGCTCCAGTGAGAGCCAAAGGCAGCTGCTTCCTTTCCTTTAATCCCATTAAAGCCAAACCAACTCTGCTCCAGCCTCAGCCTGAGGGATGGTGGGGCAGCTGGACCACGCTGTTGATGGAGCAAAGCCAGCAGTTCCACCTCCTTCCTGAGCTCTCTGCTCTTATTATCCCAGAATCATTATGGAATCCTGGAATGGTTTGGGTTGGAAGGGACCTTAAAGCTCATCCAGTGCCACCCCCTGCCATGGGCAGGGACACCTCCCACCAGCCCAGGGTGCTCCAACCTGGCCTTGGACACTTCCAGGGATCGAGGGGCAGCCACAGCTTCTCTGGGCAACCTGTGCCAGGGCCTGCCCACCCTCCCAGGGAGGGGTTTTGAGCCCCACAGCGTCCCCTCCCCTGGGCACTTACGGATCCAGCTTGTAGACGTACTGGCCCTCGGGCAGGCGCTCCTGGTGGTAGGTGAGGTTGTAGGCCAGCATGGTGCTGATCAGCTCTGCCAGCTGCTGCTTCTCCTTCTGGCTGTAGAGCTGGGTGTTCACCTGGGAGGGAGGGCAGAGCATCACCGACCCAGAGCAACTTCTGAACACACAAACAGCCCGAAGCACAGGGTTTGTCTGTGTGAGGAGGGACAGTTCACACCCAAGCTGTTCAGACCAGGTTTATTCCCTACTAGGGACACACATCCTCCTCAGAGTGCAGTGACCCAGGGGCTAGAAGGGGACTGTGACAGCTCCCCAAAGCCCTGCTCAGCCAAGCCCACCCCAGGTGGAGTCCAAGACCCCTCCACACAGTCAGGTGTCTCAGAATCATGCCCTCAGCTTCCCTCCAGCTTCAGCATCAGCTGCAACATCAAATCAGTCCCGAATCTGGGACGGAACTTTGGGATGGCTCAGCCTGGGCGATGCAGCCCAGGAGATGCCTGTCCCCAGCGCTCAGGGTGAGGTTTGCAGAGGGGACACGTCACCCAGGCAGGGAGGGGGCTCAGGGGCACTCACAGGCCGCAGTTTGGGGGCGATGATGTCCAGCAGCAGGCACAGCACCTCCAACACCAGCACCTGCTGCCCCGCGCGGCTGCGGGCGCCGGGCGTGATCCCCGACACCATGGACACCACCAGGTTCTGCATGTGGGTCAGCTTGGCCAGGGCCTGGGGACAGGGTGGGGACAGCTCAGCCAGCACGTCCCACAGGGCACAGAGCCCCCCCCAGGGCACAGAGCCCCCCCAGGGCACAGAGACCCCCCTGAGCCCCCCGGCCTTGCCTCGTGCTGGCTGCTGGGATAGGCCAGGCGGGGGATGGCGGAGCCCGCGAAGAGCAGGTGGAAGGCCACGGGCAGGAAGGGCAGGTAGCGCAGCAGTTGGAAGCTCTGGCCGTGCAGGACGGCCCGGCCCAGCAGGTCGGAGAAGCAGAGCCACTCCAGGGCCAGGCACACCGAGCCCAGGCTGGAGTCCCGCACCCTCACCGACAGGAAATTCTCGTGCAGGCCCTGCAAGGGGAGGGGGGATTGCACGGCTCGAGGTCGGGTGGGTGGTCCTGCCAGTGCAAGTGAGTGGCATTCTGAGCTTCCCACCGAGCTCCAGCACAACCCAGGAAGGGGCCTGGCTCTGCCCCTGGCTGCTCTTACCTGGGCGAGCTTCTCCTGCTCCCCCGAGGAGATGGCGAGGTGCAGGATGTGGTGGAAGCGCTGGGAGGAGGAGCTGAAGCCACAGGAACCCCCAAAGTGTGACAGGTCCTCATCACCCACCAGGAGCTGGGCTGGCAAAGAGGGGTCCATCCCTATCCTGTGCCTGGGGGGAGCCCAAAGGGAAGAGCTGAGGGTGCCCTAGTGCTGAAGGGATCAGCAAAGCAATATTTGGACCCTTGCAAACCAAAGGCAATGCCAATGCCAAATTATTGGGAGCTAAATGGAGTGGACAAAAAGCATCCAGAATGGCTTTAAACTGACAGAACATGGGTTTAAGTTTGTGTATTAGGAAGGAATCCTTCCCTGATGAGGGTGGGCAGGCCCTGGCACAGGTTACCCAGAGAAGCTGTGGCTGCCCCATCCCTGCAAGTGTCCAAGGCCAGGTTGGATGCGGCTTGGAGCACCCTGGGCTAGTGGGAGATGTCCCTGCCCATGGCAGGGGTGGAACTGGATGTTCTTCAAGGTTCCTTCCAACCCAAACCATTCCAGGATTCTATGACTGATACAAATCTGCTGAAGAAGCAGCTCCAGGACCTTTCAGGTTTCTCCACCCCGGGTCTTGCAAGGAGATCACGGAATCACAAAAATCACAGAACGTTGCTCCAAACCCCATCCAACCTGGCCTTGAACACTTCCAGGACTGGAGCAGCCACAATTTCTCTGGGCAACTAAAATATCAGGAAGCAGCACAGCCCAAGCACCCAGCCAGCCCTAACAAATCCCTCCTTTTACCTCTGCCCCCTCGGGAGCTGGAAGATCTCCTGCCAGATGGAGAAGAGCCCCTTGTTTTGGTCCTTCAAGCCAATCTTCATTGTCTGCACCATCTGCATGTTCAGCTCCTTCTGCCCTCGGCCGTGCAGGAACTGCAATGTGAGTGAGGGGCTGGGGGGGGGCACAAAGGGAGGGGGGATTCCCACAAATCTGGGGGTCCCAGACACAGTGGCACCTCCCCCTTCCTCCATGTGCAGGGTTGAAATAGCACAGGGGACAGGGTGGGTATTTTAGGGCTCTGCCTAGGACAGAGTTCTTTCCCCTCCATGCCCATCTGAGGCCAGAGCTCCCCGTGTCCCCCAGCCCCCCGGTGACCCCGGTACCTGCAGGGTGTTGATGCAGGAGCGGATGTCGTTCTCCGTCTTCTCGCACAGGGCCAGCAGTGCCCCCGTGTCCGCCCGCATTCCCTGCTGGAGGGCGATCTGTGGGGGCAGGACAGGGGTCAGCAGGGAGGGCTGGCCAGCCAGGGGGGTCAGGGGATGCTCAGCTGTGCCACACCTCGCTGAGCCGCTGGGCGAGCCGGGCCGGGGCCGTGCGGGGGAAGTGCAGCAGGAAGGATTGCTGGCGGAGCGGGCGCAGCGCCGGCACGTACCTGGCAAGGGAGCACAGGGCTCTGAGTAAGAAGGTCCCCCCTGAGCCCCTTTTTCTCCAGGCTGAGCCCCCCCAGCTCCCTCAGCTGCTCCTGGTGCTCCAGCCCCTTCCCTAGCTCCGTTCCCTTCCCTGGACACGCTCCAGCCCCTCAAAGTCTTTCTTGTCATGAGGAGCCCAGAACTGCCCTCAGGATTTGAGGTGCTCCACTCAAAGGGAGACACCAACAGCCACCACCTCCTCACTCAGGGCAGGGTCTCAGCTCTCCATCCCCCCAGACACACAGGTGACACTCACTGGTCGTTGCAGATGCAGATGATGGGCCTGAGCAACAACCCACCCTCACGCTGCCGCCTCCGGCCCGCGCCGGCCGCTCCCTCTCCTTCCACGTCCTTGCGGTGGATGATGTTCAGCAGCACGCTGATGGACGCCTTGGGAAAACAAATCGAGGGCAGAAGGGATGAATTCCTGCTGCTGAGAGGCAAGAACCAGCTCGTGGAACAGGGGGTGAGCTGCTAATGGGGGAACAGTTAAGGGGTTAGTGCCGGAGGTGGCCGGGGCTCACCGCGGGCGCGCCGTCGATCTCGTCGATGATGAGGCAGTTGGGCTTCTCACCGGCCCCCAGCACCGACCTCATCTGCGTGGCAGCTTCGATGCGGGTCTTGAACACCTCGGGGCTGCGGTCATCACTGCAGGGAAGGTGTGCCAGGTTACTGTGGCATGGGGTCGGCTCTGGCACGGGATCACCTCCAGCACGGGATCACCTCCAGCATCACCCCGGGGACGCCATCACCTCCAGCATCACCTCCAGGACACCATCACTTTTGGGACAGCATCACCCCCAGGACACTGTCACCCCTGGGTATGACCCCGGGTCCCCTCTGGCCTGGCAGGGCCTCACCTGGCGTTCATCTCCACGGCGTTGTACCCCGCATGCCGGGCGATGACGTGGGCCAGCGTGGTCTTTCCCAAGCCAGGGGGGCCACAGAGCAGGGCTACCTGTGGCACAGAGGGCAGGTCAGCCTGGCAGGGCTTCCTCCAGCTCCCACCAAGCAGGGAATGACCTGCTCATCACCCTGCTGGCAGGATGAGGGGACCCCCCAGCACCATCCTGCGTTGCTCACCTTGTATTTGGGTCTCTTGTGCTGGTCCAGCTCAGCCTCCAGGATCTCCTCTGTGAGCTGCACCTTCGTTTTCCACTTATTTGGGTGCTCCTTGGAATGGCTGAATGGGGGACGAGCTGCACTGCTGGGCTTGCCCTTCTTCACAGCATTCTCCTTCCCGAACACGACCGTGTCCCAGAGCTTGAGCCACTTCAGCAGGCAGCGGTTTGTGTACTGCAGGTGGGGGAAGCGGGAAAAATCCATGGAACCTTGGAAGGATCTGGCAGAGGACAGAGGAAGGCTCTCCTCCAAGGGACAGGCTGCTCAGGGCTCCCTCTGCCATCTCCTGGGACAGCATGGGAATGGTGCTCCTCTTCCCAGCTCAGCCACCATCCCACAGGGGAACCCAGGCCTAAGTCACGTCAGCCCCATCCCTGCTGCCCCTCCTCTGTCCTGGCTCAACTCAGCACTTCTCAGCCTCTTCCATCATTTCCAACTCCCTGCAAAACTTCTGATATTCAAAAAAACCTCCCAAACTAGCCCACAATTCCTGGCTAAAGTCCTCCCAGCCTTTTTTGTCTTGTTCTGGTCACATTTCCCAATCCCTTTTGTTAGAAAGTCCACAGCCTGCAGCTGAAACACTGCCATCCCAAGCTCTCCAGGACTCAGGACTGCTCCCAGGAAGGGCCAGCACTTCCAAAGGCAACACCCTGATCCCACAGCATCGAGTTACAGAGGTGCTAAACCCCTCCCAGTCCAAGCCCCCCCTTCTCCCAGCCCCTCACATCATCACTCAGCAGCTCTATGTAGCGCCGGGGGGTGAACTTGTCCACCCAGAGGCAATGGGGGGCAGATTCCTCCTCAGGATCCATGTCCCCACCAGGATCCAGGCTCTCAGTGCTGGGCTCGCTCTCAAGGCAACTGCAAGAAAGAATTAACTTGCCCCAAAGCACCCAGGGAGTCAGGGAAGGGCTGGGAATTACACCCAGATTTCCCAAAGAGGCTCCTCTGCTCGCAGGTCCCAAAAATCTGGACCCCGTGGAGCGTCTTGGGAGGCACATCAGGCAGCATGGCAGGGACAGGATGGGAGCTCATCCCAACATCTCACCTGTTTATGATGTCTGTCAGCTGCTGGGACACCTTCTGAACGTGCCTGAGACGCTGGAGCACCGAGAGAGGGAGAGCAGGGTCAGGGGTACCCCAGTGACCCACGGCTGGGGGAACAGCGATTTGGGAGCCACTCCTGGGGTATCAGGAAGGGCAGGGAAAGACAAGGAAGGTCGGTGTGAGATGTGGTACCTCTTGGTTCACCTGTTCCTTCAGATAGGAGAAAGGGACCCCCAGCAGGTGGAGCGGCCTCCGTGCATTCCAGCCCAGGGAATCTGGGAGCTGTGGGGACACAGCACAAACAACCCCCTCCTGAACCAGCTGGAGAACACAGGGAAGCAAACCCAGCCTGGAGAGCCCCCCTCACCTCCACCCCTGTCCGGGAGGGATCATCCCTCAGCACCAGGAAGACCCTGGTGCCCTGGCTGGAGGTCACATTGATGTAATCCTCCAGGATGGGTGGTCTCCTGAGAACCCACTTCTTTTCAGAGGGTGGTGTGGTCTGCAGGGGGGTCATGCCACTCATCTCCAGGTGGTTCGAGCTGGAAAACACCAAATTCCTTTAGCAGGGGTGAGGAAAACAGCCCTTGGACCCCTTGAAGGTGGGGGCCAAGGGCCCTTTCCCTCGCTCCTGCTAAAAATGGGGTTCAAGGTGGCCAACCTGGTGTTCTGAGGAGCAAGAAGCGCCTCTGGGTCCCCATCCCAGGAGACATCAGGAGCCAACTCATCGTCTGCACCAAAATCGAGCTTCTTCACGGCCTCCAGGCGCTGCCGCTTCGGCTTCGGGGCTGGGAGAGAGGCCGGGGACGGGGGCAGAGGAGCATCGCGGCTCAGGGAGGGCGGTACCGGGGTGCTGAGCGCAGGGGGGGATACCGGGGGGATACCGGGGATACCGGGGATACCGGGGATACCGGGGGATACCGGAGGATACCGGGGATACTGGGGGATACTGGGGGATACCGGGGATACCGGGGATACTGGGGATACTGGAGGATACCGGGGATACCGTGGGGATACCGGGGGATACCGGGGGATACCGGGCCGGCAGCGCCGGGGACCGGCTCCAACCTACTGTGGGGTCCGGCGGGCGCTGGGGACTCGGCGGGGGCACTGCCCCGCTCCCTCTTCCTGCACGGGGAGTGCCCGGGGGCCTCGGGCTCCTCTGGCCGCTCCTTCCTGCCCCGGAACTGCGAGACTTTGGGGCGGGCGGGCGGGGACGGCTCGTCTGCAACGGGGGCAGAGCTCCGGTGAGCGGCCACGCAGGGCCACGCCCCGCACGGCCATGCCCCCACTCCCGCATCCCGGCGGCAGCGCCCACCTCCGAGCTCCGCCAGCACCTCCAGCTCGGCGGCGAAGCGCTCGTAGAACCCATCATCGGCAGCGCCATCAGCGCCCGCCATGGGCCCCGCGCACCGCCCCCCGGCCGGTGGGGCCGTGGGGCGGCCGCGCCGCTGATTGGACGCGACGCGCGGCCCGGGCCGGCGGGGGCGCCGCTGATTGGACGTGATGCTTTGCCCGGGCCGCGGGGGCGGCGCTGATTGGCTGCGGCGCGGCCCGGGCCGATGGAGGCGATGTAGCCGCGGCCGCCCGGGAGCGCCCGGGACGGCGCCGCAGGTGGGGCGGGGCAGGAGCGGGGCCGGGGTCTCGGGGCGGCGCGGGTCCCCTCCCCAGCGTGCCCTCCACAGTGTGCCCTCCACAGTGTGCCCTCCGCCGCGGCTGTGTCCCTTCCGCAGTGTCCCTTCCGCCGTGTCCGTGTCCCTTCCGCCGTGTCCCCGCCGTCGCGTCCCCTCTCCCCTCCCCAGCGCCCCGTTCACCCAACCGGAGCCGCCGGGATCGCGGCTGGGCTCCAGCGGGGAGCGCGGGGACGGTGGCGGAGCTGTGCGGTGTGACAGCGGCGCGGCTGCGGGACCGGGGCCGTGGCACCCGCACCGGTGGGACCCGCGCCAGCACGGGGTGACACCGGGGGGGGCTGCGGGACACGTGCAGGGTGACATCGGTGTGACACCAGGCACACGCAGGGTGACGCTGGTGTCCCTCTGGGCCGAGCAGAGTGGCACTGGTGTTGCTCTGGTCCTGTGCAGGGTGACACTGGTACCACGCAGCACCAGAACCTCTCTGGTCCTATGGGGTGCCCCTCTCCTGGCCCTGCTCCCAGCCCGCCCTGCCTGGGTCCCATCAGTGCCCGAGGTGCTGTCCCACCCCCGTGACACCCACCCTGCAGTGGGGGCTCCCCCCACCCCTCTCAGCCCAGTTCCCACCTCACTCCCGCAGGGCGCTGGCCATGGAGCCGGGCACCATCGACAACCTGTCCATCCTGTACCAGAGCTCCGACTTCATCGTGGTCAACAAGCACTGGGACATCCGCATCGACAGCAAGATGTGGTACGAGACCCTGACCCTGCAGAGCCAGCTCCGGCACCGCTTCCCCGAGCTCGCCGACCCCGACACCTACTACGGCTTCAGGTGAGCGGCCCGGTGCCCACCCGGGCTGTGCCCGCGGCTGGGGACACCCACAAGTTCCCCAGGATGTTCCTCCACGCCTGTCTCCTCCCCAGGTTCTGCCACCAGCTGGATTTCTCCACCAGTGGGGCCCTGTGTGTGGCTCTCAACAAGGCGGCGGCGGGAAACGCCTACAAGTGTTTCAAGGAGCGCCTGGTGACCAAAGCCTACCTGGCCCTGGTGAGCCCCCCATGCCAGGGCCTGCTCGGGGCTGCCCTTCTGGGCAGGCTGGGCACCTCTGCTGGGAGGCTGATGGGGTTCCTGCAGAAGGGAAGGCTCCAAGGACACCTGCGAGCCCCTTGCAGGGCCTAAAAGGGCTCCAGGAGAGCTGGAAAGGGACTGGGGACAAGGGATGGAGGGACAGGACACAGGGAATGGCTTCCCACTGCCAGAGGGCAGGGTTAGATGGGATATTGGGAAGGAATTCCCCCCAGTGAATTCCTCACCCAGTGGAAATTCCTCACCCAGTGAGGGTGGGCAGGCCCTGGCATCAGGTTGACCCAGAGAAGCTGTGGCTGCCCCATCCCTGGAAGTGTCCAAGGCCAGGTTGGACAGGGCTTGGAGCAACCTGGGATAGTGGAAGATGTTCCTGCCAAGGGGTTGGAACTGGAACTCCACGTGCCTTAAGGTCCCTTCCAACCCAAACCATTCCAGGATTCTGTGATCCTATGAGTTGCAGCTTGGTCTCTGCTTCCTGCATCCATCTGGAGATGCCTGTGCCACGTGCTCTAGGAAAACCCTGCTGGAGCAGGGAGACTGGACCAGGTGTCCCCACTGTGGTGTCTCCCAGCCTTTCCCATTCTGTGATTCCGTGATTCCTGCCATCGTGGGGGTGGTGAGGAGCACATGCCAGAGCTCAGTTCCAAACCACCTTTCTGCCGCCAGGTGAGGGGCCACGTCAGCCAGAGCCGGATGACGATCCGCTACGCCATCGGGAAGAACACCACGGAGGGCAGGACCCACATGATGTGCATCGACGGCACAGAGGGTGAGCCCCCCTTCCCTGCACTGCCCAGCCCCCTTGAGCCTCGCTAGGGGGTGCCAAACCCCTTTGGATCTCGTTGCAGGCTGTGAAAATCCCAAGCCTTGCCAGTCGGAGCTGATCGTGCTGGAGCACGGATCCTACAGCGGAGACCCCGTGACCAAAGTGCTGCTGCAGCCCCTGACAGGTGGGGGTTGCGGTGGGGGCTGCAGCTCTGGGGGGCTCTGGCGTGGAAGCAGAGCCTGGAAAGAGATGAGGGAAGCTGAGAATTGCCAGGCTCAGGGGGCACAAGTGTTACCTGGTGCGTTGTCACCTCGTGACAGGGCTTCAGGGACAACCTGTCCGTGATCCCTCCACTCCTGCTCTCCCCAGGGCGGACTCACCAGCTGCGGGTTCACTGCAGCGCCATCGGCCACCCCATCGTGGGGGACTTCACGTACAGCCTGGGCCAGGACAGCAGGCCCTACAGGATGATGCTCCACGCCTACTACCTGCGCATCCCCACGCGCGGCGAGCTCATCGAGGTGCGCGCGCCCGACCCCTTCGTCCCCGCCATGGACGGCAACTGGGAGCCCCAGCGCGTCACCCGCCGGCTGGAGGACACCATCCAGGAGCTCAAGGACAAGGTGACGCAGGAGGAGCAGGAGCAGCAGGGCCAGGAGGCCGTGGGTGGTGGTGCCGAGGAGGAGCAGCCCCGGAGCGAAGCCGGCAGCGCGGAGCCGGAGGAGCGGCGGGCGCGGTGCCAGCAGTGGTTGGCAGAGTGGGCTCTGGAGTGAGCACGAGCCGTGGCCCTGCCTTTCCTGCTCCATCCTTGTCCCAGTGGGTCCCCTCGGTGCCCAGCGCTGACTCCACGCCTGCCCTTCCCGTATGCCAAGGCTTCCCTCGCTCACCGGGCTGCATTAGGCAGATTGATCAGCGATTGGGGGGGGTTGGTTTTTAGTGTCCATCACCCATCTGGCCATGGGATGCCCCTTCCCCACTTCTGGGCCTCAGCAGCAGGGCCAGAGTCACACACCAGCTTAGAGTGACCCCAAAGCTTTCCCTGCCTGTCCTGGGGCTCGGGCCCAGCCGGGGCAGCACAGACACTGCCACTGCCGTGGGCATTCCCAGCAGCCCTCCGTGCGTGGATGCTGAAGGGCAGCCCAGCACAGGGAGGGCAGGACATCCCTGTCCCCCATTCCCTTCAGTCCAGCTGCTGCACTCACTGGCACACGTGTGGGAGGTGGGACACTGTGGGGCTGGAGCAGAGGCTGGGGGCACCGACAGCCCCCCAGTTTTGGGGGTGCTCCAGGTGTTTGGCCCACGGAGATGGGCTGGGATGGGCACAGGAGACGTCCCTGCCTGCCACCAAAGTGCTGCCCATCCCTGCCCCACGCTCCCATCCTCCCTCAGCCCTCCCATGGGGTTTTTAGAGGTTTGGTGAAGGTGAGAGGGTTTTTAAACCTTTTTCAATTTTCTAGGGGAAGAGTCTAGTCTTTTAGGGGTTGGAAAATACGGGTGGTCTCAGAAATGAGGTATTTTTAGTATTCCTGTGGTTGGAGAGCCAGCAGCCCAAAGCTTTTTTTAATGGATTTTATTATTCCTTCTACTGGCATTGCCTTTCCTGCTTTTATCCTGGATGTGGGGGGTGTAACCCCTGCTGAGACAGGTCAGAGGACTCGAGCCCCTTGCTGCTTACCCAGATGAGTCCTGGTTCCTGATCCCGTGGTGTGGCTCCTGATCCCATGGTGTGGCTCCTGGTTTCCACAGGGTGCCAGAGGCAGGTCCTTTGGGTGAACACTTTGGGAAGGCTCTGGAGCAGTAGGAGATGGATGAAGCTGAAAGAAAGGCTGATGTGGTGGCTCAGCTCTGCTGGCGCTCAGCTTTGCAAGATTCCAAGGAGAGTTTGTTTCTCTGGAAGTGCCCTTGCTTTGCTGGTCATCCTGCTTTGCTTTGCCTTTCCCACCCTGCTCGTCCTCTCCAGCCCACGGAGGACATTTGGGAATGAGAACAGGACAGCTGGGCAGGGACAGAGGGGCTGGAGCCCACTGCACACACAGCCCCACCCCATGGAAAATGCACCTGGCAGGGGTTTCACACAGCTGAGATTCCCACTCTGAGGGGGAATAAAATGTCACAGCCCTCTCCCCGTGGGTGAACACACCCTGCAGGTCACCAAAATCCCCGGGGGAATTGCATCACCCATCCCTTGTGTCCCTGGGTGTGAGTTCACTGTGCTTTTGTGGCTTGGTGCCACCACTGCAGGGGGGGATGCTCTGAGGGGCCAGCCCTGGGCTCCTGAGCTGGTGGCAGAGGGCTCAGGGTGGGTTGGAGGAGCAGGAGACCCATCTCCCTCCTCCCAAGCCCCCTCCCTGCCCATCCCACGTCCCAGGAGTGGCCGGGAAGGGAGAGGCAGCCGCGGGCAGGTCCCGGAGCTGTAAATTACCCTCATCAGCCTGTTTGCCAAAGAATGAAAGGGGGGGTGACGTGCGCGGGAGGTGCTGAAAAGTGCCACGGGAGATTTGCGTGTCACAGGTGGGACGCAGCCTGCCCTTCCCGCGGGGCTAGCTGGGAATGTCCGGGATGGGGTGGATCACCGGGCTGGGACGTGGGGACACCGATGGCCCATCCCTGCTGGGGGCTGTGTCAAGGACACCCCCCCCTCCTCCCCAGCACCCATCGGCCTTCGTGTGCTGCACTTTTACCCAACACCACAGACATAAATAGGTGTTTTCCTTACCCTGCGGAGAGTGTTTTCCAGGTGCCCTTCCCGGCATCCCGCCCTGCTCCCTCCTCTGTGCCGGCACTGCCTCGGGGCATTGGCTGCGAATCCCCCCGCGCTGGGGCGCGTGTTGTGATGTTCTGTACACGTGGCGGTCCCCGTGTTGTTGCCCCTCACTGTATTAAACGTGTCTCTGCTCTCCACCCCCTGTCTTTCCATCCAACGCGGCTCCGGGGGCTTCCAGGAATGAGCCCGGACCGGCCCAGCGGGACCGGCCCCGGGGCTCCAACCCGGCCGACCTGCTGTGTGAGCACCGCTCGGCGAGTCCATCCTCCCCCTGCTGCTGTGCCCTGGCCGAAACCACCGGGAAGAGCCAGCCCTGAGCCCTCCCGGCTTTAGGAACAGAGGTGGCCGAGGACGGTGGAGGCAGCTGGGGCAGATGGTGGTGCCACATCCTGTCCCTGCCAGCTGGGATTGTTCCAGGCCGAGAAAAGCTCCTAATTTGGGAACACCTGGCAAGGAGGTGGGGAGCAGCCCCGGGGCTGACAGGGTTTAGAGTGTGCACAGGGAAATCAGTCACTCCTGGTTTGATGATGGGATGCTCCAAGGACTGGAGCCTCTCGGCTCTGGAGCCAGGCTGGGACAGCTGAGGGGGTTCACCTGGAGAAGAGAAGGATCCAGGGACACCTGAGAGCCCCTTGCAGGGCCTAAAGGAGGCTCCAGGAGAGCTGGAGAGGGACTGGGGACAAGGGATGGAGGGACAGGACACAGGGAATGGCTTCCCACTGCCAGAGGGCAGGGATAGATGGGATATTGGGATGGAATTCTTCCTGGGAGGGTGGGCAGGCCCTGGCACAGGCTGCCCAGAGAAGCTGTGGCTGCCCCATCCCTGCAAGTGTCCAAGGCCAGGTTGGACAGGGCTTGGAGCAACCTGGGCTGGTGGAAGGTGTCCCTGCCCATGGCAGAATGAGATGAGCTTTAAGGTGCCTTCCCACCCAAACCATTCCAGGATCCTGTGATTTCTCTGTAACTCCTGAACACCAGCAGTCATTCCCACGGTTTGAGCAGCTGGAAAAATGAGTGAAGACCCAAAGGAATTATTTGCAGTCTTCAAGACTGAGAGATTTTTTAAAGACTACAAACCTAGGTGGCAAGGGCAGAAAGCAGCTGGTTGAGGGGAGGGAGCATTTCTGGCCCACCTGGCACAGGGAGATGCAGTTGGAGCCCACAACTGACCTGCTGAGGTCCCAAGAAAGGGACATGGGCTCCTTGGCACTTTCAAGTTTAGGGTGGATCCTCCTGAGGGTGTTTCAGGGTCAGTTTTAAGCTCTGTGGGGACACAGTGGACTTGGTGACCCACAAAGGGGCTCCAGAGTGTCCCTGCCCTCCTGCTGCAGCCAACCCCTGCCCAGCCAGCCCGAGGCAGGGGCCGTGTCCCACCAGCATCCTCATAGCAAACAGGTTCCTGTAATTTTGCCACTGCAACAGGAGCTATTTTTACAGTAAATCCTTCCAAAATAGAAACCAGCAACACCCGCGGGCGGCGGCCGAGCCCTGGGGCTGCAGGACCGGTTGGGGGACGGGGCTGGGGCCAGGACACAACTGGGAGCACTGGGGGGAAGGACAACCCCCCTTGGCACTGTGCCAGCTTCTCCAGGGACCCATGGAGAAGCCTGGTACCCCAAAATCTCGCCGAGAAGGGGGTGCAACCTTGCTGCCAGCCCAGCCCCCCACTCCACTCTGACCCTTCCCTTTTCCCGGGATAAATGCTCAGATAAGGTTTGTGCTCACGGCTCCTCCAGGCTGTCATCCCACAGCCTCAGGAAGGATTGGTTTCCTTTCTTTTTTTGGTCTCCTTCCTGGCACGTGCTGGATGGCATTTTGGAGCATGATCGGGGAGAAAGCTGTAAAAGAGGGAATGGGATTGTCCACGGTTATTGGGAAAAGGATGGACAGGAGGGAAGCAGCTCCCAGAGGGTGCTGAGCCCATCACTGAGCACTCATCTGTTCTGCACCCCAATTGCCCCACAAAATAAACCCCTGAGCACCTCAAAAGGATTTCCATTCACTGGGAGCACCTTCACCTCCCTCAGGAGCACAGAAATCACCAGCCCAGAGGATTTAACTCCTTCTGGGTTCGTTTTGGGTTCAGCTGAACGAGAAGTTCAAAGTTTCCTTTACGAGGAAAAAAAAAAAAAAAACACCAAAAACAACAAACCCACAAATCAATACCGGGGAGAAGGGAAGGAGGCTGACAAAACGCTGTTGAGAAACTGCCCCGTCACACCCCTGTCGGGAGCAACATCCCCACCCCGCACAGATAAGTGCCGAGCGCTGCCAGCGCTGCCCATCCCCGGCCCCACAGGGGGAGAGGACCTGCCCGGCTGAGACCTCGCCACGGAGCCAGATCCCCCCGGACAGAGAGCAGGAGAACGGCTCGGCACGGCCGCGGTGGGATTTGGGGAACACAAATTTATTTTGGGAGCAGGGATGGATTTATTATCGGGGGATCCAGGTGGGAGGTGTGGAGTGGGGTACAGGGGGAGGGAAACACCTGCTGGGGCTCCTCTGCTGGGCTACACTGGATTTCTCCCAGTGCCATGTGGATCAGGGGGATGGAAGGGGACCCCTTCCCTGCAGGGCACAGGCAGGAGCAGGGCACTGGCTGTCAGGGGAGACAAGTTATTGTGGAGTTTCTTTTGATGATGGGTGGAGAATTAAATCTTGTTTTCTGTTATATAGGATTCAAAATCTCTCCCTTGTCTGTGGGGGGTCTGTGCAGGCAGCACAGGGCACGGCTGGGAGCCCTGACCAACCCTGATCCCACAGCTCCAGCCTCAGCACTGGGTGAGGGAATTGGCTGCAGGACCCCCAGCACCTTCCAACTGCCTCACCCCCTGGACCCGCTCCGGGGACGGAGCCCCAGCCCCAGCACCATGGTGTGGGCAGCCCCAGCCCCAGCTGCCATCGCCCTCTGCCCCCGTGAGTGACACCTTGTGCCCCTAAAGCTGCTTTGGGACCCCCTTCCACCCCCAGCACCAGGGATGCCCCAGCCTGTGCTGCTCCTCCTGCCCATCCTGCTCGGCTTTGGCACTCCCAGCCTTCTGCTCCCCTCAGCATCCACAGGAGATTTTCCCAAGGCCAGATTTATCCCTTTTTGACTTCCAAACCCACCCAGAGGGACCCCGGGGTGCCTGGGCTGGGAGCTGCTCTCTGCAGAGAGGTTTTACTAAACATCATTAAATTATCAGAGAAAAGGCTCTTCCCAGACTTTAAACCTGGAGCAGCTGTGGAACAGCCCCTGACCACCTGTCCGTCCATCCAGGGATGTTTCCTAACCTGCTCCTGCTTCCTTGCAGGTGTCTCCACAAAGCTGGTGAAAGCTGCAGTGGTGAGTCTCCCCCGGCTCCAGGCCTTTCCCAAACATTTCATTTGGTGCTGGAGCTGCCGTGGTTCCCCCAGGCCTCACTGCAGGGAGGCACAGCCATGGCCTCTCCGCTGTCCCCTGTGCAGCCCCAGCCCATGGCCTGTCCCTGTCCCATCCCATCCCTCACTCACCCACTGCCCAGCAGCTTCCCTGCCCTGCTCCCCAACCAAGGGCCTGGCACCCTGGTGGGTTCCCAGCCCCCCTGGCTCTGGGGAAGCAGGGACAGACCCACTGAAGGGTCCCCACTCCTGACAGCGGCTGGGGTGGCTTTTGTCCCCACACATCACCAGGGCAACCTTCAGCCAGGGCAGATCCCATTCCCTGCATCCAAAATCCCTTCTTCCCACTGCTTGCCCGGGCTGAGCATCCCCCACCCTGTTCCCAGGCTGCCCTGCTCATTGGAGCTGTCCTGTGCACCGCTGAGCAGCACCCCGAGTAAGTACAGCCCCGGCTGGGGTTGGGGGGGTGGGGGGGTTTTGGGGTGCTCTTGGGCAGTGGGGCTGGTGTGGGTGAATGTTCCATTTTCCCCACATCCACGCCCCAGCTGCCGTGACGGGTCCCTCGGCTGGGGAGGATTTACAGCCTCGCGCAGCCGGTTCCGTGCCTGTGCCCGGGCAGGGATTCCGACTGCTTTGGCTCCTGCTGGAGCACAAACACACCAAGAATTCCCTTTCCTTTACGGGGCTGACGCAGATGCAGAGGGAGCCTCCCCCGAGCTGGAATCCAGGCTCTGCTGTTTGTCCCTCACCCAAATCCCGGGACACGGGGGGCACCTCTGCCACCCCCCAGCTGTGGGGATGGGCATTAAGGGACATTCTCGTAATACCCCGTGTTATTCCCACTTACCCCGCACAGCCGCGGTCAGGGCAGCCTGCTGGGACATTCCCAGCAGGAGAAATCCCTGATCCTCCTCAGGACCTTTGCAGCAGCAGCAGCTTCATCTCATCCCAGGCCGAAGCGGAGCACGGATGGTGAGTGTTGGCCAGTCCAGAGCAGTTCAGAGCTCTTGGGGAGGGAAAAAAAACAACCCTGTGCTGGTGGGCATCTGGGTGCTCCCAGGAGAGGGGAGGCACAGGACCAGGCACAAAGCTGTGGGATTCCCATGAAGCGACTGGGAGGTGGGGAAAGGACCTTCCAGCACAATGGGGGAGGGTTGCTCTTACCTAGGAGCAGGAATATGGCAGCAGCAGCTGGGAAGGAGTGGGACAAGGTGGGATATCCCCCAGGCAGGGTCAGCACCAGGTGGAGAACGCTGCAAGATCAGAGGATGCTCGTGTAGATGACCTGGAGAGTTTTTACTTGCCTGTGACAGGACAAAGTTACAAGTGGGCTGCAAAAACATCCCCAGTTATTCTTCAGGAATAACTTTAGGGAACGAAAGCAGATAAGGCTTCATGGGCTGGGGACCCAGGGGATGGGAGAGGATCCGCAGTGGCTCAAGCCACGTTATTGCGATTCCCTGCTCGTTCACCAAGGCTCTTCCAAGAGCTGGGCCCCATGGCAGGACCTGGGCCAGGTGGGAAGGGGACACAAACCATCTGCCTGACACAACTCCTCGCCCACAGGGTGCTCACCTGAGCTCGTCATCACCACCACCAGCATCGCCATGGACCCCATCTCGGTGCTGACTTACAGCCCTGAGGAGTTCAACCTGTGCCTGAGCAACGACGTCTTAATGGAAAACCTGGAGGCTCTGCTGAACCTGCCGTTACCTGTGACGTTCTACGAGGTCATGAAAGAGAAAGTGGACCAGGTAAGGAGTGGCACAGGGCAGGAGGCCCCGGCAGCCCCTCAGCAGGATGGGCACAGGTCAGGATGGGCAGGACCCGCTGCAGGAACGGGCACCAATGGATGTGGGGATGAAGGTACCCGAGCGAGTCCTCCACGCTCATTCCTGCCCTATTTTCCCTTCCCTCTCCCTGCTTTGGGCCCCCTGGCCGGGCCCCACAGGTTTACCCGTGGGGGATCCCGGAGGAGCAGCTGAGGCGCCTGGGACAGCTGGCCCGGCGGTACTCGGAGGAGGAGATCAGCCGCTGGTCAGTGACCTCCAGTGCCACACTGGCAGCCCTGCTCGACCCCTCGGGAGGGAACTGGAGTGATTCCCAGGTAAATCCACGGCAGCAGCGGGTGATGGGTGCTGGGGAACCCAAACTGGGCCTGCCCGTGCCCCAGCCCGGCTTGGGGCGAAGGTGTTTGGCACCACCCCTTCAGCAGGAGCTTCTTCCTGCCCTCCGTGTGTCCCACCACGTGCCCCATGCCCTGCAGGTGCAGCAGCTGGTCAGCAGGTACCTGACCCTGGGGGGCACCCTGACGGGGCCCTTGCTCCAGGACATCGGGGGCAGGTGCCTGTGCCTTCTGCGGGAGGAGCAGATGGAGCAAATACCCGCCGAAGCAATCGGGTGAGGCGCTTCTGAGGGGCACTGCCCAGTCCTGTGAGACCCCTGGCACCGCGGGGAAGTGGGTGGTGGGATGGAAGCCCCCCCCAGCTCTGTTTTGGGTCACGGTGGGATCCCGGATCCCCCTCCCAGCTCCTGCCGGAGCCCCTGGTGGGTGGGGACACCCTGCACGTCTCCCCAGGCCAACAGAACACTTCAGCTGTGGGTCGGGGTGCTGTCCCTCTCTGAGCTGTGACCTTCCCCTTGCAGGACTGCTGGACAGTTAAAGATCTCTGCGTGCTCCCAAAGCAAGAAGGAGCTTCTCTACAGGAAGGCCCGGGAGGCCTTTGCCAGCCTGGCTGGCACCCCCAGCCTGTATTACTGTCGGCTCCAGCCCTACCTGGGTAGGTGCTTCCACCCTCCCCCTGCCTCCCACCACGAGGTTTGCCCTCTCTTCCTCATCCAGGGAGGTTTGGCCATGCTAGGACGGGTCTGGCAGCCTCCAAAACCTCCCCAGAGGTGCTGGGATGGTTTGTACATGTCCAGGTGCCCCACGTGCTCTCTTTAAGGTGGAGCTCCAGCAGAGGACCTGAAATACTTGGCTAATGCTGGCAAGACCATAGACATGGATATGGACACCTTCCTGTCCCTAAATCCCAAGGAACTGCAGGTACAGCCCCTGCCCCTCTCCCTTCTGCAGGGCAGGGCTGGCCCAGGGCTGAGCAGGAGGTCTGAATCCCATCAAATCACCAATTCTCTGCTTTTTGACCTTTGTCAACTTTCCTTTGGAAGTTTTTCCCTGCTCTGCAGCCCCACTGGAAAAGCATCCCAGGGTGATGCTGGTGGCGAGGGTGAGCAAAGGGCGTGGTGTGTGTGTGTGTTGCAGAAACTCAGTGTCACGGACGTGAAAAATTTGCTTGGGAAAAACCTCTGGAAGCTGAAGGAAGCTGAGAACGAGCCCTTGGTGATGGGCTGGGTGCAGAGACAGTCCCAGCGGGAACTGGACCGAGTCCTGGGAATTGGCCTGCAGGGGGGGATGGAGGAACCCACGGGGACAATCACCCCTGCTCCCCCCACCACCACAGCCAGTGTCACCTCCAGAGCCACTGTCCCCACTGTCCCCACCCCTGCTCCTCCCACCACCACAGCCAGTGTCACCTCCAGAGCCACTGTCCCCACCCCTGCTCCCCCCACCACCACAGCCAGTGTCACCTCCAGAGCCACTGTCCCCACTGTCCCTACCCCTGCTCCCCCCACCACCACAGCCAGTGTCACCTCCAGAGCCACTGTCCCCACCCCTGCTCCCCCCACCACCACAGCCAGTGTCACCTCTAGAGCCACTGTCCCCACTGTCCCCACCCATGCTCCCCCACCACCACAGCCAGTGTCACCTCCAGAGCCACCAGCCCCGTGCCCACCACCCTTCCCACAGTCCCCAGCCGGCCTTGCCCCACCACCCCAGATATTGTCACCCCCACAGCTACTGTCCCCACCCCTGCTCCCCCCACCACCCCAGCCACTGCCACCTCCACTGCCCCTGTCCCTGTGCCCACCACCCTCCCACTGTCCCCACCCTGCTGCCACTCCCACCCCCGGCCACCCAGTCAAGCACAGTCCCCACCAGACCCCCACCCCGAGTGCTCTCAGCCCAACCTCCCCAAACAACACTAACCCCCCCACTGGGAGTCCCCCTGCCACCTCCACTGCCACCTTCACTGCCACCTCCACTGCCACCTTCACTGCCACCTCCACTGCCACCTCCACTGCCACCTCCACTGCCACCTCCACTGCCCCCTCCACTGCCCCTCCCGCTCTGAGCACCACCTCCATCGCCCCGTGCTCCACCCACCAGTCTCCCACCACAAATACATCCACCCCGTCCCCTGTCCCGCTCCTCCCCACCACCCTGGCCCCTGTCAACCCCAACACCACCTCTCCCAGCTCTGTCCCAGTCTCTGCTGTCACCTCCAGGGCCACCACCAGCACCGGTGTTGGTCCTGACCCGGCTGGTACCTCCCACAGCACCAGCTCCCCACTGGTGCCCGTGAGCACCCCAGCACCTGGGGGGACCACCCACCCTGCTCCTGCCACCCCCAGCACTGCCATCCCCAGCACCCACAGTGCTGCCAGCACCCCTGTCCCCCATCCCACCTCTGCTGCCACTGCCACCCCTGTCTCCAATCCCTCCTCTGCTCCCACTGCCATCCCTTTTCCTCATCCCTCCTCTGCTCCCACTGCCACCCGCACCGCCATCACCCTGAGCACCCACAGTGCTCCCAGCACTCCTGTCCCCCACCCCACCTTTGCACCCACTGCCACCCACAGCACTGCCCCCCCTGCCCCTCTCTCCACCTCTGCTCCCCCTGCCCCAGCCACAAACCCCCCTCCCCACAAGCCCACCCCACCTCCCAACTCCACCCTCTCCACCCAAAAGAGCATCATCTCCTCCACCCCTGAGGCCACCACAGTGCCCTGCCAGAGCAGTGCCCCTCCGGAGTTCCCCAGCCCTTCCTCCACCACCACCAGCGGTGAGGCCACCAAACCAACACCCGGGGCTGTGCCGGAGTCACCACAACCAACGTCCAACGGATACATCAACCTGCAGCCTGCGCCTGAGCCTGGTGAGGTGGGAATGTTCTGAGCCGGGAGAGGCTTAGGAATGATGGCAAGGCCGAGGTCTTCAGCAGTGAGCAGATGATCCACCTTGTTCCTGCTGGGTTCGGCACTGGCTTCACAGGCAGTGAGGTCCCTGTGCAGCCCCTGGAGCTGCCCTCAGGTCCTGTGAGCTCTCAGGTCTGCCCAGGAGCACCCTGAGGTGTCTCCTCATCCCCCAGCACTGCAGAGAGCTGGAGCAATCCTGGAGTAATCCTGGAGTAATCCCGCTCCTGACAATCTCCATGTAGGGTTTGGCCTGCCCTATTTTAGCTGCCCGTGGTGTTCCTGAGTGCAAGCACTAAAATCTGAGCTCCTCTGCTCTGGCAGAGCTGCACCTGGAGCTTTAGTGGCACTGGGGACTCACTCCTGCCTTGTGCTGGTGAGAAAGCTCAGCCTGGGGACAGTGCCAGCTGGTGCAGGGCAGTGCCTGAGGAGCAGGTACAGGCAGTGGCACAGGCAATGGCTGAGAAGTGCTGTCCTGACCCATGGGATCCCCTGGGATCCCTGAATTCCAACCTCACTCTCAGCTCACACGTGCCCTGCCCCTGGATCATCCCATTGTTTGTGTTCTCCCCCCAGATTCAGGACCCAGCCTGTGCTCCTGCCTCGGCCACGTGCTGGCTGTCACCGTGGGGACCTTGCTGCTGCAGGGGCTGCTCTGAGCCCTCCCCTCAGCACCACACCCACCCCACTCCTCTTCATCCCCACCGCCCTGCGACACAACGGTGCTGGGAAATTCCCTGCTGGAAAAGGAGGAGAACTCCTCCATTGGATCCCAGCCCAGAGCGGGATTATTATTTCTGAGGCTGGGCAGCGAAAGGAGAACTGATGTTTTTCAGCCCAAGGAAGCCCCACGGGTACTCACTGGCAGTTTACTCCATATAGTGCAACCACCAGCAGTGCTGAGTGTCTGACAGGGCAATAACACTGGGCCCACTTCTACCAGGGACTTTCCTTCTAAGGAATCCCACTGGGATCTGTGAACCAGTGGGACAGCTCAGGGATTTGAGCCACTGGCCACTGCAAAAGCAGCAGAGCACGGCCCAGCAACGCAGCTGAGAGATCCCCAAAACTGCATTCACTTGCTGCATGAACTGCTTTTTGATCCAGATCTGCTCACACTCCACAAAGACTCTGATGGGATGATTCACTGAAGATCATTTACCTTGATTGCTGGTGCAATGCTATACAATAAAACATCAATCAGCTGGTTTTTTCCTAACCTTTGAGGTGTTTTGTACTTTTTCTAGCTTAGATCCAAAGTCTGCACTGACCAGGCTCCCCTGCTCTCATTCTGTAAAGCAATGACAGTAAATATTTATAACATTATAAATATATATCCCTCTTTCTCCTCCAGGCTCTCCTCCCTCGGGGAAAGGGGGATGTCAGGGGCTGGATACAGGTTAAACTGAGGCATTTTTTGGACAGAAATTCCCAATGAGTGTGGGGAAAAAAATTGTTTAAAACCTTCTCTAAAGTCCTTTCCCCTCCCCTTGAGGAAGATGAGAACACCCTCAGCTCTTAAAAGCTGAATAATCAACACCAAGGAAAAGTAACAAGCAGGTCTGGGGGCTCTGCCCACTCAATTTGGGCAGCCTGAAGGAAGAGCAGACAACAACTTTGCTTTAGCATTTTTTACTTAATTCCATGATTTATTTACAATTAGCCAGAAAATTTCCCTTCCACTCTGAGGTCTTGGCAGTGTCACAGGATCAGGCTCTGGGAAATGTCATTTTTAACCTGCAGAACACCACAAACCCCCCAGCAAAGCAAGCACGTGGTTTGGGTTGCAGTGATGTGGTTGGGGCTGACCTGGACTTGGGCTCTACCAAAGGCAAAGATGCTGCTCTGAAGAGTCTGGAATCTTCCCTTCAGACAGAACTGGGTTTTTCTCGAGTGATTTGAAAGACAAAAGTACCTAAAAGTGACTCCTGGGCTGATCCCAGTTGCCTGGTGCTCTGGACACCCCTCAGCCCCAGGCTGGCTGTGCCCACAGGCCTCAGAGCAGGTCACAGGATGGAGCCCCTGGTCTTGTTCCCTCTGGAGAGAAGATGGTCAGGACAAGATGGACACCATGAGGAAAGTGAGGAGCAGGGCAGGCAGGAGGTGCAGGGCCGTGGCCATGGCACCCAGAGGGGCTGAGGACGATGCTGGAGGACAAAGAGGGGCATTAGTGCAAAGGAATCAGAGACTGAACTGCTCCTCCACGGGGAAAACATCTCCTCATGCCCCATCCAGGGATTTCCCTGGCCTTTCTCATGGCCCCACCAAGCCAGAGTTTGGGGTTTGGAACTAGAAGGTCTCTTCCTACCCAAACCATTCTGGGACTCTGTGATTTTGAGCCCAAATCCAACACACCACAGAGGAGGAAGCCCTGGAGGTGTTGGCTCAGCTGGGATGTTCAGCCAGTGAGGATGTTCCTGTGAGATTACAGGACTGCTCCTCACATTGGCCCCAGGATTTGTCCCACAGGGTTTCAGGCTCCTCAGCAGAGCTGAACTTGCTGCCCCAGTTTTTCTCCTCGTTGTAACCCCAAACAAGTATTTCAAACCCAAGCCAGCCTTCAGAGGTCCTAAAAACACCCACCTGGGAATTTGGGAGTGACGAGGTTGATGTAGCCTTCCTGTGTTCCCCCTGTGAGCCCGATGTGCAGCTGATCCAGCTGGGATTGCTTCTGGACCTGGATCCACTCCCGGACAGGAGACCTGTACTGCCACTTGGCCAGGTCCTGCAGGTTCATCCCCAGCAGGCCCTGAACCTCAGAGGGTGTCAGGCTCTGGGAGGGATCACAGAGCAGGAGTTAGGGGTGGAAATGTAGGAATGGAAATTACAGACCTGGTCAAGAAATGACCCCTCTGGCCAAGGAAATGGTGAGGTTCCTGTTGGCAGGAGTGGGAAGAGCAAGGAAGACAAATCCCTGCCATGGTTCCCCCCGGGACAGTCTTCTCTCAGGGTCAGGGAATGAGCACGATGGCTCCTCCAAGACTGTTTCTGTTGCCCCCTGATGACAAGTCTCCTAAACTCAACTGGGGGCCCCAGTCCCTGCCCAAATCACTGGGATTTCTTCCAGGATTGATGGCATCACTGCCAAGAGTCTTGTTAGAAGATCTGTCACACAGTTGTGACCACAGTCCAGTGGACACCTGTCCCCTGCTCCTGCCACCAGTGCTATGAGCCCACTCTGGAGAAACTCCACTGGCTCAGCTTCCATCTAGGACTCCAAATGAGAAAGTTTCAGACCAGTTCTCCACTTTCTACCAGTCCAGCATCATTCTGAATTTGATGGCATGACTCCTGATTTCCATCAATGGACAGCCATCCAACTACTGAGCATAACACCAGGAATCCAACAATTCCACGATCCAACTCACCATCAAAGCATCTCTTCTCAAACTCACAAAAGTGCTTATGTTCATGTTCACGTTTTCATGGCTTAGAGCCTTGAGATCTTTACCAGGAGCCCCCTCTGGGACCAAAAAGAAGAAGAACATCAGAGCATGGAAGCCCCCAAATGAGCTGTGCTTGTACCTGCACAAGCTGGAGCCACAATGGTGGCTCCAAAATTTATTAGGAACGGGGCTCCTACCAGAGTCCCAGCTGCAAAATGTATGGATGCTACTCCTTTTTTTGTTGGGACTTATTGATGTGTTGGGAATTAAACCAAGCTGTGGCAATGCCAGACAACAGACAGAGGGGTGGGAAGAGTTTGCTCAGGTTGGGAATAAATTCTTGGCTTAACAGGGAGAAAAAAAACAATCTGGTTTGTGCCATGGAGAAGGGCTGGGAGAGAAATCAAGAGTTTGATTTTCCCTCTGACAGCCTGACAATTGATTTGGGCAGGCACAGAATGTCTCGACACTATTTTATGCCATCTGCAAGTTGGAAAGACAAACTTTGAACAACTTGGCTTTGAAACTTCCCAAATCTCCGGTGGATTTTGATAGCCATTCAGCTCGTGGCTGAGAGCCCTCCTCCCCTCATAAAGCACTGGATTTTACATACCCAGGTAAGGTAAAATCAGCTCATAGTAAGCAGGAAAGACGTGCTGGGCAGAGAAAGCTTGCTTGGCTTTCTCATACAGGAGGTCTTTGGTCTGCTGTGAACAGGCTGAAGGATTCAGAGACACCAGTCTGCAGAAAAACAAAGATTTAGGGTGAGAAAAGCTCTTTGTTACCCTCAACCTGTACAAATTTTCCCCTGTTCTGAGTATCTCTCTACATAGCACAGGTGACCCCCCTCTTCCCAGCAGGCAGATGATGTGTGGGGAGAAGCTGAGAGGGGAAATAATGGCTCAATTTCCTGCTCAGAAGGATTGGTCCTCAAAGTTGTGAAGGTTCTGATGGTGAACAACAAGTTTATGTGTCTACAAAGCTGCAATTAACTAGTTAATTTCATTTACCAGTCTTTCAAAGGAATTTAAACTGGAGAAGTCCAAGGAGTGGCACTTGAGGACATGGTTTAGTGGTGCTGGCTGATGGTTGGACTTGATGATCTTAAAGGTCTTTTCCAAACCTAATAATGATTCAGTGATTCTATGAAATAAAACTTAATTAATTTATCTTTTGCCTCCCCAGATAAAAGCAGAGCAATCTGCAGCCAGCTGAGCTGCCATAAATAGAGCTTGACTGAAAATCTGAGCCTTTTCTGGCGGGACAGGGACCAGCAGGATGGAGACTGGGAGGTCTAAATTTCCTTCCTAAATTTCTTTTTACTGAGAAAAAAAAAAAAAAAAAAAGAATTTGCACTTGCTGATGGGAAAGTGCTTTCCCAAGAAACCAAGAAATCCCAGTTTGTGGCTCACCTGAGGCTGCTGGGCTCTATGGCCTTCAGCTCCGTGGCGTTCAGCAGGCACACGTACGTCGTCCCGATGGCATCCAGGGCCGTGGCGTTCAAGGCATTGGCCAGCTTTACGTAGCGTTTAATCGCTGCTGAGGCCTGCAGACACGTTTAATTTGGTTACTGTGATGGAATCTGGAGTTGTGTTTTCACCCCCCCAAAGAAGAACGTGCGATAATTACGAAAATAACCCAGGATCGTTTCAAATCTGCTCGCCTGGAGCTCAGGGATGGATGGGCCACCCCCAACCCTGTGGGGCCAAGGGTGGCTCAACCATCTCGGAGCCCACTGGGTTAGTCCCAGACCAGCAGCTCTCAAAGCAGGAAGGGAACGCGAGCAGGAAAGCAAAGCCGAGGCCCTACCAGGGGGTCTGGGAGCTCATTCTTCAGGAAGGCAGCCAGGACATCAGCTGAGTTCATCTTCCACCTGGAAATCTCCTCAGGGGCTGATGAGAGGGATGAGGGGGCCCAGCTGGGAGAGGAGGCTCTCAGGATAACCATCAGGATACCTCTGTGGAAACACCACTGCTGTTGCTACAAAGTGGGGCTGAGGGAGCTGGGTTTTCAGTCTGGAGAAGAGAGGATTAGGTGAGGATTTTATTGCTGTCTTCAACTGCTTAATAGGAGATGGGAGGGAGGGTGGAGCCACGTTCCTCTCAGAGGTGCACAGTGAAGGCCAAGGCCCAACAGGCAAAGAAAATTCTGGTTAGGTATTAAGAAGTAGATATTTTTCACAATGAAGTGGTCAAACACTGGGAGAGGAGCCCCACTCCTTGGAAATACTAAGTTTAACCGGAGAAGTCCCTGAGCGATCTCATCTGTAAATAATTTAACATCCTTTGGGCTGGTATTACCTCATCCAGGTAGTTCTTGAACACCTGCAGCTGCTCCACACTGAAGGGGTAGTTGAGGACCTGGGAGAGGTGGCTCTCCAGGTAGAGGTTGCTCTCCAGGGAGATGTTCCCGAGGCAGGCCCGTAACTGCTGGGGGCTGTAGTAGGTGGGCATCAGGGCAGTGCTCAGGACCTCCTCTGTTATCTCCTTCTTACAACCTGCTGGAGCAATCAGCTCTGGGTTAAAGCCTTTTGCTTCAAGCTTTGAATCCCAGAATCACTGAGGTTGGAAAAGCCCTCCCAGCCCATGGAGTTTCCCAAGTGCCCCATCCCCACCTTGTCCCCCAGCCCAGAGTGCCACAGCCAGGCCTGCCTTGGACACCTCCAGGGCTGAGGACTCCAAACCTCCCTGGGCAGCCCCTGCAAACCCCTGACCACCCTTTCCATGGGGAAATTCTTCATGGAGATGCCCCCTTGCTGGAGATGGATGGGTGTGCCACCAGGGTCCCAAAGGGGTGACCTTTCCCCACGTGCTCCACGGCTGAACTCGGACACATTTAGGGACACCTACAAGCACTGGGACAACCCTGACCCCGGTGGGAATGCTCCAATCCAGGAAGCTCCCGTACCATCAGCACGCCTGTGCCTGGTGGGCAGCAGCTCTCCCACCACGGTGGCCAACTCTTCCCTGGACAGGGGGGAATCCTGGGCAAACTCCTTCAGCCAAAGGCTCAGGGAATTCTGCAAGGCAAATGTTCCATCAGGGGGGCAGTGCAGCCCTGGGGGCACCTCCAGCACAACACCCTGCCCCTCACACACTGACAGGTCCCTGGTGAGGTGCTCTGGGCAGCACAGCTGCAGATCCCTCCTTGGCGAGCAAAAAGCACATTTTTAAAGCTTGAACTCCACATATCCCACCCCCCCAATAAATGATTTTACCTCCTCACGAGGCACTGTGTGTATTTTACTGCTCTTTTCCCTCCCTGGTGCTCTCCCAGCAGTGACAGGAAGGGGCTGACAGAGATCTGGATCTGCAGTTCCAGGCTGTCAACTCCATCAGCCCTCACTTCTCCCAGACCATCATCCCCTTTGACACCAGACCTCTTTTCAAAGAGGAAACCACTGGAAAACACAGGGCTGAACAACCCCCAGCATATTTCCCCCACACTCCAAGAGCCAGGAGTGCTTCCCAAACTCCCCACCCCTGTATGAAAACCCACCTTGGGGATCTCCTGCAAGATGTTGTGGTCAAAAACAGGGATCAGCCCTGAGAGCTCCCTCAGGGTGAAGGCTGACCAGGCTGCAGGGGGCCTGCAGACAAAAACCAGCTGGGATCAGCTTTCAAGGAAGAGCAGAACAAACAAAACACCTTAAAAGCTGCCAGGATTATGTCCCTGTAACACCTGACGTCAAGGAAGCACAAGATTTTAAATCCTGAAACACCTTGATCCCTTCCTGTTACACCAAACTTCCTCCCAGCAGAGCAGGACAGGTGGCAGTGACATGAATCAGGGCAGATGGCATTTAACTGATGCCTTCTTTTCACAGGCATGAAGCCCAAAGAATTTCTATTGCTCATATCACCCAGCTCAGTGCCAACATCTCAGGGCACCTGGTAAGAGAGAGGGAAATGTTTGACTCCTTCTCTTGGAATCAGCCAGGGATTTATCAAGCAGGTAGAAGCAGAATGTTTCCTGAAAGTCTGGGGCTGACAAACAGCTTGAACTCACCTGTGGTCACCAAAAGAGTCAGAGAAGTTTGGTTAATAAGAAATAAACTGGAGGAAAAGCTTTTACAACCAGAGCAAGGGAGATGCAGAAGTGACAACTTATTTTCCAGCAGAATTTCACCCAAGCCTTTCAGCTGAAAGAAGTTCAAATGAATTAAAGTAAAAGGCTCAAAAGCAATCAGTTATTCAGGTTTTGGCTCAGGCTGGTTGGCTGGAGCTCACTCAGGTCTTGCCAGAACAATGGGTTTGATGAAGGGAACCGTTCTGTTGATGTCCAGGAGAACATTTCGTACCCAAACGTGGTGTTCCCACTGCTGATGACATCCCTAATGGCCTCTTCTTGGTCAGGCAGGAAAGATTCACACTGGCTCAGATCCTTCAGCAGGATCCCCCCCGAGCTCCTGATGTATTCCCCCCCCAGGTCACAGAGCAGGTGGCCCAGGATCTCAGCATTCCCCTCGGTTATTTGCGTGCCGGGGATTTTCTGAAATAAAACAAGACAGAGGCACGTCCAGGACTGGCTGCCACAGGGGAGGGGCACCCCTGGACCCCAACCCTCCTGCAGATCTGTCCCCTCCCCACGTACCAGACATGCCAGAGCCTCCAGGAGAAGCTGTTTCCTCAGGGGGGAATCTCTTGGCAGAACAGCAAGATTTGCCTCCCCGATGTTGCTGAAGTATTGGCTGCAGCTTCCAGTGGCTGCATAGTCTGAAGGACTGGAAAGACAAACACTCCATGGATTCCAGGGAATGATATGGAGCAGTTGGTCAGGTTTGAGGGTGCTCAATAAAACATCTTTCACATCTGCAGACTAAACTCCCTGCAGCTGCTCTTCGAAAGATCCTAGTCCATGTTCTTTCCAATTTAATTTTCACCTTAAGGAATCTACTGTGGGGCACAGCCTAAAATTGTTCCAGGTCTGGATACAGAGGCACAGTGGCAAGATACTGGGACAAGGAAATCCACTCCAGTGCCTGTTTTCTTTGCTGTTGGAAGGGAGAAGCGCATTCAGGGAGGCCTGAAAGTGCCAAGATTCGATACTGGTTTCATATCCAGATATACATGAAATTGCTTCAAGGTGTTTATATTAATGTGCTGGGTGGTTGAATCTGAAAGATCTTAAAACACTTGTGGAAGCTTTCATAGAATCCCAGAATGGTTTGGGTTGGAAGGGACTTTAAAACTCATCCAGTTCCACCCCCTGCCATGGGCAGGGACACCTTCCACTATTCCCAGGTTGCTCCAAGCCCCGTCCAACCTGGCTTTGAATACTTCCAGGGATCCAGGGGCAGCCACAGCTTCTCTGGGCAACCTGTGCCAGGGCCTCCCCTCCCTCACAGTTGGGAATTTCTTCCCACTATCCCACCTAGCCCTGCCCTCCCTTCAGCTTTCTGTAATCTGATTTTTGATTCCCCACGAGGAGGCCTGAAAAGTCTAAAATATAAATCAAACCAATCAGACCATCCTGGATATGAACTAATCTCTCTATTTCCCACTGAGGCAACCACACGAAAACCCTAATCACAGTTACCTTAAAAACAGCAACAGGTCTTTGGGATAACTGTCCAAATCCTCGGGAATCCCGTGCAGTGTCACCATCCTCAGTAAGCAGCTCAGCTGGAAGGACACCAGAGGTGGCACCAGAGACAGAACCAGCATGGAACATAAGAACAAATAAAACAAAAGGAAGATTTTATCCTGCCCCAAAGAAAGAAAACAGGGATGATTCTTTTCCTGATATCCAACCTAAACCTCCCTGTTCTGGTTTAAGCTCAGAGTGTTGAACAATCCTCATTGCACCTTCAGGACAGCATCAGACACGGCACTTGGAAATATGGGAACTACCTGGTCTTCTCCCAGCTTGACATTCTTGCTCCTCATGACTTTGGCCAGCTCCTGAAATCTTCCTGCTTCCACATCTTTGGCAGCTGCACAGGTGAAACCTTGGAGGACAGACTGGGAAAGCCTGGACATGGACAGGAGGGAAATCAGAAGGGCAAGGACTTCAGGAGAGGCGAGTTCAGAGCAGGACACTCATGTTGACTCCACTGTTTTTCCAGCTGTAAATAACTTTTCATAATTTTTCTTCTCAGATGTGACAAAAGACACACTGAATCCCTGGGATTGCACTGGGAAGGCTGGCACATTCCCTGGCTGGAAATGCCTTCCACAGGGACCACCATCTGGAGCAAGATTCCAGGTGCAGCCTGAGCCAGAGGCATAATTTTAGAAAGAAATGGTGGCTTATGATTTTTTTTTTTTTGCAGCTGAGACCCTGGGAAATCCCAGTGCTCCATGTCTGTGTTTGCTTTATATTCCCATCTGTTCCTGGGGATTCAGTATGGTGGATGTGCCACAAGCACCAGTGGAAATATGGAAATTGCCATCGAAACAAACACAGGAAAGGGAAGGAGAGAAGGAATTTGGTACCTGCTGAAGTCAGGCTCTGCCTTTACCACATCACTGAAAAACATGGCAGCCTGGGGAGCAAAGGCAGAGGGTCAGAGGTTTTCCAGCAGAAACACCTCTGTTTTGGGGCAGATCTGCAGAGCAGATTCGTGGCCCTGCACAGCCAGGGAGGGGTGAGGGGACACAGCCCCCCAGTACCTGCTCTGGGGTCCACGTCTTGCTGTTGAGGTCCTGAACACTGGGCTTCTCCTCCCCAAAAACAAGCAATGATTTGGGGATGGAACTGGCCAGAGAATCAGGGATGAGTTTCACCAGGTCAGCAGGGTGGGCAATGCTGGAGGAAAGCTTTAAAAATAAAAAACAAGCAACAAAACATATCAATCAAACACTGTGGCTGACAGAGAACTGGGAAAGCCAGAGCAAATACCCTGCTGATCATCTGGGCACTTCACAGAGGCCTAACACGGAAATATTCTCTGTTTGACACATTCTATCACATTGGAGATGCTGCTTGGAGGTAATTCCTCTGGTCTCAAACACAAATCAGAGTCTTTCCTACCAGGAAAACAAACTTAAAAGCTACACATACAACTGGAAGGCTCAAAATACAGCAAGAAAAAAAGGCAAAAAGGTGTCCAAATCCTACACAATCACGTGAAGGAATGAAATAGTGAATTGCTGAGGAATCAGTCAACCCTAAAAAGGGACTTCTGAAGTCACCTTCACTTCTCACACGGTCTTACTTCAAATGTCAATATTAGAATCATAGAATCACTTAGAGTGGAAAAGACCTCCAAGATCAAGTACAATCTTCAATGAATTCTGCTTCCTGGACATTCTTCCCTGAGAGCATCTTTTCAAGTCACTGGGGAGGAGTTGCTGGGACCACCCCATAAAAAAGGTCTCTTGTGCCCTTGTCCCCAGGGGGCTCAGCAGGACACCCTGGCTGGTGGCCCAGGACATCTCCACAGGCAGAGTGACAGGGATTTGATCCTGTTTGGCAGTGACAGCCCCAGGGAATGCTACCTGGGGGTGCAGAGGTGTGTCCCACCTGGCCCCTGGAGCTTTGCTCATTTGTGACACCTGAAGAGGGAAAAACAACAGTCACCTTTTCCACAAAGGTCCTTTTCAGAGCAGGGGGCAGGGTCTCCATCTGCTGGGCAAACTCAGGCACCTCGATGGCCTCCAGGAGCACCTCTGGGGACAGACTCCAGACCGTGCTGCTGTTGAGGCCTCCCACCAAACTGCCCAGCCTCGCCAGGCTCTGCCCATCCCGGAGCTGGAAGGGAATGCACGAGGACATGAGGGCCAGACAGCACCTGCTGGCAGCACCAGGTGTGAGCTGCACCTGCCAGAATCCCTGAGGCTGGAAAAGAGCTCCAGGATCAGAGTCCACCCTGTGCCTCATCCCCACCTTGTCCCCCAGCCCAGAGCACTGAGTGCCACCTCCAGTCCAGTCATGCCTTGGACACCTCCAGGGGTGGGGACTCCACCACCTCCCTGGGCAGCCCCTTCCAATGCCTGGCCACTCTTTCCATGGAGAAATTCCTCCTGAATTTGTGGCCCTGATCCTGGTACCTGATAGCCAGAGCGGAGCAGTTTGTCCACAATGGCACTGGACTGCTCAGCACTCCAGCCACGAACTGCCCCCAGGGCAGGAAGAGCTGCTTCGAGGTCCTCCTCTCTGATGCTGTTCTGGATGCTGGACACAGACAGTCCAACTGCAGCCTGGCCCAGGGCACGCAGGGTTTCAGGAGAGAAATCCTCCAACTTCCTCAGCAGGGAGGACGTGACCTGCAAAGGTCCCACAGGGACAGAAAGGAGGAGCAGTGAGGGGAACCTCCAGCCTTTGGATGCCTTGAATCCCTGCATTTCTGCCTCGGATTTTCATGCTGAAGGCTGCTGGTGGACCATCACCACCCACAGAAATTGTCAGGTGATGAAACCCCAGCCAGGGGTGGGTGATGGCTTACCTGCAGCTCCCGTGCCGGCAGGGAGGAGGGAGCTCTCCCTCCAGGAATTCCTCTGCGCTCCGGGATCCACGGGCAGCTCTCCCCGATCCTGCGGGCCAAGCTCAGCGCGTCGTCCCTGCTCAGGTTGGTCACTGCCGAGGGGCTCAGGGAGCAAACAAACCCAGCTGGGAGGCTGCAGGTGGAACACAAGGGGGACAGGCTGCAATTCCGACAGACAGGGACTCCTTCTCCCCCTTTTCCCACAGGATGCTCCTTCCCAGGGCGTGTTTTCCCTGAAAGCACTGCTGAGTCCTGGCAAACCGTGCAAGGACACTGCATGGAGATTATTTCCCAGGGTTTAGAACTCAGGATCTGGCCCTCCCCAAGGGCAATGGAATTATTGGAGGAACAGAAAAAATGTTTTAAAGGTTTAATGAAAGCAGCCACCAGAACCACCACCCAAAATCTTGCTAAATCAAAATACAACAGTTGGGTGCTACTGGGTCTGATTCCCACGATGTAGGAGATCAGATCCCGCCAGATCCTGTACCTTGAGAGTGGAAAACCAGGAGCAGAGGTCAGCAGGAAGGTGTAGTACAGAGCTGTCTCCCTGAGCAAGGTGAGGTTGCTGATCATCTCCATATTCACTGGATCCCTGGCAAATTTTTGAAGCTGAGGGTGAAAAAGAAAAAAAAATTAATTTAGATGGATACTTTAATCCTGACAGTTTGAACCAAGCTCACTTTGAACAATATGTGGTTTTTTTCACCTGATTTTAGTGTTGTGAGGAAGTTTAATTTGTGTTTTCCAGTAATACACTGGGACCTGGGTCAAGCTTGGGGTTGTTCCTCTTCCTGACTCCAGTTTGCTCTGTGCAGAATTACCCACATCCCAGGCATACTTTGCCCACTGGAGGTTCCTCATCACCAGGAGGCTGCACTTACTGTTGGTTCATCACCAAAAAGCTGCAGGTCCTCAACAGTGGCACCCTCCATGAAGGATCCAAGGTAATTTTTAAACCAAGCAGTGGAATTCAGCCCCGGAATGGCTTCACTGTAGCATTTCTGGTTGGATTCTGCGGTCAGACAGGTAGAAAAACAGACACCAAATCAGGAAATGGGTGGATTTTGGAGATCCTGAGCGTGGAACAGGCTTCAGGCCATCAGAGGACTCAGCAGAGCTCCCTTAGTGCCTCTGGTCACACATTCCACTCAAATCCCAGTGTTCAGAATCCAAATGCCCAATTCTTCAGCTCTCAGAACCAAACCCTGCCCTGTTCTTTCCCAGCAAAAGCAGGAAATGCCATTCACAAGGGACTCAAGTCAGACTGTGCTGGTTTATAAAAGTCCTGGACTAATAAAGCCTTTAGGCAGGGAAATGATTCCTGAAAGCACTTGTCACTGTCACATTCCCAGCCTGTTTCTATTGGAAGTTCACAAAAAGCCCTGGGAAGCCTCAGCCCTGTGACAGAGCTGACACTGGGGGCTTAAAGCATCCGTGATTTCCTAGAGAAAATCAAGCCATTTACCATTCTGGGTGAGATAATATTTGATCCCACTGTAGAGATTCCTCTGCTCTTCTTCTGGAAGCTCAGGGTACAGTCCATCCAGGGCAGCCACTCTACAGATGAATAAGGAAGGCAGACATCTCAGACACTGATGAAGTCAGGGTTGGCTTCTCACAGAAGGGCTGTTATTGAGGACTGATTGTATCAATCACATCCTTTCTCAAAGCTCCCAGTGTGGTTTCCCCTCCCAGCAGCCCCAGTGCTGTGACCCTGCTCTGCTCACACGGGGCCATCAGGGACAGGAGCACTTACAGCTGCTGAAAGCTCTCACAGGACACATTCTTGCCATGGAGGCAACCAAAGACCTTGGGATCCACCAGGAAGGGCTGAAGTCCCCCATGGACCCACTGGGACAGAACAGGAGGGCTCTCAGTGTCTGGCACTTGCAGCATCTTCTCCCACAGGCCGTTGATGAAGATCAGGTTCCACTCCAGAGACAGAGGCACGTGGGAAAACTGAGAGCAAGGGGTGAGAAGAAACACAAGAATTCCAGTGAATAATCAAACATCAACATAAATCCACGTGAATCTGAACGTTATGAACAAAATCTGCTGGTTGAAATGATGCTCCTTTTAAGAGAAGGTAATGGTAGGGTAAAAACTAAGGTAATTTTAACCAAAGCCTTTCAGGGGTGAACAAAGAGTTGGCTCTGTGGAACCCACCCGCTGGCTGAACGTGGTCAGGGAGGCCAAAAGCTTCTCAGCATCATATTTGGAAAAGAACAGAACAGAGTAGTCTGGATCCAGAGCAGTGGCAGGTTTGGAGGCGAGGCAAGAATATAAGGATATGAGGAAATCATCCTGGAGGTCCTGGAGCCAAGTTCTCTGAAAGACAAAAGGGAAATGCAAATAGAGGTGGTAAATGGTGGGTCCTGTTCAGAGGTGCTGCAGTGTGGAGTGGCCTTCAGGTGCCATTTGTGCACTGGGGAAGGAATCCTTCCCTGGGAGGGTGGGGAGGCCCTGGCACAGGTTGCCCAGAGAAGGTGTGGCCTTAAAAGCTTTATTTCAATGGTTTCCCACCAAAAAAAACCCCAAAAGCCCAAATATTGCCCTTTGATCGAAGGGTGAACTTCCATTGGGAACTTCCTCCTTCCCAAACATTCAAAAAAAGCCAAACAAACAGTGGGAAAAGAACCAATCAAACCCCCCACCAAAACCTTGGGAGAAATGTCATCTCTTTGTTCGAAATATTTAGGGGAAAATACAAACCATTGTCAATTGAATTGCAGTTCCTGGCAGCACAGCAACTGAGAGAGAATGACAAAAGCAGGGAAGAAAGCAAAAACCTGGAATGTTCCAGATGATATTTTCCACACTTTTAATTGTGCTTTTCCCACCCTTTGTTGGGGTTTACCACCCCAGTGGACCAGGGGGGCTGTCATGCAGAGATCTGTCTCAGGGCTGTGATGCCAGTTTTTAAGAGCCAGTTTCTTTTGGAAAACTTCTTTGTCCCACTTTCTCATTTGAGAGGTTTGGAAAAGAGAATCCCCACTCCCACAGCCGGCCCACAGAGGGCTCCAGGGGGGTTTAGCCCCATGTGGGAGGTGACAGAGCCACTGCCATTACCTGGACACAGGCATATTGACCAAACGAGAGGCTGCATGGGGAGCTTTGGCCACGGGCGGCTTCCAGAAACTTCTCCTGGCTGGCACTGGGGGAAACAGAGACATCACCGTGCCAGCTGGGCCAGAAGGATCCCAGGATCAGGGGGAGCTGGGGAAGGACTGGATGGGGAGACGGGGAAGGACTGGAAGGGGGCAGGACTGGTGGGGAACTGGGAGCAGAACCAGCAGGGCACTGGCACCCCATCAGCCCTAGAGCTGCAGACACAGCACGGGGCACACCTGCCAAGCCCAGAGAGTCAGTGAAAGGCACCTGAACCCCCCTGAGCACCTGGGTTTGCTGCCTGCCTGTCCCCCCTGAGCAGGGACAGCCATTCCCAGTTCCCACCCCAGGGCAGGAGCAGTGCCAGGCAGCCACCCCAGTCACACCCACAGCAAACACAGCAGAACGAACCGACAGGGGATGAGGATGAGCTGCTGCCCCCACCTGGGAGCAGGGACAGCGTGCAGATGAATTGCTGACGCTCAGGTATAAGCCAAGTTCAATTTAAGCAGAGCTGTTTGAGCCTCAAGCCCCAGCAGGAGCCAAGATAAGCTCAGCACCAGTGCCAAGGCTCTTGGCTCACACACCAGGGAACTGCCCTGCCTTTCTTTGTCCTGAACAGACACAGAAACCCAGCAAGGTATTTTCCCTTCACTGTTCAAACAATTCCAGCACCAGCCCTCCCTCCCTGCCCACAGGTGACTCCGGGACTCTGGGGGGAGAGAGGTCCTGCCCCTGCTTTCGGGGGGATCCTGTTCCCCAAAAACCAGGATCACTCCCAAGGGAAATGCTGCCAAGCCAATTTGCTGGTGGGTCACATACCTGTCCACTGAGGCACACAGGGCAGATTCTGATCCCCCCAAAAAAGAGAGAAAAACAAAGACAAAGGAATTGTGAGAGGAGTACAAACACAGAGCCGTGTGTGAATCTTCCTTATGGAGGTCACCTGGGAGGAAACTCACCATTGACAGTGGAGCTGGAGCACTGCAGCAGGAGAAAGGGAGAGAAGAGATGCTGTTATCGTGGAGTTGGGATCATTGCACAGACAAACGTGTGTGAGCTGCAACCATTTGGGCTGGGGTGTGCCCTGAAACCCCTCAAATGCCCACATCCAGAGAGTTCCCATCTTGCCATCTGCAAAATTCCCGTGTTTGACTGGCTCTGGACCTCAAACAGCTGGAAAGCCCCAGGTTTGGGAGAGCTCCCACCCCTCAGGTGTGAGGCCCAGTGGAGGGACTGTCCTGATGATTTCAGCAGGGTGGGTCTAGTGGGATTTGTCTGGGACTGGATGAGCTTTAAGGTCCCTCCGACCCAAACCATTCTGGGATTCCATGATGTTTTAAACACCCAAATCTGCCTTACCAGGTATGTCCCAGCAGCAGCAGCAGCTCCAGCACTTCCTTGCCACCCTGGAAGACAACATGCAGTGATTTTAGAGCTGTGCCAGTTCCATGGAACTTTTAACACACAATGGAAGCTGTGGCTGCCCCATCCCTGGAAGTGTCCAAGGCCAGGTTGGAGCACCTGGTCCAGTGGAAGGTGTCCCTGCCCATAGCAGGGGGTAGAACTGGATGATTTTTAAAGTCCCTTCCCACCCAAAGCATTCCAGGATTCTCTGGTTCTATTAACAGATTTAATCAGATTCAGCTCTGATTATTCCTTAAGAGCATTCCCAGAGACACCTGGATGCTCCAACAACAGGAGCAGGGAGCAGACAGCTCTGAAATCACAGGAGGAGAATCAATTCCAGTTGTGTCTTTCCATGCTATTTATTACCAAGCCTGAAATATTTCACTTCCCAGATCCAATAACAAACAAGAATAAGCAAAAGCTGAGGGTTTAGAGCAGCCACCAAAGCAACATTCAACGGTCTTTCAGCACAATTCTCCCTCTTGAGGATTATCTCTGGACTGGAAAATCCTCTTGGAACACCCACCACTCCATGGTCCTACTCACCAAGCAGAAGGAGAAATCCCAGCCCTGGGAGTAAAGGAGGCATTTCTGGAAAGGTCTTCAGAACACCCATAAGTGTGAGGAATCACCTTATTTCAGGTAAAAAAAAAAAAAAAATCAAATTAATTGCAAAAGCAAGCTCAGAGGAGGGAAGTTAAAAGGTGATGTCTCACCTGCAGATTTAGACACTCCAACACCCTCCACAAACCCTGAAATCAGACCCAAAGCACACAAAAAACTACTGGGGGTCTGCTCTGCCTGGGAGAGCCCGTGGAGAAGGTGGAGTTAGGTAAGCCAGGCCATTGTTATCCGAGTCCTGAGCAGGGTTCCCCCTGGCACAGGGGAGAGGTGGCCCAGCCCTGTTCCTGGACACTCACCTGGGCTCTGCTGTCCCCAGAGTGCAGGGCATGGGCACAGAGGGCTCCTTTTCACTGTGCAAACTGGGGTGTGTCCCATGTCCTCAGCCCTGCATCTCCCGCTGCAGGATGGATTTGGAGCCCTGGACACACCTCTGAGCCCTTGAGAACACAAATGTTTGGTAGAACAAGTCCCTGTGTGCTGTTTGTGAATGCCTGTCATTCCTGGGAAACGGGGCAGGATCAGAGCCCTGAAGAGGTGAATTCCCCCCCTGCCCTGTGTGGGATGTGAACAAAACTGAGCCTGTGCTGCTGGGACAGAGCTGCTCCAGGACCTCCAGGACCTCCAGCCACCGAGGAAATGTTTGGCATCGGGACATTTTGCTTTGGTGGAGCTTGAAACGGTTGAAACTTCTCGAAAATTTCTACTTCCTCCAGTTTTCCCGAGGAGAAACACTTGGAAGTTGCTCTGCTGGCCAGCCAGGACAGGGATTGGGATGAAGCTGTGCCAGGGCAGGCTCAGGTTGGATCTCAGGGAAAGGTTCTTCCCCCAGAGGGTGGTTGGCACTGCCCAGGCTCCCCGGGGCAGTGGGCACAGCCCCAAGGCTGCCAGAGCTCCAGGAGGGTTTGGATGATCCTCTCAGGGACAGGGTGGGATTGTTGGGGTGTCCCAGGAGGGCCAGGAGTTGGACTGGATGGTCCTTGTGGGTCCCTTCCAGCCCAGGATATTCCATGATCCTGAGATTCCAGGTCCTAGGGCTGTTGGACCGGGAGCTCTGCCTCAGGCTCAGACAGAGCTCCCCACTCAGGGAGAGCAACTGGAACCAAAATCCAACAGGACAAGGCTGGGACTGGCACAGGCAAAGCCAGGGCACAACCAGCTGCCTCCATTCCTTGAGGAACCTGTCCTTGCCCAGGGGTGCCCATGGCACGCTGGGCTCATGCCAAGGTGCCCAGAACTGCACCCAAGTGGCCCGTGGGCTGCAGCACCCACTGCAGCAGCTCAGGAAGCCACACCCAGGAGCCCCCTGAGCAGGAATGTCATCACCCAATGGCTCCAGACTCATAATCCAGAGATCCCTGCCTCCCTATCACCACAATCCACCTTTCCCTCCTCAAACCTTTGCTTCCTCACTGCAAATCCCAGGACAGAACTTCAGGGCCCTTCCAATTCCTGCAGGCTGCTCTGTCTTAAAAACTAAATATTGTTGTTATTATTAAAGAGCTCTCAGCCCACCAACACTTCAGCAAAGCAGACTTGGCAAGCACAGCCTGCATGAATAAAATGAGAGCTGCTGCAGAGTCCAACAAGGGATGGATATTAAATTACATTCCCCCCATTTCAGGCTTCTTTTTGCCGACCTTTGGATCTGATCCCCCAAGTCACTAAGAAACCCCAAGTAACTCTGAATTTCTCTGGACACAGAGGGGTAATTTTACACCTCAGATTTGAAAAAAAAAAATCTCTGTTTGGTCACTTTACTGATGCTTTGCAAGACCAGTCCTGTGCCAGGCTCAGACTTGCCCCATCACGCCCACCTACAGCTCCTGTTTGTGCCAGTGTTGACTCACCATCCCCACCCACCCAAACCCGGCTCCCTCCACACTCCCCGTCCTCTCACCCCACTTCATGTGCTCATCAGCTGTTTTGGAACAGCAACAGCAAGCCGTGAATGCAGCTGGTCTGACTCACAGCATGTGAAAGTGATTCCACCACCACAAATCATTTTTGTGCTTGGACCAATCCACAGAGACCCCGAGCTCAAAGCAAGGAGCCTCTTCCCCAGGATTCCCAAAGGAGGTGTCCTGGAGCTGGGGGGGATCCTTCCATCAGCTCTCAAACACCACAGCTCTCAGTGTTTTGCACCTTTTGGATCAGCATCAGAAGAGGGTTGTCCATGACAGGAAAGGTGGGAAAGTGGTTGTGGAGCTGCTGGAAAAAGTGTGGGTCCAAAGAAGAGCCAACCAGGACAGCAGCAAAGGGCTCTGCCACCTGCAGCCAGATCATGGAACCATGGAGTGTTTAAGGGGTTAGAAGGGACCTTAAGGCTCATCTCATTCCACCCCCTGCCATGGGCAGGGACACCTTCCACCAGCCCAGGTTGCTCCAAGCCCTGTCCAGCCTGGCCTTGGACACTTCCAGGGATGGAGCAGCCACAGCTCCTCTGGGCAACCTGTGCCAGGGGCTGCCCACCCTCCCAGGGAAGGATTCCTTCCAAATACCCAACCTAAACTTCTCCTCTTTCAGTTTGTACCCATTCCCCCTTGTCCTGTCACCACAGTTCATGACAAGGAGTCCCTGGAGGACCCCTCAGATCCTGGACCTGGGGCTTCTCAGCTGCAGGAAACGGGAACACAGAGCAGGAACGTTGGTAAAACCTGCCCTCAGTGGGACACAGCTGGAGATCTGCTCTTGGCCAGGCAGCACAGAGCAGGGAGAGGTGCCCAAGGCTGCCCAGCCCACGCCCTGCTCCGTGGATGGCTGTGCCCAGGCTGCCCCTGGGAGGTCTGTGAGGAACATTTTGGAGCTCCCCTGTAACGACAGTCACCTTCAGCTCAACACAACTACTCAGGAGACCTCTCTCTGCCTCACCTTCCTCCACAACCTCCTTTTTCCCTGACCTGAAGCCCAGCTCTGCCTCAGGATCACCAACACACACCCCGAGGTGGGGCGGGAAGGGGGGCCATGGAACCTGCAGTGGGTGGGACAGCCCTGAGCCCTGGTTTGTCCCAGGGCAAAGTGAGTCAGAGCCTTCCCACCCAGCCTGGCAGGGCATGGGCAGCCCCAAGTGGGGCTCAAGTGTTCTCCAGTCACACCAGGCTGCACAATCGCTGCTCCTGCTGTGCTGAGCCAGGTGTGACCAGAGGAAATAAATCCTCCTCAATGCCATCCCCAGCAGGCAGGGCACACGCCCTGCTTGTCCCAGCTGAGCTGTGGCATTCACCCAGCACAAAGGGGCTTTGTGCTCTCTGGGGAATGCCAGGTCTCCCCTCAGCTCAGCAGAGCAGCCTCGTGTCCTGCAAGGCTGTAAAGAGAGGATTTGGAGACATTTGGGGCTAAAAGGCAAACTGGATTAATTCTCTGTATCATGTCCATCCCATCAAATCCCTTCATGATGTGAGTCCATCCCACAGAGGATCTCCCATGCGCTCACATCCAAATGCCCAAAGTAAACAACCTTGGAGAGTCCAGGAGAAGCACGACATGACCCAGCTGCACTGCCCAGCCCCTTGGACCTGGGGACACAACTGCAGCTTGGAGAAGGTTCCCCAAAGCAGACTGGAGGGACAACCAGGAGAAGGAGCCATGAAGGTCAAGTGCCAGCCTAGAGCAAAGCTCCTTTCTCTGGTGCCAGGTTTGCTGCCCAGTCAGGTGAGCTGGGTGGGGTCCAGAGCTGACAGAAGGGATAAGGGGACACCAGTGATGCAAAACCTGTGGTTTGAGGCACAAACAGCTCCAAGCCCACAACAATGAGCTCGTTATGATAGGCCAACACTTGCACTCAGCTCTTCCCTTCCTGCTGCCTGTGCAGATCCCAGGATTGATGGGACTTGGCACACGAAGGAAGAGCCCCAGTGACTGAAAGTCTGTGTGAAACTTCTCCTCTCCTCATCTCTCCAAACAAGGAAAGTCTGCTAAAAACTGCCCACGTGAGAAGAGATTTGAGTGGCAGGGCCCCACCCAGCACTGCCCTGTGGTCACAGCAGATCCTGCTGCTCTGCACCAAACCCTCTGTCACCACCTGCAGAATCCCAGGGGAGAAAGTCAGGAGAGCTCTCCAGGTGCTCATCACTGGCTTAAGGGTGGATCCAACAATTACTTTGCCTGGGGCAATAATTCTGTGCTGGCAGCCTGCAAGGTTCTGTCTAAAAGCAGAAGATGCATTTTTGGGAAGCCTCATCCTGCAGTTAAAACCTATCACCAGGGTTGGACATCCTGCTGTGGGCAGTGCTGGGAAAGAGGAGCCTTGTCAGGAGTGGGGAACTGGGGTGTTTGGGCCCCTTCCAGCTGCCACCTTTGCCTGCAAACCCACCCAGCCTTATCTTGGCACAGATCTGTGAAAATATGTGCCAGTACCCCGGTGCCAGCAGGGCTGGGACTGTGCTGTTTGGGACCTGCCCAGTAAATGTCACCGGGAGACTTTGATGGACAAGGCAGTGTTTGGTTCAACGAGCAGCTCGGCTCACCCTGTTTGCCCAAGGGTTCAGTTACCAGCAGGCAATATGGGAAAAGAAGCATTGCTGGCTTCAGGTTGCTCCTGAGCCCACACCTGCAAATGCCAGGGGGGCTCAGCAGAGCCTGACCCGGAGGGTTTGTGTTTGACAGCTCAGGTAAGACCGTCTGGCCCAGGGGACAAGGGACAGGACGAGAGGGAACAGCCTCAAGTTGTGCCAGGGGAGGTCCAGGCTGGATATCAATCAAAATTTCGTCACAGAAAGGGCTGCCCAGGGCAGGGGTGGAGTCCCAGCTCTGGGGGCATTTAAAAGCCCCGTGGATGTGGCACTTGGGGACAGGGGTTAGTGGTGGCCTTGGCAGTGCTGGGGGATGTTGGACTCTCAGAGGTCTTTTTGAAGCTGAGTGATTCCATCCTCACCTGTCAGTGCTAACAAGGGTAGTTCTAAGTTGCAAAGGAGGAGGGAGGAAAGCCAAGGGTGTCAGAGACCTTCCTGCCACCAAACACACCCATCCCTCACTCACCTCAATACTGAGAGCCAGTCCTGGTTTATCCCTGCTGGAGTAACCCCAGAGCAAACCCCGCTCTGGCCACACAGCACTCCCAGCTGCTCCTGCCCCTGCCAAAGGAAGTGTCCCAGGGACAATGGAGACAGGATACAAAGGCCAAAGAGCATCAAGTGCCAGTTTATAGCTGGAAGTAAAACCCAACCACCATGCTGCACATTCCTGGAGGTTTACACAAGGGATTTTGGGTGGTTTCTGCCTCCCCCTGTCCTCTGCCACCTCCTCTGTGACCTTTGCATTGCACAAAGTCAAAAACCACCGACAGGTAATCCTTCAATCACATCCTGAACTAGGAATGCAAACAAGCTGAAAAAGGAAAGGTGATTCTCTGACGTCTGATGTTCCTCCCTCAGGGGGGTTTGGTGACCAAGCAGCTGCTCCTGGGAGCAGGAGGGTGCCCAGCAGTGCCCAGCCCAACCTGTTTGGCCACCCAGCAGGGCAGGGCTGAGACCCCCTGGACACCCTCCAGACACAACAGCAGCCAGGAGGAGCAACAGGACCAGTTTGGAGGCCTCCCACCTTACTGGGGGACCAGTTTGCAGCAGGAGGAGGCTCAGAGCTGCCAAAGGCTCCTGGAAAACCAGCCCAGCCTTGAAGGGCTGCCCAGGAAGGACCTCATTGTCACATCAGGGGCCCCTCAGCCATCATGGATTTAATCCCACAGGACTGAAAATCCAGGAATGGAGCTACTGGTGCCACGTCCTCCTGTGGGAAATGATACAAATTTCCAAATGAATTGTTTCAATTACCCATAGCCAGTGTAACTTCCCACTGGAACAAGATTTTTCACAAACACAGTTCAGCAAAATCACTGAAACTTGAAGTTCTGCTAAACCAGCCTTGCTGTGCTTCAGTGAGCAAAGCCTGGGGGAGAGAAATATTGCTGAGAACTGGGCACCAGGAATGAGGATTTATAGCCCACAAGGACACGTGGCACAAAGCAGAGACAAAAACCAAAACTAACCCAGACAATTCAGCATTTGCACTGAAATTCTGTCTATCTGAGGAAAACAAAGGTAACAAACACACTGAAAATGGGGGCTAATTAGAAAGCAATGACCAGTAGAAGTTAGAACAGTAATTAATGCAGAGAAATTTGTAATTTACAACCAGTGAACGTTAATTAATTAGTGAAAAGTTTGGAAGGTTGGGTGTTGCATGTTTGGGGGAGAGCTGGCACTGTGAGTAAAGCAATTCCTGCTTTCTAACACTAAAAAACCAGTGATGGAGAGTTTGATTTCTCCTGATGTTTCCAGCACCACTTGGCTCCTCCCAAAGCACACACTCACCTTGCAGGGGGCCAGGCAGGAAAGGGGAGGCGTTGAGGGCACCCAGAAATGCTCCAGCTCCCCCTGGCTCTGCCGGGACCATCAGCAGCACCTGCACAGCTCTGCCACACACTGAAGTGCCCAAATCACAGCGAGAGTTGACAGGATTCCTCATTCCCGAGAAGTTCTGGCTGGAGGAGCTGCAGGAAAATGATTCCATGTGAGCCAGACCCTGCTGAGAGGCTGTGTGTGTTCTGAGGTGCTTCTCGCAGCAAGGCTGACACCTGGTGATGGGACAGAGCCCTTCAACCTGCCCTCTCCTCCAGAGAGAAATACATCAATATATAAATGTATAGATACATAAATATAGAGAAATGTAAATATAGAGAAATATAAATATAGAGAAACATAAATATTTAGATATATGTGTGTGCACAGAGTCACCTGTACCTGGTGACAGGACATGCACAGCCCTAGGAAAGAAGGAGGGGAGAAGACAGAGCTCAGTTATGGAACTCAGAGACCCAGCTCATAAACTGGAAAATCAGACTTAACTTCCAGCCTGACTAATTCCCACCTCTCTCCAAACTCCCAGCCCTAAATCCTCTCCCGGAGTGCCCACTTAGCACCTTGTTGTGCCGAGCACCTGCAGGAATTCCCTCCGGCTCAGCCTCCTGACCTGTTTGTGGGGTCAGAACAGGAGGTTTGACCCTTTAAGCCTCTCCCTGTGCCCTGTTTGTAGAGTCAGAACATGAGGTTTGACCCTTTAAGCCCTCCCTGTGCCCTGTTTGTAGGGTCAGAACAGGTTTGACCCTTTAAGCCCTCCCTGTGCCCTGTTTGTAGGGTCAGAACAGGAGGTTTGACCCTTTAAGCCCTCCCTGCTCCAAGGCTGTGACTGATGGAGACCAAACATGGCCCAGGTACAGGGTGGGGCTGTTGGGGTGTCCTGTGCGGGGCCAGGAGCGGGTCTGGATGATCCTGATGATGCCCAGGGTGTGTTTTGATCCCTGTCTGGGCCGATCCCTTTGGAGTTGGAGGGATGTTCCCTGGGGGTCTCTCCCAGCTCAGCACATCCCACCTGTCTGGGACTGCCAAAAGCACCCCCCAACCAGCACCTCCCACCCAGGTGCCCCAGGGCGCTCCCACGAACAGTGCAATGATATATTTTGTTAAATAAAACCCCCCGTTAATACACACTGCGTACAATTCTGCCAGACCCCGAAATCCCCAATCTGCGAACCACAAAACATCGAATTCTCTCCCCCCCAACACCCCCACCATCCCCGGGCCAGCACCACGGGAACACCCTGAACGATCGCGGCGCCGCTTTATCCCTGCCGGAAACCCAATAAATAAATAAATAAATAAATAAATAAATAAATAAATAAATAAATAAATAAATAAATAAATAAAGCCCCGCCGTGCTTTACGGCAGCGTGGCGGTTTTGCAGCGGCCATGGCGGGCCGGTTCAGCGGGGTCCTGCAGCTCACCGAGCTCGACGATTTCATCGCCCCCTCGCAGGTGGGTTCGGCCCGAGGGGGTTCCCGGGGGTTGGGTGGGGGTTTCCCGGGGCCAGGCCGTGCCAGGCAATGCCCCGGCACCCGCGGGGAAGGGGCGAACGCGGCCCTCAGGGGGTTGGGATGGGGTGTGGGGAGGGGTGACAGTCACCTCCTGTCCTCCCCCCTCAGACACCGCCGGCGGCTGCGGGAGATGGGAAAAGGGGAATAAATGGATATTCCTCGCTGTCCCTCGCAGCCCCAGCTGCTGGGGACAGGCAGGAATCTGGGATCAGATCCCCAGCCCGCTCTGTGGGGTGTTCATTGGGCCCTTCCCAGTTAAATCGTAACCCTGAAGGAGGTCCCTGTCACACGGGGCACCGAGGAGGGGCAGCCCGGCTGCTTCCAGAGGCTCCTGGCGCTGGAAAAGTGCAAAATATTGACCCTGGAGAGCAAAATGTTGACCCTGGAGTGCCAAAATACTCACCCGTGGAGCGTGCAAAATATTAACCCTGGATGTATTTGCGGGAAAACCACCCTGACATGGGATCAGTGGGATGGGGAGTGACGAGCCCCGCTCGTTCTCCCCGGAGTTCTTGGGTTTCCAGGGGAATTCTTCCCGGTTTGCGTTTCGGGGAGGGATCGCTGCAGAACCGAGGAGTTCTCTGGGTCCTGCGAAGGGCAGGGGATGCAGGGGAGGTGGATGAGGTTTTTTTGGCAGAGCGGGGTGTGCAAGGCAGAGCAGCCGGGGCTGGAGCGGCAGGACGAGCAGTTGGGGGGGGGCTGAACAATAAAAACGGCACAAAATGCAAAAAAAAAAAAAAAAAAAAAAAACCACACACAAAAAACCAAACAAACAAAAAACCCAAAACAAACAAAAACAAACAAACAAAAACCACCCAGGACTCCACCCTGGAACAGCACGGGGAACGGGATGCTCCTCAGGGGCTCTTTGCCAGGAATTAAAGTTCCCTGGCACGGGACGTGTGCTCGGACCACTCCTCCCGGAGCAGCAGAGGGTGGGCTGAGCCTGGGGAGGAGGGTCTGGCCACGGGCTGCTCTGGCAGAGCCCTAAATCGGAGCTGAGATCCTCCTGAAAGAGCAGCAAAGCCATCCCCAGCTTTTGGGCTGATGCTGGAAAGGTGTTCTTTCTGTTCGAAAGGGGTAAGGAGCCTTTCCTTGGATGGTTTCTTGCAGTTTGAATGGAGAGGAGTTGGATCTGTTTCTGTGACACCAACTTTTGGGGTGCTCATCTCCTCACCTGGGGGCTTTATTGCTCTTCCAGGAATGTATCAAACCTGTCAAGGTGGAAAAACAGGCTGGAAAAGCAGCAGCAAAGATCAGGATCGAGGCAGACGGGAGCTACTTCCAGATCGATCAGGTAGGTGGGAATTTGATCGTTTGTTGTGTAAAACACTCAGAAAAATGGGTGTATTTTAACTGTTTGAACAGTTAATGCCTCAAAGAGAACCAAGATGATTGAGAAGTGTCCCTGGCAGCATTCTTGTGTTTTTTTCCCAAAGTCTGACTTTTTGATTTCTAAGCAGCAATTCCAATTTCATGTCAGTTTTATGCTCTGAAACATTGACATTAATCAGTGATGATTTTCATTTTATCAGTTACCAATTTATTACATTTTAATTTGTGAGCATTTTAATTTAGAAATTAATTTATAAGCAGTGATTTTATAAGCAGTAATTCCAATTTTGTGGCAGTTTTATGCTCTAAACACTGACATTAATCAGTGATTTTCAGTGTTAGAGCAGTAAAGCTGAGAAGTTTATTTTGCCTTCAGTCCTTAAGGATCAGCAATTCGAGGTTATTTGTGACAATGCCTTTTATGCTCACTCTTAAAGAGATTCAACTGGATATTTTTAGTAAATCTTACTCTGATTTTTTTTTAATAATATTTCAAATTATTTCTCAAATATCCTGCTGAATTCATAAGTCTCCTTCCAAAATTCCTGCTGAGTCTTGCAGAACAGTTTCCCTGTTTTCACAGAAAATTTTGGCATTGCTCAGTTAACCACGCTGGGAATTCATCTGGGAATGATACTTTAGGCAGAGAGTGACCTTTTGACCTAAAGAAAGGAGGATACAGCACTTCCAGAGGGGTCTGGTTTCTTATTTTATAGTATTAATAGCACCTAATTGCTCTGCCTGTTCCTGACTTTATCCAGGAGTGATGATTAGAGGAGAATCTCAGGGGGAAACCAACTTATTCAGGTCAGATATCATGAAAACACTTTCCTTCCAGTGACAAGCCTGTCTGGGATGACTCCTTCCATCTCTGTGCCAAACAATCCTATTAAAACCAGCAAGTTCAGGTGTCTTCCACCCCGTCTGACTAAAACCAAACCTCCTTTCTGTGATGCTGAACCAAGAGCATCATCTTTGGTGCTGTTTGTGGGGAGGGTGGGAAAGCAGCTCCTGGGTGAGCCCAGAGCTGAGTGTGTGCCCTGTTTCCTCGTAGGATGGGGGAGCACAGAAGCTGGAAAAGGCCAAAATCACCCTGAACGACTGCCTGGCCTGCAGTGGCTGCATCACCTCAGCAGAGAGTGTGCTCATCACCCAGCAGAGCCACGAGGAGCTCTGCAGAGTGCTGGCTGCCAACAAGGTGGGCCACAGGCTGTGGCATCTGCACAGACAGGGGGGGAAAACACACAGCCAAAGGGAGTTCCAGAGCCCTGAGGGTGTTTTTGGTGCACCCTCGTGGGTTGTTCTCATTTTTAAAAAGTTCTCAGGGGCTTTGTGAGTGAGTTACTGACTGAAGAGTTAATGTGTGAGGTACTTTGTGGTGCTCCAGTGCTGGAATTGTGCCTGGGCCGTGTTGTCTGACAGTGGTTCTGTTTGGTTTTATCCAAGGCTGCTGCTCCCAACGAACAGAAATTGGTGGTGGTCTCTGTTTCCCCTCAATCCAGAGCGTCCCTGGCTGCCAAGTGTAAAATGGGTGTTCTGGAAACAGCCAAGAAGCTGACAACATTCCTGAAGAGTTTAGGCAAGTGTGGGATTGTTGTGTTACCCCAGAGGGGCTCTGGGGGGGCTGTCAGACAGGGTTTGAGACCCCAGGGTTGAGGGGATTTAACCCCAAACTGTCCACAACTTCAGCCAAAGAATAAACTTGGAGGGACTTCTTATAGGGGCAGATAGTGCCAGGACAAGGGGGAATGGATTTAAACTGCCAGAGAGGATGGGAGACTGGAGAGAAATCCTTCCCTGGGAGGGTGGGCAGGCCCTGGCACAGGTTGTCCAGAGAAGCTGTTGCTGCCCCATCCCTGCAAGTGTCCAAGGCCAGGTTGGAGCAACCTGAGCTAGTGGGAGGTGTCCCTGCCCATGCCAGGGGGTGGATTAACTGACCTTTAAGGTCCTTTTCGACCCAAACCATTCCATGATTCTATGAAAGCGGTTAAGGACCATTTACAGGAATTTTCCATTTTAGATTTACAGCTCTCCTGTCACTTTTGCTCCTGGTCTGCGCTGGTGTGTTGGGGAAAAAGGCTCCCTCTCAGCTGCAGGGAGGGAGTGCCTGGAAATAAGCTGGAATCTGGCTTAACTGGAGGCTTTTTGCTGCACCTCTCCCGTGGCTCTAACCCTGCTGCTGTCCTGCCTAGGTGTGCACTATGTTTTCGACACAACTTTCTCCAGAAACTTCAGCCTGCTGGAGAGCCAGCGGGAGTTTGTGAGACGCTTCCGCAGGCAAACCGAGGACAGAGGGGCCCTGCCAATGCTGGCCTCTGCCTGCCCAGGTATGCAGGGGGTTACAACTGGCACTGAGAGTCACAGAGCTGGGCAGAAAGGTTCAGATGGCTGCATTTCCCTGGAGGATTGCTCCCTTCAGCACAGAGAGCTTGGTGTTAACAGCAAGGGTAATGCAGCTGCCCGAGGATCTCACTGAATCCTTTGCTTTCTGTGCTGGGCTGAGGCTCAGAATGGTTATTAATGGGTTCTAAGCCTGAGGTTGGGGGGAGGATGGGCAAGGTAAAGGCCTGCTTGTGGTTTTTCAGTTTAATTTGCTAATTCCATTCTCTCCAGGTTGGATCTGCTACGCAGAGAAAACCCACGGCAGCTTCATCATCCCCTACATCAGCACCACCAAGTCCCCCCAGCAGGTCATGGGCTCCTTGGTCAAGGGCTATTTTGCAGAGCAGCAGGTAAAGGTCTAAAAAATGCTATTCCTGATGGAAAACCACTCAAATTGAACACTTTAGGCTGATTTTTTTTTCTCTTTTGCTACATGTTACCCACGTTTAAAGGTCAAAATTACCTTGCACAAGGTTACTAAGCCAGAATCTTCCTCATTTCTGTTTTATCTAAAGAGAAGCTCATAACTAAGGCACAACACACTGAGCATGTGCTGCAGGGGCTAATTAAAACCTCTGTGTGTTATTTGGGAAGGCTGGAGAAACTTCTTTATCAGTGTCTTTGTGCTCCCATCTCGTCTGGGTCTGGTTTTTCATGCTGGGGAGTAACTTCACATCAGCTCCCCTCAGCCAAGGCCTCAGCCAGTGCTTACGTGCAGATCATGTCTTGTCTAAAAACAACTCCCTCGTTCCCAACTTGATGTTCTGTTGCAGCTGGATGTAGTTCTGTCCTCAGTCTGTAACCCCTGGAGTCTTTCCAAGAGTGAGTTTGATATTCACAGCCTGGAGTTATGCAAATAGCCCAGATTTGTCCTGTAAGGAACTTAAGCACCACTTCTGGCTCTGTGATTAATTGTCCTCTAACGAGCAGTGCTTTAACACTTGCATTAAGGAGGTGCTGACATTGCATATTTGTTACAAAAATTGGCAGCTACCGAGAATATTTGGCACAAGGGACTCAAACAATGGCCTGGAGTCAATGACTTGTTTCCCTGGCCTGTGTTTATTTCTTGGATCATCCTGAGGTTTTTGTCTGACTCCAGATCGTGTTCCAGCTGCTGATCAGGGGCTGACTTTTAGGAGCATGGAGGAAACATTTTCCCTGAGTGCTTCATTAGGGGTTCACCTCTCTGCCTGACTTTGCATCATCTGCACTAGGATGGGGGAAGCTTCCAGTGCCTGAAGGAGCTGACAGGAAAGATGGACACAGACTGTTTACAAGGGCCTGGAGGGACAGGACACAGGGAATGTCTGTGCCTGCCCCATCCCTGGGAGTGTCCAAGGCCAGGCTGGAGCAACCTGGGCTAGTGGAAGGTGTCCCTGCCCGTGGCAGGGGGTGGCACTGGGTGGTGTTTGAGGTCCCTTCCAACCCAAACCATTCCAGGATTCCATGAAACCTGTAAAGGCCCAAACTGCTGACACTTGCTACAAACTGAAATTGGCTTCTAGGAGAGAAATAATTTAATGAGTTTCTAATTATATATATATAAATATTCAGTAAGAACGGGGACTATTTCCAGGGGCATGGTGGCATTAATTTCACCATTCTCATTTATAGCTGGAAAACACCTCCCTCAGGACAGGTGAGATTTTGGCTGATCCAACTGCCCAGCTTTGTCTTTCTTGCAGCACCTGACCCCTGACCAGATCTACCACGTCACAGTGATGCCCTGTTATGACAAAAAGCTCGAGGCCTCCAGGCCAGACTTTTTCAACCAGCAGTACCAAACCAGGGATGTGGACTGTGTGATCACCACAGGTAAGAGCCACAGGTAGTCAACTCATTCTGGCAGCCTCAGAGCCAAGGGTTTCCTAGTTTTACTGCCCCTTTGTTTCTGAGAGAGGCTGTAGGGGACAAATATCGATGTATATTTACACTCTAATAGTGCAAATCACACCCTGCTAAAAATACAGGTGCAGCCTTAGGTGCTGGGCTGTTTGTTTTCCTTTATCCCCAGAACAAGAACTATTTCTGGCTGGTTCTGTTCTAGGAGAAGTGCTGAAGCTGTTGGAACAAGAAGGAGTGTCTCTCCCAGATGTAGCTCCTGCTCCCTTGGATACCATGTAAGAACAGAACCTCATCCCAGTCCTGTTCTCTTTCATGCAGTGTTTACAGAGTTCTTCACTGAACTCCCCCATCTAACCCTGCCATCCCCCCTTGTCCTGGCACTCCAATTCCTGATGGGGCTCCCTCTCCACCTTCCCTGTAGCCCCTTCAGGCACTGGAGTCCCAAAAGCGCCACTTCACACAGCGTCAACACACCCTTGTCCTCTCCCACCTGCTTTTTGTTACACCACGAACAGAAAACAGAGGGGAAAAGACGATCCTCAGGTGTTTGCCTTCCCTTAGGGAACAACAGTCTGGAAGTGTCAGTTATAACAGGGAACTGAACATCTGATTACCTGATAAAGATCTCTGGGCAGCTACTCAGGAGAGCACTGGGGGCCTCCCCAGCCTCCTGGGGCTCCCACGTTCCTCGGGGATCGTCTGGCTCCAAACAGCACGTATTCCTTGGGAACTGGAGCCTGCCCACGAGCAGCCCAAGGCCTGTTGTTCTGCTTTATCCCCCAGCACGTGGAAAAGCCCATTAAGGTTATTATTACATTTGGCAGCGAGGATGGGCTGAAGTGCCAGAAATCCCAGGAGTTTCGCTGGGATAACCGTTCCTGGCAGCGTCCCTGGGGGAGAGGAGCTGTACGTGAGGGCAGACACACAGGGGGTGGGATGGGGCTCAGTTCCTGTAAACAACAGCAAATTAAAAATACTTCCTGCAGCCTCAACTGGGGCTTCAGCAGCTCTTCCACAGCAGAGATTTTATCTGCCAGAGGCAACAGCTTTGGCTGGGGCTCGAAGCTTTGGCCCTGGTTCAAGTGTTTTCCCCTCTGCAGCTGTCAGTGGGAGAATCCAAGTGTCACTGCCTGAGCAAGGCTGCAGAGAGATCCCTCAGCTCCTTATCCTCTGCTAACAAAAGCTATTGTTGTGGCTTCCACATGTGGAGCTGTTCCTGAGGAACACTGCCATGCTCTCTGCAGAGCTGCTGGAGCTCTGGAGTGGCAGGGAGATGGGACTGGCTGTGCAGGGCTGCAGTCCCAGAGCTGGTGGTAACAGAGTTGTTAAAAAACGTGGTGAACTTGAACCAGGATCCTGCTGAAACAGCCATGGAGGAGCAGAAGTCCTGGCACTGCTAGAACCCTGGGATGGTTTGGGTTGGAAGGACCTTAAAGCTCATCCAGGGACAGTCCCAGGGACTCCTTCCACTGTCCCAGGTTGCTCCAAGCCCTGTCCAGCCTGGCCTTGGACACTTCAGGGGTGGGGCAGCCACAACCTGTGGCAGGTGCCACTGTTTCCAGTGAGCAGCACGGGGTTAAACCTGCTGGTCTCGGGGGCTATGAACTGGTTCCCAGAGAAAGGGAAAAGCTGGAGCTCAAAGGGAGCTGCTTTGCGGTGTCTTCTGCTGTTCCTCAATCCCCTGGCCCTTTGTGTTTGTGTTGGCTGTTTGTTTTCCCAGAGATGCCCCTGAAGGTGCTGCTCTCTCCCTCCCCCAGGCTCAGCAGTGCAGCAGAGGAGCTCAGCACCCACCCTGGAGGGGGCTCGGGGGGGTACCTGGAGCACATTTACAGACACGCAGCCAAGGAGCTCTTTGGGATTCACGTGGACACCATTGAGTACAAACCTCTGAAGTAAGAACCTGGAAATCCTACAGAAACCACTGGAGTATTTTTGGAATTCTGTCCACTAATTATTGATCACAGAAAAAAAACCTTGTGTGAGGGCTTTGGGGCTCTGTTTACACTACAGTGAGACAGAAAACAAGTCCCATGAGTTTAGGCATTGAGGCTCATTCACCTGAGATTCTTTCTACCTTCCCAGTTCTAACTTAATGTATCATTTGTAATTAATTGTGTCCCTGATGAGCAACATTTATGTTTAGGATTCCCTGGTCCAGGAAGCAGAAGAAACAGTTCTGATATGAAATACGTGATAAAAACCAAATTACTTACTTTTTTTATCAGGAACAGGTATTCCCACTAACCTTTGGAGTCTGGAATCCTTCAGTCTTGGTTTGCTCCCTGGTTTTATGGCCCATTGCAAGTTAAAAATTCCCTCAGTGGCTTCAGGTCTGTCACAGTGAAAGGGCTCCCTTTGCTGAGCTTTTCAGGATTTATTCAGCACAGGTGTCCTTCAGCAAACTCTGCTCAGGTGGCAGCTCCTCAAACAAGCCTGGAGAAGGATCTGGAAGGAGTTCCTTCATATTTTGTTTGGGTGGCAAAGAACTAGGACAGCTCTTAAATAAGATCCACAGAGGACTTGGGTTTAGCTCAGGGCCCTTTGAAGTTTAAAATAGAAGTTCATTTGGGTAAGACATTTCCTCTGCTCTGGTTCCTCAGAAACAAGGACTTCCAGGAGGTGACTCTGCAGAGGGATGGGGAAGTGCTGCTCCAGTTTGCTCTGGCTTACGGATTTCGGAACATCCAGAACCTGGTGCAGAAGCTGAAACGGGGGAAGTCGCCCTATCACTACGTGGAGGTCATGGCCTGTCCCTCAGGTGGGGCTGTCAGGGCTGCACTGCTTTTAAGGAGGGTTTCCTGAGTTTTCTTTGGTACCTGAGGGGATTTTTCCCCTAAAATTGCCCAAAACTGACCATTACACTTTCAGAAAACGTTGCCGTGACTGGTGGAGAAAGTCTCTGCCTACCTGTTTTATCCCATTTTCCACTTAGTTTCCTTTCCCTCCCTCCTGGCTCTCTCGGAATCAGCCAGCAGGGAGCAGGGGCAGCTTGATCCCAGCCTGGGGTGATGCTGAGGGGCCACTTTTGGCACTTGGAAGCCACTGCTCCCTCCCGAGGGTCTGCACAGCCCCAGCACCTAACACTGCTTTGGGCAGCCTCTCAGTGCCCAGCTCAGCCCCCAGCACCCCAGAGCACATCCCAGGCACCCTTCCCTTGCTCCAAAGCTGTGGCTCCAAGCCTGGATGCACCTGGAGTGTGCTCTGACCCTTTTCTGGAGGCGGGAGATAAGGGCTGGAGCTCCTGGCGCGTTCCCAGCTGGCCACAGGCACAGCCAAGATCTCCCTGCCCTGTGGCCCTGCTGCTGGGAGATAACTGGGAGTAAACCTCCCTTCTGTTGGTGTTTTCAGTTCTGTAAGTGTCTGCAGAGTAAATTAACTGTAGTTTTTCGCTGGGTTTTTCCTGCTGAAGCTCAAGTCCCTTCTCCCCTCGCTTTCCCCCGTTGTCGCCGCAGGTTGTTTGAACGGAGGAGGGCAGATCAAGCTGGAGGGGGAAGCCAAGGACAGGCTGCAGCTCGTGGAGAGGCTGTATGAGTCCCCAGAGGCCGAGATTCCAGAGGAGAACCAGGCTGTGGCTGAGCTCTATGAGCACTGGCTGGGGGGCAGGGACTCGGAGAAGGCTGTGGGAACGCTGCACACGGAGTATCACCCCGTGGAGAAAGCAAACACGGGCTTCAACATCAAGTGGTGAGCACTGGCAAGCCCAGAGACACACCCTCAGTGCCTTTTGAACCCCAGCTCTATTTATGATTCTCAAAGGACACCTGAAGTTCTGTGAAATTCCTGCCTCTGGGAAGGAGAAGATGGGAATGGTCGTGGAGCCCACCACTCATAATTCCTTCAGCCTAATAACTATTGAAGTGATGTAAATAAAACCCAAACACTGACTTAAAACACGTGTTTAAAGAAGCAGAAATGCATCCCAGCCTCTGCACAGTCTCCGTGGGCTGAATCTGCCCTCCCTTTGCCACCCTATTCCTACCAGAAGTTATGAATTTAAGGTGCCAAGGGATGTGGCTCAGGGCAGGATTTGGCCTCTCTGGGATGGGTTTATCCTGCAGCACAATATTCCTCATCCAGGCCTTGCAGCATTGGCACAGCACCCACTGTTATGGCTGCCTCTGCTGGAACATCCTCATTTAATTAGCAGTGGCCTAATTAGGCCTTGGGGTTCTACATTTCTCTGCCCCTGGGGGCAGCTGCAGGTTCTGTGCCCTCAGGAGGGTTCCAGCAGCCTGGGAGCAGCTCTGGGGCTGCTTTGCTTCCTGCTGAGATGGGACTGCAATGAATGTTGAAGAGAAACCTTGGGATTTTGTTTCCTTTCATTATAATAATAATAATAATAATTATCTGTACTGTGGGCAATCGCATCTCTCTCTGTATCCAGCCCAGGGATATCCATACCCTGGGCACAGAATTCCAGAATCACTGAGGTTGGAAAAGCCCTCCCAGCCCATGGAGTCCCCGCTGTGTCCCCAGCCCAGAGCACTGAGTGCCACAGCCAGGCCTTCCTTGGACACCTCCAGGGCTGGGGACTCCAAACCTCCCTGGGCAGCCCCTGCCAAACCCTTTCCATGAGGAAATCCCTCCTGAAATCCTGAAGCAGTGACGCTCCCTCAGTTACAGACCTTGACCTCGGGGCTGGAAGGAACCTTCACCTGCCTGTGTGTCCTCAGAGCCCCCTCTGCTCCCTGTGCAAAGCAAACCAACGGTGCAGGTTACATTTTTAATGGTTTTAATTCAAAGCTTTGCATTTTTCAGGTGTTGATCAGTCAGTGAATTCACAGTGTTCTAAGGCAAGAATCTCCCACTGCCTCCCCCCTCCCCACCCTCCTGACGAGCAAGGTGGTGGTTCCAGGGGTGCTCAGCACCCAGGCTTTGGCTGAACCATAAAATTCCATGGCCAGGGAGAGGTGCCAGTGCTCCCACAGAGCCAGCCTGGGGTGCTGGGAGCGCAGAGGAAACTCTGTCTGCTGAGCACATGCACGTCAGGCCAGAAATGCACAATAAATTAAGCTCAACCAGCTGTAAATTAAGTAATCAGGGCTCCACACTTTGTCTCCTCCCCAGTTTCCAGGCTGCCAACACACATCACAAAAGCCACCCAGAACACCCCCAGATTCCTGTCCCTGGGTGTTCCAGGTGGCTGTTCCTGCCATGGCACCAAGAGCAGCTGGAATTTCTCCCAGCCCTGGATCTGTGGCCCCGGGAGCTCAGGGGCAGTTCAAAGTGGTGCATCCCTGCTCCCAGGGCAAACAGAATTCCCGAGGAACACCCAGCTGCATCTACAACTCCACCATTTCACTGAACTGAGGAACTCTGAGGCAGCAGGACCGAGGCAGCTCGAGCAGCAGATTAATCCCTCCCTTCTCACCTGGGAGAGTAAATCTAAACTATTAATAAAAGGCAAAAAGGAAAACCTCAGCCCAGTTTGCAGCCAGGGAAGGAACAGCCTCAAACCAAACTCCAGTTCACAGCCCACACATGAAAGACCCTGAAATCAACTCTATTCCAGTGCTGGGAGCTGCCATCAAACCCCAATTTTCTCCACAAAAATTGCTTTACTAGGCCAATGTGCCTCCTCCCAGCTGCAAATAAAACTCTGCACATTTCTCAGACCTAAAAAAAAAAAATAAAAATTCAAATACAGCCCTGATGTTGCACAAACTGGAGGCTGAGCAGGCCTTGGGGCTGCCCCCTGGCTGGTGGAGTGAAGGCAAGGCAATGTCCGTGGAGTTGCAGCCAAGTGGTTTCCAGTTTTTTATCTTGGAAGAAAAAAGCAATGGACGTGTGGCAGCCTAAAATCTGTCACCCCTTGGAAAGCCTCTCGCAAATCCAGGGGTTTCGGGCATTCCTGGACTCCACTGAGCACACCCCACGTGGGCTGAGGGCTTCCAGTGGCTCCTGAAGGCAGCGGCTGTTACAAATCCCTACTAGAAAAACAGGGGAAAAGAGGGAAAAACCCACCAAAACCCCGCTGTGCTGAGGGTGTCTGTCAGGGCAGGGCTGCAGCTGGGTGGGTACCACGGACACCAGTGACACCAGTCATTCCCAGCTTCCCTTGGCTCTCCGAGCCTCTCTGCCTCATCCCTGCCCATCCCGGGCCTGGCAGGGGCCCAGGGGCTCCGGAGCCACGTGGCTGCTTCAGACAATCCCCTGGGAGTGGGATGCAGCCCCCAGGCCTGGCAGGAGGACAGGCAGGAGAGCCTGACAGCCTGGTGGGTCACAGCACCACAGTCCCTGAGCATCCCCCCTTTCCCATGCTTCTCCTTAGCTCCCTTCCACGGGAACGGGGCTGTGGGACGGGATCTCCTGTGCCCAAACACCTCCCGACCCTCTGCCAGCAGCAGCAGGGGGGTCACCACAGCCTGGGCTCTCCTGAGGCACCCAGGTGCTCCTGCTCCCCAGGGACCACCCTGGGAGCCGCACACGGAGCCGGAGGGAGAGCAGAGCAGAGCAGAGCGGCCTCACAGAGCGGGTTAAAGACAAACACCAGCTCCCAGCTGGGAGCGAGTCCGGGCTGGGCACGGCCAGGAGGGACCCCCGGCACGGCAGGGACGTCACTTCTTGTCGAGGAAGGGGCTGAAGAGCCCCCAGTCGAAGGCCAGCATGGCCGGGGGGTTGGGCCTCTCCTTGGGCTTCTTGAAGTTGTCCCTCTCGGTGCGGAGCGTCCTCAGCACCTCCACGGGGTCCGTCTGGCCCGTGAACCTCTGCACAGGCTCCTCCCTGCAGGGACAGCAGCTCTGCTGGGCACTGGGGGGCAGGACGGGACCCCTGCCCCACCCACACCGAGATGGGACACGGAGCCCCATCCTGGTGCTGCAGAGCCCCATCCTGGTGCCAGGCACTGCTGGGGCACACAGGCCCTGTGCTGGGCACTGTGTGGGACCCCATGTCATGTCCAGGCTCCCTCCCCTTCCCCAGGGTTTGGGATTCCCAGCGGTTAGTGAAGCTACTGGGAGAGGGGATGTTGCTGGAGGGAACGGAGGAGTGGATTTTGGGGGCCCTTCACCCCCCCAGGCACTGGCAGTGCTTACATGACCCTCAGGAAGGGGTTGTAGAGAAACTCCTCCTGCAGCGTCGAGGGCACCGTGGGCAGGTCCTCCTCATCCCGCTGCTGCCGAGGGACCAGAGACATTGAGAATCCCGCTGGCATCCGACAGCCCTGGGCCCCAGCCCGGGGGGCACGGCCACTTACCTTGGCCCAGGCGAGTTTCTCCTTCACCATTTCATTCTCCGGCTCCACTTTCAGGGCGAATTTGAGGTTGCGGACGGTGCATTCGTGGCCACAGAACACCTTCTGTGGATCCAGCGGGAAGGACCCGGTGTCAAAGCTGCTCCAGGGGCTGGATCCAACCCATCCCCGCCACTGTGCCAGCCCCCAGCCCCTCCTGACAGAGGGGTCCCTCCCAGGGGGCTGGGCTGTGGCACTCACCGTGTCCTTGGGCAGAGCCCCCAGGGTCTGGGTGAGGTTCGTGTACATCTGCTCCGCTGTCCCCTCAAAGAACTGCCCACAGCCTCCCACGAACAGGGTGTCACCTGTGGGAAAGGGCTCTGGGCACGGAGGGGACCCTGGCCCCGTGCCCAGGGAGGGGTGCCAGGGGTGCCCCACACTCCGGATTCACACCGTGAGCGCCAGGTGTGGGGGGACAGGAGCACACGGGGAGCGTGTCCCGTGTCCCCAGGACCCACGGGGGGCACGTGGGCAGGGTGGGATACCTGAGAAGAGGGCGGGAGCATCCGGGGAATCGTCCTCCCACATGAAGTAGCACATGTGGCCTGAGGTGTGGCAGGGGGTGAAGAGGCACCTCACCCGGATGGCCCCGAACTGTGGGGGGAGAGGGGTCAGGATCCCACTGAGGGGACAAACAGACCCCTTGGCATCACCTGCCCGGGCTCAGGGGGTCACTGAGGTGACAGTGGTGGTCTGGATAAGGCCTGGGTGGCACATGCACCATGGCACTGAGCAGCAGTGCTGCTCCATCGGCAGGAGATTCCTCTTCCATCCCAGCCTCAAATCTGCAACCACTCCGGGGCACAGGGAGCTGAGCACAGCCCAGCAGCGCCCACCCAGGCCCCAGCACGGTGCCACCCCACAGGAGGTTGTGCCATTGCCCCATCACACCAGCCCCAGCCGCCCCAGCAGGCAGGACCCGTGTAGGGGTCCGAGCCCCGGCCGCTCCCACAGCCACGCACCGTGAGCTCCTGGCCGTGCGTCACCGCGTCCGTGAGGGCCCCGATGCGCTGGTCGGCCCCGAACACCCTCAGCCCCGGGCACAGCCGCGCCAGCTCCTCGTTACCCCTCGCGTGGTCCCTGTGCCAGCAGAGCAGGGAACGCTCAGGAAAGGGAACGGGAAAGGCCACGGCCACCCCGACCTGGGCACACTTACCAGTGGTGGTGGGTGGTGAGGATGGCCCTGAGCACCACGTCCTCCTTCCTGATGATCTCCAGCAACTGAAAGGGACCCGGCGCAGTGGGACGTGAGTGGGCAGAGGAGGTGACCCACCCGTGGCTGGGACAGCTACTGTAGGACCTGTCTGACCCAGCTGAGCAGGGCACCAGGAATCACCCAAAACCACCTGCTGAGCAGCCACGGGCTGACGGGGGTGATGAAAGCTCGACCCAGAGCAGAGCAGGTGGGTGGGAACACGCTGCTCCCGTGGGGAGCGGTGGCATTTTAGGGCCAGTGATCCCACAGAGGAGCCGCGCAGGGAAATGGTGGCCTCGCAGCCCCACACGGGGCTGCCAAGCCCGGCCCCGCTGCCAGCAGGCTGCTCCTAATGCCAACTTAACATTCAGGGCCAGGAACAAGCCCTCCGGCAGCTCCCGATTACGCTCCTCGGAGAGGAAGGAAACGTCCGAGTCAGCACCGAACGCTTAAAAACCGCGACAGCGTTTGCACGATGCGCAACAGCCCGGGCGGGGGCACGGGGGGTCACGGCGACCCCGGGCACTGCCATCCCCGCAGTGCCTCCTGGAACGCGGCACTGCCCGTGGGAGAAGCGCTCCAAAGGGTTATCCCGGGTTATTCCCACGCGCTGTGGGCTCCGGCTCCGGTCACGGCAACGCGGAATCCCCCCGCAGCCCAGGGGTGCGTGGGACAGGGGTCCAGCACCCCCCACGCTCCACCAGGGATGAAGGGGGCCGGTCCTGCTGGTGGGATGCCCGTGGATACAACCCCGCTGTCCCACGGGCACATCCCCCGCGTGGGACCTGCAGCCCACCCGAGGGGGGGGCGGGTCCAAGCGCATCTCACCCTTTTGGGGACCGCGGCGTCCACGGCGACGGCGTCGCGGGTGCTCTCGTCGATCACCAGGTACATGTAGTTGTCCTCCAGCACCGAGATCACCTTCACCTTCATGGTCCCGCACCGGAACGGCCGCGGGGGGGGCGCGGCAGCAGAGCGGGGGGCGGGGGGGAAGGATGCTCGCAGCAAAAGGGGGTGCGGGACCCCCGCCCGGCCCCCGCCGACCCCCGGAGCCCCCGCGGGACGCGGCGGTACCTGCGGGCGGGGCGGGCGGCGCGTCCCGCCCCCGCCGGTGCGGTGCGGGGCGGATCACGCAGCGTGGGGCGGGGAGAGCCCGCACGGCCCTTCCACGCACACACCGCACACACACACACAGTGTGGATCCCGCAGCGCCGCGCCGGGAAAGGAAGGGGAAAAGGGAACCTCCCACGGTGACACCCCCCACACCCCGTGCATCACCCTGGGGTCCCACGGACCCACAGCCCTGCTCTGGTGCCTCTTCCAGCTGGACACAAATCCTGGTTCAGGGGTGACCGTGGTCCCCCAAGTGGGACCATTTAGGTTGGAAAGGCCCACCGAGATCGAGTCCAACCATTCCCCCAGCACTGCCAAGGTCACCACTGACCCATGGCCCCAAGTGCCACATCCACAGGGCTTTTAAACCCCTCCAGGGATGGGGACTCCACCCCTGCCCTGGGCAGCTGTGCCAGGGCTGGACAGTCCTTTCTGTGAAGGAATTTTCCCAATATCCAACCTGACCCTCCCCTGGCACAGCTGGAGGCCGTTCCCTCTCCTCCTGTCCCTGTTCCCTGGGAGCAGAGCCCGACTCCCCCTGGCTCCCCCCTCCTGTCAGGGAGTTGCAGAGCCAGAAGGTCCCCCCTGAGCCTCCTTTTCTCCCTTTCCCAGCTCCATTGCCCTTCCAGCCCCTCAAATGTCCTTCCTGTCCCAACTGCCACATGTGCAGGAGGGAAGTCGCTCACAGCAAAGCAGCTGAACCTGCTCCCTTCTCCTTTCACGAGAAAATACACTTGTCACAAGACCTCGAATAAACCCCTAGAAGATCCCAAAATGCCATCTGCTCACCCCAGGATTAGGTTGAAAGACGCTCCCAGTTGTTTGGCTTCAGTCACTTGTACAAAATAAATCAATTCATAAACCTGGGGGCTAAAGAACCCACACACAGCTCCATTTCCAGCTGTTATTTATTTCTCCTCTAACAGCCACTCCAGTGTAGCAGCAAAACATTCCAGTTCAGGAGGCAGCAAAGCTTTAAGTACCACTTTTCATTCTTAATTTACATAAAATTTAGCATTTTAAAGCAAATAAAAACCTGGTGCTTGTACAATGCCATGCAGGAGGTGTTGGAACAGCAGGCACAGGGACACAGGTGGTTCCAGGCTCCAGCGTGGCATCACCTACCGTGTGCCAGGGAGAGGGGGAGAAACAGACACCAAAATCATCTGAATCTTTTCAAAGTTTCATCTGCAAAATATTTGTTTGAAACAATCTCTGGTCCTGGAGCAGGTCTGTGGTACAGAGGAGACCAAGGAACCACGAAGAAAAGAAAATGAGGAGGAAGAAGAAGGATGAAAGATGCAAATGCCATGTGGGGCTGGTCCCACCCTGTCACTCACACCTCTTGTTTAAAGACCCCGAGCTGGAGGACGGGAGCACAGAAGGGGGTGACCCAATCACCACAAATCTGCATTTTTTTCCCTCCAAAATTCACCCCATTCATCCACTTGGACACGCTATTCCCTGCTGGAAAAGCAGCCCAAGGGGAGCTCCCTCCCTGCAGTTTCCAAGCTGGGGTCCCACAGCTCTAGTCATACGACCCTGGAATGGTTTAGGGTGGAAAGGATCATAAAGATGACCCAGTTCCAACACCCTGCTGTGGGCAGGGATGGCTTTTAACCCCACGGACACCAAGAAACAGAAATCTGCCACCCTGATGTGGCTTCTGAGCCCTGTTCAACCAGCACCACGTTGGCACCTTCCCCAGTTACAGCCTCACCTCCAGGGCCTTTCCAGAGGCTGGGCCAGGCAGGGCTGAGGGTGGGGGATGGACCCCAGCAGGACATGGCCCAGCACAGCTACTGCCCCCAGAGCTGCTCCCCAGGGCAGCTGCTCCTGGCTGGGCACAGGTGACAACTGCTCACCCACCCTGTTCCTCACAGAGAGGCACCAAAATCTGCTCAGGGGCCCCCCACTGCCCAGCTGGGACACCCCCCCTCACCAGGAGTGGATGCTTCCTGGGATTTGGAGCCATCAGCCAAACCCCCGCACCGTTTGTGTGGCACTAACACAGGGAACTCACAGGTCACAAGTAAGAGCAGGGAGCAGGTCCATGCAAACAGGCTCAAGACTGAAAGGCTGTAAAGCAGTGCAGTGCCTGGGAAAGTCACTGCCATCCATGCCAGGGAAGGTCAGGGAGAAGGGAGAAGCTGGAAGCCATTCCGAGAGCCAGGCTGCCCCACGTGGCTCCCAAATTACACCCTGAACTGGCTCTGGCACAGCAGGTCTGTCACTGGGAACTGGTTTTAGTGGGTCCAGAAGCGACACTCAGAACGTTGCAGCAGCAGCAGCGTGGAAGAAACTCTACAACTACTGTGTTTGGTCTCTGCTTGACACAAAGGCACCTCAGCCCCAGTCCCACTGTCTGCATCCACATCAGGCTCCTCCAAAACTCACAGGAGCTTCTTCCTAAACCCCAGGTTTGATCCTTGCCAGCCCAACCTCAGAGCCTCACACCAACACCGGTACCAACGATCTGCACGTGACACGAGACAGCTCGAGAGACAGCAAAGAGAGCGATAAATATTCTTCCCTGTAATATAAATATGCCGTAGAACATCTCAACAAGGGGGCAAAGTGCTTTTCTCTTCCTCCATTAAAACAAAATAAAAACCTAGACAGGACTGTCTCAACCACAACAGAAGGTTTGACTCCTAGAACAGGCGAAGGGTGGAAGCGCCGGCAGGACCGGCGGGCGGCGCGAGCGATGCTCAGTCCCGCGGCACTCGGAAGTTGTCCTTCTCCTTCCTGATGGCCCCCATGGCGCGGATGGGGTCGGTCTCCCCCGCGTGCTGCTGGACTGTCTTCTCCCTGCCATGAGGGAAGAGCAGGACAGGGGGAAAAAGAATCTCAGCTGGGAAGTCACAACCGCCGCGTGTCGCTGCATTGGCAGGGAAAAGCTGCACGTGGAGATGGAAGAGCCGGGGCTGTGGCACCGGCTGATCAGCTCCCCTGGTCTAAAGGGAACTGCAAACACTCTCCTGCCTCCAGCAGCACCTTCTGCTCTGTCCCTCTGCCAAACTGGGCTTGCTGAAGGAACATCCCCGAGTCAGGGATGGATGCTCAGCACAGCCCTCAAACCCAGCGAGCTTCTGCCAGCACGGCCAGTGTGTTTTAAACGAGGGTCTTGGAGGCATCAAACAGGAATATGAGAGGCAGGAGAGCAATTCCCACTTATGGCTCTTTCTTTGGAGACCTTCCCACATCCCTGCTCCCAACACAAAGACACTCCCACCCCCACCCCCCCTGCACACCTCACTCTCATGAAGGGGTTGTAGGTGAACTCCTCTGCGATGGTGGAGGGGATGGTGGGCTCTCCACTGTCGTACTGTGCCTGCAACAGGGAATGTTTGGTGAGCAAGGAATGGCCTGTGCACAGCAGGAAGTTTTCAAGGAGGGTCACATCTCCACCAGGAAGCAAACTACCTTCTCTGGGCACAGCCAGGCCCTGCTCCCTGGAACACAACAGCTCCTGCCTCTCAACTCCCACCCTCTTTCTCCCCAGCACTGTCTCATCTCTCCCCCCTCCTCAGCAAGGCTCCTCCTCCACAAAACCATCAGGTCCAGGGAAAGGATGACCCAGCTCACCTTGGCCCATGCCAGCTTCTCGTGGATATTGGCGTTGTTGGGTTCAACGTGCCGAGCAAACTTGAGGTTGTTGATGGTGTATTCGTGCCCACAGTAAACCCTCTGGGAAGGGAAGGAAAGGTGACACTGGGTAACTCTGAGGGTACAAAGGTGCAGTGCCAGGTGCCACCACCAGTGTAACGGGGCAGCAGGAACAACCAAGTCAGCCTGAGGGCACGTGACACTTCCCACTGGAGACGTGCACGGGACAAGTGCCAGGAGCTGCCAGCCAGGACTCCCTGCCCATTCAACAGATGAAAGAGCCCCGTGTCCCAGCTCAAGAGCCTTCAATCAGCAGCCCCTGCTCTTTCCCCACATTTGGGGCAGGCACTTCCTTCCCAGAGGACTCCATCAAAGACAACTCCCCGAGTCATTTCTTCCACACACAGGGAAATCTCCCTTTGAACAGCAGTACTATTGGGAAGGCAGTTTCTTTGCTGCCTCTGGTGGTTTCTGGCTGGTTACTCCCACAGCAGGAGAGTTCCTACCGTTCTGGGGTCCAAGCTGCCCAGAATCTCGATCAGTGCCTTGTACATCTCCTCGGGGTTCCCTCGAAGAACTTCCCACAGCCAGCCACGAACAGGGTGTCACCTGCCAGGGAGGGGGACGTGGCATCAGACCCACACCAGGCTGCTCACAGCACAGCCTGGGCACAGGGTCCCCCAGGGCTCAGTCCTGCCCTTGCTGCACCCACCACAGCAGCAGAAGGCACAGGCACAGCCAGGCTGCCCCACACGGGCTCGGTGCCACAAAAACCCACGTGGCAGGCACAAAACCCCACAGCCTGGCCAGGCACACCCTGCCAGCACCTCCCCACCTGTGGGCAGCCTGCTGTCCCCTCCTGTCCCTTCTGGAGCGGACGAGGAACTCTTTGCTATGAAGTTGAACAAAGATGAGTCACCTCTGCATTTCTCCCCAGTGCTCCCTAAAATCTTGCTTAAGCCATTACCTCTTCCATGCAGCAGCTGGTGCAAGCTCTGGAGAACACCCAGCAGGACAGGGATGACCTGGAGTCTGGGGAGACTGGGCACAGCCTCAGGGAAGGGGGCACCCTGCTCCCCACACCAGGATCCAGACCCTGGCTGCCAGCAGTGCAGCACCAGCCCTCCTTACTCCTCTATTTGCTCCTCTCTCAGTTTTGTTACAGACACGAGCACAGATATATGGAAAAGCAACAGGTTCTGGGATCAGCCACTTTGGCCTGGGACAGGAAACCAACAGCTCTTTGTTTCAGGGAAGAAAATGCTGGATGTGGGACTCATCCAGGGCTCGCTCCTCATGTCGTTTGCCCTGGTTTCCAAACCCAGATGGGTTTCACCAGTTCCACCTACAACTCCTACTTGGCAAGGGGGGCAAGACGTGGATGTTAAAGCAGCTGCACTGGCAGGAAGGGCTGGGTGCACAGCCAGACTCAGAGGCACCCAGGCAGAGGGAGGGGCTTCTGTCTTTGCAAGGGAACCTCCCAACTCCTCACCTGTAAAAACTGCAGGTGGCTCGGAGCTATTTGGCTTAGTCACATAATAACAGATGTGTCCAGAAGTGTGACACGGCGTACTGAGGCATTTCACATTAAGAGATCCCACCTGAGAAGAAGGCAGAAGACTGGAGCTTAAGCTTCTGTTTGCTACCCATCGGATGGTTAGAAAAGAATTGCAGCTATTACAGTGCTCTAGTGCTCCTACAGGCCCAAGCTGGCACCAATCTGGCCAGGAAGCATCAGCTCTGCTCCTGGGGAGGCCAGTGAGGGAGGTCTGTGGCAGGGACTCGGGAGGGAGCTGTTTCCTGCAAGCAGGTGCCGGGACAAAGAACTGCCAGATCCTTTCATTTCCATGCAGAGGGACTCAATGCCCGCTTGGCAGCAAGAGCCAAGAGATCCAGAGCAACACAAACCCCTAAACAAAGCTGATCAGGCGTAAAAAAAGCTCCAAACAACAACAAAGCTGAAGGGAAGAAGTGGATGACGCTCAGGAAAAGGGAAGGATTAAACACAGGCTCATCCCCACACCTTCCCCTGTGTCCCTGTGCTCCCTCCTGTGCTGCTGCCCCCCAAAGGTGCACCCCAGGCCAGCAGTGACATTCACGCCAGTTTGTGTCATCTGCCAGCTCTCCTGTAAACAAACAGCCTGGTTCCAAGCCTGGTTCCAGCCAGGCCTGCTGCTCTAGCTCTGGAGAAGCCAGGCAGGCAGCTGGCACTGCTGGCCCTCTGTCCCCTCAGCCCGTGTTCCAGCCGTCATTCCCACAGGAACAGCGGCTTTGTTCAGTGCAGAGCATGAGCCCTGCCCTGTCACACGGCTGCTCTGACCCCCAGGAGCACAGCACACCCAGCATGTCCCAGCTGCCTGGGCCATGCCAATGCTCTCAGCAGCCAAAACGAGACGGGGGTGTCACAGAGCACAGGGCTGGAGAAGGGGGAAAGCTGCACCTCAACTCCTCCAGCCAAGAGATGCTGAAATGCCAGAGAGCTGTGAGCACACACTGCCTCGGGGCAGACCACACCTGTCCAGCTGTGACACCACAGGAGCTGCCCCAGCAGGTCCTGCAGCTCCCTCCCTTTACCTTGAGTGCTGTCAGGTGGGACACCTTCTGTGTCAGAGCTCCCACTCTGTTGTCTCCCCCGTACACGTGCAGCCCCGTCTCCATCTTCACAAGCTTCTCATTTCCTCCAGCGTGGTCCCTGGAACATCAGGAAAATGGATTTGGGAGGGAATGAAGGGAAATTGATGGTAACTTATATTGCAAGGGTAATCTCCAGGTGATCACCTCTGATCAGGCACTCCCCCAGTATCTAACACTCCTCACATTACTGAATAAGCCATGTCAACATGAGAGGAGATAATTTCTCCAGTAATTAGGGCAGTGAGAGAGAGGAACAATCCCTGAACAAGTTCCTGCCTAGTTGGCAAACACCAGCCTTAGGGGCTCACAGACAGTACTCTCCAGTAACCAGGGTAGAGAGAATAAGTGGGATACGTAATCCAGAGTCCCACAGGACACCATGGAGCAGGCACACAGGCATCCAACAGCTCAGCATTCACCTGTGCTGCTGGTTGGTCCAGATCAGGGCTGGCTCTTTGGCTCTCCAGCCACAGAGGTTGCTCAGGTTCAGCACTGCCACAGCAAAACATTCCTCTTTGCACCCCTGGCAGAGTTAATCTGCACCTGGATCCTCCCACAGCTGCTGGCTGTGAGCAGGACACCTCAGGGGCATGCCCTGGCACCTCAGTGCAGTGTGCTCCCTCCCACAGCCACAGCCACCTCCACACCCAGGTACTGCACTGGCCACCCGGGAGGAATCAGCATTTTAAAGGCTGAAGGCACTGGCACACAGAGCTCACGGTCTGGGCGATGCATCTGCTCAAGCAAGCCCAAGGGAAGGAGCTCTGACCCTTCTCCTCACACCTCAGCTGCTGCTTAGAGATCCGTTTGATCCAGAAAAGCAGCAGCTCCTGGCTGCCTGTGTTTGTGCCGAGGGATCCCAGGGCAGGGGTGGTTACCAGTGGTGGTGGGTGGTCAGGACAGTGGTCAGCTTCACGCCGTGCTTCTTCACTGCATCCAGAACCTGCGGGCACAGGGCACACAAGGGCAGTTACACCTCCCCTGGAGTGAGTAACCTGGACACAGCAGAGCTGTGAGTGCCACAGCAGCAGCTCTGCAGGGAGCTCATCCCTCCCCAGGGGGTTCCAGAGCAGGGCACGAGGGCTCTGACCCAGCCAGCGACTGAGCCCTCAGTCCCATTTCCTCCTTTCTGCTCTACATCAAAGTAAGGGCCAAACCCCAGCTGAGGTCAGGGAGCCCTGCAGCCAGGGCCAGGCTGGCTGGGGAGGCAGCGTGGCTGTGAGCCCTGCCTGCACCTCTGCACAGCCAGTATTTCCTGCCCTTCCCCACGCTGAGTCAGCGCGTCAGCGATTCCCTCGTGGATGCAGCAACCTGGAAGGACGTCCCAGAGCCCCAGCGAGCGCTCTGCTCACAGGGCACTGTTACCTTCTGGGGGTTCACAGGGTCAACGATGGCAGCCTCCTTGCTTTCCTCATCGATGAGGAGGTACATGTAGTTGTCTGTGAGGGCTGGCAGGATTTCCACCTTCATGTCGGCTTGCGGGACCGTCTTGGGCTCACGCCGCTCGTGCTCCGTGTGCAGGAAGAAAGCTCGCAGCTGGGCTGGACCTGGGCACCCCAAAAACAGCCACACCTCAGCCCAGGAGGGCCAAAAAGTGGGACAGAGCACAGCAAGACCCTTAATCCACAGTCCCAGAGGAGGGAGGGTATGGACAGCCCAACCTGCCTCCTCCAGAGGAAGAGGAGCGAGGCCACCAGAGGACAAAGCCTTGGAGCCTGGCAGTGTCACCTTGTGCCCCTCAGCTGTCCCCAAGGGGGATGGGACTCTTTGCTCATGCAAGGGAAACACTGTGCTTGGATCAGAGAGGTTTCAAGGGGCAGGAAAGCAGAATGGAGAGGGAACAGCTGGACAAAGGTCAGCCTGGGACAGTGACTTTGGAAAAAAACCAACAATCACAAAAGGCCACGTTACAGCCAATGGACAAAAAGGGGGGAGGGGGGAAGGAGAAATACAGAAATACAGGCACTGCTACAACAGAAATATCGGGTTTGTTACTTGGGGAAGTGACATCCTGCACAAGCCATGGACACAAGTCAAGCTCCCCATTGAAGGAGGGCTCCCTGCCTGGCCAGGGAACAGGCACACACAGGGCTCTTGCTCACAGGCTACCCTGAGGCAACAGCAGTGGAACATGGAAATGTTTGCTTTCGGTTAAATGTTTAATCAGATCCAAGAAGCAAGCTCCAGAGGCAAATAACCTGGGCTGGCTCCACTGTCCAAGGCACAGATTAACAGCTCTTAAAGAAATGACCAAGCCCTACGAGGCTCTGCCATAAAAAATTAAGGAAGGGAAAGGAAGAAAACAAGGTCTCCCATTGCTGGGGGTCTGCAGTTCAGACCTGGAAAACAGGAGTCAGACCCTGCAGGTCAGGAATCATTGCCTGGACACCACCAAGGTGTTTGCTCACCCCCAGAGGTGGCTGTGCTGGCCTGAGCTGTGCTGGCTCAGCCCTGTTCCATTCTGCACCACCCACTCTCCCTGAGGCTCCCAACACTCCCTGCTTGGCCACCTCCTGCTATCTCCCTGCCCCACTCTCCCAGAGCGGCTCAGGCCTGCCCAGCCCTGGTAAGAGCTGCTCCAGGGAGAGGAGCCCACAGAGCTGCAGCTCCGTGGGCTGATGGGGCTGGAAAAGTGAGATCCAGCCCTGGCAGGAGCCAGAGAGCTGCTCCTGCTGCAAACCCAGCCCACAGCTGGCAGGGCCCTCTGGTGCAACTGCCCAGAGCCTCTCCCCCTTCTACCTCCACCATCCCACCTGCTTATGAGGGAAGGGAAATCAGGGGGGGAGATGGCAGTAAAATTAAACACTGTGCTCAAGAAAACCCCAAGGCAGGATGGAACAGGCATGCACTGGGTACTGATGGTGAAGTATTCAGGAAAGCATCCATACCTGCCAAGTGTTCCTCTGGAGCAGAAGACTCCTTTCAGAAAAAAGAACAACACAAAAAAGCCCTTACTATTCCTTGGTAGGAAAAAAAAAATTCCCACTCCCTAACACAGAGCACTTCTGGCTGCTGTCAGTCACCAAAGCTGGGTGTTTGTTTGCATGCCAGACACTAACTGGGGAAAAAAACACAACCAAACAAAAGAAAACACAACCTTAACTTCAACTCAAAGGAATTATTCAAATACTTAAAATGCTTCTTTCCTGTGAACCACCTCTAACCTTGGCCAGTATCCCAAAGCCTCTTTGCATGTTTAATTCACAATTCTCACAAAACAAACAAACAAGCTACGCCACATAAGGAAATGTTTTCTAACATGTAATTTCAACAAAGGAACGAGAAAACATCCACCAAGAAGGAAACTCACTCCTTGTGAATTCCCATCTGCAGCTCAGCTGCACCTTTCCAGCCTGCCCAGTCAGAGCAGAGCAGGAGGGCCCTGCTCTGAGAAGGACGTGTTCTGAGAGCTGGTTCAGCTCAGGGTGTTCCCCAGGTGATGCCCAGCCTCTGGCCCAGCACTGACTCCCTGTCACACACACAGCTCTGCTCCAAAATTAACGCCCAGTGACTTCATTTTCGCTCACTTTTGTACCACGTCCCCTCAGACTGCAGGCCTGCAGCAGAGCAGCAGGGAGGGCAGAGGCAGCAGCCCCTGAATCACACACTTGGCCTTCCTGGAACGGCTCCTCAGCACAGCTGGAGTGGCCAAGAGGAAAGGGTTTGCAGCTGAAGTGTTAATGTCATCACAAAACGCAGACGTGCTGCATGCAGACTGACAGAGCAGGTTCCCTTGGAACAGGGCTGCTTCGTGCATTTCCTCCAGAGCACTTTGGGTTACTCGTTTCATTACATAAAAGAGTGGAAAATTCCTGTGTCAGACGAGGCTGTCACTCAGACACGACTGCACGCCCAAACCCAGCTGCAGAGCCCTGCACTGCCTCACAAGAGACGCCACACTCACACTCTGCATGCCGGTATTTTTTGCACACCTGGTGGGTTCAGGCTCCTCACAACACCAGGTGAGCTGGTCCCTAAAACCAGGGCAGCTCCCGGTCCCACTCGACCTGCCCACCCTGCGGCCCAGGGAGCTCGGGAGCTGCCAGGCACTCGTGTGACAGCTCCCAGGACAGCAGCAGGGGTTCCATGTCTGCAGTGAATCCCGATGGATTCTCGCTCATTTCTCCAGTTCTTAAACCCGGAGTGATGCAAAAGGCCCCTGGCAAATCTTCCCCGAGAGGCTCCGAAGCCTAAGCCCAGGCTCTACGTCAGGGCAGGGAAACAGTCTCAGTATTTAGGCCCGAAATGGAAACGCAGAGCTGGGGCAGTTTTGGGGGCTGTTTACATCGCCAACACAACCTGTCACCCACCGAGCCCAGCTCGAAGGCCAGCCCTGGCCCCCCGCCCCGCTCCCCGAGCACTGACCGGCACTGCGCAGCCCGGGACCTCCGCGGGGCCTCCGCCACGGGAACCGCGCACGGAACAGCCGCGGCAGCTGCCCTGCCCGGGGCTGTGAGTCAGCGCAAACCCGGCACCTCCGAGCACCGCCCGCAGCTGCCCCGGGGCAGCGCACACCGCCCGCGGCCCCGCCGGGGCTGCCCCCGCCGCACGTACCGGCTCGCAGGGCGGCCCCCAGGCCGGCCGCGACTGCCAGGGCGGCGCCGAGCCCCCGCCAGCCCCCGCCGAGCATCGTGCGCCGCGCCCCGCCCGGCCCGGTTACCTTCGCTGCCCGCCCGGCGCCGGGAGGCGGCGGCAGAACCGGCCCGGCCCGGCCCGGCCCGCAGAGCGGCGGGGGCGGCGCTGCGCCCGCCCGGCCCCCCCGGCCCGCCCGCCGCTCGCTCGCTGACCCGGCCGAGGAGGCGGAGGAGCGGCGGCGGAGCGGCAAGGACAGCCCAAGGGCGGCCGCGCTGCCCCGGGGAGAGGACGCGCCGCGGCCATGGCCTCCTCCAAACCCCTGGCCCGTTTCTGGGAGTGGGGCAGGAACATCGTGTGCGTGGGGCGCAACTACGCGGAGCACGCCAAGGAGATGGGCAACGCCCTGCCCGCGGAGCCCCTCTTCTTCCTCAAGCCCTCCTCGGCCTACGTGCGCGAAGGGTCGCCCATCCTGCGGCCCTACTACTGCCGCGACCTGCACCACGAGGTGGAGCTGGGGGTGGTCATCGGCAGGAGGGCCCAGGCCGTGCCCCAGGAGGCTGCCATGGAGCACGTGGCGGGATATGCCCTGTGCCTGGACATGACGGCCAGGGACACGCAGGCGGAGTGCAAAAAGAAGGGGCTGCCCTGGACCTTGGCCAAGGGCTTCGGCTCGTCCTGCCCGGTCAGTGACTTCGTGCCCAAGGAGAAGATCCCAGACCCTCACAAGCTGCAGATCTGGCTCAAGGTGAACGGAAAGCTGAGGCAGGAGGGGGACACCTCCTCCATGATCTTCTCCATCCCTTATCTCATCAGCTACATCAGTCAGATATTCACCCTGGAAGAAGGGGACTTGATTCTGACGGGGTCCCCCAAAGGAACTGGGTCCGTGGAGGCCAACGATGAGATAGAGGCTGGGATCAGGGATGTGCTCTCCATGCGGTTTAAGGTGGCCCAGCAAACACGGCGATCCTAAACCAGGAGCCTACCTGGGACGAGGCTCTTTGGGGAACATTTGGTGAACAAACATTTCCGTGGCCCAAGTGCTGTGTGTGCTTCTCGCCTGTGCTGATTTGAGCTTTGCCAGTGTATTGCCTAAAAAGAAAAATTTTTGATCAAAGTGGTGATGGAGGAGGTATCTGTGTAACAGTAAATCAAGAACTGCAGCTTCACAGAAAGTTTCTTGGGATGTTCTACAAAAGAAAAATGTTTGATTTTTTGATTAGTTTTACAATTCCTCCTGCATTTTCCAAATGCACAAATTAAATGAGGATGGCTTTTCCTCCCACTCCAAGGGATGAATGCAGCAGGAAGTGTGCCAGATGCCTGGAAAATTGGTTTTGTCCTAAGCTGATCTTTAAATATGTTCTAAAATTGAAATAATACAAAAGATCGAGAATAAAGAGGCTCCTGGGTAAAGATCACCAGTAAACTTGTCTTTGCTTTTACTGATTTCAATCCAATTTTAATAAAAATGTAACTGCAGCAATTGCTGTTACTTTGACAATGCAGTGCAGCAGTTGGAGCTTTTGAGTATTTCCAGCTGCTCAAAGCCACGCTGTGGAACTTTCCCCAGCCCCAAACTCCAGCTGATCCAACACTCCCCACCACTTTGCATGACAGCGAGTTCCCTTTCAATTCCATGGAGCGACAGAGGGAGCTGTAAAATATAATTAAAAAAATCCTCCCCACACAAACATCAAAACTTAGCATTTTCAAGGGTTGCACAGAACTGACTGGTTTCTGACAGAAACAGATGGAATAGGTTTTTTACATACGTGCAAGCACCAAGTTAAATGCTTCCATTTACTGGAGTCACATCTTAATAATTGCTAGGAAAGGATTTGTTCTGAAAAGTGGGGAGTTTTACGGAGAAAATTCCTGTCTCCCAAAGTCAGGCACCTCTGTGAGAGCTGCCTGGTCCAGGGAGCTGCACATCACACTGTGAAAAGAAAGCAGAACGTTGCAGAATTAAAACAGACATCAGGGTGAACAATTCTGGAAGAGGAAGGATGGAATTAACTTTCTGTCTTGTTTCCATTTCCTCGTGCCTGTCAAACATTCCTGTTACGGTGACAGCAGCAATGCATCATGTGCAGTTGGGTCTCCAGCCCTGCATTGACAGCAGAGCCAAGCTGGGATTAAATTATTGGAAACATTCACTTCAGAATCTGAACTGCTATGGCTGGAAAATGTTGAACCATTTATTGCTACAACAGGGGTGCAGTGACCCAGCACTGGCAGCATTTTTTGGGGTGTTTAGTCCCTTGTTCCCACCTGTGGGAGAAGGGGATGCAGTCCTGGGGGATTCTCGTCAGAATTCACCGTTTCTGTGGCTGTTTGCTCTGTTGCTTTAAGGGTAGGTAGGGCACGAGGGTGACCCGTGTTCCTCAGGGTGTCCCAGCATAACAAATCCCTTGCAAGAGGAGGGCTGTCTGAAACAGGCTGAGTCCCAACGTGCTCAGAAGGTGAGGAAACACATCAGTGGCAGGGGAATCTAAGGACAGAAATAGATTAAAAATAGGGGAAAAATTCACAGAGAAAGGCAAAATATACACACCTGGGTTCTTTATGGCCAGTGAAGCACAGCTACTTTGGTGAAGAAGAGTCCTCTCCTCTGTGCTGCTCACAGTCTCAGCTGATGGTTTGCTTGTCAGAGGGCACTGCTAATTGATGACTGATTTATAAGCCTTAATCTGTCCCAAAGAGAGTCACCTCTTCTGTTGCCACAAGTTCCATGTTTGGACTCACCAAGGTGCACCACAAAGCCAGGCAGTGTTTCAAAGTGGGTCTTTATTTATTTAAACTAACGCGAAAGTAGCAAGGCAATTAAAACACAGAAATCAACAGATCTGTCTTGACCTCTTTGTTATTTCTGATGTTTCCAGAGGTCTCAACTGAGTGAAGAAACCTTCCACCCCCCTTGGAAGGGGTTGGCTTTGGTAGAACTAACTTTTAAGCTGAGGCCCAAGTTACTTTCTGCAGTAGAGTCACCTGAAGAAGATCAACCCAGAAGCCCATTTACAGGTATTAGTAATGCTTATTCCTTCTCTACCATCAGAACAGACTTGGCAAAACCCGGCAACAAAAGAATTCCACCTCTAATAGCGCAGGGAAGGAAATGTTTTCCTAGCCATTGTTAATAGCACAACCTCTTATTTCCAGTCTCTTCCCAGCAAGCTCTGAGTCGCCTCCACGGGATCTGCCAGTTTGCAGGAAAGAAGATTCACTTTCATCCCAGTTCTCCAGTTGGGTGACAAAGTAACCTGGAAAAATAATTAGGGGTCTTTGTTTTCACTGCTGTTCAGCACCTTGGCCTAGATTATTTTCAGATTCACAGCATGATTGACAGATGGATCCATATTTTACACTATATACCTGTCACTGCTGAAGAAAACATTTGCTTTGTCCTGGAAATAGGGACAGAGGAGGGGGAGATGGGAGAGTAGGAACACTTTTGCTAAGAAGGGCAAGTTTAAAAGTGAAAAAGAGCCCCTGTTTTAAATTAAGATTAAATACTAACTTTGAAATAAATCTTGCTTCGTTCCAAAAGAAGTTGCCATTTCAGTGCAGTCTTCTGGTCGTCTTCCAGCATGAGGAATTCATGGACCTGTTAACAGGACGCCACAGAAACTTCAGCATGTGATTACAACATCTCCACAACAAACTGATGTTGAAAAGAGCATCTTACACCATTTTTATACACTTCTAAGCTGTATTTTTCTATTTTAACATGGTGTGATAATGTACCCAGGCAGTCAAATTAACCAGAATAAATTGAGAATCAAAGTTAGGGATTTCCAACCACATTCTCAGAAAAGTGTGAATTAAAATAAAGCAATATTTTGAATTGGGTGTTCACTCTTACATTTAACACAATTCTTATTAGCAGCTGCTGACTTCTAACTTTGGACTTGTTGGAAAGCTCTGTGTATGTCTGTACATAGGTGCAGTTTTTTAAACTGTTGTACACACACAGAGAGAACATTGACATACATTTGTAATTGTTATCAGGCTTCACAGCACAGCTCAAATAACAACCTAATTCCTCCCTACTTACCGTGCAGCCTAAGGTCTCCTCAGCCACACAGTCAGACAGGTAGCAGGAGTGGAGAGTTCCTGTGTGATCTGTCACATCCACAAGGATGTCAAAGCTTGCAAAGGTTGACTTTGACTCTGGAGAGACATCACTGCAGAAAGTGCAAGTGTTTGACATTTCGTTCACGACGAGCCGGCAGATCGAGCTGGAACATGAGAAGGTAATTAATGCACATATGCAATTCCTCCTCGCTTGAAACGTTTTTCTAGGCTGAAATTTCCCAAGAGACTTTGTCCTTAAAAAAAAAAAAAAATTGGTCGTCTTCTAAACTTTCAAGTCTGTCTGGGACAAAATGGCCTCTTTTTTCTTGGCTCTAGGACCAGAAAGAGCAAGTTCTTCATGGAGCCAACTCCTCCTCCTTGCTACTTGAGGGAGTCTACCCAGCAGAAATCCACATGGCATCCTCCAGAGGAGCTTTATTTCTTTTCCAGAAATGGACTAAAATAGTGTTCCATCTCGTTTGGGTCAGGGAAGGAGGACAAGCAGTTTTTAATACAATTTGAAGCAGTTGCTCACCATCTGTTGCGCATAACTTTGGACACATTATCATCAATGTCCAGGGTGGAAATGTAGCCATAAATAATGCCATAGACAGGGTCAGCTTTCCCATCACCCTGGAGAGCTTTTTCCTTCAGCTGTTCCACTGTATAAACATCAACTATAGTCTCCACTAAAATAAAAGACACGTTAAGTGCGTCTGAGAACGAAAGAATTCAGAAGAGCAACAGCAACAAAGGATCTGAAGGTAATAAAAAGGAGAGGATTTGATCTAAAGCATCAGAAAATCCCCCCACACCTTCTTGTTGAGAAAGTCAAGCAAAAGGGAACTAAAGTCAGGAAAATATCTACTATTTAATCTTTGTATCCCTCAAAATGAGCTTTTGACAAAAAAACTTTCCCTCTCATTTTTTCGTATTTATTCAGGACAGAAAGAACACACCAGACAGGCTGCAGCTGGCACAATCAACTGAAGATAACTCATTAATAAAATAAGGGACAGCCCCAGTCACAACACTGCAGATTTAAACACTGAGCCAGGCTGTACCTGAGCTTTGTTTCTCTGAACACACAGAGCAAGAATTCTTTCAGCTGCACTGTGAAAGCACAGGATACAGTTAAATAAAATCAGTGTCTGCATCCATACTTACAGTTCATGGATTCATTTGCCTGCTCCTTCATTCCATCATGCAAAGCTCCTGACTGGGCACTGTCCTTGATGAAGCTGAAGAGAACATTTGCTTCTGCTGTCTCTGAAGATGTATTTTTTGAAGTTTATTAGGATACGGTGCATGGAAAAATAACAGCAGCATTATATTTTACAACTTTGTGTTCTGGTAGCACCAACACAAAGTTGATCCTCTTGGAATCAGCCAAGAGTCACTTTTATCCTTTTTAGTTTAACTGTTGGTTCTGCTTTGAATATGTGAAGACTGTTTAGATAAATAAAATAAATCAGGGTGGAAGCCAAAGGCACTGGTCATTACATATCAGACAAAAAGCAGGGAGCTTTGTGAGACAAACAAGCAGAAGAAATTAGACTTCCAATAGATTAATTAATGCATTATAGCCTATAATTATTATTAATACCAAAGCAGTACCTGGGTTAGTTGTAATGATGGTTTTGGATATCACAGTTGCAGTCATACAGTTCCTGAATTTGTCAAAATTTATTCTCACATCTGATGCAAATATAACTGTGCACAAAAAAACCCAACCCTGTTAGTGTAGAATAAGTATGACATTAAGAACTACAGTAAAAACAAAAACCAGACTGTTATACCTGTTTCTTGAGGGATCCAACTCTGTGCCAGCTGGATGGACTCGTTATCCCAACTAAATTAAACAAAAGTGAACATATCAAAACATTTTTGAAGGAGCACTCAAACTGTTTAGTACTTAACTACTAAATAATATAGTGAAAATAAAATTAGTCAAAGGGGAGGTGACTGCTTTGTTACACACACATGCCAGTGAGATTCCATGTGTATCCACAGGATGCTTTCTGGGCAAGTAACTTCTCTGTACAGTCTAAGCCAGGCCTTATTTTATCCCATGCCAGGCAGGATAAAATAAATGATGAAATGCAGAATATACCTGATAAAATGCTGTGTGTGTTTCAGAACTGTGATAAAAGTAATTTCTAACTAAAGCAAATCCCAGCTGACGTGTTTGTCAGCTGAGCCTGTGCTGGGGGCCAGGCTGATTGCTCAGATCCCCTGGCCAGATGTTCAGCCACTTTCCAACACTGGAATCTTTGTAGCTGTGCATGAAGAGACTGGAGTGAGGTCAGTGGTATCCCTCAAAATGGCAATTTCATGCTTAGGTCCCTTGATAAAATCTCATTCAGTTCCTCCTAAATGTGGCTGGCAAGGACACTGCCAAAGCACTGATTTGATCTGGTGGGGTTTTTTGCTTAATCCCTGGAAAAAGATTGTTTATTTCCATCTGACATTGCTCAGCCACCTCTTCACTGATAGGCTCTGAAATCCCTTCTCTACAACTCTGTTGCTCAAGTGCCAGCTCTGAAACAAGGCTGTTGGAGGTGCTGCTCCAAATTAACACTGGTGGCAGCCCAGGGGCTGGAAGACTTCACACTGTGGATGTTTATTTTGTGTTTGTGAGTATAAACTGTGTGAAACATCCCACTGATGGTAATACAGCTCACAGCTCACACAGTGCAGTGCTGTCTTGCTCCTTCTCTCGAGGGAACAAAGGTCATTTCAGTCATTTTTCAACCAACAAACAGCAAACCCAGGGCCAGTGATTCCCCACACCCCCACATGTCCTTGCACGTAGATAAGGCACAAGTTTATTGGACAGACTATGGGCAAAATGCAAATGTTCCTCTTGAATAAGTCACTGTTTACATGCATCAATGGTATGGATACAGTGGTGTTTGTAAACTGGGTAGAGTTTGAAAATATGGCCAAAGTTGTATGAAAATGTTCCTGCATGATTTCAAACGTTTTAAAACTGTTCCAACCTCTTTCCAATCCACTTGTTAATTCTGCTTGCCTTTAAACACAAAGCACGTCCCTCTTTCCCCTCCCCAGTTTGTGGAAGGAACACACAGCCTTTGCAGCTGGTTTTAAATGCCATTTCCTGAATTAGTTCAAATGTCCACATTAAAAAAAGGAACTATTTGGAGCTAAGCTTCATTTTGCCGTTCGAGAGCCAGCAGGCTGTCAGCAAGCCATAAAACTGCACAATATATGTGAGGCCACTCTAGTGCATCTCTTTTTAAGTCTCTTTTCAGTCTACATTGCTGCCTCATCACAGTTGCCTCCCAAATAACAATGCATTTAAATTAAAAACAGTGTTATAACAGGTGTGTGTTAACAGTTAATTCATGTACCTACTCTTGCATTAATTTGTGTCATTCAGTGAATAAAAAGACATTTTACCATACTATTGGAAAAGACCTCTCTGTTTCATCAAACAGCTTCACTTCACACCTCTGGCCTTTCCTTTTGTCTGAAGTCATAAAGTACTTTGGCTCCCCAACCTTTAAAAAGAAAAAAGAAGCAGTCACTTCTCCCCTACTAAGTGTTTAGGAGAACAAAAGTAACAACCTAGAAAATAGAAGAGTTTGAAAAATAGGGGAAAAAAACTCTGTAGGCTACTAAAAATGAGACCACTCCTGCTGTTAACAAAAATCTCAAAGGGTGTGTGTGGTTGTTGTCACTGCCTGAAGTGGCTCCAACCTGAACAAGCCACCCCACTGAGTCCTGTGTACTCTGAGGCCCAAAATCTGTGTTATCAGTGAAGTTCCTCTGCTGGGGCTCCCTGACTTACTGACATCACAGCTGCGAGCACGTTGAGGATTCTTCCATTGAGGCTCTGTCCGTTGGCAACGATATCCCCCAGGGAATAATAATCCTGAGGGTCCTTGACAGGCAGGTGCAGCAGAGAGAGGAGCCTGGCGTCTGCTTCGTAACACGAAGAGGTTTTGACCACTGAATGATTTTCACTGAGCAGTAACTTGTAGCAACTACAGAACAAATCACAGCATCAGCATTGCACTCACCCCTGTATCAACAGGGTAAAATGCTAATTCTTGTGAGAAAACAACTTCATTCCTTTATTGTTTCCCCTCAAGAAAGAGAAAGTTTGAGTAGACTTTACTCAAAGAATGAAATTTACTCTGCTTAGTTACAAAGAACATAATTACTTTATCACCATATACTGAGAAATATATTCCCCTCTGAGATTATTTCACCAGACATGAACACAGGGGGAAGGCACAGCTACACAAGAAGACTAACTCCAAATATTTCTACCAATTTCTGCAACTGGCTGACAACTAAAGCAAGTGTCAACTTTGATCTTTCTGGAAAAAACAACCACTCTAAATTTTACCTAGGAGTTACAGGGTTGAATTTTTCTTCCCTTTCTGCTTCCTTTGACTGGATTAAAGGATTTTCGATTGTAACTAAAACAAAACATTGATAAGCAATGTTAGTGATGCTAGAAAATCGCTTCTAGATACATAGAAAGAGAGATTACTCTAAAAATTATTGTTTTCAATGCTGCTTTGGAAAGGAGAAGGTGTGTGTAAGAACTACTGCCAAATGTTTTCATGCTGAAAGCCACAACTGTCCAGACAGCTCATGTTATGGCCCAAGTGCCCCACGAGTCCTGAAGACAAGTAGTGGAAACACAACAGCCCTGAGTTTTCGTGTGTGTGCTCTGCATGGTCACAAGTTTTACCCAAACAGCTGTAGGCAGCAAAGGCTTTCCATTAATTTAACAAGATAAAAGCACATACTGTAAACAAAGACGAGATTTTTGTGGTGGTTTTATGAACAATCATAGTCATATCTGTAACTAAGGGAGGACAAACACCAAACTACTTTACAGAGGTTATTTTTAATCATTTTTAAGAAGTCACTGGCTGCACTCAGTGGGTTTGTGCCTGGTCTTTTTGTTGACATATTTACTGGTTTTGAGTTTAAATCTTTGGAATCTTATTCCTTTCCTCTTTACACTTAACATAACTGAACAATTTGTTTCCAATTAGGCTGTTTTCTGAGTCCTCAGAGAAAAACACAGCAAAGCCACCAACACAAAACACCGGTTTACACGCACACAGAGACGTGGCAAGAACGAGCTCTGCCTTACCACAGTCCCCAACCCTGAAGCTTTCTGAGAGGGCTCTGATGTACTCCTCCCTGCCCCAGGCCTGCACGTTGATGAAGTAAGTCGGTGAATCGCGGATGGTGAAATTGAAGGTGTATCGTTCGGACCCAATGTCTGCAAAACCAAACAGCACTGTCACAGTTCTTAGCACAGCGTCACTTCTAACTGGAATATGTGTACAAGAACTACTCTTTCCATGCTCTCCTAGGTTTTGCCATGAGTTTCCTCACACTACAGGCCAGCAGGCTGTGCAGGAACACACTGGTGTTTGGGAAGGGGCTACACTTCCATGAAGGAGCTTTTCCAATTTCTAATTGATAAGGTTTAGCCAAACTAATGCTGCTCTTTCATCGTGGTTCTCAAACACACACAATTTTTGCATTTTTATTCTATACATTTTACACTGAGGAATCTGTTTATAATTTTAATATTGATTTTAACCATCTCTGTCAAATTATACCATTTAAGCAAGCGAAGTAAAAAGAGTTAAAAGGGACTGTACTTTTTCGGTCTGGAAAGCTTCTGACATCTGTTTTCCCAATAACCACACCGATTACATTCTGAAAAATAAAGAGATTATAGAACACAAGGATTAAACACAGATGTATATGATGAATTAGATTTCATGGAATTATACTCTACTGATTATAATAAACATATTTCTGACTGGTAATCATTTTAATCTATTTATTCCAGAGTACCACATGAAAACTAAAACATAAACACACGAGTTTACTCTAAGAAAAAATAGCCACTAATAAAAATATTAAAAGCAATACATCTGTTTCTGTTTGCAAAGACAATGGGAGGACAAAGGTTCACCTCAAGCAGTCACAGTTTTGGCTGTTCTACAGCAATCTCTCCTCAGGTAGGCAGCAGTGTTGTTGTTTCATGCTCTCTGCACAGGTCTCAGATCTCCTTAAATGCACCATGAAAAGTCTGGACAGGATTTATTTTGCAGTTCAGCATGCAAGGTTTCCCTGGCTGTCAGCACCACGAGACACACGTGTGCCCCCACGGGGAGGGCAGTCACCCTGGCCTCCTGTAAGCAACCTGAATTTCCACAGGTGCCTCTTTCCAGCTGTCTTTCAACTGGCAGCTGAGGCAAGGAACGTTCTTGGTGACTGAAACCAAAATCAATCTTATTCTGCTTTGCTAAACCTGTGTTTGTTATGTAAAAGCACCCTGGTCTGAATTATCAAACAAAACCACTGGGAGCAAACACAGCTGTGAAGATATATCGAGATATATAATAATAATATATAGCTGTGTGGTGGATTTTAGGGGTCTTTAAAGCAGACAGTCCTCAGTGAGAGAGAAGTGTTGCAGTGCTAGTTTGGGATTTAAGAGGTCAGCAATGAAAATTGGAATGGAATAAGGATGGAAGGACCCTCAAGACCATTTTGTTCCACCCCTCTGCCATGGGCAGGGACACCTTCCACTATTCCCAGGTTGCTCCAAGCCCTGTCCAGGCTGGTCTTGGACACTTCCAGGGCTGGGGCAGCCACAGCTTCTCTGCTCGAGCCCTTCTCTCAGCACTGCCTGTGTCATTCCAGCAGATTCCCAGAGTCAGCCAGCAAGGGCAGGAAAACGATCTAATAATCCCCCCAGATTAATTTTGTACCTGTTCACGAAGCAATGTGACCTGCCTGACTTCAATGCAACAATACTGACTCCTGCTCAGCTCTGCAGTTCCCTGTTCCCTTGGAATCACTAGAGGGAGCAAGGGAACTGCTTATCCTGCAGTGACAGGCACCCAGTAAGAGGACACCGTACAGCAGGGTTAGTGCATCTTCTGGTGGAAGACTTTCTGTCCACAGCCTGGAGTGATTTAGGTTACGATTTTATTTTTCTGTTTTTGATTTTGTTTCTCTAAAAAATGTTTATCAGTTAAATCAGAGCGCGTTGCCTGCATCTCACCACCAGTCAAAGGAACTGACATTTCGGATGGCTCCCCACAGGAATTAAGCTGATGGAAATCTGCAGCTTCCAAAGGAAATCTGCTTGTCCCTGCTGGAAATTCATTCCCCTCTCTGTCTCTAACACCAGGCCTGCACTGTGAGCTGGCAGAGGGAAGTGATCTGGCTGGAAACTATTTTGGAGGGAGGGGGAAGGAAAACTTCCAGAGATCATTTCCTTGATCAGCTTATTGTGCAGCTACTCAAGCACTAATTTCACTGAGGAGGAGGAGTAGAACACAGACCTTTGGAAGAGAGTCGTGCTGCCTCTTTTGGCAGAGCATTGCTTAAGGCTGCTCAACCCAATCCTGAGCTACACCACAGACACACTGCAAGTGTTTATACTTCAATCTATTTTACTTTTAAAGATAAACAGCAAACTAATAAACATTTTGATGCTTTAAATTATATCTGTTCAGCTGTTTTAACATCCTAAGCACACACTGATTGTTCTATCATGAATTGCTGTTACAGAAAAATATTTTCATTACTACGTGTTACTAACTGGAATACTCAAGATGAGTTTTGTTTGTAAATCAAAGCTTTTAACTGAGTTAGTGGATCGTTATTCGAGAGTAACTGTCAATGACAATAAATTAGCATTTCTGGAGAACAGGAGTTTATGAAAAGACAGAAAAATATAAAATATGACTGGGATATAAAACAGCTTCTCTTAGATCATCCCTTTTCTGTGATTTCTCTTTTGGTTGTTTAAAATAAAATAATAATAATAATAGAAGTTTAAATGTTGCCGCTCTCAAATAAAAAGTTGTGAAAACAGGAAAACTTGTTTTCACTCTCTTCAGGAGCAACCTGGTCTAGTGGAAGGTGTTCCTGCCTATGGCAGGGGGGAGGAACGAGGTGAGCTTTAAGGTCCCTTCCAACCCAAACCAGTCTGTGATTTTATGTCCCTTCCAAACCAAACCTGCTTTTCATTGCAAAGAAACAGAAACAATCCTATCTGGCATGCAACTGGGAGACCTTTATCGAGGTAAAACACCTCTCACTGAAGGTTTGAATAACTCAGTGTTAATAACGGACAGTGCTATGAGCTCAGAGGGACTGAGCACACGGAGTGGGCTCTACGTTCATAGGTGTGGTGAAAGACCTCTGATGGTCCCAGATACGTTGTGGCTGCATAAAGCTGACTCTGTCATGCCTTTACTAACTCAGCAGGCATTTAAAATGCTACAAAGAAGCCTCTGATGCGCAGACATTGAGCTGTCCGGTCAATACCTGTAGTTGTGGTACCCGCAGACTGTGGACAACAACAGCATCAATTTTCATTTTGCTGGTTTGCACACAAAGGAGGGAAGGTCCTCTCTGTCTGACGATTGCACTAATGCTCTTAGTACCTAAATCCATGGCAATTACATAATTTTGCAGTAATATAATACAGTCAGATAGTGTTTCACCTCGGAACAAAGGGACCATGTCTGTGAGACTTACAGGACGAGCGAGGTTTGGATGCAGATCTGAAAGTGCAACAAAGTCCCGTGCTGCACTAGAATAAGCCATTCTTCATCTGAAACTGGAGAAAACTAATTTAGGTTTTTTAAAAATCTAAACAAATCACTTCAGACTATTCACAGTGAGAATAACAAGTTATTTTTTAACACAAATGTTTTGACCTAATAGCATCTGTTTTCAATAAAAGCCATTTCAAGCCATCTGAAGTAGACAATTCTTTACTGTTTGGATTTGGCGATGGAAGTTATGAATTTTACTGTGACTACTCTACCTATGCTTCTCAAATAAAAGCCTGTGATTTTTATTTATTATTCATCATTAAATGACTCCATTAGCACCAGCCTCTGAAAAATATTTACCCTCCTTCTCTCTGGGAAGTCCAACTGAATTTAATGAGGCAGCTCATATAAAAAAGGTAATTTATATGTGAGGAAAGAAAAGCATTGGGTTGCAAAGCACCTTAATTGAGGTTTTGGACTTAATATTAAACTACTTTAAAATGTGGGTTTATTCCTTCCTTAAAGTAGAAAAGTTCTGAATTTATTAAAATAAAATTTGTGAAAATTAGTTCTTTCCGGGCTGCCTAGTCCTGTGAGCACTCAGCTCCTTTCTAGTGATGCCAAAGTGGGGCTTTGTTAGCCCCTCTGAATGCCTCTTATTATTTCATGGGTACCTCAGAGACATTTAGATATTTAACAAATAGTTGTCAGATTCTACTCTTTTTTGTTAAAGGAACCATCACGCTGTCCAAATGTTAATAACCTTTAATAGGGGAGAACTGCTGGATGCCTGTTCAATGTTTATAACAAAGTCCTGAGAGGCTTTTGCAGTCTTTATACCTGGCACCTTGTGTGAGAATTGTTAACCATTTCATCAGGCAACAGGGTAAAGGTCTGTTGAACTAGAGAAGAAATAGTCTACACTTTAAACAAGTAAGCAGTGATCTGAGAAAAAAGTGATTTCTCCAAGAGAGCATTTCAAACTACACTCTCACAGCAAACGACCCAAATTTGCCTTAGAGAAACCACTGAACAGTGGGTCCCTCAAATCTGTTCCCACACCATTAGATGGAAAGATTTACATTTCCTTGTGCAGGAAAGTCACCTCAGCATCCCTCCAAGGCATGGCAATATTCTTACCTCCGAAGAAGTTAAATATTGTTCAGTGCCCGTACCTCACACCAGCTGAGTCGGGTCAGGGGAACCGGCACTGGGAACACACAGACGGGAGGAAAATTAAAAACGGTCATTTAGGATTTAAAACGCAGCAGGAGCTGGCCCCACTCACAAACCCCTCAGGGACCCCTCAGCACATCATGTACCTCCTCACGGATCCCTCAGCTACCTCATGGACCACTCACCCTATCCATACCACCTCAGTTACCCCTCAACCTCCTCACAGACCCCTCGTGGATGGACCCCTCAGTCCATCACACGTTCCTTCAACCACCTCAGGGACCCTCAGTGCCCTCACAGACCCCACAACCTCCTCATAGACCCCTAGCATATCATGTACTCCCTCAGTTACCCCTCAACCTCCTAACAAACCCCGCAATCCCTCACAGACCCCTTGTAGACCCTTCAGTCCATCGCACCCCCCTCAAGCCCCTCACGGACCCCTCAGGTACACGAAGGAGACAAAATGGCGCCAGCGCGGTGGCGGGAAAAGGGCTCAGCAGCCCTGGCCGTGTGGGAGCATCCTCAGGGCCAGCACAGCGTGAGGGGAGAGGTTTTCCAAGCCTCTGGTGGCGTTCCTGCACTCAGCAGGATCACCCGTGGGTCTCAAGGCCCTGGGCTTGAGGAGGTAACACAGGGATAGATGGAAGATTGGGAAGGAATCCTAATCCGTCCCCGTGAGGGTGGGCAGGCCCTGGCACAGGGTGCCCAGAGAAGCTGTGGCTGCCCCATCCCTGGGAGTGTCCAAGGCCAGGTTGGATGAACTTGGAGCAACCTGGGCTGGTGGGAGGTGTCCCTGCCCATAGCAGGGGGTTGGACTGGATGGTCTTTAAGGTCCCTTCCAACCCAAACCATTCTATGATTCCATGACTCAAAGCCAACAAAGCCCAGGAGTCTGAAGTCAGGTTTGTTCTACAATCAGAAATGCCCACCACTAATCCAAAGCAAATTCCAGAACTCTTCAAAGAAACCATTCCCTACTTTCTTCTTCCTCCTTTTTTTTTTTTTTTCCACTAGCTCTAAAAGAAAAAAATTGCAGCCTGTATTTTATAAATGAATTAGAATTCATCTTTTAAAATATTATTTGTATTGATTTGCACCCAGCAATCCCTGAGTTTTCAGGCCCTGCAAGGAGCTGGATTGAGCCATTTTGTCAATTTATATTGCATATAAAATCCCTTTTTTATAAAATCAATACCCTTCACTTCTGCATCATGAAAAACTTTACCTCTGATGAGTAATTTTATAACCTCAAGGTCGTGGCTATTGAAGTTTTTAGTGTAGCCTGACAAATTCTCTGTGTTGACTCTGTATTACAGGACCTTTCATTTCTTCAATTAAACAGCTGAAAACGGACACCACCTGTGCTCTCGTATTTATTGTGCCTCTAAAGTCCGTGATAATTATCCCGTGCTGATGACAAACATCATGCCAGGGAACTGACAGCCTGGGGTGGGGGGTAGGTTACCTTTTATACAGTGTGATCCATGGATCTAACTTTGTCCTCTAGGTCTGAAGTCTGCAGTAAACAGAATATGGTATTTTTGTTAGTTATGTTGTTTTACTCATCTCAATCCAATGGACAAGCAGAATATAATGACCGTGGTGATGGGCTCCTAATCCAGTGGGAAGGAGAACACGTACACTGGCTGGAAAATGCTGTCAAATCTGCAATTCTCGTTCTTCCAGCCACCATTGCACAGTAAACCAGCAAAACAAACCTGAAACGAGACCTGTGGGGTGTCCACTGCTGCAGAAGGTGATAAATCAGGATCACAGCCCATGGACTTGCAGGTTTTGAGCTCGTCCAGCATCTCAGCGAGGTTGTGGTGGGACATAAGCACCTGCTCCAGTGGGGCCTTGCAGAACCCAGCTGGGATCTCATGCTGCTGCCGTGGTCAGCACTGCCATCAGGTTTTGTCCAGGCTGAGCTGCTTTTCTCCCCCGGGCACAAAGGGCAGGTGAAACCCGACCGTCCGGGGCCCGGCTTTGTTCCATTTCAAAGCCACCAGAACAAGAATCCTGTTGTGCGTCCCCACGGCCTCGCTAGACAGCTAATGATCCAGGGGGCTCGCTTTGTGGCTTAGCTCCACTCTTATTTTCAGAGTACATTCGGAAGAAAAAGCTGCTCTTCCCTTTCCCATGGCAGCTCCTGCCGGGCAGACGTTATCAGGGCCATCGTGACAGGATGCACAAAGGCAGTGCGTGTGAGACCGGAGCTCTTCCCCTCCGAGATGCGATCGGGTGCTCCATTTCTAACTCGCAGACGCTGTGCCAAGAACTGATCTGATGGACGGACCTGTCTCAGGTGTCGCTGTGAATTCTGCCATTCACACCTGGCACTTCGGGGGGAGGGCAGGGATTTGGACTCCTGCGGGTTACTGTAAAAAAATAACATCTTGTTTGGTGCTCGCCACAAACAAACGTGTAACCTGACTTTATCCCGCTGATTTACAACGTCAACTGATTCTCCCCACTAGGAACTTTTAGTGCAAACACTGAGGAGTGCCTACAAAAACAGATGTTACTCAAGTTTTCCTCCTCAGCTGACCCCAAAGTGATCTCTAAAAGAAATCAGCATCGTTATCTCCCTTTGCCAACTGGAAAAACAGAGGCAAGAGAAAGGCCACAAGCAGTTTCCTGAGGTCCCTGTACCACACAGGACCTGCTCCCCCCGCAAGCACCATCCCCCTTGGGAGAGCAACAGTATAAATTCAGTATTTTTCTGATCTAGTGCTTGATCCCTGAAAGCTCCAAGTGATTTTAAGTCTCCAGCACTTCAGCAGCACTTAGCACTGTCAGATTCAATCTGTGATTGGCAGAGACTTCCCATCCACTGCTGCAAATTGCCCAGTCCCTGCTAATTAGGCCTTCATGAATAGATTTATTTAAATTACCTTCATTGGCATGGTCAAATGCCATTTTGTAATTCACTTTAGCGATTTGTTGCGTGACCATCAGGGTTTGCATTCAGGGGAAGAGAGTCCAGCACTAGCAGAGATGTTTCAGAAATCATTTTCTAAAGGATCTTCAAAACCAGAGCAATATAAAAATATTTGCTCTGCAAGTTTTCTGCTGCCCGCAGCGTTTACTGAGAGGGCTCATTGAATATTTATACATTCTTAGGACCCAGAGAATTGGTAAAATGGAAAGGGCAGACCTGTAATTTTATGTAATTGGCTTGACTGAATGCATTAAAAGCAGCAAATTATTAAAGGTATTCAGTGTTCAGTGGCTTTGGCTGATACCTGAACTGGCTGAGCCTCGGGAGCGCTGATGGAGTAATGATGGACATCCTCAGGGGCAGCAGTGCAGGTGCTGGTGCAGCCAACAGGTGCTCAGTGCATTCAGGGATATTGAATCTAAATTTCTCCCTGTCACCTCGGCGAGCCTTTGTTCAGCTCTCACTTCCCCCCATCCTGGTGCCAGCCCTGGATTCATCCCAGGGCTGTTCCAGTGGGATTGCCTCGCTCCGAGCAGCTCCACAACCCCCTGCTGCACGGAAAAACACAACACACAGAGCCTTAATTTAAAATTAATGTCAACTGTGGCCAGTTCCCACCTCACCTGGGCTGACTCTGACTTCTCTGGGCCAGGGGAGATGCCAACACCTAAGGCTGGTGTATCCACACGAGCCTGCAGAGAGCTCAGCCCCCAATTCATGTGTGAGCCAACAGGACCACGAGCCAAGGGCTCTCTCTGCACAAGGAAAGCCCCACTGCTGGCAAAGACAAAAAAAAAAAACAACAAAAAAGGCATTTTAAAGGTGTAAATCTATGTGGGCCACGCCAGCCCTGCCCTTTCCAGCTGCCCGGGGAGGACAGCATTTTGAATCAACAGCTGCTCTCAACACAGCAAAGTCTCCCTGTTCTCTCTGGAGAATTCAGGGAAGCTGCTTAAAAAAGCAGACCTGGCCTTCCCCACAGCCCAGAGAGGAACAGGAGCCCCTGCACCAAAATCAGGTCCCCTCAGGTAATTGCAGAATTACTTCAAAAAACAACCACCAAAACTGAAACCTAAGACCTTTTGGATCATCACTAAGCGGATAATAATTAGCAGTGAATAATTAGTAAATAAACATATCCCAGAACTAACTTTACTGTGCAATTTTCATAGCAAAAAGTGAGAATAAGGTGCCCACACAGGAGAATTCACTGCTTGAAAACACTACCACAAGGCTTTTTTCTTCAATTCTCTTGCATTTTTTACAGCTCAGGCTTTGATTGCCCAGGATTTTAAAGCCTCAATCTGCTGTTTAACTCATCTGAAACTCGAGATAGAAAATGCTTCTTTTTGGAGCCTTCAGGCTACAGAGAATAACTTTTCCTGCACATAACTCCAAAATAATTCAAGTGAGATCAGTGAAATGACTTGGATTTTCATCACTTTCCCTAAGACCAGAATTTCCTCCTCCCTCTCTGAGCAAACATGTGATGAATATTTTCCAACAAAACATCATGAATTAAACCATACAACAATTAAAAATAGTTTTAGTGACAGCTCCCTGACATTGAGGAATAATGCTTTGAGGGGGGAAAAAAAGAAGATATTTAGCATTGTTGGCTGCCATTCAGACATTTCCAGCTATTCAAATCAATGAAACCAAACCCAAATTGTATCTGGATTTCAGTTGGAGACACATGATACTGAGCAGTACCAATTAGGACACACAGGAGAAGTGTCTTTCAACGACAAAGCTGGGAAAAACCCTTCCAGCCCGCATGAGCAGTTCACAAGGAGGAAAACTTGGGATATAATTCCTAAAGACATATGGGGATGGCTGTAGAAGAAGACACTTGGAGTTCTTATCCCTTAGAAAAAGAAAACCTCCCCCCAAAGCCTGTTCAAAGTGCAAAGGTACCCGAGCAAAGCGGGACTCGATCACGTTTTCCCTTAAGAAAATGAACACTAGAGGTCAATCTAACAACTTGTCCCGGAAATACGTATCCCTGGAATAAAACATTACAGACTTCTGAGCACTGTACACCTCTAACTACATCCAGACCCGCGGGCTTGGCAACGTGCTTCGTATCTAACAAGGGTTTCTTCTATTCTTTGGAATTTGTTCTTGTCTTGCTCCACATTAGTATTTCCTTTCTGGAGCTCGTCCATGTGATCGCTGTCCTGATCCACGGGGCTCGCTCATGCACTGAACTACCCGCTCATGGAATGAGGGGGGAAAGGGGCATTTGCATGTGCGAGTGCTGGAGGCCAAACGTGTCCCTGCTGGAGCTCTGCTGCAGCCAGGTGAGATCCTTTAAGGACTGAGGGCAGGAACAGATGGAAACCCTTCCAGTTCAGGATCCCATAGCTCGTGGATAAATCACAGAATGGTTTGGGTTGGAAGGGATCTTAAAGATCATACAGTTACAAACCTCCTGCCATGGACAGGGAAACCTTCTACCAAACCAACCCTAGACCAACGTTCTCCCCATCAAACCCAGCCTTGGACACTTCCAGGGATGGGGCAGCCACAAATCCATGGTTTCAAAGAGGCAGCAGGGAACTGGGCTGGGATGCAAGTGATGGGTCTGTGACTTCCAGCCTTCAAGACTGATTCCCTTCCAAAGTGTCTCCCAGCTAATAGCAACAAGGTGACTTCATTACTTGCACCTCACACTTTCCTCATCACTCAAAGTCTGGAGGACGTCACTACAAATTCCCGCAGACTATCTATGCATAACACAAAACAGTCTTTGATTGAGATTTTTAGCTTTATCACTCTTAAAATGACAAAGTCTTCCAATTTCAGTGAGTTCCTTCCTGCTCTTAAAGGTAGAATGAAGATACAGCCCTGCCAGCCTGTTTCTGTCTCCTCATTGCCACCTTCTTCAGCAAACCCCAGGAAGGCTCCTGTCTCGCCCAGCCTCAGTGGAGACATGGAAGGAGCACGGAGGCTGCCTCCACTGGGGGAGCCAAGGGAAACTCAGGGCACAAAAGTCAGTCAGATGAAGGCACAGTTCAGCCAGAGAGGATGGTTCAGCCCAGCATTTCTCCCCGGGATGGCTCGTGTGCTTCTCCCTGAGCACATGTGCAGCGCTGTGTGCTGAAGCCGGGCCAAGAGCAGCGCTTTGGGAGTGCTGGCCGGATGCTGCAGCACCGAGCCCTGCGCTGAGTAACATTTATTCCCAGCCCCGGGCTCTGCCAAGCCCTGGCCCCACAGGATTTTTCGTCAGCGAGCAGCCAGAGCACGGCTCCAGATGGCAGCGCCCGCTCCTCACTCAGCAGCTCTGCCGCTGCCAGCTCCGCAGTGGAACCGGCCCAGCACAGCACAAACCTTCCAGCTCAGCCTTCGTGCTACGATTACCTCGAAAAAACTGCCGCGTGAATTCCTGAAAATTCCTGCCGGGAGTTTCTCGCCGCCTGTCTGAGCGGGGCGGTCCTGGCTGAGGCAGCAGTGCTCCCCCAGGGCAGCACCCCAGCCATTCCCAGCTGGAGCTGCCTCCCAAAGGGTGTCCACCCTCAGTGTCCAGCTCCTCAGAGCACTGGCACACCCCAAGGCTGCCACAGACGTGATGGAGTAGCAGGAAAAGCCTCCTGTGCTCCTCTTCAGGCAACCTGGCCCTAACACAGAGCTTGAGCTTGTGCAGGGACACATCCCTGAACCCTTCCCAGGTAACACAAACAGGGCACAGCTTTAGGAAGGGTGTAAGTGCAGCTGGGATAGCAGTGGATGCCTTGTGCCACTGTGCAGCTGTTGTGCTTTAACAGCTTTTCTTCAAGACAGTCAAAACTGGGCAGAGCTGACCAGGAAAGCTCCCTTCTCAGGGCTCTTGATGCCTCACCTTGGTACCTTTTCTTCCATTAGAATGCATGAGGGAAAATGCAATCCCTCAGTCACAGGGGCTGCCCTTCCCAGTGCCACCATTCATCCCCCCACCAAGAGTGGTGCCACCAAAGGGTGGGTGCACCCAGAGACTCTTCCCAAGGGCTGACAGCAACAACCACAGCAATCAAACCCTTGCAGCAGCAGAGACACTGTGCAGGACCCCTGCCAGCCGTGCCAGCCATAAGGACCCTCCTGAGACCCTGCCTGAGCCTTTCAGCACCACAAGGATCCCGCAACAGAGGCAGCAACTGCCCATCCAGGGCCCCACAGACATCCCCCATTCTCTCCATCCTTCACTATCCCGTCTTCCAAGGGGTCCCACAGGCAATTACTGACAGAGTCGACACTTTGCAAAGGTCTCCAAAGGCCAAGCAGAGCACTTAGAAGGTGTATCTGCCCAAGGACAGGCAGGAGTTGATGGGGAGTGTGGCCATCCCATCCCTCACCACCACCAGCTGTTCCCACCATCTCCAGCACAGCCCTCGGTGCCATCACCCTCCTCGCAGGGCCTGGGCGTGTGGCAGTGCCAGCAGTGACATCAGAGGGGTGACAGCCACAGCAGCACCTGAAGTGTTGAGGGCCTAACCCAGGCAGGACCAGACTCAACCCCAGGTTCACAGGGAGCCCAGTTTAGGTTTAGGGAGCCTCTCAGCCTCCTGCAGCCTCAGCCCTGCCATGGCACATGCACTTCCTGCCAAATCAATATCTGTGTCTTCCTGGTAAGTAATTGTGTCAGTGGGATGTTAATGGTGCACAGTGCTTGTGGTGTCAAGCCTTTTTTTCCTCTTTTTTTTTTTCTTCCCCAAACGAAGCAAAGTCATTCATTTTCCTCCCCCTTCCCCCTGCAAGCCTTCCCAAACGCACAAAATGGGCTCCAGACCCACCTCCTACAAGGAAATGAGAACCAGCCCCGGAGGATCACCCAGCAAGAAGCCTCTGTTCCGAGATCTGACGCCTCTTCAAAGCCGGGGGAGCAAATGTGCTCCTACCTCGGCTGATTTATGAGCAACGGCTGCGTCAGCGAGGGGGGAAACGCTTAAACGCTACCAGAAGGGAGGGACACAGCCTGTGCTGAGCAGCCCTGCTCTTAGGAGAGTTTGTTTTCACAGCATTAGGTCTATATTGCATTTTGAAGGAAAACAAACAACCAGAGACTGCAGCACACGCTGCTGGACCCTTCACTTGCCGGGAGAACGAACCCCAGAGCAGCAGTGCCGGGACCGGCCGGTGGCAGGCAGGGCGTGCCAAGAGGAGCTCGTGAACTGCTCCTGCCAGCCTGGGACTGTGTCCCCACGTGTGAGGGGGCAGGGGGAAGGCAGGTGGCTTGCCTGTGCTGGTGGGACACAGCCCACACCACCTCAGCTGGAGGCAGGAGCAGAGCCAGAGCCACGGGCAGCCAAAGTGGCACCCTGGGAAAGGCAGGAGCAAGGCTTGAGTCAGTGAGGGGCACAGCCCAGGAGTGTTGTTTCCTTCCTCCCTGTGCTGAAAAATCCTGGGTGTAAATTGTTCTGAGTTACATCTGTTTGGGTTTGATTTGTGCTCGTGTCCCAGGGTTATTTATGCTTTTGAAATATAGCAGTAGGCACGTGTGTGGTGGTGTGTTCATGAAATACAGCCCCCTGCCCACAGTGCTTATTGATCAGGGCAGTAAATAATTCCAACAAGCACAACTCACCCAAGAGAGCAGGGGACATGGACCAAGGCTGCCCATCTGCCAGGGCCCTCCCAGGGCTGCCAGGACAGCACAGGGCTGACAGAGTCGCTCCTGAAACGCTCTTTTCCATCTGAAATGAAGCCAAGAGAGCCAGTGCAGCTCCCAGGTGGGTCCTGGTGGCAGCTGTGCCCTGAGCTGGCACAGGGTTCCCAGCCAGGATGGCAATGCCACAGGGATGTCCCTGGGATGCAGCCCTGTGCCCACCATGGGATGCTCCCACCTCGTGCCTGAAGGGCAGTGACACCAAAAAGCATCGACTGCATCCAAGCTGGAGCAGAGGCACCCAAGAGACACAGCCACAGTGGGATCCCCACAGCACCACACTCCAGGACAGCCAGGGGGCCACTGCTTCAAATAAAAGCTCCCTACAGGGACCCTTTTTGGTTTGATTTGACCATGGCTGAGGAGAAGGTGGCAGCAATACTAACAGCCCTATGTAAGCAGTTGCTCAATTAGCATCGGTAACGTCTGTGGAATGACTGAATTCTTGCATTTTTTCCAGGGAAAAGGACACAGGGGACTCTCCATGATGCTGTCCATACAGAACTGGTATTTTCCTGGAAGCCCTCCTTGTCCTGCAGCAAATAGAGACCTGGGAAAGCCAAGCACAAGGCTGGACAGATTTAGTGTTGCTACACTGGGACTCATTTATCTTCACTCAGGGGTGAACCCTCACCGTCCTCAAGGACGGGAGTTTAACAAGCAGAGTAGGAAGATCTGAACCAGATCTTGACCTGATCTCAATCACACAGCTGTGCTGAACCAAACAAGGTTGATTTATGTCAGCAAGAAGCCAATCTCTGCTCAGATTTGTGCCTTCTGCCACCAGCATTGCGGGAGCTGCCTGTCCCCGCCAGGCAGAGCTCAGCCCACTGACACAGCTCTGCCAGCAGCCCAGTGCAGAGCTGGGGTGTGACATCACCGTGGGACACTCACACCAATCTTGCATCAAACATCTCTGCCCTGAAACCGGTCTGGGAGAAGGTCTGCAATCAGGGATCCCCACTGAGGCAGAGCAGGGGTGATGGGAGTGCTGCAGCAACACCCTCAGTGAGCCCAGCCCTGCTGAGCCCAGCTCAGCTCGAGGCAGGGTTTCCAAGCAGGGTGGTGCCAGCCAAGCACAAAGGGTGCTTTCAGCAGCCCTGCTCACTTTTACCCTTGGGCAGTGGCCTCTCACCAGGGAACAGTTCCTTCAGTTTAGAGTCAGGCACCCTGGAAACCCAGAATTCCCAACTTGGGATCCCCAAATCCAGGCAGCATAAGGTGTCAGATAGCTCTGCACCATTGCCTGCACACACTGAGGCCTTTTGCCTTCCCAGGGTCTCCCCAAATGCCCTCTTGCTCCACAGGCACAGAGGCAGAAGGCAGCAGACACCCCACACACTGTCCTGCAGCTCAGCACCTGCTCCTTCCCACCACCGAGGAACCTCTCCCAGCCCCAAGGAGCTGCCACACCTTCCACCTCCTGCAAAACACCCCAAGTCAACTCCAGGGCTGAAGGCACAAGTTCCACTGCTGGAGATGCCCCCCTGGAATCAGAGAGTGGGGGCACCAGCACCCCCTCTGCTCCAAAGCACCCCAAACCCCACAGACACTGAGTGGAGCCACTTCACCTTGGCTCACTCCCCCTGGAGGAGCTGGTTGCCAAGTCCAGACTTGGATCTAGCAACAGACTTTTGTGCTTTGGCTCAGGGACCCTGAAAACAAGAGCTTTAATCATTGCTTGCTTTTATGCGCCGAGAGCCAAAATTGTCTTGTTAAATACAGTAAGTGATCAGTACTCGCAGCAAAGAACATTTCAATGACTGCTTGTATGGGTAATTATTCCAGGCTTGCCTCTCTTCCCCTCTTGAGAAAAATTACGGAATGTGGAAATTATTGCGAAGCCTCTCCGGGCTTGGAAGGTTTTCTGCCGGTTCCAGGCAGCCCTTCAGCCTGTGCCTGCATTCTGTGCCTGCATTCTGTGCCCCATCCCACGTGCCAAAGGGTGCTGGGCCCTGGGCAGGCTGCACTAGGATCCCATCCTGCACAGTCAGGTTCACCTCTGGGCTTTACTCAGACAGCTCTAATAACCCCAGGTAATTACTCAGACATGTCTAATTACCTGTCCTAAAGGTAACAGGAATCTCTGCCCTGCCAGCCTTGGGGTGAGCCTGTCCTCCCCTGCCTGAGCACCACACCAGCACGCTTCAGCCAAGCACAGAAAATGTACATTTTAGTTTGTTTTTTTTACCCCTGAGTGGCAGCTGTGGATCCGTGCGTGGACCCCCAGCTGTGCCACAGCCACAGACAGGAGCCTTTCTCTCCCAGTGCTTCTCTCCCAGCCCTCTCTAATATTCCACTACTAAAGTTGCCTTTTGGCTTTTATTATGATTATTTCCAGAGATAAAAAAATCAGAGGGAGCCCCAGCACCAACCATGTCACTGGAGCTCACAGTGAGGAGCCTCAAGCTGGGAGCACTGGGGTGAGGCCAGGGCACAGAGAGGAGGAGGAGGAGGAGGATGGTGCTCAGTCCTGCATCACTCAGCCCCAACTCTGAAGGGGCCAGGAGAGCAGATTGCACTGATGGAATCTGCTCTGGTGGTCAGGGATGCTTTTATTGGAAAGGGGGATTTTTCCCCTTGGAGCAAAACACTCTCAGCCAGGTTTGCATCACCTTCTCTTCTGCAAATGAAGCTCGTCAGGAGGTTTCAGGCACTTCCCAGAGAAACAGGGACAGGAGCCCACGGCCCCCATCCCACTCCCACAGCCACGGGCAGCTCTGCCCTTACCTCCCAGAGGATTTTGTACAGGGAGTACAAATTCTGGCAGTGCTGCATGGGATGGAGGAAGGAAAGGTTTCAGGAGGATTTGGGGAGAGCAGATAAAGCTTAAAAAGATGGGACAAGTAGTTTCAGCATAAACATTTTCCAGGAGGGGTGGGGGACCCATCAGCAGTGTGCAGGGCTGGCAGGAAGGGAGTCATTCCCGAGGAGCGTTGCTTCTAAACCACTGCAATATGGCAAGGCAATGCTAACCAGCTGGGAAAGCTCTTTAAAGACCCTTAATTAAAGGCTGGCTGTTGCACAGGCCCCTTTCCCACCCCCACCAGAAGCCTTTCCCAGTTTCCCGCTGCCCTCCATCCCTCGCACTTTCTTTCCCGCTGGCAGCGTGCTGGGGGGTGTCATCCAGCAATCAGCCCCTGCTGCCACATGGAAGTTTGAACTCACAGCAAAAGGGAAAAGAAGGGGAAAACTCCCTCCCTGTCCCCCTTCAGGCACGGCTGGAGCAGCAGCTGCCGGCGTGGATGGCAGTGGTGGGGCAGAGCTGACACAGGCAGTGGGAGCAGTGGTTTAATCATCTGCACCACCACTCACCAGCCACAGGAAACTGTGAGAAACAGGGCTGGGTCAGTCCCTCCAGCACCATTTCTCCCCTCTAACTCTGTCCCTCACATAATGAGCTGTGGTGTCACTCAGTGCCCCACCACTCACCAGCCCTGGCTCCAGCCACCCCCTCCTCCTGCCCACTCCACGTGTCCATGTCCCCTGGGAAAGGAGCAGCAGGGGCACTACCCCATCCCACACATCTCCCTCTACCCCACACCAATGGGGGCTACAAGATTAGGGCCGGAAAGGCATCAACTTATTCTTCCTAATGATAGAAATTAATTAAACAAGGCAATATGTTACTGTTTCTAATCAAAGCAAAAATCTGGCATTCCCTCACAACCGAGCCGAGCACAACCACACTGCTCCATCCCAAACACCACCCTGCTCCATCCCAAACACCACCCTGGCCCTGCAGCCCCCAAAAACAGCAGGAAGGGTGCCCCACACCCCTGGCAGTAGCTCACTTCCTTACCAGCCAGTGCCAGCTTCAGCTCCCTGAGCCAGGACAGCCTCCCTCTGCACCCTCCAGAGCTTCAGAATCCAACCAGGACATTCCTCCCTCCCAGCTTTTATAGCCCCCAGGTGCCCCACGGCCCCAGCAGCACGAGCCTCACCTGGGCACTGTGGGGTGGGATGGGTGCAGCCATACAGGGAGCAGGGAATGGGGGCACATGGACACTTTCAGGGAAGGGCATGGCTTCCCCTGTTACAGGTTACAAACACTCCCAGAGCACATCAAGATGAAATGTGTAATTACAAATCAGCCCTGCTGCTCCTCATCTCCAGACCCACGCAAAAGCAGGGAAGTTTTAACTTCTTCCTTGTGGAGCTTTTTTTTTTTTTTTTTCCCCCTGCCTATTTTTGTTCTTTCCCTTCTGTCCTCCTAAATTCGGTATAAAAGAAAAAAGGAGTAAACAAAGAGTTTGGAAAGCTCTTTCAGCCCTGCTCTTCCTGGCTTATGGAGCAGTTGGAATGGAGGGGGAGGCCCAGAGCACAGGAACCACAATGCTTTGGATAGCTGGATTTTCAAAACAAAAATGGGGTTAGAAATGGAAACTTTGGTTAACTGAGACAGGGATCAAAGCTCCATTTCATGCTTGGCTGCAAAGCTGGATCTCCATCACCCTCTTGCTCTGACACTTCCCCCATTTAACCTGGTGCTCCAGAGGGGTTTTTCCAGCTCCACAAGCACAGAGGGTCTTGCCCTCATCCCCCGAGCAAGCAGATGTGGGGACACCACTGCCCAGACTCTCTTCCTGCCCCAGGAAACATCACCTTGTTACAACTTTATTTCCAGAGGTTTAGAGCAGGAAGATCCAGGGGTCGAATGGGATGAGCTTTAAGGTCCCTTCCAACCCAAACCATTCCAGGATTCTGTGACCCTGGGGAATGAAACATCCCGGTGGAGATCACTGACTCCTTGGAACCCCCGTGGCAGTGGGAGGACCCACACCAAGGACAGACAGCACGAGTGGGATGGGGGTGCTGGCACCACCCTGCACTGAACCGCTTTGGCTCGACACACATTGCTCTGGAAAGCAACAGAAACACCCCAGAACTGAGGTGGACATCAGCCTGAGGTGAACATCAGCCTGAGGTGGACATACATCAGCCTGAGGTGAACATCAGCCTGTGCTTGGCCCTTCTGAGCCAGGAGATTTCATCCCCTTCCTGCCAGAGCTGCTTTTATTGTCTTGATCTAATGAAGTGCAGACTTCACCTGGACAGACCCATAAGTGGCTCCTCTCGGAGGCAATGAATACAAATACTTGACCTCATGAGCTGCGGGGCAGCAATTAGTTTAAGCAGGGGGTTTGTGTAACACTTCAAAAGTCTTAATCCGTGCGGTCAGCCCTGGCACGGTATTTGCCAGAACCTATTGAGTAGTCTTAATGAGTCTGCAAAGCAAGCTTTCAATACATTTTGGGTCGCTTCAGATGCTTTAAATGGCATAGTCTATATGGCATTGTGCGGCTTTAGAAAGGGCCGGGCTTTAAAAAAGTACGGCTCCCTTTCACAGGGCAGACAGAAACCATCTTTCGAGCCGGGACCCTTAACGTTTTGCATATCAATACGGCTGGGGCTGAATGCACTCACTGAGCTGAGAAATAGGATCACTATCAGCGTTTCCAGGCTTTCACAGGCACTTGGGAAACTTTAAAGCCCTTCGCGGAGAATAATTTGGTCGAATGTCGTGGCTGGAAACAAAACCTAAACAAGCAGAGCGCAGTCCATCACGCGGAGCTGCCAGCGCGGCTGACAAGGGGCTCCAGCCGCTCCGACATCCCACCCCCGGCGGGTGGGGGCCGGGCCACCGCCGTCCTGGGGGGACACGACCAGGGGTCCCTGCACTGGGCACGGGGGCTGAGCCCATCCCGGCAGTGGCCACAGCGCTCAGAGAGCTCTGGGCTTTCAACCAGCAGCAAACCCATCCTGGTTTCGTCTCTTCCCACTGTTCCCTGGCGATACCCCAGTTTATGCCGGTCATAAAGCCCCCCCAGGCTCTGGCACAGCGCTGGTGGCATCTGTGTCGGTCCCCGGTGCCCCTGACACCTGCAGGGACTGTCACCACCATGCCCTGTTCCCCACAAACAGGCCACCCTTTGGATTCGACTCCGACATTCCATTAACTCCATTCCTGCCCGTGTCACTCGTGTCACTCGTCCTGGGGCTGAACAGGACACGTTGAACCTCAGCTCCAGCACTGGGACAGAAAATACCTCCAGCACTGGGACAGAAAATACCGTCACCTCCACGGGCACAACGGAGGTGCCAGGGGGTGGATGTGGGAGCAGGGACAGCTGGGAGGGACAGAGCACAGTGTGTGGGTGTAAAACCACCCTGGGGATGGGAAGAAAGGGGATGGAGGTGTTTGTACATCCCAGGAGAAGTGGTACCTGCTGCCTCCATCACCCCGGGCAGCAGCAGTGGGAAGGGAAGGCACCTTGGCAGGACGGGCAGCTTTGGGGGGCAGCTCTGGGATGCTGCACGATGGAAGGAACCACAGCCAAAACATATTTGCAAACAATGCAGGGCCTGAGGGCCCTTCAAAACACATAATTAGCTCATTAAAGAGACAAATACGAGTCACTAATAAGATATTAGAGGTTAATTAAATGTTTTCCCCATCTTTAATTAAGGGAAAACTAGTTAGTACAGATTAAACTAATTTCTGCAGCCTCCTGTGATGACCCTCGATGGCTGCAGATTTGGAAATCCATTGAGATTATTGAGCTGACAGGGCAAAGTTTGGGGATTTTGTCTGCTCTGCTTGGGAATTAGGGGGAAGCAGGAATTTTCATCCCAAGGGTCAGAAATGCTCTGCTCTATCAGCTGGGTGACTCAAGGGACACAGGAAGGGATGTGATACCCAGCTCCCTCTCCCTAACCCGGGCCTGGCATGTATTCAAAACTACTGCAGTTAATTGTTTTCTTAACCAGGCAGTTCCTGCAGACTCTATTCCATCTGCAAAACATCCCCCGTGCTCGGGGGCTGCTGCTCGAGGGCCTCACCCACCGCCCCTTGGCCCTCAGTGCCTGTGCCAGCTCTGGAATTTGGTTTGGCAAAAACCCACTGGTCGCCCACCCCAGAGTCCAGCAGGTTTCCAAAGGTTTTATTATGGATGGTGGATCCATCACCATCCCACACACACACACAGAGCCCCATCCACACACCCACACGTCCCGCTCGCCACCCGGAACGGTCCCGGTCAACACAGATTAGCGAGACTTATATGGAAGAATATTTAATCTGGTCAGGGAGGGGAGAGGGGCCATCTGTGGTTTGATTTCTTAAATATTTCTCTCTACTCCAGAAAAGTCCATTTCCTGCCAGAAAAGGTCCTGATATAAATTAGAACGGAGGGAGGAGGTTGCTGGTGGGGCGGCCACGAGCGTCCCTGGACCATGATGACCACGAGCGTCCCTGGACCATGACCATGAGCACCCCTGGACCACGATGACCACGAGCATCCCTGGACCATGACCATGAGCATCCCTGGGCCCCGGCAGCCACGGAGCATCCCTGGCCTGCAGTCCCGGCTCCAAACACTGCTGGCAGTGCCAGTGTGGTGCTGTGCCCTGGGGTGGCTCAGTCCCACCCGAAGTCCTGCCCCGTCATCTGATAGAACTTCATGTTGAAGGGTCTGTAGAACTCGCGCAGGCGCTGCACCACCTGCGGCTCGATCCTGGGGTGGGGCCGCCCCTTGGACTTGCCCAGGCAGCGGGGTTTGCTGCCCTCGGGCTTCTTCAGGCAGGGGAAGCCCTTGGTCTGGTTGAAATAGAAGTGTTTGTCCGTCACCACCCTCTGCAGGCCCAGGAAGTCCTGGACACGGCCCATCTCCCCGGCCGGGTCGCTGACGAGCCTCTCCCCGCTGACGAAGAGGAAGCTGGCGAGGGGGAAGTACTGCAGCCAGTTGTCCAGGTGCTTGGCGTAGATCCCGATCCTCACCGCGCTCCAGCTCGTGTCGATCAGCCCCGTGCTGGCGTTCTTGAAGGCCAGGGCCTGGAAGCTGGGGATGGCGGGGTTTTTGGACAGGGTCTGTGTGTAGTCCGAGATGGCCCTGGTCACCGGGTTCCGCACCACCACGATCAGCTTCGTGTCCCGGGACATGTTGTAGATGCGCCTGGGGGCCTCCTTGGTGACGAAGTAGCTGGGGGTCTTCTCCATGGTGATCTGCCCCTCCAGAGTCCTGGGCATCAGGCTCCTGGGGACACAGAGGGACACGGTCAGGGCTCCAGGCACAGCTGCTCTGGCCTGATGCCACCATGAGCAGGAACGAGCCCCAAAACCTGCCCAGGAAGGCTCAGGAGCCTCTCAACCACAAACCCCCTCTCTCCTTCCCTCCTACCAGCCAGAAACATGACCTTGTCACACCCCTTTGGTCACCTCCTCATCTTCAAACTCCTTCCTAGGAGTCCCCATGTCCTGGTCTCTCCATTCTGCTCACCCCATCTCAGTGTCCCCTCCAGAGTCTGTCCCTGGGAAGGGACTCCTGTCACTCTGCCCCACCAGCAGCACATCCAGAGAGCACCTGCAGGCTGTTGGTCCCCCTTGGAGGTTCCCCACAACCCCCTTCCCAATCCTTTCCCAGGACACTCCAGGACACTACACACGTTTTGGGGCAGGGCTGGTTTTCATCCCTAGCCTCCAGACAGATTTCATGTCCTGGAGGTTCTGACCCACCGCGGGGGACTGGAAAGAGAAAAATCCCATCCCAGGGGTGATGCCCAAGGAGTAGCTGGGGATGGAGATGCCCACAGGGCTCCCTCCTCTGCCCCCAGCCAGCGAGCAGTTAAGGCCAGAAAAAGACAGTTTCCTTCTAAAAAGAAAGGCAGGAAACCTCAGAGGGCCCAGCCATTGTGCTGGGGAAAATTCACTGCCCTGATTGTTCCCTCGTGCACTTTAATGAGGCATTAATTACCAGAGAAATTACCCAGCCGTGTCACCCTGTGTGACAGAACGGGTCCTCCCTGCCACCAGCACAGGCACCTGCCCCAGAGCCCTCCACATCCCCCTCTCCCACTTCCAAGGAAGAATCATAGAATTCTGGAATGCTTTGGGAAGGGACCTTACAGACCATCCAGTGCCGTGGGCAGGGACACCTCCCATTAGCCCAGGTTGCTCCAATCCCCCTCCAACCTGGCCTGGGACACTTGCAGGGATGGGGCAGCCACAGCTTCCCTGGGATCCCCATCCCACTGCTCGGAGCGTTGTGCAGGGAGCCAGGTGCCAAAAGCAGTTGGGGACAGGGACAGGGACAGGCCATGCTGCAGCCAAGGCTGTGCTGGGGGGGAAGTCAGGGCTCTGCCCAACGGCATTTGTTCCTTATGTAATGGGAAAAGCTTGAGGTTTCTGGGATTTTTTCCCCTGGACTCAGGAAAGAACACTTGATTAAAAGCACTTGTGAGCGGTGCTGGGCCCTACACAGCTCCCTCCCCCAGACAAGAGGCAAAAGCCACTTGTGGCTTCCCCCCCCCCTTTTTTAAAAATTTTTGCACAGTGCCAGTGTTTTTAGAGCCACTTCTTGTTCCCAGTGTCCTCTCCTGGCAGCACAGCCCCTCCGTTTGGCACCAGCAGGATGCCCTTCTGGGGTCCCTAAATCCTGGGGCAGCCGGGGGTCCCCATCCTTTCCAGCACCTTTTTCCCATCACCCCAAATAACAGCACTTACCAGAGAGGCTGACTGACAGAGTTCCTGCTGGGAAACATCTTCCCAAACCAGGATCAGACCCTCACACGCACACCTGTCCCCTCCCACGGTGCCAAGGCCATCGTCCCTAAGGGGTCTGTGGGGTAGAGGGACCCCCAGAGCCCCCCAGGACCCCCACCCACCCCACACCCAGCAGTACCAACACCTTCCCTGGCCCCATCCTGCTGACCCAAAGCTTCTCAGCTCCTGGGAGCTGCACCTACTTTAATTAACACCAACCACAGCATCCAAGGCTTAATCACCACATAATTAACAGAGAATATTTAATCCCAGCCCACGCTGGGGCAGCTCTGTGTGCACAGGTACCCCCAAAACTGCAGCCCCTGTGCCTGTGCTGGGGGGCAGAGACTTCACCCCCCAAACTGCCCCCCCCCCAGCAGGGACAGCGGGGTCCCAACATCCCAGAATCCTGTTGGGAACAGCGGCCTCCAAGCGCTCAGTTGTGCAGCACCTCCTCTTCCTGAGCAGCTCCATCACCCCCAGCTACTTGGGAGATAATTACGCAATTTCACATTATCATTAACTCCCTAATACTTTCCCCTAAATTACCCCAGTTAATTATTGATAACCCCTCCAGATCTGGCTTCAACTGGCAAAGAGCAGAGCGGGCTTTGTTGTGCCCCACTTTAATGCAAACACCGGAAACTTTAATTAAATTTGCAGTTAATTCTTATTGACCTTAAGAGAACGCCCTGGGAATGCCAGGCAGTGCCTACAGGTACACGACACTGCAGTGGGGGAGCCCTGGGCAGCCTTGGCAGGAGTTGGGATTTCAAGAGGAGACTGTGCCCGGGGGAGGGATACAACCCTTTTAACCTTTCTATTAAGCTGATAAATTGCAATTTTTAATTAATAAAACAACTGGCATTTGAGAGGCGTCAGAGATGGGATTTCCTACACGGAGATGTCCAGCACGTGCAACGTTTCCTCTGCTGAGGTAACGTGCAGGGAGTCACAGCAGATAAAATGATGATAAAAATGCAGAAATGCATTAAATACTGATTAACAGCCGTGGCAGGCAGGGAATCAAAGCAGACTTCAAAAACCGGGCCGACATAACTTTCCAGAGTTAATTGGTTTGTGATTCCTCAACTCTGGGATGATTTTGGTGCAGAGGAAGGAGAACTCCTCCCAGCATGGAGCTGAGGGCCCAAGGGATGCACCCTCAGGAGCTCAACCTGATAAATAACTCTCCAGCCCAAAGCATCCCTGAGTTATCACCCAGGGCAGCTTCATAAGGAAAATTAACTCTATCCCAGCCCAAACCAGGAGAGCAGGACAGGCCTTGCCTACAGTTCATCCCCACTGAAATGCCCTAGCATGGATACAGCTCCAACCTGTGATGGGGAACCCCAAACCCCAGATCAACCACAGGGGTGATGGGGGCCATCACATCAGGGGGATTGGAGCCATGGGCTCAGGGCTTACAGGTTCTGTATCACCACCAAAAAGAGAAAAAGGGGGAGAAAAAAACCACAACCCTTCTCTATTATTATTTTCAAAAAAATGAGCACTGACCAAAAAGGCCAGACAAAAGGAGTGAAAGGAGGGGATTTCTCCCGGGTGGGACATGGTTGAGAGCTTTCTGCAGGGCAAAGAAAGTGACTCTTTCAAGGCTCTAAGATGGGCCATGGGGGACAAAACCCCCCGGGCAGGGGACACCCCGCGCTCCAGGGGACCCCCTCCCTCCTGGGCAGGGTGACAGCGGCTCGGGTGGGGGACAGAACCGTTTTTGTGTAAATGTAAAACAGTTTGGAACCGGGAGAGGGGGGGACAAGGCTTGGGACAGATTTATCCTCTCGCAGCAGACACCCGGTACCACCCGGATCTGCATATGAATCGCCCCCAGGGCTTATCTCAGCCCCGGGGACAAGGCTGCCTTTGTGGCCCCACGGCAGCTATGAAGTTGTTAAACTGGAACCAGTGATGGAAACTTGGAATTTTGGAGATAGCGGCCTCTTCCTTCCAGGCAGCTCAAATAGCAGCACCTTGGCTGGGAGGAAAGGTGTGAGAAAGCAGGGAGGGGGACAGGATGTCGGTAGGGACAGATCCAGCCCCGGATCCCTGATCCGGCTTCTGGGGGACACACCAGACCCCCATTCCCCCAAAATAGCGGGGCTATGTGTGGGCAGCTGTCCCTACCCCCATCCCTGGCCATTCCATGACCTTCTATTCCCGGAGGATGCACCGGGGCATCTGTTGAACCTCTGCAGGGCTTGGATGGCTGAACTGGGAATGCTGAACTGGGAATGCTGAACTGGGAAAGATGCACTGGGAAGGCTGAACCCACCAAGCCGCCCGGGAGCAAATTAGCCCACGTTCCCTATTCCTCCTCATTACCGTGATATTCCCCCTCTCCTCCGAAGGGGCAGCGGGTCCTGCCAGTGCCCCCCCAGCCCGCAGAGCCTCCCCCGGCGTTCCCCATCCCCGAGCTGCCTCCATTATTTTTGATTCTTTCACCAATTCAAAAATGTGCAAATGAGGCCACGGCTTCCCAATCAGGCCTGGCCGGGAGCTAATTGGCTTTAAGCAGGGAAACCTGAATATGCTAATGACGGCAATAACAAGCCCGGGATGCGCCTGGAAGGGGAGCCAAGCCCTGGGCTCCACCACGGGCTGACTGAGACACGTCAATTAACAAGGAGGACGATAATTTATTAATGCTCCTTTGCACCCCCCTGCCCTTTGCTCCTAATTACAGTTTGATACATGAAACATCGAGGAGGTTTTCCCGGTCCTGCTCCCAGCTGGAGCATCCCCAGGCAGCCCCCAGAGCCTCCTGCTGCCCCCCAGAAGCCCATGTCCCCATTAAGCCATAGACCAGGACCACAACTGGGGGTCTCCAGCCAACACAGAGGACCCAGACCACGGGGACAGGGACCCTGGGTTGGGATTCAGTGGATAAAGATGCTCAGAGGAGGAGGAAAATGCTATGGACTGGGTGCTGCTGCCTGCCAGGGCCGGTCCCCACAGGGTCCAAGCCCCCCCAAACCCTTCCTGCAGCATCAGGATGTGGGAGATGAGGAGCGAGGGAAAGGGGAGAAGCTGGAGCCAACATTTGCATTTCTAATGGAGTGGCTTTCACAGGTCACCCGACACCCAGCTATGACCCCCCACAGGAACCGGGGCCATGGGGGAAAACACGTCTGCTTTTCCCATCTCCAGAGTCCCCCAGACTTCTGTGTACCCCAATTCCCTGGCAGGAAGGGACAAAAAAGGCTGTGTCCTCCCCAACCCCACAGTCCCCACACCAACCCCAGCTCCACTCGGCCATCCCACACTTCCACCCCCGTCCTGCCCCGTGTATGGCCAGAGACAGCAATTAGGGGCAGCTCCAGGCCCTGAAGGTTTTTATTCCAAAGGCTCTGGTGAATGCCCATCACAGCCAGTGATTATGGAGAGCAGGAATCAGCCTCAACAAGGACACAGCACCTTCCCTGCTCTGGAGCTTCAGCTGTTTGGCCTCAGCATCCATGAGAGATAGTCCCTCCTCACCCTTCTCCAGTGTGGAGCTGATAAATAGGGTCATCCCACAAACTGAGCAGCTGAAGTCCCCACTGATTCTGCTGGGGACCCCTCACAGTCAGCACTGCTCAGATCCCCCCATGCTCGTGCCAAGAAAGGGTGTCCCTGGGCCACGGCACAAAGCCTGGGAGCCACCCTGGGCCTCCTGCTCCCTGCTGGAGTCACCACCCACAGCTACAGAAACGAGCACTGGGGGCCCCACAGTCCATGGGGACATTTCCTACCTCTGGAGCTCACCCAGAGATGGAACAAGAGCAGGGTGGTGCTGCCTCAGTGGCTGAAGGGGGGTCTGAAGCAAACCCACCCCCGTGTTGAGCAGCATTTCCCCTGCAACAAGCACAGACTGAACAACCATTAGCGACAAAACAGCTGCGCCCACTGCTTGGGTTGAAACAGGTGGGGACAGAACAGCTCCAGGGAGCCCCCAAAAACCCTCAGAAAATGGGGGCTGCCCAGACCCTGTGTGGGGGCACTGAATCCCCACAACCCCTTGAGGCAGCAGGGGCTGGCACGTGCCCAGCTCTGGTGGGCTGGTGCACAGCAAGGGCAGGGATGCCGTGGGCACACCCAGCCTCTCCATCCCCCTGGAATGAACCCTGGCAGCAATTAGGAATCCTCTTCTCTGGGCTGGCTCCCCAGTGTCCCTTTGATTCCCAGTGCCGGCGTCCCGGGGGCGAGGGGACAGCCTGTGGCAGGTGTCTTGCCTGTGACCCGGGTCAATCGAGGGCTCTGATCTCCAAATGACCCTTCCCAGCAGTGCCTGTGTAGCCGCGCTCAAACAGCTTGCAGATGAAGGAGCAACAGACTGGAGATGATTTATTCAGGAATTAAAGGTTCAGTACCCCTTTTAAAGGCAGCGCCTCGGCACTGTCAGCCTTCATTGCACACAATTAAAGGGGTTTGCTGCCCCGGCCCCCGCCCTCCTGCCTTCCAGGGGAAGGAAATCAAACAAAACCAGCCCCCCCCCTGCCAAGCCCCGGCCCTGGGGGGTGGAACTGTTAAAGGACTTGTGAACTTGTGCACGAGTGGCCCTGGGTTCCAGCCTGGGAAGCTGCTCCAGCTCCATTCTCTGGCAGGGAACAGCCTGGGATGGGGGATGCAGGCGCTCGAGCTGGTCCCCACTCGCAGGAAGGGATGCTCGGCCTTGGAGTCCTCTTGGCTCCTGTGGCATCGCTGCAAAGCCTGTTCCTGCAGCCGGGCCTTGGGGAAACGCTCCTGGAGCCTTATCCCTTCTGTTTATCCTTCCTCCCATTCATCCCTCCGGAGCAAACCCGAGCCCCTCCACAGCTCCACACCCCCAGGCTCGCTGGTCACCCGTGACCTCACACCGGCAGAACCCAAACACAGCCTTGAATTTCCCTCTGCCACCTGAGAGGGGAGATAAGGATAAAACCTGGCATCATCTGGATTATCTTCTCCCTTTCCAAGCGGTGGGAAGCGCGGTGGTTGTGGGGGGGAGCGGCGCTGGCGGGCGCGAGCAGCAGGAATTCAATGAAAAGCTTCCTTCCTCTTAGGAAAAGAAAGGGAAGAAATCCGCTGGCAGCGGCCGCTGTGATAATCCCTTTCCAAGGCAGTAAATTTTCCTGCAGCTCCCCCGGAAAGTAATCCAGCGGATTATTGCACCTTTCAGCACCAGCAGCCTTTAAACAACGCTCTGCCCTCCCCAGGCATCTTGTGCTTTCTGACCTGACCTGCTGTCTGAGTGCGGGCAGACACAAATCACCCTCCTCTGCACCCACACCGGGGACAGATTTTATCCCCCTGGTAACTGGGATCCTTTGGCGCTCCAATAAACAAGGGAAAATTGCTCTTAGGGGCTGTGCAGCTCAGGCTGGGGAGGGGAGGGGACCCCACAACCCTGACTGTCCCAATGCACACCCTGATCTGATGGCTGTGACACGGTGAAAGCACATTTAAGACAATTCCAGCTATTTTTTTATGGACCAGTTGTTCCCAGTCTCAATGCTCCAAGCAAGCTGTTGAGATGCAAAATCTTTTGCTGTTAAATAAACACAGAAAATAAACCCAACCCTGAGACCACTCTTAGATACGTCTAAAGTCTTTGTTTTCAATTACAAATAAAACCCTCACATATTGGTTTTCACTAAATTATTCCCCTGCAGCAGTGGGCTGGTTGTTCCCCATTTCCCACCTAGATGGAGGAGAGCACAGGAAGGGCATGAAAAGGTCACAAAAATCACTTTTTTTTGCAGCTTCAAAGTTACATGGGAAGAAGAAACAGGAATTCTTTCACTTCCTGATGCTTGATTGAGCAAAAGGAAGGGACTTTAAAACTCACCCAGTTCCAACCCCTGCCATGGGCAGGGACACCTTCCACTAGCCCAGGTTGCTCCAACCTGGCCTTGGACACTTCCAGGGATGAGGCAGCCACAGCTTCTCTGGGCAGCCTGTGCCAGGGAAGGATTCCTTCCCAGTCTCCCATCTCTCCCTGCCCTCTGGCAGTGGGAAGCCATTCCCCCTTGTGCTGTCACTACCATTCCAAGTGCATCCATCCCCTCACCGCCAGTCCTGAGGGACAGTGTCTGCAGGCAGTCCCAGCCCACGAGCAGTGCTGGCCTGAGCCAACAGCTCGCAGCTAATTAGCTCAGACTAATTAACGAGGGCACAGTGCAGGTGGCAGGACCCGCCCCACCCTCCGCGGTGCCGGGTCCCCAGGAGCCCTCCCTGCCCCGATCCCGGGGTGCAGGCGAGGGGCACCCCCAGCAGCCCTGCCTGCCCTGCCAGCCCTGCCAGCCCTGGGGAGGGCAGCGGGGCAGGAGCCCATGGGTGACACCCCGGTCCCAATCCCACCGCAGGTGCAGGAGCAGCGGGAGCGAGGCAGGAAGAAAGGAGGAATCCACACATGTCTGCCAGAGCGAGACCTTCCCGCTGGCCGGCGCTGGCAGCTGCTTTGATTTGATTAACAGATGCTGACGAGGCATCGAGACAAGTCCCCAGAGCCATGAATAATTTCAGGGTATTTGTGTTTATTTGATCTCGGTATGGGGCTGGCCCAGCCCGGCCGGACCCTCGCAGAGCGCTGGGGACGGGGCTCTCAGGCTCTCCAGATGGCCACTCCAAGGCCACCACGGGCAGGGCTGGCTGTCCCCTCCAGCAGGGCTGGCTGTCCCTTCCAGCCTGTGCCCTGGAGAGCCCTTCATCCTCCTCCTCACCCTCCTCCTGCACAGCCATCCCTCCTGGTAAGGGGGTGACAGGACCCCCCAACAGCCTTCAGGGAATAGAGGGGGTCCCCCCAGCCTCGTGATCTTTAACATGATTCATTCCAATGTTTTCAAGTCACTTATGAAGTTTCTTCTCTTTTAAACAGGCAAAAATGAGTACTCTGGACTCCCAGGTTCCTGGGTCAGAGCTGGGATCCGAAGCTCTGTGCCAGGGCCACCAGGTCCTGCTGGAATCACCAAGGTGCAGGTGGAGGTTGGAAAGAAGTTCATCAAGGTTGGATGGAATGAGTCAGAAATCAAAGATGCTCCGAGCATGGGGCGAGCCCATCCCCTGCCATCAGAACAACTTCCCTCCAAGTGCTGATCCAGTGGGGATCCACTGCCTGCATCTCATGAGGCTTCTGCAAAAGTGCTGTCCCAGTCTGGCTGTCCCTGCTGAACAAGCACCGAGTCCTGCTCGAAGCTTCAGCCTCAAACCAGCCACGAGTCATTCTGAAACACATCCAGAACTGTCTCATTTCTACCTAAGAAAACACAAATCAGCCCCTGCTCGTGAGCTGGAGCCAGGGCTGAGGTCGGCAGTGGGGCTGTGGGGATCCATCAGCACCATTTCCAGTGATGGCTTTAAGCTCTCTTGGCCAGATCCACACAGGAATTTGGGATCATAAAGCTCACCGAGATCACTGGTGACTGCGCTCCTCAGTGCCCCTGTGGAGGGGACCCCTCTGAGGGAGGAGAGCTGAGCTGGTGCCTCACTCACTGCTCCCCAGCTCCTCCACCCTGCACCCCATCCTGCCGGGAGCACCCCCTTGTCTGGGGACACCCCCTGTCCCCAGTACCAAACCCCTCCAGCACCACACACCCATCCCAGCAGCAGGGGGTGAGCAGGAGGTGCCCTGGAGGGGACAGGAGGGGGGACAGAGCCAGCAGTGCCCTTCCTGCCCTCTCCATGTGGTGCTGGCCCAGCCCAGCCCTGTCCAAGCGAGCAGCAGTTCAGGAATCAGCCCAAAGCGGTGCCAGAGCTGTGGGGTTTGGCCCCAGGGAGGAAAAAAGCACCATATTGGTGCAATTAGCTGAGTTTAGACAAACCTCCCCGGGTGCCTGGGCCGGGCTCAGTGGTTGGCAGAGGAGCAGCAGCATCTGCAGCACCAGCTCTTGGCTGGGGCACCGGGACCCTCGGTGGGCTCGGGCAGGGAGCAGATGTCCCAGCCCTGGGAGCTGCAGGAGTGGGGCAGGGGGGGACAAGAAGAGGGATGGAGGCAGGGGAAGGACAGGAGGGAGGATGGAGGCAGAGGAAGGACAGGAGGGAGGACGGGGGGCAGCGATTCCACAGCTGCAGGTGGGCAGGAGGGGCAGAAATGTGCTGAGGCAGCAAGGCCACGATGGCAGAGCCCTGGTCCCCAGCCAGGGAGGATCCAGGCATTCCCATTTCCCAGTAATGCCTTTGACAGCTCAGGCAGGTGATGGCAGAGCTGCTGCTGCCTGGCCCTGGCAAGAACCTGATGGCCTGGAGCTGCCAACAGCTCTGCAGAGCCCCAGGTTGCCCCCGGGTTAATCCATCCGAAGGTGACGGTTACTCCCAACATCAGAGGTCATCTGCAAGGATGAGCCAGGGATGGAGCCAGGCCTGCCCAGCCCTCCTCACCACCACCTTCCCGGGCTGAGCAGGGCAAAGGAGCCATAACTGCACCTCAAAGGAGAGAGGTTTCACCCTGTGGTGGGAGAGCAAAGCCCAGAAGGTGCTCAAAACCACCCCCTTGCTCCACCCCTGCCAGAGTGGAGGTTGCAACAGATCCATCAGCCAGATCCCTGCATCCCAGTGCCACAGGTCAGAGCCTCCTCCTCAGTTTTGGGGCTTCCCAGGGAAGAGCTCAGCCTAAAACCCCCTTGTGCTGGTCCCCATCTCCTCCCCTGGCTGTTGTGTCCCACCAAGCAGGTTCTGGCTCTCCACGAACACACCCTCCGTGTGTCCCAGCTCACGATGGCTCCGAGCTGGAGCAGCTCATCTGTCCCTCCACCACCGACAGAAACCCAGGAATGGCTTTGTTTGGTGTTCGTCTCGGGTCAGATGCTGTCATGCTGCTCTTGCTGGGATGAAAAATACATCCAGTTTTCCACAGAAACAACAAAGATTCCCCATCTGTGTCAAATTTGTAATCCAGCCTGGGGGGAAGATGGGAAACAAATTCAACTCTTTTTTTTCTTTCCTATCAGCAAAAGCCTCATTTCCTGGTGAGGAGCATGGAAGGGATGGGAGCCACCACTCCTTGCACAGCCCAGGCTGCCCTGTGCCATCCCATCCCCTGGCATCCCACAGGACAGTGGCAGGAGCCGGGAGAGGAGCCCAGAAATGTCCCAGACCAGGTTGGATGAGGCTTGGAGCAGCCTGGAGCTGGTGGAAAGTGTCCCTGCCCATGGCAAAGGGCTGGACTAGATGGTCTTCAAGGTCCTTTTCAACCCAAAGCAGTCTGGGGTTCCACGATAGGGAGGTTTCTCCACCTTCCTGAGCCATGGGCAGCTCCCAGCTCCTGTCACCAGCACGGGGTGAGCCCCAGGGGATGGAGATGGAGGCTCCATCCACCCAGGGCCTCTCACCCTGGTGTTATTGCTCCTTTCCTCCCTCCCTCTCTCCAGCAGGAACAACTGGGAATTCTCTGACAAAACATTTCTTCCTGGAGAAGCATTGGTTTGTGGCAGTTGGAGTTGTTTGTGGGAAAGAACTGGATTTTGACTATTTTTAGCCTGGTTTCCTAAGGAAATGTGGCTTAAGCAATCACATGGTCTGTCTGCCCGTCTTCCCCCAGCCAGGCTGATCCCACCGGCCGATTCCAGCCGGATTTGAGGGAGGACAGGGATCCAGAAGAGGAAGTTTGCACATTTCCATGAAAAGCTGCAGCTGAGTGGTGGGCAGGACCCCAACCACCATCCACTGCTCAGGGGAGGGCAAAGCCAGCCCAGCCCAGAACCAGCAGCTCCCCCCAACACCAGCCCCATCCACACCAGTCCCACCAGTCCCTGCTTTGCTGGGCTTCAGCCTCCCCAGCCTCTGCTCAGAACCAGTGTCTGGGTGGGAAGAGAGAAGTTGTAAAGACTTCAATACCCTTCCCACGAAGCAGCCCCCCAGGCAGACCCCCTTTGGGGTGCCCCTGTCCCCCATCCAGGCAGGGCCATTCTGCCAAGCAGGAGAATCCTGCCTGGAGCCAGGGGCTGGGCTCTGCCAGGCCTTGGGCATCAGAAGGGTCCCAGTGCTGACCCCACATCCCAGGGGAGTGCCAGTCTCCAGGGACAGCTGTTGCTGCTGGTTTGTCCCCAAGCTGCCTTTTGTATGAGCTAAAAAATGAGCACATCCCAACCTTCCAGTGTTAGTGTGTCCCACTGACACAGCTGCTCTTCCTGATGGGAAAGACACCCTGGGATCGGGCAAATCCACCTTCCCAAGGGCTCCTCACTACCCAGAGCCCAGCACAGGAGCACTGGGCACTCACTGACCCCTCAGGCAGCACTGGGAGCAGTTTGGTGTTCCTGAGGGAGAGGGAAACCAGCAATGCCAGCAGCCTGCACTTTGAATCCATTCCCCATCTCCGACAGCATCCTCCCATTCCCATCCTCACCCAGACACTTCAGTTCCTGGGTGATGATGGATGAGCAGAGGGATGATGGATGGGGCCTGCAGCCTGACAGGCACATTGATCCCTGCATCCCTGCACAGCCAGCGTGGGAGCCAGGGAAATTTTTCCAAATATCCAACCTAAACCTCTCCTGGCACAACCTGAGGCTGTTCCTTGGCTCGTTACCTGGGACAAGGGGCTGACACAAAGCCACTTTGTGCTCTGTTTTCCAGGATGGGGGGGAAGGAGCAGAGCCCTTGGCAGAGCCCCCCACCCTGAGGACACCAAACATCCCTCTGTCCATTAATGACTGAACTGTCCCCTCAGGTGGATGGACAGATGGACAGACAGTCCAGAAAGTGCTGGTTGCTTCTCCTTTAGGGAGAAGTGACCGCAGGGATGGTCTGTCCTGCGATTTGGGGGTCAGGACGACTTCAGGATTAAATTTAATGTTGGGGGAAAAAGGTAATTCTGCCAAGTGACCTTCCAGTAAATTGTTTTTTTTCCCTGCACAGCAGCAGCTTTAAAGTAAAACAACACAAACCCCAAAACAAACCCTTCTTTAGGCATTCCCAAATAGGTTTTTTTTTTTTTCCTCCTGGTTATTGTGGAAATTTAGATCAGAAAACGTGTTGGGTAAAAATATTCAATTCCCCACAGCCTGCAGAGCCTCATCAAAAATCCATTTGAAGTATTACTCTCAAATCCCTCATGGCAATGGGATATTTTAAGGTCAGTTAAACTTATTATTCACTCAAGATTTGCTTTCAGGTCCCTGCATATTTCAAACAGATTTCCCCCCATCTTTAGCCTGACTGTGTTACAAAAAGCCCTTTCCCCCCTCCCTTTCTTTTTTTTTTTCCTGAAAAGAAAAAAAAAAAAAAGTTGTCAAAAGAAAAGATCCTAATCAGAAACAGCTTCTGAAGCCTTAAAAGCCGCTACAGTTTGTACTTGTTACCAGCAAACATCGACGCTATCGCCCGATCCCTAAATCCCTTGACTTCCAAAACACTGCACGGAGCTGTGCTTGGAAAAGAAGAATTAACTCCAATCTGGTTTTCTTATTTGCAATTCATTTCCTTGAAACAGGGCTTGTACTCAGATTTTTTTTTTTTTTTTCTCCCTCGCTTTGCACAAGGAAGGAAAGCACTTCAAAAAATACAGCCTGTGTTATTTTGGGATTATTTAGGATTTCCAGCCTGGTGTAGCTGTGATTTCTGCCCCTACCATGCCCTTCCCCTCAAAGAACACCAGGAACTTTGGTTGGTTGGGGTTTTTACATAAAGATCACCTAAACAGTGTGATTATTTAATTTTAGGAGTGTCCCCACCTTGGGAGGAGCCCATCAGTTCTTCCAGCAGCACAAATGACCCCTGAGGGATCAGCTCCCAGACCCAGGGCCAGCAGGATCTGCCTCCAAAGAGACCACCCACCCCCTGAGTGCAAAACAACCTATATTTTAGAGAAAATACAACAATTTCCATTTTTACAACTGTCCACAGGGACACCTGACAGCTGATCATGAGGTTCTGGAGTAGCACAAAGATCAGCCCTTCCCCTAAATCACAACTATCTGTGTCCTCCCTGGAGAGGAGAAGGCTCTGGGGAGACCTGAGAGCCCCTGGCAGTGCCTAAAGGGGCTCCAGGAGAGCTGGAGAGGGACTGGGGACAAGGGATGGAGGGACAGGACACAGGGAATGGCTTTCCACTGCCGGAGGGCAGGGTTAGGTGGGATATTGGGAAGGAATTCTTGGCTGTGAGGTTTGGGAGGCCCTGGCACAGGTTTCCCAGAGAAGCTGTGGCTGCCCCTGGATCCCTGGGAGTGTCCAAGGCCAGGCTGGACGGGGCTTGGAGCAGCTTGGACTGGTGGAAGGTGTCCCTGCCCATGGCAGGGGATGGCACTGGATGGTGTTTGAGGTCCCTTCCGACCCAAACCAATCTACAGTTCTGTGAGCAGCCTCCCCCAGGACCTCTCCCAACCCCTGCCAGGCTGTTCAGACCCCATAACACACCTGGGATGGGGCAGGCACTGCCAAAGCCCCACCTCCCTGGGATAGAGGGGCACCCTTACCAATCATCAGCTGCTCCCTGAATGATACTCCCCATTTACAGCCCAATAACAATTCCACAAATCCCTGAAGGTCACAAACAGCATTAAGAGCTCTGCCCAAAGCCACGAGTAATGTGGCCAGCACAGGAGGCAAATTGAGCAGGGAGGGAAAGATTGCAAGTGCCCTAATCTTGCTCCAGAGAGCAAAGACTTTAGAAATTATTACACAGTTCTTAGTGTTTCCAGCCATCTGGCCTGCATTTCTCCATTTGCTCAATCAGACATATGTTGCTTTTATCCCTACCCCTGCCAGCTCTCCCCTGTTCCCTGAAAACATGTGCATCCTCCACTCTGCTCATTTCCAGCTCAGCTCAAAGCAGAGGCTGAGAGTTTGGCGCTGTGAAGGCTTCCAGCAGGTGAACATGCCCATCAGAGCCTCTTCCATCTCCCACTTGCACCTAAAAATCAGTTTGCCCAAAACAAGTAGGGAAGAGGGGGAATGTTGCACTGCTCTATCAACACAGCTCCCACCATCTGAGCAGCTGCACCGCCCTGGGCCTCTGCAGACTTCTCAGGGCAGGAGAAGGAGGAGATCCAACAGTCTGCCCAAGGACAGCCAAAGTGTCACAAGGTGCTGGAAGAGACCTGTGAGCCGTGGAGGATCTTTGGGAGCTGCCATCACTATGGAGAACACAGAGCTGCTGGTTGGGATCAGGCTGAGCTCCCACCAGGCATTGAAGACTCATCTTCACCTTCACATCAGCTGTGGCTGCACGTTCCTCTTCCACGAGGCTGGGTGACAGCCTCCCTTCCAGCAGGAACAGCCTCCCTTCCAGCAGGAACGGCCTCCCTTCCATCAGGAACAGCCTCCCTTCCAGCAGGAACAGCCTCCCTTCCAGCAGGAATGGCTTCCCTTCCAGCAGGAACGGCCTCCCCGAGTCCACAGCTGGGCAAGGAGTGAATTACATTGAATTAAACACTGTCCAGGGCCTCGAGTATCCGGCCAAGTGCTCCCAGATGTGCAGGGCTCTCCCTCAAAGCCATCCGCAGGCTTCAGAGCCTCCCTGGATATTTAATACCTTGGGATCTGGGGTGTGAGGGTCAGAGACGGGGGTTTCCGTGCAGAGGCTACAAATCTTCTCCACTCTTCCCATCACCCTTTAATAACACCATAAATCATCAGGCACTTCTCAGGTGACCACGTCATTGCCCGTTTGCGTCTCCGAGCAAAACGCATCCGGACTCTCCCCGTCGGCTGGGAGACCTGCTGGGAGCAAACTCCAGGGGATTGCGTGCCCCAGCTCTCCTCCAGCCACTCATCTCCTGGCATCTGTGCTTCAGCTGCAGTGTGGCAGCACGGGGAAAAGGCGAGGAACTGATACGGGAAGATTAAAAAAAGGTTGGATGGGTCTGTTCCTAATGTGAGCCTCGCTGCTCGCAGCCCTTTGATTGCAGCACCACTGAGAGATGGAAATTCACTGGAGGCAAAGGAATTAATTAACGGGAGAAGAAAGGAGCATCAGTCTGTTGGAGTCCTGGCATCAATTCTGAGAGGGGTTTTGAAGTGGCAACAGCTTTCCTTGTTCTTTAAAGTTGTTCTGCGTCCTGCACGGGCACCCCAGGAACTGACACGCAGCATGTGCAGGGCCTTGTGCTGATGAGGTGACCCAGGTGGCACGGGACAAACCTGCCTGTCTGTGCTGGGGACACCCAGACCCTGCCCCTGCATCCTTCCACTTCCTGCTGCTCCCAACTGCTCTCCTCTGATCTGCTGAGACCTCCAAATGACAGAGGAGCCACCACCCTTCCCCAGGCTGTCAGCACTCACCTGGGGCTGAGCTGGTCTGGGAGCTGCTTTGGGACCTGGTTTGCATCTCCAAATGGTTTCACAACTCTGCAAGAAGTAAATGCTGAGGTTTTGCTGCAGGTGAGAAGAACATTAAGCACCTTCAGCCAAATTCCAGTTCAAACTGGGAGTGTTTCCAAACACAGCCGTGCAGATACACGTGGGCTGTGGTTCTCCAAAGCTTCCTCTGGTTCCTGAGACATCAGTTTCTCTTGTCTTCAGGACACACTGGCTTCACACAAGAACCAAAACTCACCCTGTCCCGTGACTCCAGGAGCCACAGCTCAAAAAAATCATCAAATCTATTCAGATTCCCAACAAAATCAGGAGAGTTTCCACCCTGCCCTCCACCCAGGTCGTGCTGCATGCAAAGCGTGGGATCTGCCACTGGGAGCTTCCCAGCTGAGCTGGGGAGGGTTTCACAGCCAGATTTCTTTCCAAAGGGCACTGGTCACCCTTCCTTGTCATCCATCAACTTGGCTCCAGCTTCACCCAAGCAGAAGTGTGGGGTTTGGGGAGTGTTTGTAGGTCAGGGCTGGGGACATCACACACACAGCTGATGGTCTGTCATTGGCCCACGATGCCACGAAACCAGAAACCCACTAACAACAAGGTTTGTGTTAACACACACTTACAGGCAACTTGTGCTCTGATGCTGACATGAGGTTCCCACAGCTGGGCACAGCTGGAATTAGGTGGTCACTAAATCTTCAAGCCTGGATTTGCCTTAATTTAAAGAAAGTTTGCTTAGAAAAAAAACTGTTTAGAAGAGGCCTGGCCCCATCAGTGATTAATGCTGACAGGAGTCGCTCATTCCCAGTTCCTGCTCAGTCATTCAAGTGTTATGAACCTCTCAGATGACAGAGGCCTTGCTGTGATCCCTGCTCAGCCCCGTGGATGCAGCACGTCCCCACACGCTCCCCCATGCTCCTCAAAGCAGAGGAATATGAATTTTTAATGCACACCCAGATCAGACCCAGACAAGGCCACCCCTCGTTATCTGCCTTGTAACAAGATGGGGATCAAACTGAGAGGCAGGGGCACGGTGGGTGGGTGGCAGCAGCACCACACATCCCTTCAGCAGCACAGAGAGGAGTTAGGCAGCGTGTCACACCCAGGATAGCCGTGGTGGCCCACCGGGACTCATCCCCTCCCCAGGGCTGGTGGCTCTGAGGCTCCCCCATGGGATGGACTGAAGCACCAGGGATGAGCTGGACTCGATGACCCCTCCCAAACTGAGATATTCTGTGCTCCTGTGAGCTCCACAGGTTCTGTGCACCCCGTGCCAGGGGCTGGGGAAGGTTTGGGTGATCGTGGCAGTGCCTAAAACAGCCCAGAGATCTGCAGGAGAGAAGGGGGTGGCTGGGGACACCCTTTGTCACCAACTGGAAGGAAGTGAGGGGTGTGGTGAACCCAGAGAGGCACAATCACAGCACTGGGGACAGGACAGACATGGAGCCATCTGGCAGGGGCAACACCAGGATAGAACTGTAATAGAACCAAAAGCCCCCTGTCCTCCCACCTAACCCAGCCTGCCTAAGATAAGCTCTGAGCTTCAAACTGAGGTGGACACAGAGCCCAGCAAAGCTCCTTCTTCACCCCTGCTCAGAATAAATATCAAAGCACAAAGGAGCCTGTTAGAGGAAGCCAGAACCCCAGGAAAACCTGGGGGACAAGAGCAGGATTGTGCCAAGCACAGCCCCCTGGAGGGGGGGCACTGGGATGCTCCACCATCAGCCCCTCATCTCCGCTCTGCCTCAGCCGTCCCGGTGGGGCAGGATCGGCCCCTTTGGGATGCCTCTCTCCCCTTCTCCTCCTGGCAGCAGCCCAGCCCTGCCCGCCGGCCCCTTTTGTGCCGCAGCGGCTCCGGGGCCGCCCGGGTGGCGGATGGGGCTGTCACGCTTGGGGCTCCGACACCGCGGGGGGACGGCCAGCCCGTCCCGCCCCCCAAAACGGGCTTTTCACCGAGACAAACGAGCCCGTCCCTCAACAAAACCTAAACTCGCAGCCGAAAGCACTTGGCAGCGGCCCCTCGAAATTTTTCTCAGGCTTGTGTGGCTTCGGAACGCGACTCTGAGGAACAGAAGAGCAGCCGGAGGAAGCGGCCGATGAAGAATCGCCCGCAGTGCCCCCGCCGGGCTGGCGCTCGCAGGGATGGAGCTGCCGGGCAGGTCCGACCGGCTGGGAAAAGCCCTTCCTGGCCATCACAAACCCACCCGGGCCCCCCAGAGCCCCTCGGGGGGTCCAGCAGCCTCCACCCCCCCCGGCGCCGCTATTGACGGAGGCAGCGCTGAGCGATCGCGCTGACAGGCTCCTGATCAATGGCACTTATCGAGCCCCTCCGCGCTGCCGGTAATTGGAGGGTTTCTTTCGCTTCCACTCTTATTGACGTTTCCTCCCTGGCAGGGTGTCCGTGGGGGTGGTGGTGGGGAGGAATTGTCACTTGGAATTACGGGGGAGCTCGGCGGGATGGGGAACAAGGGCCGCAGGTGGAGACGGGGGAACCTCCAGGGCACCATCAGCACCCACGGGAGCCTCCCGAGAGGGGAAGATAAAATCAGATCGCCTGACGCAGGGCTGCTGAGGTGGCAGAGGCACTTTGGGATCCTGCCCCGACGGTAAGGAGAGGCGGCTCTGCCCGCGGCTGCAGCAGGAGGCAGGACCTGCCGTGCTTTGCTCTGGGTCTTGGTTTCACCCGCAGCGAGAATTATGGAGTCATGGAATCATTATGGTCGGAAAATACCTCCGAGATCATCGAGTCCATTCCCCCAGCATTGCCAAGGCCGCCACTAACCCGTGTCCCCAAGTACACAGAGCTTTTAAATCCCTTCAGGGATGGGGACTCCACCCCTGCCCTGGGCAGCTGTGCCAGAGCTGGACAGCCCTTTCCATGAAGAAATTCTTCCCTAATATCCAACCTAAAGCTCTCTAGGCACAACTTGAGGCTGTTTCCTCTTGTCCTGTCCCCTGGGAGCAGAGCCTGACCCCCCCCCACAGCTTCCCCCTCCTGTCAGGGAGTTGCAGAGCCAGAAGGTCCCCCCTGAGCCTCCTTTTCTCCAGGCTGAGCCCCCCCAGCTCCCTCAGCTGCTCCAGCCCCTTCCCCAGCTCCATTCCCTTCCCTGGACACGCTCCAGCCCCTCAATGTCCTCCTTGTCATGAGGACCCCAAAACTGAGGCTCTGCAGCCCCAGCAGAGCCATCCTGCCCTCCTCAGATGCTGCTGTGGGAGCAGAGGGGGGCTGGCAGCAGCTCCCCCCTCCCAGCCCCAGGGTTTGGATGCTGCGGCTCCAGAGCAGCTGGAAGTTGGGAGATCCCCACCAAGCAGCACCACACAGCGCCAGGAAAGCGGCAGGGGCGGGGTGTGGCCTCCGGGGATCTGTCACTTTTCTCGTCCCTTCCCGTCAATCACCAGCAGGTCCCTTTATTTATTTATTTTTGATTTGCACAATACAGCTGCTCATTCCCAGCTCAACCAGCCCAAAGGGCGCTGATGGAGCAGGGGAGGAGATGCCAGTTCTCCATTCCAGCTACAGAAACACCTCCACATGTGCCCACAGCCAGGTGTGCCCACGGCCACAGCCCCACTCACAGTTCAGGGGCTAAGGAATAAATCAATTCCAAGTGGCCACTCAGCCTTTCCCTGCCCAAGGACGTTAACAAGGTCACATCCTTATTCTCTCCAGACTAATGAGTGGAGATTACTAATAAGACCTCAGTGACAAGTGACTATATTAATGTAATTCTCTCCTGCTCATAATCAATGTTGTGTGTTAAGATGCAGAGTGACCCTGGTCACCTGGGATGCTCCTGCCACCTCCTCACTGTGGAGCTGCTGGACTGTGAGAGAGGGGTTTTATCCCCTGCCTTGGGGTTTCCTTGGTAGAGCACACAAATCACTCCCAGGAGGAGCCCAGCAGCTCCCCCCACTCCCAAAGTGCTGCTGTTCCCCAGGGCAGCCTGAACCGCTCAGTGCTGGTGGTTTAATCACCCAAATAGTGAACATTTTCTGCAACTGAAGGCATTTTCAGCCATTTCACCCCCTATCTCAGTCTCAAGGTGTGCTGGTCCCAGCTCTCCACCTGCTCCAGCTCACAGCAGCTCGTGTCACCAGCAGCACGTGCTGGAACAGGGAGGCTTTTTTTGGTCCATGGCTCTCAACCATCTAAGCCTGGCTCATCCCTGCTCTCTGCAAGCCTTGGAATCACAGGGGGTTGGCATGACCCCCCTGCCCTGGCATGACCTGCAGGTTCACCCTGTGCCTGGCTGTGCCCTGTGCCCCAGTCACCACCCCCATATTCCCCATCTGCATTTCAAACGACTCTCCAGAACGAGAGGGACTCTCTGAAGAGGTGCCTGAGTAATTTTGCAGATGTTTAGACCCCTGTGATCTCCCTGAGCTGTCTCTGGGCAGAGGGAGAAGGAGGAGGAACCCAAGGAGTTGCTGTGAATTTTCCACCCAGGACCATCACCACAAAAGGTGAGTGTGTAAAACCTCAACAGAGCCACTCCAGGATTCCATCAACTCCCACATCCTGCCTGTACATCCTCCTGCAAGGAAAGACTCCTCTTCAACCACTGCCCCAGTGGTGCCCAGGCTGGACCAGCCCTGGCTGCCTCCACCCCCCAAGACCAGGCTTCCAACCAGGTCCCACAGAAACCTCTCAGAACATCCCTCTGCTCCTCACTTCGATACTCCAGCCAGCCCAAGAGCTGGGATGTGTGGAGGGAGCTGCCAGGCTCAGGTCCCACCCCACTCCTGGAGCCCTGTCAGCACCATCCTGCAGATATGGAGCCTCCAGTCCCTGCCCCATGGAGCCTCCATCCCTGCCCCATGGACCATCCATCCCTGCCCCATGGAGCCTCCATCCCTGCCCCATGGAGGATCCATCCCTGCCCCATGGAGGATCCATTCCTGCCCCATGGACCATCCATCCCTGCCCCATGGAGCCTCCATCCCCTCTCTGCTGGCTCCCTAAGCAGCAGGATTTCCACAGCCCTTTGAAAAGCCATTCAGAGCTAAGTCTTGGTATTAAAGCTGGCCTTTCCTTAGGCAGGTTTTCAATCTCTGCCCGAGCCTGTTGCAGCAAAAAGTTTTTTAAAAGGTCAGGAAGAAGCTTTTAAGCAGATTTGCCAATTAACTGTCGTAGCCCCCTCCCCTCCTGACAGGAGCTGCCGCCTCCGTCCCCGGGGACAGTAATTACTGTTTTATAAATAAGCTTTGAACTCCTGTAAGTAATAGTCTCTCCCTGCATAAAAGCACCCTCTAAATCCACTGGCCTTTTCCACCTTCTGTCACCGCATCTAAAAATAATCTGGGGAGGAAAAAAACCACCGTAATACTTTTAAGAAACTCCCAAATCTCCCTTTACTCTGCAATCATGATTTCTACAACCCCTCAAAAACTAACCAACAGAAACTCTGCAGCTTTCCTGGCTGTTTGTGAACTTTTTGTGATAATGAACACATTTTCAGAACTTTATTTCACAGAGGCAGAGACGGGGAAAGCATTCCTCAGCCAGGGAAAGCATTCCTCAGCCGGGAAGGCCACGGCTCGTTCCACTCTGCAAGTCACAGCTTTTACCCCCAAAATCGCAGCCAACACTAACACGCTGCTTTAATCACTTGAGCCTGACGCTGTCTGTGCAGCAGCACAGGGAACAACCCCACTTCACTCTGCCTGCAGGCTGAGCCAGGCTCAAATTCAGGCTCACAGACCTGCTTGTATCAGCAAGAAGCACTTCATGGGATTGGGAACAACACTTGGGAGCGGCCACGTGGAAACAAGGGAATAGTGTCAGTGTGAAAGGGGGGGGCAGGAGGGTGAACCAGGCTCCAAACCCTCACCCATCCCCTACTCTGTGTCGGGGTGAAAGACCGCCTAAACCAGGACAGGCAGAGCCCCTCTCCCCCTGCCCACAGTAATCTCTGTCAAGGAGCCCTTTAAATGGTTTCAAATGTTAATTCCTCATCGTGGCAGTAAAAGCTATTTTTAATCCCACGTGAAGGCAGTTTGCAGAAACCCAAACTTTGCACGTATTATGGATTGCTTCTCAAGTCCAGGCAGAGCTGGATGTGTGCTAGGAATCAGAAAACAGGGGCACATCATCAGGGAGACCCATCTGGCTGGCTCGGATGTACCCAGCACTTAAGCCCTGTCCTAAGTGTAGAGCTGGGACTAAAACACTGCACAAAAGCCAATTCAAAACACCACACCTTAAATAAAAGCTTTAAAGTATCTGGTTCTTAGTTAAAATTAGCTTTTTCTCAGGTTTCCTGCATGTTCTCTTTGTATTTTCGGTTTTATTTTCCAAACACCGGGGTGAGAATAAAGGAAGCTGAGACAGAAAGGTCTCGTTTGTGAATGGAAGTTAAAAAAAGAGAAGAGATTGCAAAGTAATGAAGCCAAGAAGCTGCAGGGCTGAGTGTCTGCAAAGGCACCGGGAAAACAAGGGCCACTCTCAGCGCTGAAACCGTGAAACCGAGTCCATCAGGAGAGCAGATTAGCCGGTGTCAATGAATAAAGATAATGTCCCGGAGCAGGTCTCAGTGCATCGCCATCTGACTCCTGCAGGATTCCTTTGTCCCTTCCCACCTATGTATTTCTTAAACGCGCCTGTGAAAAGCTCTCCCTGCAAGGCGATCCCAGCCCGGTGCCAAAACGCAGCCTGGTGACTCCAGAGGGGCTGATTTCATTCAGCAGCTCGCACTATAGAGTGTCTTGATCTGTCTGTACAATCACAACACGCACAAAAACCCCCTCAAGGCATCTACTCAGCTCCACTTTTCAGCTGCCAATAACACTCCCAGCAAAAGTCAAAAGAGCAGCGCCGGAGCCGCGTCCTTTCCCCGCCGCTCAAAGGCTGCGGGGTTGCGAGGTTCCGAGATAACAAAGTCCGGCTCAAGAAATCCTGGATGCCTTTCAAGAGTGTTATTAGCTCCTATGAATGGGCCTGAAGAAAGACAGGGGGGGGGGGGGGAAAACCCCACATCCCGTGGAGCAGCTCTCTGCTCCCCATCCGTCTCCCCCCAGGCACGGGGACATGTGCCGGGGCTGGGACGTCCCAGCGCTGTTCCGAGCACAGGAGCGCAGATGGACGAGGAACCCCACGAAAGGCTCCTCACCCCTCTTGCAAAGCTGCATGTTCTGCATTGGATCAGAAGGGAAAATGTCAATAGAAAGCTAAATTTGGTCTCTGGGAGGCTTGGAGCTCTGGGTTGGCTGTGCAGGGCCAGAGGATGCGCAGCGAGGATTCCAGCTCCTTGTGTCCCACCACACCCGGCTGAGGAGCTCCAGCCTGGCCACTCACTGGCCATCCCATAGTACTTTATACCCAAACTGTAAGAAAGCATGGAATTCTTTACAATTCCTCTGAAATCCACTGTGTGCCATCATCAGGGCACAGCTCAGAGAGTGCAATCCCAACGGACACACAGGGAGCCAGGCCCAGCCCCATTCCTGTCGAACCCTTTCTTTGGCTATTGGAAAAAAGCAGGAAGACAAGATGGAAAAGAGGGACTGGGGTAATAGATCATGTGAGGAAACACAAGACAGAGGAAAAGCGTCACATCGAGCTGATGTTGCCGCAAATTTTGGCAGATGGAGATTGGGAAACTTCTTTGGATAAGCTGAGCGCTCTCCACACGAATTCCTTTCAACTTGAATTCCCACAAACTCCCTTTTACGCAAACCAGCCTCTGTGAATCCCCTGTCCCAGCACTGCCATGTGCCCCAAAGCTGCTGTTCCCCCTCTTTCTCCTGCCCCTTCTCCCACAGCCCCAGAATTCCCCCAGGTTGTGCCAAATCCCGGGGCGAGGCCGACGGAGCGGCCGGAACCTCTGCGTGGGGAACAAACCAGCTCTGGCAACCAGAAAGGGAACAATCCATGCAAAGATTCTGCTACACCCCCCGAAATGTCACCAGGGCAGCAGAGCAGCGTGTGCTGGAGGGCCCTTGGGAGCCCCAGCCCCTGCACAGGGATCGTACGAGGTGTGAACACCCCAAGCGCCCCAAACGCCACCCGTGAGCCCAAATCTGCTCAGGGTGGGGAGCAAGTGCTGTCCCACACACACTGAGGGGGTTCCACCCCTTAAATCCCTTCAACCTGCAGCCACTCGGCCCACAAGCACCATTTTCCCTCAATTCCCACAGGCCAGGGCAGGATCTGGCCCTGCTCCCTCATGCCCAGCAGCTCCTCAAAGCTTTGCAGTGAATTTCTAAATATCGCTGCAAACATCTGGGAGTCCATTCCATTCTTGCCATTTCCCTGCACCCACATTCCCACAAAGCAGAGACAGACAGACAGTGCCAGGCTCCCAGACAGGACAAAAACCCCAAACTGGGACAGACACATCAGCATCGCCTCTTCTTTTCATTCAGGTTTCCTTCAAGCAGCACTGAGTGCCAAAAAAATTAAAGCAGGGTTTTTCCTGAGGATAAAACATCCCATAATGCTTGGATTAGCCATTAGGTAATTTATGCTGCAGCCTAGAAAAGGTGTTTAATCTGCTTAGAATTAGCTCAACCTGTAGTAACTCCAGGGATTCTCCAAAAAAAAAGGGACTTTGGGCTATTTCAAATTTAAATTAAATAAAGCAATCAGTAAGAGTAAATTATTTCAGTCAGTAGCTTATAGTGTAAACTAATCACCCACAAGTAGATACTCCTGATGCAGCAGTGAAATCACTACAGGACTGAGCTACCAAGAAAGAACAAAATAATTCTGGAGCAATATTTCCAAGGGATTTTTTTTTTTCCCCACTTTTACTCAAGACAAGCAGCGACCTACAGGTGCCTTCGGGCCAAATATCTTGGCGCGAGAAGCAGTTGGTGTAATTTTGGTTTCCTAGCAAGTTCAAATATCTTAAAAATGTTTGCACCACTTTGGAGATACTCATTGGAAAAACCTGACTTTCTGTCCAACTTCTCTTTTGCTCCACTCCAGCACATCCCAGCTTTAAACATTTAGCTCTGTCTGGCTTTCCCAGGGAAAGAAATCCCTCAGTATAGGCAAGGTCTTGGGAGAAGACAAAACAAGAGGCAAAGAGGAGAGGAAACGAAGGGAAATAGTTGTGAGTGTGATTGAAAACACACTTACTCTACGCAGAGTTGAAGCAAAACATCTACTGATTTTCCCCTCCCTCCAAAGGATGCAGCTTCTCTCCGGCCCAGCGGCCGCTTCCCCCCGCTCCAAAAACCTTCCCTGCTCCGTTTCTCCAAATTTACCACAACCATATGCAGAACCATCCCAAGGCATCTCACTGGTACCAGGCCAGGCTCCCTGCAAGCGCTCACAGCACTGGAAACTCATGGCAGAGCCATCCAAGCTGAGATTTATTTCTCCTTCTCTCTGCGGTCCATCCTACGGACGCCTCGCCGGGCTACGGCGAGAGATATGAAAGCGTTCGATCCTCCCCGCTTTAATTATGTGCTCGCAGTCATTAAACTCCCATTCTGCCCAGCGAGATCTATCTTGTAATCCTCACCCCGAAAGATTAGTTATCATCATTATCGTTCCTAGAGCAGCACAGACACAAACGGTGCTGAGGGACGAGCTAATAAATCACGGGGATATTAACGCAGCCGTAAAAATAAGCGCCGCTACTCACTGGGTTTGAAGGTGTGTTAAGTCCCAACTTTACAGCCCAGATGTGGGCTCACAGAGCTGAAACTCTGCGGGTAAAATTACCACTAAAATTATCCTTTCCATTAAACGCGCTGGTTCTTCACAGGTTATTATTTTGGCGAGGATGGGGGAGCCGCAGCCGCCCCCGAAACGCAGGGAAACATCGAGAGCACGTATGAAACACGGTATTCCCGGGGGGCTTGCGGAGCAGGGGATGGAGAGGCAGGAAGGACAGGGAGAGCTACTCCTCTGATTATTTTCAGATGTTTCCCCGAGAACACCGCAGCGCTTTTTATGCATCGACACATTTGGACTCTCTTCAAAATAACGGACCAGATTCCACCATCGGCTTCAAGGGACTTATCGCTCCGACTCCGCTTGGCCCGGCCGCTCCGGAGTTGGCCGGGAGACGGCACTTTAATAGACACCACATGCACAGTAGCTGCTCTTCCGAAGGCTTTATCGCCTGAAGAGTTCAATTCCACCGAAACCCTCCAAAAACAAACTCCCTTGGATCACTCCGGCTCTGCCCTTTGCCACAAACCCACCGACACCGATTTACGCCTCTCCCGTTCTGAGCACAGCCAGGATCGAGCCCGAGATCTTCGCTCCCTTTATTTTTATAAACCACGCGAATTCAATAATTCCTAAAGAAACCCGGTGGGGGGAAACGGTGGGACGGCTGAGGATGACGTGATAAAGGTTAAAATCGCAAGGGCTGGAGAGTTAAGAGAGCAAATTTTTGCTGCCCGGTGGGTTGTGGGATGGGAGGCTGCGGGAACAGGGAGGAAAAGGGGGATGTGGGGACAGCGGGGACACGGGGTTAGGAGGGACACGGAGGGATACGGGGACAGAAGGGACACGGGATCGGTTCTCACACTCGCACCGCTCCCGACTTCAGCCGCAGCCCCGCAAAACCAGCCCCCAGCCCCTTCCTCAAGCCAGGCGAGGATCGGAGCTGCCGTCCCCCTTCTCGTCCCGCCCGGGACCCACCTCCCCCTCCCCGCTTCCCCTCTCTCAGCCCCTTCGGACCCCCTTTCTCTCCCGGGACCCTCCGCGCTCGGACCAGCCTGTTGCAGAGCCGCCCCATCCCAGCAGCACGGGCGGCAATTAACACCGCTCGGCGCTTAATCACCCACTGCCGCGAGCCCCCCCCGCGCCGCGCTGCGCCCCTTACCTGTACCAGCGCAGCCCCTTCTCGTAGCACCTGTCGAAGAAATGGGGCTCCGCGCCCACCGCCCGCACCCCGGGGTGCGCCCGCAGGAACTCGAGCAGCGCCCGCGTCCCGCCCTTCTTCACGCCCACGATGATGGCCTGGGGGAACCGGCGGCTGCCGCTCCCCGAATCCCCCGCGCCCCCCGCGCCCCCGCCGCCCCGGCCCCGCGGGCAGCGCGCCGGGCACGGGCAGCAGCAGCGCGGGCGGCAGCGGCTCGCAGGGCCCGGGCAGGCAGGAGAAGAAGTAGGTGAAGAAGAGGATCATGGTGAGGAGCAGCGAGGCGCGGCGGCTCCCGGCGGGTCCCAGCAGCCGCCCGCTACATCCCATCGGGGGCCGCGCATCCCGCACCGCCGCCGCGCCCCCGCGCCCCCTCCGCGCTCCCCCGCGCACCGGCCCGGCCCGGGCCCCCGGACCAACCTCTCTCCCTCACCCTTCCCTCCCGCGCCGCCCCCACGCCCACCTCGCGGGGCGGGGAGGGCGAAGACACGCGCGTGGGGGCGGCGACGCCCGAGGAGGGAAGGAGGGAAGGAAGGAGGGAGGAAAGGAGAGAGGAGGACTGGGGGGGTGGCACACGCACGGGGCACCTCCAGGGTCCCAGCGGGGACAGGGGCACCCCACGCGTGGGGGTCACCCCGACGGGGCAGCCCCCGCCGAAGGGAAGCACTCCCGACCCCACTGTGCTGGGGGACACGTTTTCCCACGTTTCCCCGTGTTTTCCCAGGTTTTTCCACGTTTTTGCTTGTTTTTCCATGTTTCCCCATGTTTCCACGTTTTCACGTGTGTTCCTGTATTTTCTTACATTTTCCAATGTTTTTCCATGTTTTTCCATGTCTCCCCACATTTTCCCACGTCTCCCCACATTTTCCCACCATTTCCCACATTTCCCCATACTTCCACATTTGCCTGTGTTTTCACACATTTTCCCATGATTTCCCACATTTCCCCACATTTTTCCCAGTAAATTTTCCTCATTTATATTTCCCCCCTCCCTGTATGATTCCCGGGGCTCCAGTGGGTGTTTGTGGCCATTGCCATCATGGAAAGGGCCACACCAGGGAGGCTGCAGCTCCAGCTCCTACACACTGGTGGGGGATCCCAGGCAGGCACTAGGCTGGAAATAAATGGGCACAAACCCCAGCACCCTGGAAATGCAGCTCCCAGGCTCCCACTGCGGGCATGGAAACAGCCCCTGTGTGCCCGTGGTTCTTGTTTGGGATGGGAAGCCCTGTCCTGGGTTTCCACCCCTTCCCTGACACATTCCCTAATCTGCCCAAGAGCAGCAGCTGAGGTGGTGTGGGTGAAAATCCGCAGGTAATGGATGATGGATTGGGATGGTTTCCTGGGATGGTTCCCAGTCCTGTGCAAAGCCTTCCTCCTCTCTATCTGAAATCAGCACTGTCTTAATTAACTTATTGAGCTTGTGCAGTGACAGGGCTGCAGGGTGACACAGTGACAGGGCTGCAGGGTGGCACAGTGGCAGGGCTGTGGGTGTGGCTGCAGGGTGACAGGGTTGCAGGGCTGCAGGGTGAAAGGATGGAAAGGATAGGGCTGCAGGGTGCCACGGTGACACGGCTGCAGGGTGACCCACTTGCAGGGCTGCAGGGACAGCTGCAGGGTGACAGCTGCAGGGTGACAGGGTGACAGGGTGAGATGGTTGCAGGGTGACACGGTGACAGGGCTGCTTGGCCGCAGGGTGACACGGTTGCAGAGCTGCAGGGTGACACGGTGACAGGGTGACACGGTGACAGGGCTGCCTGGCCGCAGGGCTTTGTGCCCTCTCGTGGCTGCGCGGGGACCGCCGGCCCGGCCCGCGGGAGGAAGGAACGGGAGATTCCTTCCAGCTCCCGAGGCGAAGGTTCCCCGGGGAAAACCGAGCAGGAAAGATTACATCCAGGAAGTGAATCTGTTCTCGGGAGCGGTTTGATAAACACAAACGCGGCCAGAATCCGTGGCCTGGCACTTGCCAGCTCTTGTCGGGTTTACGTAAGGATTGGAAGCAGGGACTGTTCCACGCCGGGCGGGAGCGTCGGGAACGGCTCCAGCTCCCTGTTTGGGTTGGGGAGGGGGGGAATGTTGTTGTTGGAAAACGCCAGTTTGTCAAAATGGAAACGTTTGGCAAGAATCTATCCGCTCTGACAAACTTGTGTCCAAACCCTCTGGAAAGGCGGGAGCGGGGAGCGGAGCATTCCCACCCTCCTCATCCTCAGCGCGGGGCACAGCGCTGGTGCCACGGGGCCTCTTGGCACTGCCAGCTTCCCCCTGGGGCGGTCGGAGGAGCAGCATCTCTTCCTTTCTCACCTCCAGAACTGAGGGGAAAGGCTCAAAACAGGAGCTGGGGGCTCGCTCCGGGTGCCACAGCGAGGGCAGGGAGCACGGAGCGCTCCGGGGGCCTGTGCTGTGCCCAGCCCTGCACCTGGATCAGCTGGGGGGGCCCTGCAGGAGGGTCCTTGGATTCAGCTCAGACCCCACTGGACAGGGACCAGCTCCCTGCCTTGCCTGCAGCTCAGGCAATTGAGGACAACCAGCTCAGGTGCAATTTTTTGAGAGCCGATGCCAGAAGCAATTGTGCACATAAATGTGGGTTGAATTGTTTTTTTGGGGGAGGGTTCCCTTCAGCCAGGTGTATTCCCTGTTCTCAGAGCAAGCTCAGCCCTAAGGGGAAAAGGCACTGGGACAGGGCAAGCTCTGAGGACAGCCATCCCCAAATCCCCCTGTGTCCCATCCTGGGCTGTTCCCATGGTGGGTTGAAATCCTGGTCCCAAAGCAGGAGAGGGTCATCTGGGACAGCCCAGTGTCAAATCCTGAGGGCCAAACACAGCAGTATCAGCACAGCACCACGTGAGCTCCATGCCCCCCTTGCCCAACCCTCTCCCCCACCCCAAATCCAGAAGGATGGGACCCCTGCATCCCCACCAGGCCCCTCAGCACCACCACCCTCCTCCCGAGCCCCCCCTCTGCCTCAGCGTGGGTGCTCTGGGATTTCCCAAAGTTTGTTATTACAAAGACAGAAAGAGAAGGGCTCAGGGGGATCAGCAGGGATGAAAAACGCTTTAGGAACACGGGAGATCATTTAGCAGGTCACCTCCACGGCGGGGTTTGCCAAGCTGATAAAGGCGAGCAAACTTATTAAGGCGCTCACAGCTTGATTCGAAACGGCTGCTCCAAACAGCCAATTACTCCGGGCCCTTCCAAGCCAATTAGGAAGGCTGTTGCCCTGATTATGCCTGGTGTGTTGTACAAATACAGCACAACTCCTCGGGTTCAAAGAGCAGCCCATAAAAGGGAGCCCGGAGAGAGGCAAAGCAGCGGCAGCAGCCAGAGAGGCAAAGCCCATCCCTAGGGATGCAGGTGGCCCTGTCCCCAGGGATGGGGGATGCCCAAGTCTGATGGGAAGAGCAGCCCTGTGACCGTCCCTAGAGCAGCACAGCTCCTCCAGACAAGCAGGCAAGGTCACTCTCCACTGTGGTCCCCACCTCGAGCTGTCCCTTGGGTCGTCCAGACAGGGATGTCACCGGGATCTTTGGCAGTGCCACCCCAGGGGCTGAGACAAGGCCACCCCTTGTCACCCAGCTCGGCTGGCCTTTCCCCAGGGACCTGTCAAGCTTTGAAGTTTGTCCATTGGGTATTGGATAAAACCCATCACCATCAGTGTCCCATTGCAGGGAGATTTATCCTGATCCTGCAGGGGGGAGTGGCAGGTTTTCCAGAGGGAGAAACCCAGCAGGGACCATCGAGGCTCTGCCAGAGCTCACCAGGGCCAGCAAAGCCAGGGCAGGCCATAGAATCACAGAGTATCACAGGGTATGAGCAAGGAGGAGGAATGGATCGTGCCTCCTCCTGATGAGGGTCGGGAGTGCTCAGTGCAGCACACAGAGCTGATCCTGCCTGCTCCAGGTTTCCATCCCCTGGGGCGAAGGAGGCACCAAAACTCACCCCTGAGGATGGGAAACCAACCCACAAACCCTCGGTGCGAGGAGCTGAGCTGGGCTGGGGCGGGGGCAGAGGGGCTGGGGCTGAGCCACAGCTCCAGCAGCACCACAGCCATCCCAAGCCTCACCACAACCGCTCCAACGGGTTCGCTCCAGAATCCTGGCACGCGGCCACCACTGGGGTGGAGCCCGGCCCCTGTTATTAAAATGTGTGACAGCAGCTCAAGATGGAAAGTGAAGTTGTACATTCTCCATCTGAAACTCCGGGAGGAATTTCAAGCAGGGGAATGCAATTTCCAGCCTGGAGCAGAGCCAGCAGCGCCAGGGCGAGATTTTTCTTAATATGGCTTTGCAAAACTCGAGCGCAGAAAATTGCCCGTAGCTGCGGCGATGCCGGGGAGCAGGAGACGGCCCCGGGCCGGGAGGAGGAGAGGGCTTTGTGCAACAAAAACACCCACCAGCCCCAGCAAGCTGCTGTCCCTGTCACAGCCAGGACCTTTGGGCACCTCAGCTCCCTGGTCTGCGCTGGCATTGGGGGCTGAGCCACGTGGAGGCTGCGTGGGCCAGGACAAAGCACTCTGCTGGCCCGGGAAGGGAGCAGCATCCCTGGAGAGAGGGGTTTTGGCAGTGTGACCTTGCTCCCTCCATCATCAGCCTGGGAGGGATATGGGTTCACCAGTTCCTGGTTATTCTCCTGGTGGCACTTTGGGACAGTGACCTCCTGGATCACAGGCACCCCCACCCACCCTCTGCCCGGGGAGCACGGCCACAGCTGGCTCTCAGCCAGCTGGAACCACAAAAGGAGCCTCCCCCCCATTTCTGCTTTTGATTTAAATAATCCCAATAAGGGGATAAAGCAGCCAAAACCCACTGATTTGTTGGTTTTTTTTTTTTTAACAAAGCTTCAATTTAAAAAATAGTACACGTGAAATGTGTGATTTTTATTAGGGCAGGCAGAGCCATGGGGCATCAGACAGAGCCCTTCACTGAGCAAACCCCATCCCCAGGACTCCAACATCCTCTGTGCAGCTTCCCAGCCCTGCCCTGACCCCAATTCCCCCCTCATTTCCCATGCTTACACAAACTGGGGGCAGTTATTCCCTTCCTGGTGCCCTCCTGGGTGGAGGTGCAGGAGTGACACCAGTTTCACATCATCCTGGGAGGGACAAAGTGACGGGGATGGGAGAAGGCACAAAAGTGCTTTTTTCTGTGTTTCATTTGCTGTTACCCAGTGACTGCTCACACAGGTCTGTGGAAGCAGAGGAATTTCCTTATCCTGGTGGGATGTATGGAGCAGCAAGGGCATTTCCAGCAGAGGAAGTCCCCTTTGGAAGGAGCCAGGGGATACCACACACTGGGAGGGTGGAACAACACTGTGTGCAGTGGGTGATGGATGCAGCCAAAGCTGACAGTGTGGAGCCCATCCAGCTCAGCCCACAGATGGACTGGGACTTTCAGTGGGGTTCCTGGCTTCCTGATGGATGTTTCAGGGGATCTTCAGCCCAAAAAGCCTGGGGATGAGGTGCATTCAGTGCTGGGGAGGTGGCAAAGCCCTCGAGGGTCTATTGGAGCCATCTCTGCCTTTCCCAGGAAAGGAGGGAGGGAGCAAGATCTCCAGCCCCACCTTCAGCCCCTCTCCATCAGCCTCTCCAACACCCCTCACATCCTTTATTCCTGTTATCCCTGTGTCTCTGCTCATCCATCTGCTCCACTGCCTGTCCAGCCAGGGGGATCCTGGCAGATGTTTACCTGCTCCTTACAAGCTCAGTGACTCCCTGGAACCATAATGGTGTGCTCATTGCTGATCTCATTTGGAGTTAATTACATGGCAAATAGACATCTCTCTAATGAGCTTGGAAGCTTCCCAATAAGGGCTGGGAGCAGCCCATCAATAGCAGGGGAGTGCAGGAATTCATCCTGCTGGTGTTTCAACACCCACTGCTCACTTGCAGGTCTAAAATCAATAGTGTCATCCCATTTGGAGTGGGGGAAGATGAGGCACCAGTTCAGCTCTGGGGGAGGAGGAGAATGTGAGGGAACCTCTCCTGGCCAGCAGGAGAGATCCAAGGCCAGGCTGGACGGGGTTTGGAGCAACCCAGGACAGTGGAAGGTGTCCCTGCCCATGGCAAGAGGAGGAACTGGCTGAGCTTTAAGGTCCCTTCCCAAACAAGCCATTCTGGCATTCAATGATTCCCTAATTTCTCTTTTAAAATGCACCTACAACATGCAAGGTTTAATCCTGCTCTTTCTTCCCCTGCTGCTGGGCTGGGGGCTGCACCAAAGGCACTGGGACAGCACTGGGGGGGACTGGGGAGCCTGCAAGGTGCAGCAGCACCCCATGAAGTGAGGATGGCAAAGGAGGGAGGCTGGCCCTGAGCCTGCTCCCCCTGGCACAGACCCACCCAAGAAAGGCTGGAGCTGAGCTCCCCGTCCACTGGGCAGGCAGGACCAGCTCCCTGCCATAAAGTAGGCTCAGCTCCTCACCTTGAAGGGCACAGCTGGAGAATTTGCATCCTGAACTCTGCCCAGATCAGGCGGGAAGCACGCAGAGCTGTTCCCAATCCAGCTGGGACTCATCCTCCTTCCCTGAGTCACAGCCACGAGCTCTGCGTGGCCGTGCCCAATCTCTGTGGGAAATGGCTTCTTCCAAGCAAATCCTTTACAAGTTTCCTCTTTTTTTTTTTTTTTTATTTTTTTTTCCAGGGGAAAAAAAAAAAAGAAACCTAACCCATCTGGGGATAGGGGGGTGTTTCCCTCTAAAAAAATCCCATTGCCAGGTGCAGATGGCCACGTTTATGAGTCCATGGAGCGCTGGCATGCCCACTGCTAATTCCATGCACAGGTGGGGGGTAGCTTTCATTTGGCTCTGGTTCAGCCAAATATCCAGTGGCCAAAGGGAGAGGAAGGTGTGGGATGGAGGATTGGAACATCTGGAGCGCAGCCAAGCAATTAATGAAATGTGAATTTGGAGGAAAATGTCTCAAACGCATTGAGGGGGAAAAGGGGGGTTCAAAGGGCTCTCTGGGGCCAGCCAGGAGGGAGGCAGCTCCCAGTGTCCTTCTGTCAGGTGTTTGGTTGGGTTTGGAAACAGGAAAATCATGTGGTGTCAAAGAGGGAGGTAAAACCAACCACGGTATCAAACCCTGGCCAGCGACACCTCCAGCAGAACCCTCACTGTGGGCAACACAGCCCACAGAGTCTGATGTGTTAGAACCTGAATGTCACAAGTTTTTCAGCAGCAGCAGCAGGATCAGACTCCAGCTTTGGGTCAGAATCCTGACTTTTCACCTGACCAGACAGAGAAGGTCCCACTCCCTGGGCCAACCTGGAGCTCTCATCCCTTGAAGTGTCCAAAGCCAGGTTGGACAGGGCTTGGAGCAACCTGGGCTGGTGGAAGGTGTCCCTGTCCATGGCAGGGGGTGGAACTGGGTGGTCTTTAAGGTTCCCTCCCAACCCAAACCATTCCAGGATTCCATGACACCCATTTCCCCAGCAGTGGGTGCATCATGGATACTCAGCTGCTGAAACCAAAGCCTGGTGGGCAGCAGGTCCTGCTGGAGCCACAACCCCCCCTTCCCAGGTGAAAAACACCCCTTTCCCAGGAAGGCCTCGGGTCTGCCCCAGGATGGAGAAGCAGTGAGAGGAACGGGGGCACCGCTGCCTGCGGAGCAAGGGCAGGGCTGGGTCCAGCTGCGGAGCCTCACCCAGCAGGCCAGGGCTGATCCCGCTCATCTCTCATCGTGTGTGATGCACATGCTGAAGCAATCAGCAGGGAAAGGCTGGAAGGGCTCCAGAGTGGGAGAGGGTGTGGGGTACACGCGGCTCCCCCCGGCCCCGGGGCTGCCGTACCTCATGCACCGACAAACTGCAGGTGCCAGGGGCTGTGAGCACTTGCCCAGCACCTCAGAGCTTTGGGATCTGCCTCCCGGTGCCCAGACCCAGCCCCCCCAGCTCCCATCCACAGGGAAAGCTCTGGGGGGGAAAGCCCCCTTCAGAGTCGAAAGCCCCCTGGTGCCGAGGATCCCCTTTCCCGGGGCTGTTGGCATCTGGTTCCCATAGCACGGGCCCCACATGTGCTGTGTGACCCCCGGGCCCAGCCCCTCCCCAAAAGGCAGGCCAGCGCTCGCCAGGGCTGCGGGAAGGAGCCAGGGATTGTCTGGAGCGGGGCTGATGACAGGAGCTTTCAGGCTCCTCACCCGGGCTCTGCCACAGCCGGGGCAGACGCAGACGGGAGCGGGGCCGCCGTAACCTGAGGCTGCCCAGCCCTGAGAGCCACCCTGGGGACCTCAGAGTAGCACGGCCTCCTGGTGCACCCCACACCACAGATCATCCAAATACTCGGGTGTTTGTGCTCCAAGAGTCTCCTGTCACTTCCCACTGGAGGAAGAAGCCCCCAGCACCAGCCCTGGCTCATCCCTCTGCCTGTTCCTCCAGCTCCTGCCAAACACATCCCGACAGAACCAGCCCCTACTCCTCTAGGATCTTCATGGATACAACCCCAGAGCCCCCTGGAGAAGGGAAGAGCCCAGCAGCCCTCACTGGAGGGAGCACAGGACTGTGGAGGGGAGTACAGGGCTATGGGGACAGATGGATGTCCCCACCTTGGGTCTCACCCATCACCAGACCCAGCTTGTGAGCACAGACAAAAACAAGAGAGCCCACAAATCCAAAATGCTGGGAACAGGTTTTAGGACCGTACCTTGGGGATGGAGCCCAGATAGGCTCCTGTCTGTGCCACAGTTCCCTCCTGTAGAAGGGTTTGGGTCCCCAGGGAAGTGCCAGAGGGGACTGGAGCAGCCCACAGAGGGGACCAGCGTGTTTTCCAGGCCCCTCCTCATGCTGGGGGTGTCCTGTAGCCATAGCCAGGCTTTTGCATCCCAGCTGCCAAGTGATGGACCTCCCAGGGCATCCCTGCATCCCTCTCCCCTTCTGTCATCCCCACCTTTAACTCTCACAACTTCTGCAGCTCCTTGGAGCATCCTCTGGCTCCCCAGAACACCCAGGGCTGCCAACCCCCAGTCCCTCTCCCACCACCCCCCACGGCAGGACCAGCCCACAGGACCCACCATCCCGGGGCTCATGTGAACACCCCGTGGTCATTTTTAACCTCAGATCTTGGGCGTCATTAACAGCACACATGTGGGTCCGGGCTCCCCCGGGGGATCACATCTGGGGGATATTCATCACGGCCACCGCGGGCTGCAGCCCCCACCCCACCCCCCGGCACGGGATGGGTCACATCTGAGCGCTGAGCCGCTTGATGTGGAGTCATTAGCATCACAGACTTCCAGCCCAATTACTTGACAGATGAAATCAAGATCCGTTGGCCTTATTGTTTGCATCTGGAGTGCTGCATCCGCACACACTCTGCCTCCTCCTCCTCCTCCTCCCTGGCCACGACAATGCCAGGGTTGGCTTCATCTGGATGTCATTTACCTCAGCTTGGCACAAGGGAACGTATCAAACACCCCCTGGTAAAATCAGCCCTGTCCAACAGCAACTATCCACAGCACCTTCAGAGGGGAGAAGATGCACCATTTCCCACCTCTGCCCAGCGGTTTCCCTCCCACCAGCGGCTCCACAGGAGAAGGTTTTACTCTCCCGGCGATCCCGGAGCGAAGCCCAGGTGGATCCCACCCCAACCTGTTTGCAGCTCCAGTTTTGCAGCCAAGCTGCTGCTATTTTACCGACTGATTTCACACAAAGGAACAATTATGCTTCATTTCTACCCATTAACACGTCGGGTTTGCTTTAGGAGGGGGGGGTTAAAAAAAAAAAGGGAATTGCATCAGAAATATTTGAGGTGCTGAAGTCAGCACGCAGGTGTTGGGGCCGGCGCGGTGCCGGCAGCATTCCAGCGCCAGCCCAAGCAGAAAGCTCCTAATCCCGGTGATTACAGCGCATAAACAGGGGTGTGGGGATGGACTCACACCCCGGGCAGCCCCTGGGTTCATCTCAGCCCCGGAGCCTCCCCGGGGGCTGTTGGCTGGCAGAGCAGGTTGATTCTCCCCGCGTGTCTCCCGCTGCGCTTTGCTCCGCTCCAGGAGCTGATGAATCGTCGGGGTCCCGAGGAGCACCGAGTCCCCCAGGGCCATCAGGGTCAGCCACGGGCAGGTTGGGATGGCCCTGGGTGCTGCAGGAGCATCATCCCCAGGGCAGAGGTTCTGCCGGCTTGCCTGGCACGCAGGGTGATGCCCATCCATCCCCAGAGCCACAGCAGGGATGAGGCAGTGCCCCGGAGGCAGGCACCGAGCAGCAGCAGGAATTTGGGCTTCTTTTTTCCCCTCTAACCCATCTGTCCTTAATTTCTTTGGGGGTTTCACTCCAAATTCTTTAGATTCTACAGTAAATGCTTTGCAGTCCTCCCCTCGGCGGCTGCCCAGCTCGGGGCTGCTGCAACCAGAGCAGAGGGAAGGGAAAATCCCAGCCCTGCAAATCCACCAACAATAACCCATGCCCAGGGGTTGTTTGTTGATCCATGGGATTTTTATCATCTGTTTAGGGTTGGTTGGTCATTTGTTGGGTCCATCGCCCTCCCCGTTGTGGGGGCTGTGCCGGCCTGCCCCTCCGCGCAGCAGCAGGGGACAATAGCTGTGGTGGCAGGGGACACCAGACCCTGTTCCAGCCCACATCTGTCCATGCTGTGCTTCGCCAAGGGCTGGATCCAGCCCTGCCAGCCGTGCCCAGGAGGCGCAGACCGTTGTGCCAGGAGCCCGATGCCCGCCTCGCCGGAGCTCTGCCGGGAGGCGTTTCCATTTCCTCTTATCGTTTGTAGCAACAAATCGCTTGTTTTGCCCTAATTTCGCAATTACAAGTTGGTAGCTCTGGGCTACGAGGGAATGCAAATGTCTGGGGCTGGGGAGCGCGGCAGCCCCCGCGGCGCGATGTGCCCTGCAGTCGCTGCTAATTAGCCGCTAATTTTACAGGCTCCTTTATGGTTTGCAGCCATCTCATCTTCCTCGTGGGCTGGAGCCCCGCGGGCAGAGCTCCCCGGGGAAGCACCAGCGTGGCTCAGCGGCGGTTCCCTGGGGACAGCCAAGCAGGTCCCCAGGATGCTTGGAGCAGCCTGGGAAGCACCAGGAGTCACTCCCAGCCTGGCTGAGGATGAGCTCAGGGTGCTCACAGCTCCCTTGGGGTGCTCCCACCTCCCGGGGATGTCAGGATCCAAAATGCCCCCCCACCCCACTGTCATGCAGAGCAGAAACTCAGCTCCTGCAGAGCACTGGCACGAGCAGTGCTGCCCCAGCAGGGACTGGCACAGCCCACACAGAGGCTCCCTTTGGGCCCAGCTCTGAAGATTTAAGCCTTGGATTAACAGGAGCACAATTCCTGCCTGGAGCCCACGGCCAAGCCACAGGTTTGATAAGCATCAGGACACTTTGATAAGCATCAGGACACTTTGATAAGCATCAGGACAGGGTGCTGGCCCCACATGGAGAAATTAAACAAATACCTCACATATTTGGGTGATTCACACATGGGAGCAGCTGAACTGAAGGTATGATCTGCCCTTCAATGGATTGACAAATTACAGCCTCTCCTCACTCCCCTTTAACCCCCATCGAGGTGGAGGCACTGGCCTGGTGTTTGCCCCTCACAGGGAACCCAGCTCCCAGTGAATCCCTCTGAAACAAGGACCACTCCAGGGTTATCCCTGCTGATTGCCTCCTGCCCCCATCCCACAGCACCACAGGGTGCTGGGACAGCCTGGACCAGCCCCATGGGGGCTACTGGTCTGTACCTCACTTCATGGATGGACTGGGGGATGAGGACGGTCACATTCCCCAGGGACTGGGCGATCCAGGGGGTTCAAAAGCTCTTTGAGTGCCGAATCCACAGTCCCTCCATGCCCTTCCCACCGGAGCAGCAGCACAGGCAGCCGGTCCCGCTGCTCCCCCACATCCCAGAGCAGCTGTGCCAGGCACTGCCATCCTGCTGTGCCTGGGCTGGGCAGGAGAGGTGGGCAACCTCCAGCCTTGCATCCCAGGAGCCACCCTTAAACGAGCTATTCTAATGAAGTGCAATCTCAGTTATGCAGGAACGTCAGGAGAGGTGACGGAAAACATTTCACCGGTTCCCTCAGCCCGTGACCCATCACCGACCCAGCCCCACACCCTTGGGCAAACTTGAGCCCACAGAATTCCCAGGAACAGAGCACACCACCCTATTTCAGTCCGTTATCCAGGGTTAGCATGTCCAGACAGGTGGCAGGGAGCTCTGTGGATCCATGTCCTCACACCTGGACAGATGGATGGACACGGGATGTGGCTGGGAGAGGCAGCACTTCCTGCCTGTGTTACATCCCTGCCAAGCCCTGGTGCTTCACCCACCAGAGCCAGCAGCTTAAACTAATCTGAGATTAACTAGTTTGAACCTTGCTTCGAATCCGGTGCCTGTGGGATTGGTTTGAAAGCTCAGAGCAGTTGATTTCCAGCAGAGCTGTGGCACTGCTGGCAGGAACAGCCCCGGCCATAAAATCCCAGCCCCTCCTCAAGACGTCAGAGGGGAACAAAGATAGACTGTGATGCAGGAAAGATGCTCGAATTTAAAATAATCTGGGAGGAATGAGCACAGCCCTGCAGACACATGGCCCCAGCACTGCTCCCGAGAGGAGCTTTTCCTCTTTAAATAGACTCCACCACTTTCCAGCCTTCATTTTCCATGCAGTTCAAAACCCTTGGATCCTCCCTGGTGCTCCAGGAAGCCCCCCAGCTCATCCCAAACACACCAGCTCCTCCGAGGTGGCCTCTGAGCACCCAGTCCTGGAGGAAATGTGGGCTCTGCAGAAATCCTTGGCAGTCTTCCCACAGCTTCCCTGCTCCTGAAATTAAAGGATCGAGCCACAAGAAGCCCTCCATCTGAATTCAAACGAGCTGTATTTGCTGTTCATGCTAACTGAATTAGGTTAACTCCAAGCTGGATGAGAAGCAGAGCTGTCCCTTACAGTTCCTGGCTTTATTGTATTTAACCTTCAGACAAACACTCAGCAGAGTGTCCTCGGCTTCAAAGCACTGGAATTTGGTCCTGGGCTGTTCTCATGCTGCCCTGACAAGGCTGGGTGGGAATTTGGTGGGATTTTTAGGGAGGGAACAGCACCCACCCAAAAGCTGGGGCAGCAAAGGGGGCCTGGCTGGGGCAGAGCACCATGAAGGGCCAGGACAGAGGTTTCAGGGGGGGAAGGAGAACATTCCACCCATCAAGATGAAGTTAATTAAAAAAACCCAGGCAGGAGGCTTCAATAAGCCCAGAGGACCCTGCCAAGAGTCACACTCCCTATATCCAAGTGCACAAAAGCTGGACATGTAAGACATGAAGAAAGCACTGTCGGGGCAGGCCAGTGCCAGCCAGCAAATCTATTACAGTGGGAACATGAAATATTAATCACTGGTGTATAAAACAATAGGAAAAACCTGCCTTTTGGGGCAGCCATCCATCCTCACTCAGCAGGGAACATCAAGAGACACTAATTCCATACAGGTTCTGCTTAAATATTTGCCTCTGCCTTAATGCTCACGCAAGGAGCATTTGCTTTGAAGTTGAAAATAGACTGTAAATGTCTTTTGTGTGAGATGAAACATGATAAGACATGAAACCAGGAGGCTAAACTGTAGTTAATCACGGTGGTTTTACAAGCAACAAATCATTATTGCAGACAGTAAAGTGTATTGTTCTAAAGCACACGGCAGGAGGATCGTGGGGAGAGAGCCCCAGCCGGGCATCGCCCTCCACCACGGGGGTTTGGGGCTGTGGCACTCTGGGGTGCCCTCAGGAGCAGCCACTGGGCAGGATGGATGCTGGGAGGGATGGAATAATGCTGGTCCAGGGCTGGGCTGGTGCTCAGAGAGCTGGGATGATGCTCACAGGGCTGGGATGATGCTGGCTCAGGGCTGGACCAGTGCTCTCGGGTCTGGATTGATGCTTGTGGGGCTGGACCAGTGCTGGCAGGGTTGGGATGGTGCTGGCAGGGCTGGGATGATCCTGGAAGGGCTGGGATGATCCTGGCAGGGCTGGGATGGTGCTGGCAGGGCTGGGATGATCCTGGCAGGGCTGGGATGGTGCTGGCAGGGCTGGGATGGTGCTGGCAGGGCTGGGATGATCCTGGAAGGGCTGGGATGATCCTAGCAGGGCTGGGATGGTGCTGGCAGGGCTGGGATGGTGTTGGAAGGACCAGGCCGATGCTGGCAGAGCTGGTCTGATGCTGGCACTGGACTGGCACGATGGTGGCACAGCCCAGAGCATCCCTCCCTGGTGGCCCCTTTGCCCAGGGTGATGTGTTTTGGGATGGTTCAGCCAGCTCCCCACTGGAGCACGGGGAGGGCAGGAGTGCTGTGGCATCCCCACAGGACCTTTAATGTCATCGAGTCCCACCATCCACCAGCACCACTGAACCACGCCCTCAAGGGCCACATCCACACGTTTTTTGGGCACTTCCAGGGACTCCACCCCTGCCCTGGGCAGCCTGCTCTAATGCTTTACAACCCTTTCCACGGACAAATATCCCTCCTATCCACTCCCAAGCTCCCCTGCCAGGTGCTGAGCACAGGGACACGCCCGCGCCGGGCTGGGACAGGCATTTCCCACATCAAAAACCAAGCTCCTGATCAGAAGCGATGCTCACTTGGGAGCCTGAGATAAGACCCCTAAGTATGACTGATTAACAACTAAACCCTCCCTAATTGCCTTAAAAAGTCGGAGCTCAACAGCCGGGGAAGGGAAAAAAAAAAAAAAAAAAACAAGAAAAAATTGAAATTTTCCTCGGGCTAAATATTTTTCCAGCGTGTTCAGACTCGCTCTGGATGTTTCCAGTCATTATCTCCCTAATTAACACACGCCACAAACCAAACCCCAATTTGCCCACCTCGTGGCTGGAGGAGGTTCCGTGGGATTGACCGAACCTCGGGAACGGGATCGGCGAGTGCCGGCTCAGGGTGGGAGTTGGGATAGGGAGAGATGAAGTTATTGCTGGTGAATGAAGTATAACAAACCTTTCATTTTCTCCAGCTTTCGCTGGAAATGCCCTGGGACAGGTGAGGTGGCTGGGATGGAGTGGGAGAGGCGATGGAGGACCATGGGGTGGGATTTTTATTTAATTGCCATCACTTTATTTTATGTAATTAACACAAAACCTGCATTTTCACAGCCCCAAAGGAACCCAAATAACCCCTTTTAAGCAAACTGATGCTCCAGAGCCCATGACCGGGATGGGACCCAGCACAGCTTAGGATGAAAACATCCATTTACCACGACCTACTGCTCGAGAGCACCCCAAATCAGGCTGTGCTCCCTGTCCCAAGGGATATCCCAATGTATAACCCCCCAAAACGCTGCTTTGGGCTCTTGGGCTTTTGGGCTTTGGGGTTTGGGGTCACCTGGAGTGTTCACGGGGGAGCCGTGGGCACAGCCGGAGGGGGCAAAAAACTGTGGATCAAAGGGTAAAACGAAATAAAATTACACAAATTTTATCAAAGAAGGAGCCACCCCTGAGAGGCCAGGAAACAGGAGTGAGAATTCCAGGTGAAAGCAGGAGCAGCCAGGCCCTGGCTCCAAGGAATAGGGTAATTAGAGCTCCAAGCGCCTCCGGGCCATTTGCTTTTCCCTTGCATAACGTGATTTCTGTGGGGCTTGTCCTCTCGATGAGGAGCATTAATCTATCTGCTGGCGGGCTCTGGCTGCTGTGCCAGCGGCTGGAGCCATCCCGAGGAGGGTCAGGGGCAGGTCCCCCGCGTGGCATGCGGATAAAAAAATGGCCAAGACCAAAAGGGAAGGTCAGCTGGAGGCTACGGGGGAGGAAATGAATGATTTTCCAAACAACCAGGGAAGTTTGTGTCGGCCTGGAAACGTAATTCAATTTGTGTGTTAGGGCTGAGCTGCTCCCAACTAAGCAAAAGCCTCTCGTTAAGGCAGAATTGTCATTAGTGTAATAATTGAATGAGGAGGGAGACGGCAGAGGGGATGCCCGGGCCATGGAGGGAGGGAAGAGCAGGTTTTGAGTGCCCTGGGCACCCACAGCGGTCTGGGGAAGGTGAAGGACCCTGTGGGTGCACTGGGTGGCCGAGGGTGCTCAGGGGCCTGGGATGGGATCTGTCCTGCAGGATTGCATCCTGAATCCTCAGCACCAGGTGCTGCCTGGAGCTGTCCACTCTCAGGTCTTTAATATCGCTGCCAAAATGGGATGGAGTATTCCCTGCTGGATCATCTCCTTCCTGCTCAGCACCAGGAGCTGTCTGGAGCCCTCCAGACTCAGGTCTTTAATATCCCTGCTAAAATCCCATCTCCAGCCAGATTTCCAGGAAAATGTCCCATCCCTATTGAGACCATCCTGAGGGGGTTTGGCTCCGGATGATTTTCCTTCTCGTTGCCGCACGATGCCCAGGAATCCTCATCAGCGTCCTCCTTCCCTCCCTGCGGCGCCTGGAGGAGGGTTAGGAAAGGCACTGGCACCCTCCCGTGCCCACATCCACGAACTGCAAGGCAGGTGGAATCCCGGCTGGATCCCCCCGCGGCACGAGCTGCTGGATGGAGCTGGAGCAGGAGGAAGCTCTGCTGCCTCATCACTGCGGCACCTCACGGGAGAACACTCCAAAAATCCCTTCCTTCCACACACCTCTGTGCTCCAGGGCTCACCTGCAGGTCACCAGTCCAGGGCAATCCTGGAATGGTTTGGGTTGGAAGGGACCTTAAAGCCCATCCAGTGCCACCCCTGCCATGGGCAGGGACACCTTCCACCAGCCCAGGCTGCTCCAAGTTCATCCAACCTGGCCTTGGACACTTGCAGGGATGGGGCAGCCACAGCTTCTCTGGGCACCCTGTGCCAGGGCCTGCCCACCCTCACAGGGGAGTGTTTTTCCCCAGTATCCTAAAGATCCAAGGATCAGTTGGTCAAAAAGCAGCTTGAACCCCCCGAGTGGAGCCTGGTGAGCAATCAGAGACAGAGATGAACCCGAGGGGAGGGCAATGGAGGGGGATGTGGAGCCAAGAACACAGTGTGAAACAAGCTAAAAGCAGCTTCACTGGGGCTAAAGTGCTAAGAGCAGGGGAAAGGAAACACCCTCCAGTAAAGCTTTGCCCCTGGGAGTGCCCAGAGGCCTCCAATGCATCAGCATCCCCCTTTCCCATGGCAAAACCTGGGGCAATAGGAACAGATTAAGGGTAAAGCCAGACACACCCCACAACCCCCTCAGCCTCCCCATCCCCGTGACCCCCGAGCAGACGCACCAGGATGCCATTCCAAGGGTGTTTAACACTCCAACACAGTGAATCAGTGCTTTATTTTCAGCATGGAAAGAGGTATGAGAGCAGCAGTGAGCTCCAGGTAACGAACTGGTGTGTCAAACTTATTACTGGTGCCCTCAGAGCTGTGGGATTGAGGCAAAACACACGGAGAGAAACCCCCCCAGCGTGTCCCTGAGTGCAGCTGCCCCAGCAGCGCAGCCCCAAAACCCCACGGGTCAGAGCTCCTCCCATCTTCAAAAATCCTTAGGCATTGATTCCAGAGGAGGATTTGGTTTCTGGGACAGGGAGGGAAGGCCACGAATCAGGTGCTGAATTAAGGAGAACTCAGTGTGACAGCCCTTGGGAGCACTGAGGCAGCACAGATGTGGTTCCTGGAGCCTGAGCTGTGCCAAGAGAGCCCAAGCCCGGCCTCCCTCCCACCAGGGCACAGCCAGGAGGGACCTGAGCGCCACTGGAGTTTATTGCACAGTGATAAACCTGGTGTAAGGCCAAGGCAGAACCGAGGACACGGATCTAGAGCCGTCTCTACTGCGTGCAAGGTGGGCAGAGGGGGAGACCACCTGGATGCTGCCCAGGGGGATCATAAAACATCGTTGCCCCAGCACCCTGGGAGGGTTTATATAGGACAATTCATACCGTGATCCCGGCCCAGAATAGCACCAGGGATTAACCCAGACTCTGACCCCGGCTAATCCAGCGTGACTCCCTGGCAGTGCCAGCACAGCGACTCTGCACTGCATCAGGGCCTGGCTCTGCTCTGCAGAGTGTCCTGGCTGGCTGGAGTCAGCAGCAAAGCCTCCCCAGAGCTCAGCAGAGGCAGGAGCGCAGGCACAGCCGCTCCTTGGATGGGCAAAACCCAAAGGACTCTGCTCCTGGCAGAGGGGAGGATGCTGGGGAGCCCAGCCAGGTCTGGAAGGGGGAAGGATGGGGAAAATGAAGAGCTGTGGGGTTTGCATCACCCCAATTCCTGTGAAACACCCTCAGGTCATACAACCCTCCACCTAGCAGCACAGAGCTTCAGCAACCCCATTTTCCCCTCACCTCCCCCCGGGGCCTCCCGGGATCCCAGGCTGGAACAGCCCCAAGGGGGAACTGGACCAGGAGAACCAGGAAGGAACAGTGACAGGGAAACCAGGAGGGAACAGTGACAGGGAAACCAGGAGGGAACAGTGACAGGGAAACCAGGAGGGAACAGTGACAGGGAAACCAGGAGGGAACAGGGACAGGGAAACCAGGAGGGAACAGTGACAGGGAAACCAGGAGGAACAGTGACAGGGAAACCAGGAGGGAACAGGGACAGGGAAACCAGGAAGGAACAGTGACAGGGAAACCAGGAGGGAACAGTGACAGGAAACCAGAGGAGAACTGAGTCAGGGAAACCAGGAGCTTCCTTAGGTTTCCTCTTGCCACAGTGCCCCTTGCTGGGATGGCGTGAAGGCAGGATCAGCCCAGGGCAGAGTGCCAGGGGGAGCAGCTCGCTTACTTCTCCTTCAGGTCGTTGTCAGCTTTACCTAAAAGAGGGGGAGGGACAATCAGGGCTCGTGTTTCTGCCTCCAGAACCACCAGCCCTTTTTATACGGGTGTTTTATTACACATCTCACAACCATCCCAGCACAAGCAGCTTGTGCCCAGGGTGCTGCTCAAAATTTGGCCTCTCGAGGCCTTTATCTGACTTGGAGGAAGCAAAGAGCACAATCACCAATGGGAAGAAGCCCTGCCCTTCCCACAGGCCAGCTCCCTACCCACAGGGTTGCAATATTCACAGCTCCCACCCAACTTCCTTCCAGTACCTAAAGGGCCTACAAGAGGCTGCAGAGGGACTTTTCACCAGGGCATGGAGAGACAGGACATGAGGGAATGGGTTCAAACTGACAGGGGGGAAATTTAGATTGGATATTGGGAAGAAAATCTCCCCTGTGAGGGTGGGCAGGCCCTGGCACAGGTTGCCCAGAGAAGCTGTGGCTGCCCCATCCCTGCAAGTGTCCAAGGCCAGGTTGGACAGGGCTTGGAGCAACCTGGGCTGGTGGAAGGTGTCCCTGCCCATGGCAGGGGTTTGGAATGAGATGATTTTTCAGCTCCCTTGCAATCCTCACCATTCCAGGATTCTATAACTTCCCCAAGAAGTGACAGCAAACCCACCCCAATCCCACCATGGGAGCTCCCTGCCCTCACTTTGCTCCCCCAGCAGAAATCCCCCAACACTCAGCTGCCCTTCAGACCCACAGAGACCCCTGGGCACATCCAGGAGCTCCAGTCACACCCAGCTCCTCCAGGGGGAGGCCGTGGAGCCTCCAGCTGAGCAGTCTGACACTGATTCAGGGCTCCCAGGCAGCTCCTTGGCAGCTCCTTGGCTTATCAGCACAGCCAGAGATGCCCTGTCGAAAGCAGCGCAGTGCACACACTGCCCGGGCCATCAGCAGCTCCCCAAAAATCACTGCACGGGCTGGAACAGCTGCAGAGCTGGTACCTTTGGGGACGAACTTCAGCGAGCTGCTGAATATTCAGAAGCGGGACTGGCCCCGCTTGGGCCCATCGTTGAGGAATTCGTGGCCCAGCCCGTTGCCACACTTGCCACAAGTGACCTGGAAGAGCAAGCAGAGGGTTGGCAGCAGTCAGGCGCTCCCGGCCCGGGCTCTCGGGACACGGGCCCGTGGGGTGTTTGGCCGCCGCACCCCGAGGGTTTGGGGACGGGCACCTTGAGAGCCCCCGGGCGCTCCTCCCGCTTGGCCACGCTGTCCCCGCGCAGGGTCTCGGTGAAGGCCGGCCAGGGCGACGAGTGCTCGTACTTGGCCCGGCTGGAGAACAGCTCATGGCCGCACTTGGCACACACGTAGATGCCTGGGGGGGGCGGGAGAGGGGTCAGTGCGGGGGACGGCGGGGGTGACACGTGAGCGCGGTGACACGGGACACCCGCGCGGGACTTTGCCCCGCGTGGGCCGGTGCCAGATGCTGCTGCCGCCGGACCCCCAGGGACCCCCCAGAGCAAGGCAGGGGGGTGGAGGGGGCAGAACCGCTCTCCCCATGGGGGTCCCCGCAGGGCAGGATCCCCTCAGGAAGCCCCTGCAGGAATCGACCCCCCTCTTCCAATCGCTGGGATCCCCCAAAAACGACCCCAGAGCGGGGACCCCCAGCGCGGTCCCCACGAGTGGAGGATGCTCCGCAAAAGGACAACCCCATTCCCAACCCCCCTCCCAAAAACCCCTCACCCCGCCTCGCTCCGCCTCCCCGAGTGCCACCCCCGCCCACCCCACGGGGGATCCCCTCGACCCCACGCCCGGGGGCCGCTCACCCGGCTGGAAGTGGTCCTTGAACACCTCTCCGCCCTGGAAGGAGCAGAAGGACATGGCTGCGCCCGCACCCCGGGCCCGTTCCGCCTGCCCGGCCGCGCCCCTTCCGCCGGGCCCCGCCTCGGGCCCGCCCTGGCCCCGCGGGGGCGCTGGGGCCGCCGCACGGGGGTCCCGCAACCGGGGACTCTCTCGCACCCCCTCCTCGGGGACTCCCGGTGCGGCCCCGCAGCCCCGCCGGTGCGGGGACGCAGAGGGGAGCCCCGGGGTGCGGGCGGGGGCGCGGGGCGGGGCGGAGGGCGCGGGGCGGAGCGCGGAGCCGGCACACGGTGCTGCGGATGCTCCGGCCCCGCCGAAGGGAGCGGGGCGGGCGCCAAGCCCGGCACCGGGCACCCGCACCGGGCTCCGGGCACCCGCACCGGGCACTGGGCATCCGCACCGGGCACTGGGCATCCGCACCCCGCATTGGGCACCCGCACCCGGCAGCGGCACCGGCTCTTCACCCCCGGTACCGGCACCCGCACCGGCTCCAGCTCCGGCCCTGCTATCCCGGCACCGACATCAGTCCTTGGATCCTGGCACCAGGACCGGCCGGCCTCCATCAGCGCCGGCACCGTCACTGCCGCTGGCACCGGCACCGGCTCTTCTTCCCTGGCACAAGGTCCGGTCGCCCCCGGCACCGGGACTGACCCCCCCGTTATCCTCCCACGGCACTGGGATCGGTCCGACTCCCCGGCATTGCTCGTCCTTCTCCATCACCGGGACCGACCGACTCTCCCCGGGGCCCCCCGTGCCCCCCTCCTGCCGCAGGTACCGGCGCGGCGGGGCCCGGGGCGGGCGGCGGGGCCGGGGCAGCCCCAGTTTCCCCAGCAGGGCGGTGGATTGGTGGTGGTCGGGACTGGGGGTCCCCCCAGGCACCCCCAGGGCTCCGGGGATGGGTGCTGGCACAGGTTCAGCGGGGATGCCCCGTCCCGCCGCCCCGGGAGCGCAGAGCCGGGGTGACCCGTGGGGACCCTCCCGCAGGGGCGTGCGGGGACTGACCGAGGCCCCTGCGGGCGCGGGGGGTCCCGGAGAGGCGGAGGCAGCAGCCCGGCTTGTGGCAAGGTGAGGGCTTTGAAGGTGAACCTTGGCAGGTTCTGGAGGGGATGAGCTGCTGCAGCTCCTTTCTCCTTCCAAAAACCAGCACTGCAAGTCCCTTCTTCCCTAGTTTATCCAAGGACCCTCGGATGAGTCCCCGGGCTTGGGCTCTCATGGAAAGGGCACCTTCTTGGCGCAAGAGGATAAATTTTGGCTCCCTTTGGGAACGAGCCGGGGTCTGTCCCTGCGGCCGCAGCGACGCTTCCTGAGTGCCAGCGGACGTGTCCCTGGGCCGGGAGGACCCCGGGGGCTGCGGGACCCCCGCGAGGGGCCGGGGCCGGCGGGGCTCCTGCCCGCTGGGTGCTGCCGCTTTGAATTAGGTCAGGCTTCATCTCGGGCCGGCTGAGCTCCCGCTCCAGCCCCGGGGATTGATGACTCGTGGCAGGAGCCCGGGCAGGGGGAGGAAGGGGCTCTGCTGCTGCCCCGTGGGGCACAGGGAGCCGGGAATGCGCCGTGCGGCACGGAGACAGGGTGATGCCATGTGCTGGAAGCACCTCCCGTGAGATCCACCGAGATCAGAGGAGCAGGATGTCAGGAAAAGCTCCAGATAGACTCCGGGGCCCTGCACACCTTCAGGGCATAGAATTTCCAGCTGGTGGAAGGAGCTGCAGCAGCCCCCGGGCCCTGGGTCTGGGCAGCATTGTCCATCCAATGTCTGCTGCTCACCCAAATTCCCATGGAGAAGCTGTGCTGGCACGAATGTGATGGATGTGGGAACTGGCTGGATCCTTCCCCAGGGCTGAGAGCTCCCATGAGGGATGTGAAGGTCTCTGGAATGATGAGCAGAGGGTGTGAATGGCTGAGACCTAGGAGTGAAGCAAAGTCCATGGATAGGCAGGGCTGGGCTCAAGCTCTGGGATGCACAGGGTGGTGGAGAGGCTTTGGGAGTGCGTCCTCCTGGGCTGGCTGGCTCTCAGAATCTCACTGGAGCCATTCCAGAGGTACCAAACCCCACCTGGCTCCTCACTTCCCCAGCAGCATGAAATCCACTCCAGTATCCACCAGTAAAACCCCTGAGAAAGAGCAACATAATGTGGAAGTGGGAGCAGAGGACAGAGCTGGGATCCTGCACTGCCCAAGCCATTGCCTGAAGTGACATCCTGAGGCTGCAGGGACAGCTCCTTGATCTGGGGATGACGGGAGCACTCCAGGGGCAGTGTCACAGCTGGGTTCTGTGCTTTGTGGAGATAATTGGAGAGGGATTTCCAGCTCCTTTGTCTGGGCGAGGAAAGCCCAGCAGAGCAGTGCTGCTGTCACCTAATTAACCTGAGGGCTGAGGGAAGTTAACGTTTCAATTAACTCTCCCTGATTTGACAAAGAGCAAATGCCAGCCGGGCAGTGCCCGCTTGGGAGGAGTTAGAAGAAGCATCCCTGGTGCCATGCTGGGCCAGCTCCTGCTCCCTGGGCATGTGAGGGGAGTATTCCAGGGGGAGACACTCCGAGACACCAGCCCAAGCTGGGCCGCAGCTTCTCTCTGTGTCATGTCAAACCCAAGCCCTGAATGTGAACCAGAGCTGGGAGCAGGGAGCAGATATTTGTAGCTGGAATCCAGTGGAGACACTTGCTGATGGTTATGGCTTTGGTGTTTCCAACTGCAGTGAGGGGGGACACAGTCACTGGGGATCTTGTGTCCCTGGCCTGGGTGTCCCAAGCACTGCTCCTCAATGGAACATCCAGCGCAGCACTGATTCCTTCCAGGGCTGTGGGGACACCCCCTGAGAGCTGTTTGCTGGTGCCTCCAAAGCCACCACCATCCCCATCGCCCCACCACCCAGCTGAGCCCACCCAGCTGATAAAAACGCTTGCCAGGACCTTTCTATCCAATTTATCCTGGAAAGAGCAAGAAGATTCCCCCTATCCTGCACAGGCTAGGGGACGAACTCCAAGCTGGGAGGTGGGTTTGTGCCGGGGCACCTCTGCACTCAGTATGTGCCCTCTGAAGCCCGAGCCAGCAGCAAAGCCTCCCCCAGGGCTGCCCAGTGTGGACCCTCCATCTCGGGGTGCTGGTGGTCCAGCCGTGGCACCCAGTGGGGTCCATCCCCGGCACCCCCTCCCCAGAGGTGGCTGTTGCAGCAGCGTAGCCCCCGTGGTTCTCGCCGTCCCTGCCAGAGGAGAATTCCCATACAAACCCAGGCTATTATTATCTCTGTCTTCCACCGTGCTAATGGTCTCTCAGGAAACAGACTTCTTTTTTTTTTTTTTCCTTTTTTTTTTTTAGCTTTTAAAACCCACGAGTAGGGGAGCAGTGGGAGCAGAGAGACGAGCACGGCCGAGGGGAGCTCCAAGCCCAGAGCAGGGACCTGGTGTCCCCTGACCCAGTGGGGACAGGGAGCGGTGGCCACGCAGGACCCACCAAGGACTGGCCCCGGGGCATTCTGGTAGGAACAGCCAAGGGTGATGGGCAGAACTGGGGATACTGGGGTAGCTGTGGCATGGGGCCACTGGGAAACCTACATGATGAGGGGCAAGGGGTGTCCCAGCTTCTGTGCTTGGGTGGGAGGTGAACAGGGCCCTGCAGGATCAGGGAAAGGATCCCTTGAAATCATAGAATCATGGAATGGTTACGGTTGGAAGTGACCTTAAAGGCCATCCAGTCCCCACCATGGGCAGAGGTACTTTCCACTAGACTAAATCCCTTCTCAGGCCCAGCTCCATCACTCATTTTCCTCTGCTCTCTCCTTGTTTGGCTGCTTTGGTGCTTTGGTGGGTGTCCTGGACCGCTCTGTCTGCCGGGGGTGCTGGTGGTGCCAGTGCTGCCACAGCCCTGCCCATAGGCTGGATGGCACCAGCCCCCCACCCGGGGTCTCTGCTGGCTGCTGGGACCAGGGGGGCAATCACCCATGGATGATCTGGGTTAACAAGTGGCTCCTGTAAATCAGAAGCAAAGCGAGAGCCGAGGAACGTGAGATTATATAAAGGGGGCTGGAGGCAGCTGCAGCACAGCCTGTAATTAATTCCTGGCACTGAGGAGCTTTGAAGATCCAGGGCGGCGCAGTGCCGGGTGTGAGGCAGCCCCAGGGTTCCTGGGATGGCATCCCTGCTCCTGCAGCAGGCATGCCACGAGGGGAAGAGGCTGAGCACCCCATGGACCTGCTGGGAGTTGGCTCCGCAGAGCCCATCCTGCAGATCTGTCCTCCCTCCCAGAATCACAGAGGGGGCACAGCTTTGGGAGGGGATCAGCCCCTGGCTTTGGGAGGGGATCAGTCCCTGGCTTTGGGAGGGGATCAGTCCCTGGCTTTGGGAGTGGGTCAGCCCCTGGCTTTGGCAGGAGCGCAGCAGTGAGGGACTGTGGTGGCTGGGGGGGACAGGACAGCACTTTGCCACGGCCAAGGACACCCTCAAGGCTACAGAAACTTTGTTAGGGAAACTTTTGTGCCCCTCCAGTGAAAGCAGAGATTCCTGACCTGCAGAGGGTCCTCACACTGCACTGGGACCAGAGCTCGGACTGGCTCCATTTCGGGTTTGTGCAGTGCACAAAGAGGGAGCCAAACCACTGTTGGTTATGCCAGAAACATTCAGAGGAGTCAGGGAGTCCTGCCTGCTGGCCTGGCATCCCTCCTCGCAGCCCCAGCACTTGCACTGGAACCAACAGAATGTCCTGATGCAGGAAAATCCCCCTGTCTGGGCTGCAGACCTGGCTGGTGGTTTCGGGTTCTCAGAAGCCCCGTTGCTAATTGCCTGCCTGAGGTTTATCCTCATTAGACAAGCGGTTCCCCACACCCCATCACTGAGTTCATCTTACCAAGGTGCCTCCTCAATCCCATCCCTGCTGGGAAGCCCAGGGAGAGGCACAGGCTCTGTGTCCCAAGTGCATCCCGAAATAGGCTGGAAGGCGCCCAGCCCATAGTAAGGGGGTCCCCAGGGTCAGCCCGCTCCTGCTCGGGGCTCATGGCAATGCTGGTGGGGAAGGCAGGGCAGGGGCAGGCCCGTGCTGTGCCCTGAGGTCTCTTGGAGCTGAGCCGATCCCTCTGTTCCCCTGGCAGCGCCGTCGGCGATGCGAGCGATGGCAGACCAGGCTGCGGCAGCGACCGACGCCTCTCCAGCCCTGGCACCGTCCCCGGGCTCACCTTGGCGTGGGGACATCGAGGGACTCACACCCCATCCTGCCAGCACCAGGGAGGACATCGGCGGGCTCCTGCCCACCACAGACGGGGACACAAAGCGTCCCCCCTCGCCCCAGCCCGGGGGGATGCTCCTGGCCGACCTCCCGCGGGCCCCCCAGCCCCGGCTGAGCCCGGCCAAGTCCCGCACGGCTCCATCCTCGCCCAGCATCTCCCCGTCGGAGAGCCGGGCCGCCCTGCTCCGGCTGCGCGAGGCCAGGCTGGAGGACACGCGGAGGAGGCTGTCGGAGGCCGTGCAGGAGCCCCTGAGCCGGCTCAGCCGCCTCATGGCCGAGGAGAGCAGCCCCCCGTGCCGGGCGAAGGAGCCGGGGGGCAGCCCCGGCACACCGGGGGGCCGCGGGGCCGGGGCACGCCGGGTGCGGGACTGGACGCCCTGGGAGCCCACCCTGAACTGCCGCTACGAGATCTGCTCCTACGGGGACGTGATCCAGGTGGTGGAGGTGGCACAGCAGGATGCAGAGCCCCCGCTCCCACCCCCCGAGGAACTGCTACCAGCACGTTCTGGGGGCGCAGTGCCAGGCAGAGCCCTCGCCTCCATCGCCCTCCTCGCCTACGGCTACCTGGTGCTGCCCCTGCCGCCCTACGCTGCCGGCCTCTGCGTGGGGCTGCTCTGCGGGCTGCTGCTGGGCTTCCTTGCCATCCTCCTCCTCATGCCGAGGGCTCCGCCGGCCACACGGGGACCCTGGGGCCGCCTGCGCCCCAAGCTGCTCCCGGGGGAGCCCCGGGAAACCCTCCACCTCCAGGTAGGAGGGGGTGGCCTGCGATGGGGGGCTGGAGGGGATGCCAGGGTTGGAGGTGCCCATGGTGGGTACAAGCTGATGCCCCCTCTCCCTCCCCCAGGGCTGGATGAACCAGCTGCACGTCTACGACCCCGAGCTTTTCCACCCCTCGCTCACGCACTCGGTGCTCGCCGTGCTGGACGGGGCCACCCTCAAGCTGTCCTACCCCAAGAGCAACATCCCGCGCAGAGCCACCTTCGAGGAGGAGATCCTCGACACCGCCTTCGTCAGCCACCGCTGCTACGACCTGACCGACGCCAAGGTGAGCCTGGCAGTGCCCAGGACTCTGCCACGGGAGACTCTCCCACTCCCCCCCGCCTGGCCCTGCCTCACCCCCGCTCTCGGTGCTGCAGGTCTTCCTGTGCCCCCCCAGCCTGGCCCGAAAGCGGACGTGGAACAAGAAATACCCCATCTGTGTCCTCCTTCCTGAGCCAGCCGAGCGGGAGGGCAGGAGCAGCGAGGAGCAGGACACGGAACTGCAGGGGGATGAGGGGACAAAGAAGGTGGCGGTGTCCGGGCAGGACACCCCAGGGGACTGCAGGGAGAGGTGCCTGTACCTGTTTGGGAGGACGGGGCGGGAGAAGGAGGAGTGGTACCAGCACCTCGTGCAAGCCTCCCGTGGGACACCCAGCAGCCACGGTGACACCAGGGCAGGTGAGACATGGCCATCATGGGCTCTGCTCTGCACCAGGACCCATCCAGCTGGGAGATGCACATGCGCCCTCATGGGCAGCAATGGGCATGGGGGATTTAAAATCCGTGGATGTGGTACTTGGGACATGGCCTAGTGGTGGTGTTGGCACTGCTGGGGGAATGGTTGGACTTGATGACATGAGAGGGCTTTTCCAACCTAACTGACCCTTGGATTCCATGTCCCCAGGCGTGGGACCGGCTTCGCAGAGCAGCGGCAGCAGCAGCGGAGGGAGCACTGAGGATGTTTCCTCCGCTGTGCCACCCAAGGATCTGCTGGGAAGTGTGGAAGAGATTTACCTGGATTACAACACCTACATGGCCCGATTTGTGCCGGCACAGGGAGCACCCAGCCCGGACCGGAGTCCCTCTCATGGAGCTCTGGGCAGCCCCACACCCACCAAGGTGAGTGGGACAAACCCAGCCCTGGGAGCGGGACTGATGGACCCTGCATGGAGCCACTGCCGGGCTGTGCTTCATCCCCTCCCTCCCCACACCGGGGTAGGAGCAGCCAAGCCCTGGGGCAGGGGAACACCTGGGCAGCAGGTCCCACTGCTGACAGACCACCTCCCTGCAGGGGCCCGTGGCTCCTGTCTCCCCGCAGCTCGGCGAGGACACGGGCGGGCAGGGCGAGGCGGGCATGGCCTGGATGAACGCGCTGGTGGGGCGCATCTTCTGGGACTTCCTGCGGGAGCAGTACTGGGCTGAGCAAGTGTCCAACAAGATCCAGAAGAAGTTGAGCAAGATCAAGGTGAGAGGCTGGAGCATCCCAGCAGCCAGGGGAGCCCCGGTCCCCAGGCCCCACGGCAGGGGCCAGGCTGCAGTGACCGTCCCCACGGGGTTTCCCTCCATCAGCTCCCGTATTTCATGAACGAGCTGGCGCTGACGGAGCTGGACATGGGTACATCCATCCCCTTGGTCCTCAGTGCCTCCAACCCCACCGTAAATGAGCGAGGTAAGAGCCCCGCAGGGACCCCAGGGCTGGCTCCACTGCAGCTTCACTGAGGTGCCAGTCCGGTCCCTGAAGCACAGAAGTTTTGGCAGGTGCACAGGCAGCTCTGCCCCTGTGGTGCTGACCTGTCCCTCTCCCTGGCAGGGCTCTGGGTGGACATGGAGGTCACCTACAGCGGCTCGTTGCAGATGACGCTGGAGACGAAGATGAACCTCAGCAAGCTGGGGAAGGAGAGCACTGCAGAGGAGAGCGGCCCAGCAGAGGCAGGCACAGAGGGGTAAGGAGGCTGTGCATGGCTGGCTTCCCCCTCCTCCTCCTCCTGCCTGAGCAAGCCAAGGGGCTGCTGGCCCAGGGCCCCCCTGTGACGCCCCCCGGCACTCACAGGGCCAGGCCCCGGCTGATCCTGCTGGCAGACAGCGATGCTGAGTCCTCCAGCGCCGGCTCCTCCGAGGAGGAAGATGTTGCTGCTGCAGAGCCCGTGGGAGCCCCAGGGGAGCGGGTCCCCCTGCCTGGCACCGAGGGGTAAGGGGTGTTGGGGTCTGTGCCATGGGGGGCACGGGGAGGTGCTGCAGGAGTGCTACACCAGCGTGGGGACATGGGGACAGTGTCCCCGGGAGGCCACACAGCACACGGTGGCAGCCCTGGAGAGGGGACCCTGTCCATGTGGGCTGCCCTGGCAGAGGGCTGGGGACCCTGAAACCCAGCAGGGCGCTGGGCCTCACCCTGTGCTGAGCTGGGGCTCCACTCGCTTCAGCCACGTCAGCGGCAACAGCACGAGCCGCAAGATCCTGCGCTTCGTGGATAAGATCGCCAAGTCCAAGTACTTCCAGAAGGCCACGGAAAATGAGTTCATCAAGAAGAAGATCGAGGAGGTTTCCAACACACCGCTGCTGCTGACGGTGGAGGTGCAGGAGCTGGCAGGAACCTTGGCCGTGAACATCCCCCCGCCACCGACGGACCGTGTCTGGTACCGGCTCTCCTTCCCCTCATTTGCACACCCTCCTCCCAGCTCCCCTTGCTCCCTGTGGCTCCATGGAGCCAGCTCCAGGGCTTCGGGATCACCTGGGGCACCAGCAGCCCGGGGCTGTTCTCCTGAGGGGACTCACTGACCTCAGGCTCATTTGTCTGAGTCTCCATCCAGGCCAAGGCAGGATCTGGGGACAGTCAGCTGCCACCTCCTCCCTAAAACCCAGCAGTGGGACCACCTGGGCTGTGCCACATCTTCGGGCCGTGGTGCTTTCTGCCTCTCTGCTTTCCCCTCACAGGTACAGCTTCCGAGTGCCGCCCCAGCTGGAGCTGAAGGTGCGTCCCAAGCTGGGCGAGCGGGAGGTGACGTTCCTGCACGTCACCGAGTGGATCGAGAAGAAGCTGCAGCACGAGTTTCAGGTGCCTGGGCTGCTAAAGGGCTGGGCAAACCCTGCCATCGGGAATAATCAACCTCAGTTTGGGCCAGTTGTCTCTACAGAAAGCCAACATCTGGTCTGCACTGTCCAGCTTTGGACAGTCAAGAGACAGGAACCAAATAAGCAGCTCCAGGGCTGGACAGTGCTTGAGGAAAAGTGATTTCCTCCCTTTTGCAGCCCTGCCCCAGGCAGGGAGGACTCAGGCTCTCAGCCAGTCCCAGGCAGACACTCCCCAGAAGGGCTGAATCCATCCATCGGCTCTGGCCTGGGAAGGCTTTGGAGATTTACCACCACAAGGGTTTGTTTTCAGCCTCTCACCTTTGAGACCTCTGGCCAAAGAGCAGAAATATCCCCACAGATATTTAGGGCCCCCTAAAGAGCTACCCATTTGGATGATTTCAAAGTGCTGGTCCCTGCCCTTTGCCATGAACTCCCATGAAGCCATAGGGGTGGGCAGGGCCAAGAAAAGCTGTCCCTGCTTGTCCACACCCCAATATCCAGAGCTGGGAACTCCCTGGGGCTGCTGCTGAGGGAGTGGGAGCCCAGGATCTGTTCACAGCCCTGGGCTCTGACCTGAGCGTGGCTCCTACCAAGCCACCTCCAGGCTGTGTCCCTGGGCAGGGGAGTGGTGTTCAAACCCACTGACTTGTTCCTCTGGGTTCCTCTTTCAGAAGATCTTGGTGATGCCAAACATGGACGATCTCATCATTCCCATCATGCGCTCCGGCCTGGATCCTTGGCCGCCCACTGTGGGACTGCCCCGGGACCTGCCAGCCAAGGGGGACAAGAGGCTCTGAAGCACATTCCCAGGGACAGGGACACTGCATGGAGCTCAGGGATCTCACTGGGACACAGGGACAGCCAGGGCCTGGCTGGGCCTGGATCCATCCTCATCCTCTGCTTGTGCAGATGAGCCTCCTCCTCCAATCCTGCAAGCACACGTTCAGGGCAGAACCAGGCACAGCACAAGGAGCTTCTGCAGAGCCAGGAACTTCACGGCCGAGGTTCCCAGGACTCCTGGCCAAGGAGGCAGCTCTGGACCAGTGGAAGGCTGGGCTTCCCACTGTCTGGTTCCCAAAGAGGGTGCAGGCCGCCCAGACCGGTTCTGCACCGAAGGAGTTGGGATCATGGCTGATTCAAACATCACAGCTCCGAGCATCCCACCCTCCCCACAGGCAGCTGGACTGCAAGGAAAGCAGGGGTGGGAAATGAGTCCAAACTCAATAAATCCATCGCTGCCCAGCCCTGCCTAGCAGCCACCTTGTTGTACACAAATCCCCACATCTGCTGAGGATTCCGGCTGGGATCGGGGGGGATTTGAACGGGGAAAATCCCACGGGTCAAACCTTCGGCTCAGCAAAACAGTGTCTGGGTGAGTGTGAGAGGCAGTGAGGGGAGAGACTGTCAGGGACACAGTCTCTGCTCTGCTCTCCTCTGGAAGGAAGGGGAGCCTTTGTGGTAGTTTGGGTGAGTGAGAAAAAAACCACTGGGCAAAGGAAAGGGAGGGCCCAGAGGCCAGAGCAGACACTTGGCTGTCCCAGTTAGTCCCTGTCCATATGGGCCAACCCCAAGTGCCACTTTTTCTGTCCCTGCCTGCTGAAAAGAGGCAAGGCATCCCTCCAGAGGGAAGATAGGGAGCAGGCACGGCTTGGAGCCCCTTTATTGGAAGTGCCCAGTCAGGCAGCCTTGTATCTCCATCCTTACAGCTCTTCCCGCACACTTGGCTTTTCCTTCACCAGGTGTTTCTTCTGAGGGCCCTGGAAGGGAGCAGAGAGGAGAGTTTGGAGTTAGGGACAGACAAACCCAGCCTGAAGAGCTGCATCTGGGCTGTGGGGAGCAGAAATGCAGCTCTGCTGGGCCAGGCTGCTCCTGGGCCCTGCTCCCCAGCCGGGAGTTTGGTGCCACCATCCACCAGCCCCCCTGAGCCTCCACCACCCTTCAGGAACTGGGAAAGGAGCATCACTGCCCTTGCACAGAGGGTTTGTTTCTCTGGACAGCACCAGGGCAGCCAGAGAGCACCAGGAGTGACCTGCCCTGAGCCAGGTGGGCTGATCTCTGCCAGGGAACATGGAGGGGAGCAGGAACTGGGCTCATGAGTGCTTTCAGGAGGTGTTCCAGTGTTTCCATGGTAGGAAAGCTGCTGAGCTGCTGCCTGAGCCTTGGAGGAGGCAGGACCTCCCTCAGCTCAAGGCACAGCTCCTCAGCATCCAACTCAACAGAGCCTGAGGCTGAAAAATGGGGTTGTCCCAGAACAAATCAATCCTCTGGGAGCAGACAGCAGGAATTACTTATGTGCCTCAACTTCCAGGCAAATGTGATGTTTTACACAGGGGGAAATGGCAAAGAAAAGAGCTGCACCCAGGTAAAACCTCCTCCTGCCCCCGAGATCCTCATCACAGCAGCTCAGGGCTTGCAGTGACACACACCAGGCTCCTGACACTGAGCTGAAGGAAATCAGCTTAACCTCTAAAGAGCTCTGCAAAGGCACTGTTGAACCAATCCCCCTCCCAGCACTAAGGAGGCTTAGCCAGCTTCACATGGCATTCCTGGCTGACAGGTCAGATCCAGACCCAGTTTACATCTGCGTGGGATCCAGGCAGTTGTTTCTTTTCCTTTCCCCTTCTCTCTCTCCTGGCTTACTCAATGCTTCCTCCATTTCAGCTCAGACTTGCAGCAGCCTGGCATAGGCTGCAAAACTATTCAAGAAACTGCTTGGTTTAGATTATTTAATCTTTTTTTTTTTGCCCTTTCAAGAAAATACACTGCTTGGCCTTCTTGAAAGCTCCTGACAAAAGAATCACAAATTTGTGCCTGAATTTGACCCAAGCTTTTTCCTCCTAAGAACATTAAAGCTATAATCATTCCAAACAAATCAAAGCAGTGCACAATTCCAAGTGAAAGGGGCCATATGGCCAAGGCAGGGCCTGCCAAGTTAACTGCTTGTTTAAAACTTCCCGAGGTGAATGGGAACTGGTTGACCATATGGTCTATTATTTGCTAGTTAGGTTGTCTTGGATCACTCACACAACCCTCATGTTCTTCTTTCATGTAATTTCTGCTGTGTGAACTGAATTTATGGCTGTCTTTATGCAAGAGAGCCTCAATCATTCATTTGCCTGTTGTTATATAGAGAAGCAGATCATGGAATCACAGGATCCTGGAACAGTTTGGGTCGGAAGAGGACCTTAAAACTCATGCAGTTCCAGCTCCTGCCCTGGGCAGGGACACCTTCCACTAGAAGGTGCTTGGTTGGAGACAGGCAGTTGCTTTAGCCCCAGGATGAGCTGGAGGCAGCCCAGAGGGAACTCACCATGAAAGCCCTCTTCTCCTGGGCTGTCTGGAAGCGGCCGTGGCCAAATTTGGAAGTGGTGTCAATGAATTTGAGCTCGATGGCTTCATGAGCCCGGCGGCTTGTGTGCACCAGGAGGGACTGGGGAAGGAGAGTCACAACACATCAGGATTATCATTACAGAAAATCAGGACATCTGCTCTGCTGGAACAGTGTTGGAACAGCCTTTAAACAAATATCTCCACAAAACTCTGTGCTCTCAGAGCAGCACCCCGGTGCTCAGGTGGCAGGTGAAAGCTGCTCTTTCATTTCCTCACAACCCAAGGTTTCATTTCTGGGCCCCTGCACACTCCACAAACCATCTGCCTGCCAGTGGCCTCAGCACCACGCTCACGTGCCACGTGCCCTCTGCAACCCAGCATCGAGGACCTGAGCAATCCCCCTGCCCAGCATTTGCAGGACTCTCCACGTGGGGAATGTGCCCACCCGCCTGGCACTGGGGCCCCCTCACCTTCCGCAGGGTCAGCACACGCTTCTTGGTGCCCACCACGCAGCCCTTCAGCATGAGGAAGTCGTTGTTGACCTCCCCGTAGTGAGGGAAACCACCCTGTGGGGAGAGGCAGACAGGTTGGAGGGCAGGAGAGCAGGGTGGGAGCACACCTGTCCACAGGAGGCGTCTTCTAGGGAGGGAGAAGGCAGTGCCTGACAGTCCTTCCAGCTGGCAGCACTCTGCGCCCTTCGAGTCGCCTGCTGGGAATCACAGAATCCTGGAATGCTTTGGGTTGGAGGGACCTTAAAGATCATCCAGTTTCACCCCCTATCATGAGCAGGGACACCTTCCACTAGACCCCCAGAGCATGTCAGCCACACTGAGTTAGTTATCCCAGCTGGATTCACCAAATAAGAGCTGGGGAACCAGAACCTGCTTCCCTCGCTGGAGGGTGTGGGTGAACTGGGAGCAGAGCTGGCCAGACTCAAAAGTTAACAGCTTTTAATACCCAAAAGTGAATTTTTAAACCAAGTAACAAACATTTTTCTGTTAACTGTCAGATTTTTAATGTGATTTCTTCTTCCTTTTTTTTTTTTTTAAACCGAGTTCTCATTTCCCACCCAAGTTATCAGCCACAAGGGTCTACCAATGGGCCTGAAAAGACACTTCACATGGAAGATTTCCCATGTCCAAAACACAAGGAAAGGGCTCACTGCATTTCTTACAGTGAATTTCCTTCAAATCATTTCCTACACAGCTGTCTCCAAACAAGGAATTCCTTCCCTGGCTCAGATTCCTGAGCCAGAGCCAGTCACAGCCCTGTTACCCCTCAGCCCTTACCAGAGGTGTGATGGTCTTCTCCGTGATATCATAGTGGGTCGAAGCATTGTTCCTCACCACTTTGCCATCCTCCACGTGGATCCCGTGGCCAATGCGGTAAATCTGGGAACAGAGAGGCAAAGGAGGTGGGGACATCCCTGCTCCGGACACAATCACACACAGAGTCACGGGCTGGCCTGCTTTTCACCAAGCTGTGCCCTCGAGCAGAGAAAAAAGCACCAGGAAAGACACGGAGATCTCTCGGGAAACATCTGGGGAGCCTGGGGGGAGCTGAGGGCACGGTTTAAAGCAGGATGGAGACGTGCTGGGAGGCAGGAAGGTGTGTGGTGGTGGGCAGGAGCTCCCCAGGGCCGTACCTTCTTGTTGATCTCGGTGCGGTGGTGGTAGCCCTTCTGGCCGGCGCGGGCGATGGAGTAGCCCACGCGGGCCGGGTGCCAGGCCCCGATGCAGGCCACCTTCCGCAGCCCCTTGTGCGTCTTCCTGGGCAGCTTCTTGGTGTGCCAGCGGCTCGTCACCCCTGGGAATGGGAGGGAGGGAGAGGCTCAGCAGCCTGCAGGGAGCTGTCAGCACTGGGACAGGCCGGAGCACAGCTCTGCTCTCGCCTCCCAGGGCTCTGGTCAGACTGGGATGTGTTCCATGAGCACATACAGGAACACCCACACCCCTGCACATGTGGGGCTGGGGAGGAGTTCACAGAGCCAGAGAATCCCAGACTGGGATTGGAAGGGACCATAGAGATCACACAATTCCAGCCCCCTGCCATGGGCAGGGCCACCTTCCACTAATCCAGGTGCATTTATGTGCTGATGGTGCCTCTGAGCCTCCTGGGAGGACTCTGAGCAGAGCAGACAACATGGCCTTTAATGGCCTTAACCTCAGGGAAAATCTTTCCATCCTGGTCAACTCCTTTGTAGCTACACCAGGGGTGCCCCTGTTGCACTTCTCCCTTACTGGAACCCCTGAGATTAAGGAAACCAAGTTCTGCTACAACAGAACTGGATGTCAGGCTTGAGATCCAGAGGCTCTTTGTTACTCCCTGTGCAACAACTTGAGGAGTTCTCAGTGTGTTTAACACTCTCCTCCCCCCAAACTACCCCATGGGCAGTGTCATGTGAAGGCAGACCCAAACCCCGGGCAAGGCTCTCCCTGCTCTGTACCTTTCATGCCGTGGCCCTTGGTGACGCCGATGACATCGATCATCTCGTTCTGGCTGAAGACACTGTGCACAGAGATCTGCTTCTCCAGCCTCTCACGCACCCAGTCCACCTTCTCGGCCACGGTCCCCCCGTTCAGCTGGATCTCCATCACGTGGGCCTTCTTCTGCCGCAGCGGGAGCAGCTTCATCTGCACCACACTGGGATTTAGGGGCAAACCTTTCCCTCGCCCCCCAGGCACGAACATACAGGCATGGCTGAGTCATTCACTGCCTGTGAGGGGCACAGGGGGGAGCAGAGCAGCCCCTTCAACCCTTTCACATCAGCCAGAGCCCTGGGTCAGCAGGCCTTCATATCTGGGATCCCTCAGAGCCAGCTCCTTGTCCTTGAGCCCAACCACCCCATCTCCCAGTGCCAGGCAGGAGCTGGGGCACACCCTGTCTCCCAGAAGCACAGGGAGAGGTCAACACCATCCTGCCACAAGAGTTGAGCACAGGAGTAACAGCCATGGGAAAGGAGCCCAGCAGCAGAGCAGGGCTGGGGGATGGACACTGTGACCAGCCTGGAAGCAGCTCTGTGCTCCAAGTCTGAGCCAACACCTCTCCTTTGGTCCTGCTACCCCTCTGCTCTCCAGGCTTGGCAGCTATTTCTAATTCCCACCAAGAGCTGCCTCCAATCTCTCCCAGTCCCAGCTCCCTGTGCAGACCCTTTGCCAAACCACCCCAGTGGGACACTGAGGGTCCATACCAGCCTCGAGTGAAGCCTTGAGCCAGCTTAGCTCTCCCCCAGACTCCAAATCACCCATTAACTCGAGGGATCAGCATGAAAATGGGACCTTGTGTATCCAGCAATCAGCATCTGGCAAAGCTGTGCCTGCCCGTGGGGTTATTTTTGCCCAAAACATTTGACACCAGTTGCTAATTTGAGGTGATCATGGGGCCTGAGGGCCCTTGCTGACACAGGCTCAGCACCTGCCCAGGCTCTGCCCTCCTCCTGCTCTCCTCCATGGGTGTAGGGGGTCCCCAGAGTGCCCAAACCACATCTCCCGAGGCAAACTTGGAGCAGGGAGCTCTGCTGAGCCTGGCTCAAGGGGGCAGGGAGGTCAGGAGGCAGCTGGAAAGCTCAGCCAGCACCTCCCATTGCCTGCACACCCCATCTCACACCCTCTGCCCACTCAGTCTGCTGTGACCCCACCAAACTCCCCCCAATCCTATCTCCAGGCCCTCACCACGCTCCAGAGCTGAGGAAGACCCTGAGCCCCACCTTGCCCTCTCCAGGGGAAGGCCCTGACCTGTGTGTGCATAATGACACGGATGACCTTGCAGTACTTCTTCATCGCTGCAAAATCCTTCTCCAGCTGCCTCTTCCCAGCCTCATCCTGCCATTTCTTGCAGTACTTGGTGAACGCCTTCTTCTTGCTCTTGTGCCTACGACAGCAGCGTTTTAACACCCAGCAGAGCTGATGAAGGGCTCGTGCACCCCAAGACAGCGCCGAGGGGGCACAGCTCACCTTGCCAGGCACCTCCTTGGAGCCACAGGCTACCTGTGGGTCCCTGAAGCTCACCTGAGCAGCAGGGCCTTGAGGTGGGAAGAGGGAAGGGGCTAATGAGCTGTGAAAGGGGCTCATCCAAGGGGAACTCAGACCTCTCTGCATGAGGAATCCAGTTGTCTCCCACTGACTGGCTCAGTGCCAGCAAAATACAGGCACAAAATCAGAGAGGGGAGGAAACAGGGATCAGGGGCTTGTGGTGGGTGGGTCTCCATGGCACTGTCACAGGAGATTCCTACAGCTAGGAGATCACCAAACAGCCAGGCACTTCCCTGGAGGCACAAGGTGCCTCTGAGTACCTGAACCCCACCTGACTGTCAGGGGCTTTGGGATGGGGAGAGGAAAGTGAAGGGGCCATGAAAAGGGCTGACAGGAGAAAACAGGGATCAGAGGCATGTGGTGGGTGGGTCTCCATGGCACTCTTACAGGAGACAATTCCCACAGCAAGAAAATTCATGTTTCCATTTTCCTCTCTGCTGGGGGAGTGATTTGGGGTGTTGGTGTTTATGAGGGCCAGGGGTCACATTCTGCCTTAACTTCCCCTGACAAATCTGGTTCTGCTCCATTTGCTGCCTCAGCTCAAGCATCCCAGTTAACTGGGGAGGAGATGAGCCCAACCTACACGAGGGAAAAGGAACCTGCCACATGATATTGTGGAGAGAGCTAACTTGGTCTGACTACTAGAATAAATTTACATACGCATATGCTGATCCCCAGCATCAAGCTGTCTGCAGTGTCTCTGTGCATGACTAAATAAGCAGCAGTTTCACTCCACCAGGAGCTGAGCCTGTGGAAACCCTGAAAGGGACCCCTCCCATGCAGGCCCCCAGGAACACCCCAAGTCTGGGAATCCCAGGATCGCTGAGGTTGGAAAAGCCCTTCAAGACCATCGAGTCCAACCTGTGCCTGACCCCCAGCTCGTCCCCCAGCCCAGAGCACTGAGTGCCACATCCAGTCGTTCCAGGGGCGGGGACTCCAACCCCTCCCTTCCCGTGTGGAGTGACCCTTGCTGGGAGCACGTACCAGTTCTTGTAGAAGCGCCGCCGGCACTCGTCGCTGATGTGCTCAGCAAAGACAGTCTTGAAGTTCCTCAGGCCCTTGGGGGTTTCGATGTAGCCCACCACCCCCACCACCACCATCGGGGGCGTCTCGATGATGGTCACGGCCTCCACCTCCTCCCGCTTGGAGACCTCTGCAAGGCAGCCAAGGGAAGTGGTGCTCAGCACCATCTGGGACCAGGTCACTCCCCTGGGGATCCGTGGGCAGGCTGTCACGGCCAGCACTGGGGCAGAGGTGGTGTTTGCTCCCACAGCCAGTCCCAGCCTTCCCATCTCCCAGACCACCCCTCGCCATCCCAGTGTGGGCATTCCCAGGACTCCCCCCACCTACTCAGCTCACGCTGAGGTGGCCTTTGACCACCCAAGGTTTGGATATGCAGGACATAACCTGGAAGCTGTGATCCCCACCACCCCTTTCCCAGGAGATTCCCACCCACAGGGGTTCCCTCGATGCCCTCCTGGCTGTGGCTCCAGCCAAGCCTTACTGAGCCCAGGCCTGTGCACCTCCCGCACAGTGTGTGTCATCCCAGCCTTGTAGCCCAGGAAAGCTGTCAGGTGCACTGGTTTGCTGGGATCATCCTTGGGCCACGCCTTCACCTTCCCGCGGTGCCGGCGGCTCCTCTTGTGCGGGAGGAAGCCCAGGTGGCCGTGCCTGGGAGCAGAGAACTTGCGGTGGGACTGCCAGAGAAGAACGGCAAAGGTCAGCTCCCCCCTCGGGTCCCAAAATATGGGACAATGGGAAAAACAACAAAACCCCAATGGCAAGTCTCCCCTTTAAAAGTGGGAATGCTGAAGGGATTCTGGGCTCTTCCTTGATTCCAGCACAAGAACTCATAACAGGATGGGACTTTGTTCAAGCTTCCATCACGTGCATGGAAGGATTTCATAGAATTGTGGAATGGTTTGGGTTGGAAGGGACATTAAAGCTCACCCAGTTCCAACCCTGACTCCTTCCACTGGACCAGGCTGCTCCAAGCCCTGTCCAGCCTGGCCTTGGACATTTCCAGGGATCCAGGGGCAGCCACAGCTTCTCTGAGCAACCTGAGCCAGGGCTTCACTACTGTCACAGGGAAGAATTTCTTCCCAATATCTAACCTAAAGCTACTCTCAATCTGAATTTGCTAATTTTCTGGACAAATTCTGCCAATTAAATAAAAAAACTTAATACAATCTCTGTCCTTCGGCTTTGCTCGAGGACTCTGAAGAAGAAATATATTGCTTCCTAGGCCTATCCTTCTGTGCCTTTAATTAAAATTACTTATTTTGTGTACTGCAGCAACAAAAGGGCCTGCCTGGAATTCCTGGGCTTCATGTCACGAAGGCAAATGGCACCAAACAAGCACAGCCAAGGATTAGAAAAAAATGGGAAAGGATGCCCAAAGGAATTGGTAACAGGAACACGTACAGGTTCAAAATGTGCCATGAAAAACAAATTAGAAGAAACAAATCTATAAACCCCAATCACAAGGTCATGCAGAGAGAAAGCAGCGTGGACAAGTTCTCACACAACTGCTTTCAGGGCAGGGAACTGGGGGTCAGCCCAAGCAGCAAAGGGTTAGTCCTGCGCCCACTGCAGCTCCCTCCTTGCTAAGATCAGTCCCAGCACCCGGCTGCGCTTTCTACCAAGCTTGTTTTGCAGCCTGAGTGGAACCACCGGGAGTTTGACCCCATTCCAGCAGCACTTCCATGAGCAAAACCCAGCCCTGCTCTGCACACAAGCGACAGCAGCAGAGCTGCACCGACCATGGGACGTCTTCAGCCCGGGGCAGCGGCAGAAAGAGGCTGTCACTAAGTGCCTCCCCAGATTAATACTTAAGATGGTTATCGGTCTGAAGACACAAATTTAGCCGCTCGCTTCACCCGCTGCGATATTCATTTCATTCCTGGCCAAGCTGGCAGGTTGGACATGACAGTTGTGGAGTGATAAAGGTCAGTTGCTGCTGTCTCACTTTACACGTCTCCCTCCTGAACAACCTGAGCGAGAATGGCAGGAATTAGGCCAGTTTCCTCCCGGGTACCTCACCCACAGCTGTGAACACCTGCTCCAGGCACCCCCAGCTCGGACTGAAAATCCCTCCATCAGCCCAGGCAAGGAAGGCTTTGTGATTCTGACTGGAGAAGTGATTGAGGCAACAGAGCTTGGAATCACAGATTGGTTTGAGTTGGAAGGAACCTTAAAGATCATCTCATTCCACCCCCTGCCACGGCCAGGGACACCTTCCACCAGCCCAGGTTGCTCCAACCTGGCCTTGGACACTTCCAGGGATCCAGGGGCAGCCACAGCTTCTCTGGGCAACCTGTGCCAGGGCCTCCCCGCCTTCACAGGGAAGAATTTCGGGACACGCTGCAGTCCCTTCGCAGGCGGCCCATCCCGGGATCCCGTGAGGCAGGAGGGACACAGGGACTACAGCTCCCAGCCTGCCCCGGGGCCGCCGCCATCTCCCCGCGCTCCCGCCCCCTCAGGGGCCGCCGCCATTTTTCCGCCCCCCCGCGCTCTCCGCCGCCTCAGGCGCCGCCGCCATCTTCTCCCGTTCCCGCTGCCCCCGCTGCCGCCGCCGCGATGCCGGAGGACCACGACTGGGAGGCGTACAAGGTGCCGCCGACCCGCACCCCCGTCGTCGAGAGCACCTCGCCGGTGCCCAACCCCGTCCCCTTCTTGCAGACCTTCCTCGGCTATGTCATTGACGCGCCCGTCACCTTCGTCCGAGGTACCGGCGAGGCGGGATAGCCCCCCGCGGGAGCTGGGCCGCGACGTGGGGACGGGCACACCGGGACGGGCACACCGGGGCACAGGCGTGAGGGCACGGGCACCGGGACAGGGCGTGGAGGGACCCACAAGGGCACGGGGACACTGGCACAGACAGTAACACAGCACGGGCAGAGGGACAGGGACAGCACCGGGGACACAGCACGGACACTGGCATGGATGGACTCAGGGGCATGGGACACAGCATGGACAGAGGGACAGACACAGGGACAGGGTACACAGCATGGATACTGGGACACAGACACGGGACACAGCATGGACACTGGTAAAGATGCAGGGGCATGGGGACACTGACAGGACCACAGGATGGACAGGACAGACACAGGGACATAGGACACAGCACAGATGAGGGATGCACAGGAGGGCACATGAGCTGGATGCAGATATGAATCTGCTGTGCCCAGTAAGGTGGCACTGGGCTGGGGTGGGTCCTGGGGCTGTGCTGCCCCTCAGAATCTGGGGCTGGGGTGTCTGACCAGGCTGTCCCCCCAGAGTGGATCGAGCGGCAGCAAGCCAAGAACAAGTTCTACTACTACCACCAGAAGTTCCGCCGTGTGCCCGACCTGAGCGAGTGCCTGGAGGGCGACTACCTGTGCTTCTTCGAGGCCGAGGCTCAGTGGAGGAGGGACAGGTACGGCTGTCCCTGGGCTGTCCCCAGGCGAGGTCACAGCTCTGGGCACTCAGCCCTGGCAGCTGCAGCATCTCCTGGCCACCCCATTATACATTACCCACCTCTCAGTCCTGCTATCCATGGGCAAAGTGGCATTAGGGACCATGATCCTTAAAAACCCAGTGCTGACATTCCACTGGGTATCCTCACCTCTTGGTTCAACTTTTCTGTCGTCTCTTGGCTGCTGTTACACTCATTGTCACCTTTCCTGCAGGATGGTTGATCAGGAAATTGTGGAGATAGTCCGGGAAAGGCTGGGTGCGTGCAGGCAGAGGGAAGGACCCAACCAGTTCCAGAACTGTGCCAAGGAGATGGAGCTGCTGAAACAGGTCACCAAGGCCTACCAGGACAGATGTGAGTATGGGAACAAGCACACAGGGAACAGGGGTCTGAAACCCAGGGTTTCACACATCCCAGACTTCACATGGAACACAGGCTTATGGGAGGCACTGCTCAGACATTTCCTGTCTTTCTAGACGGTGACCTGGGTTTCCATGGAAATGCACGGACGTGTCTGATGAAGCAGAAGCACAGGATGATGGAGGAGAGGAAAGCAGCACAAGCAAAGGAGTCTGAGTAGAGCTGGAACGGTTCCCTCCCGCTCCACGGTGCTGGTACCCAAGTGCATGTGGCATCCTTGACCTCCGGTGCCTCCACAATAAATGTGCAGCCCAGGCATCTGTACAATCGGGATCTGGATTCATTCTTTGAAGAGCTCTTGCAAAGCCCTAAACTCAGGCACCCCAGGCTGCCAGAACTGGGATTTGCCCTCTGGACCTCTCCCTCTCCTCCACGAGCCACCAGAATCACTCTGTGCTGCTCTGGCAGCCCTGTTGAGAATTCCCTCGGTCTGGCTAAAGATGATGTGCCCCCTGGAAGTGTCCAAGGCCAGGCTGGACGGGGCTTGGAGCCACCTGGGCCAGTGGAAGGTGTCCCTGCCCATGGCAGGGGGTGAATGGGATGAGCTTTCAGGTCCTTCCCAACCCAAACCATTTTATGATTTACCACACCTGCCCCGTGCAGCGACCCCCAATCATGCCAACCACAATTCCTTGTTCACTCATCGCTTTATTCTTGTACAAAACCCACTTAAGTCGTGGCCACAGCAGCTGCCTGGGTCCTCTGCACCGACACTCTCGTGTGGGTCTTGGCCAGATGATCAGTGAACTCCTGCAGAAAGTACATGGACAGTGGTTAATTTCCTTGATCCACTCTCAGAGGTTCCTCAGCACCACTTCCCACCCCTTAAGCCCCTGCACCAGGTGTGTATGTGGGGCTGGGGTACCTCAACTTATCTAACATTCCAAAGCTTTACTCTTCTTTGTCCAGGGAATCCCATTTTCAATTATTACTCAAAACTAAGATGCTTAAAAATCACTTTACCTGGCGGTCAGCCCAGACTTAAACCATTACCTGTCTTATTAGAACTCCCCATTTTTTGGGTACACGAACCTGAGTTTTAGGGGCAGGAAGGGTAAGATTTGAGCTGCAAGTTGCCAAAATGCTCTTACCTGGTAAGGAGACTTGGTGAAGACAGTCTCTTTCCAGAGGTCAGGAGTCAGGTAACTGTAGGTTTTGGAGATGGCATCGAAGGTGGCTTTGGCTGCAGAGAGATGTCACATACGGCCTGTCACTGCTGCAGACCCTGCTCACCAGCCCCACCCACAGCTCCCAAAACACCCCACGGCTCCAAAAATGTAGGATTTTGCAAGGACAGAGAAGACCACGGCCGAGGTCTCTCTGGTGAACACACAAAACTCAGTTTCTCTCTCTCTCCAGTTACGACAATTACACTACGGCACACAAGTGCAATCGCGCAGATTGGGAGATGAGTCGGGACCAGCACAGGATAAACCCCCCGCTTTCTGTAACTGTACAGAACCCAAGGATCACCCACAGCAGGGCTAACCTGCCCTGTCAGCAGAAGCCTTGGCTTCTGCTTCCCTGCTGGCAGTTGTTATTAACATTAAAAATAAAGCAGAAAGGTGGGGTTTGTGTCCCTGCCAGGGACAGGAACAGCCCCGAGCTCGGAGTGACCCCACGCTCACCGAAGTTGCCCAGGGTGGCGGTGCAGCCCCGTGCCGAGGTGTAGCAGTCGTCAATCCCAGCCATCATCAGCAGCTTCTTGGGCACGGGGGCGGACACGATGCCAGTGCCGCGTGGAGCCGGGATCAGGCGCACCAGGACGGAGCCGCAGCGCCCGGTGACCTGCAGGGACACGGCGGGTCAGGCTCCTGGACACCCCCGGCACAGCCCCCAGAGCTGCAGCCCGGCCGGAGCCTCACCTTGCAGGGCACCGTGTGCGGTTTGCCGATCTTGTTGCCCCAGTAGCCGCGGCGCACGGGCACGATGGACAGCTTGGCCAGGATGATGGCCCCCCGGATGGCCGTGGCCACCTCCTTGGAGCACTTCACACCCAGCCCCACGTGCCCGTTGTAGTCCCCGATAGCCACAAACGCCTGCGTTGGAAGAGAAGGTTTGATGGCAGCTGTGCAGGAGCTCCCTCAGCACAGCACAGTCCGCTGGGATTCCAAGGATAACCCATGGGTGTGCTCAGCAGGAACTCCCAGCTCACTACCAAACACTGATCGCCAGAGCTCACGCTCCTGAAAGCCGTTTTTCCCCTCAGAGCTCATCCTTCAGTCAAAACCAGCCCAGGCTGAAGAACTGGGATTCCATTCCCTGCAGCAGCCTCACACTGGGCAGAAATCCTAATAATTTCCAAAATGTGTTCCCTCTTTACATCCAAAACTTCTCCTGAAAAGCCAGTGCTGCTGTGCAAGTGTAACCTAATTTTGCAGGCTTGGAATAGTTTGGTTGAAGGGACCTTTAAAGATGCTACAGCCCCACTTTTGGGACAGTGCTGCTTCAAGGAATATCTGCACATATCTCTGAAGCTGTAAAATTAATACACTTTGTAAGTTAATAACAGCTCTTGTAACCAAGTATTTACTAGATGCTACAGAAAATGGGATTTGGAGCGATTAAAATGACACCATTAATGCAGGAAAGAGCAGAGGGGAGGTTTCCCTGGGAGGAAGCAGAGGAGCAGGGTTACCTTGAAGCGGGTGCGCTGCCCAGCACGGGTCTGTTTCTGCACAGGCATGATCTTGAGCACCTCATCCTTCAGGGACGAGCCCAGGAAGAAATCGATGATCTCCGACTCCTGCGAGAGTCAGGCACTGAGCACACGGGAATCATGGAATCCTCGAGAGCTCTGGGTTGGGAGGAACCTGAAAACTCTCTCATTCCACCCCTGCCATGGGTAGGGACACTTTGACTATCCCAGGTTGTTCCAAGCCCTGTCCAGCCTGGCCTTAGACACTTCCAGGGATGGGGCAGCCACAGCTTCTCTGGGCAACCTGTGCCAGGGCCTCCCCAACCTCACAGCCAAGAATTTCTTCCCAATATCCCACCTAACCCTGCCCTCTGGCAGTGGGAAGCCATTCCCCTTGTCCTGTCCCTCCATCCCTTGTCCCCAGTCCCTCTCCAGCTCTCCTGGAGCCCCTTTAGGCCCTGGAATGGACTTTCAGGTCTCCCTGGGGCCTTCTCTTCTCCAGGTGAGTCCCCCCAGCTGTCCCAGCCTGAATCCCGCCCTCGGAGCATCTCCATGACCCATCATTTCCACATCCACAGCAACTCACCTTGATGGGAAGCGAGAAGAGATAAATCTCCTCAAGAGACTTGATCTTCATATCCTTGACCAGGCGGCCGAGTTTGGTGACAGGAATCCACTGCCACAGAAATCCACGGACAGTGAATCACCAGGTGCCATCACCCGCCATCCTCGGGGGCGGCAGCACCGGCGCGGCCCCAGGACTCACCTCCTTGTCCTCGGCTTTGCCCCCGCGGGCCCCGCGGCCTCGGCCCCGGCCCCTCCCGCGGCCGCGCCCGCGGCCCCGCAGCCCCGTCCCGAATCCACCGCGGAAGCCCCCGCGGGCCGCTCCCGGTCCTCCCGCAGCACCGGCGTCGTCCGCCATTTGCTGGAAGAGAGCGAGGCGTCAGGCGGGCCCCGGGGGCGCGGATGGCCCCGGATGGGCCCCGATGGCCGCGGATGGCCCGGGCCGCTCCCGCCGCCATCACCCCGGCCCTTACGTGTTGTCTCAGTGTAGAAGGCCGCGCGGCCGCCCCGCCTGCGATTTATACCGCGCGGGGTCTCGCGAGAGCACAGCCCGCGACCTGAATAAAGAACACCCCACGCGGCAAATCAGCGGCTCGCGGCTGGTTATACAGGGTGCGGGGCCGGCGCGTGCGCGGCTCCCCGTATATAAGGGCGCGCACGCTCGTGGCGCTCATTGCGTGGCGGGCCTGGGGCAGGTGAGGGAGGGAGCGCGGGGAGTGCCTTCAGGGGCTCCTTGGGCCTTTATACAGCGCTCCGGGAGGGCTCCTTTGGTTGGGTGAGACCGGGTGGGGTGTGCAGAGCGGCGGGGAAGGCGCTCTGGCGTTCCGCGGTAGGGCCCGGCGCGGTCTGAAAGTCACTCTGGGTCTGCCGTGGCCCCGGGTGAGATAACAGCGCCCACAGCATCGGGAACATTAAGCTTATTGCCCACGGCCGTGTGTGGGGAGTAAAACCCATGTTCCCATAAGCCCTGTGCTGTGGGGCTCCAGGAGGGCCGGCGTTGGGACCGCTGTTTAAACGCTTTCCTTCCTTCCCAGGTGCACAGTGTGGCCAGGGCGGTCCCTGCCCCGCGGGGTCCTTGCGAAGCACGGGGAGACTGCGATGGACGGCGACACAGGGGCCGCAGCTGGAAAGGCTTCACTTGTGGACTTTATTGCACAATAAAAGATTTAATTGCCTAAAAACCTGAGCGTCAGATCTGCACTCATTGTCCCATCGTTCGCAAACCTCGCTTCCGCCTGTGGGGGGACCTGGGAAGTGGCTTCCTTGGGGCGGGGAGGGAATGCCGTGCTGAAGAGCTCTGGGAATGGCGCGGGGGCCGGACCGGGCTGTCCCGAGGGATCGGGATCAGGACCTGGAGCTCTGGTCCCGCCTCCCCGTGCCCACAACAAAGATGGCGCTGGCGGCGTCCCCTCCCTACGTCACCGCGCGCCGGAAGCGGCGCTCCGGGGCAGCCGGAAGCACGTGGAGCGCGGCCATGGCGGACACGGCCGCGGATCCCGTGCGCTTCAAGAGCAAGTGAGGGCCGGGATGGGGGCTGTGAGGGTCGGGATGGGGGCTGAGAGGGTCGCGATGGGGGCTGAGAGGGCCGCGATGGGCGTCAAAGCGCGACTGAGGGGCCGCCGGGCTGGTCTGCGCCGCCGCCGCTGTCCCGGTGTAACGGGGCCGCTCCGTTCCCGTCTCTTTCCCTTCCAGCTACGCCGTGTCGCGGAGGATCGAGCCGTTCTACAAGGGAGGGCGAATCCAGGTAATCCCGGCTCCGGGGGGTCTGGGAGTGCCGCGGGTCCCTGGCTCTGTAACTTTGCCGCCTCTCGCCCAGATCAGCCGCGATGGGAGGTTCATGTTCTGCCCCTGCGGGAGCAAAGTGAACGTGCTCGATGTGGAGAGCGGAGCGCTCCTGCACAGCCTGCAGCAGGTGAGGGGCTCCACTGTGGGTGTGAAGCCCCCGGGAATGAGGAGGGTGGGGACGGTCCCGAACGCAGGCGGGCGGGTGGGTTTGGGGTCGTCCCGGGGCTGTGCTCGGTGTCAGAGGGGAGCTCTGAGCCCCGGGGATGGTTGAACTGTGCGATTTCCCTTCCCAGGAGGAGGAGGAGGATGTCACTGCCTTTGTGCTCAGCCCCGATGACGAGGTGGGTTTGGAGCAGAAGGTTATTTCGGGTGGATCAGGGGGCTGGGCTGGGCTGGGCTGACTCAGGGGGCGTTGGGACAACACTCCAGGAACACGGGGGGATTTGGGGGAGCCTGGGGTTGGCCTCGATGATCCCTGTGGGTGTCTTCCAGATTCCCTGATTCTATTCCACGACCTCTGTGCTTCCAGAGGTGCCCACAGGGGCTCCTCAGGCCCTTCCCTGTGTCCCCTGCTGGGGGTGACTGGGACATGCCGGGAGCCTGAGCTGTGGCCCCTGCCCTGGCTGTGCCCTGGCAGGAATTCCAGCCCAAACTATCCCTGGTCGTGTCCCTGTGCCCGGGGTGTGTGCAGGGATGGCACTCCAGCCCCCTGCAGCCCTGAGGGTGTCCCTGCTGCCCTGAGGGTGTCCCTGCTGCCCTGAGGGTGCCCCTGTGCCGTTGCAGGTGCTGCTGACGAGCTCCCGGGCGCTGCTGCTGCGGGTGTGGGTGTGGCGGGAGCCGCGCTGTGCCCGCGCCTGGCGGGCCCTGCACCCCCTGCCCGTGGCCACCATGGCCTGCGACCCCACGGCCACCCTGCTGGCCACAGGTACGGGGGATGGGGGGGATGGGGGGCCCTTGGGCTCCAGAATAACCTCCCTGAGCTGGACACAGCGACCGGCATCTGCACTGCCTCCAGCTCGGGGCAGGACCAGGAGCTGCTGGAGAGGGTCCAGGGGAGGCCACAAAGGGGATCTGGGGTCTGGAGCATCTCCCATGAGGAGATGGTTAATGCCTGGTTAGTGTGGAGGAGAGGAGGCTGAGAGGGGATCCCATCAATCCATACAAATGTCTCCAAGGGGGGTCAGAGGATGGTGCCAGACTCTGCTCAGTGGTGCCAGTGACAGGACGAGGAGCAATGGCCACAAACTAAAACACGAGTTCCACCTCAGCAGGAGGAAAACTCCTCTCCCTGGAACAGCTGCCCAGGGGGGCCGTGGAGTCTCCCTCTCTGCAGACATTCCAGCCCCACCTGGACAGTCCCTGTGTCACCTGCTGCAGGTGACCCTGCCTGGGCAGGGGGTTGGCCTGGGTGATGCCCAGAGCTCCCTTCCAACCCCAGCTACTCTGGGATTCTGTTTTAGTTGGAAATGATACTGTGACAACGGGGAATCCTTTCAGTGCTCTGTCCAAAACACACATAATAAAGTGCTGATCAGGCATCTCTGAGGCAGAGCAGTGGAGCTTTCCTGGTTGGCACAGGGGTGTCTGAAGATGGAGGAGCTCAGGCATGACCTGTCAGCTCCCTGTACCCCACTCTGACTGAGTGTGAGGTGCTCCAGGGGCGTCTCTTGCCGTGGGTTGTCCTCACCGGGTTCCTTTTCCTTTCTCTTTCCTTTGCAACCCCTGAAGCTTTGCAGATGTGTTGGACTCCTGCATCTTCCATGGCTCATTCCCTGTGTCCTTCCTTCCCCAGGTGGCTGTGACAGCACCATTAAGGTCTGGGATCTGGTCAAACACTACTGCACACACAACCTGAAAGGCTCTTCTGGAGTGGTACAGTAAGGATGAGCTGTGTCTGTCAGTCCCTGCCATTCCTGGGGTGCTGGGATTGACCTGGAATATCCTCAGTTGATGGAATAGGAAGGCCCACTCCAAGCAGGTTCTGGGCTCTTCTTCCTGGTTTTTGGGAGCAGGGCTATGACTGTCTCTAGCCCAGCTTGGTCAAGAGTAAGCAAAATCTCCTGTAAATCCGTGTCAGTTGATCTCTCATGGAATCCTGGAATGGTTTGGGTTGGAATGGACCTTAAAGTTCATCCCATTCCACCCCCTGCCATGGGCAGTGACCCCTTCCAGTAGCCCAGGTTGCTCCCAGCCCATCCAGCCTGGCCTGTTGAGCTGTGTAAATGTGTGTTGATGTAGGAGCTGGGCCAAGGCCAGCACTGCAGGTGCTTCACTCCTGTCCTGTTCCTCTCCCCCTGCCCAGCCTGGTCGAGTTCCACCCCGACATCTCCCGCCTGCAGCTCTTCTCCTCCTCCATGGACTACAAAATCCGCATCTGGGACCTGAATTCCAGCAGATGTGTGGCTGTGCTGGATGGGCACTTCAGTGCTGTCACCTCGCTGGCCTTTGCAGATGGAAACACCCTCCTGAGGTACCACCTGGGCACAGGGGTTTGGCCTCTGTCCTGTTCACCTCCTGCCAGGGCTGGCTGATTCCAGAGGGTCTGGGGGAAGGTGACTGAGGGTCTTGGCACCTGTAGAATGGAATCTTGGAATGGCTTGGGTTGGAAGGGACCTTAAAGCCCATCCAGTCCCAGCCCCTGCCATGGGCAGAGACACCTCCCACTGTCCAAGCCCCGTCCAGCCTGGCCTGTGTTTCTGGCACAGGGAATGCTGGTGCTCTTTCCCATGGCCTCTCCAGGGAGGTGTTGAACCCCCCAGTGCCAGATTGGCACATGGATTTAGCACTGAAACCCCTTTTCCTTTGCAGCTCTGGCCGTGATAAGATCTGCATGGTGTGGGACCTGGAGAGCAGGGAGAGCAAACGAACCATCCCCGTCTACGAGGTGAAACTGGGGGTTCATTTACTCCTTTGGGATCCTTTTGGAGTTCCCAGGTCCCACAGGAGCTCTCTGTGTGTTATGAAATGGGGTTTCTTTTGGCCAGCCCTGGTTCTGTGACTCTCTGACCCTTGCAGACCGTGGAGGCCGCTGTGCTGTTGCCTGAGAAGGGGGATTTCTCCCAGCTGGGTGTGAAGAAACAAGGGCTGCACTTTGTCACAGCTGGCAGCAAAGGTGAGGGAGTGCCACTGCCACGTCTGGGGGGCTGTGATTGCTGTTGTTCCTGGGATGGGAGTTCTCTGCATGGCAGAAGCTTGGGCTGGAGCAGCAGAGCCTGCTGCCGAGTCCCTGGGGCAGCTGGGGGTGAGCAGGACGGCTCAGGCGTGCTCTGAAACGTTTGATGCTCAGGTGCCTTCATCAACATAGAAATATATCTTCAAATCTATAAATATATATTAATATATTTCCAAACTGCAGTGAAGTTTGGACTGAAGAAGCAAAGCCCTTCTCGTGGCTCTTGGTGCCACCGCAGCTGGGTCCCCGCCCCGTCCCGCCTTGGCACCGCGCGGCTTCTCCCGCGGGCAGCGCCAGGGCTCGGTCCCATCCCTTGGGCAGCCGCTGTGTGAGGCTGGCTGTGACAGGGGATGCATCCCGTGGCTTTTCCAGGTGTCCTGAGGGTGTGGGAGGCGGCCAGTGCGTGCTGTGTGTACAGCCAGCCCGTGCCCTTCGAGCCGCGGGAGGAGCCGAGCGAGCGCAGCCTGTGCCAGTGCCTGGCGGTGCCCGCGCGGGGCGAGCTCGTCACCGTGTCCCTGGAGCACAACGTGCTGTTCTACGAGGCACAGACCCTCCAGCTCCGCAAGCAGGTGACAGCCACGGCCTTCTCTGTTCTTTATCCGTGACGTGGGATCAGCTCTGCTCCCGGGAAAAGCTCTGTCCCTCGTCCCCGGCCTGTTCGGGAATTGCTCCCGGTGCCAGAGCAGAAATGTCACTGCCGGGGGTGTTGGGGGGAATTTTTCACCAACATAAGAACCAGAAATGAGAACAGGCCCAGCCAGAAATCCCTCCTGTGCTCCAGCCTGTGTGTAAAAGAGATCCTTACACCCAGCATTAAATGGGAAATCCCAGCACTGCAGCTTTTCCCTGCTCGACTGTTCCCATTGCAGCTCGCTGGGTACAACGAGGAGGTTCTGGATGTGAAGTTCCTGGGCCCTGGTGACTCCCACATTGCTGTGGCCACCAACAGCCCCCAGCTGAAGGTGTTTGAGTTGGCAACGTCCCACTGCCAGATCCTCTACGGCCACACAGGTGGGTGCTGGCAGGGAGCGGGGCGGGGGTTCCTTTGTCCAGCCTCTCTTGGAGCTCTTGTGAAGGCTGGAGCCCTTGAGTTGTGTCTGGAGCAGCATCACAGCAGGTCTGGGAGCTGTGTGGAGAAAGGATATATCCCATTCTCCCTATCCCTGGCAGTGGCATCAGTTCCATTTGGAGCTGAAGGGCTGTGAGTGACACTCTCTCCACAGGGATTGGGAATGTCGTGTCCCAGACCCATCCCCAGCACAGTGGGCTCATTTGGACATTCCTGTTGCCCCATTTCAGTATTTCTGTGCATCCACCTGTTTTCTCTCCTTCTGTTTAGAAACAATCATGGCTTTGGATGTCTTCAGAAAAGGCCTGATGTTCGTCACCTGTGCCAAGGTGTGTCACTGCCCTCCATTTAATGCAGCTCTTCACTTTGATCATCATCACATGATCTTCATGGCCAAAACTGTCCCACTTTTAACACTCCAGAAAGGGCCTTTTATTCATACAGTTCCTGTCTGCTGCATCCCCCAAAGATGAGGTTCTTCATTATCCCTTTCTGATGTTGTCCCTGGGAAATCAATCGTATTTATTAGCCTGAAGGAGATGCTTCCTTCTCCAGGCAGCTCAGTCTGGAATTAGAGATCAGAGAGGTTGTTAGTGTGGGACTGATGGGAGCTTCTGTGCTGGAAGAAAAGGTGCCAACTGCCCTGATACTCCCAAAAATAAACCTCTGATAGACCCAAAAACAGATCTCCACTCTGGAACCCCCTGCTGGAGGTTTGTCCTGCCTGGCTGTGTGTCCTCACCTGCTCTGGCAAAGGTTCAAGCTGCGAAGCTGGGGACCAGTCAGGCTGGGGTGAAAGCCCAGGGAGCTGATCTGTTGTCAGAAAACCCAGCAGTGTCTGTGCTCTCCCCCACAGGATAGGAGCATCCGTGTGTGGAGGATGGGCAAGGCTGGCAGGGTGGTGTGTGTGGCTCAGGGGCTGGGCCATGCCCACGGCGTGGGCGCTGTCGCCTGCTCCAGGTAACGGCTGTGCCTCAGATCTGACCCGGGTCCTGCTCATGGAGGGAAAGGGCCTTTTCTCCCCTGCAGGGGAAGCCACTGATTTTCCTCCTTGATGTTTTTTGCTCCTCTCAGACTGAAGGAAAGCTTTGTAGTAACCAGCAGCCAGGACTGCACCATCAAGATCTGGAATATCCCGGAATCCCTCTCTTCCAAAGCAAAAGCAGCCTCCATCTCCAGTCCAGAGACCCTCCATGCCAGAGTGACTGAGAGGGGCCACAACAAGGTCAGGCTCCCCCTGAGCTCAGAAGGTGCCTTTGGCACTCAGATCCCCCTGTGTCATTCCCCCGGGGCAGAGGCTGAAGTGCTCTGTGCCCCCAGGACATCAACAGCGTGGCAGTGTCCCCCAACGACAAGCTGCTGGCCACGGGCTCCCAGGACCGGCTGGCCAAGCTGTGGTCCTGCTCCGACTGCTCCTTGCTGGGCGTGTTCTCGGGGCACAGGAGGGGGATCTGGTGCGTGCAGTTCTCCCCCGTGGATCAGGTCCTGGCCACCTCCTCGGCAGACGGGACCCTGAAGCTCTGGGGCCTTCGGGACTTCAGCTGCCTGAAGGTGAGGGGACCTCCTGGCCCTGCTCCAGGCAAAGCCCTGGGCTTGATCCTTCGGAAACTGAGCTGCCTTTCTGCTTTCCAGACCTTTGAAGGCCACGATGCCTCCGTGCTGAAGATCATCTTTGTGAGCCGAGGGGCCCAACTGCTCAGCAGGTTTGTGCCCATCCCAGGGCAGGGAGACCCACAGGAGACCCACAGCTGATCAGAAGGGAATCTCTTGGCTGGAAAGGCTGGAATGTCCTTGGAAAGACTGATGGGAAGGGGCCATATTTAGGCCAAGCTTTCTGCAGGGGTTAAATGAATCCTTCAGTTATTCCATGGATTCTGTTTATCTGCTGTGCATTGCTGGGTTGGGGACACACAACAGGCAGAGCTAAGGGCACATCTTGCCCTGCCCATTTTGTTTGATTCTGCTCCTGTTTGGAAGACACTGGAATGGGACAAGTTTATCTGGTGTTTGAGGTGGGGCAGAGCAAGAACGGATCTGTCCAGTGATTTATTTTCGCTGTTGTTGTGTTTCTCTTCCAAAAGTGGATCTGATGGTCTCTTAAAACTCTGGACAATTAAGACAAACGAGTGTGTGAAGACATTAGATGGCCATGAAGATAAAATCTGGGGTCTTCACTCCAACAAACAAGATGACATGGTGGTGACAGCCTCCAGTGACTCCTGCATCACCCTCTGGCAGGTACAGCACAGGGGGTCCTGACCCCTCTCCTGGTTAATAATCAGGATAAATGGAGAACTCAGGATGCCAGTGGCTTTTTCCTCACGTGTTCTCATTTTCTGCACTTTGTAATTGGGTTAGTTGGGCTTATCTTGGGGTTTGGGGTTATTGTTTGGCCAGACTGTGTTTCCCCAGGAGCCTCAGGCACTGGTGGCTTGGAGGGAAGTTGGGAGTTGCTGGATTTAACCCTTAAATCACTTGGCCTAGAGATCTTGCTGCAGAAGCTGGTCTCCTAATCACTTGATTGGCTCGATAAAAATCCATCTGTATTAAAGCAAGATTTGATAAAGCTTTGTCCTGTTTTTTTATAGGATGTCACTGAAATTGAGGAGAAAGAAGCACAAGCTAAACAGGAGGAGCAGATTATGAAGTGAGTTGGTCTTGTGCAGTTAAGAGCTGTGAAAGGCAAACTGTCCAGTGGAACTGCCCACACCTGGAGCCATCCAGCTGCACCTAATCCCAGTATTTAATGACAGCACTGAGGCATTTGTTGACAAGCACCACTGACTTGTTGCACGAACCCCCTGCACGCCGTTACTGCCGAATCTGCTGCTTTTTGCACAGTGTTTGTTCCCACCACTCAAACACTGGTCTCACTCTCGACCCTGATTTGTTTTCCAGGGAGCAAGAGCTTTCCAACCTGCTCCATGAGAAAAGGTACCTGAGAGCCCTGGGCTTGGCCATTTCCCTGGACCGGCCCCACACCGTGTTGATGGTGGTCAAGGGTGAGTCCATGTCATGCTCCGAAGGCATTTCCCTGCCCTCTGCTTTCCAGACCCTTCCCAGGCTCCAAAGTCTAATTATTAGTGTGCAAGCCTCAGTGCTGCCTCTGTCTTTGCCACGTTCCTGAGTGCAGTCACCCCAGGTGGTCTCGCTGCTCTCAGCCTGGGCCCTTCCCTGGACTCTCCCTTCTCTCTCTGCAGCCATCCTGAAGGAACCTGAGGGGAGGAAGCACTTGGAAGAGAACATTGTTCGGCTCAGGAAGGATCAGAAAGGTTTGTTGCAACGTGGTTTAAGTGTTGAAAGGCTTCCAGGTCAGGGGCTTGTCTTCTCAGATGAAATTAGAATCATAAAACAGAACCGTGGGATGGTTTGGGTTGGAAGGACCTCAGAGCTCATCCAGCTCCATTCCCTGTGCTGTGGGACATTCAGGGACATTAGGCCTTGTCATCCCACACATTTGGGATGTGACAGCTCAAGGAACAGTTCTGTCTGTAAATATTTTGGCCCTCTGGGCTTGTCAGTCACCATCTGTGGGATCTGAACCTCTGTAAGACCCAAGACACGGGTGTCCCTCCCCCACAGAGGCAGTGCTGGCATTCCTGGTCACCTGGAACACCAACTCACGGAACTGCCACGAGGCCCAGGCTGTCCTGGAGATCCTCCTGAAGCACGAGGCACCCGACAGTCTCCTGCAGTTCTCGGGCATTAAACCTGCTGTGGAGTCGCTGCTGCCCTACACGGGTGAGTCACTGCAGGGCCAGCCCTGGGGTCTCCTCCTGTGGCCTGGGCACAGAATCCTGGAATGGTTTGGCTTGGAAAGGACCTTAAAGCTCAGCCAGTCCACCCCTGCCATAGGCAGGGACACCTTCCACCAGCCCAGGCTGCTCCAAGCCCCATCCAACCTGGCCTGGGACACTCCCAGGGATCCAGGGGCAGCCACAGCTTCTCTGGGTAACTGTGCCAGGGCCTGCCCACCCTCACAGGGAAGGATTCCTTCCCAATATCCCATCTAACCCTGCCCTCTGGCAGTGGGAAGCCATTCCCTGTGTCCTGTCCCTCCATCCCTTGTCCCCAGTCCCTCTCCAGCTCTCCTGGAGCTCCTTTAGTCCCTGCAAGGGGCTCTCAGGTCTCCCTGGATCCTTCCCTTCGCCAGGGGAACCCCCCCAGCTGTCCCAGCCTGGCTCCAGAGCCTGTAGACCTGGGGAATGTTCACAGCCTGTCCCAGGGAGCTCTTTCCCAGTGCCCTGATCCCTCCTGTCCCGCAGAGCGGCACTTCCAGCGGCTCAGCCGGCTGCTCCAGGCCTCGATGATCATCGACTTCATGTGGCACAACATGAGGCTGGGGGACACGGCCCCGCAGGACAGCGGCACCCTGTGACCTCCTCCCACCAGCTCCCCTTTCCACGGGGGAGAGCTCCTTCCCACCAGCATGGTAACTGTGTTTTTGGTTCCTGTGTTTTGTAATAAATTTTTCAGTGCTGATTTGTAAAACAAGCCCAGCGTCCAATCTCCCTGGGGCCAGGGGAGGGGAAAGGGGTGTTTCTTTGGCCCCTGGTTTGTATTTTCACACCCTGAATTTTCAGGCCCAGGCATTCAAACATCATTAGTTTGGGGGAAAGGCAGAATCCCAACAAGTATTTGGGCTTTACTGGGGTTTAAAGACTGGGATTTATGGAGCTGGGAGGCACTCCTGGCACTGTCAGATCATGTCCCCAAGCCCAGCTGGGCCCTGGGTGTCAGTCACTGTTGTGCCATTAAATATTTTCTTTGCTTGAGCAAAATGCAGCCTGGACCAAGGCAGGCCTCTCACCCGTGCCCACCCCAAATTTAGCACCTGGGAGGGAGAGAAGCACAATTTTAATTCCCTAGGTAGCAAATTTTTGAAGTGTAAGACTCGGACTTCAGAGATGTTTACGTGTGTTTTATTTCAAAGACAAAAATGTATAAAATTCAGAACGACACAAACATCTCACAAGTTGTTTCTAAAAAATATTAACAGGGAGAATAACTACAATTAAAGCCAACAATGTATAAAAAAGTCTTAATTTTCCTGGAACTAATTATCCAACTCAAATCTAGCAACGAAGTTTAGGATGAGAATTGCTGTTTCAGTAACTCCCAGACTCCCTAGGAAGGGGAGTGTTTTGTCCAGTGTTCTGTCCCTGTCCCCACGTGGGACACAAGCTGTGACAGCCCTGTTTGTGCTCCTGTGCCTGCACAGCCACAACTGGAGGGAACAGCCAGGGATGAGGTTCCTCCCCAGTAGGTTTCTTGTTGTCACAGCCATTCAGCAGATGCAGCCAATCCATCTGATGGCCTCTCCACTACTTAAAATTATCTAAACTGTAAAAAAAAAATCCCCAAACTAACACCAAAACCTAAATAATTTAAATATATATGTATATATATAAAAAATAGGGGGTTCAGGTAAATAATATCACACAGCTGCATCATCCCATCCCTCCCACAGTCCAGTAGCTGTAGCTTGGGGTGCCATTGGTGACTCTGAGTCACTCTGGTGACTCTTCTCTGCCCTCTGGGGTGGCTGCAGCTCCCCTGGTGTGGGGAATAATGCAACAGTGACTGTGAAATGTTCAACTGTTCACGTCCTGCATGGCAGGATAAACACCTGCCTGAGGGAGAACTTACAGAATTCCAAGTGACCTCTGACTTGGGAGCTGCTGGATCCGCAGCTGCCCTGACTCCCCTGAGGAGTTAAACCACTAAATCCTTTCCCAGTAACTCCCTTCAGGCTCCCAGTGTGCCTGTGAAGCTGCAGCAGGAACCGGTGCTGCCCAAGGAGGGGATGGATGTCCGTGGGTGCATTCCTTGGGATCCAGGGGTGTCCTTGGGAAGCTGCAGTCCCAGGGCTGACGCTCCTGTGGGGCTCTGGGGGAGTGCCTGGCTGTGCCTGGGCTGTGTCCTGTGCCCTGCCCTGCTCTAGTGCAGCGTGGGCAGGCCTGGCCGGGGGCTGTGTCCCTGCAGGGCCCGTTTGGTGACGGTGCTGCACCTCTGCAGGATCTCGTGGGGTGAGGGCCGCGCCGGCACCCTGGGGACGCTCGTGGCAGGGTCAAGGTCGGGCAGGGGCGAGCTCAGGTCGGCTGCAGATGACTCCACGAAGCCAGAGTCGTTCCTGTCCCTGGGGCTGAGGCGTGGGGACTTGGTGCTGTGCGTGGCCAGGGCAGGGGAGCTCCTGTTCTGCTCCACTTCAGGCAGGGAGCGGGACAGGTCGGGCTGCCAGCCCAGGTGGGCGCCCTGCTCGCTGCTGCTCCCCGAGCTCAGGGATGAGCTCTCTGACTCCAGGTCCGAGGTGGAGCTGGCCATGGGCAGAGACCTGGATCTGCTCCTCTGAGAGCTCCCCTCTTCTCTGTTCAGGTCGAAGGAAGAGCCAGGCCGTGCCCTGGGCTGTGCCCTGGGCTGTGCCCTGGGCTGTGCCACGGCCTCCCCCCGGGGCTGGGGGCCCGGCAGGGAGGAGCAGAGGTTGGGGGTGGAGACGTTGAGCCCGCAGCTGATGATGGTCTGCAGCTTGTGGTGAGGATTCTTGTAGGGCCGCAGGCACAGGGAGGGCATGTAGCCCGTGCTGCCGTTGTACCTGAGGGCAGGGATGGAAGGAACGCTGAGAGGAGCCCTCTGGCCAGCTCGGCAAGCAGCCCCTGCAGCAGGTACCCAGCTCCCTGGGGGAGCAGCACTTTGAAAAGCCTCCTTACCTGATGAACCACCAGCCGTTGTCAGACGTCCTGAGCACCTCCACCACCACCCCGCTGTGCAGAGAGAGCTCATCCCCCTTCTGGGCCTCGTAGGGCTGCACCACGAAGTACAGGCTGCCTGTGGGAGGAGGGGGAGGTTGGATCTGTCCCAGTGGAAGAAGTGTCCCCACCCTGTGACAGAGCAGCCCCACTGTGGGGCAGGTGTCCCTGAGGGGTACAGGCTGCTCAGGGACCCCAAACTGATGGGTTTAGGTTGGATATGAGGAAGAAGTTTTCTGTGATGAGGGTGGGGAGGGCCTGGCACAGAGAAGCTGTGGTTGCTCCATCCCTGGAAGTGTCCAAGGCCAGGCTGGACGGGGCTTGGAGCATCTTGGGCTAGTGGAAGGTGTCCCTGCATGACCTTGAAAGATCCCTTGCAACCCAAACCATTCTGTGATTCCAAGGCAGAGCTGACCAGAAGAGTCAGAGCTCCAGAGATCCAGGTGGGGACTCCAAGCAGTGGATAAAGTGGTAGGGTTTTGCAGGACTCATTTTTTGGAGGAGGAACATGGTGTCCCAGAGAGCCAGGAGCAGACTTACCCTCCTCACTCAAGCTAAAGGTGTTCTGGATGTCCTCGTGGACATCAAGCTCTTCCAGGTACGAGGCTGGGAACCAGGCAATCTGCTTGTCTGCATTTTCCACCAGCCACCACCCTACAAAGAGCAAAACACCCAGTTTTTAACAGCCTGCAAGTTGAGAGATGACCATAATCCCTGGATAAGGGACACAAGAGACAGGAGGGACATTCACTGTCCCCCCAGGTAAGCACACAAGTACAAACACCTGCACTCCTGACACTGCCCTGGCATTTGCTGGGCTATGAATCAACCTGCCCCTTCACCCCTGACACTGAAGAATGCCCTCAAACATACCAGTCATGTCCTTGATTAACACTTCAACAATTTCCTTCTGAGCCACGGTGAAGGTCCTGTTCTTGGTGTCCTTGGTTTCGAAGCTCTCGATGCAGCGGTAGCTCTGGGACGCCTGGGGAAGGGTGATGGAGATGGGCTGCTGCTTCTTTTCCCTTCTGAATTCTGATGGCATGATCACAACACTGCAAGGCAAAGTTCCACATCAAAAACTCCGGTGGAAGGTTGAGTTTAGTATTAGTTGTGGTAAAATCACTCATGCAGTAGCTCTGGGCATCAGAGACCACATAAACCGAGATTAAAGCAGAACCTCCCTGCTCTGCTGCCCATTCCATGACATTTCTGTTTTGTGAACAAACAAAAAGGACAGCTCAGATTTCCCACCTGTTTTCAGGGAAGGAGGGATCGAGGTCCTGGGTCTGTGCCTTGAAAAACTGGGTCACTTCTTGGCCCCGGGAGATCCTCGCCTCCCTTTTCAGCAGCTCCCGGGAGTAGTTTTCCAGCAGTTTCAGGATCTCCAGGCACCTGTTCAGCTTCCCACCCTTCCTGTGCTGCATTGTCACACCTTTAAAATAACAAGGGCACAGTTGGTCTAAGACAACAGTGGGTCTGGATGTCTTTGGGAGCAACATATTTTACCTGAACAGGGGATGTCCTCACCCACCACCCTTCCTGCCCCACCCCAAACTGTACAAAGCCACTGCCCCTGCCTCCCTGTCCTTTTTAATAGCTCCTGATACAATTTTTTAAAATTTATCTTTTTTTCTCATGCAAATATTTCAAGAAGCTCTGGGCTAATATTTAAGTGTAATATTAATTTCCCAAGTGCAATTATCTATTAAAAAGGCCTTTCTGGGTTATTTTAAGTCTGTACTAGACCCAAGCATGTTGATGTAACCCAGTGGTGCTGTGCCAGGAGCAGCAGAGAGCTCAGCCTGTTCCAGAGGAAGGTCAGACTCCAGGCTTCAGTCTGTGTCCCCAGCTATGACTGTCCTGTCCACTCACATGTTTGTTGGTCCATCAGAGGTTTATTCTTACCTTTAAACCTGGGTAAATTCCTGAGGGAGCCACTCTCCATGGGGAATTTCCTCTTCAGCTCTTTCTAAAAGCAAAGGGAAGGAGAGAACAGTGATTCCTCACCTCCCTGACACCCAGCTGGGCCCCTTCCCCCTCCCCAGGGTGGGAATCCTGACATGTCAGGAACTCAAAACTCACTCACATGGAATTTCTTGAAGTCTTCAAATGTCCGGTAGATGAGAATGTTGTTCTGGTCTGACCAAGTCACGAACATCATGTAGTTCTGGGAGAAGAAAAGGGAAAAGAAATGCAATTTAATCACAGTGTTCCATTTGAGATGCCTCCAGGCAACCAGCGTTTGCCACGAGCTGGGGGTCAGTTCTGGCTTCAGGCTGAGAGTATCACACTAAAAAATTCAACTGAACATTAAAACTACAAAAATATCTCCTTCATTTTAGGGGTTCCAAATGGGTAATCATAGATGAAATCAGGAGGATTTTATGGCGCTGTGACAGAAAGAGAGCAAAATCCAAGATAATAATTTTCTTATGGTATTAAGCCCATTACAAAAATCCCCTTGTCCTACATCCCAAGGCTCTAAGCCCAACGCTGTGGGGAGTGAGCAAACACACCCCTGGAAGAGTAAGTCCAAAACCCTCTATTTTCCTAAGTTATAACATATTTCAGGAGGGGGAAAACAAAACCAAAACAAAACAAAGTATAAAAATTAATGTACCCTCTGCTTTTTGCACTGCATGAAGCCAACAGCCTGCACATCCACGGGGTACCTGCTGCAGCTCATCTTCCCCACGCCTGCTGCTCCCTCACTGGGAGCTGGAGGGATGTCCCAGCGGGATGTGAGCTGGAGGGATGTCCTGGCGGGATGTGAGCTGGAGGGATGTATCCTGGAGGGATGTATCCCGGAGGGATGTGTCCCGGAGGGATGTGTGCCGTGCCGGAGGTGGCAGAGCGGTGTCTCCAGGCAGGACTGCCCGTGTTAAATCCTCCGGGAGCAGGAGGCAGGGCACAGGCGTTCCCGCACCTCCTCCTCCGCCCCACCCCGCAGAAATTCCCGGGTTTGGCAAACTACCGGGTGCCTTTCACCTTTTACCTCCCTCCGCTGCTTTTAGCATGCAAATAGTCCCGGTTGTAGCGGCGGGGACAGAGTTCAGGGGGCGGGGGAGCAGATCCAGCTGGTTTTATCTCATCACAAGCAGTGCTGGGAAGTGAGCCGGGCCCTGGGTGTGCAGGAGGTCACTGGAGCAGCAGCTCCTGCCCCGGGACATTTCCGGGGAGACACGCAGGGTTTTTATGGTTATATTGCACAGGTACCTGCAGCCCGGGATCGACTCACACCAGCACCAGAAAACTGATTTACAATGGGGGTTGTTGTAAAGCAGGAATTGGGCACCACTTGATAAATGTAATAGTTGTTATAAATGTTTTTTCTTTATGGCTTTGTCCCACCTGCTGAGATACTTTAAATGGACTTCTGGTAACTTTATCAATATTTGCATGCTCTCAGAAATTATGGGAGATGCCAGTGCCAGCGTTATCATAGAATCACAGAATGGCTTGGGTTGGAAGGGACATCAAAGACCATCCAATTCCCACTCCTGCCATGGGCAGGGACACCTTCCACCAGCCCAGGTTGCTCCAAGCCCCGTCCAACCTGGCCTTGAACACTTCCATGGATGGGGCAGCCACAGCTTCTCTGGGCAACCTGTGCCAGGGCATCCCCACCCTCACAGGGAAGAGTTTCTTCCCAATATCTGATCTCTGTCAGTTGGAAGCCACTGACCCTTGTCCTGCCACTACACGAACAAACATGGCCCAGGGCCCAAAGCTCCTCAGATGTAAATATGTGCTGGAAACTCAGCTCTGAGTGCCCTGAGCACTGTCCTGCATCCAGCCAGGTGTCCATACCCTCCCAGCTCTTCCCAAGGAGCAGCTCCACTGCCCAGAGGCACAGAAAGACAGTTAATTCCAGCCCTGGATGGCCTGTCCTCTCCCTGAACCTGTGTGCCTGCCTCAGGTTATGACTTAGGTGATGGGCACCGTGTGATCAAAAGGCCTTCTCTGTCCTCCCTCTCCCTGCTCTTTGATAAAGCCTAAATTGAACCATTTTCGTTATCATTATCATTATTTGAGCCCCAATTGAGAGGCTCAGCCCTGCCTTCCCTTTCATAGCCCAGTTACACCTGGTGTCTCAAACCCTCAGTAATAGCTGTGGAGGATTTTTCATCTACCAAAAAACCCCCACAGAACTGGAATAGGGAGCCAAGCCAGATTCCTTCTGGACATCAGGCAACACGGTGAGGAGGGCCTTGCTTTGTGTTCCAGGAGCACGTGGGGCTGCTCCCACATAGCAGGATGGCAGCTCCTGGGGGCAAAGGGAGCTGTTTTGCTTCAGTTCCATCCATTGCTGGATGGATCTATCCTCCATCAGAAAGGGAAAGTCATCCAGAGAGAATTTATTGGTTGTCTGTGTATTTTGGTGGGAAAACCCCTTCACTGGCACCTCCAGGGCACTTTCTGGCTCAGGAAGCCGGACAGGACCTGCCCTGTGGAAAGGTGATGGGAAGCAACTCCCTGCTGTCCCTAGCCCTGGAATTGGGACCCTCCATCCCTCTGTTCACAAAGGGCCCAGCAAAGACACGTGCTGGGAAGCGTACCCAGCTCAAAGGGTGAGGATTTTATGGAGAAACAGGAAATCACTTCAGCCAGCAAGGTTTATTAGAAGGTCCCAGTCTCTGAGGCAGCCGAGAGGGCCAAGCCCACCTTCACGTGGCTCTTGGAAATATCTGGGACCAAGACTCTCAACAAAGCACCTTGGATTGGTTTCCTGTCTCAGAGCAGATGCAGACCACACTGCATTTCTGACTTAAACATGTTTACCCTGGCTGGGAAAAGCCAAAGGCAAGGAAAACCTTAGAGGAGCTGCAGGAAGAGGAGATGAGCAGGGAGGCTCAGAGAGCACATTGCTCTGCACTGGAAGATCTGTGGATGTCCTGAAAACAGGAGTGGGAAACAGCCTTGGTCAAAGGCTTTGCTGTGATTCACCATTCTCAGGGAATTCAAGCAGAAAGGGAGGGGTGGGAAACATAATGGAATGTTATAATGGGAAGGTTACACAGGGATTTGGAATCACCTGAGACTGGACAACCAGCCATGCAGTCTGGAGAGCCAGTTTATGGGGCTCACTGGGAGATTGGTGGTGACAAGGGATCCCAGACAAAGGGAAACATGAGCAGAGCTACTCCAAACTCAGGAAGGGGTTGCTGAGAAAATGCTCTGCAGAGGCAGAGCAGAGGGGTGGGGAGGGAGGAGAACAGCCTGGCACTGCTCAGGGACACCAACACCTCCAGTGTCATCCCAGAGGGTTCCAGGCTCTGCAGATGTCACAGCAGTATCAGTGCCCTGTCCATGTCAAGGCTGATGTCACGAAACTGTTCCTTGGAGAATGGCCTAGTGAGTCACGGCAGGTTAGTCTGGAGCTTCCCACGAAACCAGGGGAGGGATGGCCAGATTCCCTCTGCAATCCTCAGGTGCTCCTCAACACGTCCTCCACAACACCCGGCCATGCCAGGGCCAGTCCTGTTGGGAAGGATGGATAACCAACTGGAATAGGCCATTAATGCCACTTCTCTGCTGGATCCATTTGAACTCATACAAAAGCAAGACAAAACATCGTTTTTTAGACATTATTAGGTTTACTTTTTGACTTCTACTACTTCCAGATTATCCTGCCATAAACCAGGACCTCCTCATGGGTAATTATTAACAGAAGGGTAGGAGTGGCCTGCCCAGAAGCTGTGACACTCCATGAGTATTGCTGGTCGCTGCCTTTTCATCACCAATTTACACAGCTTCGAGGGCAACAGTTACTTTTTCTTTAGATGTTTTACAAGGTACCAAACAGATCATAAATTAACAGATAATATGTGGGAGTGCACTGCCTGGCTTTGCCAAGGTGGAGAGAAAACAAGTTCTCCTCCATAACTTCCATGATTTTTCATCCTGCTCCAAGAGAGCCCTGCCAAGGTGGAGTTCTGCCTCCTGCTCCTCGAGGAGCATCCCTGTGGCCATAAACTGCTTTGGGTATGGAAACATGTTTGTGTCACGGCAGGTGACTCAGGTCTTGTCATGGGGAGTCACACCAGAGTCCCTCCCCCAGAGTGCTCATGGTTGGGAACACCAGGAAGGTCATCCAATGGCTCCAGGAACACCCACGCTCACCGGGGCTGTCCCCTCTGCTATTCCCAAGACAAGATCAGCTTCTCTTCCATGACAAAGAAACACTGAGGGCCTGCTTTTCTTTGCAGTTCAGAGTGGAGCAGGAATAACTTCATCTGGTGGGTTTAACCAGAGCAGAGTTTGAGTGAGAAGGGTGACCAAAGGCAGCTCCTCACCGGTCCCTCCACAGCCATTTTCCAAGTCTGACAATCAGCAGCCTCATCCCAAATGCCCACACGTGGAGAAGAGCAGGAGCTGTGTCATGAACACCCTTCAGGACATACAGAAGTCACGTCTAGGCTGGTGAGTGCCCTGATCCCTCACTGACACTGTGTGGGACTCTGCATCAGGGGTTTCCCTTTCTATGCCCAGCACAGGAAAGGCAAAGAGAGGGAAGGGCCTCAAAGCACCCCTGGGACAGTGGCTGCAAGGAAGGGATATGAGAAGGCAGAGCCAAGGGGGGCCCTTGCCTGGAACAAGGCCTGTAGAAAAGCTCCATCTTTCCCTCCCTCACTTTCAGGATCAAAACCTGCCCTTTACTGCTCTGGAAGGTCACCTGCGATGACACACGACCTATCAGCACCTTTAATGAAAACCCCAGCTGCTAAAAGCTGATCTTAAGAGTACAAAGAGGGTTTAGACTTTTAATAGACAGAGAAACAGACCCTTATTTAAAAAGAATAATGAAACCCCAGACACTGGAGTTGACAAAAGTCTCCTTCACCTCATGAACAAAGGAAGCAGTTGAACTTTCACACAGGCTGGGATGAGAGATTTTCTAGTATCTAAACAAGAAGAATGTGTTTTATTTCATCCTGATTTCAGCTGCTGCTGCAGGCTCTAAAGCATTTTTCTGTGGCCAGAGGGATCTGGTTCAGCAATCCTCAGAGATCCCATGATTCCATGGCAGTGCTGGTTTTCTACAAACCCCTATTCTGCCCTTTCCATGAGGAGCCAGCACATGCAGAGGAGATGATTCTTTGGGCACTTTAATTGTCCTTGTTGTTCCAAGCCTGTCTCTGCTTTCCCCTGCCACGTTCCCACCTCAGCACAAGTCCCACTCCCTTTAATCTGCAGTATCCTGGGACGGATCATTCCTGGGGCATCCCTGGTTATTGCCCATCAGGACTCAGTCCCTGCTCTGGATCACTGACAGCTGATATAAAATCACTGCATCACATCAAACTGCCTGAAACCTGGCACCAGCGGGCTCATTTTGCATGGAAAGCCCTTGGGATGCAGCTGCCCAGCCCGGGGGCAGCACTGCCTGTTGGGGGAGGTTTGGTCGCTGCCTGGGGTGTGTCGGACGGGCTCTTGTTTGCCAAGCAGTTGCTGCAACAATTTTGCAGCTCCTTTGTAAAAGGGGCATATTTTCCTAAGGTCATGCAGAGGACAAAAGGGTGATTCAAGAGGGAATCTTCCAGAAAGGGTAAGAAACCACCGCAAGAGAAAGTTTCCTTTCATTGCATCATTTTCTATGGGAAAAAAAAGGGTGTTTGATGAGTGTGTGGTCCAAGGCCAGCACGGTGTGTGAATGTGCTGGGACTCAGCCGTGGATGTGAAAGGAGATGGAAGGCAGGGTGGAGTTTCCAAGGGGGTTCAAGGCTCTGCAGTGCCTTGAACAGCCTGCCCTGCATGTTTCCAAACATACACACCGGGGAAATCCCAGCACCACCAGTACAGCCAACGGCAGGTGCAGCAAGTACCAGGGAACGTGGAACTCGGGGAAAATCTGTTCTTGCTTCATGATAAATATAGTAAAGTGATCAGAGACCAGATCGCTGTGTTCCTGCCAGATTAGTCAGAGAGGTGCTCGTCCCACTCCTCCCCTTTCCTCATTCCCCACGCCATCCATGAGCAGAGCACTCAAAGTGCCTCATCTCTCCTGGGGATTCCACCGGCAGCGGCTCCAGTTAAACCTTCACTGCATTTCAGGGCAAAGGCAAGACCTTTGTGTTCCTTGCCCCATGCAGAACACAGGGAGAGCAATATTTAATCTTCTCTCAAAAGCCTGGTGGGGAGAAGAGTAATGTGGAAGGAAAACTCGCTTCATTAATGATTAATTCTTAATAAGTCAACATAGCACCTGTTACCTGAGAAAAACCTCCCCCACTGACTGAGGCTTCCTGTCATAACAACAGGGTCATTCATTTTTAGGAGGCAAAACGAGGAGTAAGATAAGGAAAGACCCTCAAAACACACATGGGAAACAGCTACAATTTTTGAATGGATTCCAAATAGCATCTTCTTCCTAAAGCAAAGGGTTCTGCCACTGCCAGAGATTTTGTGGTTTATTTATCAAGAGCACAAAAGGAAATCCCCAGTTTTGCTGTTTTGTGCTCAAAATGCATGAACTGATTCCAGGGATGCTCAGAGGGAGTCTGGGAAGGAGGAGACAGGAGCATGACATAAACAGGATTGGCTGGGCCAACTTGCAGAAATAATTTGGGTTTCTCCCTGTCCCTGCCATTGCCAATATATACACCACTAGTCCTGGGTTCTCATTTTAATCAGCAAGAGGATCCACACGTAAAATGGCACAAATTTTAAAATTATGAACTGCATCTCTGGGCATAGACCAGGACCTTGGTTTACTCTGTGCTCAGTCTTACACCTCAGACTGCTCTGAACACATTTCAGTAGTTGTGGATGGATCTGAACAGAGATCAACATCCCACCCACTGGCAGTGAGGTTCTTTCCTGACAGCTGTGACATCAACTCACGCTTTTGACAAGTTTTGCAGGTGGTGTATTTCTTGTACACAAGTAGAACTGATCACCGTGATTTACCTGCCTGGAAATATACGTCATTTTTTTCTGCTGCTGTTTCCTAGTTGGCTGTAATTTCTCAGACAACTGTGTGACTAATTCCTGGTGCTGGCTTGTCACTGGTTGGACTTTAGGCTCAACTCCTTACGTGCAAATACAAGACTGCTTCCTGCTGGTGTATTCCCCTGGAGAGGGAAACAGTTACATTCAAGTGGAACCACCTAAAAACCATCAGAAAAAACTTGGGAAGAATCCTGAGAGGTACAGGGTAAAATTTTCCCCAAAAAAATCACAGAATTGTGGAATGGTTTGGGTTGGAAGGGAACTTAAAGTCCATCCAGTCCCACCTCCTCCCACTATCCCAGGTTGCTCTGAGCTCCATCCAACCTGGTCTTGGACACTTCCAAGGATGGGGCATCCAGAACCTCTCTGGGCAACCTGTGCCAGGGCCTTTATTTAAAGCTTTAAAGAAATTACTGCACAGTCAGTGGTGTTTAGGTTCCCAAATGATGAAAGCTGTGAGAATATTAGTCCTTTTCCCAATCCATAAACGAGCATCCTGGGGTCACTGCTGAGAAAAGAGCTGTGGGATGATCCCTCTTTGGGATCATTCCTCCTTGGAGCCAGCCCTCCTTGAGGTCACCCCTGCTTTGCTCAGGGGGACTATTTAAGCTGGAACCTCTGCCTTGCCAAAACCTGCTGGGAGGATCCCTGTGCCATGGATTTTGCAGGGCTCAGAGGGCCAGGGAGGGTGTCCAGCCCCATTCCTTCTTCCTTCCCCAAGCCCCCACTGTCAGCTGCCTGTTCCCAAGCTCTTGCTTAGCAAGTGCAAAGATAAGAGCAGAAGATCAAACAGCTCTTCCCCTGAGAAAGGCAAACACACCCTTTCTTTTTCTCCAGCACAGGTTTTACTGGCGCTTCCTGGTAGTTACTGTCATTGTCCTCTGTGTAATTCCATTGCAGGCACGGATTCAGGGACACCTTCCACCAGCCCACGTTGCTCCAAGCCCCGTCCAACCTGGCCTTGGACACTTCCAGGGATGGAGCAGCCAAAGGTTCTCTGGGCAACCTGTGCCAGGGCCTCCCCACCTTTAAAGGAAGGAATTTCTTCCTAATATCCCATCTGTGTCAGGAGTTTGTTTGCTAACAGGCCCTACCACATTCCAGCTTCTAAATCAGTGCTGGAAGCAGAAGATCAGGTGGGTTAGGGATGTTCAGAGGGGAGCAGGAAGGAATGCTGCCATACCCTTCTTCTGCTCTGCACCACATTCCTTCCTTTGGATGGAATTAATTTGGCTCTGAGCTTGGATTCAATTAGAGACAGTAAAGTGAACTTCCTTGCTCTGATTTGAATCTGAGCATCTCTCTTTTTTTTCCCTTTGAAATCCAAGATGATGCTGGCCCTGAGGGCAAACAGAGAAAACTGGGAGCACCTCCCTAAAGACTGAGCTCTGCTCCTACAACTGAGCAGGAGAGGAGCAAGGGGAGCAACACTGAGCACGGGTCTCTGTAACCAACAGCTTCTTTCCAGGTTACGAGCTTTTTCTTTTCTAATAAAAATGCTTATACTTACTTCATAAAATAAATCACCAATGAGGAAGTAAAGTCTATGAACTGCCAAACCAGGAGATTGCTGCAATATGGAAACATTTCTGCAACTATTTAATTGCTTGAAGACCAAACAATAAAGCTCTGTAGGAAATTCCCGGGTCTCTGTCTTTTCTCCTGATTTTACAAAAAGACTGAGGTCAACAGCATCATTTAAAACATTTATTGGTGGTTAACAAAAATAGATATAAAAATGTTATCCCTACTTGATCTTTCCTTCCTGCACGAAATTCAGCTTTATAGCTGTCTAGAACTTTAGACAAAGCCATTCCAGCAATTCCTATCAGTCACTCACGTGGCTTCTCCCTCCCTCACAGATAGCAGCAAAGAAATAGCCTCATAAAACTGAAAACAGATTGTAAAAAGGAGCACTGGTAGATAGGATGGAGATGCAGATCATCAGCTTAGTGCTCCACAGAGCAGGAAACAGCTCAGCCATTTCCACGTGAAGCACACCAAGTGTTGAAATCTTTTTCAAGGCAAGTCTTTGAGGGATTTCTGTAAAATGATGCTTTTCCTACTAAACATTTACACCACACTGTGTTAAATATATCATATATACACATATTTATTTATTTATATATAGGATGATATTTTGGTCCGCCTCCATCCTGGACATACACATTGGTTTGTGTTAAATAAAATAATGAAATTTTTCACTTGACCTGAAGGCTATGAAGAGGAGAAAAGTGGGAGCGGCTACAAAATTCACTTTTTGGAGTGTATTGCCCACAGTGGGAGACTTATCTTGTGCTCCCCTAACCTCTAAAGGCAAGCCAAAAGGAAGGGAGACATGAAGTCTGTGTTGGTCTCCAAGTTTTCACCTTCTGACCCCCAACAAGAACTCCCTAAGGCCACTGTGTCTCAGGGGCTGGATGCAGGATGTGCTGCATGTGGTCACATCTGCCAGACTACAGGATAAAGAAAAAAGAAAGTGCTTTTAACACAGTGCCAAGCCACAGCTAATTAACTTTTCCAACCGGAGAGACCCAGTTCTGGAGCATGATGGGTGCCAGACCATCTCCCAGGAGCTGGGTCACCATCCTCGTGTGCTCACAAGCCTGTGTCTCTCTGGGAATAAAAGGAAAGCTGCCAAATGCCCACTCTAGACCGAAGTTCTGGGACCAGGACTGGGCTCTCTTTCACCCTGAGCAGCCCAACCCCTTCCAGCCACAGGCAAGGGCTCAGGTCGATGTGCCTGCCCTGGGGTGACATTTGGCAGGGCTCTGGGAAAGAGGAAAATCCTTCCTCAATACAGATTTACAAGCACGTGACAGGTGTTAAAAACATGCACGATTTCATCCGGGCGTGTTCCGATAGAGATGCACGACTGGGAATCGAGTTATCCACTTGTTTGTTCATTAAATCACTCTGTTGATTGTATGACTGCTGGAGATAACGCTGAGGTGCCACGGGCACGTAGAGAGCTCTGCCGCACACAGTATGTACATACTACAGAATCCCAGAATAGCTGGGGTTGGAAGAGCTCTGGGCATCACCCAGTCCAACCCCGTGCCCAGGCAGGGTCACCTGCAGCAGGTGACACAGGGACTGTCCAGGTGGGGCTGGAATGTCTCCAGAGAGGGAGACTCCACGGCCCCCCTGGGCAGCTGTTCCAGGGAGAGAAGTTTTCCTCCTGCTGAGGTGGAACTCGTGTTTTAGTTTGTGGCCATCGCTCCTCGTCCTGTCACTGGCACCATCCTCTGACCCCCCTTGGAGACATTTGTATGGATTGATGGGATCCCCTCTCAGCCTTCTCTCCTCCACACTAACCAGGCACAGCTCCTGCAGTCTCCTCTCATGAGATGCTCCAGACCCCATATATACATAGATATACACGCACACACATATATATATGTATTTTTGTGCTCAGTTGGGAGGGCGAGATGGGAGGAACCTGTCCTTGACACCTTCAGGGGGACATGGTAGAGCTCCCTTCACACCCTCAGCGGGGACAAGGGCAGATCCCTGCCACACTGAGGGGAGAAGACAGAGACCCCTTTTACACTTCCACTGAGGAGAACCCTGTCCCCATCCCCTTCCACCCTGAGGGGGGGACAATGGCTGAGGCCCCTCACAGCGTCGGCGGGGCCATGGCAGAGCCCTCTGCACACCCTGAGGGGGACACGCAGCCCCGCCACTCCCGAGGGGCGATGTGAGGGGAAAAGCGGACTAGTAGAGGCAGGAGGCTCAAATGAAAGAAACCCCCCCCGTGTTCTCCTCAAAGACAATATTTAAACATGAAGTTTGCTGCTGTTTTGGTAAAAATACAAAGCAAAAACAACAACACACGAACAGGCCCTCGGGCGCGAGCCGGGCAGTGCCCCCTCAGGGTGCCCGGGTGCCAATGGCGCCGCCCCGGCCCGTGCTGCACCGCGCGCCAACATGGCGGCGCCCGGCGAGGGCCGCCCGGGCCGGGGCTCCGCGGCGTTCCCGGGCACGGACAGCGGCTCCTTCCCCTTCCCCTTCGCCGCCTCTCACGGCGCGGCGGGCAGCGCGGCGGGGGAGCCGCCCAAGAAGCCGTGCCGAGCCTGCACGGATTTCAAGAGCTGGCTCCGCGAGCAGAGGAAGCAGGCGGCCCCGGGCGGCGCGGTGAGGAGCGGGCGGGGCGGGGGGAGCCTCCCCAGGCACCCTGCGGGCGGCTGGCGGCCCCCAGCCCCTGCAGAGCCCTCTCAGTCCTTCATCCTGCCCCTTCAAGTGTGGTGGGGCTGCGTGTCCCCCTCAGGGTGTGAAGGGGCCGGGGACAGGGTTCTCCTCAGTGGGAGTGTGAAGGGGGTGTCCATCTTCTCGGGTGTGAGATGAGCTCTGCTCTTGTGCCCACTAACGGTGTGAGGAGGCTCTACCATGTCCCCAGTGAGGGTGTGAGTGGGACTCTGCCGTGTCACCTCCCCTCAGAGGGTGTGAAGGAGGCTCAAGTGAGAGTCTGAGCTTCTCTGAGAGTTTGAGGGGGGCTCTGCCATGTGCCCAGTGAGGATGTGAAGGACCTGTTCCCCCATCCCACCCAGCACAGAGGGGCTGTTTCCCCACCAAACCCCCGTGTCCCCTCACAACCCTCTCTCCCTCTCCAGGAGCTGGCGGTCGCGGAGGAGAAGGAGCCCCCTCCGGACTGTCCCCTGGACAGTGAGCAGCTGGGCCGCAGCACCTGGGCCTTCCTGCACACCATGGCCGCCTACTACCCCGACCGGCCCTCCGGGGCCCAGCAGAGGGAGATGAGGGACTTCATCAACCTCTTCTCCAAGTTCTACCCCTGCGAGCACTGCGCTGAGGACCTGAGGGAGAGGTGAGTGCCCTCAGCGGGTTTCTGAGGAACTGAGGGAGAGGTGAGTGTCCTCAGCGGGTTTCTGAGGACCTGAGGGAGAGGTGAGTGTCCTCAGCGGGTTTCTGAGGAACTGAGGGAGAGGTGAGTGTCCTCAGCGGGTTTCTGAGGACCTGAGGGAGAGGTGAGTGTCTTCAGCGGGTTTCTGAGGAACTGAGGGAGAGGTGAGTGTCCTCAGTGGTGTTTTTGGGTTCCTGAGGTAGAAGTGGGCATCCTCAGCAGATTTTTGTGCTGGAGGGGCTTGCCAGAAATGCTGGGCTGCAGCAGCTATTTTGCATATCAGCGGCTCTTCCTGCATTTGGGGTTTGTCGCTACCTGAACTGGTTTCTTCCATTATTGCATCAATCACAGGTACACTTAGTCAAAAAACAAACACCTGTCCTCGTGCTGCTGGGTTGTCTGTGTCTTTTCCAGTTGCCAGGACCGGGCAGTGAATGAAGCCAAGCTGCAGCTGTCAGCATTCTGTAGATATTTAGTGATAATTACTGTGCTCTCTCTGGGTTCTCTCTGGGACTCCGTGCTTGCTGTGGGTACTGAGTTTGGTGGCTATAAAGAAGTAACATCTGTTTCCTCTTGCAGATTGCGGACAAATCAACCCGACACGAGCACCAGGAGTAACTTCTCCCAGTGGCTGTGCCTTCTCCATAACGAAGTGAACAGGAAACTGGGGAAATCTGAATTTGACTGCTCCCGTGTGGATGAGCGCTGGCGGGATGGCTGGAAGGACGGGAGCTGTGATTAACCCAAAAAAACCGCCTTGGGAACCCAACAGACCAATCCAACCCTTGTCAGGGCACTGCAGGGAGACAGGAGAATCAGTGACTGTGTTTGTGTGTGTGTGACAGACTGCAAGGTGAAAGGAGATTGGGAAACCTTATCCTATCGATAGTTTGATACATGATCACACTGATGTATTACCTGAGGGACTGAGGCCTTATGTTTGGCACAGGAATTGCCAGAGACCTGTGAGATTGAGTCACTGAGAAACTCGTGGAGACCTTTTCATGATGACATTTCCTTATTTTAGGGGCATTTGCTTAGAATTCATTTTCCCTGAACACAGTTGTGTTCTCTGCAGGCATTACCCTGATGTTTTAGAAAATGCATCCGATTAATTGTGATTTTCATTTCTGTTCTGATAGAGAAAACTCATGCTGGGTTTAGTGCCAAGGCTGTACCCTCAGATCTCGCTTTCCAGAAACTCCAATGTTTGTTGTTAATCTTGCATCCAGTTCCTTTGATAAAAGGCCTGAGGGCAGGTACATTTAATTTAAATACTAAAATCATGGAGCCCAGATTTCTCATTTTGGTTTTGTGTTTCAGTTTATCGTGTAAGAGGCCATTGCAGAAAGGGAAACTAAAGCATCTCCTCATCTGAGAAATGGAACAAAGTATCAACAGGGGGAAATTCAAATGTTTTAAATGAATTGCTAATTTTCTTTGGATCCAGAAGTGATTTGGTGATAAGTTCTACTGAACTACTGATTCTTAAAGCAAATAACCTCTTTGTTTCTGCTGTGAACCTTTGTCTGGCATGAAAACAGCTCAAGACTGATGTCTGTGATGAAGCGTAGTCAGCTTTAATTACTCTGAGATTAAATTCTTGATTGGTACTTGCTGGCCTGGTGCATACTCTGGTGTAACCCTCAGCTAAAAATCTCTCTAGAAAAGGACTTTACAAGCCCCCAGGAGTACCTGAGTGCTGCTGAGGACTGCGATGTCAGCTTCACGTGGTCTTTATTGCAGAGAGGACTCACAGGAGCCCCTCAGGGGGAGTCCTCTCTGGGAACTGGTCAGAACCCAAACCCTCTGTATTTTCCTGAGTCAGCTGTGCTCCATCCCTGTGTTGGTAAGTGGGAATGTCAGATACCAGGGAAGTAACATTACAAATCAGTCACTCCATGATGCATAAAACACAGGCCTTTATAAGAGGAGACACCTGCAGAGTCCAAATCATTTCAAGTTCCTCACATAGGCCGTGATCTCATCCCATCCTGCACTTCTGGTCGTGAGGAGTTTGCACAAACCCTGACAACAGCAGGTTTTTTTTTCCTTCTGTGCTTCCTGCTGAGGTTTTCTTGCACGTTTTACTGAGCTTCCTTATTTCATGCCCCCCAGCACGCCTGTAACTTTAGCCCTGCTCTCCTGGCGAGCACTAACTGGAAATGTTAATGGTGCTGCTGTAATTGGAGTGATGACAGCTCTTATCTGGGACTTTGCTCCTCACACCTGTGTGTGGGGCTCCTCAGTGGTTAGAAAACCAGTAACAACTTTGGAAACACATTTTAATGTTTTTTATGGCACAGGCAAGTCCTTTCAAGTCGGACCTGTTAAAAGAAGATGGGACATTTTATGGACTGGTGATTCCTGAACTCTTTATGTCGTAACGTCCCTAAACACAACCCCAGCCAAACTGATGATAAGGTACTGCAGGAAGTGTGAGTTCCGTCTTATGATTGAAGGTATCGCTCAGTTTGTTAGAAGAGCTCAGAAAATTTTCCTCTCAGCATGCTGAGGTTTTTGGAACAAATAAATCCCAGCCAAGATTTTTGTGTTTTTGGTAATAAACTCAGTCCCCAAAGTGAAGCACACTGGTATCCACTAGTGGGGAGAGGACCAACAAAAAAGCACTTACTAGGAGTATAGAGAGGAAAAAGAGTGTGAATCCTGCTCTAAACCGGGGGGAGCAGCTGTGGCAACACAGTTTTGGTCACCTTGAGTGGCTCAGGGAGGTGGGAGAGGTGAGTGGGACGAAAAGTGTGTCCTGTCCTGGCAGGGGTAGGGCAGAGCCTTAACACTGAAGTTGGCATCTCTAGCAAATGCTTCCCAAAAATGAGGCCACCAGCTGTGGCTGCCAGGATGTTTTTAGGGCACTTTCTATCTTTGCTAAGTGGCCATTTGATAAAATCTGTGCTTGCACTCTGTTCTCTCATGTTTTTAGCTTGGCAGAAGAGCTTTGACTTATTCTCAGGCATATTCTCAGCTCTGGGGACTTGAATGTGTGAGGAGAGGGAGGATTTGTTGTGCTGCTCATTTGTACCACAAGTTTTAGGTAAGGAATTTCCACTGGAGATACTTGTACTCATGTACAGAAAATAGTGAGTTCTCTAAATGCACTTGATTAAATCTAGTTTTAAAAATATCTGTATTCAAATTATATTTCCTGTTGATGTAAAAATAATAAAGCAGCCGAGTTCATTCCTGGTTCCTACTGCATGGGATGGTAGGAAAAGAGATTATACTGTGCTGGTGTGTCTAACCTCTGCATGCCAACATATTCCAGTCATATATTTCTATATATTTATATGTTTAGATATACACTGTTATATTACAGCTTGATGGCTCAGGTGAGGTTCTGTGATTCTGTGTGGATTGATCAGACAAGGTGGGGCTGCTCCTGGTCCTTTTCTGTTGTGCTGCTGAACTGATGGAATTCTCTGCCGGCCAAGAAGCTACAAATTCGGGGATTTTGTACACCAGGTCCTGTTTGGTTTTATGTGGGAATTTTGATGGGATCCCAGTGATTTTTGACTTGCTGACAGCGTTCAGGGCAGTGTTGGAGTTGGGAGCAGCTCAGATCTTGCAGATTTGGAGCAGGGTGGCACAGGACATTTGTCATTTCATCTCCACCACACAGCCACACACATCCCATCCCGTTTCCCAGGAAAGGGAAGCTGCTCCTGTGTGACAGGTACCTGACTGACCTTGCAGCTTCCCAAATTCCTGGCTGTTTCCATGGATTGCATTCACAGCTGGGCTTCATTTTTGTTTTTTCCTTCTTGTTTTTTCTCAGAAAGCAAAGAGCAGGGAGCCACGAGGGACTCGTCCCCTCCACGGATGGCAGGCAGAGTTGCTGAGCAAGTAACAGTGCAGATGTTGGCAGAAGCACCACTGTGCCTTTGACATTTTTCCAGGGATTAGCTGTTCCTCTGCAGTGTGTTGGGTGTACACAGTCTCCTGTTTACAGTAAGATTGACAAGAATTGCTTTGCTTCTGTGTCTTTTGCCTCAGCCTGTTCCAGGCAGTGTGTGAGATTCTTCCTGTTGGAGTTTCACAGGCTTGGAGAGGGGAGGGTTTAAATTTTGGGTTGGGTTTTTTTGCCCCTTCCCATCAACACTGATTTGTTTTTCCATTCCTGGCTGTTCAGGGTTTATGCCTGAATGATGGAGAGGAGCAGTGGAGTATTTTGTGTCGTCAGAATTAAGCACTTCAGTAGGAACAGCCAACAGGGTGGTGTGGAGTCAACTCTTGACTTTGTAGGCTAATAGGGAATATAATAAAACAGGGAAAGCAGACCTTGGAAAGCTAAGGAAAACAAGGGAAAGCTAATGGATGGAGGGAAATCAGCAGTTAGAACATGGAACTGTCCAAGGGGACGAGGGTCAGCATTGGGATCTGCTGGGACGCTGCCCTGGATTGGCACGTCCCACAGGGAAGCGTTCATGAAGGTTTATGCTGATTCCAGGCTGGCTGTCCCTCAGTTCGGTGGCTTCTGTGTGTCACTGCAATGAGCTGCACAGGGAATATTTGCTCCACAGTTCACCAGGCCAACAGCAGAGGGCAACAGAGGATGGATTTCATTGCATTTCCCTTTATTTCCTTGTATTGCCTTGACTTTCCCATCTCTTCTCTGGAACAGACTGCTCCAGATACCACGTTTTACCTCATCCTAATCCCTTTCCTGTGATTTTGGGAGGAGATTTGGGTACCCTCAGATACTTTTCAAACGACGTGCAAACCTCTTGTATAATACCTAAGAGAGGGATGTGTTATTTCTCTGCCTGCAGCTGAAATCTGCACTTGGAAAGCGTAATAAAACCCTGGATTCTGTTTCCAGCACGTTTCCTCCCTGGTCTTCAGCCCCACAGATCGAAATTCAGTTCTTAGTCACAAGCTTCTTGCTAGACACAGGTAAGTCACTTCACTTGCACTTCTGCAAAGTGGGGATAAAAATAGAGTTTCAGCAGCCTTTGCCTGTACTCCCTATTTAGATGAAAATCTCTTTTAATGTGCTTGGGCTGCACAGCCCTGGGCCTGAGAGCATTCACAGTTACAAAACCACTCAGCTCCATCCATCCCACAGATCTCCTTTACATCACGTTACATCCTTCTTGTGAGTCTGAGGACCTGTTAGTGTTATGTTCAGTTAAGAAATTAAGCTTTTCTTGTTTTCAGTATAACACTGCAAACCCCTCATTCATTCCACAAACGCTGTGGGCCTTCTTTCCCCCAGGAAAATGTTGTTCTGTGCTGTAACACGAGCAGAAATGGCACTGACAGAAGGGCTGAGCTGGGAGAGCTCTTCTAGCAGCAAAATTGAGAGCTCAAATGAGCACTGGGGAAGCTCTTCATGTCTGAGCATGGTTTGAGCTGCCCTGTGTCCTTGGACCTGCCAGCTCTGCCCGCCTCGTGCCACCCTTGCAGGGAGCAGGTGACAAACACCAATATCAGCTTGCTTGGTCAGGCCCTGCGTGAGGGGACTGGTGTGGTCCCAAGGAGGCCAGTCTGGAAAACCCCAAGGGATCCTATTCCCCTTTTCCAGCTCCTCCCAGGGTGGTGAGCAGTGGCTGAATCAGATCAGATTACTGGTTTGCCAAAACCCCCAACCTTTTGAGTCTGTGGAATGTGTGGAGAAGCAGCAAATAGCGAGTTGATGAGCCGTGGAGTGCACAGCAGGGGCAGGGTGTTGTCACCAGTGTCACGGTTGCACCACTGAGGCATTTTGAAACTCCCTGGGGTTTTGTTCAGTTTGGGTTTTATGCAAGCACTAAGATATCAGCTCTCCTGTTCAAAAACAGTGCTACCTCAATCCACTGAGTTCTGTTAGGCCAAAGTTCAGTTAGTAAAGCTTTCCACACGTTTTTCTAGCACACTTCTCCTGGGTTTATTCTTGCACAGTAACGGCTGGGTACCACCTGAGGAATGGCTCTGCTTCCCAAGTGGATGAGTAACCAGCTCAGAAGTGATCCTCCAGATATTTTTGGATCTCTTAGGGTGGAAGGCTTCAGGAGCTTTCCAGTGGCAGTGAGGTAAGGTGTTGCTCACCAGGAAGTCCATTCTCTCTGCCACTGGGCACTATGGATTTCTAAGCTCCTCTCAGCATTTCCATCAGCTCTGTTTTTTCCAATGGCTCAAAGCAGCACCAGCCAGGCTCCAGTGAACGGCAAGCAAAGCATTTCGGAGCAACAACTAAATGAACATAGATCAAAGTGCTTCTTCAAGCCTGCTGCCCAGGGAATGTGAAGGACAAGCTGTTTTCCTGCCCACGCCCGTGCCAGGGCCAGGCCAGACCTCAGGGAGCTGCTGGAGTTGGTGGGCTGGGAACGTGGCCGGAGCCCGGGTGGCTCCCCTGGGGCTGGCACTGGGTCCTGCACACTGGGATTGCTGAGCCAAAGCAGCTGCACTCCAAGCACGTTGTCAGAGCTGCTCTGAGGACAGGGCAGTTTCCCATCGCTGTTCCCACCTGGAGCACTGTGCCCACCTCTGGGGTCCCCAGCACAGCCAGACGTGCTGGGACCTGCTGGATGAGGCCAGAGGAGGCCACTGAGCTGCTCACAGGGCTGGAGCCCCTCTGCTGAGCTGGGGGTGTTCACCTGGAGAAAGCTCCAAGGAGACCTCAGAGCCCATTCCAGGGCCTAAAGGGGCTCCAGGAGAGCTGAAGAGGGACTTGGGACAAGGGTCTGGAGTGACAGGACAAGGGGAATGGCTTCCCACTGCCAGAGGGCAGGGAGAGATGGGAGACTGGGAAGGAATCCCCTGGGAGAGTGGTGAGACCCTGGCACAGGTTGCCCAGAGAAGCTGTGGCTGCCCCTGGATCCCTGGAAGTGTCCAAGACCAGGTTGGACGGGGCTTGGAGCACCCTGGGCTAGTGGAAGGTGTCCCTGCCCATGGCAGGGGGTTGGAACAAGATGATCTTTAAGGTCCCCTTCCAACCCAAACCATTCCAGGATTCTACAACTATTTTATTTCAGAGCTGTTAAGTAGAAAATGTGTCTGACTGTTTTGCCTGCCAAATCAGGAACATCCCAGTGCCACAGAGAAAATTCCTTTGGTCCTGCTAAAGAAAACATTAACTGGTCTTGTCCATTATTCAGCTTCTTATGGGCCAGGTCTCAATCCCAGCCCTTGGCTGTGGGTAGGGCTGACCTGAACAGGTTTGGAAGAAGGAGAAAGCCCCCCACCTTGTCTCCTCTAGCTTGTCATGTCCATGTATTTACCCCTGAGTAAATCCTGGTTGCTTTTTTGTGATGGAAACAAAGGTTAACAAGTCAGCCTGACCACAAGAAGCAAGAGGCAAATCCATACCTTTAATTAAACTCCTGTAAAATCAGAACATGGACAGATCTCAGGCACTTGTCTGTGTGCTGCTGTTTGTTCCCTGCCACTGAAATCCAGGGGGAGTGGTAAATGCAGCCAGAACTTGTTCAAACTGAACTGATGCTCTGGAAAGTGCCATTTCCAAATGCTGCTGCTCTCCATTTGATGGGGGAAATGCTGAAGGTGCAATGTCCTTCCCTGTTATTGGCTGGCTCTGTGTACCCGTTGATTTGCAGCAATAGGAAGTGAAACAGAAAAGGCAGTTTGTGTGGGGGCTGGAGACACCTCCTGAGCTTTATCTGTGAGGTAGCAGGGGAAGAAAACTGGCACCCCATGGCGTGAGAAATGATTGTACAGATACTGCACACAGCACAAGTTACAGGGATGAACCTCGAAGAAAGGGGAGAAGTTCAGGAGCAGGGGTATCAGTAGGGACCTTGCCTGATGCACCGTGGTCATGCCTGGAAGTGTATAAGCCACATTTTTGTCTGGAAGTGGTGATGATGTCTTCTCCAGTAACATCTGAACATTCCTTGTGCTTTGCATTGTGTGAAATATCCCTGTCCCAGCTGGGACAGATGGGCTGGGCAAGAATGTTAGAAAGAGGGAGAACTGAAGTGCCTTTCCCAACATCATGAGAAAACCAGGAGCAGATCCCAGAGGTCCAGATGATTCCCTGTGCAGTAGCCCTGGGAACATACTGCCTCCCTGGCACTGGGCACCCTCAGGGAGCAGGGCAGCCCTTGCCATCGTACCTGATTCTGGGCTGATGGATTTGGTACAGTTTGTTCTCAAAGCATGAAGCTGATTTTTGAGGACGCTGGAACAGCTACTTCTAAACTGCCGAAGCTGATTGAAAACCCCACCTGGGGTAATCCCTTCCAGTTAATTTGGCCTTTGTTCCTGCCTTGCCATTCAGGGATGAGCTGGCAGTGGTGCTCTTGGCACGGGGGCACAGTGCCTGGCCAGCTCCATGACACATCCTGCCAGAGGGAAGCAGGAGGGCCCAACCCGCCGTTCTCTCCGGAGCCATTTGGGGTGTGCGCGGTACGATGTGGTGTCTGCTGAGCTGGTGGCACTGAGGGATGGCAGGCTGGGTCCTGCTCTTCCTGCTGGGACTCAGAAACAGACCTGGAGAGATGATGACTCACCTGTGATTGAGAAAAGCTGCGTGGCATCACCGTGAGCTCTAACAGTTCAATCCTGATCCCACCTGCCAGAGGGAACAGACTGACAGAGCTGTGACAGGCCAGAGCGAGCTGGAAATGGGGCCGAGCTGGAAATGTGGAATGCTTGGCTGTGTCACAGCCGTGTGAGTGAGGGGCTGAGCACACCTGGACACAGGTACCCCCTGTGATGTGGCAGCGACGCTGGTCCCTGCAGGGGGAGATGGAGCTGCAGGGACAGCAGGTGGGAGGAGAGCTGGTGGGGGAGCCGGAGAAGCCCCCGGCCCCAAAGCTCCGCATGCGTACTCCTCCCTGCGACGTTCCTGCAGCTCCCGTCCCAAGCACGGATGATGTCAGAGTTGTCATGGCATCGGTATCTATGGAACCGGGATCATCACCACGGTGCTAGGAAAACTAACTCAGGAGATGGTCCTGGAGCCCAGGGGGAACTCCCTTCCCAGTAATTGAGGGTTTCCCTCTAAGGCTCTTCTTTTTCCTCCTTCCCGCTGTCCATGGGGAGGGAGCAGGATGGGGGCTTGGCCTCCTGCAGTCCCCTGGCAGATCTGGGTGCCTCCTTTCCTGCGTGAGGAAAGCAAGAGCTTCTGCCCTGTCCGTCTTCGCTTCCCTTTTCTCGCACCAGCTGTGGGTGTGGAACAGTGACGAGCGGCCTCCAAACCTTCCCCTCTGCTCTCAACTGAAGGCCATGGAGCCTCTTGTGCCACAGTACCGTGGTGTCCCCAAGCACAGCTCACTGTCCCCAGCCATGGCATGGTGACCATGGCCATAGAATGGGGCCCATGGACACAGCACAGTGACACTGGCTGTGTGTGGTGCCCATACCCACAGTTCAGTGACAGTGGCTGTCACACTGTCACAGTGGCCGTGCCCACAGCCTGGTGACACTGTCACTCTGTCACACTGTCAGTGCCCGTGCCCACAGCCTGGTGACACTGTCACTGCCACCCTGTCACAGTGCCACAGTGCCCGTGCCCACAGCCCAGTGACACTGTCACTGCCACCCTGTCACAGTGCCACAGTGTCCATACCCACATCCCGGTGACACTGTCACTGTCACACTGTCACTGTCACACTGTCACAGTGTCCGTGCCCACAGCCCGGGCTCGTTGCGGGGGGAGCGCGCCCCTCGCCGGCCGCGCGCACCTGCGGGTGCCCCCGCCCCCCCCCCGGCGGGTGGTTCCTCCCGCCGCCCGCTCGCGGCGCTGCGGACGAGCCCACGCGGAGGGGCGCGGGGGGCGGGTGGGCAGGCGCGCGGCCGGCGCGGGGCGCGCGCGCGGGCTCGGCTCGGAGCGGGCGGCGGGGGAAGATGGAAGGAGCGTCCTTCGGAGCGGGCCGGGCGGGGGGGGCCATCGACCCCGTGGATTTCCTGAAGCAGCCGCAGACCCTGCTCCGGGTGACCACCTGGGTGAGGCGGCACGGCGGGGCCGGCGGCGGTGCGGGGCGGGGGGCAGTGCCCGCGCAGGGTGCGGTGCCCGCGCAGGGTGCGGTGCCCGCGGCATCGCCCGGTGCCCGTGCGGGGCCGGTGCCGGTGCGGTGCGGGTGCGGTGCGGGTGCGGTGCGGGTGCAGCGCGCCCGTTCCCGTTACAACGTGCCCGGTGCGGTGCGGCTGCGGCGGGGGGTGCCCGGCCCCGGGGGAGCCGGCAGGGAATTCCCTTGGGAATGGGGCAGGGAGCGGCGGGGGATGTGCCGCTGCCCGTGCCCGGGTCGGTGCTGGAGGATGGGGTGCGGAGCGGGAGGCAGAGGACATTTTCCTGCCTTCCACGCTCCGTGCATGCGTGTGTGTGACAGAAATCCGGGAGCCAGCCCTGCCCAGCTCCCCGTTCTGCTGGAGGGATGTCATGGGCTTTGGCCCTTTCCCATCCCTGAATTCCTGCCGCGGAGCACAGAACAGGCGGTGGGATGGGCTGTGCGGCCGCTCGGGGAAGGCTTTGGTGGTCCCCGAACAGGCAGCACAGGGAGCTGAGCTGGATGCCCAGGGGTGAGAACAGCCCCTAATTTGCCTCCCCAGCCTGGCTGTTCTGCTGAGATCTGCAGGTGTGCATGGCCTTGGGAGGTCGGGAATGCCGGGTCCTTCCCAAATGCCCCCAGTGGGAAGGGTCTGCCCAGCTCCAGTGCTTGGCTGGAGGCTGTGGATGAGCTGAGCTGGGCCAGGGATGGATCTGGGGCATCCAGCTTGATGTGGATGGGGCATTTTGGGCAGGCTTCAGGCACTTGGCAGCAGTTGTGTCCTAGAGGCATTGCCTCAGTCTAGAAAACTTGGTCTGGATGCACCTGGATCCTCCTGGATCCTCCTTGAGTGCAATGGCAAACTGTTGGCAGTGGTGTTGGTTTGGGGAATGGTTGGATACATCTGACCCAGTGTTGGTGAGTTGGGCCCGTGCAAAATAAATCTGTCATGTCACATCCAGAGAGCTCCCAGAGATCCTGTCAGGGATTGGACACTGCTGGAAGGCAGGACCAGGATATGGAATATAGAGATAAAATAAAGGTCCCAGCTTAGGAAATAATCTTGTGTGTATTTGGTGGCTGGCTTGTTCAGTGGTAAAATCCCTCGTCTCGTGGCTCTGTGTGCACAGGGAATTGGTGAAAACCAAGTGCTTACAACTGCAGAAACACATCAACTTAACTCGAAACAAGTGCAGGAACCACTGCTGTGGCCAGACACGGGATGTGTGCAGTGCTGTGTTTGCAATACTGGGAGTCAGCTCCAAAGCCCAGTGAGCAAAATGGGAGGTTTTGCTCTTTTCGGTGGGCTGGGGATTGGGCTGTGGAAGTTCCCCAGTAAAAGCCCTTTGGAGCCCTTTTCCCAGGTCTCACATTTGCTGGTAGATCTGTCAGGGACCCTTCTCCATTGCTGCTCCACTTTGGGGGGAGCCTTGGTTGGCTTTGGCTTGGCTGTTGCAGTCCTGTTACTGGTGCCTTAAACCACTTTAGGCTTAAAACTCTTTTCCCGTGTGAGCTGGGACTGCAGTTGGGTGGGAGGTGTGAGTGGGGGTTCCCTTCCCACCGGCTGTGTCTTGCAGGGTTGGCAGAGCAGAGCGTGCCCGGGCTCCTTCCGAGCGGCTGCTCTGCTGCTCTTGCCAGACAAAAGCCATGTCCAGGTGGAGATCTTGGCTGGAGGAGACAGCCAAAGGCTTTGCTGAGGTCTCTGCTGCCTCTCTGTTCTGTTCATTCGTGACTGCTGCCCTGGGCAAGCGTGGCAGTGCCGTGGCACCGGTGACATCCGCGCTGGCAGCCGGAGCAGGGACCAACGCCCGCCGTGCCGCTCCCGGATGCACAAAGCAAACACAGCCCTTCCCAGGCTTCCCTGCCTGCCATCCCCAGGGATCCAGGCTGCCCATGCCCTGGATGGTGATTCAAAAAGCCCTGGCTGAGGCTCAGTTTAGGTGTTGGGGTGGGCTTTCTTCACGTGGTTTTCCTTCTTGTGCTTTGGTGGTGCATCTTTGTAAACGTGGTTACCCTGGGCAGTCGGATCTCCCGTTGGAGGCATAACCCTTGCTGTGTGTGTGTTCCTTGGGGAAAAGAGGAGGGATCTGCCCAGGATGTGCTGGTTTGAGTGGGGTGGTGATGGAGAACCACCAGGAGGATTTGGGACCAGCCTTGTATGCCTGGAGTGAACGACTGGGTGCCGATGGCCATTGCTTGGGCTTCCCAACGAGCCACCACCAAAGGAGGGTTCAGTTCCTCTTTGTGACTCCAGCAGCAGCTTCAGGGCCGTGGGGCAGACCCTGAGCTGGCAAACATCTGAGGGACTGGCGAGTGAATGGTGACTTCAACACGGAAAGCCCCAAATGTCAGCGATGGCCAAAGGGGATTCCTGGTTCCACCTCACACCACAACCTCCCCCTCACAGAGTAATTCTGAGTATCTGAAGGGGGAAAAAAACGCTCCTGGCCCAAGCTGCAAAATCAAAAGCTGGAAAGAACCATTTAACAGTTCCTCATTCATCTCTTCCCCCTCCGTCTGATGCAGTTTGTCAGATGAAGATGTGATCGCTCCTGTGGTTTCCTTTTGAGACATTTTTTGCACAGCAAAACAGACTGGGTATTCACGAAGGATGCCCAGAGAATCATGAGTTCCTTTTGCTATCACTGCCTGTGCCAGCCAGGCTTTCAAGTGGCCACTCAGCTTTGCAGGAGAGTTGTTCACTTAACGTGCATTTAGGTTTGGATTTTAAAGACAGTTTTGGAAAATATTCTGAGAAATGTTTCCAGTAATTCCCGTGATTTCAGTCAGAGCAGCAGGAAAAGCGCGGTGCCTACACAGCTGGAAAACCCTTTCCTGCAACACTAGCAGCTGCCTGTCCTGATCTGCTGCCTCTTATTTCTGAAAGCTGAATAATTCCACAGTTCATCACCTGTGTCAGATGACCCCAAACTGTGTGGTGTGGTTGACACGCTGGAGAGAAGGGATGGAGCATCCAGAGGGACCGGGACAGCCTGAAGAGGTGGGACTGTGTGAACCTGCTGAGGTCCCACACAACCAAGTGCAAGGTCTTTCATGTGGGTTTGGGCAACCCTGAGCCCAAATAGAGGCTTGTTTGGGATGAGGGATGGGGAGCAGCCCTGAGGAGAAGCACTGGAGGCTGTTGGTTGGCTCAGCATGACCCGCAGTGCGTGTGTGGCTGCAGGAGGGCTGGTTTGAGGGGCTGTGGGGTGCAAGTGTGGCTTTGCTGGGATACAGCACACAGCTCTTGTGAAGGTTTGGAGCTGGGGCCTGGGAAGCTCCCTTTTGGGAGCAGACCTTGCCTGCTCCAGACGTCCTACGGATGCAGATGGAAGTGGCTGCTTGGCACAGCCAGGAGAACTCCCCAGGAGACATCAACGAGAAACACGAGGAGTAAGCTCTGGGCAGCTCTTGAGTTTTGCTGACTCTTGAGCACTTGGAGACTCTTGAGCTCTTAGAGAAGAGCTCCAAGGCTGCTCTGGCACTTAAGGAGCCCGTGGTGATCCTGAGAGTCATTACCATGATCTTAAATGCTTCAGACTTCAGTCTTGGCCACTTTTCAGCAGGGTCACCTGGTTCCTGCCTTAATTCTCTCTTTCCATGGGCAGTAGGTTGAAGGCAGAACTTAAATTTAACATTTTTGGTGATGGAATTTTGGGGAAGTTTCACTGCATCTGAGCTGAAAGTGGTTCTAACTTATCATTTTCTGTCATCGCTGGTCTCAGGCCCTGCTGGTGTGCCATGTGCTCAGATTGCAGTGCTAGATTAGGAACTCTGAATGGGCGCTGTGTTCCAGCACCTCTTACCACATCAGAAAAAGTAATTCAGTAAAAATCAGTCATGTGGCCGTCAACATGCATCCTCCCGAGCTGCTCAGCCTGGTGGACGTGTCCATAACCTGCTAGAGCCAGCATCAGACCACCTCTTTCTGTGCCAGGAACCGCCTCAGGTCTTCCCTCTGTGGTCGTAGCCGTAGTGCCGGGGGAGATCTGGCAGTGCCTAAAGCAGTTCTTCAGTCTTCACACCCTGCCATGAATTATGCAGATCTGTGCTGGAAACTTCCCCGTGACTGACAACTGCGAAGATAAACTGGGGAGGGACCCGGGGCCCGGTTCCCCCGCAGTCTGAGCTGGGTGGGCGTTGGGGGAGGCTGGTCCTCTGCCGAGGGTCCAGCTCATCCCTGAGCAGAGGGACGTGTGTGACTCGGCACGGGGGCTCAGGGAAACACGCAGTGCTAAGCGGGATTTGGCCCAGGCTAATTTGACCTTAATTGTTTTCCCTTCTGGTTTGATGGCCCATCCTTCGCTTGTGAGGCGGGAGGAGGGCCGAGCAGGGTGGCATTTGGCCCTCTGGTGCTCTGAGAGGGTCCCCCAGGGGTTGGTTCTGACTCCCTGGTGTGGTCTGTGCCCAGCCCCATTGATCAGGAGCCGCAACAGAGGAAATGATCCAGGGTTGTTTGTCTTCATGCATTTTGTTCCCTTGATGCTGACTTCAATGGTTGCTTGCGTGTGTAACCAAAGCAGGGTTTCGCAGTCTCCTACAACCCCACACCTTCTGGTGGTGTTTTTTATAGGTCCCAAATCAGTACAGCTCATCAGCAGCGGGAACATCTCACCTTAAAATGGCTGACAGTTCACACACCGAAGCTTTCAGCTCATGCTCTCTCATGTTATTTGCTTGTTATTTCCCTTGCTCTGGCTGTGCTCAGACCACGAAGTCTCCTGGAGCACGTTTTGGGTGCTGGGCTGCACAAGGCTGAAAGCAAGGGGGGTGAAAAATGTGTGTGTGCTGGGGTCCAACCAGTTCAAGCCCCAGGAGGGAACAGGGAGCTGCAGAGTATAACTCCAGAAGGGAGTCAGGCAGCCTGACCAGCCACTGGCCTCCAGATGGTAAAAACCTGGTGCAGAGAAGGCAGACAGATGGCTCCAGCTTTGTCCACACCTAAAAAGTGTCTCTCTCCACCGTGGGCACATGGGTGTCCCAGTGCCCTGGGCCCTGTGATGGCAGCTCTGGGTCCAGCAGAATCACAGAGTCCTGGAATGGTTTGGGTTGGAAAGGACCTTAAAGACCATCCAGTCCCACCCCCTGCCATGGGCAGGGACACCTTCCACCAGCCCAGGTTGCTCCAAGCCCCATCCAACCTGGCCTTGGACACTTGCAGAGATGGGGCAGCCACAGTTTCTCTGGGCAACGCTGTGCCAGGGCCTGCCCACCCTCACAGGGGAGAAGACCTGTCCTGTTGTGCCGTGTCCCAGAAATGCTGGCTGGCGTGGAGAGGACTCCTCTCTTGCTTGGAAACAAACTTTAAACTGGGGGAACTGGGCAGCTTGGCCTTCACTACAGACTGAGGTGGCTGTTTCTCCCTGGTTTGGTGGAGCACAAGCTCCCTTTGCCCTTGCCTGAGTGTCCAAGCACTTCCCACACCTCCTGACCAGCCTTGTGCTCCCTGCCAGGATGGGAGTGAGGCGCTGGAGCTCCTCTGAGTGGCTGAAATGCCCCTCTGAATGGACAGGCTGGGAGAAGGGAGCTCTGCCCTCCCCATCCTGCCTGCAGCAGGAGGCAGAGGAGCACTGACAGCCTGTGCTGCCGGTTGTGTTGGGTTGTTCAGCTGGAAAATGGAGTGTCCTGTGAAGGCTCCTTGGCAGATCCTCTGAGATATCGCTCAGGCCCATGAAAATCTCACTCACAGTGCAAAATCTGACCCTGTGTTTTCACTTTCAGGTCTCTGGCTGGGGGGTTGGGCCACTGTGGTTTGTAGGGGTGATTAGAAAATGGCACTTGTTTTGCATGAAGTTTAAAACACACGGGGTTTATTTTCCCCCATCTACCCACATTTTCTCAAAAAAAAAAAAAAAAAAGGCATTTTTTCATCTGTACTTAGAATGACAACCCCAAATTTATTCTCACTAAAATGTTTTACCAGCACCAGTTGGGTTTTTTTTTAAAGAAAAACTAACATTTCAAACACGGGGCGAGGGAGAGAAAGCCCGTGGAGAGGCGTGTTTTGACAGGAGTGTTTCAGCCAGAGCTGATGTTTTGAGCTCATCTATCAAACATGTGCACTTGCAATTCGTTACTATTTTGGCCACCCAAGAAGCAGCTGCACTTCCCATGTTTTGGACACCAAAACGTGGTCCTGGGGGGGGGTCTTTTGGGATGAGCCACCAAAAGCACGAGGAGGTTGTTACTGCTGGGAGAACGGAGTAAAACCCCTCTCAGAGGAGCTGAGTACAAGTTTGCTGCCCTGCCAGAGCAGTCATAGTGTGGAATCAGAGGCTCTCAATTATTCATGATTTCCAGAATCGCACTATTTCTTCCAGGGCCTGTTTTATAAACGCTGTTGCTATTTCTGATGGCAAATAACAATTTTGCATTATTTATGAACGGATTTTTTACAACTGCTGATGTTACAGCTGCTGCCAAAGCACTGGGAAAATCATTATTGCTGTTTGTTGTTGTTTCTTCCTTACATGCAGCCCCCTTTGTTGTGTGCACGGTGATGGTGGTGATGATGATGATGGTGATGATGATGAGATAAACTGGCACTGGTGAGGAAGAACAGGGTGCAGATGCCAGTGGGTGACTTAGGTGGCCACTGAGCTTGTGGCTGGTGCTCAGAGCTGAGCTGAGCTGGGGGTGGATGGGGGACAGGACCCCAGGTCGTGGTTAAATTCCAAGAGCAGGAAGGTCTGGTGACCTCCCTGGAGGTTGGAAAAGCCCTCCCAGCCCACGGATCCCCCCTGTGCCCCATCCCCACCCTGTCCCCTAACCCACAGCACTGAGTGCCACGACCCGGCCTGCCTTGGACACCTCCAGGGCTGGGCACTCCAAACCTCCCTGGGCAGCCCCTGCCAGTGCCTGACAACCCCTTCTGTGAAGAAATTCTTCCTGATGCCCAACCTGCACCTGCCCTTGCATCACTGTGTCCTCTCATCTGAAGAAGCTCTGGCCCAGCTTCACCCCAGCACTGGAAGGAGTTTGGAGGGGATAAATCCAAATTAATTCCAAAATAATTAATTTAATTAATTAAAGCCGGGCAGGGATGCAGGCAGGGATGCAGGCAGGGATGCAGGGAGCAGTGCTGGCAGCCAGGGCTGAGATCAGAGGTTCACAGTAGGATGGACGGTGCCTGCAGGCCTGGCTCCCCTCCTGCTCTCAGCCTGAGATCCAGCCCTGGGGCGCACTTCCAGGCTCTGAGGGAGCGGGATCCAGAGCGGATTGGGATGCAGCTGGTCCCGCAGCTTCCCTCCTGCCTTTGGTGTTGGGAGATAAGGGAATTACTTCAGCCTGCAGCGTGGTGAATGGAATTAGTGCAGGCTGCTGCTGCCACCCGCTCCTTCCCTGCCTGAGGGATGAGACACCCCCTGGTCCCAGCCACCAGCAGCCCCCTGCCCTTCCCTCCCTCTCAGGGCCCAAACCAGGTCACTGGATAATGAGGGTAGGTGCTGCATCCTCCAGCCCCTGCCAAGCCAGGTGCAAAATTGCCCAGTCATTGCCAGGGCAGCCTGTCCCCTGTGCCCAGGTGAGCTGCTCCCCACCTCCCTGCCTGTGTCCCCTTCCACCAGGCATCCAGTCCTTCCCTGGCTCAGCCCTCAGCAGCTCCGTTACCTCCCGGCTCCACAGGGACACGGGGAGTTTATCAGAGCAGCCTGATGGTGGAGAGCAGCACGAGCACAAAGACTGTGCAGAGACTGCCCCGTCTGTTTATTTTTACCCTCCCCAGCCTGTCTGGAGAAAACACCCTTGAAATACTCTGCAAAGCAGGGCACTGAAAGGCAGGCAGGCTCGCAGAGGAGGACCACCAGGTACCATCCACCGGCCCTCTGGCTGGAGCCACCAACCAGACGGGAGTCAGGATCCGTCTGGCAAACGCCGTGTTGCCATGGAGGCGAGGCCAGGATTGAATCCAATTACGTTGCTGCTGCAAAAGGGAGGTAAATGTAAACAGCAGCAAGTTGTGTTCCCTCCTTCCTCCCGCAGATCTTCTCCATCGTGGTGTTTGGCTCCATCGTGAACGAGTGCTACGTGAACAAGGACAGCCAGAACCCCGAGCTGCTCTGCATCTTCAACGAGAATGAGAGCGCCTGCAGCTACGGCATCGCCGTCGGCATCATCGCCTTCTTCGGCTGCATCTTCTTCTTCGTGGTGGACCTGTACTTCCAGCAGATCAGCAGCGTCAAGGACCGCAAGAGGGCCGTGCTGCTGGACCTCGGCTTCTCAGGTAGCTCTGCCGGGGCAGGAAGGGAGGGCTCTGGCTCCGCGGGCCGGGGCTGTGCCTGCAGCTCCACCCCCGAGTCCTTCCCTCTCCCCCACGGCCTGACCCAGCTCCAGTGCCTTGTCCAGGGGGAACATTGTCCCATCCAGCCCTGAGCTCAGGGGCAGTGGTGAGGAAGCTGGATGTGGTGGCTTGGGTGTCCCACTCGCCTGTGTGGCTTCTGCAACTGGAGACGTTTGCTGAGCTGGCTTTGGTTGAGGCCACACAGAGAAGTGAGGCTTGGTGGTCACATGTCAGAGACCAGACGGGATGTTTTGCCCTCCCAGATCAATTTCTGGCTCATGAAAAGGTGGTTTCATCAGTTGTGCTGAGTCTGGTTTCACTCTGTGTTTGGAGCGGAGCAGAAGCAACTTCTGCACCCCACTGGGCCCCCTTGCTGTGGGCAGGGGGTTTGGGACCCCCAGGGCTGGTATGGATCTTCTGTGCCCTCTGGACCCCCTGGACCTGAGGCTGATCCGTGCAGACAGGAGCAGGCAGGATGCCTGGAGCTGGGATGGAACATCTTCTGCTCGGCTGCTGTGGGAGCTGCCTGGCTCTGCTGGCAGCTGATGTTCCCCATTCCCAGGCTCTCGTGTCAGCCAAGTCTGAAGGTGATTTATCCAGCACAGGCATCGCTGATGGCTCTCTGTCCCAGATGAGAACATCCATCATCACCTCCCTGTGCTGGCCTGTCACTGAGGGTGTTCTCTCCCTGCTGAAAAGCTCATTTCCATGGTGCTGCAGCTCCAGCCCTTGTTAGATAATATTTACAGCCCCTTCCATGGGGCTCAGTGCCTGAAACTCTTGGATTCAAGCAGAAGGGGAACATCACATCCATCTTCTGGCTGCTGCTGCATGTGGCAGCGTGAGGCTGCAATCCTCCCTCCCTGCCTTCCACCTCCTCCTGGCAGCCCTTTGCTCCCTGCCAGGGATGTGGGATTCTCCCAGGTTGCTCCAAGTCCCATCCAGCCTGGCCTTGGACACTTGCAGTAATGGGGCAGCCACAGCTTCTCTGGGCAAGCTGTGCCAGGGCCTGCCCACCCTCACAGGGAAGGATTTCTTCCTAAAATGCACCTGGGAAATAACTGGGGGGTAGCACTGGGACACAGACAGGGGGTCAGGCAGGGCCACCACACTGCAAACAGCATTAGCAACTTTCTCTTCCAGCTGCTCTTCCAGCTGCTCCTGTAGACATGCATTTGCTTGGGACCAGGCTCTGATTAGGGTGGTAACACATCTTTCCTGGTGTTTGCACTCTGTTGTCTGCAGATCCTAAAATGATAATTATCTCCTGGCTCCTGTGGCGCTTCCTGGTGTTTTCCCTTTCCCCAGCGTGCTGGAGGGTGTGGAGCTGCTGCTGGAGCAGCTGGAGCTGGCACTGGCACGTGCGGCCTCGCCACGTCACTGCCAGCTCAGCCCTCTTTGTGGAGGGTTTAAAAGCTGTGTCAGTCCTCCAAACTTTGAACCACAGCTGGCTCGTGTTTCTGGAGATGCTCTCCGTGCCTGACCCCCTCTCCTCCACCAGCAATACCTGCCTTCCCACGGCACCGCAGGGAATCCTCCTCTCAGGGCTGAGCTGATGTGGAGGGGAAAGGCTGCTCTCTACATCCCCACACCCCTGGGAAGTCCACATGGGTGGCAGGAGGAGCAGCCCCGGGGACACAACGCTGCCCGACGGTGTCAGGATGAGGAGGGTCAGCGCCTCACTCACCGCGTGCTGCAGAGGAATTTGGCAGCTGCAGTACCTGGCACAGCCGGTGCACGGCCGGGGATGTGCATGATGTCACTTTAACTCCTGAAAGCCCTCGGGTGACAGCAGTGACAGATGGGCTGTGATGGCACTGGGGGCCCAGACTCACCTCACACCAGCCAGCACCATCTCTGGGCTGTGCATCCCCTTGGGTCCAAATTTAGGGGCTGGATCTGCTTCCCACAGTGGGGAACAGCTGCTGGTAAAGCCCCTTTGTAACAGAGCTGGGGAGCAGAAAACATCTCTGTCCCTGAGGACCTTTAAGGAATAAACCCCAGAGGTCACCGACAGCAAATCGTCATCCTAAGGGGAAGTGAAAGTGCAGACAGGGAGATTTGGTGGGTTTGGTGACAGGAGCAGCTGCTTCTGGTGAAATGCCTGCACTTTGGGAAGGGAAAGCCTGGCTGATCCTTGCTGTCAGGGCAGTCTCCTGGCCAGGCTGATGGGAGTGTGGATGGGGGGGAAGCCCCAAGCCCAGCTGTGCAGAAGGAGACAAAGAACGTGGCTTCTTAAAGTGCAGTTAGGAGCAAACTGTGGGCCCTGGGACTCCAGCACCGGCTGGGGATGCTCATGTGCATTTTATATCATACTTAGGGACAACTGGCAAGGTAAAAGGAAATGAAGGGGAATAAAGGAAGGTTCTTCCTCTCCCTGCAGTCAGCCAGACAGCAGCCCCAGGGGACTGGCAGTTGGCAGCTCAGACTGATGTGCTGATGATCCATGGGAAGGTGCTGGGTGGGATCAGCACCAGGAATCGGCATCAGATCAGAATCCCCGGCATCCACACATGCACTGACATCCAAATTGGAGGGTGGGGGGACCTCAGGAAAGCTGGAGACCCTTAAAACAGCATCCTGGGAGGCTCCAGGTCGTGCAGCTCCTCCTCCCAGGTCTGGAAAGCATCCCTGCTCCTTAGGCTGTGTGCTCTTGGCTTGTTTCTTGACTGTTTGCTGAGCTCCTTGGCAGCTGGCAGAGCTGTTGGCTGGTGATTGAATTAAGGGAGCTGCAGCCATATCTTGCTCAGCCAGCTTTGGTTCCAGTAAGGAATAATCACCAGAGTATTTTTGCTCAGTTCCACAGACCCAGAGGGATTCTCTGCAGGGAGGAGCAGAACTGTCACAGAATCACAGAGCCATGGAATGGGTTGGGTTGGAAGAGACCTTAAAGCTCATCCAGTTTCACCTCCTGCCATGGGCAGGGACACCTTCCACTAGCCCAGGTTGCTCCAACCTGGCCTTGGACACTCCCAGGGCTGGGGCAGCCACAGCTTCTCTGGGCAACCTGTGCCAGGGCCTGCCCACCCTCCCAGGGAAGGATCCCTTCCCAGTATCCCATCTGAACGTACCCTTTGCAGCAGCAGATGGGGTCCTTGCAGGAGAGGAGGTGACAGCCCTGACCAGCTCTGCTCCCTTCCAGGTTTCCTGGCCTTCCTGTGGTTCGTGGCCTTCTGCTTCCTGGCCAACCAGTGGCAGCGGACGACGCTCACCAGGGGCTTTGCTCAGGGGGCCGACGCCGCTCGGGCAGCCATCACCTTCTCCTTCTTCTCCATCATCACCTGGGTGAGTGCAGCCTGAGCTGGGCTGGCCAGGCCAGGAACAAAACCTGCTCTGGGCCCAGCGCTGGGCGGGAGGAGGAATCTGGGGAGGGTTTGGAGAAGTGAATCCTGGTGGGCACCGAGGGGCTGCGCGGAGGGAACTGCGGGTCCTCCGCAGATAAAACTGGTGGTTTCTCACCCAGGAAGCATCAGCTCGGTCCCCTCTCGCTGGGGGATTCCAGGCTTCCCCTTCTCCTGCGCCTGGGAAGTTGTGTTCCTGTGGAAAATGTGTCACCAGCCACGAGCTGCCCTGGTTTTGGGGCCTCGTTAGAGCCCCGGGGGCAGCTCAGCTGGGAGCAAACCAGTCCCCAGGAGCAGATCACTGCTCTGAGCTGGCTTCATGGGGTGGCAGGGGGATTTTGGGAGCTCTCAGGCTCATCAGCTCCCTGGGAGAAGGCAGGCTGGTCCCTCTGCTGTGCACCCAGAGGCAGGGGCTTGTAGAATCCCCCTTTGTGCATCCCCAGGGCCCACAGGGGCAGGGGAATTTCCCACAGCTGCTGGACCCCACATGTCCTGGGGGCCTGTTCCACTCAGGGGGCTCCTGATCCAGAGGCTGTGTGTGGAGAAGCCGGGTGTCACCTCCACTCCTGCAGTTTTCCCCGGGCAGAGAGCCCCAGGATGTGCCCTAATTCCATATTGCCTTAAGGGAATTGGGGCAAAAGCTGGCCTGAGGTTTTCCAGCATCTGCCTGGCTCCAATTCCTCACCAGTTCAACTGCTCCCTGCTTTATGATTATCCAGATAAATCTCTTTTAATCCCAGCTCCCCACAGCTCTTCTCCATCACTGTACTGCCTGAGTGCCCGTTGAGTGCAGCCCCCAGGGAGGGAGGTGTCCCCCATCCCCTCAGCATCTGCTGCCACCCCGGGCGGGGCAGTGGGGACACCACTCCCATGTTACCATCGCAGAGGGTTGTCAGGATGGTTGGGAAGCCATTCTCGGTGTCTACAGGCATTTTTTTTCCCCTCCTGAGCCTGTCATTTATAAACTAATTGACTTGTTAATGAAACCTCCTGAAATCAGAGCGAGCGCGGGGCACTCGCGGCTCTGCCGCCCACATTGCCCACCCTTTGTGACCTCAATTCTGCCAACCTGGAGGAGGGTGAAGGAGTCTCGGCAGAACTGACCTATTTTCCTGGCCTGGCACTTGTCGGTTTTCCCTCCCCACAGCACAGGGGTTTATTGGTGCCAGCAGTGTCAAATCTGCACAGCCAGGGGGTCTCGAGCCCAGGCTGCAACCCCCACCCCAGACACAGCTTTGGGGTCAACCTGTCACACAGAAAGTGTAGTGTTACGGGGTGGGCTTTGGGGTTGGATTAGCTCATGGTTATAATGGAGTGGGGCAGCAGCTTCCTGGGATGTTGCCATGTGCTCAGTGCTGGGGACGTGGGGTCCTGGGTGAACTCAGGGTCCTGGGGGAAAGTGGGGTCTTGGAGGGACATGGGATCCTGGGGGGGGATGTGAGATCCTGAGGGGGTTGTGGGATCCTGGAGCGAAGTGGGGTCCTGGGGGAGTGCAAGGTCCTGGGAGGACAGGAGGTCCTGAGGGGTCACTGGGAATACACAGGGTCCTGGGGCTTGTGGGACACTGGGGCTGTGCAGGGTCCTGGGGGTTGTGGGACACTGGGGCCATGCAGGGTCCTGGGGGGGTTGTGGGATGCTGGGGCCATGCAGGTTGCCCCCCCTGACCTCCCTCCCTCTCCCCCAGGTGGTGCTGGCAGTGAGGGCCCTGCAGAGGTACCGCCTGGGCACGGACATGTCGCTCTTTGCCACCGACCAGTTCCCCGCCGACCCGAGCGCGCCGTACCCGGGGTACCCCGTGGGCAGCGGCACCGAGAGCACGGAGACCTACCAGAGCCCCCCCTTCACCGAGACCTTAGAGGCCAACCCCAAAGGTTACCAAGTGCCAGCGTACTGAGGGCCCGGGGCGTCCCCGGGGCCGCGTCCCACGGTGCAGCACCGGACCCGGCCGATCCCAAATGTATTCAGTCCCATTTTCCTTGCCGTGGCCACTCAGTGCTGGGTCCCTTTATTAGCTCGTTGTGCAGTGAATTCTGTACAGTGGTATTGGTTCTTGTCTTACCTGTCCCAGGGTTTCTAAAAGCAGTGTTCCCTCTAAGCCAGAAGGAAGGAAGGTTGTTGCCACATCACCTACTCGTGGGGAAGGAAGATGAATAAATGCCCTCTGTAAGCCTTGGTGCCGGGTGCTGGCTCTGCTGGGAATGCCCAGGACACCTTTTCCTCTTAGAAAGCAGTAGCTGAGGGGTTATTTCTCTCGTTCTGAGGAGTTATTTATCTTGTTCTTCCAGAGCTAACACAGAATCCGTTGAGGGTGGGTGGGCGGTGGGGAGGGTTGGGCTCCCGCTGAGGAGCTTTCCAGTCCATGTTCCATGGAAAGTGCCAAATTCACAAGGAAGTAAGTGGTGTCTGTGTTACTTTTCTTTGTATATATTTACTGTACAAAACAAATATCCAAACAGGTGTTTAAACTTGGCTTAGAGGCACAGGGGGGTCACAGTGGGCCGGGATGGAGGTCAATATCCAGATTAATTCTGTGCTTCTATGGGTTCTGGTCCAGGGTGTAAAAAGTTACTGTTTGAAACTGCAAACCAGTTCAGCAGTAGCTGGCTGCTAACTGGGAATAGCCTGTGATCAGTGGGATATGGCACGTTGTGGTTCTGTTTCTTCTCCAGGGATTAGGGAAGTTTGCAAATTCACGAGGGGTTTCTGGCTGGCAGTGCTGCCGTGTCCTCCTGCTCCGCCCTGGCTCCAAGGCTGGGGGCTCAGACACAAAGTCCAAGGCCATTAGGAGCGATATTGGACTTGTGTTTTCATACTGGGAGCAGCCACCATCTGTCAGCTGCAGCAGAACCCCAGGAGGGGACATGTGTGTCACCCTGCGGTCTCCAGAAATGAGGAATTCAGGCAGGGAGCTGGAAAGGCTTCACAGGCCACTGCAGTCCCTCCTGAGTGGGCTCACGGCCCCGTTTGGAAATGGTGGGGGGAGAGAGTCAGTGAAAAGCAGCCAGGAAAGAGGCTCAGTTTGAGTTTCAGCTGCAAAATTCCTGCCTTGTAAAAACAAAACGTGTAAAATCCAGTGGGTCCTCGTCAGCCACCTGCTGGCTTTCCCTTCCAGCTTTCCCTGCCGGCTTTCCCTGCTGACCTTCCCTGCCTGTCCCGTGGCTGATCCAGGCCGGGTGTCACTGAGGACTGAGCAGAGGAGCTGAAACTTGAATTCTTGACCCCCTTGGTGGCAGCTCCATCCCTGGAGACCCCCGGCTCTCCCAGCTCTCCGGCATTCCGGGGTCTTGCCTTGCCAGTTCCCTCCGGCAAAGCCGCCGCTGCCTTCGCCCTGTGAGGAGCAGCAGTCACTGCCTGCCCCTCCCCGTGGAGCAGGTCCTGGTCACCACCACCACAGCTCATTCCTGCTGCTGGATCACATTTAAACACACCGATTAATCAGCAGCAAAGCCTCCCGAGCGATCGCTGGGGTGGCAAAGCACATTCCCTGCCTCCCTCCATGAGCTCCACGAGCATTCCCAGCGAGGGCTGGCTGTGCCAGTGCTGAGCTCCTCACAGGACACCCAAACCCCAGTGTGGCCTAAATGAATTCCAGGATCTTTGTGGTTTTGTGGAGCCAGTCTTGCTGGGAAAGGAAAAAAAACCCCAAGGATTTGAATGCAGGGTCTGGTAGAACTGTAGCAATATTTTTCCTTAGAGGGAACACTGAAACTTTAGCAGCACAACCAGTACTTGTGTTAATATTTTAGAAAAAATTATAATCAATTTAAATGTTTAAATTGATTGTACGTGAGATAATGTTCGTTGGGTACAGTGTATTTTTTCTAACTATAATATAACTGTTCCAGAGTTTTCCTTGTATCCGTGAAGAGCTAAAGCTGTGTCTGCCTGCGGGCCGTGTCCTGCCCCCTGTACCCCCCCGTGCTGAATATTACACGCTCTGAATGTGCCCCCCGAGGCCTGCATTGCCTTTCTTTGCCCCACACGCACATCCCGCCACGCTCAGTGCCAGGACTGGCCTCGGGAGTCAGGGAATGACACGGGAATGCTGCCGGCACAGCTCCAGCCCCCTGCCTGAGGTGCCTGGTTCTTGTTCCTGCTCCCAAAAATCAGTGTTACCTTCACCTTGCAGGCAGCACTTGGCTGCTCTGCTGGGCAGGAGAGGAGGAGGAGGAGGAGGAGGAGGAAGGGCTTGGGCACCCGAGAGGCTTCCTGGCAGTGGGAAGGCAGGACAGATTGTTCCTTGATTAAACCAGAGTGGGGAATAATGTGCCCAGCCACATCAACAGGCACCTCAGGGGAGGTTAACCCTGATCCCTCCGCACCCAAAATGCCAGTCCCTGTCAGGGAGGGGAGCACGTACCTGCTGGGGTGGCACTGGGGCTGGCAGGTCACCCAGCTGGGGTGTTTCTCCAGGGAATAGTGATGGGTTTGTGTAGGATGTGGCCACGCTGAGGCAGGATGGGACAACCCAAAAGTCAGGTGGCCCCATAGCAGCCAGGACACACCAGCCTTGAAAGGAGCACTGACCCACCTGAGCCTGACTCAACCCCCCCATTTGGGTTGGGTGGGGGGGGAGCTGTCGCCAAAGGCCCCACATGCAGCTCCCAAACCCCACAGCAGCCTCCACCCAGCCAAATCTAACCATGCTCAGAGGCAGGGTGAGACACAGCCCCCAGCCTGGCCACTGTCACCCTGTGCCTGGAATCCTGCCTGGAATCCTTTGGGGACCCCCCCAGTGTCCCCTCGAGCTGTCAGGTCAGCAGTGCCCTGCAGTGCCCGTGGCAGCACCTCGGTGTGTCCAGAGTGTACGGGTGGGGCTGGAACAAATACAGTTCAGAGTGCTCATGGTTAGAGAACTGGAGCCCTCAGAGCAGGAACTGCTGTATTGGGGGAGTCAGGTATTTGTAACATCGATTTCCATCTTCTTTCTCCCCAGTTTTTTTTCCCAGCCCATTTGATGTGGTACAGCAGCACTTGCTCCCTCATAACTACCCAGAACACATCCTAAAATCGTGCCAGGGCTGTCCCAAAACCACACCAGGACTGTCCTGAGCGTGCCAGGGCTGTGCCATCCTCACGAGCCATTCATGACCCTCTGTTCTCCTCAGAGCTCGGGACCCACCAGCACCTCGAGCTCGCAGAGGGCAGGATTGTGCTGTGCTCAGCTCAGCCCAAAAGCTTCTGTTAGCACTGAATTTGGGTGTACAGAGTAGAATTCCAGCTCTCCCACGCTGAGTTCTGCCCGACCCCCTGCTCCAGGAGGCTCTGCCAGGACAACGTGGGTGTTTCTGGGGTAACCACGTTGTGGTGTTTGCAATTTATTGGAAGCATATTAAAAGATTTGAAAGAATTGGGAGTTTTTATCAACATTTTAAGCTGTTCCTAGCAAGGTGGAAGCTTAAGTGATATTTAGTAAAAATACCACCCCCCCATTACCTGCTTCTGTGTGTCAGGGGGCTGGAGCAGACCCCAAGAGCAGATCCCTCCCTTTATGCCACATCAAACAGCTGTGCCTGGACACTGTGGGATGAGTTTCCCATCAGTTCCTACCACAACAGCAAATGACACCCCTGGCATTTCTGCTGCCCATCAGTTCCTTACAGGGCACTTTGTACCCTGCCCTACCCATCACCAGCCCCTCAGAATGGCACAGGGCTTCTCCTGGCTCTGTCTGCTGCTCGGGGCTCCCACCAACCAAGTCACCATCTATTCCACAGTAAATCCCATCATCATTCTGTGGAATGGCCATTTCTCTCAGTGAAAGCTGCTGTACATACCTGTAGACTCCTCTCAGCCCGTGCTGGCCCCAAGCAGGTGGCTCTGGTCCCGCTCTGGTCCCCCCTTGTCCCATTCCCAGCTGCATTCTGACCCTCTGTGTGTCACAAGAGCCTCTTCCAGCCCCTGAGGCTCAGAAACAGCCTTCACTGTCTCGACTTGAAACCCAAGTTCAGCTGCCTGGATTTCGTTGCAATACACATTTAAACCTCAGATCCTTCAAGAGTTTTAATCTCCAACAGATCCCAACTGTGGTTTGGGAAGTTCAGTTTCTTTGCAGATACCTCTGTCCAAGCAGACGCTTCCAGGAGTTGCAGTTGTCACTTAACCTCTGTGCAGTGTAGTATAAAGTGGACTGTGTATGGAAATAAGTTTAAAATGTTTACAATTTTGTATATATTATATATAAAAAAAATATCTTTTGAGAGAACAATCTGTGATTCTGTATTTTCAGTGTCCGTGTAACCAACTGCAACTTATTTTCAATAAAGAGTTAAAAATGAATAGGAAAAAAAAAAAATTTGGTAATAACTTTATTTAATCAGGTGAGCACAAGGAACAAGGAAACTGCAAGAGCAGGCCCCAGAGATCCAGAGCCTCGAGGAACTCCCAGCAGCACCAGCCCAGGGATCCAGGGAGCTGCTGACAGAGCTGAAAACCCAGGGAAGAGGGAAGATCCTGCTGCAGGGAAGATGCATCTCAGCCCCCTGGACTTTACAAACCCAAGATGGGGAGAGGAGCTGACTGAAGTTGGGGGGGGCAGCTGGCACCCCCCACACCCCCCGTGTCCCTGTGGGGTGGCCCAGCCTCGGGCATCGCGTCCCACTCGGATCCAGGTCCCACCCGAGGCAGGGACAGGGACATGTCCCGACTCCTCACGTGCTCATGCAGTGTCTGAACAGCCATGCAGGCAAATCATCCTCCCCAGCCCCGGGGAGGCCGAATACAACACCTTCAGGTGTTCAGAACAGTCTTAAATACCCACAAAAGAAACCCAAAGCACTTTGCAGCCTGAGCAAGCAAAATAACGTGTAAGGCAAGGAAGAGTGGCTGTAGCAGGACTAGCTCTGAGCTCGATTTCATGGAAATGATGTCTCTAGAAAAGCTGTGTTTTGTCACTGAAAATTATGTAAATTAATGTCAGCTTTACTGCTACATGTTAAAAATAACTAAACCTGGAGATGGGAGGGGATCGGACACTGAACCACAGCCATGGAAGTGCACGGCAGGGAGGGCTCTTGGCACTCCAGCACCTCTGAGCTGCTGCTGGAGGAGTCACTTCACTGGATGAAGAGATCCCCCCCCTTCCTCTGAGGAGGTGGAATTTGGGGATGCAAAAAAAAACATGAGCAAAGCTACGTCAGCCTGGTGTCACCAAGGGAGGTGCAGGTGTCAGGCCACTGTAAACAGAGAAATGCACTTAAAGGCACTGCAGAAAACAAGGTCAGTGATCAGCAGCATTTAATGTCCCAGGATGCTGTTGGGAGCTCCCACCAGTAATACAACCAAGAAATTAGAAACATGGCAGTCATTAAATAAAATTCCCGTGTGCTTTACGCAGAGTAAAGCCTTAATGCTCTTACTGTACATGCAGGGCTACAAAATCAGTTTCTTGAAAGAACATGTTACAGAAAAGGTCAGAGGCAACTTCAAATCTTGCACAGACCAGCCCATTCTTCTTCAAGCAGCAGAATGGACTCTGTTTGCAGACAGGGAACTCTGCAGCCCAGTGCTTGCAGCGCTCCTGGTCACACCAGTGAGCAGCATCTGTCCTGCACCTTTGTACCCCTGACTAGTGTGATCTTCACTGAAATAGCACAAAAAAATCAGAATGTTATAAGGGAAGCCACTTCTGTTCATTTCAGTGATCCCTAATCTTCCCCCACCCCAAAACCAGAAAGAAACCCCCAAACCAGATGCTTATTCCCCTATTGTGTCCCCTGTCAGTCTGCAGATCAGAAAGGATTCCCAGCTATTGCATGTTCCAGGAGGAAGGAGCCCCTGCCTGCCCACCCTGCGGCTCAGCCTAACCCTACCCCAGATTTTGGGAGCTCAGACTGTGGGAGGGATGAGCTCCAGCACATTCCCATGATCCCTTTGCCCCGAGAGGGCTCCCCAAATTACCTGCTCCTCACTGACTCAACCGGCACCGGCCCTCAGCCACTCTACGCTGCCAAACCTCATTCCAAAAGTGCATCTCCAGAGCCAGAGCCTGGTGTGTGGGCCCTCGGGAAAGCTAACTGATGATCCTGCTGATTGCCTGCAAGGAAGGGAACTCCTCATCCTCAATATGCAAAGCTTTGTGGGTGACCACGTCCTGCTGAGTCAGCACTTGCTTACACGTGGGGCAGATGTAGCAGTCGAGGTCCGCGGGGGGCTCCACCTGCCAAACGTTCTTTTTGTTCTTTTTGGGCCTGTTGGAGCTTTGTTTCTCCTTGCCTCGGAAGTCGTTGTGAGCAGAGAGCAGTTCCTGCTGCTTCACCGTGTCCGGCAGCAGCACCAACAACTCCTTGAAAATCTTCTTGAAGTTCTCCCCCAGCAGCTCTCGGCAGCTCTTGTAATACTGCGCTGCAGAGATCACCCCCTGCAGAGAATTAGAAACACGCAGATCTGTTAAAAAATCCCACTGGGATTCAGGTCTCCCAGAGAGGGAGGTTTTGGGAACCCACTCACCTGCCTGAACTGCCCAGAATGAGTTTTAAATTTATTGAACTTGGACTCGTCGCTTTGAAGAAATTCTTTAATGGATTGGATGAGCTGGATGTTCCTCTGCTGGAAGTTCTCAGGTATCAAGTATGATCCGTGACAGGATTTTGGCCTGCGATGGGAAACACCAAGAGTGACTCTGACATTGGTTTGTGTCACAGCAAAATGCCCCAGGACATAAATCACATGGCTGTTCTGGTTTACAGGCTGCACGTCCTTCCTCCACCCAGCTCCACGTGCATTACTGTGAGCAGCACACAGCTGTCTTGCCAGGATGATAAAATATGGGATTTCTGTATCAGATTCCAGCTTTACATAGACAGAGTATGTAAAATCCAAATTTAACATGGTCCTGATGAGCTGTTTTGTAAGGGGAATTCACTAAAAAGACGTGGGTAAAGACCACACCACGAATAAACCAACAGGTAATGCAGGTCCTGTATTAAACTGACACAGTTTCCCCTCCCCTTTTCTCATAAACTCCTCTTTCTATCCCAGAAGGGCCAGAGAGCAGCTACTGGGAAGATCAGGGCAGTGAAGGTCACCAAGGAGAACACACCTCAGCATTCTGCCGCTGGGACTCTGACAGAATCGATGGGAAGGGGAAGGAATACGTTGAAGCTGCAGATTCCCAAATAAATCTAAACCAGACCAAAGTCTGAGCAGCCACACTGCGCAGGTTTCCACTTCCTCACCTGCAGCTTCACAGGGCTGTCTTCTTTGACACAGCTCCCCTGAATCCAGCCCACAACACCCCAGGACTTCCCACTGGGAATCTTCACCCCGCCGGCCCCGCTGAGTGTTCCCTGCGCTGTTTGAAGCCCACCTGACACAACTGAGGTGCAATGTGGAACGTAACTCACTCCGAGGAGTTATTTACTCACTCTTTCAGAGCTGTAGTGACAGGTTCAGAGATGTTGGTGGATGGAATGACAGCGAAGCCCGGGGGGGGTTTGCTGACAGGCACCGACAGGCCCGGAGGCGGAGGAGGGTTCTTCAGCAGCACCACGGAGTTAAAGCCTGGGGGCAACAGGGAAAGGGCAGGAGTTAGAACACAGCCCCCCAGCTAAAGCTCACACCAGTGTCTGCTACACTCTGCACAAGCACCAAGAAGAAGTTGCAGTGCAGACATGACTATATTGGAAAAAACCTAAAAATCAGAGGTGGAAATCTTCAAGAAGCACTTCAGGGCAGCTGATGTTCCTCTACACAGAAAGCGCTTTAATTATTCATTTACTTTTTCAATGGAAAATAGTTTTTAAAACCCACTCAAAGTCACAATGAAAAGCACTTTTGCATTATTAAAGTGAACAGAAATCACCTGAGGAGGCACAGCAGCACCAGGCCTGGCCTGGCATCTCCCCCAGCAGGAGCTGCAGAGCAGCACAAGCAGCAGTGCCACCTCCATGAAAACCACTCCAAGTCACACTTGTTGCTGTCTCTCCACTCTTACAAGGTCATGGCTAAAAGCAGGGCAGGAAACCTCTGCAAACACAGGAGGAAGCAGCCAAGGAAGCCAACTGAGGAGTGCCAGCAGGCACAGGACACTGCCAGAGATTCCCTTCACCCACAGCGGCCTCCCAGGCAGATCCTGGAGCACAACAGCTCCTAGAAGGGCAGGGACAGGTGAAAACCAGCTGCTCATCCTTGAGCCACCCCAGCGACCAGACACCTCCAGGTGTGTGGGACAGAGGTGTCCCAACACTGCCACTGCTTTAGCCAGGACTCTGAGGACATTCCAGCCCTCCTGTGTCACCCAGGCTGCCTTCACCTCCAGAGCCCAGCCTGGCACCTGGTGGCAGAACCTCACACGAGAGCCAGAAGGAGACTCATTCAGCACATCCATGGGCCACGTTTCTCTAAGTCACTTCCAAGCAAAGCTGGCTGTGCTTCCCCATCCCTGGAAGTGTCCAAGGCCAGGTTGGATGGGGCTTGGAGCAACCTGGGCTAGTGGAAGGTGTCCCTGCCCATGGCAGGGAGGTGAAATGAGATGATCTTTAAGATCCCTCCCAACCCAACCCATTCCAGGACTCTGTGATCCCCTCTGTGCTTACCTGGTGGCGGGGGCATCCTGGCTGATCCTGAGCTCCCAAGAGCTGGGAAGTCTTCCTGAGGTAAAGGGCATTTGTTAGTCACTGTGGGCTTTTTAAGGCCGGGGGGCTCTTTGGGTGTGCCACAGACCGCTGAGGGCTTTTCCGAGTGCCCGTTCACGACAGCTGTGGGCCTGTCGGGGCCGTGGGGAGCAGGGAACGCCTTGCAGGGCTGCTCTGCTTCCGGGGGCTTTTCCGTGGGTGGCCTGGGGAACGCCGTGTCCAGGGACGGCCGTGGGGACGACGGTCTCTGCTTCTCGACCCCCACCTTCTTTTTCTTGCCCACTTTCGTAAAAGTCTGTGAGGTAGAGGCTGCCAGCAAGGACGAGACGTCGAACATGGTGGGCGTGTTCCGGATCTCCTGGGTGGTCAAGCCACCACCGCCGTCCTCGTCGTCCGACTCACAGAGTTTATTGCTCTTCTTACTTCCCTTAGAGGTGTTCAAGGATGGTTTTTTGGCTGGCTGGCTGACGCAGGGGTTGGTGATGGCTTTGACCACGCTTTTGCTGGAGCCGTTGTTCCACGCAGATGTGATGTTAGTTACTGTCTTGTTGTTGGGCTTCATTTTGGACACCAGGGCTGGGAAGTCCTCCTCTTGGAAGGCCGCTTTCTTTGCAGTCGCTGTGTACATCAGAGACATCCCAGACGAGATGGTGGGAGCTGCAGAGGATGACAGGCTTGGGAAATCTTCTTCTTTAAGCTTAACCAGTGCTGGCTGGGCAGAGCTGTGAGGAAGGGAGAGGTTGGGGTTACCCTGTTATGACAGAGGCAGCACAACCTCGATGGGCGACACGAGCCCCACAGCTCTCCACACTCTTCCTCAAACTGTTGCTAAGGGTGGCACAAGTGACCCAGGTTTTAACAGGACACAAATGCACTGAGAGTTACCAACTGCACCTGCAAAGGGTCTCCTCAAGAAGTGCCACCAGCCTTGCTGTGTTAGCAGCGCTGTCTCAGCACCCCCCACCTTGACCAGGGCTGGTCCAGGCCCATTTGAGCTGCCACGTCCTGCAAAGACAACGCTCTCGGGGACGTGGTGGGATTGTTGGGGTGTCCTGGGCAGGGCCAGGAGCTGGACTCGATGATCCTTTTGGGTCCCTTCCAGCTCAGCTCATTCCATGATTCTATGATTCCAAGACCAAGCTGTGAGCTGAAGCAACAGCCGGTGCCGCAGGTGAGCGGCACAGAAACAGCTCGAGGCAGGAGGGGATGGGCAGGGGAGGCACTGGGAGATCAATCTCCCAAAATTACTTTCCACGGAAACGCAGGACATAAATAAAGCTTCTAAATCTGCTTTCTCACTGCTGCAGCCCTGCACAAACTCACCCCTGGAGAGGTCCTGCTGCCGAGCCGATTGCTGGAAAGTCGTCTTGGCTGAGAGCACCGTTAGCAGCTGCTTCTTTTGGAACAGTGACAAAAAGAGCAAAGAAATGTTTTCAGCTCAAGCCCATTCATTGCAGAGTGGGGGCTACCAACAAACACGGCAGCAGCATTACCAAGTCCTATTTTCAGCAGCTGATGATGTCATTAACTGACATTCCAGAACAATTTAAATCCATGCATCACTATTTCCTTCAATTAACTGCGTTCACCATTATGTCATGGCATACAGGAAATTCATGATACTTTAAGTGAGTAAAACGTGGTGGGGAAGCACTTAGTGAGAGAACCTTCCAAAAACTGAGATGCCAATGCCCCCAGTCTTGCCCCGAGGTTGGCACTCAGAAGCCTGCACAGGGTCAGGATGTTGAGCAGAGCCTCTGTGCTCCAACTGATTTATGCTGAATCTTCTTCACCTGGAAAGCTGCTCCTCTGAGCAGCCCCTCGCACCTCTGCCCAAAGTGCTCAGCAATTAGTTCCTGGGCAGTGGTTTTACACTGAAACACAGCTCATTCCCAGTTTAATGTGCCTTAAAATCCAAGTTCTGTGCTGCAGAGTGCAGGGACAGATTGGCAATGGCTCTGACACACAAACAGCAAAAGGTGGAAGGGATAACCCTGCCCGGCCCCCAGATGAGCTGTACCCATTAACCTCACACAGCTCCCAGCAGCTCCCAGCTCCTAATGAAGTTCCATAAAATCTTTAAGTGAAAAAAACAGTGGAAAATGAATCTGGAGGAACAGTAATATCAAAACAGCACTGCACTGTGTTTATGTGGCCCAAACTGGACCTGGGTCAGGTTTGCTTTCACCAGTTACAAACTTTTACTGGGAATAACTTGCTCTCAAAAAAAGGGAAACTCAGTTCAAGCATCCCAATAAATCAGTTCTTCCTGCTCAAGTGGGAAATGTTACATTCTTGGGTTATCTTGATTTGGATGGACCGTCACCTCATGTTGTATGTTACCTGCATTCGATATTTCTACCCAGATCCACCTCAGCTCCAACCTGCTGCAGGATCCCAGCCCGCTGGGACACGTCCCACTGCAAATCCCTGTGGCTGATCTGAGGCTCTGCAGAGCTCCATCCCCATCCAGCAGCTCTTGGGAGCAATGCACAGCGATTCCCACCTGTGCCAGGCTGATGTGCAGCCCCCCCTGCTCCCTGCAGAGCCTGCTGCACCCTCACCTGCCGCATCGTTCGGGCACTTTGGCACCCGTTTGGAGCCGAGCGCGTCGGGATCCCTCAAATCCTCCTTCTTCCCTCTGCTGCTGCCGCCGCCGTCCTCTTTGTCCTCCACCCTTTTCTTCTCTTCCTGCCGTTTGGCTGCCACAGACGCCCTGACTGCTGCTGCAACATCCCTGTCTTCCTCTTCCCTGCGGGACAGGGCACATTCCTCGGTCAAACGGCAAGGAGTGCGGAGCAGCTGCCTCGCTCAGCTCTCACCTCTCCGCTGCCATCCCTGACCTCGTGCTGCCACCTGCTGAGAAGGCTAAACCAGCCCCACCACTCCAGTCCACCCCAGCCAGGCAACATTCCCCCCTGCATTTCCAAGTTCTATGTGTGGGAATAACAATCCAGGCCAGAACCGGCATGAACAGGGGGAGACAGCACCAAGGACGAATGGGGCACCTGTCTCTCCTGTTCATTTTCAAACATATGGAATCGTTTTTGGAGGCCACAGGAACTCCTGGAGACATGGCTGGTCATGAACTCCCAACACATGCATGATCTACATGTGACACCAACATAGGAGTGTTTTGGGATGGACTTTTTCCCCAGTGGAATCACCTGTAACGAACCAGCTGCCTATCCAGCGAGAAAAAGAAGAAAATAAGATGTGCAGGATGCATAAAGCACTCGGGTCTGGTGTGGATGAAGAGACACACAAATGCAAAATTTCATTTCAGTACTTCACCCTCTTCCTTTTCCCAAGCACTCAGTCTGGCCACACAGAGATCTGTTAGTTCAGTGAAAAACACAGTCCTTAGAACAGGAATTTCATGATTATCCAGACCAAAAGCCCCATTAAGCCTGCACAAACTCATCACTTACTTCAGAAAATCCTACTTAGAGAAGTTTGCATAAAAACAGCTGCTGAAATTAATTTAGGGTTCTGAGTTTATTTAATCCACAAGCTGAGGATCACACTGTTTGTTTCCTGAGCTCAAACTTCACACAGAGTAATTCCATGTTGACCAGGCTTGTAGCCAGCACACGGCCTTGGACTGGAAGCTCATTCTGCTCTCAGCTCAGGATTCACCACAGAGGCCTCCAAATTCTGTACCCACTTCCTACTGATCCACCAAAATATTGTGAGTTGGCAAGTGAAAACCAACACTGAACAGGAGTAAAGCTCCACCCAATGCTGTGCTACTCACCTCTTGTACCTCCAGCTGCCTCTCCTGTTCTGTTGGCTCCCCCGGCCGTTCAACCTGCCCGTCCTCCCCTGCCTGTTGTACCTGTCAACCTCTTCATAGTCCTCTGCACCTACAACACCTGAACAGGAGGGAGGGTTGATCACTCTCGGTTATTTCTCTAATCTGGGCATCACACTCTGCCTGAAAAATGCAAAAATACACTCGTACAAACAAATTATCTTCATTTCTTTCTGATGACTAAGCCAGCAGTTTTTCCTAAAATTATGTGCCATTGTTAAATCCACGCATGGGGGGAAAAATCCTACAATAATGAGGTAGGAAGGGATCTCTGGATGTCACCTGCTCCAGCCCCTCATTCAAAGCAAGGCCAACCCAAAACCACAGCAAGTTGCCCAGGGCCTGGTCTGGTTGAGTTCTGGTTACCTTCAAACCTCTACAACCTCTCAGGTCCTGTTCCAGGATGAACAGGAAGAATTTCTTCATGGCTATGAAATGTTCACCAGACGTTCTCGAAAACCCTCAGAGCAGTGGAATAGTTTGGGTTGGAAGGGAGCTTAAGGATCACCCAGTGTCACCCCCTGCCATGGGTAGGGACACCTCCCACTATCCCAGGTTGCTCCAAGCCCTGTCCAACCTGGCCTTGGACACTTGCAGGGATGGGGCAGCCACAGCTTCTCTGGGCACCCTGTGCCACCTCCCCGTGAAGGGCTGGGTTCGTGCCCCGCTCACCGTCGTTCCTGCGGGGGTGCCGGGGGGTGTAGGTGAACTGCAGGTCGATGTGGCGGTTCTGGCGGGCCTCGGCCCTGCTCTTGCTGTGACAGGCTGTCTTGTGGGCCTTGTAGTCGATCTCGGTGCGGAAGGCGTGCGTGAACTGCTCCGTGCTGCACCGGCCCTCCTCGCACAGGAAGTGCTTCTCGCGGAAGTGCTCCCGCAGGTACTCGTAGTCACTGCGGGGGAAACGCGGAGCTCACTCACACCCCCCCAGCAACACCTTCTCATGGCACGGGGCCACTCTTGAAGGGAAGCCCGGGTGGTTGGTTTTTGTTATACCCCCAGGGAAGCCTTCCAGTGAAACCCCTTCTGCAGGGCCAGCACAGACCGCGCTGCACGGCCCAGATGTCCCGCCACACCCAGTGCTGGATGCTCATCACACCCTGCTCTGCTTAGGGCACGTCTTTCACACAGAAAATCAGTTCTGTCCTCTTTGCACATGAACTTTGGAGCATTAGAATAATGGAACTGCAGAACTGGTAAAGTTGGAAAAGACATCCAAGATCCCCGAGTCCAACCATCAACCAGCACCACCACCATGTTCCAAGTGCCACACCCATGTGTTTTTTGAACACTTCCAGGGATGGGGACTCCACTACTGCTCTGAGCAGCCTGTTCCAATGTTTGATAACACTTTCCATGAAGAAACATTCCTAACATCCAGTCTAAACCTCCCCTGGTGCAATTTGAGGCTACTTCCTCTCGCCCTGTCCACCTCTGGAGGTAACACACCAGACAGCTGCTGTCAGGCTGCAAAACGTAATTTTTCACGTTTAACATTAATGAAGAAAATCTTAAGGCATGAACTAGACAAAGTGAGTATTTTGGCTGTTTGTCTGAGGAACAAGAGACTGCAGCCAGCCTGCTCCTGTTCTTCCCCTCTGCCATCAAGCACCGCTTCCCCTAAAATTCAAAGGGGACCCAGGCAATTCAAGGCCCAGAAAGAACTGGCACAAATGACCCCACTGGCCCAACCTGTAGTACTCCTGAGCGCCGTCGGAGTCGCAGAAGTGGCAGAAGTAGTGATCCCTGCGCAGGTGCTTCAGCAGCTCGTCGTTGTCCAGGTACCGCTCGTCGCAGAACTTGCACAGGGGGTGCCCCCGGTGGGAGGTGTCGTCGGGGTCCCCGTGGATGCGGTGCCGGGCCAGGTCCTTGCGGGAGTACCACTTCCTTTCGGAGGTGAAAATCTGCACCGTGGACAGACACACAGGGCGTGGCACTCCTCGTGGACAGGGAACAGGAATGAGCCGGGGCTGTGCCCACCGTGTCCCTCTGAGGAGCCAAAGGCTTGCTTCGAAAAGCTTGACCACCAACACCTAAAATGTTTGCTCATTCCAATTCAAGTGACGGATCCAAATTAAATCCAACTTGAATTTCTCTCCCTTTGAACACTGGAAACAGACCTAATTAACTTTTTTCCCCTTTCACTTTTTTTTTTTGATACGGCAACAAACTTCAGATTATTATCTCAGAGGGAGGAAAATCCTAAGTACGCATTTATGAGCACACAGTATTTTGCATACTCGAATTAAAAAGCCCCATAAACCCCCAGTGAGCTGTTTTACTTTCCTCAGACAGCAACCACCCAAAATAGCTACAGAGCAGACACTTCAATGCAAAAATTCTGCATCACCAGCCAACCCTCTGTCCCCACTAACACGTGAGTTATTTTGGTAGGAAGGTTCTGGAGATGCCAAAAGGATCAAGCCAGCCTTGACAACAGAATATCCTTTATTTCTGGCCTAGACAAGGCCTGTGAACTTGCTCTGGGAAAAGGTTTGTTTAGCTTTGCCAGGGCTGATGGACCGAAGCTTCTGCAAGTTTAGGAGCTTCTTTTCAGGGGGTACAAGTGACTCTTTGGAACAAGGGATATTTTTTTCCCGTGAAATAAAAATCTCTACAGTATTCTGAGATCAAAAAGCAACAGTTTTAATACTGTCTGTGAATTCTCTGGGAGCGAAAATGACAAGTTCTCTCAGTGCTGGCTACGCTGACCATGAAATGCCTCACTGGGGTCCTGCCCTCCCTCCCCGCTCCCTTCCCTCAGCTCCAGGGACTGCACGACCACAGGAAAGACTCAAATCTGTTCCCTCTCTTACAGGGTTCACTCAGGTCAACCTGCTCCCTTCTGGATCCCATCCCTTCTGGCAGCAAACTCCGGCTCACCTGGCACACACCAAGTGTGGCACCACCACCGTGGGGTTTAATTTAAAATCTGGAGAACCTCCAGCCCTCCTTCAGTAATCAGTTTATGGAAGGAGAAAGACTTCAAATAAAGCAACTGGCCTCGCTGCAGGCAGGCAGAGGAAACCAAAATAACTGCTGTTCAGCCACCTCCTTCTCCCCAGCTCCCCAGGTAGTCACAGAGGGAAAGCCTCCTCGTCCCCACACATCCCAGCAGAGGCCCAGCTCACCTTCAGGTGTTTGACACAGAGTTTGCAGCAGAAGAGCTCATGTTGCTTCCTCATGTGCTGCTCCAGGTCTGCAAAGGTGTTGAAGGGCTTGGCGTCAGGGCACAAGGAGCACTCGTGCTGCAGCAGCTTCCTGAGGGAGGAGAGAGCTCCCAGAAGTGAGCCAGTTATCCCCCAGCACCCCGAGACCTCCGTCAGAACACAAACATCCTGGCCCTGGCAGAAGGCTCCAGCTTTATGGGCCTCCCAGCAATCTGTAACGAGGTTTGAGTCCTGCTTACTCCACGAATTTTGTCCTGTGTCAGGAATGGGATGGAACCAAATGACACCGAGGTTTCAGGTGCAGGAGAGGAGCTGAGCAGTGTAAGAGCGACCCTGTCCCTAAAACTGAGGGGATGGAACAGCCCCTGTGCTTCCTGCAGATCCAGCTGGATCCTGCAGCATTCACACCCAGTTTCATTGCACTTTCCACTGTCAGAAACCAAGGAATACAGAGGGGAGGGATGAAGGATTGTAACACAAAAGGAGGGGGAAAAAACACCACAAAAAAGTCCATCCCACAGGGGTTTCCAACCCTGCCAGAGCACTGGCTGATTTTATTGACACCTGCATATATTAATATACAACTAACTGTAATTATGTCTTCACCAATTTCCACAGCAGCCACGCAAGGGATGGAAAGGTTTTCAGCAAGTTTGCTGCTGCTTAATGTGCAAAAAAATTACTTTTGTTGACAGAGCAAAGCTTCTGTGCTGCAGCACTCCAGCCTTGAGGGGCTGTGAGTGTTCCCTGCGCTGCCCTGCTCCGGCCTCTCACCTGCCCAAACACGTGCCCAGCAGGTGACTCACGTACCCAGGAAACCACAGCACCCTGCCCTCCCAAACACCTCCTGCCACGTCCCAGAGAGGGGCCAGAGCTCACCTGTACAGGGCATAGACCTCCCCATCCATGAAATAAATGTCGTATTTCTTCTCATGCTGCAGCTGGTGAAGGGCTATGGAGGAGAAGGGCGGGAGCTTCCTCCCGAACACCACCTGGGGGACACAACACCGGGATCAGCAGGGGCTCTGCACCCCAGGGAGCCTGCAGGGGCTCTGGGATCACAGGCAAACTCTGGGCTCTGGGATCCCAGGCAAGCTCCGGGATCTGCTGCCTGCAGATCCCAGTGCCAGCCCCAGCTGTCACCATCCCCAGGCACTGTCACCAAAGCCACCGGGACTTGTCCTTATCAGCTGCCTGGGAAACGTGGATTGGACCAGCCTGGCCTTTGGATTTTGAACGAGATTAGGAGAAGTTTCTGGTGTGTTTTGCTCCCACAGCTGCGCCGAGGGTAAATACCCTCAACCAACCAAAGCCTTCCCACAGGGAATGCCTGCCAGGAGCCCTGCACTCGGCTCCTCCCCATTTCCTGGGGGATCACAGGGAAACCTGGAGTCTCCAAGGGACTCAACTACTGGGAAACCACCATCTCTTCTTTCCTTAACTCCCAGGAAGGCGAGGAACAAAACACCACAACACTTCCTGAATTATCTGTGCCACGTGCCCGCCTGAGGGATCTTCCCTGCTCCAGAGGCTGCAGCTGTTCAAAGTATAAATCCTTTAGGAGCCACCTTCCACTGCTCCAGCACTCATTCCCAGTCTGGGAATTACAGGGCAAGCAGCAACACTTGGGGAACAGCTGGAGTTACCTGTCCCAGCCCAGAGAGGCTGAGACACAGAAATACAAGAAGAATTTCAGTTCTTACAGTAAAAACTACGTTACAAATCCAGAAACGGATTGCCCAGAGAAGCTGTGGCTGCCCCATCCCTGGGAGTGTCCCAGGCCAGGCTGGACGGGGCTTGGAGCAACCTGGGCTGGTGGGAGGTGTCCCTGCCCATGGCAGGGGGTGGCACTGGATGGGCTTTACGGTCCCTTCCAACCCAAACCATTCCAGGATTCCACGAGCCCTCCTAAGAGGAGCCGCTTCCTGGGGCAGGGAGCAGAGGCTCCATCCCGCGCTGGCAGAGCGAGCCCTGCTGACTTAAAACCGAAAAAAAAAAAAAATATTCCCTTTAAACTCCATTTTCTCATTATTTCGCCTCCCGCCCGCCGGAGCGGCGCGGAGGGCGGATCCCCCGGGGCTCCGTCCCCGTCGGTCCCGCTCAGCCCCTTCCCGAGCCCGGCCCGGCCGAGGCCCCCCCGCTCCCCGACCCGGCCTCACCTGCCGCAGCTCCTCCCGGCACACGGCGCAGTAGCGGACGCCGCAGAGCGCCCGCATCCGCACGGAGCAGCGGTAGCAGATGGGGTGCTCGCAGCGGCCGAGCGCCAGCACGTCCAGCTCGCCGCAGCACAGCACACACGGCCCCTCGGCCGGGCCCGGCCCCGCGCCGGCCATGGCGGCCATGGCGGCCTCGGCCCGCCCACACCACCGAGCGCGGGCCAGAGCGCCGCGCCACCATAGAGAGGCGCGCCCGCCCAGCGCTGCCGGCACACGGAGCTGCGCGGCCAGAGCGCCGCCCCCCGCTGCCGGAACCGCCCCCGGCGGAGACAGCGCCACCCCGCTGACGTCACCTCTCGGTCCTCCAGCGCCCGGCCGTAGACACCCGGCGCGGTGACCATAGAGATGCGCTGGCCGGAGCGCCCCGGGCAGGGCCGCTCTGGCTCCCTCTCGGTAGTGTCCCTGAGGGGCAGGAGGACCTCGGGGCCATTTGGGGTCCCCAGGTCGTGCTTGAACACCCCGGGTGTGGAGACAGAGGGGACCCGGGGCCATTCCTGTCCCCCCTGGGTGTGGAGACAGAGGGGACCCAGGGCCAGTCCTGTCCCCCCGGGTGTGGAGACACGGGGGACTCAGGGCCATTCCTGTCCCCCCTGGGTGTGGAGACACGGGGGACCCTCAAAATCGCAGCCCCTGTACCTGTGGGCACATGGAGGACCCCAGCCCGTCCCTGGCACTCCTGGCCGTGGGGACACGGGCACGCCATGCCCTGCACCCCTGGGTGTGGGAACACGAGGGAGCCCAGCCTTGAACCTCCACACGCCCCATGTCCCTGGCCCCGGCGTTCTGACACCGCCTGTGGGGGGTCGGTGTCCCCCAGGACTGAGGGGACCTGCCCCTGGACACACTGGGCTCCTGATTTCTGTGGGATTTCTCCAGGCCAGACCCCTCCCCTGGGGTGCAAACAGCCCCTCCGTGGATTCCTCAGGCCTGCAGCTCTACCCCTCGATTTAATGTCATACCAGGTTTGTTACCTCAGGTACACGGGGTGTGACTGGGGGGGGGGGGGAAAAAAAAAAAAAAAAAAGGTAAAAAATGCGCTCAAAACGCTGTTGAAATTAGGATTTGGGATCCATTAGAGCGGGACTACAAAAGGGCTCTGACAGGGTGTTGAGAGCTCAGCCTAACGTAAATAATCCTTTATTTGCTCCAGGTTGTGACTCACACACTCGGTATCCAGGTTCCAGCTGTGCAGGGCGAGCTCAGGTGAGCTGAGTTAACGCTGACACACCTGAGGAAACCTGTCCAGGTTCCTGCTCGTGTGTGGGCTGATCCCGGGGTTTAAAGGTCTCTGTGGTGCTGGGACACGGAGATGGGAATTGCGGCTCCTTGGACAGGAGAGGGTGCTCCAGGAGCGTGGAAAAATGCATTGAGAGCAGCCATGTTCCTCTGGAAGGGAAAAAAAACACCAAAAAAACCCAAAACCAAACCAAGGATAAAAGCTGGCTTGACCACCGCACAGAGGAACAGACAGACCTTTTCAAACTTTAGGATCTGCCAGCTCTTTCTCTCCCAGATTCCCACCCAGAGATGGGGTCACTGCCATAGAATCCCAGAAGGGTTTGGGTTGGAAGGGACCTCAAAGCCCATCCAGTGCCACCTCCTGCCATGGGCAGGGACACCTTCCACTAGCCCAGGGCCTCCCCAGCCTCACAGGGCAGGATTCCTTCCCAATATCCCATTTAACCCTGCCCTCTGGCAGTGGGAAGCCATTCCCCCTTGGCCTGTCACTCCACTTCCTGATGAAATTCCTAGTAAATTCCCAGCATCTTCCTGTGGAAGATTGGATGAGCACTTTTATCACTCAGACCTGCTGTCTTTTCCCTGAATTCCTTGTCAAAACTGGTTCTTCCTTTTCTTTGAGCCACAAACAATCATTCTAGAACAAAGCAGCACATCAAACAGATCATTAAAACATCCCATGACGTTTTGTCATCCCACACCAGCCCCAGTTAACAACATCTGTGCCATCAAATAAATTAAGTAATAGGTTTGCTAAGTGTTTGGGAGCAGATAATGAAGGATTTCAACGTTTTGGATCATTGGCTACAACAGGTAATATTTACTTTCTCCTAAAGAGCCCCATTTATCCCACTTGAGCGTGCAGTGGGGTAACACTCGTCCTGCTGATCAACCCTGAAGTGTGTTTGGGTGGGGCTGCTCGGAATAATTGGGAATGACTGAGGATGATGGCTCTAATTACTCCAGGAAATGTCCCCCGAATTAATGACCCTGTTGAAAATGTTTTTTATGTCCAAACTGCATCACCCAATTCTGGAGAGCAATTAGCCTGAAATGAGCTGAGCCTGCCGGCAGGGATGTGCTGCCTTAAGTGTCACTCGGCTGTGAAATGACAGCGTGCCTGGGCACAGGATGATAAACACACCTGAGGAACGGGGATGGGGAGGGACATTACTCACCAGGGGACTCTGGGGACGCGGGCACTCGGCAGGGAGGGAGTTGGGACCTTTCAGATTTCGGCTCCGGTCGGTGATGTCGCTTCCCGCCGGCCCAGGAGCGCCAAGGACCTGACCCAAGGACAGATATTCCCACTCTGCTGGTGTCCCCACCTTTAACAAGCAGCACAAAGAGTTGCTGCAAAGCCAATATTCAAACAAACTTCACCAAAGCTCCTCGTCCTTCTGGAGAACCATCCTGCTGGTGCCTGTGAGTCACGGCTGGAGATTCATCTATTTTGTGGTGCAGAGAGGTTTTTATAACCCTCTTTCAAGCCACTGAATCATTCTTTGCTGATGATTTAAAGATGCTGGTTTATTTCTTCAGCGATTGCAAATGGAAGCCAGATCTTAGCACGGACTGTGACCCCAAAGCATAAAGAAATATAATTATATAGAAATTAGTGGTCTCCAAATATCTTAGTTGGTGCTTAATGCTATGTGTTGGCGGGCAGGGAATGTTTCCTTCCCAAGAAAAAGGGTTAATATTGACTCTGGGATAGTTAATTTCCATGTTTACTCGCTAAATATCACACAATAACTGCAGGGAAAGGCATTTTCAAGTCATTTAATCAGCAATAAATACACTTTGGAATAATTGATAACCCTGCAGATGAGCACAACAAGCCCATTCCACTCACAAGAGCAACAGATCAAATATTTATAGCCCAGCACTGAAATATTGTCCAAGTGTAGAACTAAAGGTTAGGCCTTGGCTGAATTTGCCATCCCCAGCCTGGTGCCGACGTGGCTCATTGGCAGCTGAGACCCTCAGTGTGGGACAGGGAAATAGGAAGCCAACCTTGCTTCTCACAAACATCCCAGCCTGACATTATCGACCATACTGTTTGCCCACCCGTTTTTTAACCAAAACCATGTTTTTCTATTTAAAAGTTGAGTCGTGGAGGGGCATTCACACCTCCCAGTTCTTTGATTAATCCACAGGCATGATGCACAGCTTTGCATTTGAAGAGGGAATTTTCCTCCAAGAGCTTTATTTGCTAAAAAACCCATAATTTGGTGATACAATCTTCCCTGGAAAGCAGTGATTCCTTGAAGAGGGGGAGGATGATCAGGGAGGAGCAGGATCTTTGCAGAGACACATGCTGGAAAGCAGAACTGTATTTTAAGGCATCCATAAATATTATTCTGGGGATGGAGTTTAGCAGCAGCTTGTTGGGGGATGAGAGCAGGGTAAGTGCAGCTGACAGAAAATGAAGTCCCTGGATGGGAATTCAGAGGAAAGGAGCAAATTTAGGCTTTCAGATTCCCAGAACAGGATGAGGGCCCTGGCAGAGCTCCATTTTCGGGTCCCATTCCGGGAGCTCACGCTGATGGGCTGCTCCTGCCCCAGGGTTCCTGTGGGAGCAGAGCTGGTGCTGGGCCCTTGGGATGCTCTGGGCAGGGTGGGAACCTCGGGACAGTCTGTGGAGCTGAGCCCTGACTGAACTTGATCCATGTTCAATCCAGCCCATCCTGGTGTAAGACTCAGCAATCAGTGCCTGGTGACCTGGTTGTGCCATGACACGTTTCCATCACTATTTCCCCACCCAGCAAGGCCAGGAGTTGGGAATTTGGAGAGGTGGGAGAGCAGAGAACTGATATTGCTGGGAATGCAGCTCGGAGCTCTCCACTCCCTGGCTGGGGCCCTGCCAGCCCAACCACTCTGCTCTGAATAATTCCATTTGATTTGTCTGCTGCTAGGTTTTATGGAGGTGTCTATCTCCCACTTACAGGGACATCACAGACACAGCAGGAATTTCCTGTGGAATGTGGGACATTGGGACTTAATGTAACTCTGGGCTTCTTTCTACCTGGTAACAACGGACAGGACAAGAGGAAATGGCCTCAGGTTACTCCAGGAGAGGTTTAAATTGGACATTAGGGGAAATTTCTTCATGGAAAAGGTTGCCAAGCATTGGAACAGGCTGCCCAGGGCAGGGCTGGAGTCACCATCCCTGGAAGTGTTCAAAGAACACGTGCATGTGGCACTTGAGGACTTGGGTTAGGGGTGACAATGGTGGTGCAGGTTGATGAGGGCTTTTCAACCTTGATCTCTGCAGATTCACTTGGAGACAGATTTTGTTCTCACCTACACCCCTCTGAGCCTCCACTCATCTCACACATGTAGCAGTGTGTGCTGGAGAGCCTCACTTAATTAAATCCCAGGAAAACAGGAGAGCTCCTGGGGGCTGTGTGGGCTCTGCTTGAGGGCTCTCGGGGCTGTCAAATGAAAGATTCCTCTCACAACTCTTTCTCCTCACAGCAAACACTGCAGAGCAGAGCCAAATTTACCCTGCACTTCACACATCTGGGTATTAAACTCGCTGGGGTTGGAAATTACTTCCAGGAGAAAAACTGACTCATGGACTGGAGGGGGCTGAGGGATCTGCTTGCATTACAGATGCCAGCCCAGGGCATCTTTTTTCCCCTCCTCTTTTCCCTGCCTTTCAGATTTTTTTCTCTTCTGCCTCCCTAAGGCAGTGCTGTCATCCCACATCCCTGGGACTGTTTCCTCACGATTCCTTGGTGGTGTTATGTCACGTCCAAATCACTCTGTGATGTCGTTGCTGCAGCCCTTGAGGTGTTTGAAGTCTCTTCATATCCTGCCAAGCACGGGACAGGCAAAACACAGGGTGGGGTGGACAAGCAGTGGTGCCTCACAGTTCACCCTCTCACCCAACAGGCCCCACAGCTGGGTGAGTCACAGCAGAACTGAAGGGTCATTCCTGCAGCTCGGAGGATGATGGACAACTTCATTAAGCTGGAGAGGTGAGGAGCCCTTAGCGGGTTTGGTGGGTCTGGACCTCAGCTTGGTTTTGGTCTCCCATCAGTGATTCAGTGATTCCCAATCCGTTCCGTGCTTGGAAGCAGGAATAATCCCACTGACTCAGCTGGGGCTTGGTTATGATCTTAATTACTGTCTGTAAAGGGCTTTGAAATCCTAAAGGGTCGATACCTTGGGAGTGTGGGTGATTGTGGTGTGAGCTCAGTGCAGGATTCCAGTGAGGAAACGAGTTCCCTTGGCCTGGGGAAGCAACTCCATGAAACTCTGCACAGGCATCATGAGTCTGTGGCTTTTTCCTGTCAACTCAGTGCTAATGGATCCATTGTTTCATGTAAAGGTTTCTCCCGCTCTTGTTCTATCCTGTGTGACATTTACAGCACTCTTTGTTCCATTAGCAAAGTAATTTGAGATAGTTTATTATCCTTTGGAGACTTCACTGCCTGCTGTTTAACTTCCACGTGACTGGACCCTGGAAAAAAAAAATCTCTTGAAATAGTGCATGAGGCTAAAAATAGTGAGGAATTAGTAGTTTCTTAGGAGTGAAATAATTAATTTAGAGCACTTTAATGTGAAGATCTGCAACTCTAGGAAACGCCACTCAGTGTTTCCTCTTTCTTTTCAGAGCCACCAATGTCTGTGCAGTCGAGGTGTTTCTGCCTCACAGCTTGAAACTGTAATTTGTTTGTATCAGTTACAGCTCCTTTATTTCAGGGGAACGGAGAAATAGCATTTAATCACGTTCTGAATCACTGGGGGAAGAAATCACTCCCTGATCTGGGTTCATTACACTCTCTAGGTGCAAGAAAACGGCAAAGGTTGTTATTCCTTGGATTTTCTGGGATGCTGTCACTGCAGCACCCGAGGGACTGAGCTTGTTTGGGTCCTGCTCCCTGAGTGCCTCATCCCCACTCCATGAAAACACTCCTGATTCCCCAGGGGCTCAGGCGTGGGATGGGTGTTGGAAAACATCAGGGTTTGAGTTTGCTGAGCCACACACGTGGGAATATCTTTTTCTTGCCTCTAAGACTTCACTCACTGCAGGGTTGAAGTAATGTCGGAGAGAGCAGGGATGTGAATCCAGAAAAGGAGGGGAAGGGCAGGAATTTGGCGTGTGGACAGAGATGGAGCAGTGGGAAACCTGTCCAGTGACCTCCTGGAGCCAGGCAGGGGCTTCATCACATCCCCTTTCCAGGTGGGATCTGCAGGACCAGCTCCCTCAGGTGCTGGGCTCCCAACCTTGTCTCCAAGCCAACTGCCCGGAGCAGCCCCGGCTTTGCTCCGGCTCGGGGTGCACGTGGCACTGCCTGGGGTGGGATGGGAGCAAAACTCACCCCTGCTCCAGCCTCCAGCCTCAGGTCTGTGCCCCCAGCTGATTTCCTGGTGGTGGAGCCTCTTTGGGCTGGTTTGTGCCCGTCCCTCCAACCTGCACAGGAGGGCAGAGCCGGGCAGTGTTCAGGAGAAGGACCAGGACCAGAGGGCTCCGTTACTTGGCCAAACCTTCCGTTACCCTGTGTGGTTTTTGGCAGCTCTCTGAACACTCCGAGCCTCAGTTTCTCAGCCTGGAGAACAGGATGATCCCAGTCAGCACAGCTGGATGAGCTCGCAGTGCTGCACCCCGGAGGAGGAGGGCAGGATCTGGACGTCTTCATGCCTGCTGATGTCACCCCCATCCTCCCCTGCTCTCACAGGGACATGCTGTAGAGCCCAAATGGCCAGAAAATGTCATGTATAGAACAAGCATTAATGCCCGAGGTGCAGAGGCCCCATCCCAGCGCTGGCCCCTCGATTGCTTTGTTTTCCTGCTGGGCTGAGTCGCTAACCTGCCAATAAACACCAGAGTCATTATCATAAAACTGGGGAAAATGCTGTCATTAAACCCCACCGGTTTAGTTTTCAAGTGCCTCTTTCTGGGACATCAAATTCATTTAGATCATTCTCCAAAGCCACAAATCCTGAGTGGCTGCAGTAATGCGTGTGGTGGGAGGTGAGAGCACCACAGGAATTAAATCAGGTGGAGAGGGCTCTTCACAGAGCTCAGCGGGGTTTGTTGCAGGAGGGAAGGTTTGATGCCTCCAGCTGCTCACCCCTCTGACCCCTCGGCCCTGGGGTCCCTTGGGATGTTCTCCAGAAATCCCAGTTCATGCTCAGCTTGGAGCATCCAGAGGGATGAGGAGCTGCAGCAGAGCCTTCCTCTTACAAAAAGATTGATTTTGTTCCAACAGAAGAGAATAAAACCTTAAATCCTTTCAGCAGCAGAGGCATAGGGTTAAATCCCTACGGTTAAGTTTTCCAGTGGGATCAAAATTTTTCAGGGGTTTAAACTGGCCCCTGCTCGGGGTTGATGAGCACCTGCAGTTCACAGAAAGGACCCATAAGGCTGAAACCTCAATGTCCTGGGAGTCTGTAGATTTCCATAGGAACCAGAACTTGTTCAAAAGTTTTTTATCTCCCAAAAATAACCAGGATTTTGTTCCTCTGGGGGAGTTCCTGGCACAAGACCACCTGGGAGCAGCTCAGTGCCATGTGTCCTCTGACGTGCTATGGAATCTGCGGCAGCACCGGCTTCTGCCAGGGGAACAAGAATCCTAAAATTATCTTCTAGTTACTTAGAATATAAATAGGATTCAAATTGCTTATCAGCTGTTTCATTTGAAAGATATTTAAAAATACTTGGGAGAGGAAACGTGCACTCTGGTAGAGATCCGGAGCCACGCTGTATCCAAAGGATCTCGGTGCCTTGAGGACACAACTGTGGGGATCAATCCATGCACTGGCAGGAAAGAGTTCAGTTCATGGAGAGTTTATCAGCGTGACAAGTTATTCAAGTTATGCCAAAAACACGTGTAAGAGACACTTCAGGCAGATCTCTGGGAATGGGAAAATCTTCCATTCCCGCTGGGAAGGTTGAGCCTGTGTTGGAGTGTGGCTGCAGTGAAACAAAAGCTCCTAAACCTGACTGTGTCCTTGGGCACAGAGCAGAAACAGGAACAAGCCAGGACGAGCATCAGGTCCTTCCCAGTCGATCCATCTCTGGGGAGGAGAAGGGAGTGGTCTGGCTTTTATGGAGTGAACAGACCTGGCAGCGGGTGTCCCGTTGTTGGGAACGACGGGATGGGATGGGATGGTCTGTGTGCTGTACCACTGCCATTCATTAATGGCTCTATTGAACATGAGAGTGGTGAGGCTGTTCTAATGTCCAGAGCACTCAGAGGGTGACAAAAATAGCCCATCCAGCAGGGATTGGCTCAGAGTAAGATGTGTCCTTACGGTAAACCTGGGCCCTTCCAAGAACTTGGGCTGTGGATGAGTTGGACTCTCTGCTCTGGTTCATTACAGGAACAAGTTGTGCTCTGCACAGATGTAACTTCCAGCATCCACTCCAGAAATTCTGCATCCCTGTCTTGCCAGCTGGGAATTGCACTCACTCCCAGCCTTCCCAGAAGAGGAAAATCGTGAGAATCCTCAGTGACCATCTGACACGTCCCCATGGCTGCTTTGGATTGTTCTCCTTCTCTTCTCCATCTGCCAGCCAACCCAAACCATTCCATGATTTTAAATGGTCACACAGGAGCATGGAAGATGCTGAGAATAAAATTTATCAAGTTACTGAAAAAAACCCAGAAATTATTTAGATGTGGTTCAGAGTATAGAGCCAAGAACTCAGCTAATAGACAGGAGGAGCTGGAATTGCTCCTTGGAGACCATGAACTTGACCTGCTTGGTTTTATTAAGGAATCTGGGTGGGGGAAAGTCACCTGACTGGGATGGCAAAATTCATGGTATTTAAGAACTGAGTGGCAGGAGAGGAGGGGAAGCAGTGGGACAGATCCACTGCAAATGGTCTGGAATGCTTTGCCACAGGGACCAGGGAGGATGCTCAAGGATGCTCGGGATGCTCCGGGTTGCAGGGGACGCTCAGGGATGCTCAGAGGATGCTCAAGGCCATGGGGAGGATCCCGCAGGCAGCAAGGAGGATGCTCAGGGATGCTCGGGATGCTCCGGGTTGCAAGGGATGCTCAGGGATGCTCAGAGGATGCTGGGGGCCACGGGGAGGATGCCGGCATCCCGGGGGGAGGCTGCCGGGGGAGGGCGGCCGGGGGCTGCCGGGGCGGAGCCGCGGGGGCCCCTCCCGACGGCGCTATAAACCGGCGGGGCGCGGGCGCGGGGCAGCCGTCGCTGGGGTGCCCGCACCCCTGCCCGCACCCTGCCCGGGCCATGGGGAGGGGGCAGCTGTCGGGGGGCGCCTGGGGGGCCCTGGTGCTGCTGGGGCTGATCCTGCCGGCCGCCCCGGCGGGCGCCTGGTACAAGCACGTCGCCAGCCCCCGGTACCACACGGTGGGTCGCGCCTCGGGGCTGCTGATGGGGGTCCGCCGCTCCCCCTACCTCTGGCGGCGGGAGCTGCCGGCCGAGCCCCTCCGGCACCCCGGGCCGCCCTCGGGGACAGCCCCCGCCCCCGGGCCGCCCCGCCGGGCTGAGCCCCCGCCCGCCGCCCCGGCCCCGCCGCCGCCCGGCCCCGGCCGCCTCCTGCAGCACCTGCTCCGGCGGGGCTGGGGCGGCTCCCGCCCGGCCCCCGCACGACCCCCGCCCGGCCCCCGCCAGCCTCAGGTAAGGCGGCCCCGACGGGCGGGCGGAGGGCGGGGGGGACCGGGGGGATCCCGGGAGCCGGGGCGGGCACGGGGGGTTCGCAGAGCCCCGGGATGCTCGAGGGATGTGATCCGTGTCTGCGACACGAGGGTCCTGCCGCGGCCCCTCTGCGGCCCCCGGGGGTGCTGGGGGGTCACCAGGGGTGCGTGGAGCCTCGGGGTGGGGGGTTCACCAGGAAACTGGGGTGCACAACAAGGCATTTGGAGGGGCTGCACTTTGGCTTTAAGGCAGAAAAAGGAGCTGAATGAAGTGTCCGAGGCCAGGTTGGACAGGGCTTGGACCAATCTGGTCTAGTGGGAGGTGTCCCTGCCCATGGCAGGGGCTGGAAAGAGATGATCTTCAAGGTCCCTTGCAACTCCAACCATTCCAGGATTCTAAGATTTCTCTGCCCCCTATTTGGTGCATCACAAACCTGCTCCCTGTGGGACTGAGCTGCCTGTGCTGGAGGGATGTCCCTGGGGTCAGAGGGGTGTCCCTGGAGCCGGCAGCTGGGTGATACTGGGATTCTCCTGGCGTGGCCCTCCTCAGGACCCCTCTGCTGCCCACTCAGGGCTCAGCCAGGCTCTGTGGGACTGGCTCAGGGCTGGCTCCAGACATTAAAAATTTCTTTCCTCTTATGTAGAGCTGGAGTCAACATCCAGCTGAAATCCACTGAGGCTTTTGGCTGTTGGATCAGCCCCTGAAACATGTAGCTGTATTCCTCCCCCACTTCATTTCTGGGAGGAAATCTGGGATTGGAATCATTTTGGGAAAGCCCAGCGCTGTGTTACGTCTGTGCTGTGCTGCTGCCTGGCTGGGCACGTCCCGGTCCCGCATGCTCTGGGTCTGTGCACACATGTGCATCCCTTGGATTCCCCGCTCAAATTCCAACTGGGAGCCCCACAGGCAGGTCCAAGGCTGGTATTTGGGTGTCTGGTGGGGTTTATCTGCGTGCACAGTGGCAGGATGGGAACCTGCAGGTTGGATCTGAGGCTGAGGAGGAGAAAATGTAATGAAAATTGTGAATGCAGCTGTGGTTCAAACACTGCACTGAGGGGAAATGGGATCCCACGTGGAGAGGGAGGTGATGGCAGAGCTGGAGGCTCAGGGGATGCTCCAAAATAACCCAGTCCCTCTTCTCCTTCCAGCTCTTCCCGCTTGAAGAGCTGGCTCTGACCCACTGAGGGACCCTGTGGAGATGCCCCACGTGCAGGAGGAGCAAGGACTGCCCGAGTGGGAGCTGCTCACCTGGCTGGACAGGAAGGGTCTCCTCGTGGCATCTCTGGCTACTCTGACCTCTCTGAAACCACACAGACAATTGCATCCCAAAAAATCTGAGTGTTCGTGGCCCTACCCAGGCACAGGGTAAATTCATCTTGTTTTCAGGTCAACCTCGTGCTACAAACTCGGGGAGAAATAAACAGGGGAGATATTTATTTTTGTTTATTTTTTTTACATTTCTGTACTAGCTTGTTTGCAATATGATACAAACATGTACTGTTCGCTTCCTCGGGACCTGCCCTCATTAAAATGAGATGTGATCAAAGGAAACTTGGGCTTCCTGGTGCTGCTGTGGGGTTTTGGTGGGGATTTTTAAGAGCAAAGCCCGGTCCAGCCCTGCACGGGGCAGACACTTCAGCAGTCGGGTCACTCCCAGATTTTTCTAACATGATTTAACTCCTTGACACAATTTTTTCTGCAGCTTTACAGTAAATCTCTTTTACTGCCTGTCAGGGAGTTACTGCCAGGCCAAGTGTCAATTCAGATGACAAAACTTAGGAATGCTTCCTCAACTACACAGAAGCTCTGTGAGTCCTCACTGCTCTGACTGTGTTTTGCCTGCTCAGGGCTTAATTTATGTATGTCCCCACTGATGAAAATAAATGTTAATCCTCATTAAAACAGGGAGAAGCCTCAGGGATGGGCAGGAGCAGGGCATGTGCTGAGCCCTCCCACCAGGGAGGGAAGGGATAGGGAAAGGCCAGGTTTGAACAGGAGAGTGCACTGGGGATGAAGGACCCTGTGCTGAGAGACTCTCATCTGTCAGAAATAAACACTTGACTGTGCCAATTGCTGGGGTAAAACCAGCGAGACACTCAGTTAACCACAAACCCTTCACTTCTCACCTTGGAAAATCACTTCTGCTGTTGAGCATGAGCTGATTTCCCACTTGGGGCTGTAAAATCATTTCCTATGTGCTGCCCAGAGTGTGTCTCTCCTGAGACAGCTGGGCCTTCCCTGGGGGTCAACAAGCCCAATAAAATGCAAGACAGCTTAAAAAGGTGTTTAATTATCCTCCTGCCCTGGGGCAGGACCCAGCTATCCCTGATGGATGTTAATCTGATCCTTTCTAGAAGGCTGATCCTGAGGGAGGTGCCACGATCCCCTCCTGTCCCTCTCACTCTGGGGGGCTGCTCCTGTCCTGGTCCCTGGGGATGTCCCAGGATGAAATCCATCCACAGGGATGCTCAGGGAGGATCCTGGATTTGCAGCTGGAAGCAAACTGGGGGGGAGAAAAGGTTTTTGGGGAGCATGGGCAGGCCCAGAGCTGCAGCAACATGTGGGCTCCTGGCCCCATTCAGGGTCCCAGTGCCCCCTGCCCGCCCAGAGCAGCTCTGAAGGGATAACCTGCAGTTGAGGGGGTCGATTCCTGACATCTCTCTGGGCTTTGGGAGACCTCAGAAACCTCCAGGCTACAGTGGTACTTGTTATCCCTTCCCCTCTCCCACGTCCTGGAGGCTGTGGGGTGGAGGACGAGGGGTGCCAGGGGTGCCAGGGATGGGGTGGCCCAGGTGGCTTTGCCATGCCCTCTTGTGGCCAGTGGCTGGGAAGTGCTGGGAGCTGCCACTCAGGAATGAGCCCCATTCCTGCATCCTCGCAGAGCGGGACATCGCCCCCAGGGGTGCCCCTCTGCCCCCTTGGCCCCAGCCAAGGCCACGGGCCGGGAGGGGATGGGGGCTCCCGGTTAACCTGTCCCACTGCTCCGGGCATGGATTTGGGCAGCCCAGGTGTGGGGCTGCTCAGGGTCCACACGCAGCACATCTGGGGCTTGGAGCTGGATCTGGCCCAGGAGCATCCCCGAGGTGCCACCCGGGGATTGTGCAGCTCCGGGCCTGGCTGACGTGGCCGGGCATTCCCGGACGGAGCGGCCGCCACCCAGGCCGCGGTGCCAGCGGATGCATTTCATCCCAGGGCCCATGGTGGGCAGGAAGACGTCCCACCCCAAGCCGGGGCAGCTCCCTTTCCTTCCCGGCTCCCCGGCCTCTCCCAGGGGAGCAGCAGCATCCACCGGGGCCGGGGGCGGTGGGAAGGGCAGTGGCTGGGACAGAACCGGCCGGGCAGGGGGAGCTGCTGTGAGCTCACCCCAGGGCTGGCCTGGCCACACTCATGATGGCTGCAGGGCCCTGAGTGCACCAGGAGGAAGGAAACTCCCCAAGGAATTGTCTCCATCATTGGCTCTGCTCGGAAGCTGCTCCTCAGGGATGCAGGCGGCTGAGCCAGGCCAGGACTGAGCCCCCCTCTGGCTGTGGTGGTGACTGGGGATGGAAATCCCTTGGACAGAGCTGGGCATCCCAGGTGGTCCCTGTGATGGTCCCAAATATCCCTGTGGGGAGCCTGGACTGCAGCCCCTGGTGCTGAGCTGGGCTCTGCCAGGGGTCCCATCCCTCCCACTCCCTGCTGCTCACACCCTCACACTGACACCAGCCAGGGAATCGATGGGCACTGCAGACAAGGGGCAGGAGCTGCAGAGATCAGGAGGTGAGGGTCTCTCTGTGCCCATCGTTTTGCCTATTTCCAAGATATCCAGAGAACTGATAAGGTGACAGTGGCTTGGAGACACGGTCAGGGATGTTCCTGCCGAGCTGCCACTTCCCAGAGCCATTCCTGGGGAGGCCAAAGGGAAACACTGGGTTGGGACCCTCCCTTGGACCCCACCCTCCCACCCAGGAATGTCCCTCAGGTGTCCCCAGGGCTGTGCCAGCCTGGAGGTGCCACCCTGGTGTTGACTGTACACAGGGCTGTATTTGGGGAGTGCCCACTCTGCTCTGGGACAGCTCACCTGCCACGGGCACGTGCACTGGGAGGGGATGTCACCCGTGACACTGGGAGGGAAGGTGAGCTCTGCCAGCACTGCCCACTCTGCCTGCTCCCTGGGCATCCTGCCAGACCCTTGCCCCACTCCTGAGGATGCTGGGGCTGGCACAGGAGTGGTGGTGGGGCAGCAACACTAAAATGTCCCTCAGGGTCCCCTCCAGAGCCCTGTCAAGAGCTGCAGACACCTCAGAGGGCAATGAAGGCCCCTGGGGATGTCCTACCCCTCCTGTCCATGGCAGGGAGATGCTGCAGGAGTGGTCCCAGCCCTCACAGGTCCCCTGGTGCTGGGGTGGCACCCAGAGCTGGACATGGCAGAAGAGCTGAAGCCCCCAGACCTTTTAGCCTCACCCACAACTTTCACGGCACAGAAGGATTAAACCCAGGCATGGCCACGTTAAACATGCTCCTGGAGATGGGTGATTCCAGGAATGGGTGCTCCTGAGGATGAGTACTCCCAGGGACAGGGGCCCCAGGGCCAGCTGGGGTGCTGCTCTCACATCCGTGTCCCTGCTGGGGTGGCACGCTGGTGTGACACTGGCAGCAGCACTGCTTGGCATCTGTGCCAGTACCAACCTCTCCATGAGCAAGTCCCTCTGGAGTCACATTATCCATGGGATTTTCCTCTAGGGAACCTATCTCAGCTGTTCCAGGGGGAAGGGGGGTCTGCCTGGCAGAGGCTGCAGGGCAGAGCAGGGCGGCTCACAGGGGGTGGGAGCAGCAGCCCTGCCTGCTCACCTGTCCGTGGGTGTGCTGGCACGTGGAATTCTCGGGTGTGCCCGGCCTGGCTGGTCACCAGCTCCACCCCTGCCCAGCCCCAGCACCACCAGCCCCCTCGGAACAGCACCCACAGCTCTGCTCCCTGCTGCAGGTTGTGCAAGAGGGATCTCTAGGCCTTCAGCAGAGTAACTAAACTTTCTGGACTTTCACAATCCACTAAACATGCAATTAATCCTCCTAATGATCAGTTCTCCTTCTATCCCCATCAATCTAACCTGGGGAATGTTTACAGCTCAATAGTGCCACACACAGAGGCTCAGGGAAAATGAGACCGTGCTTTTTACGAGCTCTCCTCTCGTTCCCGGTTCCTCCAGCAGCACAAATAAATCATCCCCTTTGAAATCCTCCCCTGAGAGCAGCCAGGACACAGCAGCCCCACACTGAGTGGTGGTGAAACAAGGGGGGACTGAACACAGCAGCATCTGTGCCAGTGGGAAAGCCCAAGACTTCATTTATTCAGAGTAAGAGCGAATGACTGCAGTGGCAGCAGCTCTGCAGCTCCCAGTGGATGTCACCCAACACAGGGTGCATCCCCGAGCTCGAGCAGAGGGACCAGACCTCCCTCCACAGCCAGGCAGAAGGCCTGTGGGTGGCCAAGCTCTGCTGGGAATTGGAGCCTGGCAGGAACCAGCCCGGTGAGCTCCTCCACGTGCAGAGCTGGGTGTGGAGCAGGGGGTGGATAAACCCCAGTGCTGACGGGGAGGAGGAGCTGGGAGGGAGCAAGGGCATCTCCCTGCCAGCTGCTCCCAGGGCTGAGGTGGAAGTGGTGTCTCCCAAAAGCCAGGGGGTGTCCAGCAGTGCCCAGCCTGTTCCTTGCCCTTGGCAAAGCTCCCATCCCTGAGCAGGAGGAGCACAAAGGAAGAGACCCACATTCCAGGAGGGATCTGGGAGAAGGGGAATGGAGAAGCCACAAGATCTGCCCAAAGCCATCCTAGAGGCACAGTGTGGGGCCACAGGTGGGACACAGAGCCCTGGAGTCTTGGAAAGGTGTGTCCTCTCTGGCAGAAGAGGCCCAGTGCAAAACCTCCCATTCCTTTGGAAGCAGCAGCACAGCCCAGCGACTCCATCATCGACCATCCTCCTCCTCAGAGAGCTCCTCACCCTTCCACTGCCTCAGGAACAAGCCAGGCTCAGCAGGCTTGGGGGACCAGCTGAGGTTTTCCCGGTTTCTGAATCAAGAAGGACTTTGTGGGCTCCCAAAATCCCCTCTCTGACACGCCAGGGAGCCTGAAGGGTGACTCTGATATCTGTAACTGTGAAAGTCCTCGCAGCATCTGCATTTTGCATTGGTGATGCCACTGGATCAGGCCTAAAGCAAACAGGGCCTGGGCCACAGGTGTAATTCTCTGTCCCTGCTCAGCCAAGTGCAGGGAAGGAACAGGAAGCAGATGTCAACCAAAAAAGAGCTTCAAACCCTTCCCAGCCAGTGAGCTCACAGAGCCCTGAACTTCCTCCACCTCCAGGCCAGCCCAACCCAGACTTAAATACGTGCCCAAATCAGAACCCACAGAAATGTAAATGGGAAAATGTTGCCTGTGCAGTACCTGCTGGATTTAAGCAGGGCTTTGTTATTCCTGAGTGCAGGAGCCTTTCTCTGCCCTCTCCTTTTTTTTTTTTCCTACAAGACACAGGTGGGAAATGGCAGGATGGGGAGAACCAAAGGGATTTTGTACCATGGGAGGATGCACCTTTGCACAACGTGTTTTCACGTAATTCCCAGCTCCTTCTCCATCAGCTGCAGTGAAAAAACGCAGCATTTTCCTGCTTCCATGTCCATGCCAAAGGATGCACCCAGGACAGGCAGGACAGCCCAGAGCTGGGCACCACAGGCGCAACCACAGTCCCCAAAGGAGAGGCATGATGAAAAAAATGCTCCATTTTAGGATCACAAGGTGTGTGACCATGAGCAGGCACAAATCCAGTGCTGAGTCAGGGCTCTACCAAATCCCCTATGTTCCCTACAAGAAATCGATGGCTTTTTCAGGAAAAAAATGCCTTTTGGGGACACTGAGGTTGAAAAAAAAATCAATAAATCCAAGTCACGCTTGAGAAAATTCTTGTGCTCAAAAAAAAAAAAGGGCATTTTTTAAAAAATTCAAACAACCCTTTTCCCCCTTTCTGAAATATTTTCTCCTTTTTCTTTTATTTTGCAACCTCCCAGCGCCTTTTTAAAAGACATTCAAAAGGGTTAAAAGCTTCAGTCTGACCACCCAAAGGATTTTTCTCCACCGTGTTTTTATTGTGCTGAATCAAAAGAAAAACTTTTTGGTTCAAATAAACTTGAAACAATTCCTTCTCCTCCCCCGCTCCCTCCAGTTTTTTGGTTTAGCCAGTGAGTGGAAAAATCAATTATTCGCACTCCTCTAGCCCGATAAAAAGCTTCAGGACTCCACAAAGAGGCTCAAGGGAGCACTTGTGTCGTACAGCAAATAAAGCAGGCTCGGAGCTTCTCGGCTCTCCAGCCTCTTCTCCTGGCACCTGGGGTTTTGTGCTGAGATCGGAGCTCCTGTGGCACCACAGGGAGCAAAGGAGCCTCTCTGGGACCAAGACATCACCTCCCTGGTGGGACCTGCTCTTACAACATCCTCCTCTGTGAGACATCTTATCCTCCCTGGTGGGTCCAAAACATCCTCCTTGGGGAGGCATCACATCTGCCCTGGTGGGACCAGAGCACCCTGTCTGGTGGGACCTCCTCATGGCCACAAACTGCATCTGGAGCTGGAGCTGAGCCCACTCTTGGCTGAGGATGACAGACACCTGAAGGGACAGCACCCTGTCCCCACAGGGGCCCATGCCCCCCACCCAACCACAGCCACACCGGGCTCTCTTCTCGTCTGCAGTGCCCAAATGGCCATGTTGTCTACAGGGAATGAGGTAGGAAGAGCTGACAGAGATAAATAACGCCATGATTTTCCAGGATAGACTCTCCAACCATCCTTTTGGTTCAAGAGTCTTTATTTTCAAGAGTGACTTTATGTATAATTGCAGTGGAGGTAGGGTTTTTTTAAGCAAACTACAGATTAAAAGTGAATCAATATTCTTTCCTGGAGTCTTTTATTTACAGCCTCCAGCTGGCTGCAGTGTTTGCTTCAGCTCTATAAAATCTGGTAGGAAAGCTGTTGAGGAAGGAGAAACACCGCAGAGAAGGGCCAGGAAACCTGTGGCAAAGGACTGTGACACGCAGTGCCAACACCGTGATAGCTAATCTGGCTCGTGTCCTCCTTGTGACAGATTTCAAAGAAATGAAGACCAAAAATGCAAAAAGGTGAAGATGTTTCACCAAAACAAGCTCATTCGGGGTGAAACCTGGATGGCCTCTCCAAGGGGCAGCTGGGATGGAGTGCGAGCCTTTTCCCACCAGGAATCCTCAAATCCTGGAATGGTTTGGGTTGGAAGAGACCTTAAAGCCCATCGAGTCCCTCTTCCACTATCCCAGGTTGCTCCAAGCCCTGTCCAAGCTGGCCTTGGACACTTGCAGGGATGGGGCAGCCACAGCTTCTCTGGGCAACCTGACCACAGGGATCCGACCACACTGCTCAGCTGCTGGAAGGATTTTGGCCCGGGGGTTCCATCAGCTGCTGGTGCCGGTGCCAGCTGTGCTGCCGATGCCGATGTCGGTGCCGGTGGCGGTGCCGGCTCCGCCCGCCCCGTCCCGTCCCTCGCAGCGGCTCCGCCCCGTCCCCTCCCGGCCCGGCCCCGTCCCCGCCCGCCGCGCTCCCGGTGCCGCGGCCAGCGCAGCATGGCCGAGCTGCGCATCGCCCCGGCCCCGGCTCCTGCCCCCGCTCCTGCCCCGCTCCCAGCGCCGGCCGCAGCCGCAGCCCCGGCCGCAGTGCCAGCCCCAGCCCCGGCCCCGGTCCCGACTCCGCCCCTCGGCGCCCGCCCGGGCCGCCCATAAAAGCGGCCCCGCGCCCGGCCCCCCTCCCGCCGCCGCCGCTCCGCCGCCGGCCATGGCCAAGGACCAGCTGAAGCCGCGGCTGTGCCGAATGCTGAAGGGGGAGAGCGGCTACGGCTTCCACCTGCACGGCGAGAAGGGCAAGAGCGGCCAGTTCATCCGCAAAGTGGAGCCCGGCTCGCCCGCCGAGGCCGCGGGGCTGCGCGCCGGGGACCGCGTCGTGGAGGTGAACGGGCTCAACGTGGAGCAGGAGACACATCACCAGGTGAGGGCAGGGGCCGGGGCGGACGGGGGGACAGCGGGGGCGGACGGGGGGGACAACGGGGGCAGCCACCGCGGCACCTCGGACGGAGCGCCCCGGCTCCGGCCGCCCCGCCGGCTCGGCTCTGCCCGGCTCCAGCCTCCCCGCAGCGGGATAAAGGGGGGGTTTCGCCCAAAATATCTCTGCTGGAGCACCCCTGCCCCGGGCAGTGCTGGTGGGTGCAGAGATGGGGTGGGTGACCCCCCAGATCCTGTCCTGGGTTCCGGGGGCTTTGTGTGCCCCGGGACGGTCGGTTCCCGGTCGGACAGTGGGCGGTGCGGTGTCTCCCTGCTGGGGACAGGCTGCTGTAATCGTGTCAAGGTGGGAAAGCCGAAGGTGTGTGGGGCTGGGCAGGGCTCCGCCGCGTTATGCAATCTGTGGTGGAAAGGAATGGGGAGACCCGGGCTTTATTTCCGGCTCTGCTGTGGGTTTTCTTGGCTGCTTTGGGCGAGCTGCTCGTGCTTGTGCAGCCCGGAGTGTACGAGGATGCCTTAAAATCTCCTGATAGAGCTCTGCAGATGTTCAGCAGTTTTGCTGGCCGGAGTGTGATAGGGCTCGGAGGGAAGTCGTGGCTGTTCCTGCCCACGGCTGTGGCTGGGGGGGTCCAAGGGAGCTGTTTCTCAGCTCTCCAACAGAAGCTGTTTCAGGCTGTGTCACTTTCTGCTTATAAAACTGAAATTTGTATTTGTCAAACAGCTTCATCTAAACAAACAGGCAGTGAGGTTCAAGCAGCTCCAGTCCATCGGGCACTCGGAGCCTGGCAGGGGCACAGTTTGCCTCGTGGCTCGTGGGGCTCTGCGGGGTTTAGTGCTTTAGTAACTCAAAACACATGGTGAGCCCTGCTGCCAGCGCTGCACTGGGGCAGAGCAGGGATGTGCCTTGGCCCTGCAGAGTTTTGGAGGGTTGTGGCTTCCCGGGCTTCACCCACCAAGGTGTGGATGTTGCTGTGCTGAAGGTGAGGCTGAGCCTTCGAGGTGTCTCCAGTAAAACCTCATGGACTCCTTTCCGTGAGCTTGGTGGGTTTTGGTGGCTAATTGAGCTTGTTTTGATGAGCTGAGCCAGCTCTGTGAAATTTAATGTTTGTCCTGAATGTGATTTCAAACCCCTTGAAGGAGGATCCCCATCTTTGATCTGGCTGGGCAGGAAGGAGAGCTGTGTTCCTGTGGCGCCTTGGAAGCCATCAGGACTCCCTGCTGGAGCTGGGCTGCTGGGAATGGGCGATAGCAGAGCTGGGACAGCAGCTGTGCCTTTGAAATGTGCTGGGGCTGCCCAGTAGGTTGAGTGAAATGGCAGAAATTTCTTTCATCCATTTTTGGCTGCTGGAGGCCGGATGGAGCCCTGGCACTTGCAGAGGCAGGAGGGAGCCCTGGTGCTGGTGGATGCAGGATGGAGCCCTGGCACTCACTCCCCACTGCAGAGCAGTGATTGGGATGGGGTGTCCCATCCAGGATGTTGAAGAGCTCAGTGCTGTGCTGTGCTCCTGCTGCCATAGTGTTGGGACCTATGAGCATGCAAGTGGTGGGAGCAGGAGCAGCCCTGCCTGCTCTGGGAATCACCCTTTCTGCTGCCTCAATACCACAAGAACCTCTTCCTTCCCCCAAAATTACCCATCACTGATGGACCATGGGTAGGGTGATGCTGTGCCGGGTCACACCAGCTCGTGCCAATGGGTTGGAGCAGCTGGTTCACCGGGGCCTCTCCTTGTGCTGCTCCTTCCCCAACCTTGAATAAGTAACACTTCTCCGTGTGCATCGGGACGGAGCCCGCAGCAAACAAGGCCTTGCTGTTTGGGTGTAACTGTGTTTCCAGCTGAAGCTGGCAGCATTTGTGTCTTTGTTCTCTGTTTTTTTCCTGGCCTTACCCAAGGAGCGAAGGCAGAACGTGTTCTTGGGGCGTTTCATGTCTTGGATGCAAAATCGCCTCCCGGCTGCCGGGTTCCTCGCCCCGGCGGCAGCGCGGGCACGGGGCAGAGCTGCGGCTCCTGCCGTGCCCGGAGCAAGGCAAGCCTGCCGGTCCCTGCGGAGCCTGGCACCATGGAACAGGGCACAGGCACCTCTGCCGGAGCTGCTCCCCGTGGCATTGTGAGTCCCCTTCCTGGGCGGCTGCTGTTTGGCAAGGGTGGAAGGGCCCTGGCCGGCTCTGCCAGGCTGGTGCTGGTGTCGCCAGGGGTGAAAGTCTGTTTGGGTGGAGCTGCGGAAATCGTGGGGCTGGGACCGGTGCTGAGAAGGTCCCGAGGCGCCAGATGCGCAGGGGAGGCTGCGGCGTGTCCAGAAGCGCCGTGGGCTCGGGGCTGGGAGCATGGCTCGGAAGCGGGTACGGTGCTGGGCAGGATCTTGTCGGGACCCTGCTACTGCTTTGCCTCCCACCTCACTGCCCTGTCCCCAGAGAGACTTGCTGCCTGGGGGGCTCGTCACAGAAAACCCCTTCTGCTGATGGCGAGGGGCTGCTCTGTGCCGCTCTCCGTCCCTGCCTGGCTCAGCCCCTGGCGCTCGAGGGACTCGGGAAACGCTTGCTCCATCTGCTCCATCGCTGCTCTCGCCGTGGCTGTTGGGGAGCTCGGTGCTGGGTGATCCTGGCACAGCTCCCCACTGGGGTTGGGACCCTTCTGTGGTGCCTCTGAGTGTCGTTTGGGTCTGTGGGAGCGCTGCGATTCCCTGCCTGGAGCGCCCAAACTGTGGAGTCTGGAGGACGTCGCTGTGCAGAACCAGCGCGTTCCCCATCTGTGTCTCTGCTGCCGCGTGTTGGCTGCTGCTGCCAGGTCCCCTCTGGGAGAAGTGTCCCTGCACAGGCATTGCCGGTGTGAGCAGCACCGTGTGATGTCAGATGTAAATGGATCTGAACGGGAGCAGATGGATTTTCTGGGGCCTGACGGATCAGCACCGTTGGGGCTGGTTACGGTGGGAGCCCCGGACAGCGGCACACGGAGCTGCAGTGGATGGCTTGGTTCAGGACAAGCAGCCTTGTCTGCAGCCTATAAATTTCTTGGGGGTTGGTTGTTTTTTTTTCCTCCTTTGCAGATACGGGCTCTGTTGACCTTGAGTGGAGCTTGCAGGGAGTAAATAAACGCTGGCTAATTGCGCATTAGGCTCGTTTGTCGCTCTAACCTTGGCGGTTGTGGTGTGTCTGGCTGATGTGACCTAGATCAGAGCAGGGGCCCTGCAAGGAGCCCAGTGCTGCTTCTGGGGGGTCCCCAGCATGTGTGGGGTGTTCAGGGCCACCCTGTGGCTGGGGGTGGTGGCTGAGCAGCACTGGCAGCAGTACCACCCCTCCTCCTCCTCGGGATGAAGGCCTGTGCAGGGAGGAGGTGCCCTCAGCGGCTGCCAGCAGGGAGTCTGGAGGCGGTTTCCCTTTACCCTGCTCCTGTGGATGTCCTGGATTTTCCCTGTTTCCATCTCAGCCCATGCTGGTGGGATCTGCGCCCCTGCCTGGCTGTGAGATCAGCTCCTCCTGGCTCTCCCCACCAGAGCTGGCACCACAAGTGCCTGTTGGAGCCTCTGCCAGTCACTGATCTGTTCGAAGGAGCCAGGCAGAGCAGGACAATGTCCCCATTCAACATGTCTGGAGCTGGATCCTGGCGAGGATGGGCCCATCTCCTGCTCCCAGCACTGTCTTCCCTTATCTCTGCTGGTCCCTAGCACAGACTGGGAATGGATGCATGGATTGGGCTGTTTCCTTCCTAAAACCACCCAGGGTCAGGGTGGGTGATCTCTGCCGCTGTGTGGCTGCAGGGAGTGTGCTGAAAGAGCCAGCACCATCATCACCCAGGGCTGCAGGCTCCATCCTGGGTGTCTCCCAAAGCCATGCTCGGCCCTTCTCCCCCATCACTGATGGCTGGAAGTGACAGCAAACCTTCACCCACACCGGAGCTGCAGGAGGGTGGAGGAGAGCTGATGGCCCTTGGGTCCAGCTCCTGCCACCCCTGAGGCTTCCCCGTGTTCCTGCTCAGCTGTTCCTCTGCTCCCCAGGTTGTGCAGCGCATCAAGGCGGTGGAGACGGAGACGCGCCTGCTGGTGGTGGACAAGGAGACGGACGAGTACCTGTGCAGCCTGCGCCTGACCTGCACCGAGGACATGGTGCACAACGGCATCCTGCTCAGCTCCGGCGTCTCGCCCTCCAAGCCCCTGGGCAGCGACAACGGGGAGGTGTGGAAGCCGCAGCTGGATGTGAGCGGGGCCAGCCTGCAGCGCCACTCCCACAGCTTCTCCTCGCACGGCAGCAGGAAGGTGAGGGCACAGCGGGCGCTCTGGGCAGGGGTGGGGAGCGGGGTGGGAGCCCCCCTGGGAGCGCCTTCCCCCTTGAACAGGGTTTGTCCCATCAGACTAAAACCTCCCGTGTGTGGCTGTCGGCCTGGGGACCCCGCTGTGCCCCGAGCTGCACTTTGGGCTCCTGTGCTCTCGCTCCAGGCAGTGTTGGCTGCACGGCTCCCTCCCCTTCCCTGCCCCCTGGGGATCAGTGACCCCGTGGTGCCTCAGCTGAGGTCGGTGTGCCAGCCTGGACCTTACCCGCCCCCGGGACAGGCGGCTGGGAGCAGGGACACGGCAGAGCTGCAGCTCCTGAACGAGCTGCTCTCTCCTCCCTTATTTGCAGGAGGGAGGGAACATCTGGGGCGAGCGTGTTCCCAGCTTTTTTGCTGAAATAGGAAGGAAATTAGCTCTTTTTAAGTGGCCTGGGTCTGGACTGTGCCTTTTATTGGTAAACTCCTTTCCAAAGGGGGAAAGAATTTGGGATGGAAAATGTCCAGTTTCCACGGCTGGCGGGGACGGCGCAGGCTTGCACTGTACAGATAGCAGGGCTCGCTCCACGCTGCCCCTGCTCCAGGTGGGAACGTGACAGGAGCCGTGTGGGTGTTGCAGGGCTGAGCTGGTGACTCCAGCTCTGCTCCACAGCCACGTGTCCTGCTCTGTCCCCTCCTGTGCTCGCTGCTCTGTGCTGCCAGGCAGGAGCACTGGTGCTCAGGGGCCTCCTCCAGCATGGAGCTGCCATGGGTGTCCCCCTCCTCCTCCTCATCTTCCTCCTCCTCCCTGGGGACCTTGCAGGGGCTGCCCAGTCTCTGTCCCCTTGGAGTGGGACTGGGGCTGAGTGCTGGCCCCCTTGGGCTGCTGGAAGGAGATCAGTGGGAAGGTCAGGAAAGCATCATGTCCTCAGGAGCCCTCCATGCAGAAATGCCCCTGTGCAGATAAGGGGTGATGCTGGTATGAGGCACGTGCATCCCAGTGATAAAAAAGGGGTCTCACCTCTGGTTCTTCCTTCTGGAGGTGTTTGGGATCTTGCAGAGGAGGATTACCCTTCCCTGGCAGGGCAGGATTGGAGGCAGTATTTGATTTTTGTATTTACTGCATCATTTGAAGCTGTTGGAAGGTCTGTGTGATGACGATGGGTGCGTTTCCCTCAGGGGCTGGTGCACCCCTGGGATGGCTGGTGGGAGAGCAGACATTCCCAAGGTGGGGGTTTGCTGTGCATGGTTGGGGGCGGCTTTCCAAACTAGGGATTTCCTCTCCTGTCTGTGTTTCGTGTGCTGGTCGGGATCCAAGAGCGTGTTCTGACGGGAAGTCAGGCCGGGGAACAGGCCGGTCCTTTCCGGCCTTTGGGTTTTGGCTCCTCCAAGGAGAGGGTGGGACAGGGAGAGCTGAGCAGGGCTGGGTGTGAGTGGGGAGAAACCCCCATGTCCCCCTCAGAGGGATTGGGGGCTTGGTGGGGGCTTTGCCTGGGCATTCAGTGCTTGATGCGCCAGAGACGGAGCTGATTTTGGCAGAGCCTGAGCTGGACAAAGGGCAGTGACTCCAGCAGTGACGTGCCCTGTGTGGGTTTGGGGATGGGCTGCTGAGCATGCCAGGCACTCGCAGAGCCTCGGGTCAGCAGCTGGTTTGCTCCTGCCTTGGCAGCCCTCGGGAGAGCTGGGCCCTGCCAGCCCCCCTGGCCAAGGTCACTCGTCCGTGCTGGAGTTTGTGACCCCAGTGAGAGCTCAGGGGTGGCTGGAGCAGCAGGACCTGACCCTGCTCCTGTGCCTTGCAGTCCTGCTCGCTTCAAGGTGGTAAAACCTCCTCCAGGCTCTTGGTCTGGGGGATGTGTCCCTCCTGCCAAAGCAGCTGGAGGCCAGGGGGTGGTGGACAGAGGGTGGCTGGCCCCACTCTCTGCCATGCTCAGCCCCCCAGTGCTGTCCCTCCATGGGGCAGTTTGAGCCCCATCCTAACCCAGCAGATCACAGGCACTGGGCTGTGCAGCTCCTGAGTGTGGGAGGACTTTAGGAGATCTCAGCCCCTGCAGTGGGGCTGTGGCAGCTGGGATACACTCAGAGATTTATCCCCAGCCCGATTTAGGGCTTTTGTGACTGGAGGCGTTTAGTGAAGGAGGAGAAAAGGCAGCTCCCTCCCCCGTGCAGACCTGTGGCCCCAGCCTGCCCCTGTGGGAACCCGGGACCGATGCTCCAGGCTGCTCCCAGGGAGCTGCATTTTTGTGAGCACATTTGTTTATATAAAGGCTGGAGTTTTCCTGGATTTGGGGCCGGGTTGTTCAGGGCAGCCCGAAGCAGCGAGCAACTGAAACAAAAAGAGGAGGGAAGTCTGGCACCCAGGATGGCTGCCAGGCTGGGCAGGGGGGAGGTGATGGAGCAGGGAGGGTGGGCACAGCCCTGCAAGCCTCCCCATGCTGTCCCAGACTGATTTCCCAAGAGGGGTGACCCCCCCAAGCTCTGCCCTGGGTGGGGAGGTCACTGTGCACCCCAGCAGGGACCTGGTGCCCAGGACCTCGTGCTCCAGGAACACGGTGATGCCATGAATAATTCAGCACCTATTTCCAATCCTGCTGCCTGCCCTGGGCACAGGTTGGCAGGGCTGGCAGCCCGTGGCTGCCCCTGTCACAGCTCTGCTGTCCCCAGCACCCAGGTGATTTGTGCCCCGTGTGGCTGTGGTGGCACAGGGAGCTGGGGCTGCCTTGCCCGTCCCTGCTGTGCCCATACCCGTGTCTGCTGGGCTGGGAGGGGTTTGAGGGTTTACCTGGTCACTGCCTGTCCCATGCTGTGTCCCCTGGCAGGGCACATGTCCCCATGCCACGTGCTGCCCTGTCCCCAACAGCCATGGGGCTGTTTCCTGCTTTCCCAAGGAGCTGGCTCTGCCCTGACAGCCTCCAGCAACCCTGGCAGGTCCAGGGGTGGGGAGCAGGGGGTTCCCAGAATGGCAGGGACTGCTCTAAGTGCCTGGTGTGAGCTGCTTTAATGGCAAAGGTGCCTTTGGGCAGCGGTGGCTGTTAATTAAATGCTAAATGTGAAAGGCAGGTGAGCTGCGGGGCTGGCACTGAGCGGGGCTGCCAGCACTCACCTGGGTGCTGCTGGTCACTCCAGAGGTGTCTGTGGTGGGCAGGGGCCACGGCCCAGGGCTGGCAGCACCGTCACAGGCAGCTGTGGCTCCTCTGTCCCGTTCCTGCTGGGCACTGGGAGGGACGTGCCATCACTGGGACCCCCGTTAGGGCCACGCAGGCTGTGTGAGACACATTCAGGGTGTCCTTGGGACTTGCTGCCTCGCTGCTTTCTGCAGGTGTGTTTATAGGAGAAATAAGAACAAGAGCAAAGCCACCAAAAGGCATTTGGGGTCATGCCATTCCCTTCCATCGAGCTGGGCTGCGGGGGGTGGGCGTGCAAAGGGACCTTCACAAGCTTTACAAAGGGTAAACTCCTCCAAAGTTTACCCTCTGGAGAACAAGCCCACGTCTTGTAGCTGCTGGATTTAAGCCTGTTGAGTCTGGGAATTTTAATGGGGGGGAATTAACGGCCAGTTGTTGATTGTCCCCTGCTCAGGGAGGGATGGTGTCACCTTAGGATTGCTGCTGGCAGGAATGGGTGTCCCTCGGGTGCCACGGGGTTGTGGCAGCTCCTGTGTGCCCTGGGGACAGACGTGCTGCTCGGTGGCCAGGTGTGGGGTCAGCACTGACATTGGGGCTGTAAATATTTACCCTTCTCTTTGGGTCAGGAGTAAGAGCTTTTCTCTGCAAATAAACCCCTTGTGTTGTGATGTCTCCTGCTGGAGCGCTGGAAGGGGGAGTAACTCGGGACAGATGTTTTTGGAGCGCTTTGCCAGCTCAGTTGAGGCCCAAAATTTAGGGCTTGTAGAATAACCACAAAGATGTAATAAAACCAAACATGAGCAGAAATGTCTGCAGCAATTATGCAATTTTAAAAAAATAAATAAATAAGTGAGGGGATGGTTTGAATTAAAGCACTTCCCTGCAGCATCCTGTACTGCCTGCAGGCTCAGACCTGCGGGAGGGGGTGATGGGGAGGATGGCAAAGCTTATCCCTGGCACAGCCTGGGTGAGGTTCCTGCTGAGGGGAAACCCTCCGGCACGGAGCCCAGGGCTCTGTGTCTGTATCCTGGCATTCCCTGCCCTTCCCACAGCAGCTATTTCTGTGGAATCTGAGGGCCTGGAAGGGCAGAGCTGAAGGGAAGCTGTGTGTGCCCATCAGGGCAGGGATGTGTCACTGTGAGCTCTGCCTTTCTCTGCTGGAAAAGAAACTCTGCAAACTGTTTCTGCACCCCTGGTGTGGAGCTGCTCCGGGTGCTGTTCCCAGCTGAGGACATGGGGTGGGATAGGTGTGCAAGGGAAGATGCCTGTGGGGAGCTGGGGGCAGGACAGTGGGGCTGGAGACCCCCTGCCTCCCCCCAAGGATGGCACTGCAGTGGGCACTCGTGGAGGGGTCTCTTCTATGGGAGCCCAGCCAAGGAGCAGCAGAGGGATCCCTTGCTTTTGGGGTTATGCTTCAATCCTCAGCCCAGGGCAGCACTGGGCCGAGCCTGGGAAGCCAGCACTGACCCTGGTGCATTATTGATGGTGCTGGGCTCTGGCATTGGGCTCTGGCATCGAGTGTCACGGGGTGGGCTCTGGAGCAGCTCCAGCTCAGCACCTTGGGAGTGGAGGCTGGGGCATGTGGCAGCTGGAGAGGCTTTGGCTTGGGATGAGCAGCGTGTGCTGGGCATCGCCACAGCTCTTGGAGGAGGTGCTGGCAGGGATCTGAGCCTTGTCCTGCTGGATACAGTCCAGATTCAAGACGAGACACTCACCCACGGGCTGGTGAGGTGACTAAACCAGTGTGTGTTGCTTGGCAGGGTCAGCCCTGGCTTCCCACCCCCCAGGTTCCGCACACTCGCATCTTCCCGGTGCTGTGGGAAGGGGTTTGGGATGCAAAGCACTTCCCTTTGTGTGGACTTGTGGCCGTGTCCCATCCCCCAGGCGCTCTGGAGCCGTGGGTGGGCTGTGGGGAGGGATGAGGCTGAGCAGGCGACCCCAGCCACAGCTCGCCTGTGCAGGCTCGGGGAGGGCAGTGAGTCCGGGGAAGGGGCTGCTCTGGGGGTTATTTTCGTGCCGAGGCAGTGCAGGAAGCCCCTCCCGGGGAGGAGAGCATCCACCCCGCGGCAGAAACTTCCTCCGCCGGGATATTTTTAGTGGAACACAAAGCGGGTGGGAGGCGAGAGGCAGATTAGCATCGGGAGGAGCTGTGCCCTGCCAAGAGCCTTTGTTCCCGGAGCCACACGCTCCCAAGGGACACCTGGTCCTTTGAGGGGCAGTGGGGTCACCCCTGGGACCCCCTCACCCCTGGGAGGGGGCAGGAGCAGGTATCCCACCCCAGTGCCCGGCTGCAGGCAGGGACACTGCTGACACCCAGGGATGCTGCGTGTGGTCCAGCCGGTGCTGATCCCTTCTGCATCCCCGAGTAATCAAAAACTTTCCCTCAAAACGATTGGAAAACTGATATTAAGTGGGAGCTGTTGGAAGTGCAGCTCGCTCCGGCCCCCTCTGCCCGCAGGGATTGGCTCCAGCAGCTTTGTTCAATAACAGCCCCGCTCACGAGTGGGCTCCTCGCCAGCTGTCGATGGTTCTGTTCAATAGGAGGACTATTAAACGGTTTCAAATAAATTAAAAATCTTCTGGCAGCGCCAGGGCCTTGCTCGTGTGCCCTGGCAGCTGCACAGAGCCCCTGCTGTGCCTCTCCTCCATCCCTTGGAGCTTCTCCAGCCTGGTCGGGCTCGTGGTCTTGTCATGGTGGAGGAAACCTTAAAACAATATTGGGTTTGGGTTTTCTTTTTGGATTCCCTGTTTATTCCCAAGACCCAAGTGAGTTGTGGAGGAGGGGACATGCTGCACGTTCCCAGCTGTGTAGCCAGAGCTGTCCCAGCACTGCTGTGCAGCGTGGCTGGATAAATCACCTCCAGGAGTTTGGTCCCAGACCCAGTGGTGCAGCAGGTCTGGGTGAATCCCACCTCCTCCTGCCCAGCCCCTGGATGTGGCGCTGCTCCCACCTGGATAAAAAGTGCTGGAGTTTCAGTATTGCTCGTGGAGATTGGAAACCCAGGGAGTAAAGATGCCGTGTGCTGGAGCGGGGCCAGGGCTTCCAGCTGCTGACCAGGTACACCTGACTTCCAAACAAGGTTTTAAAGAGCTCCTTTTAATCCATGAAACAGCATCTGCTCGCAGCCCTGACATGTGGCATCACCTCTGTGAGCTTCGTTCCTGCCCTCTGGGAGACCAAGGCTGTGAGGTGGAAGGATGTGGCCAGCACTATGAAGAGCTCAGAGTGTAAATGAGGGTCTGTTTTGAGCTGGTTTTGTCTCCTAGACCTTGGCTGTGTCTATAGATACAGAGATTTTACAGGCAGTGGTGTGATATGAGAGAGAAAAAGTCAAACTCGTAATCAGTAAAGGGTTTCTCCAAATCCACAGGTTTATTCCTTTAAATAAGGAATTAAACCCCTGGTTGCTGACATAATTATTTCTGGCAGGATCCATGTTGTAATTTAATTTCATTACAGCTTTTGCCTGGACCCCTGAGTGTTTTGGTTCCGTTGCTGCGTTCAGGCCATATCCAGACGTGGAGCTGGATTTTGTTGGCTCAGTGTCTCTCTTTTCCCACTAAGGTTTTGCAGGAGTTTGTTTCCAGGTACAATATCCTGATGGTGGATGTTTGTTAGTGGTGAGTGCGTGAAAGCCAAAGTGACAATCAGTTTTATGAGCAGGGGGAAGGTAAGAAAGACGGTTCCCTGTAGATGTTGGTGCTGCGGAAATGTGAGGGGCTGCTCTGTGGGCACAGAATCCTGGAATGGTTTGGATTGAAAGCTCATCTTGTTCCATGGGAACTCTCCCTCAGGAGGAGAGTCTCCAACTGTCCCATGTGCTGCTCAGGGATGTTTGAGGAAGGAGTAGGACAGGGAGCAGCAGTGAGTGGGTGTCCATCCTGGGCCCCTCCATCACCATCTACTGTAAGTGGGGTCGCTGCCTCCACAGCCAGAGCTCCGCTGCTCACCCCGGCACTGTGTGATTAAACCCTCTTATGGAATTACAGGGACTAATCCCGTTAAAGACACGAGCAGCACAAAAGGTGGTGGGAGGGCTAATCCCTCTGCTCCAGCCTGGGCGGGCTGAGCTCCCGCCCCTGGGAATGCGGCCGTACCACCGGCTGGACCCACATTCCCTGGGGGATGATGCTCTGCCCCGGGACAGGGCTCCAGGGGCGCTTCCTGACAGCTCCTGCCTCACCGTGTCCAGCACGGGGCTGGCTCTCACCTGTGCCGGGCTTGCAGTCCCTCATGAGCAGCCAGAGGCCACCCCAGGTAACTCAGTTAAATCTGGCCTTGGGGTTGTTCATGGTTAGCAGGATTTAATTAAGACAAGCCCTAATTAGTTCTAAGCGGGTGAGTAGTCAGTCGGCTTTGCCTGGAAGAGTTCCCTGCTCTTGTCTGGCAGCTGTGAATGAGCTCAGGGCTCTGCTGGAATGGGAGACCCTGTATCGTGCTGGAACATGGGTGTAAAAATCACCTTGGTGGGGTTTTGCCGGGCGCCCAAATCCAGCTTTTGGTTTTGCAAGCACCATTCTGGGGCTGTTGCTGCTTTCCCATGGCCCTCTGCTCCCCGTCAGCCCTTCCCACGGGCATGGATCTCCCCGAGGTCACAGCTGGCACCGGGCTGTGCCCGGCACCGCACGCCCGCCTGCGCCCCGGGTTTATCAGCCGGAGCAGCCGGAGCCCGGCGCTGGCTCCGGGGTTATCACCGGAGATCCTCCCGTGCTGCCCTGGGGACACACCGCGTTCCCCAAACCCCCTTATCTGCCCCGGCCCTCTTGGGCTGGAGATAAGCGCCAGCCCCTCTCCCGGGAGCAGCAGCCGGAGGGTGCTTGGCTCTCGGGCAAGGGGCATCTCCTGTGGCCGCCTCGTTTGTAAGGAGCTGAGTTTGGAATGGGTCATTTTCGGAGCTGAGCATCAGAGTGGAGTGAGCCCTGGTGTTCCCTGGTTGCGTCAGGTCTCGGTTTGATGCCGTGTTTCCCAGCAGTGTTGTGGGATGGAGCGGGTGCCAGCGTTGTGCAATGGGGGCTGTGGCAGCAGGGTTGAGTTTTGGAGGGGAGGTGGAGGAGAGCCCCGGCAAAGCTTGAGGCTTTGGGTGCTGTGTCCAGGTCAGCAGATTTTGTGCAAAAGCTTTGGCTTGTGGGTTTTTGGGAGGAGGGAGTAGTTTGCATGTCAGGCTGAGGGCTGGGACCAAGGCTCCTCACCCCTCCTGCTTTTTGGAAAATTGCACCCCTGGATGTTTTATTGCAGGATTTCTAAAGACAAAAGGCCTTACATTTGGTTGACCCCGAGCGCGGGTGCCACAGCGCTGGCTTTGCTTTCGGTACAAGGAATGCAGAGGATGTTTGGAGCCCTCCCCCTGCCCCATTTCCTCCAGCGAGCTGTGCTGCCCAGCCAAGACAAATATTGGGAGTAAACTATTGAACTTCCCTGGTCCCAGCACTCACAGAGCAGCGCCTGTTCTCCCCCTTCCTGGGCAGGGGCCGGGCTGGGGGGGTGCAGATGTGTCCTGCTCCTGCCCCATGTCCACTGCGTCCCTCGCTCCAAGGTGGGCTTGGTGGCAGAGCGGGAGGAGAAAGCCAACCCCAAAGGGACAGTACCATGGCTTGCTGGCCTGTGGTGAGAAGGTTTTCCCCTTTCCATGTTAGATATCTCAACTAACAGCGACCTTTCTGCAGGACAGTAGGATTGCACCCCATCCCCAAAAACCAGGCTTTCAGGGCAAGTTCTCTGTGGGTATGAACTGTTGGTGCTGGTCCTGGTGGGCTCTGGAGTTGGGTACATGGTCCTGTGATGGTGTCCCCAAGTCCCACAGCCTTGGCACCGGTGAAAGCCAGGACTTCAGAGCCTGAGCAGCCTCAGCCCTTGGGAAAATACCTTTCCTTCCCCGTGAGCCCCACCTATGACAGGGTGCAGAGTGTTCTCAGGGGTGGGAGGGTGCTCCCCACGGTGCCCAGTGCGTGGCATGAGCCCCCACCACCTCCAGGGGCATTTCCCTCGGCATCCGCGGGCCGAGCAGTGCCGTGGGAGCACAAAGCTGTAGGACTGGATTCCTGCTCGTGACCGGGGTCACTGAGGGTGAGGAATGGGGCCAGCACGAACGGGTGGTTGGTGATTGCTCAAGGCTTGGCCCTGCAGACAGCAGGGGAGTCCAAAGGGCAGGTGCTGGTACCCACCCCCAGCACAGCCCCCAGCTGGGAGCCACGGTGAACTCGGGTGTGGGCTCTGCCCTGAGCTGGTGGCTGTTTGGGATCCATCACCTGTCCTTGGAGCAGTGTTGAGGACATGGAGATGAGCTGTTGTATCTGTGTTTTGGGGTGTTGTGGAGTTGGACAGGGGATGTGAGCTCTGTGCTGCAGCACAGCCCCTGTGGAGAGAGGGAGTTCTGTGGGATCAGGGAAACTCATTGCCAGCATCTCCCTCTGCCTTCCCATTGTCCATAGCAATCCCTCTTCTCGCCTGGGGGTTCATGGTGAGCGTGGGAAGAACTTTTCCCCCTGTTCCAGCAGCTTGAACTCTGCACAGTGACCAATGCTCCTTTCCCTCCCACCCACTAGAAAACAGGTCCCTCTGGATCTGATGAGATCCCTTTGAATCCAGAATGGACATCCCATCCCATGTTTCTCCTGTTGGACAAATGCCAGCCTGCCAGGATCCATGCTGCTGCCCCACACTGTGCTGATCCCTCTGGAGCAGAGGAGCTCGCTGGTGTCCCAGCTCTGTGTCCCCTTGGCAGACCGTGCTGGAAAAGCCGTCTCTCTCAGTGCAAACACGTGCACGTGGCGGTTTCGGTCTCCTCCAGCCTCCCTCCCTCCTCCCAGTCTCTCCCTGGGCCGGGCCAGCTGCTCCCTGCTCCAGCCAAGCCTGTGCTGCTGTTCCTGGCTCCAGCCCTGCCCGGGGGGAAGAGCGTGGGTGCCTTCGCTGTCTGAGTCTGCTCAAACGCCAGCAAAGAGGGGAAAAAATGCTGCTCCCCGCAGCTTGTGCCTGAGAAACTCCCCAGCTGTGGGATTGCCAGGGAATGGCCAGGACAGCTCAGTTGGAGTCATTGCTGCTGGGGGGATCAGCTGGACCCCACGGAGCTGGTGTTCCCACGGTGGGGATGTGCCCCTCGGAGTCTCACCTGGGGTTGTCCCCACTGGGGACACGTGGTCCTGAGCAGGGCATGGCCTGGCCACAGCCCCTCTCCTGAGAGGCCCCTTTGTGCTCAGGGATTTCCATAATGCTTGGGTTCAGTTCCTGGGATTTCGGAGAGGGGCAAATCCAGGCTTACCCCTCGCCTCAGGGCAGCAGCAGCAAAGGTCAAGCTCTGATTTCTTTGGCAGAGGATTGTTTGGAGGTGAAGCCCTGATGGGAGCTGTAAGGGAGCTGCTGTTCCCATCACCCTGTGGGTGCTGGGGTGGGAGTGGGGCCACCCTCCTAGGCAACCCAGCCTGGCAGGCACTGTCCCCCTGGACTGGACATTGGGCATCCTCCCCACCCTCCACATCCTCCCTGCTCTTGTTTTCTTCTGCCTGGAGGTTTGTTGGGATAACAGCCCTTTGGTTGTGCCTGGGGCACAGCTCTGGCAGGGTGCTGGCACAGCTGCCCCCCATCCCGGGGGATTTGCCTCCCACAGCACCTGGAAAGGACTGGACTGGGTGGGCTTGGGATGACCTGGACACTCTGGTGCAGGGCACAGGAAGGTGCAAACCTCTTCTCACTGCTGCTGCAGTGCCAGGGCATGGTGAAGGACCTCAGTAATATTTTGTGACTGATTCTGCAACACCCTGAAAGGGGCTGTGGGTCACTAGTGACCCACACTGTCCCCTCTGCTGTGTCCAAAAGGGCTGTAGGGCTCAGGGCGGGTGTCCCTGGGTCCAGTGGATCCCTACTGAGGCTCAGGACCCACTGTGGGCATCCTCCTTCCCCTCTAGGGCTAGGAGGAGCCATGCTGTGGACATGGGGTTTGCATTGCATGGTGGACCCTTCTCCTCCTCCTCACAGGGACTGTTGTTGGGCTGAGGGCAGAGCAGGGACCTGGTGTCACCCTGACCAGCCTGACTTGGTGCTCCTGTCCATCACAGCAGCCCCAGCAGGGACTGGAGACTCCCTGAAATCTCCAAATTGCCCCCTCAGCTGCAGCTTGGCCGTGGGTCCTGCTGGGACCCGTGGCTGGACATGTTCCACTGCTAATTGGAATTGCCTTCCTGCCATCCCCGCTCACTCCCTTTATGCTGCCTCTTGGCAGAGAAAGCTGCAGGATCCAAAGGCTGGGATGCATCCAAAGGGTGTTGTGTGTGTGTGGTGGTGCAGCCCCCAGGCTGAGGGAGCAGCACTGGGAAAACGGCACAAATCTGTGTCTGGTGCCCTTAAAAATAATACACAGTTATTTTCTTTTGATGCTTCTGTCACTCAAACCCAGCTGGAGCAATTCAAATAATTGGAGCAATTTGAATAATGGGAGAGATTTTAATAAGCTACAACAACCCAGAGCTGTGCTGGGGATGGGCAGGCGAAGTGCCTGGTGCTGACATGGGGCTGTGACACGGTGGCACAGTTTGTGCCATCACCATCAGGACCTTGCAACACCCCCCTCTCCTCCTGGTGATCTTTAAGGTAACTCTGCTGGCTTTAGGCTCTGGAAAAAGCTATTTGGAGGCAGCTCAGCTGTGTTTGTGCCCATCCTCTTCTCTCGGGGCAGCGATGACTTTGGACGCTCCATGGGCCCTGTTGGTCCCTGGGAGCACCCAAAACTTTCTCCTGGCTGTAGGATCGTGGAGGGTGGCAGCACTCCTGCCTGGAAGGTGCTGGGAAGAAGGAGTTTACACAGAAGGGGTGTCACTGGGCTGTCAGGTCTGTATTGGAGGAATGACATGGGATTTTCCTCCTTTGACTGCTGGTGTCGGAGCCGAAACACCTCGGGAATGGGGTGGGTGGTAATTAAGAGTTGTGGCTGTATAAAAAAGGAAGCAGGTTGTTTACTGGTCCTGCCTGAGAATTTATTCCTGACCTGGCTGGTGGAAAACCTGTGAATTACCCCCTTTTGCGGGTGCTAGGGGGGTCTCTGGGTGCTGGAACTGCCGCCTTCCTCCCCAGTCCCAGCTCTGGCCCTGCAGGGAAGGGGAACATCTGCTTGTGGTTCGGTGGGCCTGGCGCCCCCCCAGCCCCATCTCCCCCTCCCTCTGTTATTTATAGCATTTCACCAACATCTGGAGTTTGAGCCGCCCCGGCGCTGGCTGGCTCGGAGCCGGGGATGGAGCCGGGTGAGACTGCGGCCGGGAGGGACAGGGGAGGGAGGGAATGAGCCCTGAGCCCTTCCCAGAGAGGCAGGGAATGAGCCCCGAGCCCTTCCCAGGAGGCAGGGAATGAGCCCCGAGCCCTTCCCAGCAGCGTGGGGGGCTGCAGCATCCCGGGGAGGAGCTGAGGACTGCGTGGGGGTTGGGGAGCCCCGGGAGCATCCTGGCTCTGCTTTTCCCAGCAGTGGGGACAGGGGGAGAGCTGCAGTGTCCTCTCCCCACAGTGCAGTCCTGGGGGTGCTGTGCCTCCCCCTCGCAGCTGCTGCCGGCCCTTGGTCCCACTCTCCACATGGGTTTTGAGGCTCTTTTGACATTTGCTGTCAACTGTCCCCCCCTAAAGTGTCATCGAGGTCCCCTGGCCCCAGGGGATGCAGGGCTACAATAGCCCCCTTTCTGGTGCTGCTTTAATGGGAAAACTTGAGTCATTCCTGGGGGAAGGGGAACGAAACCCAGCCCTGCTCGAGCCGGCGGCGGATCCTGGCACGGCAGTGAATGGAGGCAGCGATCCCGCTCCAGCCGTGGCACGATCCCAAAGCTCCCTGTTCTCATGGCAAAGCAGGGCTTGGGTGCTGCTGGCAATCACAGGGTGGGCTCCTGCTTCTCCCAGCTTTCCTCACCTTTGCAGGGTAGGGTGACAAACATCTGCTTAAAGTTAAGTTTGTCCCTAAATCCGAGCGAAGGCAGCAGCCTTTGAGCTTCCAACAAGACTGTGGTAATAATGCTGGCAATTAAAGCTTGCCTGAGGCTCGGCTCAGCTCCCAGTGTAACCAGTACTGCCAAGGGACGGTGCCCCTGTCCGAGGGGTGTAAATGGACCTCTTGTTCTGGTGGTGCTGTGGCCCCTGGGCCCCCTTTCCTGGCTCTTTCCAGGCTCCCAGAGTTGCTCCTCTCTCCTCTGCCTGCTGGGGTTTGGATTAGGGTCAGGATCCTGCCCTTCTCCTCCACAACCCCTAAAGGTGGCTGTGCATCCCCTCCCATCCCTTGGTGGCCACTGCCTGCAGTGGAGAATCCTGAAGTGCAGGGGATGGAGAGGCCCCAGCTGGAGGCAGGACAGTGGGAATGGACTCTGAGGCTCTGAGTAGTGTCCCCTGTCCCCCCAGGATATCTTGGTGTCCCGAGGTGGCCCCAGGGCAGGATGGGACCCTGGTGTCCCCCAGCCCTGGTGGGTTCTGCTGCAGAGGTTTGGTTTTCAGGGAGTGAAGGAGCCATTTTCTGACCGAAACCACACGGAAAAGGAGAGGAAACGCCATGGGAGCTGACTTAAAAGAAAATATGTTAACAATGTGAATTAGGCAGGAATGCTCCTGCCTGGGTTTTCTCCAGCTCCGAAAGGTTTGACATGTCCGGAGCCTGGAGCGCATCCAGGTGCTGCAGTTCCCAACAGGGGCAATCGGAGCCTGTTTGGCTGCCCCCAGGACGTGGCAAAGCCCCCGGGATGAGCACGGAGGGTTGGGCTGGTGCCAGGAGCAGGGTGAGGTGGTCCCAGGCAGGACTGAGCCGATTAGGGCCGAGCCCTGATCTCCAGCGATGACGCCGTGACCGGGTGACCGTCACTGCCAGCGCGTGAGCTCGGCTGAGTGTGAGCACATCCCCGTTTCCCTGGGACACCGTGCACTTCTTGCCTGTGCTGAGAGTGTCCCTTGAGCCTGGGAACAGGTTTGGGGTGACCCTCCCCGTGCTGAGCTGCTCCACGTGGGCCTGCAGGAGCTGCGGGGTGCTGGGACCCACCAGGATCCCAGAGCGGATGGTACCGACCCGGCCTTGGCCGCTAGAGTAGCTGTGTGTGTGTCTGTGTGTGTTGTTCTCGTCCTCATCCTTTCCTAGAGGACCCAGCAGAACCAGGTGTCCACCCTGGCACTAGTTTTTATTCCCGGAATAAAACCCTAAAACGTGGCTTTTCAAGGCATTTTAGCCCATTGTGGGCACGTGTTTGTCGGGCAGAGGGGCTGGAGATGGTGCTGGGACTTGGCCAGTGCTATCTCTGAGCATCCTGGGTGTGGAGAGACCTGCAGCTGTTCCTACAGCTTTGTAGGCTAGTCTTTGAAAAGCCCTTTTCATCCCCATTCCTGCTCACAGTCGGGCTGTGGAGGGGTGGTGTGAAGGTGCAGGTTGGTTTTGTGAGTTGGTGCCCTTTGTGAAAGCAGTGGGATCAGGGCAGGGGGAGCACGTGGACATCCCTGTCCCCAAACTGGGGCTCAGGGTCTGCAGTGGCAGTGAGCGGGTCTCTGGCACCAGTGACCTCGTGGTGGTGTGTCGGGGAGGGGCCTTTGTAGGGTCAAATGGGTTTGGTTGGGTAACGGAGCTTGGGGGGCTGCTCTGCTGCCCCTCCAAACCCAGGAGGTGAGTTTGTTTCCTTGTGGTGCTGCTGGGAGTGGATTCTGCTTGCACAGAGGCTGGCACAGCTAATTAATGACGTGGAAACCCCTCGTGAATCGGAGCTGGTGACATTTGTGGTGCCAGCTCCAGGTGTACGGAATGGGAATGGTCCTGGTCGCTGCAGGGACCTGCACAAGGGGCTGTGGCATCCTGGTGAGCCTGGGGGTGTCCCTGGAGGACTCTGGTCAGGGGTATCTCTGGGGGACCCCGCTGAGCTGGGGGTTGTCCCTGAAAGATCCCCAGTAAGCCAAGGACTGCCCCCAGGTGATCCGAGTGAGCCAAGGGTTGTCCCTGGGGGACCCCAATTCCCAACAACGGTGCTGGAAACTCTGAGGGAAATAAAAAATCAAATGCTGCAAGGGTTGCCATGAGATTGTGAGAGCTGGCAACACCCAACTAGGGTTTTTTTTTTAATTTTATTGGAACTGTTTCATTGTTATTTAATGTCTTGTTTGTGCATTTTTAAATGGACCAGCTTGAGCTGCGCTTCCGAAACCATTTTCCTTTTAAAATGCCGATGGTTTGTCTCAAGCAGCAGCTCCAGGGATGGGGTGGCAGTGCAGCTTATCCAGGCAGTGTTTATCTAACTCACCCCTCGGATGGTACAGACAGGGACACTTGCAGGTGGAATGTGCCTTGCCATTCCTCCTTAATCCAGTTTATTAAATTAGTGGTCACTGGGAAGATCTGAATTCCTAGAAAAAAAAAATTGCTTCATTTTGCAATTTTTTTTTTTTTTTTTTTTAGGCAAATAGAAAAAAAATAGAGTTCGTTTTTGTTGCTTTATAGTATCCATGTGAATGTAACTTAATCCAAATTGGCTTTCAAGTCCTTGGCGTGTGAAAGGCAGCGGAGCCTCCTCCGGAGCAGGACCGGAGCGTTTCGGCAGGCGGGTTCCTGGGAAGCCCAGATAACGTGCCGCTGTTCCAGGGAACGCTTTGTGGCAGGGTTTGGGTTTCACAAAGGCCAAATTCCCCCTGGGAGCTTAGGAAATATCTTCCCAGAACACAACCAGGGAAACGTTGGCACGACTGAAAAAGAAAATAAAGAGCAGAGCTGGCAGGAGAGGCAGCGGCTCCGTGTCGGTGCGGGGGGGGTCTGAGCAGGGGGGAAGCGAGGGGAGTGTCAGCGTTTGCTTAATCCCAGAGAGGGGCTTTGCAGAGCTCAGCTCCAAGACCTGTTTTTTCCAGCAGCCAAGGATTGCGTTAGTCGGGAGGTTTAAGAGCCCAGCGAAAGCCCTGGATCATCTCTGCGGGAGGATAAGCAGTTTTGCCTGAGGATTTCTGCTCACAACAGATGCTGAATTGGGATTATTTTATATATATATATATATATATATATTTAAAAATAAGTATCTTGAATTCGATCCAGTTAAGGACCTTAAATTCGAGATGTTGGGGTGAAAGCAGCACAAGCCCGTGTAGGACATGGTACTGGTCACCACCCTGGCAGCCAAAGGGATCCTGCAGTGGAGCTTTTCCCAGTGTGGTTTATTTATTGAGTAACTTGAATTCACTGGTGATCCCAGGGGATCCCCAGAGGCAGAGGGACTAACCCTGGTGCGTCCCCAGGGGATCCCCACACTGGGGCAGCACCTACAGCATTTCTGGGTTGATTTTCTCCGTGATTTTCTCAGCGTTTTCCACGCTGCTGCCGGAGCTCTGACCCTGTAAAAACAGAGCAAGAGGAAAATGGTTGAAAAAGGTCCTTTTCAAACCTGAATGGGTGATCTCAGGTGCATTTTGGTGATCCCAGCCACGTTCCCCTCGGCTTGTGGCACGTGCCCCCTTGTCCTGCCGCGCAGAGCCCCGAGTGTCCTTTAAGGTCGCGCGAATCCGACCCTCTTGGGCCGGTTGAATCATTTCCTGTTTTCTTCAGTTTTTGAAGAACTCGGAGGCAGGCTGGAAATGTTTGCAGATAGGGTGAACCCGCTGTTCTGGGGCCATGGGAAAAGTCCAGGGGTGTTAAATGTGCGGAGGGAGAGGATGAGGGTGCGGGGCTGCACCTGGTTTGTGGGGCTGAGGTGTTTGGGAGCCCCATCCTGGTCTGGGTTTTTGCACTGGTAATTTTTCCCCTTTAAGAGCTGATCTGGGATTGAGGTGTCAACACCCAAGGGCTGGTTTTTAATAAAAAAGTCTTGACAAGTGAATCTCTGTAAAATTCCAGAGCAGTTTGCAGTGGGTCTGAGTGTGCCCCGATGCCTGTGGCGGGCGCTGCTGGTGGTGACCCTTGTGTGTGAGCAGATTTTGGGGAATTTGGTGCCCAGCACCCTTGAGTGGTCAAGGTGCCCCTCCTGTGTTAGAGCAAAGCTGTCTGGACGCAATCCTGAGTGATGTGCTCTAGGGACCCCTGCTTGAGCAGGGAGGTTGGACTTAGACAACCTCCAATGGTCCCTTTCACCCTGAACCATTCTGTGTGTTAGGGCTGATCATCTTGCATCCCTCTTTTTTCCTGGATGCTGGGATTGAGCTGGTCAGGCTGGTACTGAACCCTGATGCACCTCTGTCCCTCATGGGCATTGAAGCCGTGGCCAAAATTGCCCACAGAAGTGGCTGCCCCATCCTTGGAAGTGTCCAAGGCCAGGTTGGGTGGGGCTTGAAGCTTTGGGGTTCACCTCAGACCCCCCCCACTGGGTGGGGATGGCACCCGTGGGCGATGCCAATGTCACCAGGATCAAGGGCGTGGTGCTGCCTTAAGTAAATAGCTGAGGTTAATCCTGGGTCTGGGTGAGACTCAGCCTTGGATCCTCCCTGCCTGGGGCTCGGCCGCTGCCGGTGGGGTCCCGTGTATGGGTGGGTTTATCTGGGCTGCTCCTGGTGAAGGAAATGCATTTTTTGTTTTGTTTTAATTTTTCTGGAGTAGTTTTGGACAATTGGTTTTCTAAAATAGACTCAATTAGAGGAAATTCATTTGTTAACCTGTCCTCATGCAGGGGATGGGAGGCAGATAGGGCACTTCCTCCTTTATTTACGGTCACCCCTGCCTTGGGCGGACCAAACCCATCAGTTAACCCCGTGTCTTGTCCCCCCCACCCCCTCCTCTGTTACCCAGGATTTAAACGGGCAGAAGGAGCTGTGCCCACGTCTCTGCCACCTGAAGAAAGGCCCCAATGGCTACGGCTTCAACCTGCACAGCGAGAAGTCCCGGCCGGGGCAGTTCATCCGCTCGGTCGATCCCGACTCTCCGGCTTCCCGAGCGGGGCTGCGGCCCCAGGACCGGCTGGTGGAGGTAACGGGGTGGGACACACGTGGGTGGGAGGAGGGACAGCAGCACTGGTGGGACCCTCAGGAAGCCTAAAGCTGAAACAGACCCCATCTCATGACCTTTTCTGCCAGATCCCCCCAGTATTCCTCTGTAATTTTGAGCTTTAGGATGGGGTTGCCCTGGCAGTGGCTTTGTGCTCCCTTTTCTCCTGTGAGCACTGAAGTGTAGATGGAATGGCAGAGTAGAATCATGGAATTGTTTAGGCTGGAAAAGTCCTCTAAAACCGTCGAGTCCACCCATTCCCCAGCACTGCCCAGGCCACCACTGAGCCGTGTCCCCAGCATGCTGTGCCATCGTGGGACTGAGCCATGGCCCTCGCTGCTGCTTCAGAGACAGAGTGGGATTAGTGCTCCTGGAGGAGTGTGAGTTGGGAAAATACCCAGAGCAAAGCACTTCCCTGCTTTCCAGCCCCATGGGTAATTATTCCCCAGCCAGTGGGAGCTGCTGCCTCTTCCCAGCACCTGAAAGTTTAATGCTGGGAGCAGCGTGGGGCCGGGGCCAGCAGCGGGGCACCGGTGGCAGTGGCTCCTGGCGAGGGGTCGTGTTATTTATTGATGGGCTTGGCCCAGTGCCTGGCACACACAAAGCAGCGTGGGGTGAGCTGGAGAGCTTGGAAACCCAATCCCCTCCCCGCCTGCTCTTTGGGGCTTGGATAAATATTTGATGCTCCCACCAGCCGTGTGCCAGGGTGGGGGGAGAGCAACCCTGAGCCTCCTGGCCCAGCCCAACCAGGGTGAGCACTGGGGTGACCTGCAGTGGCAGGACGGTGCTGCCAGGGATGGAGTGGGGTTATGAGCCAGCAGCTGAGGTCGGCAGCACCTGGAGCAAGGTGCAAAGCCTGGGGATGGGGTTCCTTTCGATCCCAGCCCTTGCAGCTGTGCCCTCAGGAGCAGGGGGAATCTGGCTGTCTGCAGAGGGGAGCCCAGAGTATGGAGCTGGCCCAGCTCAGGCTCTGCAGTGTCCTCCTGCCTTGTCCCTTGGCATCCAGGAGGAGCAGCCGCCGGCTCCGGGTCCTGCCGAGGCTGTTGGGGCCCTTCCTGGCGGGACAAAGGTTGATTCATTCCCACCAAACAATGCCCCTGAATCACAATTGTCCCCTCGCAGTGGGGAACAATCGGGAGCAGAGGATCATGTTCCCTGTAGGTCCTGACTCGCACGCAGGGAAGGGAGAGATGAATCCCTCTGGCAGGCACAGGGATTCGCCCATCAGGGACACAGAAAATCCACGGATTTCCACCAGCAAGGGATGAAGGATGGCTCAGTGATGCCACAGCTCACACCAGTGGCACCCAGCCTGTGCCCATGCTTGGTTGCATCCCACAGGCAGCCTGAGATTCCTGGGGCACGTCCAGGGGAAGGCTGGGTTTGACATCAATAGAGAGAGCAGGGAGGGCATTTTGGTGGGACTTGGGTGGGTGAGGTGATGGTGGAGCCTGGGGGCTGTGATCCCCAGTGGATGTGTTTGGGATAGAGGCAGAGATGTGCAATAACACGGAGGATGCTCTGGCAGAGGCACTGGGGGGTTTAGGAGGCCATGGCTGGCTTGAGAGGGGGAAGGAAAAAAGCCCAAAGCCTTCTATCATCCCAACGGGATTAAAAAGGGAAAATCCCATCCCTTAGGGAAAGAGGGGGCTGTTCTGGGGGTCTGTGGACCAGGAGCAGCATCTCTGCTGCAGGGGCACAGGTTTGGGTTCTGAGGCTGTGGCTCTGCAGGTGAACGGCATAAACGTGGAAGGCCTGCGGCACTCGGAGGTGGTGTCCCACATCAAGTCCAGGGAGAACGAAGCCAGGCTCCTGGTGGTGGACCCCGAAACAGATGAATACTTCAAGAAGCTGGGGGTGACCCCCACGGAGGAGCACACCAAAGGTGAGGCCTTCCTTTCCCAGGGTGGTCCCGTGGCGTTCCCATGACTCACCGTGCCTTGGGTGGGATCTCAGGAGTGAGGGAGAGTCACGTTTCCCTTCTGTCTCATCCCTCAGTGGTTTCCTGAGCACCACCCAGCTATTTATGAATAGTGAGAATACACCCTAATCCAGGCTAAAAACAGTTTGTTACTTTTACATTGCGAATGATTAACTTTGGAACTCGCTGCCATGAGGTGACTGAGGTGTGGTGGGATTTGGGGGTAGCCCTCAAAGCCAGATTGGATGGGGCTCGGAGCAACCTGTTCTAGTGGAAGGTGTCCCTGCCCATGGCAGGGCGTGGAATGAGATGGATTTTAAGATCCCTTCCAACCCAAACCACGCCAGGATTTGATGTGATTCTATGAACTGTTGGTCTTTGCTCCAGCGAGGGAACCCGGGGGAGCTTGGAGAGCCACGGAGCGAAGCAGGGGGACAGGTTTCACGCCGGGTGATCACGGCGTGGCTGCTGCAGGAAGCGTTTTCCTTGCTGCTGAAACCTGGCAGGCAAAGCTGCCCGGCCGCTCCCAACCTGCCGTGTCCCGGGTGGGAGGGAGCGCTCCCAGGCCGGCCTGCCCCCCAGCCCGGCTCAGTGGGCAGCTCTGTTCCCAGGACAGCCGTTCCTTATCTGCTCCCGGGGTGCTCAATGGGCGGATTTGTCCGCAGAAGTGGGTCGGGCGGCGCTGGGAGCGCGCGGGGCGAGCGCGGTGTCAGATGCTCCGCGGGGTCCCAGGAGCAGCCGGGGCTGTCTGCTGGCACCAGCCACAAAGGAGCCCTTGTTCCCAGGGTGGGGATGGAGCCACGGATCCCTCGGGAGGGTGGGTGGGTGCTCCAGCCCCTGCCTCGGCCCTGCAGCACTCGCTGCTGCCTCGGTGCGTTCGGCAGAGCCGGGAGCTGGGTCTGTCCGGGCGGTGATGGCACCTGAGTTGGTGACAAAGTGCTCTGGTAGATTCTGTTGTTTGCAGGGTAAGAGGAAATAATAATTGTACTCCTTTAATCAAGCTGCTTTGACCTCAAACTGACCATTTCCAAGCCTTGCAGCTGATCCTGAGCACCTCAACTTTTAAGCCAACGAGTGGATTTTAAGACCTTTCAGGATTAAGGAAATATGAAAGCATTTCTAGACGTGGCTCCTTTTGAAATTACTTTTTTTCCTAAAGTCCAATTCCACTTTAATATCCCTTGTGATTTGAAGCTTGCTTCCTTTTAAATAATTTTAAAATGATGCCAGAGGCCCTAACATCACTTCTGCTATGAGCTGACTCTCCTAATGGCCATTGCTCAGAGCTTGTTGTACTCTGAACACGAGTCCAACATTCAATATGATTAAATATTTAAGGACCCAAATGCCACAGCTGAGGTTTTTGCACCAGCGTGCTCTCAAAATGAAGATTTAGGTTTATTTTTCTAAACACTGCTTTGCCCCAGGGACCCCTGCAGTGATGCAGCCCCCAGATTGGTCTGTAGGGAAGCGTCCATGCCCAACATAATTCAGTTATTAATCCCATCACAATTAACACATCTGTTAGTCTGGGACAGATGAGGCATGATAATGCCTGGGGCAATGGCTTGATCGCTGTGACTGGCAGCTTAAATGCATTAAATGTGCCATGGTGTGGGATATTGTTAGTGTAAATCATTGGAAGGGAGCAAATAAAAGTCCAGGGTGCCTGGGGAGTGGATTGTTGGCCACACACTGTTGTGACACCACCGAGATGCTGATTGTGGTGCTGAATTTCGAGCTGTTTTTTGAGGTTTGTAATTAAACAACTTCTGAAGATAAATTAATAGTGGTTCAAAAAATGGCAGTGGGCTGCAGTTGGTGCCTGTAGAAGGAGGTTACTTGGTCCTCTTCCTAAAAGGTGTTTTCTTCTGGTGAAAACAGGGTGAAATTGGGGGAATTCAGGGGAATCTGCAACAGTGTGGCTCCAGAGGGGCACAGGGAGGGTGGAGAGGCTCCTGTGTGTGCAGGGAAACAGCACAGGGCAAAGCCCAGAGACAGGATGAGCTGGTGGGGTGGGCAGGGGAGGAGGCAGGTGTGGGATGGCAGGTGGGGGATGCTGAGGGGATGCTTTCCTGGGCCCTGAGGCCAGGGATCCCAGCTGAGGGTGTTCTGTGTTGTGCAGGTGTGGTACCTCAGCCCATGACAAACGGATCTGCACAGACTCAGGTGAGTGTCACCTGCCCCGCCGTGTCCCCATGGCCAGGGGAGCACGGCTGGCTGGGAGGGTGTTGGAGTGATCAGAGGGGATCAGGGGTCTTTCCTTGGCTCCCACCTGTGCCAGGTGAGCCTGAGGGGATGACTCTCCAGCCTGGAGAGCAGGGGGATGCTCAAAAGGTCCCCCAGGCTCATTTAGCTCAGCTTTACTGCTGATTTTAATTTACTGGCTGGTTTTAATTGCTCCCCACTACAGCTTTAATTCAGGGGTCAAACAAAGCTGGTTTCAGCCTCATTTAATCACCACAACAGAAGGAAGAGGTGGGTGACATCCTGGTACTGGCAGGATACTCTCCATGGTGTGGGGGATGTGGGAGAGCAGCAGCTCTGCTGGGAAATCCCAGGGAGATCCTGGGGTCACCATGATCATCCCCTCCAGGCTCTGTTCCCATCCCTGGAGGAGCCCAGCAGAGTAGTGGGGTGTCTGTCCCCACCAGGCTTTTTTTTACTTTTCGTCTAATTCTGTCTTTGCACAAACCAGACTAACATTTTCATTTGCTGCAGCTGAACGGAGGATCCACATCTTCATCTCACAGCGACCTGCAGAGTCCTGGCAAGGAATCAGAGGTAAACCCCCAAACACTGCCCCTCCCTTTTACACCCTGGTGTAGGTACAAACCTGCCTTATGCTGCTGTGTATCAAAATGTTCTCAGTTTGTTTCCCAGGCTTGGGTGCACTTGTATCCACCCAGCAGCCAAAATCCAGAGCTTTCTCTCATCCCCTGCGCTGTAGATGAGTGTGGAAGGATAAATCCTTCAGGGTGGACACATAACCCCTTCAGGTGGCTGATTGAGGGCTCAGGGCCCTCGGGGTGATGTTCCTTCCCCTCTTTGTCCTGGGGACAGAACAGAACAGCTCATGGGGGTCATGTGGCCTCTCCCATCAGCAGCAGATGCTCCATGAGGGGATGAGTTTTGGCAGGGTGTGAACCCTTGTCCCTTTGGGCATTGTGACCTCAGGGAGGAGGTGGCTCTGCCCCAGATGTCCAGGGCTAATGGCAGCAAGTTCATTGTCCCCTTGTTGGGCAGTGACTCCTGCTGCTTGAGCAGATTGAAAGGAGGTGTGAGATGAAAGGATGTCTGCAGGGTTTGGGAGCTTGAGTGTAGCTCCAGTCCTGGAGGCTGGGAAGGTGGGAGTAGCAGAGCTGGGAGGCTCAAGTGCTGCTGCCAGGACCCCAAGGCAGGCAAAAATTTGAAAAAGCCAAATTACTTTTAATTTGGAGCACAATGAATTTATCACAGTTTTTAAAGGAGCTGCTCAGGAGGGGAGGAGAGGGATTTGGTGGCTGGCGGGGCTGGGGGGTTTCTCTGGAGGAGCCTGGCTCAACACCTCAGTGAAGGGGCAACCAAAAGTCAACACAAGGCACAAATTGGTATTCTGAGGTATTATTGATTTAGCAGGTTTTCTTCTCTTAAAATAAGAAGTAGGGGATTTGTGAAGTGCTCAAAAATTATCTGTAGCATGAGGTTCTGCTAGAAATAGAGGAATGTCTCCCTGCAGGTGCTCCGTGGGGTCTCTGCTGTGCTGTCCCCTGCCCCAGGATATTTGGGAGCAGGAATCTGGCAGCAGCAAGTGCTCACAGGGGCCTGTCTGAGCACCCACAGCCTCTGTGGGACACCAGCTGTGTCCGAGCTGTGGCCAAACGCCTGCAGTCTGGCATCTCCATTTCTCTCTGAGCATTAAATAATATATGTCCTGCTCCAGTGGCCGCTGCCTTTGGAAAACCAGGCTGTGTCCCTGTGGTGGGCACAGCCATTCCTCCCCTGGAGTCACCTTTGGGCTGTTTCAGGGCTCACACCATGAGAAGTCGGAGTCCCTCGGATGGAAAAACTGGAAAATTGGTCCCAGTGCTCGAGCACAGAGGGGTTCCTCCCACAGAGTCACTGCTGAGCTGTGTCAGGGCTTGCTGTCCCCTCTGTGTTAGAAACCAGAGTCCTGGGGCTATGGGGGGTTGTCTGAGCTCAGTTTGGGTCAGTCTGCCTTTGTTAAGCCACCACAAAGGCAGAGCTGTTATCTCAGGGTGCTGGTGGAAGGCCCTGCCCATGGTTATCAGCAGGGTTTGTGCAATCATTATTTTGGAGCTGGGCATGAGTGGTGGGGCAGCAGTGCCAGCAGGAAAACTTTTAAAATGTGTCCTTGAAACTGAAGGTCTCCACTCGGTGTTTGCCCACTCCTGACACGAGTGCAGCCCTGCAGCTCCTGGTGCAGCCTCTGCCCCGAAGCTCCCTGGGCACTTCCAGCCTGCCTGGCTCCAGGCAGAAAGCAGAGGCTTTAGGTTGTGCCCCTGATGGAGCTGCTGGTGGTGCTTCACTGGCCTGTGGGGTTTGAGGGGCTCAGAGACCCCAACAGGGGAGTCAGGGTGTTTTGGTCAGGACAGTAGCTGCACCCTGAGGGATGTGGTGATGTGGAGCTGCAGCACCACGAGGGTCAGAATTGGTGGATTGGGATGTCTGGGGTTTCTACCTGGGGACACATTGCTGCAGTGGCTTTAGAGAGAAGAGTTAAATGTGGGGATCGCTCACAGGTTGGACTTGATGGTCTTGGAGCTCTTTTCCAACCTCAGTGATTCTGGGATTCCGTGAGATGCCTCTCCGGGGTGGAACGCTGTGGGACACCATGTCCATGTGGGGATCTGTCAGGGTGACTCCTCCTCTCCTTCCCCACACAGGACGGAGACGGGGACAAGAAGGACCCGTTTGAGGAGAGCGGGCTGAGCCTGAGCCCCACGGCCGCCGAGGCCAAGGAGAAGGTGAGGGCCAAGCGGGTGAAGAAGCGAGCGCCGCAGATGGACTGGAACAAGAAACGGGAGATTTTCAGCAATTTCTGAGCCTGGCTGGTGGCTGCCACCACCGCCCTCCTCCCGCCCAGCCCGGACGTTCTGAGGTGCCTACGCCCTGTCCTTCAGTGTCCACGTGAGATGCTTTGTGCTCTGCTCTTCACTGGTTGCTTTTACAAGGCGTATTTTAAAGCCCTTTTTATTTTTATTTTTTATTATTATTATTGTTGTTATTATTATTGTTGTTGTTACTCACCAGCGATTCTCATAAGACAAATGTGACCAAAGCTCCTTTTTTTTTTGCTTGCTCTTGAGCCTGGCTCTGGCTGCCCGCCGTCCCCCGTTCCTATGAGAAAGGACTGGAAGAATTTTAACTCTTGTTTCCTGAATCATTTAGGCTTCTGTTACTTCTTTTTTAATTTTTTTTTATTTGGGGTGTTTGTTTTGGTTTTGTGGGTATCCCAGACTGAGCCCCATGGGATGCTCTGTGCCCCTGTGCAAACATCTCACGGCTCGTGGCGGGTGCCCATGGGGTGGGGTGTACCTGGCACCCCCTCCTCAGCACCCCATGTCCAGCATTAGCTGATCCCACGATGGAAAATGGACTGTGGCTGGAAATGGCTCCTGTTGGCTTTGCTGTTGAAGCAAAAACGTTTGTTTTGTTGTTTTTGTTTTTGTTTTTTAATCAAGTCCCATATGTTTCCAGTTAGTTTAGGACCTTCCCTCCCACCAGCAGCTCCTGCCCCAGCAGTAAAAGCCCTTTTTTCATCCCCGACAGCTCTGCAGAGGGGAGAGGGCAGGATTTAAAACCCAAGCCCAGCACAGCCCTCCCCACCTGCAGCCGTGGAAGGCAGGGAGGGGGCCGGTCCTGCCTCGCGGCGCACGAAGATGAGAGACACGAGATGCTCTTTGGACAGGCCTGGAAGGGAGGACAAGGACAAACCAGCACCTGCTTCCAGGGGGAACGCGGGGCTGCGGCTCGAGCTGCGGGCTCAGCCTTGGGAAGCGGGGCTGGGCTGGGGCTGGAGCGTGTCTGGGTCCCACCTGGGCTGGGGTTTGGTGCCTCCAGCCCGTGAGTGTGTCTTGCCATCGGAGGGGCATCCTCCAGAGCCGTGGGTCTCCGTGGGGCTGGAGAAGCAGCTGGCAGTGGTGTGATGGAATGGGCAGTTGCTCTGGCGTTCTGTGGCCTCCTTCGAGCCCTCGCTCACGCATTGGAGCCTCCAAGGTGTATCTTTAAAGCATTACAGATTAAGCCCATTTCGGCTCTTTATGACTTGCCTTGGGCTGTGAGGGAGGTGCCTCAGCTGAACTGCAGTGCTCACAGGCAGCAGAGCTGTGTTACCAGGGCAGTGTCCGGCTGGGACAGGGCTGTCCCGCTCCCTCCCACGCTCCAGCAGCAATCCCAGCCCAGGCTGGGAAGGGACTGGGCACAGCAGGACAGGGGAGCACAAACCCACTTTTTCCAGCTGCAAGCAAACAGCAGCACTCAGCTGGCTATCAGTGACTTACAAACAGAGCTGTGATTGTGCCCTGCCTCGCTCCAGCACTGCTGAGATAAAAGCCCTCAGGTTAACGGACATGGGAACGGCTCTGCGTGTACTTCCTAAGGTATGTCCAAAATACGGAGCTAAAAGGTGCCTTATACCATTCTCTGCTCTCCTCAGCAGCAGGCTGGGGCTCAGCACAGGACGTTTGGCTTCCCCATGGGGAGCAAGCTGATGCCTGTGGCTCTTTGCTGCTGGCAGGAGAGCATGGAGAGCCTCAGGGGTGCAGGAGATGAGTTCTCTTTAGGAAAGTTATCTTTTAGGGTTGTGAATGGGCTGAACAGGTTGCAGATAATGACTTCAGAGAAGAACTGGTGCAGGTGTTTGGCTGTCAGTGACAGGCAGTGGGATCAGGGGGCGTGTGGAGAGGTTGCCTCCCCTCAGGGCTCTGCCATTAAGACACCTCTTCCCTACCCCTCCTCAAGTTACCTGCTCTCTTTTTGGCCCCCAAAATAGGATCTTCTATCAATGGGTAATGCTTGGAAGGAGCCCTTTTTCATGGTGTGCTCGTTGCTTCCCGTGCCCACATCGCCAAACCCCGGCAGTGCCCGGGCTGCACAGGGCACAGTGTTCCCAGGACACCCTGATACAGCCCAGAGAGCAAAGACCCGTTGTAAATACCCCATTTCTCATCCAAGACCGCTGTAGTTGAGGTGGGGGGAGAAAAAAGAACACGTAGTTTTGAATGCAGATCAAAAGAAATCAGGTGTGCAAACCCGTACTGATAAGATTTAAAATCTTAATCTCTGCTTAGTCCGTGGAAACTGCTCCTGGTTGAAGCGTTACCCTTTTCCTGACATCTTGTAGCTCAGTAGCAATTATTCAGTTCCTGTACATTTAACTTGGGAAAAAAAAAAATCAATGAAAGTATAAGGCTGTCAGCTGCATTGCAAAACCATAATGTACACTGTAATGTCAGTAATAAACTTGGTCTCCCATGTACCCAGGACTTATCTGCTCCTTCCTCAGCTGCTGCAGGGAACTTCAGAGCGGAATTGTAGCCGCCTTTAGCACATTATAAACTTTGCTTCCTCCCTGGCCCGTTTAAAGAGGAGCTGAAATTATTCCTTTGAAGCTCCACAATGAAGTCAGCACTGCCCTTTCTTTGAAGAACAAAACAGGGGTGGTGGTGTCCCTTCTGGCAGCTCCTGAGGACACAAGCCTGGCTCCTGTGGCCACTGTAACCCTTGCTGGTGCACTGGCTCATCTGTTCCTGTGTGACCCCCTGCTCTTCTGCTGCCAGGACCCAGAGGTCACTTGTCCAGGCAGTGATCACCTCTGATGCTGGCTCGGCAAGGCTTCAGCTGGACTTTAAAATCACAGAATCACTGAGGTTGGAAAAGCCCTTCAAAACCATCTAGTCCACCCTGTGCCTGATTCCCACCTTGTCCCCCAGCCCAGGGCACTGAGTGCCACATCCAGTCATTCCCTGGACACCTCCTGGGATGGGGACTCCACCACCTCCCTGGGCAGCCCCTTCTAATGCCTGACAACCCTTTCTGTGAAAAAATCCTTCCTGATGTCCAAACTGAACCTCTGCTTGAGGCCATTTCCTCTTGTCCTGTTGACACACCTTGTTGTGGCAGAGCCCCTGGCAACCCGGGCTGGCAAGTGGCTGTCAGGTGAGTATTGCTGCTCTCTGGCAGGGCTGGTTGCCATGGTCTCAGCTTTGCTGAGGTCACCCACGCCCTCCTCCCCCTGCCTCGTGTCACACAGACGCCAGCAAAACCCGTGGGTGCAAAAAAAGCTCCCACCACCTTTATTAAATGTGTATTTACAAGCAGCAGCGAGGCCCTGAGGACAAAGCTTCTCTCTGCAGTGACTCAGTGTGGCACAGCTGGGCCCTGCTGAGGCATTCACACAGGCTGGAGCCTCCAGCACTGGCACAGCAGGACTGCTGCACTCTCCAAGCCCCGTTCTCTGCTCGAGAGCTGAGCCGTCGCCAGCAGCTGCTCCCGCCCGAGATGCTGAGCTGGCTCCAGCAGCTCCCGTTCCCTGCAGTCACACAGCCAGCCCCGTGCAAGGCCCAGCTTTACCAGGGCTCAGCTCAGCTGCTGCTCAGCCCAAGCAGCTTTGTGGCTCTCCAAAGGCTGGATGATCCCTCAGCGCCTCTTGGCCGCTGGGCAAATGTCCTGGTTGAGGCACTGGCTGCAGCGAGGGTTCACAGGCAGGCAGGTCTGCTGGCCAAAGCCCACCAGGAGCCAGTTGATCTCCCTCCAGAGATCCCTGCAGTGAGAGGAGAAACATAAGCATTCTTATACAGCTGCTCAGAGGGGTTAGAGAGCAGCCTGTGCTGTTTGAGGATCCCTTTCCCCTACTGCTTGTTCTTCCCCCAGGAGCCTGGAGGCAAATCCCAACCACTCCTGATCCCTGCTAGGAACAGCCATCCCAACCCTTCCAGATCCTGCTGGTCTGGGTGGGAGCAAAGGACAATGACACCAAGTGCCTGTGGTCATTCCCTTGTGCCAAGGTACGTGCCAGGTGGGGAGATGTCCCTGAGTACCTGTCAGCTGGTGTTTGAAAATTAAACATCAGTGAAGGCCAGAATTCAGCCCTGGGCTGATCCTGCTGTGGCCATTAGGCTCAGCGAGGTCCTGGGTGGAAAAGCACAGAGTAAACTTGGCAGGGCAAAAATCAGGGATCAGGAACTCCAGATGCACTAATGGTGACTGGTGCATGATCAACTCATCCAAGCAGTTGAGATGCTACTGCTGCAGCTCTCTGGGAGAGGAGAAACACATGCAACAAGTCCCTGCAAAGAGGAGGGTCCCAAAATGCAGTCACTGAAAATGCTGGAAGCAGGATTGTGTGCAGCCATGGATCCCGCAGCCTCACCTGGGCAGCCAGTCCTCCAGTGCCACCCGAGTCTCCTTGGGATTCTTGGTCTCCTTCTTCACCCACTTCAGCCTGTTGGTGATCCTGTGCACGTGGGTGTCCACAGCTGGGGAGGGAGAGCCCAGAGTTCAGGTGGGGCAGACACACCTGAACGGAGAGAGCACAGCCAAGAGCTGCCTGTCACAGCCCACCAGGCCCAGGGCCCTGCAAGGCTTCCCCTGCAGGCAGCAGGAATGGGCAGGTGGAACGGGAGGGGAGGGGAGGGGAGACTCACTCGAAGAACAAACGTGTTGTTTTCCTCCCAGGCCCAGAGCCAAAAGCATTTGGGATGGATATCTCTCCCCACGCTCACACAATCCGAGCCAGCCTCTCTCCAAAGGTTCCCCTGCCCCGATGGAGCAGGCACAGGGCAGCCTGTCCCCCATTCCCTTCCTCCCTACGTCCTCATCCTCCCGGGCTTTCAGCTGGTGTTGCGCAAATTGCAATCTCTGCCCCTTCGTTTACTTACCCAGATGGAAAACACATTTCATAATACCCACCAGCACAGGAGGGTTTGGGAGGCTTAAATGCGTGTTTATAAAGTGCTTTGAGCTAAAAAGCTCTGAATGCAAAGTGTATTATTGTTAGATCAGCAGTGATAAACCTGTCTCTAGGGCTAATTGGGCAAAACTCAGGAAATTGCTGTAAACAGGAAGACTAAGCCTTGCTTCCTAAATCAAAACTGAGCACACAATTATTTGGAAAACACTTGGCTAGTCTGGCTGCCTCTGAACTTCCCTCCCCCACAGCAGGGAGAACAACAGACCCCAAGGGCTGTCAAATGTAGAGCAAGAGCCACGGTTTGTCCAGCTGATAGTCCCTGGTGGGGCTGCAGGATCCAGCTCCTGCCCACGCCGGCCTCCAGCACTCACTCATCGGGTGACACCACTACTGGCTTTCCCAGGGCTCTTCCATTAAGCAGCAAATCAGTTTGGAATATTAATCTGTCCCCAGGGACCCCAGGCTGCGACCTGCAGGTGATCTGGGCACAGCTCTGCCCCTCCTGCACTCGCTGCTGGACAAACAGGGTAAGTCTGGAGCATCTCTGAGCTGAGGGGAGACTGCAGGAGCTGGGCCTGGTTAGTGTGGAGGAGAGAAGGCTGAGAGGGGATCCCACCAATCCATACAAATATCTCCAAGGGGTGTCAGAGGATGGTGCCAGACTCTGCTCAGTGGTGCCAGTGACAGGACAAGGAGTGATGGTGGCCATAAACTAAAACACATCAAGTTCCATCTCAACAGGAGGAAGAAGTCTGCATGGAGGGTGACAGAGCACTGGAACAGCTCCCCAGGGAGGGTCTCTAAAGACATTCCAACCCCAGCTGATGAACTGAAGGGATGCTACCAGGGTCCTGGAGCAGGAGCTGCAATGCTTCCCCTCTGCCTGGGCAATAGATCAGGCAGGATTTAGGAGAGGAACTGGAAAAACACAGTCCAACCTACCTATCCCAGACACACTGTCCCAGGCAATGTTCATGGCCAAGTGGGCCATTTTGGGCCCAACCCCTGGCAGCTGCACCAGCTCCTCCACAGTGCTCGGGATGTCTCCCCCATATTTCTGCTTCAGGATGGCTGTCGTCTGCTTTATGTACTTCACCTTGTTCTGGAAAAACAAGGGGAAAGGCACAAAATCCAAGCTGCCCTCCAATACAGGGCAAAGAGACAAGGAAACAAAGCATTCCTGAGTGTGTGTTACAGCTGAGGCCACGCATGGGAGTTGTGGAGGGGAGACAGATCCTTGATTTTCTCCTTGGAATTAACATGTTGGGAGCTGGCAGCTCCAACCTCCCTGCAGCCAACCATCTCATCCTGCTGGGGATGCAAAGTGCCAAAGCTGGTGTAAGATGCAGCCTGACCCCAGGGGAAAGATCCCCCCAGGGAAGGGCGCACAGGCTGAGCCCCAGCGTGGGGGCTGCTCCGTGTCGTGATCCCGCACTCACCCTCCAGAACCCCACGGGGTAGATGATCTGCCCCAGCGTGGCGTCGTCCATCTGCAGGACGCTGTCGACGGTGAGGCCGCGCTGGCGCAGGCGCAGCATCGCGGCCGACGTCACCTGGTCCTTGGTCTGGCTGGACAACATCAGCGACAGCAGCACTTGGTAGCGCATGACCTGGGGGAAGGGAGGCTGTGAGACCCCCTGGGATCTCCAGAGCCACCTCCAGGGCTCGGCTCTCCCATCCAGCACCATCTGCAGTCCAGAGCAGGACATCGAGGAGGATGATGCAACTAACCTGGAATGACCCAGGATAAAATGGGACACAATCCTTTCTCCAGCTCTCTTACAAAGTTTATAAAACCACAGGTGCTCCAGGAAAATTCCCTGAGTGCATGGAATTAGGATGATCTCTGAGTACCAGGAAACAGTGTGAGGAGCTGAGGGTTACAGCATCCACTGTTTCTTGGAAGCAACGACCCCGCTTCCCTAGGGAAGAGGAGTTATTTCCGTGTGCTGCACCGTTCCCCTGGCCCCACAGCTGCCAGCCCACATGGCTGTGGAGCGTGTGACACTGTCCGGATCCGGGGTCAGAGCTCATCGTTCTCCCCAGGGATCCAAGCCCATGGCATGATGCCAGCAGCAAGGACAACATTCCATGTGCTGAGGCTGTGCAGCTGTGTCTTCCAGACCCTTCCTTCTGAGCACAGCAGGTCCTGCTGCTCCTCCGAGCCTACCTGTGGATGATCCCCCCATTCCCACTCCAGGGACTCCCACTGCTCCTCTGAGCCTGCCCATGGGTGATCCCACATTGCCACTCCAGGACTCCCACTGCTCCTCTGAGCCTGCCCATGGGTGATCCCCCCATTCCCACTCCAGGGGCTCCCACTGCTCCTCTGAGCCTGCCCATGGGTGATCCCACATTCCCACTCCAGTGCCAAGCACAGAGCACAGCCCTGCAGCCCCAGGTCCCACCATCCCTTTGGTTTTTGTACTGATGTCAACAGTCCCCTCGGAGGGAGGTGACATCTGTGTGGCCTTCGATTGTGTTCCTAGGCTTGGGGAGCATGGAGCCATCCCATCACCACCCTTCCTTCCAACCAGTATCCCTTAACAGTGGATCATGAGAGGGGAGGAGGCCACCCTACAGAGGTTTTTAAGGGAAAAAGGGACATGGCTTCACGCCTTGCCAGACTGCCCCAGAAGACAGCACTGCCCCTCACATCCATGACGTCCTGTGGGACCAACGCCAGCCCAGAGTCCTGACCCACCCTGTGTTTATTTTTCTGTTCTGGAAATATCCCAAATGGAACAACCTCCAGGGGCAACATGAGGAGGAGGGAGGCCGGGGTCGTGTCTTCCTGTGCCTGATGGAATAGGCAGCAGGATGCTGTTCCCTGTGGAGGTGCTGTTACCTTTGGAGGTGCACTGGTGTCATAGCACTTGTCCACTCCCATCTCATCCACAGGAGCATCTCTGCTCCTCCTCATCTCCCGGATGCGCTCCAGCTGCTCCCGCCAGTCCCTGGGCTCCCAGCGTGGTCTCTGGGGCTCAACACCATCCCCCTGCCCAGGTTCATAGGCAATGGTGATGCTCTTCCTCCTCCTGCTGCGCCTCGGCATGCTGGGGGTGCCATGGGTCTGGCTGGCTGCAAGGGATGGGAGAGAGATTCCAGGCTTGAGGAAAAGCGCCTTTGTCTCCCACAGAGCCCAGTGACGGCCCCAGTGTGCCACCAACCACCCAGGGGACCCTGACCAGGGCTGAACTCACCATCCCCACAGTGCCAACACAGTGGCAACACCTCACCCCCCCCAGCCAGCCCTGCCCAGAGCCAGCACGGGGCAAGGGAGGGCTGGAAGGACCTGGGAAACAGGTGACAACAGGTGACAACAGTGGGGTCAGGTGCCACAATGTGGGGACACAAACACAACCGGGCTGCTAAAGGTGCATCCCAGGCCCTCTCCCCGGACCAGCCCTCGGGCACCGCCACATCCCGGGCCCCGAGAGAGGTGTGACAAGGACACCCAGCCCCTGTCCCAGCGGGATCCCCACTGGCCCTGGTGCAGCCCCAAGCGCCGTACCCGGCACGGGTGCCCATCAGCCCCGATCCTCCCCTCTCCCGTATCCCCGAGAAGCCCCGATCTCCCCCTCTCCCTACCCTCGATCCCACTCTCCCATAACCCCGATCCCCCCTCCCGCACCCCAATCCCTGTGTCCGTACTCCCGATCCCCCCATAACCCCGATCCCCCGATGCCCTGTCCCCAGTCCATACCCCACCGCCGTGCCCTGCCCCAGCCCGTACCCCCGTTGCCCCCGGCCGGGCCGAGCCGCCGCAGCCCGGCCCTGCCCGCACACATGGCGGCCCCGCGAACTACCGGGCCCGGAGCGCACCGGGGCCGCCGGAACGGGCGGGGCTTCCGCGGGGGCGGCACCGGGGCCGGGGGCCGGAGCGGAGCGGGCCGGGGCGGCGGGCCGGGCCGGGGCCGGGGGTGAGCGGCGGGCCAGGGGTGCTGCCCGGGCCGGGGGCGCGGGGGCTTAGGGGAGGTGGGGCACCCCGGCCGGGGTGTCCGCGGTGTCCCCTCGGTGTCCGCTGTGAGAGAACCCCCGGTGTGTGTTGGGGTGGGGGTCGCGGTAACCCCCGGTGTGTGTTGGGGTGGGGAGCAGCGGTGACCCCGGTGTGTGTTGGGGTGGGGACAGCGGTGACCCCGGTGTGTGTTGGGGTGGGAGGGCAGCGGTAACCCCCGGTGTGTTGGGGTGGGGGGCAGCGGTGTGACCCTCGGTGTGTGTTGGGGTGGGGGTCGCGGTGTGACCCTCGGTGTGTGTTGGGGTGGGAGTCGCGGTGACCCCCGGTGTGTGTTGGGGTGGGGGTCGCGGTGACCCCCGGTGTGTGTTGGGGTGGGGGGACTGCGGTGACCCCCGGTGTGTGTTGGGATGGGGGGCGCGGTGACCCCGGTGTGTGTTGGGGTGGGGTCGCGGTGTGACCCCCGGTGTGTGTTGGGGTGGGGGTCGCGGTAACCCCGGTGTGTGTTGGGGTGGGGGGACTGCTGTGACCCCCGGTGTGTGTTGGGGTGGGGGGCAGCGGTGACCCCCGGTGTGTTTTGGGGTGGGGGGCTGCGGTGACCCCCGGTGTGTTTTGGGGTGGGGGTCGCGGTGTGACCCCCGGTGCGTGTGCCTAGGGGGCTGTGCCGTGTCCCGCGGTGGTGGGAGGGGGATGTGGCGTGTCCGGGCTTGTTTGGGAGCATGGGGCGACAGTGTGCCATGGCCAGGGGTGTGTTAGGGGCTGGGGGATCCCCGAGGCGGTGGGCGAGGCTGCGGTGTGACCCCCGGAGGCTGGGGATGGTGATGTGTCGCGGTGTGTGTGTCCCCTGGTGATGCTGGGCGGAGGTCAGGGCGTGTCCCCTGGGGTGCTGGGACAGGTGATTGCTGTACCCAGGGTATGGGGGAGGCTGTGGGGCATAGCTGGGGCTGTGTGGGGGCCTGTACCCAGGGCAGGGGTCCTGCTCCAAGCAGGGTTCTGGGGTCCTCAAGGGGCAGCAGGTTGGGGAGGGGACAGCTTCTGGGGATATCACTGTAATGGCTGTGCTTGTTCTCGCCCTCCTCTTCCTCTTGCCATGGCAGCACTTGGATGTTCCAACGCTCAGATTTGTAAGTCCTTCCTCACATCTGCTGTGTCCACATGTACTGTACATCATTGTGTGCTTGGCCACTTTGGGCTGGGAACAAGCATCGAGCTCACACCCTCCAAAAAGTGTGTGTGTGTGTTTGGTTATATTTCACAAATTGAGCTTGTGTAGTGGGGTTGGGCATTCAGAGCTCCCAGAAATGGCACCCCAGAGTTCCACATTCCCCCAGGGAGCTGCAGGATGCAGGTGCTGAAGGCAGGAGCAGCGCAGGCTCCTCGCTGTTTTCTCACTGTTGGGCTTCTCCCAAGTTTGAAAAGGCTTCAGACAACACCAGAGCTGTTTGGAAGAGCTGTGGTGTGATGCTGTTGTTGGGGTTGTCTTGCTTAAACATTCTCCTTGGGCCTCCCTTAGCAGAACCCCGTTCTGTGTTTGCAGGGCCTCGGTGCTCGGCAGCAATGGCAAAGCCACAGAGCAAGGATTCCGGACTGAAGGAGAAATTCAGGAACCTCCTGGGGCTGGGAACATCCCGGGGAAGTTCCAAGTCGTCGGAGGGCAAGCAGACAGAGTTTATCATCACTGCAGAAATACTCAAGGTGTGAGAAGTGAGCGGAGTAAAGGTGGGGACAGTGCCTGGGTTACCTGAGCTGAGGGATCAGGAGGGCTTAGTCCTTCTCCTTGCTCTTTTGGCACACAGTCGCTCTTGGATCATTCCCCCTCCTGATCTCTCAACTCGCTCTCTAGTGGAATGGGTGTAAGAATCACCTACTTTGCAGCTCCAGCATCTCAGTTATCCAGTGTTTGAATATTTTGGAGATACTCGATAGCATGGTGTTGTCTCACATCAGGTTACAAGGTGTTTCCCTGTTCCCCTCTTTTCTGTACTCTGAGCCCAATGAAGTTTCTGTGGTGGCATTTTGCACAAGCTGGGAACTCTTTCTGTTTTATAAAAACCTTACAGTTCTGTGGAAAGTAAAAATAAAATAAAATAATTGATTCCAGTAATTGGTGCAGCAAGTCTGTAAGTAGAACAGTTGGCACACAAGGAGGAAAACACAAAAAGGAAGAAGGAGGCCAAAGTTCCTTCTCCCCTTGGAGAAAGGGGTGTTTCTGGTAGGATAAACTGTTGGCTTATTTCTCCATTTCTTTCCAGGAACTGAGCATAGAGTGTGGATTGAGTAACAGGATACGAGCAATCGGTCAGATCTGTGAAGTGGCAAAAACCAAAAAAATTGAAGAGGTGAGTTCCAGAGTAAGAACTGAATTCCAGGGTGAGTAACTGAAGAGGTAAGTTCCAAGAGTATTGGAAAGATGGAAATTTAGGCAGCAGCTTTTAATTTATCGTGAGAGGCTCCTGAAGTTTTGACTGCCTTTTAAAACTGACAGTCCCAGGGGCTGGTTTGTGCTGTCCAGAGCTGTAAAAGGAATTGAGTCTTGTCCAACCTACCAGCTCTGGAGCAGAGAGGATGGAGCTGAGGGGCTTCGTGGACTGACTGGAGGGAGAATGCTGTGAATGTTCAGGGCAGTTCATGGAAGATGATGTTAAGAGGGGTTTTCTATCTCCTTCTGCCTGCTAATAAGCAGCCTCATTGTTTTTGAACTCATCTTGTAGTTGGGTGAAGGTTTCTGCACAAATCTTCACACTGAAGTGAGTGAATGAGGAACTTCAGTTCCTGGGGTGCAACTTGTCATGCCGGGACAGGATTTGGTGTCTCATGGGGTTCATCCCTGCATTCATTCATCGCCATAACTAATGACTGACCTACTGGCTGAAGATCCCAGGAAAAGCTGAACTTTCCTGCTGTGTCCTGTGTTTGCAGCACGCAGTGGAGGCGATCTGGAAGGTGGTGGCTGACATGCTGCAGCCAGAGCGTCCGGCCGAAGCCAGACACGCTGTGCTTCACCTGCTGAAGTCGATCGTTCAAGGACAGGTGAAAACAACCAGACTGTGGAAGAAACACTGGCTTAAACTGGGGCTTGTGCAGAAGGAGGAACATAAAAAATACTGGGTGTCCCTTTTCTACAAAATTTTCGTATTTCTTATTTTGATCATGCTTCGTAAATGGGAAGAGGAAGTGTTTTAATTTAAGTCTTGGTTTGACCTCATAGCAGAACTTTTCATACAACTCATAGAAAGCTCTTCTGGTTTGGGGCAACATTCTTGAAAAAGAGGAAATAATTTGGGTGAAGTTCAGCATAATTCAGCAAATTTTACATGGTCTCTGCCCAGACCTTCTAGTCTCAGTCTGCAACTGGTTTTGATGTTTCAGCATGTCAGGTATCCAAGAGGTTCTGGGTGAGACACTTTTCTATCCTAGCCAAGTTCAGCATACTGTGAATTCTTCAGATTTCACAATATGCTGCACAAACATGAGGCTGGATTAGCTCAAAATTGTAGTTTTCAGTGTTCTGTAAAAGCAGGGGTGGATGCTTATGAAAAGAATAGGCATCGATTCAATAAAAAAATACCATTTCAAGCATGAAGATTACTGATGTAAACCTTGATAATGTCCAGGCCTTAACCCCCTCCCTTTTTTTCTTGAAAGGGTGAGAGATTAGGGATCCTCAGGGCCCACTTTTTTAAGGTTATTAAGGACTATCCCTCCAATGAAGACTTGCATGAGCGGCTCGAAGTGTTCAAGGCTCTGACGGAGAATGGACGATACATCACCTACTTAGAAGAAGAGCTGGGTGAGTATTATCCCTCCCCCCTCAGTTTGGTGGGAATGAGTAAAGGGACAGACAACCAGTGATAAGACAGAAAGGCAGTGATATAATTTCTGGGCAGAAAGCATGTTGTAACAGGCTTTTTTTCTTCCTTCAGCTGATTTTGTACTGCAGTGGATGGATGTTGGTTTGACTTCTGAGTTCCTCCTGGTTTTAGTGAACCTGGTGAAATTCAATAGCTGCTATCTGGAAGACTATGTAGCTGACATGGTCCAGTAAGTTGGTTTTTTAACTTGTATGTGCTTATTCTTGGTAAATTACAGGAGAAAGTTGCAGACCAGTGTAAAGAATTTTTTTCGTCCAGTCTGGATTATTTTCATTCCAGGCCATACCTGACATTTCTGACAAATATTTGATTTTCAGTTCTTCCAGTGTGCAGATGTGTTCTAGTTTAACTAAATGTGCTTTCCCTATTTCATGGGGCAGACCTGGTTTTATTGCTTAGTCTCACAAAGGGCCTGTGCTGTTGCATTAGTACAGACCTGCTGAGTTGCATTTAAGTGCCACTTTATAGAGAGGTTGTAGTGCTCAGTGTCTCAGTGTTACCAACATTGCCACAGGAAGGGGAATGATGAGTTAAATAACATGGCAATTAACCTGTCTGTTTTGGCTCTTTGTAATTTGCCTAAAGTCGTATGAAGCGAGCAATTAAAATTAAATGTTCTTTCCTAACAGCAAGATCTGCCTCTTGTGCATTCAGACTTCATCATCTGTGGACATAGAGGTCAGTGGTTTGGGTTTTTGTACTTCAGAATTCTTTGAAATTCTTTGTGGCTTCTACAAACAAAATCAGATCATCAGACTCTTGGTTTATTCTCATCTTTCAAGAGAGCTGATACAACATTTTAGTATTTGTAAGCCATTGGATCTCACACACCAATAATAATTTTATTTATTTTAAACCAAACAGAGCATTGATCAATTCGACAAGTGAATCAATTTTTCAACAGTGCTTTTTAATAAGAAAAAACCCCCCAAAAATGCCTTCATCCTTTTTGACTCCCAGAGGATTTTGTGGGTTTGCCAATGAGCATTTAACCTGCTTCATTGATAGAGAAATGTATAACCATTTTGTCTTTCCCTTTCTCAAAGATTTCCTTGCAAGTCCTCGATGCAGTTGTTTGCTACAACTGCCTGCCATCAGAGAACCTGCCCGTGTTTATCATCACTCTGTGCCGTACCATCAACGTGAAGGAGCTCTGTGAGCCCTGCTGGAAGGTCAGAACCTGTTTTGTTTTTTAGTGGATCCGCTGTTTTGGCCTCTCGGATGAAGTTGTCAGTTGTACCTGTGCACATCTGCTATCAATTTCAGTTTGGTTTTAAGGGTAAATTAAAAATTGCTTAAGTATTAATGGATCAGCATGTTGTTAGTGTGAGCCCTGCCACGTCCGTGGGGTTCGCCCCTGGGTTCCTCTCAGCCGATGTGTTTCTGTCGTGGCAGGGAAAAGGCTGGACATGTTTGTTTACCAAGCACAGCACAAGTGGCCAGCAAAATGCATGTTTAGGCACTGAGTGTTCTAACAGTTGGATATTCAGGTGTTTCTCTTTGAATCTGCAGCTCATGCGCAACCTTTTGGGAACTCATTTGGGACACAGTGCCATCTACAACATGTGCAGGATCATGGAAGACAGGTAAAGGAGGAAAAATCCCTCACAAACCCGAGGAACTCAGTAGAGGTCCTGGTGAGGGAGGTGGGGAGTCAGCGACCTCAGCAGAAGAAGCTGGAGGTTCTGCTGCTTACAAAATTAATTCCCTTCCTGGTTATGCTGCCGAAGTGCTCATTTTGGGGCCTTTCTGAATTTAATTTTCCTCTGTTTAAGGTTGTGGTGGAGGATTTGGGGCTTTTCATGTTTGTCAGCTGCTGTGCGAGGCCCTGATGTGCAACAGCTGGGAATTCCCGTCGGGGCAGTGTGTGTTCCTGTTGACTTTGTGTGCTCCAGTAATTGTGGTGTGGTCTGAACTTGCCTTCCCTGTGTTCCCAGAGCCTACATGGCGGACGCAGCACTGCTGAGAGGGGCTGTGTTCTTCGTGGGGATGGCTCTGTGGGGCGCTCACCGCCTCAATTCCCTCAAGAACTCCCCGACTTCGGTGCTGCCCTCCTTCCTCAAGGTAGGATGGGAGGCTGGGGGAACTTTTAAATCAGTTGTACAAATTTAGAACAAAAAATGTGGCCCCTTTCACCAGAGATCTCTGTAGGCCTAGAAAATAAGGAGAAATTGGGTGTGGGGTGAAGCAGGGACAAGCAGTAAAACAAGAGGGTTTGAGTTTGAAGCTGAGGCCTCCTCCTGGAATACGTTTTTTGGCCAGAAAAGCAAAGTCTGAATTCTTTTTAGCAAATATCTACATTGTGGGTACTTTAGCTTAAAAAAAAATAAAGAAAACCCAACAATTTTCACTCCTTCCAGTGCGTGGTACAAAAAGTGAGGGACAGTGTCTTCAGGGGCAGCTTCAGAGCTCTTAAAACTTCCTCATCCAAGTGCCTCAAGCAGGAATTACTGGCGTGAACTCCCGTGTCTGCCTGTAGGATGGGGCTGTGTTTGACATCTGAGCTACAGCTGCATGCAGGAGTGCAGAATTCCTCTTGAGAAAATGGTTTTTTGCTGTGTCCTTTGTGTGTAGGGACTTGAATATATTTATCTCAGGCCTCCAGGCTAATTTCCTAATTAATAAGGCGTGTTTCATTTGAATTGAGAGGCTTTCTGAGCGCTCCTTTCCAACTGCTCAGTGACTGAAATGCTTTGTGTCCCAGGCCATGACGTGTCCCAATGCAGTTGTGTCTTACGAGATAGTTCTGTCCATAACGCGCCTGATAAAGAAATACGGGAAGGAGCTGCAGGCTGTGACCTGGGATATCCTTTTGGACATCATGGAGCGCCTGCTGCAGCAGCTGCAGGTGGGTGTCGAGCCTGGCTTGCTGGGCTCTCATTCCAAAGGGTTTGCCATGGATTTTTTTGCAAGTTGAACTCTTGTCTGTGCGCTCCAGTGAACCTCGGAGCTGAGGAAGCTTTAGCCCATTTCTCACTGCTGTGCTTCTCAACTGTTTGTATTTAAAATTAACACTTTCTGGTAAGGTAGAACTCTTTCAGGGATGGTTTTATCTCTGTTTCAGAGTCTGGAGAGCCAAGAACTTAAGTCCATTGTACACGATCTTTTGACTACAGTGGAAGAACTCTGTGAACAAAATGATTTTCATGGTTCTGAAGAGAGATTTTTTGAGCTGGTGGAAAAATGTGCTGATCAGAGACCAGTAAGGCTTTATTAATGTCCCCCTTTGTTGCCAGTTGAATCTATTTTGTTACAGCTGAAAGTTGGGAGTCCTAAAATAGCAGAGGGTCAGAAAATCCCAGCAAGGACTTCCATGAGCCTTTTCTCAGGGTGGGGTTGGGAGAACGGATATATTGTGTTTGTTTATACACTAAAAGAATAATCCTTGATCTTTCCATGAAAGGAATCTTCTGTATTAAACCTGATAACATACAGAGCTCAGTCCATCCATCCTGCCAAAGATGGCTGGATTCACAACCTGCAGCTGTTAATGGAGAGGTTCTTCAGGTAGGAAATCATAACTTTGTGAACTTCTTATATTTAAGAAGCACTTTGAAGTGTTTCTTGCCACCTTTTCATGTTAGATAATTTTGTTTTCTGAAGTTCTAACGTTCTGAAGTTCCAAGTTAGTAAACGACAGCTTAGAAGTGTGGTAGTCCCAGGGCACAGTACATGAAAGGATTTATTTAACAGGATAAAAGCTTTCCACTAAGTTATTTATGGTGCTTTTCCCCCCTTTATTTCCATTGGATACTATTCCAATTATCTTAGGCAGTTGTGTTCCACTCCACAGCACTTTGTAGTTCTGACACCAAACAAGATTTTCCTGTTAAGCATCAGGACTGCATATGGTTATTCAGTATTCCAGTTATCTGGTTTTGAGTTGGTGCTCCTAAAAGGGTTCTGTGCTCTAAAACATCAACATGCAGCAATAACAAACTTGTGTCTCCTCTGTGAAATGCTGCCAAAGAGCAGCTCTTCCTCAGACCAAACCATGTGTTTGGTTTCAAATTTGCTCACCAGAGCACTTGTTCTTCTGACGTGTGCTTCCTAGTTTGGATTGGAAATGGGTAAACTGCAATTACAGGTCTCCAGAGGTAGTAAAAGCTGAACTGGGGTCTGAGTTTCCAATAGTTCTTGAATCTGATTTTGTATGTAGAGACATCAGCTGATCTCTCACAGTTATTGTTCCAACTCTGAAGTTTCTTATTTTAATTTAAGTTTACTTTCCTTTTCCCTCTTCCCTGAGTATCAACAACTTTATTCGTTCTGAATTTGCTCTTCCCGTTTCAGGAATGAGAGTCGTAGCGCTGTTCGAATTAAAGTTCTGGATGTCCTGTCCTTTGTGCTGAGTATTAACAGGCAGTTCTATGAGGTGTGTGTTTACCTGTTTCTGGTGATCACATGTGAGGCCTCAGGTGGGTGGGAAGGGCTTTGGGGAGGCTCATTTCCAGGTGGGCTCCAGGTCCTGTCTGCCGGTGGGGAACGCACAAGACCGTGCTTGAAATGTTGCACACACAGCTGACAGCAGCGTGCCAAGGCTCATGAAGGTCTGTCCTCTTGCAGGAGGAGCTGATAAACCTGGTGGTGATCTCTCAGCTGGCTCACATTCCAGAGGATAAAGACCACCAGGTCCGAAAACTGGCCACTCAGCTGCTGGTGGACCTGGCTGAGGGCTGCAACACTCATCACTTCAACAGCCTGCTGGATATCATAGAGAAGGTGAGCTCCCTGCCAGGGCTTGCGGCATGGCCAGCAGGGATGACCTGCTGGGGGCTTTCCCGGCCTTCCAGGTTGGAAATCAAGGAAAAGTGTGTTGCAGGTTTAAACCATGTATTACTTTTCTATTTTTCAAAGGTGGCTGCACATTCTCTCTCGTCTCCTTCTGAACTGGAAGAGAGGGACTTGCTGTCGTATTCAGCTTCTCTGGAGGATGTCAAAACAGCAGTTCTTGGGCTCCTGATAATTCTTCAGGTAAATGCTGCAGAGCATTAAACATGTTGTTCATAATAGTCTTCTGCTGGACCTGGCTTTTTAGATAAATGTTCCTCCATTATTCAGAACATTTGTTCTGACTTTTTTTAAAACTATGTGATTTGTTAACTGTTGTTTTGGTCATTCCTTTTGCTTTTGGATGCTGTAGGACTGTTTGCTAAATGCTTCACTTTCCTAATTTCCATTATACAAGGAATATGAGCACATTACCATGTGGAGAGCAGATGTGTTCATAAATTAGCAGAAAAGAGGAGTTCATAACCTTGAATGGATTCATTGTGTTTGGTTGGGGTGTTCTGAGCTGTGGTTAAGCAGTTGTGAAGAGCAGGCTGTTCCTGCCAGTGCCCCTCTGGAGCAGACAGGGTTGCTCTGGTGTCTGCAGAGGTTCCTTGCAGAGCCATCTGTTCATCTTGCATTCAGGATCAAGTCCTTGCTGCATTTCTCTTGGGATTCTCAGTGCAGACACACATTTCTGACTGGTAACAAGTGTCCTTCTGCTGTGTGTCTGTGTCCCTGCCAGACCAAGCTGTACAGTTTGCCCTCCAGCCACGCCATGCGGGTGTACGAGATGCTGATCCAGCACGTCCAGCGCCACTACATCTACTCCTACAGCCTGCCTGTGGCCAGCAGCATCAGGCTGCAGGTAGGAGCAGTCCCCAGTGCTCTCAGGTCCAGAGCTGTGTGCTGTCTGGGGAATTCTTGGCTGGCAGGTGGGGAAGGTGTGTTCTACACCTTGCCAGACGTAGAGGGAAATGTTTCTTGGCTCACAGAAGGATGTAAATGCACTGCCTCCTGCAGAACTAGCCATGGCATCTCTAAAAAATCCCTGTGTGCTTGTAATAGTGTCATGTGGGGAGGGGGGAGAGTATTCCCCTGGCTTGGGGTTTGATTGACTCCAGTGTCTGTTGTATACCCTGTCACAGGTATTTGATTTCCTGCTGATGCTCCGAGCTGACTCCCTCCACCGCCTCGGCCTTGCCAACAAGGATGGAGCAGTGAGGTTCAGCCCCTACTGCCTCTGTGATTTTGTGTAGGTTCCTCATTGTGTTAAGCAAAAGAAGCCCAAAATGGTTTAGGTTGGAAGGGACCTTTAAAGCTCATCCCTTTCCTACCCCCTGCCGTGGGCAGGGACACCTCCCACTAGACCAAGCCCAGTCCAACCTTCCTTGAACACATCTTTACTTTCTTATTTAAAAAATCTCCTGTTTTTTAAACTATTTCAGGTTTTTTGCGTGACCTTAATGGCCTATCAGTAGCAATCTGTAGTTTTCTTTATCTTCCAGATCCTAGACCAGTTAAAACTTAGGATTGTCTGAACCAATAACTCTTTAGTAAATTGTTCTTACAAATCACTTGCCCGCAGGACTCTCAATCTCAGACATGAAATCTATGTTCCTGCTCACAAATTTTCACAAACCTATTGCAATTTCCTGCCTCAAACCAGTTTTCACATTGGGTTTCAATATCTGATGATTTGAACAAATCTGGCTATTTTAAATTTTATAACTTGTCTAAAGTTCTCTTTGTAACACACCCAAAAATATACCTTTCTGAATTTGCTGCAGGCCTGGATAGAAAAATCCTTCACCTGACCAGATGAACTCATTGTTGTGTTCTACTAGGCAATCCTGTGGTTTTTTAATTGAAAATGCAATTTATATTATTGTTTGTTCTTTAAACTGGCTACCAAATAGGGCAGCACTGTAGGTTACATGAATGAGGCTGTTCTGAGCTTGATTTTCCATTACATGACATGTACTTTTGTCCCTTTCCATGTTGCAGAGAGGCAGAGAAGAGGGCTGCTGACAAAAAGCCCCCTGGCACACTCTCTCCCCCTTCAGGCAGCCCCAGTGTGCCTTCCCAAAACGCCACCATCCGGATTGGGCATCTTCCATACTCGATGGTCTTTGGTGTCCTCCTACAGTGCTTGAAGCAGGTATGTCCACCCTTGTCATCCTTGTGTCCACCAACTGGCTGGGGAATTCTACCCCAAGATATCTAAACAAGGTCTGAAAAGCAATTTCTTCTCCTTCTTGGCCAGAATCTGAGTGTGACTGTGGAGCTTCACAACCACCAGTGGGAGCAGCAGTTCAGCTCTTCAGAAAATAAGCACATCTTTCATTTCGCTGCTTCAGAGCAGACAAGGGCAAAAAAAAAATGTGCTTGTTAAACAAGATTTAACAAGTCATCCTGTTTCTGAAAGGGATTTGGAAGTTCCGTCCCACTGGAAGTTTTTGAGGTGTTTTGAGAATTGGTGAATGTTTTGGTCACTAATAAGCTGTAAATATAAATTGTTCCTGAGGGTGGTATTGGACACAGATCTGTGTGAGGGCTTGGCTGGCTCTGGAAGGTAATTTTTACTGGTGCTTAAGAGAATTGAATTCTGGCTCTTGTCTTGTTGAGCTCTGCCAGATCTGGATACAATTTCTATTCCAGTTTGTGGTGCCAATGTTGCACCTAGAGCTGGGTGACAGACAGGGAGGAACTTGTGACAGCTCAATGCCACTTCTTTTTCTGGAGCTGCCTTGACAAGACCTACATCTGCCTAGGAAATGGCAGGTTGTCTGGAATTTGATTGATCTTACTTTCAAATTGAACTGAAATCACACAAAAATTTCAACTTTAGCATTTTCTTTCTTTGCAGGAGACAGACTGGAAGGTGTTGAAGTTGGTTCTGAACAAATTGCCCGAATCCCTCCGCTATAAAGTGCTGTTTTTAACCTCTCCTTGTAACATCGACCTCCTGGCCTCTGCACTGAGCTACATGGTAATGCCATTGATGCACAGCCACCAGGCCCTTGGTTTGCTTGGGAGTTGGCTGGGATTTGTTTTTAGAGTGTTTTTCTGTCTTAATATTTTAAAGATTAGTGGGCTGGTTGTCAATCCTCACTCTTTTGTGAGGGTTGTTTTAGGTACAGAGTAGATAATGAGGGTTCTTTATATATATATATATATATATATATACACACACACACACACGTGAAAAGAGAGCTATGGCAGTGCCTGTCTGCTGCCTTTTAGAGTATTTTTAGTGTGAGGTGTCCTGAGTTGCTGTGATGTATCAGCTCACAGACAAGAAGACCACGGACCGGCTCCACGGAACCCCAGAAGGCTTTTCCCGCACTGACTTGCACCTGGCTGTGGTCCCAGTGCTGACAGCATTAATATCTTACCATAATTACCTGGACAAAGCTAAACAGGTATGGGGGAGGTAGGGGGGGTGTAGAGTGGCTGGGGCCTGAGCCTGTAGAGAGAGCATTTTCTGTATGAGCTTATTAGGAGACAGAGAAGAAGGTAGCACTGCCCTTTGCTGTTAGGAAAAGCTGCATCTGCTGAATTTGGGGTGGGATCAGGGGGAAAAAGTACTTTGCTAACTCCATGCAAGATTAGCTGCCTGGTCAGGTGGGTTCACTGCTCACCTGTTCCCCCTTACACTTTACTCTCTGCAGTAAGACCATTATGACCCCCAAATTCTGCTGAATCAGAAGCTTAAATATTAATGCCTAAACTATCTGCTCAATTGAAGTCCCACATTAAGATTTTGGCCTATAATATATGGCTCAGTGTTTAAGGCTCCAGGAGATGGTGCATCAGGGGATTTTCTGTTTTCCTGTGTTAAGGCTTTGTTTCCTGTCCCCTCCTGCAGCGGGAGATTGTGTACTGCCTGGAGCACGGGCTGATCTATCGCTGTGCCAACCAGTGTGTGGTGGCACTGTCGGTCTGCAGCGTGGAGATGCCCGACATCATCATCAAGGCACTCCCTGTCCTAATAGTCAAATTAACCCACATTTCTGCTACTGCCAACATGGCAATCCCTCTCCTAGAATTCCTGTCAAGTAAGTTGTGATGTTCTTCTCCTTTTGGTCTTCTCTAGCTGTGTTGTTTGCTCGGAATAAGGGTGTTTTGATCGTGATGGTCATGTGGAATGCACTGTAAGGGTTTCAGTGATGCCCCTGCTCCATCCTCAAGACATAAGTGTTTGATCAGCTCTTGTTTGTTACTGGTTTTCTATTTAAAGCACTTGCACTGAAGAGAGAGGCATGCTCTGTATAGTGCAGCCACAGTGCTGGAAAACACAATTCTGGTTTCTCCTCCTTGCGTGACGTTTTGCCATCATGTTGCTTCCATGTCGGCCGATCGTTTAGAAGAGACAAAATAATTCAAATTAAACTGAATTGTGGTGTTGAATAGTTTGTGTTCAGCCCTCACCTGTGTTGGTTCTCTTGTTGAACTGTTGCAGCTCTGGCCAGGCTGCCTCACCTCTACAGGAACTTCGCAGCAGAGCAGTACGCGAGCGTGTTCGCCATCTCCCTGCCCTACACAAACCCCTCCAAGTAAGGCCACAGCAAATGTGCTGCTTCCTCCTCTCTAAAATTAACAGTATGGGGATGCCTTGCTTGGAGTACTTGGCCCATGGTTATTTGCAGGATATTGCTCATTCTGGTGTCTCCAGGCTTGTCCTGAAGAAGGGACATTTCTCCCCTGTGAGGGCGGGCAGGCCCTGGCACAGGCTGCCCAGAGAAGCTGTGGCTGCCCCATCCCTACAAGTGTCCAAGGCCAGGTTGGATGGGGCTTGGGGCAACCTGGGCTAGTGGAAGGTGTCCCTGCCCATGGCAGGGGAGGGGAATGAGAAGATGTTTAAGGTCCCTTCAAGCCCAAACCATTCCAGGATTCCAATTCTGTGACATGGTCGCCTTGGACAAAACACCTGTTTTTCTTGAACAGAACTCTTGAGGGGTTTTATTTCTTTATATTTAGAGTAGGGAAAGGCTCAGGTCTGTTTCTCAGATTGAACCATGCAGCATTAAGCTCTGGAGGTGTTTCTGCTGTTCCAGGTTTAACCAGTACATCGTTTGCCTGGCCCACCACGTGATCGCCATGTGGTTCATCCGCTGCCGCCTTCCCTTCCGGAAGGACTTCGTCCCCTACATCACCAAGGTAATGGGCACTGCTCAGTCCAGCAGCACAGAGTAAAAGGGATGGCTTACAAGCTGATCTGAGGACTTTAAAGGTTCTGTTTGAAGCAAGGAAAAATATCTGCTTTCCTTCTCAGCATCTCTTTTAAAACTGCCCGTGGGCTCTCGTGCGTCGGCTTGGGGTTGCAGACTTTGAGCTGCCCGTTGTGGCCACTCACACTGTCCCCTCTTGTCCCCACGGGCAGGGTTTGCGCTCCAACGTGCTCCTCTCCTTCGATGACACCCCTGAGAAGGACAGCTTCAGGGCTCGCAGCACGAGCCTCAACGAGAGGCCAAAGAGGTAAATGCCGTGGAGCCAGCAGGGCCTGTTGTTCCCTGCTCTCTGCTCACACCCTGCCCTGTGTTTTCCTGGAGGAGGCTGGGTCTGGTTATCCAAAATGTGTCAGTGCAGTAAGCAAGCAAAGTAAACCTCTTTAGGTCAGGGGACTGGGCCAAGACAAACAGGTTGGTAGAAAGCTGGGATCAAACCAGGCTGACAGTCTGGTGGGCAGATGAGGCATCACTGGCTGTCCTGGAAGCCTTTGCAGTGAGGTGTGGGCCTTTTTCGGTGTTAATTTTTGAAAATCAGCAGTTCTTTCAGGTGGATGTGTGTCAGTACAGTGTTACCAGAAATAGCAGGCTAAGGTAATACCAGAAGGAACAGAATCCCATGCTCATATGGGTTGTGTGAACTCCTTTCATAACTGATCTGTAATGACTGATTTTTAAATGATTACCAGAGAATTGGTTGTGATCAGCAACCTGGATAAATTAGAGAGCCAGTGCTGTGTTTTTCCGTGGTGTTCCCTGTCAGGTCAGTGCACTGGCTGGCACACAGCTGCCTTCTGTCTGTCTGGATGTCCTGATCCCTTTTTATTTTTTTAATTTTGAGGCCCTCATGTCAGTTTTGGCAAGGCCTGTAGAAGTCAGAGAGTATCTTACCAGCAATCTTTCAGAGTAGCCTTTTGCATATTGCTTGGAAGGCATTCAGGGTTTCCCCAACGTCCTTTTACCTGCAGGGATTACCTAAATTGGTTCACTTAACTTGCTTCAGTGTTCTGAGTGAGCACACGGTGGCATCTGAACCCTGGGGAAAGTGCCTCTACTTTACCTGCAAGGCTCAGGGAGAGTCTTGCACTGAAGAAACACCATCCCTGCCCTAATGCTGCAGCTGTAAACCCTGTGTTGTGTTTCGTCTCTCCCATCTCCTCCTCTTCCATCCAGAAACTTGGAAGAGAAGCCTTTTGACACTCATCTCTCCAATTAGAATTTCAACTAATCTTTTTTTTCCTTTTTTTCCCCCCCAAAATTTAAACCCTGTTAAATTCTACCAGGTTGGAATACTACTGTATCTAAAGGCTTTTGCTGGAGGACTTTGCACTGAAGTGTCTGCTGAGGAGCGTGGGCTGTACTCAGGCAGTGACCTGAAGCACTGGAATGGCAGGATGGCACTGCCTCTGGGTCTGGCTGAGCTTGGATTCTGGCCAGGGGAGAGAGGAAATGGCTTGGAGCAGATACATTTCCTTGCTTGAGAAGCTTCTGTGCTTGGTTTTCTGTCCTTAAGCCCAAAGAGTGAGCATTCCCATGCCCTAGCTGAGGTGCTGGGGGTTCCAAGAGATCACGATCCCAATGGTTCCCAGAGTTTCTGGATGTCCTGATGTTGGTGGAGGTGATTATTTCCCATTGTGAGCCTGTGCTCTCTGCAGCACATCCCCAGTGGTGGCCAAAAGTGATCTGAGAGAGGTTGTTGGGAGAAGGACAGATAAATTCTACTCCCTCCAGGTGGCAAACTGAGATGTAATAACTCACTGCAAGGAGGGTGGCAAATAAAGTGTGTTTAGAGAGAGCCAGAGGGGTTCAGTCAGTGTCTGTATTTTACACACGGGGATGGGAACTGCTGGACCAACTGTTCTGTCCAAATTAGTACCAAGCCTGGCAAGCATCTCAGTGATTAATTCAAGTGCCTCTTAGATCTTAATTGCTGTCATCTCCTACATGTGGTTGGCACTTGACAGTGTGAACACTAATTTCCTCTCTGTTCCAGTTGAAAGTCAAGTGGGTTACCTGGAGCCACTGGAATTAAGCAGCTGGTTTGGCAAAGGAGCATCACAGAGTCGACAACAGCCAAGGGGATGTTTGTTGGCTGTGCAGTGTGGGAAGGGTCTTTTTGGGTGGGCTGAGTGTCCCCTGTGCCTCGAGCTGAGCTGAGGAGCATCCCTGAGAGGCCCTGGGTGTGTTGTGACTGGGGTAAAAGCTCAGATTTGAGCCAGGCCTAGCAGAGACAGAGATGGGTGACACGTTCCTGTGTCTCGTAGGAAAACCTGCTCCTGCCTGGTGTAGGTAAAGCACTTTAGGATCTGTGGAAGTCCTCAGGTGTATAGCTGTGCTGAGGTGATGAGCTGGGGCAACACAGGACATGGTTGAACTGCACAAAACTTCTCAGCCTTGAGAAGTTTGTGCCCAGTGAGCCCTCAGGTGCCTTTGGTGAACAGCTCAGTATTCCAACTCTCATTTCAACCAGTTTTTTTCTTTTAGCTTATACTAATTTCATTTGTTTTGTAGCACATTTAAAATCTTGTTTTCAAAAATGTGGTTTGTCTTTTTAATGCTTTCAGCTCTGCTTGTTTGTACGTTTTAATTTTTTTTTTGTTTCCCTTTTTTTTTTTTGGCATTTGTTTTATTTTCCATCACCCTCCGGGATCCCCCAATATTGACCCTGTGACTGTGACCTTTCAACCTACATCCCTACAATGATTTCCTCCCTTCCTGTGACCTCTTTTGGGGCTTGGTGCTTCTCCACATAGTAGTTTAAGACTAGCCAAAAATGCAAAGCAAGGCTTGAATAACTCTCCTCCAGTGAAAGAGCTGAAAGAACCCTCTGCAGTTGATGCCTTCCGGTCCCGCAGCATCAGTGTGTCTGAACATGTGGTCCGCAGGTAGAGGCACTTTGAGTGGGCACAATCCAAGAGCAGCTCAGCCCTTGGAGATTTTGCTGCAGGGGTGTGGGGTGGTAGCAGGGGGTGGATTTGCATGTGGGATGCTTGCATGACTCTGGTCTCCCAACCAAAAACTGGCCCTGGCCCCAGCAGAAAGGTTTTGGGTGTCCTGTGGCTTCCCAAGGCCGTGTTGGGCTGTCACATCACACCCTGAGTATGTGTGTGTGGTTACTTTGCCACGTTCTCTGGTGCTTTAGTCATGAAAAATTGTGTTTTCAAAGTAAAGATGGTGAAGGGGGGATAAAAAACAAAAAACACCCCAAAAAAAACCAAAAAAAAGAGGAAAAAGGTTGCATTCTGTGCAAGTGAGAGATCTGGTTACCACTGACTAGAACTTGAGCCTTCCAAGTAGTGACTTGCCCCAGGAGAGGCTTTGGAAGCTCTGCAAAGTTATACAGAGATCTTCCTCCCAGTGTGGAGGGAACAGGCCTGGCCTCGGTGTGGGATTTGTTGGCTGAGGTAAAGGAGCTGATGGAAGTATTCTGGTCTCCAGTAAGATGCCATGAAAACCTGAATTTGTGTTTCCACAGAGCACTGAAGGGTGTGCTCAGCCCATGGGAAGCTGTTTGCTTTCACAACTAAAGGAAACAAGATTTGATTTCAGGCGTTGATTTGATTGATTGACAAGATTTGATCGCAGACGTTGATCTGCTCCCATGAAAGACGGAACAGTTGATGCCAGTTTTTAAAACGTATTTCTGGATCACTTCCCTCGAGAGTTAAACTGCTGGTGGTTTTAATTCTGAACCTGAAGATTTGTGCCTTAATCTGTAGGATTGCTGTCAGTGGAACTTGATTTTCTGGTTTGGTTTTTTTTATTTTTGACTATATATGGTATCTGGGGAGAAGAGATCGAAGTGACTGAATTGCAAATATAATTCTGACACTTCATTTTATGGAAGAAATTGTTCCCTGTGAGGGTGGGGAGGCCCTGGCACAGGTTGCCCAGAGAAGCTGTGGCTGCCCCATCCCTGGCAGTGTCCAAGGCCAGGTTGGATGGAGCAGCCTGGGCCAGTGGAAGGTGTCCCTGCCCATGGCAGGGAGTGGAATGGGATGGGCTTTAAGGTCCCTTTCCAACCCAAACCCTTCCAGGATTCTGTGATTCTCTAACGTCCCCATTAATCACTGGGTGATTTTTTTTCTCTTGTATTTATATATAAGTAGTAGCAACTAAAAATTCAGATAATTACCATTAATGATGCCAAAGAAGTTGTCATACCATAAAAAAATTTGGCTGTACTTCAGCTTAGTTTGCATTGCAATGGCATAAGGAGTTTCTTTGTAAAATACTGCAGTCCAGCCTGCTGCAGAAACTGTTTTAAGCTGCCTTGTTAACTTGGCTGATTTGAAGGCCAATTTCCTGTTCAGAGTGCAATTTTTTTTCTATTACAAGTTAAATTAGCTTTTACATAGCTGTTGAATTTGGAGGGGAAAAAAGCAATATATGGAAGAGATGCAACAGAGAAAAAAAGCAAAGAACAGGATTATAAAGTTAAATCTGGAGTGTCCCAACTTCTGGCTCATGGGCAACATTCTGCCTGGGAAGCTGGTGCTGGTTCAGGGTATGCTTGCCCCTCAGCATAGATTAGTGAACTCAGAGCATGGTGCTGCCACTCACTCCTTGCTTGGGGCACTTGCCCATGGGCCACCAACATCAGAGAGCACTGGCCAGCTGACTGACATTTAGGTGTTGTCAGTTCTCCCCAGATAAAATATGCTTTCTGCAAGGACAGTCTGCAAAGCACAACATGAGGCTGATCCAAAAATATGTTGCTATGCCCTGGGTTTGGTGCCTGGCCACCTCTCTGATCTGGCACGTGCATGTGTGGCAGGGCTGTGTCCTGCTGTCTGTCGGGTGACAGGGCCCAGCACTTTGCAGGATGATCTGTCAGTCAGAAACATTCTCTTCCAGTCGGATCCAGACATCCATCACCAGCTCGAGCCTGGGCTCTGCAGATGAAAATTCAATGGCTCAGGCTGATGACAACCTAAAAACCCTGCACCTGGAGCTCACGGAGACCTGCCTGGATATGATGGCTCGATACGTCTTCTCCAACTTCACTGCAGTGCCAAAGAGGTGCGGGGCCAGTCACTGACCACGGCACTGAGGGGCTGGGTGGGGCTCACGTTTCACCTCATTAGTGGAGAACTCCTGTGACATGTTGGGATTCTGGCAGGCCCAGGCTCTGAAACCTTTCCTGACTGATAAAATCTGGCTTGGCTAAAGAGGAGGTTACATGAGAGAAGACTGGAGAAGAGAAGGCTCCAGGGAGACCTCAGAGCCCCTTCCAGTGCCTAAAGGGGCTCCAGGAGAGCTGGAGAGGGACTTGGGACAAGGGTGTGGAGTGACAGGACAGGGGAAATGGCTTCCCACTGACAGAGGGCAGGGTTAGAATCCTTCCCTGTAGGGTGGGCAGGCCCTGGCACAGGTTGCCCAGAGAAGCTGTGGCTGCCCCATCCCTGGAAGTGTCCAAGGCCAGGTTGGACAGGGCTTGGAGCAACCTGGGCTGGTGGAAGGTGTCCCTGCTGGATAATGTGTATGTTGACAGCCAAGGGGAATGGTACAAATGCTGTATAAAGAAGGAAAGCAGGCAGGTCCTCCTGCATGGTTAAAGGAATCTGCTCTGTTCTCTGCCTCCTGAGGAAGGTCTCCATCACAAATGTGTTCCCAGGTCTCCCGTGGGCGAGTTTCTCTTGGCTGGAGGGAGGACAAAGACGTGGCTGGTTGGTAACAAGCTGGTGACCATCACTACAAGCGTTGGAACAGGGACAAGGTCCCTGCTTGGCCTGGACTCTGGGGAGTTCCAAAGCACCACAGAATCAAGGTAGTTTTTGCTCTTGTTTCTAGAAGTTTCCACCTAACTTTAATGTTCACCTAACCCACTGTTACAGTGCGTCTTTTTAGTTTTTCCTCCTGTTAGAAGAGGGGTGTCTTATTTGTCCAGCATGGCTGATCCGTCTCAACATCACCAATATCTTCTTTTCCCACAGCTCAGACCCTGTTTTGCAAGTGAGACAGACTAAAGAAGCTCCAGCCAAACTGGAATCCCAGGCTGGGCAGCAGGTTTGCAGAAGCTCTCGCAACAGAGTCCGATCCATGTCGGGTGAGTTCCTGTCCTGGAGTCTCTCTGCCATTCCTGTCACAGGTCTGAGTGTCCAAGTGCCTCCTGTGGCTGAGCTGATTTGAGGCTCTGGACCTGTCTGGTGTTTAATAACGGGCAGGTGGGGCTCCTCCTGCCTTGGTGATCACAGAAGTTGGTTTAGAGGAAACAAAGGGAAGGTAAAATGCCCTAGGGTTCCTGTCGTGGTTTAACACCAGTTGGCTGCTGAGCCCCACTCAGATGCTCCCTCAGTCCCCTGGGGTGGGATGGAGAGAGAACTGGAAGGAGAAAAGTAAGAAAGCTTGTGAGTTGAGAGAAGAACAGTTTAATAATGGAAATAAAATAATAGTAATAATTGTAATGAAAAGGAAAATAAAAACTGGGGCAGTTCCCAATATTGTGCATGCAGCTGCTGGAGGATCTTAAAAGCCTTATTCCTGAGCTATTTTAGGGGCTAACTCTCCCTTGGTTTGTATCTGTCCTGTCCTGCCAGGTGGTCATGCCTTACGTGTTGGTGCCTTAGACAGCTCAGGCTCCCATTTTGCCAGTGGCTCCACCTCCCAAGGCACACAGGGCCCTCCTGCTCCTGCAGCTCGCTCAGAGAAGGCTAATCCTGCTCCACAGACATCCCTGCAGAAGGAAAAAGCAAACTTGGCTGCCTATGTCCCACTGCTGACCCAGGGATGGGCAGAAATCCTGGTGCGCAGACCCACAGGTACGAACCCGAGTGTGGAGTGAGATCCTGCACCTGGTGAGAAACCAGAGCCTGGGGGAAGCAGAAGAATCCATATTTAGTTGTGAATGGATTGCTCCTTATTGCTTGCTGCCTTCTATATAGAACCATGGAATGGTTTGGGTGGGAAGGGACCTTAAAGGCCACCCAGTGCCACCCCCTGCCATGGGCAGGGACACCTTCCACTAGTCCAGGTTGCTCCATCCAGTCTGGCCTTGGACACTTCCAGGGATGGGCATTTACAACTCTGCTCAGCTGCACAGTGGTGTTGGCTCTTAGGGAAGGAGCAATGACATGTTGAAGGTTAAAATTCTTGAACGCTGATATGTTCCCAACATAACAGGAATTATCTCTCAGCTAAAATCTGCTTCATGAGAAAACAACTGACCTGGTATTGTTAATTAAAATACCTGAGTGTTTTGGATGACTATGGGGAATCTGCTGTAGTAATGAGTTACCAAGGATGGGTTTTGAAGAGCTTGGGGTGAAGTGCAGAGCACAGGGAGTAGGAAATTAATCAAGTGATTCTGCAGAAGAACTGAGAGCCTGGTCCAATTTGATTTTTATTTGCAAATTCCAAAACAGTTTGTGCTTTTTCAGCCTGAGCTGGGAATACTCAATACCCTTCCCTGATTTTTCCCTTCCAGGTAACACCAGCTGGCTGATGAGCCTGGAGAACCCGCTCAGCCCGTTCTCCTCAGACATCAACAACATGCCCCTGCAGGAGCTCTCCAACGCCCTCATGGCTGCAGAGCGCTTTAAGGAGCACCGGGAAACGGCTCTTTACAAGTCCCTGTCCGTGCCCTCCTCCAGCCTGGCCACGGGAACAGCCAAGCCCTCGCTGCTGCAGCGCTCCAACACAGGTGAGAGCTCCGGGCAGGGAGCCCGGCCCTGGGGAACCTCTGTGGCACTGCAGGTCTCCTAGGACAGAACAGCTGGGAGCATGAGGGGATACCAGCAATGAGGAGGGGAAGCAGTTCTTGCCCCTAGGAGTTTTCAGTGAAAGATTCCCTTCCTCCTTGCCTCTGCTGGTCCGTGGGGAAAGCACCCCTTTGGTAAAGGGAAGGAAGAGGAGCAGCAGAGCTTCCCTGGAGCAGTCCGTGTGTTCCGTGTGTTCCCAAAGGAAAATGAGCAAAGTCGTGGATCTGTTCCCTCTTCCACTTGCTTGGGGCTGATCTGGGCATCCCACTTGTGGATGGATCTTTCCATGCAGTGTTTCCATTTCCATTTGTCTTCAGTATGGGGGTCTGTGTGGGGCACTCCGAGCTGCAGGTTCCCGGGGGAAGGGCCTGCTGCAAACCTGGCCAGCCAGGATCAGGTGATTGCCACTGGCTTTGACAGCAGGAGATGCCAGAATCCACCTCTGAAAAGGACTGTTCAGCCTTTAGTTGAACCACTTGAGTTTCATTTGCTGCCTTTCTTTTAACACAGTGGCCAAGGCTTTTCACTCAATTTATTCCGGTGCTAGCTCAGCTCCTAAAAAGCTGTTAATGTTGGGAGATTAGTGTTGACCCACAGCTTTTAAAGCTTTCTGTAATCCCTGCTCATTATCATACCAATGATACCCACACTGAGGCTCTGAGCACTGATGGCACCATCAGAACTGAGCAGTGGCACCAGCAGAGCAGGCTTTGCTGGGGAGCAGGGAGATGGATTGACTGCAAATCTGGTAAAAATGCCAGTTTTCAGCTTTGTTTTAAGCAGGGCAGGGTTTGATCTTAGGATTTCAGAAAGTGCAAACACAAAATTGGGAGTAAAAATCAAATTATCATCTCTTAAGAACAAAAAAAATTAAATTCTTACCTGTGAACACTTATTGACTCCTACAAATTTGAGGTGTATAGGAGCTAAGTGATGAGCTGAAAGCACCACCTGAATGCCACTCCTGTGCCAGTCTGAGAGAGTCATTTTGGCCACATCCTTGCTAACATCTCCAGTAGACTTGCAGGAGCGGGCTGGGAAGAAGTTTTGCTGTCAGACTGTCACCTGCCTGTTGTTCTGCCTCTTCAGGGGTTAAACCTTTGTGAGTCTTCACCTGTATTTCTGCTCTTCTGTGGGTTTAAAAATGACCTTGTGCCCGGGGTGTGCAGGTCAGGAGGGGCTCAGCCTGGTTCCCTGTGAGTGCTGGGATATCAGGAAGGAATTCTCTGTGTCTAAACCTCACCAAATGTGTTCTGCAAAGGGAGCAGTTGGAGCCTGCACTGTTGGATGTGTTTATGCCTCCTTATTCGTGTTGAGACCCCTAAAATACCCCTTTGGCATCTAGTGAGCTTATCCCAGCTTGTTCTTTCCTTTGTTTCATTTATTTATTTATTTGTTTTAAAATAGGCTCTTGGTTACATTTTGAACTCTGTGCTTTTTAATTTTTTTATATTTTTTATTTTCATATAGTCTCTCCTTCCTTTTGATGTAGCTGCTCACTTGATTTCCCTTTGCAGTGGCCTCTTTCTCTTCCATGTACCAGTCCAGTTGTCAAGGGAAGTTGCACAGGAGCATATCCTGGGCAGGTATATTTATATATCTTTAAGGAAAAAAAAAAAAACAAACAACAAACAGTATTGCCATAGAAGAACACCTCTGATTCATAGAAAATGTATCCCTCATCCCTCATTTTCCCCCTCCATGTCTCCTGTCTGTCCCCAGTCTCATCACTCTCAACAAATGGGATCTTGACTAGCATGAAGAAGTCCAAGCCAGATCCAACATTTGCAAGTGCAGACAATTTCCTAAAGAAACTTTGGTTTTAGCTGGGGTGGCTTGTGAGTCCTGAGGCAGAGTGTTAAACGACCTGTCTGGGTGCCTTGATTAATTGAATTCTTCATTTTCAGCTTCAGTTTACAATTGGCTTTGTGTTCTGCTCAGTGTAAAAGCTCCCACTTGTGAGAAGAGCAGCGTGTGCTGCAGGACAAGCTCCCCTGAAATGGAGCCCTTGGCTGCTCAGCCCACAGGAATCTGCCAGAATTGGACACAGAAAGATATGAAAGAAAAATATATGTATTTTTGAAATATATATAAAGTTTGACACTAGCATGGATGGTGGTTAAGAGTATTTTAAATAAAAAATATATCTCAGCAGAAAACCTGCTAAATTCTACCTTTTAGAGGCTCTCTAGCAGTGTAAAATCTTTCTCCACTTCAGCAAAATTGATTTTGTAATTAAATGAAGTGGAGATCAAATTACACACCTTATGAGCACAACACCTGCATTGCTTTGATAACCTGCAGTGCTTTGTGATTTTAATTAGAGGGTCCAAATGTCTTTCTGCCTCTTTCCTTCACTGGAAAACTCCCTGTAGAGCACTGGGGTGTTCTGAGCTGCTGGTGGGTGTTGTCAGAGGCCTCTCAAAGCAACACAGAACTGCTGCAGTTAAATATTTTTCTGTACTTCTCTCTGCTCCTGTTATTCTCTTCCCACCTAAAGAATAATCAGTGCTTGGATTATTTCAAAGCACCAGCAGTCTTGGCAGAGGTGTAAGGGGGAAGCTTGGAAGCACTGGCTATGTGCAGGTGTGTTCTGGCTTGGACAGCTAACCAGATCAGCACGTTGTTTTGGTTCCTTTTGGTTTGTTTTGTATTTTTTAGAAGGTTTGTGTGTGCAATGCTAACTCTTAATTGCTTCTTTGAAATAACTTTGGTCCTGCGAGCTGAAATCAATCCAGGAAAAGCTGCTTTAGTGATTTTTCTTTGTATTTTTTTAATTTTGCTGATTTTCCTTATTATTTTTTTGTGTGTGTGTGTGTGCTAATTTTTGATTTTATTATTATTATTATTATTATTTTGGAAAACAAATCTTGGCCTTTCAGATTGGTCTTCCAGTCCCTTGTGTGCATAATGGGAAGCCTCCTGTTCTCCAGCCTTTTCCTCAGGACAAAAAGCAAGGCCAAGAGGAGCCTTTGGTCAGACCCATCCCTGTGGTCAGTGCCTGGAGTAGGTCCAGTGTTAAATCCTCCACTTAGGCAGGGATTCCAAGGAGTTTTCTTGTCAGTGTGGTTCCATTCCCTGTTTGTCCGAGCAGGTGCCACGTGCAGCTTTGCTGCAGTGCCTGTGTCCCTCCTGCTCCTGTCCTTCCACATGTTTAGGGCTGAATTGCTTTGCTCCTCCTGAGATATCCCAGGAAAACTGCCAAACTGCAAGGAAATGGCTCCTAGGAAAATTTCTTATCTCCTTCCAGGCCTCAAGGCACAGGAGTGTTGCGTTTCAGTACAAGAAAAAGCCCCTGTGTTGCAGACTTGCCCAGAACCGATGTCTCAGTGAACTTTTAGCACTGGTCTTGTACTTTCCTACATCTCTGTAGTTCCTGTCTGTCCTGGTAACCAATGTCCAAGGTCCCATTTCCTCATTCTGTCCCCTCCCCGTTCACCAGTAACAATTGGAAGCAGCTGCAGTTCCTCTGCCCGAGGCAGCCCTTTTGCTGTGAGGGGATTTATTCCGTGCCAAAGGGGGACCCGGAGCAAGTCTGACATGCCAAGAAACCAAAGAGCACTCATTCCACATGGCCTTCCGTTGAGATCCCGTAGGGAAAAGGCTGGTACTTCAGAGGAGAGGATGGGGGCCTGCCCCTGAGGGCACTCCCCACCCCTCAGCTGCCCTGCCCTGTGTCTCCGTAGAATCCGCCGTGGTGCTGGAGGAGGGGAGCGCGGGGGAGATGGAGCTCAAGGAAGCCGAGTCCCCGGTGGAGTCTCCGGAGAGCGAGGACATGGAGACGTCGTGTTCAGAGCACGTCCTGAGCGAGGAAAGGTTTGGTAAAGGCCAGGAGTCCTACAGCAGGGTAAGGAGAACCAGGAGGAGCAGAGTGTGCTGGTGGCAGCCACGGCGGGATCGTCCCTGACTTCCCTCTTGGCACCCTGGGAACAACCCACTGATGGCATCGAAGACCCATCACTGAGAGTTTGGGTGGTCTGAGGGGGCTGCAGGGGAAAAATACTTGTTTTATCAGGGTCCTGCTCACCTTCCCCTGGCAGTGTTGAGGTGCCTCAAGCGCTGCTGTTGTCAGCTTTGATTTTGGCTCTCAGGGAAAGGAGGAAGTTTGTTACTCTAAGGGTGGGCAGGCCCTGGCACAGGTTGCCCAGAGAAGCTGTGGCTGCCCCATCCCTGGGAGTGTCCAAGGCCAGGTTGGACAGGGCTTGGAGCAACCTGGGCTAGTGGAAGGTGTCCCTGCCCATGGTAGAGGTGGAATGAGATGAGGTTTAAGGTCCCTTCCAACCCAAACCGGTCTGGGATTCTATGATTCCGTGAAAACCGTTCATCTCTGTTTCTTTCTCTTTAAGTCCTCCTCCACCTCCAGCCAAGAAGACAAATCAATGAAGTCGGAGGACCTGGTGGAGGGCGGAATTCCCATCGGGAGAGAGGACGGCCGGACGCTGGAGGAACTCTCCTTCCAGCCATCCCAGCCGCTCAGCAAGTCCAGCTCTTCCCCCGAGCTGCAGACGCTGCAGGAGGTCCTCAAGGATGCAAATGGCAGAGAAGCAACGAGGAGGCTGAGCACGGAAGTGAAATCCAAATCCCAGTCTGGGAACCTGGAAGGGGAAGGGCTGGGCAGCTGGCTGGGCAGGGGGGAGGACTCCAGGGCCACCGGCTCGGGCTTGGATGGCGCCGGAGCCGCCACCTCTCCCCGCTCCCCCTCGGGACACCGGCCCCGGGGATACACCATCTCCGACTCTGCCCCGTCCAGGAGGGGGAAGAGGATTGAGAGAGACGCCTTCAAGGGCAGGGCAGCAGCTTCCAACGCTGAGAAAGTCCCCGGGATAAACCCCAGGTGGGTGAGGGGGTTCCCTGAGCCAGAATGGGAGCTCAGAACTGCTTGTCCGGAGCTTTCACGGGGTCTGCAAAGCAGTGTCTGGGGGAAAAGGTTAATTACCTGCTTTATTAAGGAGCCAATACAGAAACATGGAGCCCACTGCCGGATTAGATTTGTGATTTAGGAGACAGAACTCCTAAATGGTAAAAGAAATTGATGAACAGTTTCCTCATGTCCTTAATCTATGCTAACTTAAGGTGTGTGGCTCAACTGCAGGTCACCTAAGAGTTAATTTTGCTGGGAGCAGGATGAATTGCTAGTTTTGCATTTCAAGAAATACAATGTGCAAAATCCTAAGAAAAAGATATAGAAGGGTTATAATTGTTACTTTTTGAACTTGAGATAATGGTAATTGCCCAAAATTGCATGATGAGACAATTTTCATCTTATTGAGGACAGGTAAAATGGAAATGTCTCTGCAGTTGTGTCTGATAGCCCAGAAATACCCCCAGAGCTGTGAGGCAGGAGGGCATTCCTGCTCCTCCATTCCGTGCCTTTGAGCAGGGAATTTGTGTGGCTGCTGCTGTTTGACACATCACTGCTTTTCTGACAGGGGTCTATTACAAACTGCAGGTAGCCCAGGCACCTGAAGTGTCTAAAAGATGAGTAATACCCTGTTAGCATTTTAATTGCTCCTATTTTTCTGCTGTACATAATGTTCTTGCATCCAACGGATCAAAATTGACCTAATTTTTATGGTAACAGAACTTTTTCCCCCCTCTCTCCCTTAGCTTTGTGTTTTTACAGTTGTACCACTCCCCATTCTTTGGTGATGAAAACAACAAGCCCCTCTTGTTGCCAAATGAGGTAGGCAAGGAGCTTTTTGTAAATTCTTGGAGTTAATTTTTTAACCTCATTACTTTCTTAGAATTTAAATGATAATTACAAAAGTCCAGCTCAGGTGGTGCAGCTTAAAGGTGTTTCCTACCAGCAGTGCCACAGGTGGGAGATTCTCTGTACCCCAATCCTTTATGGCTCTGGATTGGATTTGGGATACTGGGAGATGTTACTGGTGGTATTTCAGAACCCTGGACAGAAGGCAGGGAGAGTTGAGGGGTTGGGGGTTTTGCTGGTAGGATGAGAACTGAGCTTTAGGTGACCTGTCAGCCCTCCATGTAACTGGGAATGGGCAAGAAGCATTCTGTGGTTACGTGGGATATTAGTCATAAAATTCCTGGGGAAGCAGTGCTGGAATGGGGTTTTGGAGAGCTGAGCCCCACAGACTCCTGGTGACAGATTCCCCTCGCTTTGGGTGTGGGTGGTCAGGCAGGAGGGAGCCCAGGTGAGATGAGGCCAGAAATGTTCTTCAGAGCAAGAGACACAACCATTTCCCATGCCTGGAGCTGAAGTGAAGATAGGATGTGATTTGTCATGGCCAATGCACCCAGCCCGTGCACTTGGGCAGATCACTGTCACTGGAGTGTAAACCCAGCAGAGCTGGTGCCAGATGCCACAGAGCACTGCCCTCTCCCTGTGCTGACGGGCACTGTGCCCATGCAGGGCAGCATCCAGCAGGGAAAACACTAGGGAGGGTCAGGAATCTGTGCTTGCTCTGTCCCAGAGGGGGTTTAGTGCAGGCACTGGATGTGTGGAGGTAATTTTTTAAAGATCACAGAATCCTGGAATGGCTCAGGTAGGAAGGGACCTCAAAGACCCCCCAGCCCCAGCCCTGCCCTGGGCAGGGACACCTTCCCCTGGCCCAGCTGCTGGGTGTGAGCAGTGCTTTGGTTGCAGACGTTTGAGAGGTCGGTGCAGCTGCTGGACCAGATCCCGTCGTACGACACGCACAAGATTGCGGTTCTCTACGTGGGGGAGGGCCAGGTGAGTGTGTGCAGGGCCTTCAGCCCCTGCAGCTCTGGGGTTTGTCCTGCTCCTGCATGCCTTGCTTTTCCTCAGTTCCTGGCAGTAAAAATCAATGCCTGCACGAAGCCCTCGGCACTCAGTGACTGTGCCACGTTCCTGTGTCCCAGAGCAACAACGAGATCGCGATCCTGTCCAACGAGCACGGCTCCTATCGCTACACCGAGTTCCTCACGGGGCTGGGCAAGCTCATTGAGCTCAAAGACTGTCAGCCAGACAAGATCTACCTCGGGGGCCTGGACGTGTGTGGGGAGGACGGCCAGTTTACCTACTGCTGGCACGATGACATCATGCAAGGTGAGGGGGCTCCAGAAGCTGGAAGGATGGGCTGTCTCTTCCCACCTTGACCTACCTGCCTTCTGCACACTGTTTCCTTTCCAGGGATGGAGGGAAGGTGACCTGGGGCTCCTGTTCTTTCTGATATCTCTGCAAGCCATGTGTTAAAGGTCAAGAGGCCTGCCTTAAATATTTAAGAAAAGAAAAATCACTGCACTTTTAAAGTAGCCTGCTCTCTAAGGGTCGGTAGGGCTTGGTGTGGAGTTTGCAGAGCAAGCTGGTTGTTCCCGAGCTGCTGTGAAGGCTGTGCACTGAAGGTGGTGTCAAAGCTCTGCTCTGTTTCTCTGAGGAGCAGTTTTGAGCAGGGGGTGTCACTGCTGTGGCCATTGCTCCTTGCACTGCAGTGTCACCCAGCTCCCACAGCACCCACAGTGCAGAAATCAGCCGGGATCCAGCAGATCTTATGAACTTTCCTGATTTTTCCACACCGCTCTGCTCATCACAAGTCCAGTTCCATGCTGCAGGTCCTGGTGCTCAGGCAGGGCAAGTCCTGGTTTAAGCTATTTTAACTCTTTCCTCCTTAAAGCCGGTTCTACTCCCCACGGTGCTCTGCTCCTTTCCACTGACCACTGCATTCTGTGTGGGAGCAGCCCATGGGACTGGATTCAGCTGTCACACGTGGGGACAAACTTACTGAGGGAGCACAACTTGTATTTTTATTATTTTGGTGCTGCTACTGCTTTGTCTGGCGTGTGACCATTGCTGCTTTCCCAGCCCAACCTGAGGATTTTTGTTTCCCTGTCCAGCCATTTTCCACATTGCTACTCTGATGCCCACCAAGGATTTGGATAAATACCGCTGTGACAAGAAGAGGCACCTGGGGAACGATTTTGTTTCCATCGTTTACAATGACTCAGGAGAGGACTTTAAACTGGGAACAATAAAGGTACGAGGTTTTCCTGGTGGGTGTGTTGTGAAGCTCCATCTGGTGTGGTGCCTTAGCAAACAGTGTGGAGATCAGGAGTTGTTGGCCTTGCTGGGTTCACAGGCCACGATGCTGCCAGGGAAATGTTTCTGACTGTTCTGTTGTCTCCTCCTTAGGGCCAGTTCAATTTTGTGCACGTGATCATCACACCCCTGGACTATGACTGTAACCTGGTGACGCTGCAGTGTCGGAAAGGTGAGGATCCCTCAGCCCTTCCCACGTTGGGGGTCAGTAACTGCCTTCCTTGCGCAGTGGGGTTGTGTTTCAAAAGTGAAAACTTACAGGAGAAACTTTCTGGAACCAGTTTGCCTAGCTGCATCTGGGTTTGTCCCGTTCATATATCTTCCCCAAGATAAGAGTTATCTTCCCATTGTACCACTCATATTCAAGGTTAAGACAAATTCCAACAGTAGAGCAAATCCCTCCAACAATTACTTGGGAATGCTGGAGGAGAGGGGAGGTGCAGCTCCCTCTGGCTTTGGCCTCTGCTGTCTCTCCCAGCACTGCAGGACCCAGCCACGGCTCCACGTGAGTTCAGCAGTGCTGGTGCAGGTGTTTTCCTCTTACCAAAGGGGCACTAGTGTGTGTTTTTGGCTCACATTTTGGTTCATGTGAGAGCCCAGCAGGCTGTTCTTTACAGTACAAGATGTGTTACAGTGGGAGCTGTGGAGCTCAGCGGGAACTTCTGTGATACAGTTCCTCAGGTTTCTATTACTTACTTAGTTACTGGCAACCTTTGCCTTGTTCTTAACTGTGTGAAAATATTTTTTTTCTTTTTCCTTTAAATGAAAGACATGGAGGGTCTTGTGGACACGAGTGTTGCCAAGATCATCTCGGACAAGAACCTGCCCTTCGTGGCCCGTCAGATGGCCCTGCATGCCAACGTGAGTACCCCGAGCTCCCCGAGACCTCCTGGCTTCCAGCTGGTGCCTCGGGCCATCACCAGCTTCCAAGGGAACAAGCAGGGCTTGCTAAAGCAAAGAAATAAGTTTTCTAACTTGACCTTGAAGTCAGAGCTGGCACACGAACAGTCATAACTCAGAGCTGTATTTCGGTCGCTGTCAAAATGCACTGAAAAGTTCTGTTAATTTTGTTGTCGCGGTTATGCTGATGTGGCCCCTCTCTCCCCCTGCCTCTCCCCCACCCTTCCCAAACCAGATGGCTTCCCAGGTCCACCACAGCCGCTCAAACCCCACGGACACCTACCCGTCCAAGTGGATCGCGAGGCTGCGGCACATCAAGAGGCTGCGGCACCGGGTGAGCGGGGCCGCTCCGGGGCTGGGCCCGGGCTGGGCCGGGCGGCAGGCGAAGTCACCTCTGCCTCCTCTGTCCTTTGCCTTTCAGCTCCGGGAGGAAACGCAGTACCAGAGCCCTGGCCTCCCCCTGCAGCTGCACCCCTCTGCCCCCAGCAAGCCCCCTGCCCAGGTGCCCCAGGACCCCCCGCCCGCCTACGAGACGGGGCAGCGGAAGCGGCTCATCTCCTCCGTGGACGACTTCACCGAGTTTGTGTAGAGCCCGCGCTCTGCGACGCCGAGGCTGTGGGACTGTGGTGCCTGCCTGCTGATCCCTGCTCCCGTGTGGACACAGGGTTTGGGAGGCCCAGACGTGCTCCTTGCATGTGCGCTTGGCATTGAACCCTGCCAGGTTTGGGTGTTCCTGCCTCGGCCTTCCCTGAGGAGGACGCTGTTCCCAGCAGAAGCTCTGAGAGGACCAACCCCACCGTGTTTGGTTTTATTTGGTTTGAGCTATTTCAAGGCTTCTGTCTCTGTTGGGAACTTTCCTGCAGAACCTTTCTTTGGACTCCTTCCACACCAGCTCCTGGTGGAAGCAGACAAAGGATGATATTCTGCAGATCCTTACATGAAGGTGCAGGAATGGTGGGATTTTTGATTACTTTATTGGGAATGAAATATGAAGTATTGAAAATCCAGTTGCTATTTTTGAGCACCCTGGAATCCCAGCTCCTACCTGGACTTGGAGTCTCTCAGCACTTGGACTTTCCAGGCTCTGACTTGTTCTGCTGCCAGCTCTGGAGTTAATTTGGGTTCTCTCCTGTCCAAAATGCTGCTTAAATTCCCAATGGTTTTTCTGTATTTTGAGAGATTCACGACAGAAATTATTTTGCCACCAGAAATAACAGCAAACAGGGAGGCAGAGCAGCAGAATGGCAGAGCTGGGCCAGGAATCCCTGGGGATGAACAGTCTGACCCACGGGGCTGGCTCCAGGTGTTCAGCCCAAGCTAGACCCGACTTCCAGGTCCATCTGCAGAACTTCCACTGGTTGCAGGAATGCTGGGGTACCCCAGCCTTCTCCTGTAACCCGCTTTGGAGACCTGCCACGTCTCAGGGCATTGTCTCTGCACGAGTTTTGCCTGTTGCACTAACAGTGACAGTCTCTCCTGGGACTCCTCAAAGGTTCAGGCCCTTCCAGCCCAGCTGTGCACAGCTGGAATGGGATTCTGTAGCCCACCTTGAGGTGAGGTGAGCACCAGACACTACACTACCCACCTGGGAGACACCACGTAAGCTGGACTATACTGTGAGTACTTTATCTCCTGCTCTGGCCCTGGCTGGGAGGCGTGGATTTGGGAATGCCTGACAGCAGTGAGGTGAAGGCAAGTGCAATGTGCACGTGGGACTGTGAAGTGCCAGGGGAGGGGACAGAAGGGCCCCCCCTGGCCTGTGCAGGGTGTTTGGGAACCAAGTGTCTGTTGTGTTTGAGTGTTTGAGTCGTAAAGGAAATAAAGTATTTGTCTGGTCAGTGGTTCTTGCTGGCCTGGGAAGGTTCCAACTGTTTTCTAATCCTGTAAATCCTTCCCCCTTTCTGCTTCCTGATCTGTGTTGCTCCTGTAACCACCCCCCTCACCTCCAGTGCTGGACACAGGGGGATTCCTGGCTGTGTTCCAGCCCCTGCACTGGGATGTTCCTTATGGTTCAGCTTCAGGTGTTACCTCTGCAGTGGGGAGGGGCTTTTCTGTGGGCATTGCCCACCACAGGTGAGCCAGGGCAGCTTTGTGTGAGCCCTGGAGCCACACTCTGCCTTGGCCCTGTCTCCTTTGGGAGACCTCAGGAGCTGATGTCACTAATGCCAGCTCAGAGCTGCCTTAAGAGGCTGGAGGATTTAAGGAAGTGTCTTATGTTGTGCAGGAGACCTTAATTAACATTTTGGACACCAAGTACATGAGTATATGGTGGGGAAGCAGCCCTGGCTGGAGCTGCTTTGCCCCTCACTGAGGGGCTGCAGGGACTGAGACAAAACCAGCTGAGCCAGGTTGTAGCAGTCAGTGTTTATTTGACCTTGTCAGTTTTTAAGAAGCATCCCCACAGTTACAAAACACACCATTTTTGTTTGCAGTGAAATGCTGAACCATTGGCATTTTGGTCACAATCACTGTTCTTTTTAAAAAAAGACAAAAGGCACTTACAGAAGTCCCTCCCTGTCCCTTGGAACCGACGGATCGGGGTTTTGTTTTTCACTGAAGCAGCTTGATCCTGATGCATCGTTGTGAGATTGACGACAATAAATAAGAAACCATCTCTTGGTGACTACAGGCACAGAAATATACATTCAGGGGGATTTACTGGCGAGGGCTGCCAGTCAAGTTTATTGCTGTGAGGGTGTGACTCCTGACTGGAGTCCCTGTGGCTGCAGCTGTGCCTTAGCTGGGACACTGAGGGGACCCTGGGATGCTGGAACAAGGAACTGCTGCTCTGAGAACTGTGAGTGCTGGAAGCTGTGGGTGCTGCCCACCACAGAGGGTTTGGGCTCTTCAGGGAACAACTGTGGGGGGCAGAGCTGCTCTCCCTTCTTCCAGGGAAGGACAGAGGGAGGGCAGTTGTCTGATCCCATTTCTGCTCCTCTTTGATTAGAAGAAGCACTTGGTAAGTCACACACATCAAGTCACACACACACACACACACACAGAGGGCAAGCTTGGTAAGGAACAGGCACTTGGGAACAAAACTCCTGATGGATTTGGGGAGTGTCCTTCTTACAGCTTCCCCTTTAGCTTAGGAAGGGCTGCTCCAAGCAGTTGGGGCCCTCTCACCCCTCTTGCCTCCATGTCTCCTTCATGCACTTCACTCCTACCACCGACCTCTTTCAATGAGGATACTCAAGCTGAGAACTAAACTCTGGGTCGTGAACTGAAATTTTTGGCTCCTCAAGAGATTTCCAAGACCTGCTTGGTTCATTTGGTTCATTTCAATCACTAAACATTCCCACAGGGCCCTTGGGGGTGGCTGGATCTACCCCCACGTGGCTGTGCCAGAGCAGCTGTGAGTGGAGCAAGGAGCTTAGGAGCTGGATGTGACCCAGCCCTGTGCCATGATCAGCTGCAGGGACACATTCCAGGACCCTGGGACACCTCACCCCTGCTCCTGTTACTGCCTTGGGGATTGGGGCACAGGGCTTGCACTGGCATTGTCACCAAATAAGTCAGGGACATCTGCCAGAGCAGAGCCAGCTGCCTGGGAAGTTAAAGGAACAAAAAATCCAGGGCCAACAGTTTTACATCTCTGGCTAGAAAACCAGGGGGTTTTTTGGAGCACAGAGCACAAAGCTGACCAACACCTGGCCCCAGCCCTGGGCTCAGCCACGAAGTGCTGGCTCTGCCTGCTCCAGGCACCTCCTGCCCTGAGCAGGGATCCTCCCTCTGACTTTCTCTGTCATCTCCCACCTGCCTTTCCTGCCATTACCAGCATGTCCTGGTTACCAGGATTGGATTTCCCCTCTACACTCCACTTCTCTGTGCCAGCTGCTCTTCCAACACCTCCACGCTGACCAACCACCAGCTCACTTTAACTGATCCCCTCTCTCTTCTCCTGCCCTCATCCCTCTGCAACCTTTCCACAGCATCTGTCCTGCACAGCACCTGAGTTTTCCAAAGGTAACTTAGACCTGTCCTAAAGCCATCACAGAGCACCCACTGTCCTGCAGCCACCCAGACAGGATGTGGCCAAGGAGCCAAGGAAGCACATGGATCATGGAATGAAATCTTAAAAAGTATCCAGCACAGCTGGGGCTGGATGGGAGGCTCAGCAGGTGATGGAGCAATGGAAGTGCCAGGGGAGACCCCTCTCTCTGCCTGGAATGGTCTCCCCTGCCATGGGAAGGTGCTTCCAGGAGCATCAGAGGCACCTCCCCTGCAGCACTGCCCACCTGAGCCTTCCCTTCCACCCTCTGGCCTGTCCAAAGCCTGGAGCAGGTTCTGGAAGACACGGAGGAATCCCCTGGGGGCTTCCCCCCCTTGCCCTGAGCCAGCCCGGCCGACCCTCAGCCAGGAGAGCACACGCACCACACACACACAGACACCCCATCCTTATATACACGGGACATTCCCAGGAAGAAGCACTTAATACATCCTTTAAATAACTCTGACAATAGTATTCTGTCTCCTATCTACATGTTTCGAACACGGTACCGATGCTATGAAAATATAGCAAACATACAAAAATATATACATTTAAAAACCAAACACACCCCATATAAATTACTTACAATAGCCATAAGGTGAAATGGGGCTGAGGAGGGGAGGGCAGACCCCGGAGGGGGCCAGGCCCTGCTCTGCACCCCCGTGCTGTGAGCTGGGGGTGCCCCGTGGCCCAGCTCAGCTGTAGCCCAGCAGCTGTAGCCCAGCACACGGCCAGTCCCGGGGGGGCAGGGCTGGAGGGACCCCAAAAAAGCTCCTTCAGGGCTTCACCTGCCTCCTTTGTGCTGTAGGGAAGGTGCTGCCTGAGCAGGGGCTGCGCTCTCCTCCTCACTGCCCATTTCAGCTTATGATTTAAACAAACAAAATACTGCTTTTGTGATATATTATCCCGTTCTTAGCTCGCACGTGTCACTGTAGCCGAGGAAAGCCTTGTTTAAAGTGCTGGGCAGTACATAGGAACAAGTAAACCAAAAAAATACATATACTTAGGGCAATACATTCCTTGGGTTAGAGAAGCCAAGCAGCCAGCTGAGCCCAGGAGCCACGGCGGGGGGACAGGGACAGGTGGGGACCACGGTGACACCAGCACCTCAGGAGCCCCAAATTGGAGGAGGTTGGAGCAGCTCCGGGGTCTTAAAGCCCTTGGGCTGAGCTGCTGCTCCCTGTTCCCCCCAGCCTGGCCGAGCTCGCTGGAGCTTCCAATGTCCTTTGTTTTAAATATTGGATTTCTTTAAATACAAATAATAGTACCAATTTCTGGAGGATAAAAGTAGCCAATACTGGAAATTAACTGATCTGGGCGTAGATAGCATTTATCTATATATCTATTTATGCTTAAAAAACAAGGTGGGTTAAATACCTTCTCGAAAGCTGTCGCTTTCCTCCACAGTGCGTCTGGTCGACAAAAATCCAAGACTTGGTTCAAACTCTCCAGGCCTGGGGCTCTCCCGTCCTTTCCCATCCGGCACAGCCAGCAGGGAAGGGGCTGAGCTTTGTCCCGCTCCCCCAGTGCCCGCACCCCGTCACCACCCTGGTGCCCGCTCCAAGCGGGATCTCCTGCACCTGCCCGGCCCCAGGGGAAAGGCTCGGCCTCGTCCCCCGCTCTGTAACACTGGAATGCCCCCGTGGGGTCCGGGAAGGCCGTGGGGTCCGGGAAGGCCGTGGGGTCCGGGAAGGCCGTGGGGTCCGGGAAGGCCATGGGGTCCGGGAAGGCCATGGGGTCCGGGAAGGCCGTGGCCGTGCCAGCGGCGTGGCGGGAGAGCCCCGTGTGTCCCGGCCGGCCCAGCCGCCGGGCAGCTCCCGAGGCTGCAGGGTGGGCACAGCCCACCCTGGGCGAACCCCTCCCCGTGCCCTGCCCGGGCACCGCTCCCGCGCCCCGTTACTTGACCGTGGGGTGCACCCTGTTCTTGGCGCGGAGGGGCCGTTTCCTCCTGACGGCCGGCGCGGCCGCAGCGCAGGGTTTGCCCGGGGCCACCGCGCTGGCGCCTCGGCTCGCCCGCAGGAGCCGGCCGGGCACCGAGCCCCGGCCGCCCGGCACGGCCCCGGCCCCGCGCGGGGACAGCGGGGGCTGCACGTCCGTGTCCGACACCTCGGGGGAGGGTCCCTGCTCCGAACCACCTGCACAGCCCCTGCCCGGCCCGGCCTCGGGGCCGCGGGGCCTCCTCCAGGAGCGGCGGCTCCGGGAGCCCTCCAGGAGCAGCTCGATGCGAGACACGTCCTCCGTCACCTGGTTGACGCGGTCGAACTGGGCCAGCAGCATCTCGAAGAGCGAGAGTAGGCGCTGGATGTCGGCGTCCACTTCCAGGCTGTCCCGGGTGCTCAGCACGAGGCTCAGCCCGTCCAGCTGGCTGGAGGACGTGGAGGCCCTGGAGCTGTCGGAGGCAGCGCTGGGAGTGGGGCCCCGGAAGGACTTGGAGTCGCTGGAGTCTCGGGAGGGCAGCGGCTCCATCCCTTCGAACCTCACCTTGTGCCGGAACTGGAGGAACAGGGGAGCAGGGGCAGGGTTAGTTCAGAGTTCCAAGAGGGAACACTCCAAACACCCTGGGGCTGCTCCCAGCTATTCCTTGTGTGACAAGCTGTGGACCTGGGGGATGGATCCCACTCAAAACCACGTGGAACTGTGGGGCTGAGAACTGGCAGCTGATGGCCCTACAGTGCCCCATCCCTAACCCAGCCCTGGGCCCTCAGGAGTAGCGACTGCTCCAGCCCTCGCCTGCCAGAGGACCTTGGCTGTGAGCAGCAGTGGGATGTGGCCAGGGACAAATGAAGGCTACAGATGGTGGACATTGCTCTTTGCACACCTGGCCCCTTCTCCAGGAGACCCCGGGCTGCTCTCACCTCCTTGGCCTTGCTGAAGCCCATCCACATCTTGAGCCTGCGCACGAACAGCTCCACCATCTCGTAGTCCTGGGGCTCGAAGGCAGGACGGTACAGCTCGAAGTGCATCTCACGGTAGCTGTGGATCAGCACCACCGTGAGCAGCCTCAGCACCACCCACACCTCCAGGACGACGTAGCTGGTGCAGAACAGGCAGTAGAGCCCCGAGGCCTCGGGCAGGCAGGGCCGGAGGCTCCCGCTGCCCCGGAGCAGGGCCAGCAGCAGCAGGAGGCTGCTGCCCACGCTGCGGAACGACTCGGAGGAGGAGGAGAAGAGCTGCAAAGGGGACATTGGAGATGTGATGAGAAGGGATCAGCGGCAAAGCGTTCCCCTAAGCCAAGATATCCCCTCTTACATGGGCCCTGAGCGGTGGCCTGTGAATCAGCTGTGACAGGACAGCCCCTGCCCAAAGCTGCCTGTGGCAGGGTGGGCACGGAGCACCCAGGGGGCCCACGGGCTTTGCTCATGTCGTGCCATGGTGAGGGATGACGGGCAACAGCACCACAACCAGCCCCCTGTGAGGGGAGGGGGACAGGGGCAGTTACCAGGAAGCCGAGCTGGGCGTAGGCCAGGAGGAGGAGGGCGAAGGCCATCCCTGCAGCCACGAGCTCCTTGGCCGACTTCTGGAAGGTCTTCCCGAACACTGACCACTGCCTGACGAACCGCAGCTGCCTGGCAGCCTGGGGAGGGAGAGGGGGAGTTACAGCACGGACCCCTCCCAGCACGGGAGGGTCTCACACACGTCTGAGAAACACAAACCCTGGCAGAGCACAGACCATCCCAGGCCACAGGTTCCTTGCAGACAAAATCATCCCATCAGCCACACTTGGCTGGATCTGCCAAGGGAACTGGGGGCCCAGAGGCTGTAGAGACCCAAAGTGCTACAGCAGAGACACACGTGGCCTCCCTGCCACCCCTCTGCGCTGCAGCAGGGCCTGATGTGGCAGCAGCATCCAACCAGTGCCTGATCAGGACCTCAATCCTGCATGTTTTCCTTCAGGGTCCTTTGCTGGCCCTACCAGGGACCACGCAGGATGGAAAGCCCCAGTTCCCACGTGCTGCTCCCCCCGAGCCCCCCGTACCTGCACAGTCAGGAGGAAGAGCAGGGACGCGGCCAGGCTGCTGAACACGGAGCTGAGAAAGGCCACCTGGTAGAAGTTGGTGAAGCCCCTGCGGTTGTTGAGGTACTTGAGCCACTGCTGGTCAGCGAGGGTGGCCTGGCTGAGGTGAACCACCACGGTGCTCATGGTGAGCAGGATGAAGAGCCACTGGCCGTAGTTGCCCCAGTGGGTGAAGTAGGCTCTGCCCTCCTTCTTGATGGACAGCGACTCCGACACCACGAAGTAAACCACAAACATCATGAGGAACACCTGGGGGAGGGACAGGGAGGTCACCAGGGAAGGAGGAACAGAGAGGTCACCAGGAGAGGAGGAATGGAGAGGTTACCAGGGAAGGAGAGGGTAATGCTTGACTGCTGTGCTGCACCCAGGACAGCAAATGGCCCCGGCCTAGGCTCAGTTCCACCACCTGGAGCACTGCAGTGTCCTGCTCTGCCTTCCCTGCTCATCCAGTGCCCCTTCTGAAGTTCCCCAGAGCCCATGTCCAATGCCCCTGTGGCAGGGTGGCAGTGCCCAGCGGAACAAGGTCTCTGCAGACACCCAACCCAGCCAAGGTCTCTGGGGATGTCCCTACTGAGGGCAGAACAAACCCTCATGTTTCCACAGTGACACACATAAGCTCAAGGAAGTAAAAATGCTGAGACAAGACCAAGAGGAGGAAGAACCTCCATCCCCTCAGTGGAGCCAGGGCTGTTCCCTGTGTGCTACCCAGGCCTGGGAGCAGAGTGGTGACAGGCAAGGGGACAAGTGGATTCAGGCAGGGGAGCTTGGGTGCACAGTGACCAGCCTGGGTGAGGGTCCCCAGAGCCCCCCTGCAGTGACCCCAGGGCAGAGGGGTGCAGGGGAGGTACCACACTGACCATCATGAGGAGCTGCAGCGTGACCCCCCCGCTGAGCCGCAGCAGCGGGAAGGGGCTGATGGTGAGGGCGGCGATGGCCTGGCCGGATCCCGGGAATTCCAGGCGCAGGGTGATGGCCACGTGCAGGTCCACGCTGGGGTTGTACTGCAGCAGCTCCACAAACACTGCCCGGCTCCTGCAGGGTGACAGGAGCAGCTCAGGCACTGGGACAACACCAGCTCCGGGGCCACTGCTGGGTGGGATCAGCGATCCCGTTCCCTGTAGCAGAATCCCTGGACACCCAGCTGACAGCAGGGCCTCCCTCTGCCCCTGCCACACTCACATGTTGTCGATCCACGTGTGCTGCTGCAGGAACTCCAGCTGGGCCCGGCTCTCCTCCAGTGAAGGGCCCAGCTCCTGCACGTACCCGCTGCTGTCGTAGAAGGACATGTAACCCCAGTACCAGATCCTGCAGAGGAAGAGGAGCCACGGCGTGAGGCTGAAGGGCACTGGTTGCTCTCCTTTGTGGCAGGGCAGGAGCAGGTGTGCAGATGCAGATCCTGCCCCTCGAGAGCTGCCTCAGCATTTATTTCACAAGACAAATCACAGGAGTGCATTGATCCACCTCAGTGTTCCCAACCTCAGAACAGCCCCAGGCCCTGTGGTGGCCCATGAAGATGCCTCCAGTGTGCAGGACAAGCTCCCATCACCCCCTTGAACAGAAATCTAGTGCTGCTCTGTGGGTGCTGGGTTACCCTCCCTGTCTCTGCCCTGGAGGGTAGAGAGTTGAACCCTCTGCCCCTGGGCCCCCCAGAACAGCACAACACTGCTGTTCAGACAGTTTGGGGTGACATGCACGTCCCCAGGAAAGCTGGGTGTCCCCCACCACTCCCACAGCCACTGTGGGTGTGCCCAGGGAAGCCCTTTGGCATTTGTGTCCCTTTGCCCTTTGCCAGGCTCAGGGGTTGCAGTTGGCCTCACTGAAGGGAGGGCTGGGAACCACCCAGGGCACAAAACCAACTGTACAGACCTTGTAAAGGTCTGCAAGGACCAGCTGTCCCATCTCTGGAGGACGGGGGATGGAGCAGGGGGTGGGAGCAGGCTGGGCAGCCCCTTACCCTGCCAGGTCGGGTGGGGAGTGGGCCCACGCCGCTGTCACGTTCCCGCCTGCCCTCTCCCAGCCCGTGCCGTAGTCAGCGGTGGCAAAGCTGTGCTGGTCAGTGCAGCTCCTCCAGGCCCTGCCCACGCCGGGCAGGATGTCCTGGGCATGGCACTCGGCTGGAATGAGACCACACTGTCACCCCCGGGGAGTCCAGCACAGCCAGCACTGGGCCACAGCTGAGCTCACACCCCCAGCATCTCCCTCCTCCCAGACCCCTCCACCTCCACACCTCAGCCACCCCTCCAGACATCAACCCAACCTTTCTCCTCAGTGTAAATCCCCATGATTTCACCAGGGTGAGGGGAAGGGAGCTTGCAGAAGTTAGGGATTAAGAAAAGAATGGATATTAATAAGGAAAACATAGGAGTAATGATATATCCACACCGCCAGCTCAGAGTGGATTTGCTGGGTACAAGTGGAGAGCACAGGCACTCCAATCAGCCTTGGGGTAACCAGGAACCACCACTCTGCTCCTGGAATACACCACTGGCTTTAAACTACCTGAGGGCAGGGTTAGATGGGAAACTGGGGAGAAATTGTTCCCTATGAGGCTGGGGAGGCCCTGGCACAGGTTGCCCAGAGAAGCTGTGGCTGCCCCATCCCTGGAAGTGTTGGATGGGGCTTGGAGCAACCTGGGCTAGTGAAAGGTGTCATGGGTGGGACTGGATGGGCTTTAAGGTCTCTCCCAACCCAAACCATTCCAGGCTTCCATGACCAGCAGCCCCAGTTCATCCCTGCAGAGCAGAACCAGGGGCTCCCTAAAGTACAAACTACAAACTAAAACCCTCCCGTGTAACCTCTGCTGCCTTCCCTCAGCCCCAGCTGCACCCAGACCTGCCCATTCCATCCCTCCAGGAGTGTCCCCAGCCCCGTGTGAGAGCCCACGTACCCTCCTGCAGGCGGAGCTGGCGCAGCCGGGCCATGCCCAGCGTGGTGCTGCGGCTCTCCTGGCCCGAGCCGTTGTTGTGCAGGTACGGGAGGAACACCCGCGACATCCAGAGCCAGAACTGATCCGACCTGCGAGGGGACACGGTGTGGGAGGGAGGCAGAGCCCTGGGGCAGCTCAGCCAGGGCCAGCTCTGCGTGTCTCACCCAGCCTGGGGCTTTCACCTGCATGGGGCACCGAGCACTGCAGAGCCAACCTGGCTGCTCTCCTCCCAGCCAGCAGGCACATTCCCACCCCTTCCAGGGGCTGGGATGAGGTCAGAACAGGGATTATCTGACATGACCTAAAAGTGACTGAATCCACTTGGCACCTGGATGAGGATCAGAGCAGGGGTATGCGGCAGTGCAGTGAGAAAGACATGCTACTTAGGACCAGATTATCCCCCTTTATGCCACTTTCACCCCAAAAACTCTACCAAACTCACTGGAATAATTCCTGAGCCACACTGTGGTGAAATCAAAGCTCCAGTGACTGTGGCACAGCCGAGCCATGCTGACATGCACAGCACCAAGGGCTCGTGGCATTCCCAGTAGTGTGAAAACTCAGCTGGGAAAATTGTATCCACTTAAACCAAACGTGCAGAGCAAGGAAGGGCAGGACTCTGTACAAGATGTCATTTCTGGTTCTCGTGACCCTGTTCATGGCTAAACCTCACGGTTGTAAATTTTGGAGACTGAGAAACTCGTGTCCTTTAAGGCAGCTCCAGTAAGTTCAACACCAGTAACTCACATAGCTCCTTCCCATGGAGAAATTAAACTTCTCCACCTCCAGAGACCCCTCTGCTCTCCAAGAGAGAAGCAGAACCACAGGCACAAACAGGACCCGCTCGCTGCCAGGCCAGGCTCGTGTGCGAGTCCCAGCTCCACACCAGTGCTGCCAGTGGCGTCAGGAACCTTTCATGGGAGAGACTGTGGAGCACAAGCCCAACATCCAGCTTCCCTGACACACACCACCACCTCATCCCCCATCCCAGGGCCTGGGCAGGTACCTCTTGATGAGGAGGAATTCGTTGCTGCCCAGCTGCTGCTTGATGGAGCTCTGCAGGAGGAAGGCCCGGCTGGTGCGGGACGAGTCTCCGTAGTTGGTGAGCAGGATCACCAGTAAGAACATCATGTAGATGAGGAAATTCTGGGAAAAAGAGAGTAGACAGGGATTGCATGGGGAGCTGGATCCCAATCCTGCAGCAGAGCAGTGCCTCCCACTGCTGTGCAGCAGGATCAGGACCTTGAGCAGGCTGTTCTTTCTTTTCTCATATGAGAAGAGGCTTAAAATGAAACCCAGATCACAGGTTCATAACAAGATTCTTTGCTGAAAGAGCTCCTATATGCTGTCAGTTCAGCTTATCCGATAGTTATGGGGGGGTTCCATCTTTAAAGGGGAATCACTCAGTTAAAAATAACCTGATTCCATCAAAGCAGCTGTGTATTCCCAGCACAAGTGGAGGATCAGTACTGAATGAACTACAAAGGCTGAAATTTCTGCTCCCAGACAGGAAGTTGCATTTCAAAAGACTCAACTAATGAATTTTCCTGTGCAAGTTGGTGTCTGCTCCACACTCAAACCTTGCCCTAACCTCAAACACCCGAGTTATGGAGCCAAACACCAGCTGCTCCAAATCAACCCCCTCATGGTTCTGCTTTTCAGCCCCCTCAGAGCTCCAAAGAGAAGATGAAAATCACTGCCAGACTTTTACAGACGAGGAAACTGAGGCAGAAGCTGAAAACATGCACCCACTAGCTGAGGGGATCCCAGCTGGGCTGGGAGGACCCACACCAGGATGCATCTCAGCCCTCTGCCCTGGGCACCAGGCAGCAGGAGATGTCCCACCTTCAGCATCCTGTGCAGCAGTTTGACCTTCCTGGCCTCCTCCTTGGCTTGGAAGAGGGCGAAGCCCTGCGGGGGACGGACTTTGCTGATCTTCTCCGACACGTGCTCCACGCAGGGCTGCTCCACCAGCGTGTCGTCCTCCTCGGGGTGCAGGCGCCTGGCAACCAGGGAGAAGTACAGGGCCTCCAGCAGCACCTGGGGACAGGGAGAGTCTGAGCCTGCGGAGAGCTGTGCCACCCGGGCATCCCAGCAGCAGCTCCTGTGGGCCCTTGAGCACAGCCAGCACAGCACAGCTGCTCCCTGGAGCAGCCAGACTACCCCTAAAACAACGTGCCACCAGCCCTCCCAGCAGCCCTGCCTCCCCTGCTCCTGCTGGCATCCACATCCTTCCTTTCCTGAGGGATACGGAGCTGGGAGAGACCATTCAATGACCATCAGGCCCAGTCTGACTCGAATTCTTCACAGGAAAGGTTGTCCAGCCCTGGCACAGCTGCCCAGGGCAGTGGGGGAGTCCCCATCCCTGGAAATGCTCAAAAACCGTGTGGGTGTGGCACGAGGACAGGGTTAGTGGTGAACATGGTGGGCTGATGGTTGGATCTGATGACCTTACAGGGCTTTTCCCACCCCCCGATTCAGTGACTCTGTGATTAGCAGCTGGACAAGACACAAATTACACACATGTACAGGTGTGTCATGGTATCCTCACCTTCAGGGGCTCCCAGACCAGGAAGGATGCCAGAAAGCTGAATATCCCTGAGATGAGCCACATGAGGGCCACGCTGGAGGAAAAGCCCACCCCGATCCACACGGAGACCCCCGTGGAGGTGGCGAAGAGCAGGAGGCTGATGCCATGAGCCAGGTAGGAGCACCAGGGGGGGAGCAAGCGCTTCCTGAACGTTTGGTCTGCAACTGGGAGGAGGAGGGAAAGCAAATGTGAACATTCTTGCCAAAGGGATCCAGTGGGCACAGAAAGGGCTGAGCTCCCCACCCATCCTGGGTGAGTTTGGAGGGATTATCCCGAACATTTGCCACTAAGCAGCACACGAAGAGATACAGGCTCCAAAAGAAGCTGGCAGGAAATAGCAGATACAGCCCAAGCCTTTCCTAAGACTGCTTTTGTATTTCCCCTCTGCTCCCCCAAGTGCTGCTGTGTGGGATGGCCCCTGTCCCTGCACACTCCCCCTGCCCTGATGGGCACAGCCCTGGTACCTGTCCATGTGGACTTGGCTGATCTGCTCACTTCCCTGGGAGGAGCTGCCACGCTCTGCCCTTTGTCGTTCAGCTTCTGCATCATGACAGTCTCCACCTTCTCCCCGAACACGCTGGACCTGCCGAGGTGAAGGGTGACAGCTGTGTCACTGCTGGCACTGAGAGGCAAAGGGTGACAACTGTGTCCTCCTGGAGCGCTGGCTGTGGGGGCTGCAGGAATCATGGCCAGCAGGAACAGTGACCCATGGAAATGTCCCGAATCCAGGGACATTTCAGCTCAGCTGGGAGGGAGGACAAGGGGCAGGAGGCTCGGGCTCAGTGGGGACTCTGCCCCCCAAACACTTACAGGCCTGAGATCAGATCTGTTTCAGCTCTCATGTATGGTCCCAGGTCCTGGGAGTGGGAGATGCCGCTGGCTCCATCTGCCAGGATCTGCCGGATCAGATCCTCGTCTGGGGAAGGGACAGAGCACAAAGAGCATTGGGCACGAGCACAGCACACACCAGGGCATGGCTCCACACACAAGGGCTCAGTCAAGTGGTGGAACTGGGGAGGAGGAGGAGGGCCAGGGTGATGTCCTTCTCCATGGACAGCCCTCCCCTGCTCCTGTCCCTCAGCTCCTGTCCAGCCCCAGGTCCTGCAGAGCCAGGCAGAAAACTGCTGGTTCAAGGGAGCCAAGTTCTCCTTCTCCAGCCACTTACAGAGGCTCAGGGAGACACTGTGGCTTTGCAAGCAGCGAGAAAGTGCTGGTTGCTTGCAGCACTCCCACGGAAACACACCCCTTCTTGCTCCCAGTCTGCTGGCAGTGTGGGACCACTCACTTCAGACTGATCCCCACCACGATTTCTGCTTTCCCAGACTAAAACCCCTGTTAAGTAGACCCAACCCTCCTCCTCTGCCCTTCAAAGTGAAGCCAGTGGTAATGGCAGCAGCTCTGCAGCTCTGCCTCTCTAACCTGAGGCAGAGAAGTACCGAGGCTGTCCCTGGTGAATGCCAAGGGACAAACTGTCCTCCTCGGTGGCCAGCGGGGCCTCGAGCCCGAGGTGGCGGCTGGCCTGGCCTCTCTTCAGCTTCTGGATGGTGTTGCCCATGATGGAGGGGTCACTGAGGAGGTCTGGCCAGCTGAGCAGGGCCTCACTGGAGGGCCACCGCACCAGGCTGCGGGAAAACACGGATGGGGGCATCAGGTCCGTGTGGGGAAGCAGGAGAAAAGGAACTGGTTAGGAATGTCTGCAGGGAAACAGCACAAGCCCAGCCCAGCAAAGCAGAAACTCCATCCCCAGAAACCTCCTCACCTTTTGGAGTCCTCCAAGAACAGATCTGTTTTGGTTTGCTCAGAGAAGGCCTGTGGAGGAAAACAGAGGCATTTCAGGCATGTGACACTGGTCTGTGCCTGGCTAAAGCAGCAGGTTGTGAGCACCAGAGGTCACTGGGAAGCTGGAGGTGCTGCCAGCTCTGGGCCCACACCTCCAGGAGCCTGCTCCCCTCCAGAGATAACCCGCAGGCACTCCGGGAAGATCCATGCCCACAGACAGCTGGAGACAGATCTGGGATTGGCCTGAGCTGTGCTCTCCCCCAGCACTGGCATTTTCCAGAGGCACTTGAGTGCCTCAGCTCTCCCCCTGACAGCTGGGGTGGACACTGTCCCTGCAGGGAGCACACAGCTCCTTGTAGCCTGCCCAGCTTTGGGAAGGAAGCAGTTACCTCTGCCTGGAGCCCGGGGAAGGTGGGGAAGGAGCTGTCGAGGATTGAGGAGTCCAGGTAGTTGTCAATCTCCAAGGATTGCTGGTCTGAGTGAGTCACTGTGTGGCTGATGGAGACCTGCAGGGGACAGGAAGGAGGGGTGGAGGTGACACTGTCACTGCTGCTGAGGATCCCTCCAGCTCCCTGCTCTGGTGGGGAGCCCAGACCTGCCCAGGGGGGCTGAGAACAGGCACAGACCCATCCTCCACTACACCTCATGCACCACAGCCCAGCACCACCCAGGCTGTCCCAGGCACAAGCTCCCAGGAAGCCCCCTGAGTTTGAAAGCTTGTTTCTGTGTGCTTACAGGAACAAGGAGCATCAGACACAGTTGCTGCTCATCAGTCCCTGAGCAGTTGGCTGCAATACTTAATGTGGCTGTTAATTGTGCCTAACTAGTCATAAAATCCCCAGCTAATCCCTTCCCAGCTGCTTAACCACAGCTCTGCTCAGCCAGCTGAGCTGTACCCAGGGCAGACATTCCATTAGAGAGGCTCCAGTGAGCATCTCCCGGGCTCCTGCCAGTGCAGCAAAGGGTTGTGCCTTTGCATGGCATTTGAGTGACTGTCACACACTGAAATCAAGAGGGAGGAGGTGCCTAAACAGCTCCTAAAATCTGCCCCTTTGGTCTCTGGGCACTGTCAGAGTCCAGGCAGTGATCTGAGGTCAAGGGAGGGAGGTAGAGACTCCCTAAGGGAAGGGTCTGGCCATGGTGCAGCACAACTGGGAAGTGCAGAGACCACTTGGAGCGATGTGGAGTGGTGAGTGCTGGAGGGGTGAGGTCCCAGGAAGGGCAAAATTTAGCCTCAGATAAGCAAAGCTGGTGGCATCCCACCCATGAGAGCAGCCAGCAACCACTCCTCCTCCTCACCTTGCCACGAGCCATCCGGAAGAGAAATAAAATGACCAGGTAGAGGGGATAAACCACCACGCTGGACACCAGGCCAACAGCCACCGTGTCCACATTCACAGGGATCAGGTTGGAAACGGCCACGTTGCTGGAGAGAATCAAGAGACACAAGACAGGTGTCAGCAGGAGCCTTTGGGGTTGGCAGGTAAGAAAGCAGGAGATAAAACTGCACAACCAGGTATTTCAGGTGGGCAGAGAAAGAAAGAGGGGCTGGCCAGGGCACCGAGGGCCCAGCGCACCTGAGGTGGACGTTGCCCACCACGCCGTACCACACGGCGTTGGCACAGAGGAAGAGGAAGACGAGCAGGGAGCAGCAGGTGGCTCTCTGGACACGGGTGAAGCGGCTGCGGGGCGGGCGGTCCCACAGTGACAGCCACACGTGCTTCTCGAAGAAGCCTCGCTGCAGCTCCGCCACGAAGATCCGCGAGAAGCTCCTCAGCTCCGTCTCGCCTGGGGACAGAGAGGGACACTCGGGGTGGCTGCGCTGCAGGGGGGACCTGGCTGTGCCCCCCACACCCCTCCCCGCTGACAACCTTAACAATTGCACGATTCTGTGGTTCTCTCCTGCACAGTCCTCGCTGTGCCCTGTCCTCCAGCACAAAAGACCCAGCAGAGCACTGGGTGTCACTGCCACGAGGAGGTTCTGGGGCCTCTCTGCTCTCCTGTGCCATGAGAACTGCTCAGCACCCCAAACCCACACCGGGGTGAGCACTCACTGGCAGCAAACACCTCCTTCTCCACCATGCCATCGTTGTCCTCGCTCTCCACCGACAGCCAGTCGTTCACCAGGAAGAAGTAGCTCTTGCTGCTCTGCAGGTCCCGCACGATGACGTGCTGCAGGTACCAGGAGGGGCTGAGTCCTGAAAGGGAAGAGATGGAGAAATATTCCATGGCAGATATTCCCTGTGTGAGCCTGCAAAGCTGAGAGGGCCACACAAGGACCTGTCAGTGGGACAGCAGCAGTTCCCTGTGACACCATCATCATCGATGGAAAAGGCACACTACCCAGAAAAGTTTGGCACAGCCAGCTCACCCCTGAGGTGACATTTACAGACTGTCATAGTGCACAGCATGTGGCATCATACGTGTCTGGGGTGACACCTGGCCAGTCTGTGGAATTCCCTGTGATGGACACTCCATGTTCCCCCAGCAATGTGCCCCAGAAGCCAGCAGGTCACCAGGAGCCACTGCAGGCTCTCATCCCTCTCTCCTGGCCCAGAAATCAGGAGGATCAGAGGCTGGTTCTGGCCTGGGGTGTGTGATCCATCCACGTGCCCCACCCCACCCGTGCTGGTGCCCCACCTTTGTTGTCGTGCCAGATGCGGATGCGCCAGATGCTGCCGAGGCTGCGCTCCGTGGCGATCTGGAACACGTCCAGGCTGTTGCGGTGGAAGGCGTTGTCTCCATCCAGGTGCCTGTGACCACTTTTGTTGTCCACCCCGTACAGGGCGATCCCCACGTGGGCTGTGGTACCTGCAGGGAAGGGGCTCACTTAGGGAAGCCGACCCAAGGTGTGGCCGTTCCAGCCCCGCCATCCTGCCAGGGACCTGCACCAGTGGGGCTGGAATGAGATGATCTCTAAGGAACCTTCCAACCCAAACCAGTCTGTGACTCCATGATTTTTGACCTGTCCCATCATCACCCAATAAGAACTGGGAATGCTGTGGGAAGCCCTGGCCTGACTGCTCAGAGCTGCCTCAAACAGCAGCTCAGCTCTGGGCCCTGCAGGGAACATTCAGTGGGTGACGTGCTGAGGCGAGACCAGGGGAACAATGCAGATGTCACCTGAGGCACCACACACGGGAGCAGCCTGTGGGCTAACCTGATCCTCTGCCCCAGCCCGTCTTCACCAGGATCTCGTATTTGTACATCCCGTTCTTCCCGCAGAAGGGAATCACTCCCACCCGGTGCAGGTCGATCATGTCCAGCTTGTGCACGATCAGCGCAGCCACCGAGTAGGTCACAAAGCACACGGCACAGGTCAGCAGGACGATGTAGTTCAGACCTGGGCCTGGGGCCTGGGAGGAAAGGAACATGTTGAAAGGCAGCTCTCCTTCCCCAGGAGGATCTCTCTTCCCATCCCCTGCCTCCTTCCTGGCTCTCATCTCCGCTCAGACGTGATCCCATGGACCACAGCAGCAGCTGCCAGGAGCTCTCTGCTCCCACTCACGTCACAGGGACAGAGCGAGGAAGGGCTTGGATACCCTTGGGAAGCAGGGAGCAGCTGGCAGGTGCAATTCCTTGGGATAAAACAGCGCTGGGTGACAGCTGGAAGGAGAGTTTGGCATCTCCCTAAGAGGTGAACGCACAGTGAGGTGTCCAGATCAGGGACTAAAGCCATCTGCCAAAGGTCTGTTTTCAGCAGCAGCCAGGATTCCCAACCGGAGGACACAGCCCTGTGTGAGCTGTGCCCATCTGCACCTCCCAAAGGCTCCCAGGTGCCTGTGCTGGTGCCAGGTGGGCACAGGGCAGCCTGACCCAGCTCAAGCAGGAAGCCGACAGGAGCCCGAGGCTTTGCGAGGTGACAACAACCTGCTCAGCGTGTGACAACACTGCTCAGCCTCTGCTTGGTGGTACTCACAGGGAAGATGAACTGGACAGAGTTTGGGGGCACAAACAGGCTGGCCCCAAAGGCAGTGAGGTGCTGGGTTAAGCACACGGCCTGGTCTGGCCTGGTCTCCTCCAGGGGGACAATTCCTTCTGTTTTCCAGCGCTTCTCCCGCTCGCTGAAGTACTGGCACAGGGACGTGTAGAGCCCCAGCGTCACCTCCACTGCAGACCAGCTGAAGTGGTTGGTGATGTTCAGGTAGTATCTCTGGATGGGATCATCCGTTCTGGACAAGGGAAAGAGCAAGGAGATGACTAACCCAGCTTCTGAAGGGATGCAAAGCCTGCTCTGATGGATGTGTGCCCATGGAAAGCACACAGTGAAGAGGAGAAGCCCAGTGAACATGGTATGATTTACACTCTTTGGAAGTGCAGATAGAGGTTCACCAGACCACCTGAATCCTTCATTTTGTATTATTTCAGCACCTGGAGCTCTACTGCACATCCTCCCTGCCCAGCTCTCCCCCTTGCCCTTCCCTGTGTCCCACTGACTCCCACGACACTTCCAAGAATCTTGGCTGAGAGGAGATTTGATTAGGATGATTTATTCCTCTTGAGCATCCTGTTCCCAAAAGCCATGGAAGCTGTGCCAACTTGCACAACAGTGGCTCCACTCCTGCCCCACCTATTCCCAAGCTGCCCATCTTTTCTCCTCGGATAATGCCTAGGAATGGCTCCTAAATAACACAAGACATGAACATGTATTCCAGGGCAAGACAGCAACTGGACTTGCAGGAATGACTGCTGTGATAAGAAGAAAAGAGCTTTTGGGAGCCCAGAAGGGATGTGGTGTTCTCCTGTCACCCACTGGGAAGGGGAGCTGTGAGGACAGAGGTGCTCTCTGAAGGTTTCACTGCAGAACAAGAACAAGATTACAAGGAGTGCTTTGCTCTGGGAAAGGGTTTCATGAGCTGCATAAAGCAAACCCTGAACCCACCAAGGTCAGTGTGAGTCCCTTGGGAAGAGTCCTGCTAAGGCTGGGCAGCTCTGAGAAGATGGTGCACAGAGGATGGAAACCTGGACAAGCTGCAGTCACACTCCAGCAGGTATCAGGTATCCCTGGGTGACAGGGACCACCAGGGAGATTTCTCTTACCTGGGTGAGGTGAAGAAGGTGTAGAGCTTGTGGTCACTTCCAGCCAGGGCATCCAGGCCGATTTTCTTGGAGGCAGTGCAGTTGTGCTCGTTGGGCTCAGGCTCGTGATGGAGATAGGCCATGATGAACGGCTCGGGCTCGCTGGCAAGGTAGTGATCTGTGTGGGGAGGGGAGAGACACAGAGGGCTTCAGAAACGCCTGGGAGACTTGACCACAGGCCTGCTGCCAGCAGTGGGTGTTCAGGGAGGAGAATCAGGAATGCAGAAAGCCATGACAGATGCTTTTCCAGACTGCACTCTCTCAGACTGCAGCTCAGAGGAACCCTGAGCACTGGATACCATCGTACCTGCCTGGGATTGGGGTTAGACCAACTCCCTCCAGTGCTAATGTGGCTCAACAGAAGGACTGAGAAAAGCAAAAGGCTTCTCATCCACAAACAAGGATGACTCTGGGCACTGGATAATGCCTGAGACAGCCAGAACCTCAGCCATGCAGTGTGGAACCTGCTGGCTACCCCTGGTATCCTCTCTCACCCCAGCTATCCCTTGACACAGAGGGGTGTCACAGCACCCAGCCCTCCTCTCCCACAGGAAGAACAAAGAGCACGAGGAAATGGATTTGTCTGTGCTACCATTGAGGACTCTGTAGGTGAGCTGGAAGTGCAGTCCTGCTTCTCTGTTGTTGCTCTCCATGTCCACAATCAGGCTGACAGAGGTTCTTGGCTCGATGACTTCAGTGCCAACAGCGAGGTTGTCGGGATCTGTGCTGTTTGACACCATCACAGTGATGGCTTTCTCCGAGTCCAGGCTCCCGATGGGGATCTGCACCCCGTTGTGTGTCTGGAACTCCATGGAGGCCACCTTTGTGGACACAGTGTAGTTGCTGATGTAACCAAAGGGGAAAGGATTGGAGTCCACCTGGAACATGACTTGAATGACATCCGTCAGGTTGGAAAGGGTGGAGTTGAAGGCCTGGGGGATGGAGAACTGGCAGTTTGGCGTGTTTTCGTAGCAAAGCAAGTTGAAGGGGTCAGACCTCTTGCCTGTGGCCTTAATTTCTCCTCCCACCAGCTCAAGGGGCTCTTCATTCAGCACTCGGGACTTCATGAGGATGCGCATCAGGCTGGAAGACAGGTTGTAGGCTTTGGGAGCCAGCAGCAAGTTGTGGGAATCAGCAAGCAGCTCCTGGGGCTTGGATTCTTGTGAAACTGTATTGACAAGGTGGATTAGGTCACCTGCCAGGAGAGAAATGAAGGTGCAAACAGAGGAAGTGGTAAATAGCCTGGATAACTCTACAGTTCAGATAACACCTGACACCTTCCCAAAACAATCAGACAAGGCTTCCCTTACTGTCTTCTCACTGTTACTCCACACTCTGCACATGACCTTCCCCACTGGAAGTGTTTGTAGCCCAGAGTTAAAAACAGAGCTGCCAGAAATTCCTGCAACCTCTCTAATCTACAAAGTTTGGTGAGAAACACTTAATCACAACTGGCTTTATTTTCCTCCTGTGTAGTGACTAGAACCACAGATAAGGAAACAGGGAAGGAAAGGATAAAACAAACATATGTTACTAGGTTTTTGCACCATAAAGTGGAGAACACTCAGAAAGGAGTGCAGAGAATGTGTCTCTGGTTCCTCCCAGGTCAACCAGGTGGGAATTTCCACACAGGGTTCACAGATGCCCCAGTGAGGTCTGAAAGCCTCCTCAGACTCCAACCAGAAGGCAAGCATCTGGAAGCCATAGCTGTTACTCATTGTTTACTGAAAAGAGAAATCCCTGGAGAATTAGTGAGTTTATTAGGAGTATTAGGGAGTTTATTAACAACTGTCATATTTAAATGTCCGCAGAGAAGCTGCCAAAGCCAGGACAACCCTGGGAAACATGAGGGGGAAGAGACCACTGGGATGCCACACTCCGAATCACATGTCAGATGCAATTTCCTAACAGCCTGAGAAGGCCAAACCCCAAATGGCAGAGGAGGAGGAGGAGGCCTCCCAAGCTCCCCTCAGCAGGAGCCCTGTGCCCTGGTCACTGTCCCCAGGCCTGCAGGACAGAGCTCACCTGTGATGTTGAGGATGTTGTCAGCGATGCCAGTGGGTGTCACGGTGCCCGGGGTCGTTTCCCCCTGCAGAATGGTCATCATGGTCTCCAGCTTGTTCAAGGTCCTCGTCAGGCATGACTTGCACACCAGTTCCTTGCTCACCACCTGGGAAGGGAAACAGGGTCTGATGGAGCAGGAACATCCCCAGGGAAAGAGGAGGCAGGTGTGGACAAGTCCAGCTGGCTCAGTCCTGCAAAGACCTTTTTATTGTGAAAGTCACTCCTGCTCTTCCCAGCCCTGGGGAGGGGACAGCAGACACTGTGGCTGCACTGCCCACACTGAGAGAGGCCAACAAGTTACTGGTGTCTCCAAGACTCTTCCATCCACCTCCCATGACATCCCAATGTGCCAACACACAGGCAGGCACGGCAGAGACTGACAGGGGATGCTTTTGGGTTGGAAAGAGGAATAAAGGGAGCATCTGATTGCCCAGAGAAGCTGTGGTTGCCCCATCCCTGGGAGAGTTCAAGGCCAGGATGGACGGGGCTTGGAACAACCTGGGATAGTGGGAGGTGTCCCTGTGAGGGACTGGATAAGCTTTAAGGTCCTTTCCAACCCAAACCATTCCAGAATTCTATGATTCTATATTCCTGTTCTCTAGAGTTCACTTGTAAGGACCATGCACATCATCCCTTTGGGGCTACACGCTATTCCTACAGAACCCAACCAGAAAAAGCTGGATAGGATTCCTCCATCCACTCCGCTCCCATCAATGGAAGCAGGATTTAGCCCTAACTGAATCCCTTTCAGTTTCCAAATACTCCTGAAAGCTGTGGGAGGGACCCTGCCACTCAGGCATGATGGATGTCCCTCCCTCTGCTCCCAGATGTGTCCAAGAAACAGAATGTTCCAGCCATGGCCTGGAGCTTCCCGCACTCTCGAGGCTGGATGGGAGGGACTGAGGCAACACATGGAAGCTGTTACCACAACCCCCTTCCTCGCTCTTATTCATCTTTTTTTCTTTTAATCATCATAGGATTGAGACGTGATTCACCGTATGTTTTGGTGAAGAATCAAAACAGCATCTGCAGGTCTTGAATTCCCCCTTTTCTGCTTTTATTTGTAAGCTCTGAGAAGCCAGGACATAGTGTGTGAATCGGAGTCCACAAGTCAGGAATCAGGGAGGTGGGGAAGAAACTGGGTTATGGGGAGGAACCACCCAAGGGCAGCTCCTACTCAGGGAGGAGAATCAACCAAGAAGACTGAGATTCTTTTTTTTTCCCTCCAGGGTAAACTAATTCTGATTCTTCCCCTCCCCTGTAGGTAAAATCAGAACTGTAACAGCCCTGATGGACCTTTCTACAGGAAAGGAATGTGTGAACTCCACTTGTCTCAACCCCTTGGGAAATTCTAGATTACTGTTTTCCTAAGCTTTTCATTCCGATCCAGAGCACAAACTAATCCTGGAATGTCAGCTTTTCTCGTGGAATAAAAATTCTGTTTCTAGGCCCAAGCTTCCACAGCAAGAGCGAGTCACGAGGCAGGAGGAGGTGGGAGAGACAGAAACAAACCGATCCAGCACGGGAAGGGATGTGCTGAGCCCCAGCCCCTGGGCAAAGATGAACAGAGAGAAGGGATTTCTGAGGTCTGCAGGCTCTGAAGCAGAGAAGGGAGCACAGGACAGGACTCTGTGGGTGGGATGCAGAAGTCAGTCCATCATTCCGACGCCTGTTCCCGCTGCGCAGGGCCCTGACCTGGCTGGAGGGGAAGCTCAGCCCAGGCCAAGGTACCTGACTCCAGTCCCCAGAGCAAGGATCGGGGAGGGCGGGGAGGAGGATCATGCCAGAGCAGCCTGGCTGACCACCAAACCCCAAGTGCATTATATAACTGGGCTCTCTTCCCTCCTCAATCCACCAGGCAGCAGCCCCAGCACTGGGAACTGGCTGGGGAACAAGGCACTTCCAGTCAGCAGCAGAGCAGAGCAGAGCAGAGCAGAGGAGGGTTTCTCATCCTGCAGGCTAGAAACAGGGCTGGGAGGAACACCAGGCCTTGGTGCCGGCCCCTGGCCCGAGGCAGGTCCAGCTCTACTCGTGCCACTCCTGATGGGAGCCCAGTCTGTCCTCAGAGATTCTGCAACTCCCCCAGCAAGTTATCCCAGTGTTTCTGGAGCCCCCCCGTGTCGGGGAGGGAGCCAGGGAAGCACAACAAGGACTGGAGAGCACCTGAGCTGCAGCTGGACGGCCAGAGGTGGGAGGTGGTGACGGGAACGTACCGTGCACTGCGCCAGGGCCGCCGAGATCTGCTGGATGTCATCAACAGTGTTCACCTTCAGGGAGTTCAGCGTCTCTGTGATGTTGTTGCGAGTCCAGGTCCGGAGCTCAAATTCATTCCCAGCCTCGGGTTCCAGAAGCATGGATCGCTCGTACTGGGGGGACAAAAGCACACAGAGTGAGGAGATCTATGAGGTTGTTCCAGAGGATGATGAGCTGAGCTGAAGTCACCTCTTCCATGCCCTCTGTACCTCCCCGACTCTGCTTCTCCCCAGAGGGATCTAATAAGCTGGTTTCCCAGCAGAACTTTCTCAGTTTTGCTTGTGCCTTCCAAGCAATTATCTGAACAGCCTTGCACTTGACAGATAAGTGGTGCCCAGTGTAGTCCTTACCCAGCTAGCAGAGTCCTGTGCTCAGGGGATCATCCCTGCCTGGCTTCCATGAGTGCAGCAGGCTCTTACCAGGCAGGAAAACAACAGTATAGCCTGAAATTCCTGCCCTAACCCTTCCCTTAAAGGGAATTCTGCCAGGAGGGTGATGCTGTAGAATTAGTAATTTCCCTACATTGTTGTATAAAATTGCCCATGAACTTTCCTGGTGACTACAAGGACTTCTGGAGGCCCCACTTGGGCACAAAGAGCTTCCTTACCTCATTTAAGATGGTGATGAGGGCCAGGGAGTACTCAATGACCTGCTGAGGGTCCCCTTGTTTCACCAATCCCTGGAGCACAGTGTCAGTTTGGTTGTAGAGCCAGTGGGAAAGGCTGGGAAAGCCCTCGGGTAAGCCAATTTCCATGGAGCTGCAAGGGAAAGAGGGATCTGGGTTAGGTGCAGACTGGTCACCGGGGCTGGGAAGGGTGAGGAACAGGGAAGCAGGTGGGTGAGCCACAAAGACAGCCCTGCTGACACCCTGGTACCCACTCTGCAGGAGCTGTAAGGAAAACCACCATGGACCTGAGGCCTGGCTCCTCATCAGCCCAGCTCTGGGACCTGATGATCTTAAGAGGTCTTTTCCAGCCTTAACGTTTCCACGATTCCAAGATTCTACAAAGCAGTAACTTCTGGGAAAATCTCCCCCTCGAGCGATGACCCACAAAGACTGGAATTCTCTGTACTGCACTTCTGCTGAGCCTCCCCTCCCCTTCCTGCCAACAGCCTCTGCCAGGAGGCAGACCTTTCACCCAGGACCCACCGAGCCCCTCAGGACAGGGACCTGGCGGCCCAGCCACGGGACCGGGATGTGGAGCCCAGGCTGGACACTGACCCTGTGGGTGATCCCTTACCTGTTCACGGCCACCACGGTGGCTCCCAGCTGGTCCTGCACCAGAACGGACACGGACACCTGGAAGCCGCTCTCGTGGAAGCCGGGGGGCAGGAAGGCGCCGTGCTCGGCTCGGCTGCCCTTGTAGAGGCAGAACTCGTGGAAGTGGCCGCGGCGGCGGCGCGAGGCCAGCAGGATGTACACCAGCGGGCCCTCCGCGTCCTCCGTGTCCCGCCAGCCTGCAAGGCAAACCCCCACGGGGGGCTGAGGGGGGCCAGGGCACGGGGGGGCTGCACACACCTTCCCAAAGCCTGACCTGCCTGGGCTGTGCTCCTTCCGTCCCCGGGGTGTCCCACCCCGCTCAGCCCTTCTGCATGGACGGGGCTTGGAGCAACCTGGGCTGGTGGAAGGTGTCCCTGCCCATGGCAGAGGGTGGAACTGGATGAGCTTTAAGGTCCCTTCCCACCCAAACCACTCCAGGCTTCTCTGATGATTCTATGGATCTGCCCTTGCTGCTGTCCCCAGCAAGGGTCACCCTGCTCTGGTGAGAGGGACAGTGTTTGGCTCCTGTTTAAAGGGGTTATGCAAAATCCATGATCAAAATAAAAATAGGAATAACTGCTGGGACTGGGAACAGCATCGACCAAGGCCACGGCCTCTGTACAAGCCTCATAAAGCCTGACAGAGGCTCAGCCCTCAGGCAGTTCAGCATCTCAGGAACAACTGAGTCAAGGATAAAACCCGCACAAAGGTTTCCTTGGAGTTTCCAGGAATTTTGGGGAGTTTCTGGGGGCTAGGAAATGCACTGTATGTTTGCCAGTGAGCCCCAGTGAAGGTGCTGGCTCTGCTAGAGCTGGACATCCACCAGTAGGTCCGTGTCCTGCTCTGTCACTTCAGCTTAAAAACAATCTAAGAGCTAAAATTCCCACCATTCCAAAGAGGGACGGGTTTCAGGATTATTCTGGATAGCTCAAAACATCCCAAAGTTACAGCCACACCACGCTGAACACACTCTGCTGCTCCCCCAGCTCTGGTGACCCATCCCCTGGAAGCAGCAGCATCCATCCCCTCTCCGCGTGGCTTCCCAGCACTGTGCACAAACAGCTCTAATCTCTAACACTAATCATTTGGGGAAATCTGGTTTCCAGAGGCACTTAGTCCTTGGCCCAAGGCTATGGGACATCAGCCAGGCCACTTTTCCAAAGCTGGGCTCGTTGTTGCTGTCTCTGCAGCTGGTTGGGAAGGTAACTGCTGGTGGGAACATCCAGCCCACATGGCAGAGCTGGCCCCAGTGCTTTGTCCTTTGATTCTTCCCACATACATGTGACTCAGTTTTGGGCACCATCTTGTTTTTCCTGCACTGAAGCACCAGTTTCTTCCCCAAGAGCCAGTCTGGCCTGGATGTCACCATTCAACTACAGGAATTAGGATTTATAAAACTGCCTGCCTGCTACCATGAGTGTTAGAGCTCCATAATTCGGGCACACAAAGCGGTTCATGGGCCAAGCCGCTTCCGAGCTCAGCCCTGGCCAACAATGTCCTGGGGTAGGAGTTTGGGGTAAAGGAAACATCTGTGGGAAGAGCATCTGGCAACACTGGCCATGGGAAGGCTTTGCCCGTGAGGAGCAGGGAGGACTGGCCAGTGCCCACCCAACCCTCTCACCTGCACACTCAAAGTGCACCTTCGTCATGAGCGCCCTGAGGGGTCCTTCGGGAGACAGGGAGCACCTTCCCCCCACGGGGGGCTGGTTGGGGAGCAGGTCGATGGAGGCGAAGCCCTCCTCCCCCGTGGTGAGGTCTGTGATGTGCAGGGTGAAGGTGTAGCCCTCGCCATCCTTCAGCGCCCCTGGCCTCAGCACCAGGTTCATCCCCGTGTCCCCAGTGGAGGTTGTTGTTTTGTCCAGGATGAGAGACTTGTTCTTAAAGCTGTGTGCTGCCCACCTCTGCAGGGATGGAGAGACAGGAGAAGTTTTGTTTAAATCTGCAGTTATGTCCTTAAAATGTTTTCAGATTGAGTCTCTTATAAAAAGTAACAGATTTCTAGTGGGAGCGTCTGCCAAATTTGCAGTTGATAATTCAGCTTTAGTCTTGTGTGCTACAGCAACAAGAACTGGAACCTTTCCAAAATGTCTGGTGGGAATATTTCCACTGTGAGATCTACTTTAGTTTCTGGGATTACATCACCCTCCGACAGAATATTTCATAATACAGAGTACAAAACACAGGAAATAAATGAAGGACTGGTGGAGTCTCCACGGGATACCATGCTTTATATGCTTCAAGCTGAACATGGCCTGGGTGGTTACTGTTAATAGCACAAACATACAATTGTGATAACAAGAGAAACAGTGAGATAACCAGGCAGAAAATGCCAGGCAAGGACATGCTGGGCTTGCTGGGAGCAACAGGACTTCCCATTCTGAGACCTGCTCCACTCCACAGGCTGCAGGGATGCTGTGCAGTGGAATCAGGAACCAGAGGAGGGCAGGAGGTACTCGGGGGATCAGGAGAGACTAAACCACCTCTGCTTGAGCCACCAGAATAACAGGCAAAATGCCAATCAACATGGAGGAAAAACCCTTTACCAAAGGTGAAGCAAAGGCTAGTGACTTTACCCCAAGCTTGGAGTCGTTGTGACAGTTCTGGCAGGTTCCCTCCAGGTAGACATAGGAGCTCTTGCTGACTTCGTAGACAGACTGAGCCTTGCAGGAAACACACTCCAGGGACACAATAGGGACTCCTCCCCTCTTGATGAACACCTGGGAAAGCAAGAGGCTCCATCAGAAGATCTGACACCAAAATCCAGACATCTAAAATGTAACATCCCAGCACCCAGATCTGAAAGGGGGAATCGCTCTGCACCAGCCCAGCCTATGCTAAGGAAAACAGCAGGAAGGGATTCCCAAAGGATTTCCAGTCAGATTTAAGCTACATCACTGCTCTTACACTGCCCAATTCTGTCACTGGTTTTCAAGAACCACTCAATGCCAAACTGGGCCAATCTAAGTCATTCTGGATTTACTTTATCTATACTTTAGCAACTTAAATTGCTTTCAAAATGTCCCTATGGCCCCCTGTGCTGAATTCCCAGCAAACCCTGCTTTGGCTGTAGGTTAGGGATGGAAGAACCACCTTTTCCAGAGAGCAGCATGTTGTTCCAGGCTTTGAGCTGGAATCTAACTGCACTTCTCAAGATATCTACCACACCTTCCTGGCAGAGCACCCAGAGAGAGTAGAGGCACCGGCGGCTCAGACACAACAGCTATTGAGCTCTGACCCCTGTACTTTGTCTAAATTCCTTTAATCCCCCAGGAAACAGCCCTGTCCAGCCTTGGACAGAGCCCTCTGTCCTGGCATAACGAGCATTATGAATTCAAAGACAGTAATGAAGACATTGTTTAACATGGCAGACTCTTAAAAGAGGATAAATACTCCCCAGCATTAAGCCTGAGAGCATTGAAGCTCCATTCATTCCTCCAGTATTTGCAAATTTCCTGCGACACTGGGATCATTGTTTTGCGCTCGCGCATGGAAACCAGATAGTACGGAATGTCCTTGAAAGACTATCAATTTCTTTTTTTTCTTTTCACCCTCCAGCTCTGGTTTCAAACCCCGGCAGTAAGAGTTTCCACTTTCAGAGTAACTACACCTCTAATTGCCAAGTGCACCAGATGAATGTTCCTGACACGAACCGTCGGGCTGCGGGTGCGCTTGGCCTTGGGCTTGATGTGACATAAACAACATGCACTTAAGAAAATCCTCCCTTCACAAAATTTGGAAGGAGAGAAGAGAGGAACTGTTGATGGTAGAATTAAGCACCAGCTCTTAGGAAGCTCTCTCTGGGCAAAAACCAGGGAAGACCCTGGTGCTGTGGCATGTGAAGAGCCAGGACTGCACAAAGTGCCGGGAGAGTCACCGACCAAGGCTGGACTCCTTCGCTGGCCCATGGTGGGATTCGATGATCTTAGAGATCTTTTCCAACCTACATGATTCTATACAGAAACTAAAAGGACTTGGCAGGACAAGCAAAAAGTGCTGCCCAAGGAAGATGACTGTAAGATGGTTCTATCACAGAAGTACCGACGTCTGTTCCTGCCAATGACCTGGATGAGACCAGTTACAGAACCCCAGTGCTGCCCTAAGATCTGGGGACTAATTCTTCCCTGGGAGGGTGGTGAGGTTGTCCAGAGAAGCTGTGGCTGCCCCATCCCTGCAAGTGTCCAAGGCCAGGTTGGGCGAGACTTGGAGCAACCTGGGCTAGTGGAAGGTCTCCCTGCCCATGGTAGGAGGTGGAAGGTCCTTCCAACCCAACCATTCTACAGTTCTGTGACTCCCAGTTTGGCTGTGTCCAGCAACAGGCACCCAAGGAGAGAAGAGACAGCTGTCCGTGGTACGTACGGTTTGGTTGGTTGCCTCGGGACTCATCCCCCCCTTCCTGACGGTGAGGTCGAACGTGTACTCCACATCTGCTTCTAATTCAGCTTTGGGAATTGTGACAATTCCTTCACTGGCACTGAAATTCAGAGAGCACCCTGCAGCCGAGCTCTGCTTGCAAGGAGAAAAGAACTTTCAAACCCTCCTTGGTACGGGTGCAAGTCGGGTTAGTCCACAGCCAAAACATTCAGGTCCACACAGAGTCACTGCCACAGACCTCGCTGCGCAGTGCCACCACTGGGGTGGGAGAAACAGGGCGTGTGTGGACAATAAAACACATCATCCTACTCTTCAGGTTAGTAAACAGTACTTGGAATACTCCTGTGTTTCATCTGAGCTTCAGATTCGTATTTTATAGCAATTAATTCTTCATTAAATGGCTTATAAACATTGCCAAGAAACACAAAAAGCTCACATTAAACCAAAAGGTCTAATCCACAGACACTCCACATCTTGCTATTTTGAGGCAAATACAGAAAACATGACATTTTACAAGCATTAAGTCACAAAGTGCTCCTGAGGTGGATCTCCCATCAGGACCTGCAGGGCAGTTCTCCCTTGCCCCTCCATCAGTGCAGGGTCAGACCACTGCAGCATGTGAGGACAGTGACCTGCTTGTGACCATAGCTTGTGGTCACTTGACCTCTCCAAAGTCTAACTCTGTCCCCTGATGGCATCAGAGACATTTAATTGTTAACGGGAGAGGGACCAGAGCCCTCATCCCCCAGAAATGCAGTCAGCAGCTATTTCAAGCCAGACGTGTTTGTAGTGGAGCTGACGTGCAGCTGGAGCTCCCTGGCTGTGCAAGACTGCTCTTACCTTGGAGGAGTACGTACAGGACCACTCGTACCACAGCGGAGTCTGTTCACCATCATCCAGGTTCGGGTCGTAGGACTTCTCCCCGTCCAAGATTAAGTCCTGAGTGTTGGACCATACACGGTACGACCCCCCATCGATGATTGGGACCAGCTTGCTCGGGATCACAGTCACATTGGCAAAGATGCTTTTGGACAGCGGGGTGTCTCCAAAGGAGACAATAAACATGAAGCAATAGTTCCCAACTTCCAGGGCGAGCTTCGGGATAACCAGCTGGGGCCTGTTCACGTCAACGTTGGGCAGCCGGATCCTGCTGGAGTCGTCCAGGTCCATGCAGCTGGGTGCTCGGTAGATCTCCCACAGGTGCTCTGTCTGGTACTTGATGCACCCCCGGAGGTCAATCTGTGCCTCCAGGTAGTTCCTCTGGGATCGCTTCATGACTACCTGGGGGGGCAAGGCCAGCTCCACCTCCGGCTCCTCGCACTCCAGGACTCTGACGGTGACGGTGAGCTGGGCTATGAAGAAGCTGATGAGATTGGTGGCATTCACCTCCACCAGGTAATCCCCGGGGCTCAGGTAGGAATAGTTGGCCACTGCAACCCTGGTTGTTTGAGTGGAAGAACCATCCCCAAAGCTCCACAAGAACTCAACGCTCCTGCTGCTGGGCACCACCGTGGCTTCAAACAGTGCCGTCCTGTTGACAAAGGCATTGGAGGCAGAGAGGGAGACCTGCACTATCGGGTCTTGGACCTGGATTGCTCTGGTGATATTGACACTTCCCAAGTCATTGAAGGCACTGAGGTGAATCTCAAGCAGCCCTGCAGCGTCTGGAGTGTAGGAGACACTCTCTCCTGACACAGTGACCACGGATCGACCTTGCTCTTTCCACAGGGAGAAGCGCCAGGAGAAGGACACACGGGAGCCGCTCCCCACACAGGCACTGAAGCTCTTCTCCGTGCCCGTGGGGATGCCCTCCTCGCAGCAGTTCAGGAGCCTGACATCCCGGATGGCCTCCAGGACAGAGATGAGCACCTGGGCGTGGGCGATGCTGATCTGGTTCTGCACGGTCACAGTCACCAAATAATCGCCGCTCTTGGTGAACTCGTGGGTGTACCGGGACCCGTTGAGCACCACAGAGTAGTCCCCACTTATGCTCACCAGGTAACTCACAGAGGTACCTGACAACATCCTGATCACAAAGGTGACCTGTTCCCCTGGCTCCACCACCTTCTTGCTGGCGAGAACTTCCAGGCCTTGGATCCTGTCCAGCACTGAGATATTCCTGCTGGCCAGAGCCCAGCTGATGTCGTTGGACGCGTTCAGATGGACTGTGTAAAGCCCTGCTGTGGGGAACGTGACTGCCACAGACTGGCCACTCAAGGTGCCATTGGGCACCTCCCAAAGCCAGGTCACCTCAGTCCCTTTCTGCAGCTCCCCCTCAAAGACCACCGTGGAGCCTGATGAGACGTACCTACAGTCCAGCTCTGCTGTCCCTATACTCAGCCCCTCTATAACCTCCTCTACACAGATAGAAATTGTTGAATTGGTTGAATTCAGCTTGTTTTCTGCTCCAACGACGACATCAATCACCCCAGGGCTTTGGAAGGAGTGTATAATGAAGGGTTCAGAAGTAACAGGAGAGGAGCCATCCTCGAGGTACCACACGTACGTGATGCCAGTGCCACTGGTTATGGTGGCACTTATGTTAACAGAGGCATTAATGGCAGCTGGGTTGGGGAAGGCATAGGGCTTTAGGAGACCAAGGCTTTCAACAAACTCCAGTGTCCTGTTAACAGTGGCACATCCCAGCATATTGGTGGCCTTCAGGTAGACAGTGTAGTTCCCAGCTTCAGGGACGCTGAAGGAGAAGGTTTTCCCAGTGGAGCTCTGTACAGCATTGCCATCCCGGTGCACTACCCAGCTGTAGGAGATGTTTGTTCCCTCTCTCACCACGGCCTGCAAATGGAGTGTTTTGTTTGTTGGGAAATACATGTCCTCCACCAGGTCACCGCTGGCCACCTGCAGGCCCTCAATCTGCTCCAGGACGTAGACGTAGATGCTGTCCTGCAACGAGCTGATCTTGTTCTCTGCTGTCACAATGACGTTGAACGTGCCCACGGACCGGAAAGTGTAGGAAATTGTGGAGGAGCCTTGGATAGGGGTGCACCGATCGCAGAGGATCCACGAGTAGCGGATGGCAGTGCCAGCCACAAGGGTGGCTACAAAACTCACCGACCCATTCAGTGGCACCACTGTCCTGCTGGCATTGATGGTCAGGCCAAAGAGCCGACGTTTCACGGTGACGTCGATGGTGGTCTCATTGGAGCTCACGTCGTTCTGGCCCATCACAGTAATGCTGTAGTGGCCCGTGCTGTTGTAGGAGTGGGTGGCGACTTGCCCAGGCTGGGTAGTGCCATCTCCAAAGTCCCAGCAGTAACTCACTTTGGTTCCATTCATGCTGGCAGAGAACAGGTAGATCTGGTTCAGCTCCAAAACATTTGTCCCATTATATTCAATCTTGGCTACCCCAACTGGTTCCTGGACTTCCACAAATGCTGTGTCATTGTTGAAAGAGACGTTGTTGGAGACGGTCACTGTGACCAGGAAGACCCCAGTGTTCTTGTAGGTGTAGGTCACCTCAGTCCCACTTGACCTGGCGGACTCGTTGTTGCCGAAATCCCAGCGGTAGCGGTACTGGTAGGGGGGCACGGCACTGACCTGGAAGGTGCTCTCTTCCCCAAGCCTCACGAACTGCTTGGAAGGGAGAAGGGTGACGTTGACTATCTCCGGCTCCACGCACACGCTGGTGAAATAGTGAGCCTTGTTAAACCTGCTGGAGAGAGTCAGGGACAGCAGGAAGGTCCCGCTCCGGGTGAAGTTGTGCGTCACTCCAGGGTCCCCACTGACTGTGACATTGGATGAGCCGTCTCCAAAAGTCCAGTCGAAGATGTACTCCTCGGGATTCCCGTCACGTACGCAGTGAGCTGCACGTCCGGGTGCTCTGGGATGCACGAGGTTGGTTCTATTTTGAGCACCTCCAGGACAAATATCCGAACAGGAACGGTCTGGGAGACGGAGTTCACAGGATTCACAGCCGTCACGTTCACAGTGCAGTTGATGTCCTTTATGTACACGTGTTCTACCACTGGCTCCTGAGTCCTCAGCACCGTGCCGTCCCCCAGGTCGAACACCCAGGTGATGCTGTCCCCGGTCTGCACGGAGGCGTTGACGGTGACAGACGCTCCCAGCTCTGCCGCCTCGCCCGCGGAAACTCGGAGCCCAGTGATCTCTTCGAACACCTGGTAGCACTCCACCGTCTCCACGCTGCTCACGGTGTTGTTGGCTGTCACGGTGACGTTGTACACCCCTCTCTGGGCGTAGCTGTAGGTCACTGTAGGCTGGATCTCTGTGAGCAGGGGGATCTGTCCCCAAAGTCCCAGGTGTACACAACGCCATAGGGGGACGGCAGCGCACGGGCTCGGAAGGTCACCAGGCGCCTCACGACTAAAACTTCCTCTTCTGCTTCCACCTTCACATCGACCAGGTAGCTGTGGACGTGAACTGGGGTCAAGTGCGTGAGGTTCTCGAACTGGTTGGACACGACAACCATCAGGGCATATTCTCCTGCATCGGAAGAGAACGGAGCAAGACCAGGGTGAGGACATGCCTGTCTGCCCCTGTGCTGTGCACACCCCAGCTTTTCCCTGCTCTGGCCCAGGACCAGCAGGAATTACAGCAGGCCGTGTGTGTGTGAGGACCAAACACCAAGTAAGGAGCCAGTCCAACAGGTACAGAGAAGAGATTTTCTTTCTCTTTGCCCACAGAACAGACCCTTCCTGTTGCCCACCCCTCCCACCAACACAGTGCTCATCCTGCCCCTCATCCATCCACTGAGACTGCCCAAAAATGGACTGTGTGTGGTGGACCTGCTTCTTACAGCGTGGCCAAACCTCTCCAAGAAACAGAGATATAGAGGATGGCAACTGCAGACTTCCAGTCACTCTGGCTGTTCGCTCAGGAACAAGGTAACGACTTCCATGCCTTGGTTTTATTGGACGGTGTCTCGTAGCCCCCTCATAACAAAAATACCCAAGCCCCTCCTTCCCCAAAGAACCTTCCTGACCATACCTGGGTCTTGGTAGATGTGTGAAACGTTGTGCTCAATGACAACCTCATGGACATTGGGATCAGGAACAAGGAAAGACTTGTTATAGGGAGGTTTGAACAGGTGTGTCTCCTGGACACCATCTCCAAAATCCCACCTGGAGAAACAGGTAAACAGTGTTACACTGCACAACAGGAGAATCATGGAAATCCCAGAGGAATACTGGCCTGTCTTTCAGGTCGGGACTGGGTTTTCCAAAGGAAACATAGGAAGCAGCATGACAAGTATCAAAGCTGTGCCTGATGCTGAGAGGAGCACAGCACTGGTAAGAGGAGGAGGAACCCAATATTAGACCAGTGTTGCAATACTTTAAAAGAGTGAACTGAACTACAGGTCCCAGCCAGTCTGACTGACCCACACTCACAGGCATTTCAAATTAACTGGGCAGCATCTGAAAGATGGACCAGTTGTCCCTGGGAAGAGAAGCAGTGCAGGTAAGGTAAGGTATGCACAGAAAGATCCCAAGTAGCAAAGGACTCACAGGAACAGAGCCTCCACAGCCGAATCAACGTGAACCCTCGCTGTGAGCTCCACCGTGCTGTTCTGGGGCAGGACGGGCAGGACACCCAGCACCGTCAGGTTCTTCATCTTGTTCATCATCTCCACCGTGACATTGTAATTGACCGTGAAGTTACTGACGTGGTTGGAGGCGGTGAGCTGGGAAGGACAGTGGGACAGAGGCTGTGTTGGGGATCACCTCACCGTGCTGCCCTCCCTGAGCGTGGGGCTTCACTGGACTGAAGATGTCCCACCAGGCAGGCAAGCTGGCCAGTGCAGAGAGTGGCCCCTGGGGCAGGGAGGCAGGGCAGGAGCCTGGATGGTACTGGAAAGCAGCCTAGGCTGGCAGGTCACTGACCTGGCAAAGCCACCTCCTGCTGGAACCACCAGCACAGTCAGTGCAAGGAAGGACTGGTGCTACAGCAAGAGGGAAGGAGAGGAGCTTCTCATCCAGAGGTTCCTCTGGTTCTGAACTTGCCAGTTCCCCCTGTGCTGGCTCCAACATGCCCTGCACACTGTCTCCAGCTGCTGAGCACAGGCCACCAAGGGGACAACAGACACCTTGAGACAGTGGCAGATGAGTGGCCTCAAGCACAGAGAGCAGGGATGGGAGAGGTTCATAAAACCAAGCACATAAATTGCACCTCCAGGATCCTGGGGTGGTGGGCACAGAGAGAGAGAGCAAGGCTGGGCCAAGGAGGGAAAGGGAGGCAAGAGATGGAAGAGACACAACAGAAATAGAGCAGGATCCTCAAGATTATTTAGGCAGGAAACACTGACAGGGCACCTGGTGACAGAGCATCTTGCCACCTCCTCACCTGTAGGAGCTGCTGACAGAGGGATCCTTCAAACAAAGTTGAGCAGAGACATCCCACCCCAACATGAAAGAGAAGTTCATGTCTAGGCTCCTGTGACTGCTACACTGAACCCAGTGCCCCCAGGCTAATGGCACCTTGTCAGCTCTGTAAGTGAAAGCGCCCCAGGCTTGTCAGCACAGTGCTCCACCCAGCAAATTAGTGCTGCACCAAGCAAATTAGTGCTAGCATGGCCTTGGAGCTGGGGCTGGCATCTCCTCGAGAAGCCAAGTCACCCTGCAAGAGGATCAAGCACCTTGGACGAGAGCAGACTCCACCTGGCAGTACAGGGCATGACACAGAGAGATGTTCTGGCCAGAGATAAACTCCTGTTCCACAACACACACCTCCCTCGGCCCAGACTCTCTGCTCCATCCTTCTGGGGCCATGACAAAACCCAGTTCCAGTCTGCATCAGGAGAAAGAGAACAGGACAGAGAACAGAAGAGCTTGTGGGAGAAGGTCTGTCCTGCCTACAGTTTGCATCCTGCCTCTGCCTGGTTCTGAATCCATATCTCCTGTCTCCCAGAGCAGGGGCTCCCTGCCTCATTCCTGCTGGGGAGGAGGAAGCACAGACACTCCAGAAGCAGAAAGGAGAACAAGGGGAAAAGAGGAGAAAGCAAAGATGAGGAATAAAGTGAAGGAATGGACGAACAGAAAAACTATTTGCATTGCAAGAGCAGCTCAGTCAGAAATAGCAGATGAGCTCATTGGGAGCACAGTGAAAACCTCAGCTCAATTCTGCCTTCTCCTGTCCCTGCTGCTCTTCCTGTTGAGTTTGTGGGATGAGATGGAAACCCAGGGATGAAATGGTATCATGGGAAAGGCCTTGGCTTACCGAAAGCTTGTACACGGCTGGGCTTTGGTAGATAACGTTGAAGACAACATTGTAAAAAGTGAAAGATGGCTTATCATCTACTGTCCATCGGAAAGTCACATCTGACCCAGCCTCCATCACAGGGATGTAGCTCTGAAAGGCATGAGAACATTTCACACTAGTGCAAGAGAAAAGCATGCCCAGTACTTCCCAGGAGATCTCCAGCTGAACTGGAGAGGGAGCAGAGCCAGACTGGGAGGCACCTCACACCTGCAGACAGTGCCCTCAGAGCATGACACAGAGGTGACACATCCTCTGTGGCTCTGCTGCTGATGGAGAAATGCAGACCCTGACCAGCAGAGCAGGGAGCAGACCCCACACTCCCTGCTCCCACAGCCCAGCACTCTGCTCTTGTGATCAGGTCTAAAAAACCTTCTGCTACGTTGACAGAAACAACTCAGCTTTAGCTACACCTGTAAGCTCAGCCTCTGACCCTCGCCCATGGACGGTGCCTGACCCAAAGGCTGAAGGGCTTGACCTGCCCTGTGCTCACTCCAATAGTGCCTCCTGAGCAGACTGTGGCAGCCAGGAAGGGCGAGACCAAGAGGTGCAGGCGTAGGATCTGCCGGAAGCAGCCAGAGCTTGAACAGAGCATTTGGGGCAGCTGCTGAACAGGTTCCCAGGGCTGCAGCTCTGGGGGCAGGGGACTGGAAAACAAAAGGACTGGAAATGCCAGAGGAACCCCAAGACTTGGACAGATGAAGCTGTTTTACATCCTTACAGTTGTGTAAGGATTTAGTAGAGCAAATCTAAACACCTCGGCAAGTCAAAAGAAGGTCAATACTGGCCTTTCATAACGCCTCTGGTTTCCTGTGGAAGTGGAAAGCCAGTATCCCCCTCGCAGGAGCTACTGCCTTACCTCTGAGGGGATTCAAGGGAATGTACAGCCAAGCTGCCTTCCTGCTGGAGAGCACCAGTGCTTGTGCCACATGCCTGTGTCTGCAGCAGCGCGGGCAGCACGGCCTGGGAGCTTAGCGGCAAGCAGTGCTCCCCCAGCCCAGCCTCCCCAGAGCCAAACACACACCCTACAGGCTAAAGGGGAAGGCTGAAAACCCAGCTGATGAATTAAGAGCAGCAGCCAGCACTCACCACCCGTGTGTTCAGCAGGACCCTGCTCTCGGGGTCCGGGGTGGCCCTCAGCCCGCGGATCGGCTCCTCCACCTTCACCGTGACCGTGATGTTCTGGGAGCTCACGGCGTTCTCCGCCACCAGCACGTGGGTGCTGAGCCCCTCCCTGAGGCCGCTCAGCTGCACCACAGCAAACCAGGTGTCGTTGTTCTCCCTGGCACACTGCGCCGTGAGCGCTGCCACGGCCGCTGGGCAGGCCCCCGTGAAGGGCACGGTGCGGTTGTCCCCCAGCCAGGTGGCCGTGGCGTTCGCCCCCGAGGACAGTTTGAGCACCAGGGTGGTGTGGTTGGTGGGCAGGTAGACCCTGCTGCCCTGGGGAGCGGGGTGGATGACGCGCAGGCCCGACACCCGTGAGGCCACCCAGAAGCTGCAGGACAGGTTGGCGCTGAAGACCCCGCTGTCCACGCTGGCTCTGACCGAGTAGAGGCCGGGATGGTCCAGCCCCGCATTGTGGGGGCTGAGCAGCGGCACCAGCTGCTCCTCGGCATAGCGGACACGCAGGGAGCACACGGAGCCGTTCACCCAGGGGGGATCCACGGAGCCCTCGGGCAGGCCCAGCGCCCACGCGGAGGAGTTCGCACGGAGGACGCTGGTTCTGGACGGGGATGTGGCACTGGGCTGGCACTGCAGGAAGGAGCCCGAGACTGCATTGTGCTGGATGCTGAAGACATCCCCAGCCCTGACAAAGATATTTTCTTCTCTGAATGAGACCTGCAAAGAGTGGAGACATTTTTGGATTAGGAGCACTCAGCACCCAGCTCCTGCCTGGGCATGATGCTGGATGTCCTGCCAAGTGGAAACCAACAGAAAAGCTGCAGATCCAAACACAGCACAAGGAGACCTTTCTCCACTCTGTTCTCCTTGGCCACCCTGAATAAAATGTGCCAACACTGAAATCAGCTTTATGCTCCACCTCCACTGGGTTAATTCCATGGGAATGGCCCAGGGAATCTGCAAGGCCTTTTCATAGAATCATGGAACCACAGAATGGGTTGGGTTGGGAGGGACCTGAAATCTCATCTCATTCCACCCCCTGCCACGGGCAGGGACACCTTCCACTAGCCCAGGTTGCTCCAAGCCCCGTCCAACCTGGCCTTGGACACTTGCAGGGATGGGGCAGCCACAGCTTCTCTGGGCAACTGTGCCAGGGCCTGCCCACCCTCTTTTGACCCCTCTGACCAACTATGCTTGGCAACAGGTTACTGCAGGGAGCCCATGGCTTGGAGCTGTGTGGTGGCATGTGTGACATGGGGCACATCCTTTCATTTCAATGGACTTCAGTGTCTCCATCTGCCACAACCCAAATTTACCCAGAGCCCTCAGGAGAAAACTGCCCCACCTACCCACTGGTTACAACAGCTGATAAACACTGACCTGATACTGGGAAGAGGGGCCAGCTGGTATTGTAAAGAGAAATTCCTTGGTGAGTTCATAGCTGAGCTGGCTGTGGTTGGGCTGCAGGGACCCAGGGACAGGGCTGCTGGCAGAGGAACCATTGCTGGCACACTCGGTGGCGTTGCAGCAGTTGTTGTGGGACGAGCACAGATCAGTCAAATGACACCACTGGAAACCAGGAGGACATTCCAGCAGCGTCCAGTTCCCGTCATCCTGAGCAGGGTGGAACGGTTCTGTAGCATTGTTTCCCTCCTGGTAGTCTGGAAGAAGTGAAAAAGAAAGCAGAGATCACCATTCTCACAAGTAACACTCCTGGTGCACTTCATTCCTCCAAATCCACCATTTGTTCCACTCTGATGATGGCTCCACTCTTAGTAAAAGCTGAAACTGCAGCACATGCTGGTGCTACTGAAGTGCCTCGTTTTACTGGAAAAATTCACAAAGATCATTAAAACCAAAGTTGTCTCTTTTCCAGCAAGAACACACCAATTTGCACTCTAAAAGAGATCTGTGCTTGAGCAAAAGCAAGTCCAAGAGAAAGCAGAGCTGGCTTTGACTTTGAAAACACATTAAGCAACTTTTCTGAAGTTAATGTTTCCATGTCAAAGTATCAGCTTGTCAGTGTCAAAAAAGATCCTTTTGTAACCAGCCAACCCTACAGTTACAACAAACATTCTGCTGCAGAATTAATTGTTGCCAATACTGTGACTGTTGAGCTGTTGTACAAGGAATAAAAGGCTTTTCAGATTATCTCATCCATCAGGAAGAAATGGGCTCAGGGAAATGTTCTTCCTTGTTAACCCATGGGGCCAGATGGACCAGAACACATTCCCATTAGACATGTGCCTTCCCAAAGTAAAAAAGTACAGCTCAGAAGATTAATTGACTTCTACACACGCTCCTTTCACTCACATTCTCCTCATGCATGGAGAGAGGTTTCTCCCTCTATTATTTTTCCCAGTATAACCACTTCTCCAAGGCAGTCTCAGGGTGTCCAACCCCCCCTGCAGATTCTGCATTTTGACCTCCTCAAAAAACAAAATCTGAGCCTTTAAGGTCAAAGCTTTGAAGGCAGAAGGTCCACAAGTGTTGAGGAGATGCCTCACCTTCGCCATCCATCGGTCTGTGCACCTGGAACCTCACTTGGACGGGCTGATGCAGATCCTGTGTCACAAACTCCAGGGCAGTCAGATACCCCTCGTGCCTGAATGCCAGCTCAGGGAACTCCATCACCTGCAAAGCACACACAGCTCTCACCTGCCCGTGTGTCCCCAGGCTCCCTGGGCATGGGCAGGGTGAGCAAACCCCTCTCACCTCCTCAGCCTGCCATGGATCTGACAGCACAGCTCCAGTCACGTTCCTCACGGCCTCGGGTGAGTCAAACACGGCGTCGCCCTCAAAGAAGTTTTCGGCATTTAGGAGAACTCCTGTTTACAAAGGAAATATTTGAACAAAGCCCATGAGACCCAGCAAGGCCTGAGGTATTCCCTCCACCCTGCAAAGCTGCAGCAGGGCTTGGATCTGACCATTTGTCACTCCAGCTGTGCTGGAGAAGCAGCTCCATAACTCTGTACCTCCTCTCTTCTTCTCACACGTGTTTTGATTTCTTTCTTATCCTGCACAAGTCACGTTTGCAGCAATTTTGACTTCTAGGAACTTTGCAAACACTTCTCCCTTCCTGCAACTAATTATTTGCTTCAAATTTTAGAGCCTGGGATGCACTCCTCATCCTCCCTGTGCCCCCAGATTTCCTGGGAAATGGGGCCAGGACCAGCTGGTTTCCACCAGCAGCAAACACCTCTGATCAGGCTCTGGGGACTGATGCTGCCCCTCTGACCAGGGCCAGTGGCCTCTTCCTAGTAATGGCTCTTCCTTCTGGCCTAAATCTTCTCCCATATTTCATGTCCTTTCTAATGCTGTTCATTCCTCCCTACTGGGAAGCTGCATAAACACAAACCTGCAGAGCACACACCACCTCACATCTTTGAAGTCATCAGACCCCAACATCTCACAAAGTACACGATGCCACAGAAGGACACCAAGGCAGCACCACTGGCCTCCTGCCAGCAGCAGAGGTTGCTCAAATACCAGGGAAAAGCTATTTCCAGAGCTCTGCCTCAAAGCTTCACTCCTCTCCCTCCTTCTGCTGATGGGAAAGACTGGAGTAGGCCAAATTCTTCCCTTTGGGCTAAAGTTGGGTTTCTGGAAGTTATCAGTCAAGCCTCTCTTGGGAACACTGTTACACGTCCTACTTGTTCTGCGGTGATGCTGTAGATGACCCTCTCTCTCCACCAAGCCCTATTTTTCCTTGCCACGTGCCACTGCGAGCAGGATGTGCCAGTGACCTGGCTGCCCCCAGTGCCAGCAGGGGAGGCAGAGCCCACCTTTAGGCTTGTACTCGCAGACGTAGCTGTGCTTGGCCATGCACAGGTCGGTGTTGCACTGGCCCGTCGGGCCCATCCGCACGCAGTGGTCAGCGTTGGAGGGATGGGGTTCTCCTGGCAGCCAGTTCTGACAGCTCTCCAGATTAAATCCTTCCCCTCTTTGCTGCGCTCCAGAGCTTGCAAAATCATTGAATCCAATCCAGACATCGAGGCTCCTTCACAAAAAAAATATGAAGGGGGAGGGGGGATTTCAGGAAATCATGAGTATTAGAAAGAGCTGGGAGAGCTGCCATCTATGGTTCTCTCTAAAAATAATAACAGCTTCATCGGGGTGTCACAGGCTGCATTTAATGGGGCCTGGAGCAACCTGGGCTAGTGGAAAGTGTCCCTGCCCATGGCAGGGGGTGGCACTGGATGGGCTTTAAGGTCCCTTCCAACCCAAATCATTCTGTGATTTTATGATTTTATGATCCTGTAATGAGCAGGTTGACTTGAACCTCCCCCCAACCTGGAGCAGAGCTCTCTGTTACCATGACCTGCCCACACTGCAGCTTAAATGACCCTCTCAGGCTCTCCTGAGCCTGTTTTGAGTCATGACCCAAGAGGAAGGTTAGGGTCAAACAGAACTGTCCCAGAAAGCTGAATCCTTCAGAAAACTTGGGCTTCATCCATGCAGACCTGTGGGATTTGCCAGTTCTCCACTGCAAGTGCAATGGGCACCAGTGCAGGATCAAAGCTCAGCGGTGCCAGGTCTGGCAGCTCCTGTTCCCTTGGATGCAGCTCATGGAGCCCTCGGGGAGCAGCCAGGGTGGATAAGCAGAGGCAAAGCACTGCAGGCAGCTGAACCCCACACACACAAGAACCTGCCAGGCTCGTTTCAGGAATATGAAACGTCCCTTCCCCATTTGGAAAGCGGCTGAATCCCAGCAGAGATTCTGGTGGGAAGTGCTGAGCGGTCTCTCATAGCCACAGACAGCCTGGACAACTGTTTCTAATCGCACCCCGCAGAAAGTGAGGCATTTGTTCCATATTAACTGCTATTAACTTCTCCATATTAACATCCTGCACCCTTCCAACCCCTCAGCTCCTTCTCCATACTCCCTCCTGCAGGTTGCAATCAATCCTGCCATGACCTCGCCTGCCCCAGTGAGCTCCTGGGGTGGTACCACGGCTCTGCAAAGCAGGCTGGGGAGATAACTGGTGTCTCTCCACCCCCAGGCCCACGCCAGATGAAATGATTCATGAGGTCATGCTGAAAAACGACGACAAAAATAACTGTTCTGTGAATCAGTAGTTTTCACTGCAAATATGATTAAGAAGTAAATAAGGGCTGTGTTCTGCTCCCGAACCACTGGCAGGGAATTAGGGAGAGCAGGGTAGGAAACTGCCTGCGTGCTGCCATCAGGAAAAGTCAGGGGAGATTTTCCTTTTCTAATTCCAGCTATGAGCTAACTGCAACTCATCAGGAAAAAAAAAAAAAAGGAAAGAAAAAAGGGAGAAACTAAAAGAGAAGCTGCTGGCTGGCTTCCACCCTGCCCCACTGCCTGGCCCGTTCCCTTGCAGGGAGAAACAGGAGGACTCTGAACACACTTTTTTTGAAGCAAGATGTGAGAATCCCACTGCCTCTGAGGAAGGACTGAGCTACCCTGCTGGGGCAGCAGGAGCAGAACAAGCCTGGGGAGGCTTGGAATGGGAGAGGGGCTCCCTGTGCTGTCCCGAGGGGAAAGTGGGTTCCCCTGGAAGGTCTCACCCTCTGCTTCTGGAGGCAGGGAGAGACCAACTCAGCACAGGCTGCTCCTGGGGAGGCCATCCCACATCAGGAGCGAAGGAGAGGACAGTGGTGCTGCTGCTCTAATGGAAAACAGCTCCCTGCCTCTGCCATTTTCCCATCAGAAACTATGGGAGCTGCACGTTCCAAAAACCTGCAGCTCGGCTGCTTTGCCTTTTATCATCAGGGAAACTGCATCCTGGAACTGCCTCCTGCATGTTTATCTGAATGGATTAATAAAATAAACACAGGGAATAAAGGGGGCTGGGGGGAGGCCAGCGTGGGGCAGCAGCTGGGGAACAGCCTGGGCGGCCCTGAGCTCGCGTGGTTTCCGTGCCGCGGCCCCTCGGCCCCGCACGCAACGCCTGACACACCAGAGCACCGAGTGACCAGCTCCTAACCCTGCAGGGGGACAGCCCCCTCTGCCCCAGAGCAGGGACACGTGTTTGCAATCTCAGGACAAAGCCCCGTGTGAAGGGAACAAGGCACAGACACAAGTTTGGGAAGAAGGGGCTGTCAGCCCTGGAGCGGGACCGTTCAAAGCCTACGTCACACGCAGCTGTTCCCTTCCCTGGGCTTTCTGGGACGTGTTTATGAAGAGCCCATCTCCCACATCTGCAGCTGGGAGTGCTGACAAGGGCTGTCAGGCCCTGAGAGCTGTCCTGGTTGTCCTCCCTCCCCCCAAACCGCTGGCTGGGGAAAGGGCACTCAGAGGGGCGGATTTAATCAAAGGCTGACACTTGCAGTGCTCTCTGTTTATAAGGCCCAGTCCTGAGGTGGAACAGATGCTGCTGGAGCCTGAAACTCAGAGAGGAGTCAACAGGATGAGAAACAAAAGGGAAAAGGGTCTGGGCTTCAGGCTGCAGCTGTGTCTGGAAGGGCGCAGGATCCTGCCTGGGAGGCAGGACTGCAGCACTGGCCTGGGCTTTGCTACAGCAGCTGCTCGATGCCACAGTGTCAACATGGGACAATCCAGCTGCAGTTCTGCTGATGGAAGGAGCTGCTCACGCTCGTGTCACCCTCACCCTCGTGGCATCCTCATCCCCGTGTCACCCTCTGGACACGAGTACCTGGACCTGGACCTCTTCACCACCCAGCCTGAGCCTGTAGATTTTGCTGCACTCACAGAATCATGGAATCACAGAATAGGTTGGTTTGGGAGGGGCCTTCAAGACCATCCAATTCCCACTCCTTGCCATGGGCAGGGACACCTTCTACTAGCCCAGGTTGCTCCAAGCCCCGTCCAACCTGGCCTTGGACACTTCCAGGGATGGGGCAGCCACAGCTTCTCTGGGCAACCTGTGCCAGGGCCTGCCCACCCTCACAGGGAAGAATTTCTTCCCAATATCCAATCCAAACCTATTCTCTTGCAGTATACAGCCACGCTCAAGTGGAAGGTGTGCCCAGCCCAGCCCTGTGTGCTCCTGGCCCTGCATCATTTCAGAGGCACCCACAGGCACAAACACAGGATACAAGTGCCCACCCATCCTCAATTCCCTGTTGTGACTTCCAGCCATTCTGTCCCCATTCCTCTTCTTCCCTCCACAGCCTTCAGGGAAAGTAGCCAAGTCCAGCAAGGGTTCAAGCTCTGCTCTGCTCAGAGGGTTCCTCCTCTTTGTTCAGCACCTCATTCCCACCACCTTCCCATACTCAGTCTGGACCACGGCAGGACCCTCCCTCCAGACCCCTGTGCAGATGTGACCCCAGGAACACTACACCTGTCCCCAGGTGATCCTGACCCTTTCCCTCCTCACTTACCTGATGACATGAGCAACCAGGAAGCTCTGGATCTCGGGGCTGCTGACAAAGGCCAGCTCTCCCTTGCCGTGCTCCTGGCAGTGCCGCTGGGCCTCCAGCCACTCCGCCTTCTCCACCACCAGCTGGTAGCAGTGGTTATTGCCCGGGAACACCAAGCCATCGGGGGGGCACATGGGGTGAACTGCTGCATAAAGAACACAAACGTGGTGTCCTTTCCATGGGCCACATGTCCCAAGCCAACCTGGAAAGAGGGGCTCCAGGAACGTCCTGGCCCCGAAGCCAATAAACCCCATCTGCTGCTGAAGTGCAAAACACTGCCTGGTCAGCCAGGGGAGCAAGAAGCCTCCAAAGGAGTCATCCCCTCCCATCCCTCACTGGGACGGCCGAGGGAAGGCCAGGATGCAGTGCCAGCCTTCCTTGCCCAGCACCCCCCAGCCAGCCCTGCTTACCCCTGCCCGGCTCTCCGGCCTGGGTGATCCCGTACAGCACCACGAGGCCGGTGCCGCCTCTGTTGCGGATCCGGATGTCCAGACTCTCGTTCGTCTTGACCAAGGAAGGACACTGCAGTTCCAGCTGTTGGGGTGAAGCCACCACCTCAACTTCTGCCTGCTCGTACAAGACCTTGGTGCCCACCAGGATGGTGGCGGTGACGTTGTACCGCCCGGGTAAGGCATACGTGTGCACAGCTGCGTTTCCAGTGGTGTTGAGAACCTCTGTCTGGTCCCCAAATTCCCACAGTAAAGTGCTGACAGCGATGGGAATACTGACATTGAAGAGCACGGCCTGGTGCAGGCTGTAGCGGGGCTGGAGTCCTGTGAAAGACACAGGTAGCTGGGCCTGGAAGGGCGAGGGGACGAGTGACGGGCCACCACAGCCCTGCCCGGACAAATGCTCAGTGCAAAATGGCAAACAGCCAGAGGAAGAGTTTGTTTCATGGGCAGTTCCACACAGACATTGCCCCAGGGAGCTGAAACCTCCATATTCCTGGTCTTGGGCGTAGCACAGGGCGCTGCAGGTCTCCTCGCTGAGGTTCCCGGCATGGACAGACGTGAAGAGCACGACAAGCTCAGCGCCTTCCGTGTGGTTGTTTGTCAGACACGTGATATACTGAGCTCCTGTGGGACAGAAGAGAAGATCCTCTTGCAAACTGACACTGTGGAAGCCACGGTTTGGTGAGACCCTCCCAGAGACACCACCCCACGCTCCTGGGCACGGAATTCTCCTGCACAGCTCCTACTCCGAGCACTTCCTTTTTGAGACTTGCCTGGGAAGTCTTTAATCCCTCAGCAATGGTTTCCAAACTCTTCATGCTAATTAATGATGACAGAAATAACAAGCCACTCACACAGATTTATGGAGCAGCTACACTCAGTAGATAAAACGAGGCTTTGGAGAGCCTGCCAGTCCCACGGGACACGGAGCCACCGAGTCTGACGCTCAGAGGAGCCCAAAGGACTCACCACCAAGTGAGACCATGACAAAAGGTTGTCCCTTGGTGGTACCCAGGTCTGATGCAGCCTATTTCATCAAGTGAATGATGTTCCTGCCAGGGACAGCCAGCAACAAGTCCATAATCAAACACCCTTGGGCAGTGGCACATCGGAGACTTTGGGGAGACACTGATGGATTCTCCACCAGGCCCACGCTGGAGCTGGGCAGTCCCTGCAGCCACCTCCTTCCCTGGGGAGAGCCAAGAGCTTCCCACCTACCCACAGGCAAAATGTGGTGCTAGAGACGAGGGCAATGCCAGGCACAGCCTGCAGCCCAGAGCTGTGGCAGGATAAACATCGGGAGGATGCCCGGAAACAACACGTGCACCAACACACACACAGGCATGGACACAGGCACAGAGAGCAATGGCAGCCAAGACAGCCCCATTCCCTGAGGAACAGCCCGTTCCCTTGAGTTTAATTCCCCTTCTCTGGTTTGCACAGGCTGGGACATTTCCCTGCCACAAACACCCAGGCAGGGCCTCTCCCTCGGCCTCTGCCCACGCAGCCCGGCCACACTGGCTCCGCTGCTCCTGCTGGTTGCTACAACATCTCCCCCAAACATCTCAACAGCTCCGTGTGATCTTCCCAGATCAAACCCATCCAGCTGTCCAGCTTCCTCCACGGCCCTCCTGCGAACCCTGAGCCCCTTCCCCTCAGAGCAGTCCCACAAGGAGGACCACGGCATGGAACTACTCTCTGTTTTTACCACCAGCCTGGTCATTCTTCACTCCCTGCCGGTCAGCAACAACTGTCAGTAGCTGGCAGGCTGTCCCAGCCTACTCCCATTACACTGAATTACCCAGAAGACAGCCTCACATTATTGTTTCCACCCTGGCTTAAAGTAGTTCAAGAGGGAATAACTAATTATCAAGGGGAGTAACAGTGCCAGTGTTTTTCCCTTTGATAATTCCTGCAAGATGCTGCAAGCTGGAGTGGCTTTGCTGGGGAAAGAGGAACAACTACAATCCAGATTTTGCTCCTGGGTAGGCCTGTGCTTTACCAGGCAGCTCAACTGGCTCCCACCAGCTCTGGATCCCTCAGCCTCAGCCCTGCATCCTCCTGTCACACAGCTCCAGGTCCCTCAGCCCTGCATCCTCCTGTCACACAGCTCCAGGTCCCTCAGCCCTGCATCCTCCTGTCACACAGCTCCAGGTCCCTCAGCCCTGCATTGTCCTATCATGAATTAAAGGAGATGCCTGATCCCTGCTGTGGGGAGCACTCTCCTTCCCTCTCCCTCACTCAGGGAGAGGTGAGCATCCAGGCAGCAGGCAGCGTTAATTTTCTTTGGGGTCCCCCTTTCCACCTCCAGTTAATCACTGCCTGATGTTTCTGCTGGCCAACAGTCAGAAAGATGCCCCAGGAGCAGGTGAGGGGCTGTAGATGGGGCAGTGCTCATTCAACACTCCCAGTGTGGAGCCCCAGCACCTGCAGAGACTCAGCATGTGCCCAGGCCCCATCAGCTCCCACGAGATTTCACTGCCTAAAGTCACACTGTTAAAACCTTGAGAGAATGAAAGCCTGAGGCTGGAGGTCGCTGAGCCAGTGTGCTGTGGTGGCTGCCTGATGCCTGGTCTGTAATCAGTGTTAATCTCAGCCCTGATGTGACTGACTGGATCCCTGAGGCACCAGGGTACAGCCTGTGTGCCCAATATTCGCTTAATTACATCAGAACTGGTGACTTGAGGTCTGAAGAGGCCGATGTGAGCCCAGCACTGCCCCTGGTTCAACCACCTCCACCCCCACAGCATCTCCTTACCACAAGTGGCATTGGGGAACGGGACGTCGAAGAGGGACAGGTTTGCCACCTCGGGGGGGTGGGCACATCTCGTGTCTGACGCCTCGAGAACTCTCACATTTCTGTCTTCTACCCAGCGGGGCAACCAGGACAGTTTGCAGTCACAAACAAATGGATTCCAACTTAAGTTTCTGTCAGAGGGAGATCAGAAATAGTTTGGGATTAGTGTGACATGTGCTAAGCGTTAATTACAGCAGTGTGCTCCCTGCTCCCATCTGTCCCACTCCACTGAAAGGCTTTGGAATATCTGGGAGGGGAGCTAATGAATAGGGAATCAAGCAATAATTAACGTGATTTTTCTAGAGGCTAGAATTAGGCAAGTACTCCAAGTACTTTTTTAACTCTACAAATAATTGTTGCAATTAGAAGCAAATGACAGACACAATCTTATATCTAAAATAATCTGACATCCAACAGCCCCTGGATATGAGGGAGCCTCTCCTGCTCTGGGAGACTATTTACAGCTCCATTAAAAAATAGCTAAGAGAATAAAACTGATCTGTCAAAAAAAGAAATGCAAAGTCAACGATAATCTTTCCATGTGGCAGTTTAATGAAAAGATGGAAACTTTAATTGCAGCTAAGCTTGATCCAAATTACAGCCTTTGGCACTCAGCTGTGAGCAGGACAGAGCTGGAAGCTGTGTGTGGAGCTGACGCCATCGGGGCTGAGCTGAACCACGACTGGGGCTGCAAGCACCACTTTGCCACCAGCCCCAGCAGGGACAGGCTCCCTGGGACCCAGCCCGGGGCCTCTGTGTCTTCTAGAGCCACCTGAGAGCAAAAAAATGCAGAGCTGAGAATGCCCCTGGTGTCCTGTCCTCAGGGAGAATGTGGGTCTGAGCTTTTCTCTTGCCTGCCAAGAGGGCTTGCACGGGGTTAATCCTTTGGCTCCTTCAGACACAGAACTGCCATTACTGCTGTGACTTCATGCATCTGTCTGGAAACGTGTGGCTTTCCCTTGCCTCCCTCCACATAACACCAAAAGCTTTAATTACTTCAATTAAAAAACAGAACCTAAAATGATTGAATCACTTAGGAGCACCACCTTCACTTGGACACCTCAGTCAGGACCTACCATGCTGCAGAATCATCAGATCCCCTGGTCCCGAGGTGTGACCACACAAACAGGACAGGAAGAGTGACCCAGAGCGTGGTCAGAGACAAGAACCTCAGCAGAGCTGCTGTGGGAGAGAAGCAGGGAAGACAAAAGGCAGTGGCAGAGGTTGGAGGCATCCAGGAGACAGAAGCAAAATCTAGGAAGAGGTCAGGCTTGAAGGACAACAACAGGACTGAGGAGTAGGGCCCAGACTAAGAGACTGGAGACACCCCAAAAGGCAGCACCTTGGCTGGGTACATGCCCAAGATCTCCCTGAGAGATCCCACCCCACCAGGAAGGCAAGAGCTGTTCCAAGAAAAGGTCTAAATAAAAGAACCGGGAAACAAAGAGAATGAACTTACATTTCACTTAAATTAAATAAATTATCAAATATTCCATCTTCTAATGTAGAAATCTGGTTGTGGCTTATATCTCTGTAAAAGAGGGAAAAGGAAGAGCAAATTTCATCATGTCAGTAGTGACTTCCCGGTCACTGCAGCTTTGTCACCATTCCCTGTGAGGGTGGGCAGGCCCTGGCACAGGTTGCCCAGAGAAGCTGTGGCTGCCCCAGCCCTGGAAGTGTCCAATGCCAGGTTGGACAGGGTTTGGAGCAACCTGGGCTGGTGGAAGGGGTACTCACAGCTTTGCCAGCGAAGTCAGGCTTCTGAACAGCTGAACATCTAAACCACTGATCTTGTTGTTGGAAAGATCCCTAGGGAAAGAAAACACCATTTTCAGCCTTTTTTTAACCTTGTTTTGTCACATCTCCATTTCCAGACCTTAGAAGAGCCTCTCTCCAAACTCCAGCCAGGCTCCTGAGTGGAAGTTTGGTGTGTTGAAGCGCAGCACTTTTCCCAGCCAAAGAAAACACCTTTCCCAACCATAAAGCATTTGCTCCTCATGTAAGGTGTAGACAGAGACCAGGACTCTCGTTGTGTGCCCCACACCTGGAGCAATGACAGCCATGACAAACGTGGCACTAAATGTGATGCATCCTTTTAAAACACAGTCTGGTCTAACATATGTTCAAAGAAGTCATTAAGAAATAATTTCGGCTGAAGTAGTAATTAAGTTTAAGAAAAATTTAAGAGGAACTTCCAAGAGCGTTTCTGGTGCCAAAGCTCTGATCAGTAATTACACAACTGATGCGTCAATTCTACATTTTAAACATCTTTTTGTCTCTTTGGAAAAGCTTAAAATGGAGGAAGAAGCAACAAAGAATATTTTCCATTTGATATCAGGGCAGACTGTCCCTCTAAAAGGAACACTGTTTAAAAACTTCTCCAGTCGCTCCCAGTAACACCAGCTCATCCAAACCAAACTGGCCCATCCAGCCCAGCTCTCTCCTCTTTCCCAATTTTAAATGTCACTCAGAGAAGAAGTGAAAGTTTCACTGATCAGTCTCCACTTGTCCCCAATAAACTTCACATTTTGGTTTCAGACAAATCTCCTTTGGCCTAAACTTTCTTTTAGCAGCATCAAAACACTCTGAGCCCATGTGATGGTCCTTATCCTTCACGGATCTCTGGCAGAGCTCCAGGGAGCAGACAGGGCTGGACACACCATGTCCTGCCTCCTGCTTTCTCACCTCTTACCCTACAAGCACCTCTCCTCACTTCTCCTGGCTTTCTCACCGCTTATTTTTACCCCTTAATCAATTAATCCTTGGTTTGATCTGACATTTAAACTTCATTTATCCAAATGAAAACAATTCTGTCAAACTGGCAGGAAAATTGTGTATGATTCCAGGAAACTCTGGGGATAAGTAATGGGGATGGATGTCTCTTTAAAAGGTTTATTTTCCCTGATTTTGCTGTCTGGGAGTTCTTTGCCAAGCTGAGAGTGGATTCAGAAGAGTTCACCAGCAACACCACTACAGAAATACAAGAAATGTGCAAAATAAAAGCTCAACAAATCCACTGAAAAAAGGATGTTACCAAAAATACCCAATCACACCAGCGATCTTTGTCTGGGGGCAGCTGGGACAGCAGTGGGAGAGCACAGAGCACCCTTGGCTCTGTGACACGGCCCACTGGGGGTCACATTCTGCACAGGGGACACCAAAGTCACCCCAAAACCTGTTTCCAGCTCCCACTTGGAAGACAAGCACCCAAGACAGCCCGGACTGGAATCCCGGCTGCTGCCAGCCAGGACAGAGCCCTCCAAGGGGAGGCTCCAGATCCCCTTCCCTTTGAGCATCTCCTGTACCCAGCACCCCTCTGGCCCTGCAGTACAGAAAGGACCAGACCACCAACCAGTTACCTGCCAGGGAGAGCAGCACAAACACTTCTCTGCTGCTCTGAAATACCTGGAAATTGCCCATTTAGTTTTAGGCAGCACCTCAAGTCCACGACTGAAGGAAATGGTGTTCCAGCTCAGATGCCTTCCTGCTCCTTGCCCAGACAAGCAAAACCTCCAAAACAAACCGTTCAGCTGCTACAAAAACAGGGCTCTGCCATTTCCAAGAGCCTCTTCCAAGTGCTGCTTGGCTGCCGGGAGGAGGGAGCACAGGGCAGGGGGGAAGCTCTCACCCTCACAGACGGCAGAGGGGCACCAAACCCTTGGGGCACCCAGCACCAAGCCCTCCCTGCATCTCTCCCATCCTGCTGCCTCCCAGCTGGGAAGGGAAGGATTCCAGCAGGGCAGATCTGCTCTTCTCCATCCCTCTGCCACGATGCCAGGCGGGATAGGTTGGTCCTGCGCTGTCCCCAGCCCTTTACAAACATCCTTTGTTGTTGTTCCCATTCCATCTCAGAGGAAACTCTTAAACTTCAGATAAGGGAAGGCCAAGACCCAAATCCTTGACTCCCAGGGGTCAGTCAGCTTCACTGAATAATGTTAAAGTTACTCGAAATGCCAAGGCAATGGAGCTGGGTCTGGAGAAGTTGAGGGAGCTGGGGGGGCTCAGCCTGGAGAAAAGGAGGCTCAGGGGGGACCTTCTGGCTCTGCAACTCCCTGACAGGAGGGGGGAGCCGGGGGGAGTTGGGCTCTGCTCTCAGGGAACAGGGACAGGAGGAGAGGGAACGGCCTCAGGCTGTGCCAGGGGAGGGTCAGGTTGGATATTGGGAAAATTCCTTCACAGAAGGGACTGTCCAGCCCTGGCACAGCTGCCCAGGGCAGGGGAGGAGTCCCCATTCCTGGAGAGGTTTAAAAGCTCTGTGGATGTGGCAGCTGGGGCCATGGGTTAGTGGTGGCCTTGGCAGTGCTGGGGGAATGGTTGGACCCAATTTTCGAAGCCTCCCCCACCTCCTCTGTGCTGAGCCTGCAAGGGAAGCAGATCTGTTGACAGGACTGAGAACTGAGGAACGGTGGTGGATCCAGCGCCCACCACCTCCAGCCACGAGTCAGGGAGCTGGGCTCCCAGCTGCCTGCCTGCCCTCTCCCACTGCTCCCTCTCCTGCTTGTATGGAAAATCATAGCATGCCTTCCTGGCATGGGAAAGGTGGCTGTGAACCAAGCTGGGCTGCAGCAAAAAAATAAACCAGGAAATACTGAGCAATAAAAGCCAAGGCAAGGGCTGTGGGACAGAGCTGAGCCTGGCGGTGCCACAAACTGCCACGACTGTATTTTCCCAGCCCAGTGCCAGGCTGGAGGAAATTCAGAGCAGGTTCAAAGCAGAGCTGAAGCCAGCAGCAAACAAGGCTCTCCATTGACATGCTCTGCACATGCAGCCTGACGCCCTCCCCATGAGGAGAAAGAAAAATGTAGTTTCCTGTGTCTCAGGGGATTTTTAGAACAGGCTGTGCTGCCTGGAAAAGGGAAGTCAATTTCTTGGTCCTGCCTCAGTTTCCACACCTGCAAAATGGAGCTGTGCAATCCCAGGGGAGGCTGGAAGGCTTCTCATGGTCTGTGAGATATGGGGCACCAAAACCCACCACCAACCATGGTACAGGACAAGAACTGTGTTACAGAGATCCCCTTGCAGCTCCCCAAATGCCCCAGCAAACACAGCCACGTTTCACTGACCAGCCAAGCACAGGGAGGGTTTAAAATCCTTCTCGAAAAGGAGTTGGCTGTGTGAGGAAGGTGAAACTTTGGTTACAGGAACATTTAGTAATGAGGGCATCAACCTGAGCCTTGGGAGCCTTCAGCTCCATCCCAGCCCTGCTACCAGGTCCCTGTGTGATGCTGGGTGCATCGCTGAACCTCTCCAGAGCTGTGGATAACCACAGCTCACCCCCCTGGAGAGGATGGATCTGTGAGGACACCACCAGCCTGACCTCCTGCTGGTGGGCTCGGGGAACCTCTGGGGGTGCAGAGCACCGAGCAGCAGCTCCTCACACAGGAGGATGGAGGTGAGCAGGAGGGCTCAGCGCCTCGCTCAGTCCCTCCTGGATGCTCAGACAGGCCCTGCAGAGCCCAGCTCAGGGTTATTTCTGCAGCACTGTGGTGGGCAGGCTTTTTTGGTGCACTGCTCAGTTCCACGGAACATCGAATGCTCGGCAGAGCAGGGCCGGCCCCGCTGCCAAGCCTGATGTCATGCTCTCATTATGTCATTTGTGGGCCCTCTCTGCCCCCATCCCACAAACAGGGAGGGGAGGGGAGGGGGCAGCGCTGGCCTGTGCCTTCCCCAGCCCTTTTGGTGCAGGGAGCCCAGCCAGAACAGTAATGGGAAAAGCATCCGGAGGTGGAGAGAAGAGTGCAGAGAGGAGCCTCTGTGCAGGCAGGAAAGGAGCTCCGGGTCTGTAAGCCACGATCAAAGCTAAGATTGTTGTGGAGCAGTGAAGCTCCAGAGCCACCAGGGAAAGACAGCTCCCAGTAACACCCAGTAAAGCCCAGCAGTGCTCCCAGCAATGCTCCCATTTCTCACCCCCATCCAGGCTGCGGCTGCCCCATCTCTGCAAGTGTCCAAGGCCAGGTTGGACGGGGCTTGGAGCAACCTGAGACAGTGGAAGGTGTCCCTGCCCATGACAGGGGGGTTGCACTAGATGGTCTTTAAGGTCCCTTCCAACCCAAACTATTCCAGGATTCTACCCAAAGCCAGGCTGCACTGTCCCCACCCTGCAGGCAGCGAGGACAAGTGACAGAGGGACATGCCTGGTGAGACACAAGGAAGCCCCACTGCTTCCAGAGCCATCCATCAGCTCACAGAGCCATAAATGCCCAGGAGATCCCCTGCACAGCCCAAATGCTGCCTGCCATGTTGCCATGGCAAACACTTCCCTGTCTCCAGGAAGAAAAGGCAGCGTGGTGCTGATCCTGCCTGACGTACGGAACAGACTTTCCAGAAAAGAGCAGGAAAAACTCTGTGTGCTTTTGCAAGCTGGAGCCAGGAAAAATTAGAGGATTTTGCTGATCTGATTCCTTTTTTCTTAGTCTTTTGGCTTGCACCTCTCCCAGGAAGCACAGCAGAAGTCACAGTGCTTGTGTGCAGAGGTGGAGATCATGGAGATCATCACCAGCTACTGGCTTCAATCATGCTGAAGCAGGGATTTTCCAGGCAAAAGGAGTCCAGCTCCACCACACTTCACCTCCAAGAGCTGTAGCCCAGCACCAGGAGGGGCCTTTCGCCGGTGGCAGGCGGCTCTGAGCACCCTCATCTCCCTGAGGCTGACACGGCACGATGACAATTTATTAGCTCATTTTGAATTTACGAGTTTCAAATGCTGACCCAAGCCCTGGCTCCCTCTGAGGATTTTTTCCCAAAAGACATTTTCACAAATATTAATCTAAAACCGAAATGTTTTTCTCCCCAGAGCAAAATCCTACTGCAGATTGGAAAATGCAAGGCGCAGATGGGAGCACCTCTGCAACGTGCTGTGCACTCTGTGCCCTCCTGAGGAACGACAAAGCTCTCTCAATACACCCTTGCAGGGCAGCTGTGCCAGGGGTTGGCTGGGTTTGGCACAGAGCTCCTGCAGCACCATGAGCAGGTCACTCCATCTCTGCAGACTCCCTGAGCAGGGGGATGAAGCCACACTCCTTCCCCACCTCCCTGCCTTGCCTGTGCTTCGAGAAGCAGGGAAAGACTGAGCCCTGCAGGAGACTGAGCTGAGAGCTCGGGGCATCCCAGCTGACACAGCATCCCTCCCAGCTGCTGCTGGCCCACACTCCCCCTGCCCCTGTGCCTCATCCCTGGAGCAAACACAGGAGGTGAGGCTGCCTGCACCTGCAGGATGCACAGCCCAAGCATTCCTGCCACAACCAGGGGATCCCCACCCTGGGCACAGCATCCCAACTACGGCCAGGGCACTCCTTCCATGGCCAGGGCACTCCTGCCACAGCCAGAACACCCTCCCCATAGCCAGGGCATCCCAGCCAAGGCCACGCATCCCCACCACAGTCAGGATAAGCCCTCCCTCCAGGTGGGAGCTGTCTGCAGTGCAGCTGTGACTCCAGGAACAGCTCCTCAGATCCCCACAGCCAGCAGCTCTCTGCAGACTTTCCCAAATATGGTTACAGAGCCGGACCAGGGGTGAAGCCACTCGAGCAAAGGGGCTGTGTTACCTCATGGGGCAACGTCACGAGCTGGCAGGGCCGGCCAGCGGGCGATGGCATCGTGAGCCCCATCCCTCTCCCCTCGGGGGGGGCTCTGGGGGCCCCCAGGACCCACAGAAAGGCTCCTCTTACGAGTTATTCTTAGACTGAACTGACTTCATCTCCTCATTCCCAACAGCCAAGTAACAGAGCCAACGGCAAGGGGGGCACTGGGGTGTCCCCAGGAGCCTCCTGTGCTTGTGGAGGTCAGGAGGGCACTCTGTGGGGACGAGGGGCTGGATATAGGGATGGCCACTGCCACCAGAGAGGCTTTTCATGCCAGGTCCCACCTTCTGAGCCACCCAAGCGACAGGAGCCAGCACGAGCCGTGGGCCCTTCCCCACTGCCAAGAGGTGACCTCATGTGGCACAAAACAAGGGTGGAACAGGCATCACCCAGCCCTGCAACACCGCACCAAAAGACGGGAACAGGGAAAACCTTCAGCTCGGGAAAGCTGCGACCCAAATATTTAAGTCAAGCTGATGTCCGTAATTAGTGCCGCACGTAAACGAGCCGTCTGCAGCTCCAGCCAGGGAAATGTCAGCCCTGCAAACACGCATTTGTTTCATGGAAAATCGGCAAAGAAACCAAAGATGTGATAAATTCAAGTATCTTCCCAGTACACGTGGCAGGGCTCGAGCAGATTGCGTTAGGCGCCTGCAGCCTGAATCCAACCACCTTCCATGCAGGACCCCCTTCTTCCCCCAGAACACACCTGCCCCCAGGTCCTGTGGCACTGCATGCCAACACACAGCTCTCCCAGTGCCCAGCTCTGCCCTCCTAAAAACCCAGCATGTTTCCAAGTCAGCACGTTGGAAGCCCAATAATATTTGATTTTACCACATTTTACCTCGGGAAGCCCCAATTTAGGGATTACACAGCTGAGCTACTTAGTGCCTAATCTTCCTTACAGGAGTGAAGAGTTTTCAATAAATGTTTAGGTACTGCTGATACTAATTCACCACTGGGACAGGGGATGGAGTACGTAATCTTTGAATCCTCCTTTCTTATTACTCAATTTGTATTTATTTTAACGTGAGGCCTTTCCTTGCACAACCCTCCTCTGGGGTTGTTACTTCTCTGTGAGAAATAATAAAAATCCAACGGTGTTTTGTCCCAGCACAATAAATCCTGCGGTACACAAGGAGCAAGAACCCCAGACAGGGCTCACAGGATGCAGGAGGCTCGGGATGCTGCTGGACCAACTGCATGATAAGTCCCCGACACTTCTGGGAGCTGCAGCCAAGGGACACAGAGAACTCCAGAGAGGCTTCTCCAGAGCACACGTCAAACGCTGCAAGCACTGATAAAGTACAAAAAAATATTTACATGGCCTGTTCCTTGGAAACCCTCTGGGGTATCTGTGTTTTGTATCCCAAAAGGAACAGGGGAACGACTTGGGCATCATCAATACAGCACAAGAGCCACGAGCCAGGACTGCCTGATCCCTCCAAAATACCCTGAGGAGACCTGTTAAAATCTTAATGCCACTCCTGAGCTGAATTCAGAGAGCAAGCCAGCTGAGAGAGAGTGAGACTGGAAAGGTAGTATCAGATCAGAAGCGATTTCTTCAAACAGTTGGTAGATGCTCTCATTTCTCACCCGGGGAGCACAGGCTGTTCACTGCCAGGGCTGGCACCACCAGGAATGGCAAAGGGAGCCAGCAAACCCCAGCCCTCACGGGGGCTCACAGAACCCTGCATGGTCTGCCTTGGAAGGGACCTCAAAGCCCATCCAATTCCACCCCCTGCCACAGGGACACCTTCCAGCACCCCAGGCTGCTCCCAGCCCCGTCCAACCCGAGGATTTCGGAGTGACACCATCACCAGCCACAGCCACCTCTCATGGCAGGTCAAGGGACACACAGAGGGTACACGGGGTCCAACCCAGTGTGAGAACACACAGCAGGTCTCATGACACACTCTGGTGCCAGTATTTAATTCCTTCAATAGAAGTAGTGCTGATTTTTTTCATTCCAATTCCTGACAAGTACAGTTTAAATTCTGCCCTCTTACCGAAGTCAGATGTGCATTACATCAACATCAGCATCTTCATCTCCTCCATCTGTCAACTTACTTAAAAGGCAGAGGTTCATGAGATCTATTTTCCATAAGTGGATTTTCCATGTTGACTGCCACTAATTACACTATCCCCTTTAACTGCTAGCTAATGCCATGCTATGCAATGTATTGTTTCTCCTTGGGATAGAAAATCAGGACACTTGATTTGTACCATCCCATTTACCTTCTGAGAACACTGGCACCATGCTCATTTTGATCCAGTCCTTGGGAATCTCCCTAATGCCCCAAAATCCATCAAAAGTGAACATTAATAGCCCAGAGGGCTCTTCAGCCAGATCTTTTAAAATTCTTGGATACAAAATATCTGAACTTGCTGGTTTAAGAAAGTCTAACATTAATAGCAGCTGTTTGACATCCTCCTCGGTTACTGTTGGAGTGGAAAGTGTTTCATCATCCTCATATGATACAAATACATCACCTGGCTTTATTCCAAATAGAAACCAGAAATATTTACTTAGAAGTCCTATCTTTTCTGTATTTTCATTGATAATTTGTCCATGTCCATCTATTAACAGACCAGTATCATCTAACTCCTTCAATTCCCAATATACTCAAAAAACTCTTTACTCTTCTTAACCTTGCTGGCCACAGACTTTTCCTTGCATTCTTTTGCTTATCAGTGTCTGATGGGCTCAAGTTCAGCCCACACTCATCACTACCACCATTTCTCTTTCCCAGTACTCCATCTTGTATATTTATTTTCCGTAAGTGCCTCTGTTTCTTCTCCAGGCTCCCACAGCACCAGAAGCAGAGTTTCGAGCATCCACAGCTTCTCTGGGCAACCTGTGCCAGGGCCTCACCACTCTCACAGCCAAGAATTTCTTCCCCATATCCCATCTAACCCTGCCCTCTGGCAGTGGGAAGCCATTCCCTGTGTCCTGTCCCTCCAGGTCCTTGCCCAAAGTCCCTCTCCAGCTCTCCCTGTGTCCATGACAGACAGCACCTCTAAAGGGCTCCTCTTTAGGGACCTGATGCCCCTAACAGCTTTGTTCTCCCATTCCTTGCAGTAAAGATGATAAAAAAAGAGAAAATTAGACGATTAAAAAAATTAGTGATCTCTTGGATCCTCCTATAAAAGAGGACTGGCCCCATCAGATATCCCTCAGGGATGGTTACAGCCTTAATTTGAAGCTGTTCCATAAAAAGCAGTGTTCTCTGCTCTTCATGTAAACTATTCTGTGCAATTAAATCCTATCTTTCCATTTTCCCTAATTCTGGCACACCTACAGCTGCTTTGTCCTTGGCATGCACAACCCTTGGATACCTGCAGGACATTAATCATAGAATCCCAAATCCAAGAATGGTTTGGGTTGGAAGGGACCTTAAAGCCCATCCAGTCCCACCCCACTGCCATGGGCAGGGACACCTTCCACCAGCCCAGGTTGCTCCAAGCCCCATCCAGCCTGGCCTTGGACACTTCCAGGGATGGGGCAGCCACAGTTTCTCTGGGCAACCTGTGCCAGGGCCTCCCCACCCTCTGAGTAAAGAATTTCTTCCATCTAATCTCACTTTCTTCCAGCTTAAAACCAACAGACCCTGGAATGGGTTGGGTTGGGAGAGGTCTAATTTTCCCCCCAGAAGCCAAATTTTTCAGAATTCCTCCAGAAAACTTCTTCCAGGACTCTGTGGCACCACGTGAGAGCTGATAGTGGGACCTCTCAGTGCCCAGCCCGTGTCCCTGCAGCCCAGCCCCAAACCCGCTGCAGCTCCAGCAGACGCCGGGTTTTACATCAGCAGGGCTGGGAGGGACATGCCCAGCCCGGGTACAGCTCCACAGGGCTCTGTGTGTGTGTTTGTTTGGGATTTTGTGAATAGGGCTGCTTAGCACATTGAGTCCTCCCCGTGGGGATGATGTGTTAGAGCGGATTGGCTCGCTATTCCCCGAAGGAAACATCTGCACATTCCAGACACATTTTGTAACGGGAGTGAAACCCATCCTTGAAGTGAAATTTTACAGCCTCCACAGCGCAAAATAACGATCGCTGGCAAGGGCCAGTGGAAAAGTAATGTTTAAAATATTATTACAGGGAAGCGGCTGCCAGAGCCTCAAATTAATCATCTGAACGTGTCTCTGGAGCGGAGCGGAGCGTTATGTAACCAGGAGCCGCTCCTCTCCGGCCCCATCCCAGCACTCCTGCCAGCCCTCAGCCCGGGCAGAGCCAGGGACCAGCACTCACCACGGCCTGGGGGCTGGCATCCTCCTGGGAGGTCTCTTCCAAGAGATTCCAGACAGGCCTGGGCTCCACGTTACCTCCAGGTGTCCAATTTTTCCTTGTGTTCAAGAAAACCCCAGGAGAGACAAGGACAAGGGGTGTTCTCCATCACCTCTGAAAAGCAGCGCCTGTCCCAGCCCTCTGCAGCAGAAGGAGCTGGAGGGAGCCTCGACTGCTTCCCACCACAGTCTGCAGGGCAGGGAAGCTACAGGTCTGCTGGTTAAAATGGTTTGCTGGTGGGCACTGCTCTGCTTGGGATGGCCTTGGGGCAGGTGACAGAGCACGGACATTGTCTGCACATCACCCTCCCCTCACGCAGTGATCACTAACTGGCAGGACCCAAACGTTACCAAAATGCAACTGATGTTCAAGAAACCCAAAAAACGCCTCTAAAGGAAAGCAGGAACACAAACAGCAGTGGATGCAGACACAGCTATGGGGGAGGAAGAAACAAAATGCTTGGCAGCCTCCACCAGCAGCAGGAAAAGGAGTGACACGAGTATGGAAGGGAAACGAGTCCTGCACTACAGCAACCAGGGAAAAGCCTGCAGGCCCTCAGGAAAGGATGTTCTCCCAGCAGAAACAAGAGCAAAGCTCTGCTACCCATCAGGCTGAAGATACCATAAACAGAGCAAGAACCTTCCCTGGTGAGGACATCTCCACCTCTGCTCATCTGCAGCTGTGCCAGGGGATCCAGCCCTTCCAGGGGATGAGGACTCAGCCCAGCCTGTGCCAGATTTCTCTGTCTCTCCCAGGTACAAGGGGGAGCAGAGCTGCTCTGGTGGCAGGTAGGCCTGAGTCCTGGGTGGTCTCCGTGCAGAAGTTCCTTCTGAAGCTTGAGATAACAGTATTTCCATGATTCCCTGGGAGAAAGGGCTTCCAAGTCACTGTTGTAAACATCTCTTTAGCACAAAGGCTCCATAATTCAAAGTCAGGCCCCCGAATCCCTACTGGAACAGAAACACTCAAGGAATTCATTAAACAGCAGCTCTGGTTGACGTTCTGTGCCATAAATCAGAAGTAAAACCCAGAGCCAGGCTGCTCTGCAACGGGACAGATGGAGCAAAGGGAATGGTCAACGAGAGGACAGGCCTTTCCCTAATCCCCCTGTCCCAGTGCTGGCACCAATACCAGCTCCCCCATATTTTTTCAAGTGTGGTTGTTTGGGTTGGAGGGCTCTGCTCTCAATATTTTTGGAGCATGTTCTCTACTATGGAACCTTAAACATCTTCCTTCTGAAAACAAAAACCAATTAGAACCCAATATAGACCTGCTGGTTCCCGTACAAAAGGCATTTGCATGTTTCTGGCATTAATAATGTGTGTGGTTGGGCTGCTTCCTTTCAGCATTAGAAAGTCTTCTGTGATGCAGTCAGAATACTTCTGCTTAAAAAAATGCTGATGTTCAGAGGCCCCAAAGCAGGTACAAAGGGAAATGAGCAGCTTGTTGGGGCCCCGGCAGGACCCCGAGTGTGGCACCAGAGCTGCCCCTCCAGAAAGCCCTGGGAATGGGTTTGGAAAAAGCAACTCATTTGTTCCCTGCACGAGATCATGGAATCCTGGAATGGTTTGGGTTGGAATGGACTTGAAAGCTCATCTCATTTCACCCCCTGCCGTGGAGCAGGGACACCTTCCACTAGCCCAGGTTGCTCCAAGCCCCATCCAGCCTGGCCTTGGACATTTCCAGGGATGGGGCAGCCACAGCTTCTCTGGGCAACCTGTGCCAGGGTCTGCCCACCCTCTGGACCCACCCAGGGATCCACTCACTTCCACGTCTTGTACATTTAGAGATGCCAACGGCCCCTCGGCATTCCAAGGGTTCAGGTGGCACAGGTGACACCTCAGCAGTGAGACAGCTGGAACAACCCGAGCCTGACACCACAGAAAGGAAGGTTCTGGATCTCATGGGTTAAACAGGACTTGCACATCTAATTCTCTTACCCATTCCTTTGAAAATTTTAACTCCAGATAGGAGAGAGCCAAAGCTTTTACATGATCTGCCTGAGACAAATAATTGTCCACACTTCTGCCAAATATCAGGAGCTGATAAATCCAGTATGCAACATATCTGGAGGTATGGGGTGGAGACCAAAGGACAGATCCCTGGAAAGGGCTTTGGAAGAATGCTTCAGTCAAGTCACTGGCTTACCCTGAACAGATGCAGCCGACCTTGAGATAACCTGCTTTATGCTGCTCCCCTCAGCTCAACTCTCCTTGACAGGGACTGACCTCCACCTGTCCAGAGCAACAAAAACAATTCACCTCTGACCTCTGGCTCAGTCTGACCCTCCTGGGCTTGTCTCTGCTGGCTGTAAAACAGCTTCTGTGCTGCTTCACTGCAGCCCACACGACCTTCAGCAACTGCAGAACTTCCAGCTCCCTGCTCCTCATGCTCCAGGCTGAGGGGACAAGATGGGGCTGTGGAAAAAGCCAGGCTGAGAATGCAAGGTGTGTGCTTCTTGGGGAGAACTTCCATGCTTCCCTGGGGAAGGACATGGCCGGCTCTGATCCTCCACAACTTTCCCAGCTCGGTGCCAGGCATTATCCCGTCCTGGCACAAGTGTTATCCCTACATGGAGGTAGGTCACACATCTCCAGAGCATCTGTTTCAGCTCAGCCTGGGGGAAAAACAGGAGGAAACCACAGCAGCCATTCCACAGCCTGCAGGAAAGAGGCCAGTCTGCTTCCCAGTGGAACCACAGCCGAGACAGAGCTGGTGTGAGACTGGCAGTGCCCACATCCCTCTCCTCCCAAGGAGCTGCCTGCTCCTGCAGATCCCTTCCTCTGATCAACTTGGGAAAAGGGATGTCTCTTCCTAAACACATAATAGAGACACAGTTGGAGTGTCCAAGGCCAGGTTGGATGGGGCTTGGAGTAACCTGGGCTAGTGGAAGGTGTCCCTGCCCATGGCAGGGGGTTGGAATCAGATGGTCTTTAAGGTCCCTTCCAACCCAAACCATTCTAGGATTCTATGATTTTTCTGTGAGGAATCAGAGAAAGGATAATTCCATTCACTTCGCACTACAGGTCACGTCAGGGATCTGTTAAAGGGAGGATCACGACAGTGCCTGTGTCTGTTCCCTCCTCTCACAGGACAAACGACTATAATCCACTCTTTGGAACATCATTATGGTGAATAAACTCTAGGGGGAAAAAAAAAAAAAAGAAGGTCTTGCAATTCTGCTAATCTTCCTAATGATTTAATACCTGCAAACACTGCTGGGAGGTATTGCTTTCCCGATCCCATCAAATGCTGCCGTACGAAACGTCTCACCACACTTCAGCATCCTACTGTGGATTTTGTTTTTAAACAAAGCCAATTTCTCTGGAGACCCAGGAGGGGTTTCTGATCCCACAGCCCCACCAATTTTAGAAGATCTTCTAAAGGCCTGCCTGGGGGATTCCAATAAGTCCTGGCACGGATCCTCCAAATAGTAGCAAAGCTAAACAGGGTACGGCTGTTATTGTAGAGGTCTGTCCCTGCCAGCACAAATACACAGCCTGCACCATTCAACCTTTTACAGCAGGAGAGTCACGGACAGTTCATGATTCACAATCAGCATTTTTCCTTCTACTGCAGCCACTCTTTTTCTTTAATTATTCCATCTTTCTGGCAAGCAGCCCTTCCCTGCAGTTTTTGTGACGCTGTTTCCCCCTGATTCCCTAATCACACTGACAAGGACAGGGCACATCCCAGAGTCCCCACTTCGATTCCTCCGTCTGCCCACGCTGCCGCATCAGTGCTGAGATGTCCCAGGCCGTGGTTCAGCCGGCCAGGGGTGGCCATTGCACTGTGCACAAGACCAAAACAAAGCCTGTGAAACACTCTGTGCCCCTCAAGACCTCAGAGTGAGGCTGAGGCGGATCCAGGGGCCGTGTTTGTGCTGGCTCTGTGCCCCAGGATGAACCTCACCCAAGTCAGCCTATACGATGTCCTGTTATTTTTTCTTTGCATATGTTAAACCGAGAGATGTTTCTTTCCCAGGTCAATATGTACAGGCACATCAAGCTTAAAAAATATACTAAATAGATAAACTATATTAAATTATTGCCTACTCCCTACCCAAGCACATGCTGGGACCAACACTAGAGCTCAATGTTCCCCTCAGAAATCTCTGCTTGATTACTCAAACCCTCCTCAATTTGCTCTTTTCCCCAAAGGTCCCAAGCACAGGTCCTGTGATGATTCACCTGAACTACAGGTGTTTAGTGCTGAGACTGCTAAGTCTGAACACCCAAAGGCATCACACAGCACACAGCGAAGCACACACCAAAAGAGAAGATATGAACCATCAGAGACCCACCAGGACAGAAGTTCCCAGAGCAGCCAGATATCTTAAAAAAAGAGAAAGTCACCCCCCTTATAGCTCATAGAGCTTTTTTCCTCAGTAAACAGATAAATATTGTTGTTGTTATTTCACTTTATGTTGAATAAAACAGACACCCAAAGCTGAGCCCCCTCCCTGGCACAAGGTGACTCAAACACTGACGGCGCTGAGAGGAGTCTCTGGGGAGGCTGATGCTTCACTTCAGGTTCAGGCAACTGTCTTGGAGGATGGCTCAGCTCAGTGACTGAACACAAAATTACTCTTCCCTATTCATCATAAACAGGACATAAAAACCCACGAGGGTGATTGTGTCAAAGGGTGTTAGCAGTGCATACAAACCACCAGTCAGTCTGCTTTGTTTAACAGGGAAAGGAGCAACAGAACACCAAGTCAAGGCCAAGACAAATAAAATGGCACAGACAGAGTGGCCCAACAAGCCAGGGCACGCCGTGTGCTCTGCCCTGCCAGCACCATCCCCAGCCTGTGCTCCGAGCTCTGCCGAGACTGGAAGGCTCCCAAGAGCAGGTTTGGCACAGCAGGACATGTAAATGCCGTCTGATCCCTTCTCATGCTCCACGAGGAGACTCTGCACGGTCTCAGTAAACATCTTTAGTAAACTCCGCACACCAAGCAACGTCAAGAAGTATGACACCCATAAATCAGCCCTTCCATCAGCTCTGCTGGCAGCAGGAGGGTCTGCCCAGTTCCCGAGGCCCATCGAGCTCAGACAGCACCATCACTCCTCAGGATTTACGGCAGACACCGAGCTAAGCTGCATCTCTGGTCTCATGTTAAATCACCTTCCTGCCAAGGCTAAAAATTGCTCCATGTTGTAATCACAAACTGAGGCAGAAGAGCAAAATAATAAATTTCATTCCCATACAATAATAACAAGTTAGGTTTCCATAACATCCCTCTTCCTCTCGGATCCAAAAGGACATTACTGACTGGCCTCGCTGCAGCAGGCTCCGTGCACAGGGATTATGTAATCCACTACAGCCACTGCTCTTAAGGGTGTAATCCAGCATTGCAGCAGAGTTTAGGATGGAAAGGATCACCAGTGCACTGGGAAAGGGATGCCACAGAGCAAGAACTGAATCCTCCAGCGCGCTGCTGATGTGAGGGTGACTCTGATCCACGGTGTGCTCTCTGCACATCTGCTAGGTAAGAGTTGCTGCTTTCTGCTGACAAGACTAAACTCAGATCTCTCTGGGACAATGACAAATCACAGAATCTCAGAATTCTTTAAGTTGGAAAAGACCTCCAAGATTATCAAGTCCCCCCTGTGCCCACCTTGTCCCAGAGCACTGAGTGCCACGGCCAGGCCTTCCCTGGACACTTCCAGAGGTGGGGACTCCAAACCTCCCTGGGCAGCCCCTGCCAAAGCCTGACCACCCTTTCCATTAAGAAATTCCTCCTGATGTCCAACCTGACCCTCCCCTGGCACAGCTGGAGGCCGTTCCCTCTCCTCCTGTCCCTCTTCCCTGGGAGCAGAGCCCGACCCCACCAGCTCCCCCCTCCTGTCAGGGAGTTGCAGAGCCAGAAGGTCCCCCCTGAGCCTCCTTTTCTCTAGGATGAGCCCCCCCCAGCTCCCTCAGCTGCTCCTGGTGGTCCAGACCCTTCCCCAACTCCACTCCCTTCTCCAGACATGCTCCAGCCCCTCAATGACTTGCAGTGAGAGGCCCAGAACAGGACAGAGCATTGGAGGTGTGAGCTCTCCAGCGCTGGAGCTCCCACTCAGGACCCTGTGTGTGCCTGGGCAGGCAGAGCTGCTGGGAATGCTGCTTTCCCGCAGATGGAAAGCCATGGCCCGGGCACCTGTGGGTAGAAAAGGTCCTAGGTCATGCCCTAAAAGACAAAACAGGTCCCTTTTCAGCTCAGGCATGCTAGGATTGCTGCCCAGTCCTGCCTGTTCAGCCCACGCTGGCTCACCCTGTCAGGACAGGCTGGGACCTGTGCCCTATGTCAGCCAGGGGGGCAGGAAAACAAAGACCCCAAGGCTTTTCCCAGTAAGTAGTCTGCCTGTCCCATCTTAGCCCTTGGAAGGCTATCAAAGAGCCGCTGTTTCCCTGCAAACAAGCAGCTCAGGAGCACACAGGCACTGTGAGCGGGCAGCGAGCGCAGAGGGCGGGAGCAGCGCGCGGCGCAGAGCTCCCCAGCCCGGGGCAGACAGACCTACAGACTGCCTGAGCTCCTTTTCTCCTTTCCAACATTTTCCACACCCTCCTGCCAAGAAAACTCCGGGAGCTGCCTGCCATGTCCGGCTAAAGCTCCCCGTGCAGAGCATTCCCAGCAAGCACAGCCTGCACACCCGCACGCAGGGACCGCAGCGGCCACGCCGCAGAGCCCTGTCCTTGCTCCTCACCCAGGGGCTCAGACTCTCCTGACAGCCTAGGAGGGGCTCAGGGAGAGCGAGAGGTGCCTCTGAAGTACATCAGGCATTTTGGGTGCTCCCCAGCTCCTGCAAGGTTAGGAAGCTTTCTGAGGTAGAGGGATGATGCTGAGGCTGACAGTGGATGAAGTGAATCACAGAATCATGGAATGGTTTGGGTTGGAAGGGACCTTAAAGTTCATCTCATTCCACCCCTCTGCCACAGCCTTCCACTAGACCAGGTTGCTCACAGCTCCATCCAACCTAGCCCTGAACACTTCCAGGGGTGGGAAGAGGGAAGGGAAGGCACTCGAAGTGAGATAACCACCCTTCCATGCTTAGCCTGGGTTGTAACTGCACAAAGAGGTTCAGACTTGTGACTGGTGTTCCCCTGTAGCACACAAAGACACATCATACAATCACTAGAGTTGGAAAAGACCTCTAAGATCAGAGTCTCAGAGGCCTGAGCATGGATTTCATATATTTTTACTACATGCAGAATCATCAAATATCAAGACATTTTTGTGAAGTGACCTGGAGCCCCAGCTCCTACATTCAGACTCATTTGAGCAAATAAAAATCTGCATCTGTGTCTTGTGTGTTGGGGTTTTTTCTTAATTTCCTGCTGTGTGAAACAGGAGGAGCAATAAAATCAAATCCTTGGAAACAAATGACAAATGTTTAACGAGTAAAAAGAAATCCCAACACCTTCCTAGGCTGTTTATGCCACAGCTACTCCATGCATGGTTCTTAACACAGGTAGAAGAACAGGCTCCAAGTCCGGACTTCCTCACTTTTATGGGTTTAAATTGGATCCCACTCAGCGTTTAAGGCCATTGTTGAACTGCTAACACATTTTGCAGCATGACTAACACCAACTGGGTTATTTTTCACTCACACTTGGCTATTCTTTCTCTCTACCTGCCTGTCACAGCAGACAGGAGAGCAGCAGAGTGGCAGGTGAGTGACAGAGCGCTGGGTGTGCGCAGAGCTGGGACAGGAGCTCCCCAGCAAACCTGCCACTGAAGGGGTGTAGGGACAAAATGCTGCATCCCCCAATTCAGAGAGCAAAAGGGAGTGTAAATATGGCTTTCCTTCAGCTAAAGGGCAACTGCAACCATGGAATGGTAGAGGGAAAACAGAGAAGAGCAACAGCAATTAAAGTAGGAAGGTGCCCCTCAGCGCAGGCTGCAAGGCCTCTCCTGACCTAGCGAGGATCTTCTGCACTTGCAGCAACGCTCCTGGAACCAATCCTTGGCCCTGTGCTTCTGGGAGATTGGGGATTTTCCTCCTCCCTTGCTTTATTTTCTGAGCAGTGACCAGCAGACACTGGTTGGCTGTGGGCACTGAACTGGCTGGAGCCTGGCAGCAGGGACAGGGGCAGTGGTTTATGGAACACCCTGTGCAATCAACACTTTCGCTACCAGGAAAAGTCTTTCACAACTGTGGATTTGGGTGACTTCAGAATTCTCCCTCCAGGACCTCTCCCCTTCCTTGCCAGACTGTGGCTTCATCTCAATGGACGAGGCAAACCGGGCTGGGAACATCACTAATGGCACGGACAGAACTGGGAGAGACTTCGCAAGAAACGCAACCACAAAGCTGGTTCCAGAAACCCCTCCCTGCACAGCAGCTGCTCCCAGAGGATCCTGGAAACAGCCAGCAGGCTCATCCTACCTGGGAGTTCAGCCTCAGGAAAAAAACGTGCAAGAATCTGTTGCCAAGGAAGAGGGTAAATCTGCCACCAGTTGGGCACATCGCACCCCAGCTCTTCAACCACCCCGTAACCACCATCACGACCCTGCAGCCACTCCGTAACCACCGCCGCTGCTGACTCTGCAACCACTCTTCTGCCTCAGGAAGAGGCATAAACAAGCTCAGGGATATAATTTCTCAAGGTCTGAGTGATGCCTGGGAGGTGAATCAGGGCTGGGAGGGAGAGGAGGGCACACTCGGATTCCTGGATTGACAGAAAACTCTGTCTGGTACAGAATTCAGATCAGCCTTGGGTTCCCCACAGATTAAATATTTACCTCTAAAAAGCAGAGATGTCATACAATCCATGTGATGACACGATCAAACCTCCAAAATTGACCCTCAAGATTTCAGCTGTTTCTTTAGCAGCCTCAAGACCTGTATCAACCTCGCTGGAATCCCAACCAACTCCTGTATCTGGTCCCATAGTGTGTGGCTCTAGACAACCCACTTTTACCTCAAAAAGAATTAGAAATATACTCAATCTTGTCCTAAAAGAAGTGGTAGGTTCCCTAAAGCTGTCTCCTGGAATCATGACATCAAATTATAATCTCTACTTTTTCCTTCCCTTTTATTTGCTGGTCTTTTATTCCTCTGTATCTCCTTATTGAGAGGTATAGATGCCCCCACCTGAGTCCTACATGGGAGTTCAGGTTCAAAATACAGAAGGCAACAACATTTGGCCTTTTTTTGGTTTATTTTTAATCTCAAGATTTATGAGAGGTAGCTAAGTCATGTTTTGGCTGGCAGGGCTGGACTCTAGTAAGTAATTGTATCCTTCTATTTTATTAATTAAGATAAGTTTTCCCACTTCTGTTTGAGTTGTTGGTGATTGACTGCTGCAAGAAAAATACACATCTCTGCCTTAGGTCTCAGGTAGGTGAAAGGCCAGACACTTCCTTCACCAGTCCCTGGCCCAAGCATCCAAAGTGAAAGGTGCAGATATATCAAATGTCCCAGCCCTGCTCAGCTCTATCAGATCATTCAAGCATCTCCTCTCACAGGGGAGCTCCACCCTAAGCACAAGGCAAGAAATCCTACACACACCAGGGCTACTGTGACTTGTTAAGTATGGTTTTGCTTCACATACCCCCATTTCCTTTCCAGCAAGGCACCAAAAAAAGTACTGAGTAGCTCAGTATATATAAAATACTGTGTGTAGCTCAGGAATTCAGTGAATGATTAACTCCATCCTACCCATTAACCACGGCTCTCCATTCCCTCACGCCCTGCAGGAGCCCCAGTTCCCGGTAGCAGAGCTGTGCCAGCATCTGATACCCACTGGCCTGGCCTGCGGAGTCCTCAGGTGATGTGGACGGTTCTTGCTTTGAGTTACAACCCATTAAGTGCAGTAATGATTAATCCAGAACCCTGGCACAGATTCGTGGTGAAATGCTGCTCCTCTTGTCACACCAAATGTACCTCAATGAGTCCTGTTGGAAGTCACGACCCTGCACAGACCTGCGAGGCAGGACCTGCACGGACACCAGCAGGGCCAGAGCAGGGCCAGCCCTTCACAAGGAGGCAAAGGGATGCAAAGGCCAGATGTTGCTCTCTCCACTCCAAAACAACCCAGATCTCAGCTGTGCTGCCTTTGGGACCAGGACACACAGTGGATACATCTCTGTCAGCCTGAAGAAGCTGCAGGGGCAGCTGGATGCACGTGCACCCCCAGCACGTCATCCCACACTGCAGGACCTCGGCGTGCACGTGCAACCCCACGTGCCTGTCACACTCAGCTGCACCTCAGAGGACGGGGAGGGCTCAGGGCTGGGCTCACACACAAACTCCCTGTGTGACCTCAGGCAACTCCCCTACTCTGTGCACCGAGCTCTTACAGCCTTACCCAGCTGAAAAACAGGACGGGAGGTTCAGGCTGGACATCAGGAAGAATTGCTTCTGGTTGTCAAGAACTGGAACAGGCTGCCCAGGGAGGTGGTGGAGTCCCCATCCCTGGAGGTGTTCAAGAAATGTGGATGTGGCACCTGGGGATGCAGTTTAGTGGTGAACACAGTGGTGATGGGGAAATGGTTGGACTAGATGGACTTAGAGGGCTTTTCCAACCTTTATGAGTCCATGATTCTACTGCCAGACAGCCTGTGAGCCAGCAAGAATTAGGACCCCAAAAAGTTAAAAGAAACTAGTGTACAGGATGATTCGCAGCCAGAAGGAAGAGTGGCCCCATCCCTGCCCCAAGCCAAGCTCCAGTTCCTTCTGCTCTAGATTCAATAAAGGAAAAAACTGCTGCTGCTGAAACATGTTTCATGTTGTTGAGGACCAAAGCCCTCCCTTGGCAGCCAAGCTCAGGGTTGCCCAGGCAGTGGCACTGCAGAGACAGCTCCTCGTGCCCTTCACCCAGTTTGATCAGGCAGAGGATCAAGACATCCTCCAACTTCAGTTGCAACAGTGAAACACATCCCTAAGGAGGGGGAAAGGGCCAGTCCCCTCTCCCTCCAATCAGCCAGCACTAAACAAACAACTCACAGCAGGGACCCTGTTGTACATGCCACAGCCAAGAGCTACCGACTGCCTGATCCCAAACCCAGAGTCAGCAGGCCCAGCTCTGCATTCCCAACTGCCTGAGCCCAAACCCAAACCCTGATCCAGGCCCAGCCCTGCATTCCCAAGGCACAGCAGCAGCTCACCCAGCCTGGGACATTGGGTGGCTCTAGGAGCTGAGTCCAACCTCACTGGGAGGCACTTTGCACATCCATCCCTGTGCCTGCTGCCTTTCCCCAGGATGCTCCTGTGAGGAAAACGCTCCCAGCCCCATGTCCTTCCACCCCAAGGAGCCCACAGGGAACAGCCGTGTTTCTCTCAGGAACTGGTGCCTCCCCCTGGGCTGGAGCCAACGCTGACTTCCCATCTGGGGCTGGGATGTCACTGTCTGAGAAACTGATGGCACAGCCATGAAACAAAAAATAAAGTTGGGCAGAAAACAGAACTTTTTTTTTTTCAGATGCTTTAAAAGCAAAATGAATGGTTCTCTAGCTCTGAGAGCACAGTGGGATGGATCCTGCTGGCTCCAGCCCTGCCACACAGGATGTACCCACAAAGCACAAGGTTGTGTGTTTGGTTTGGAGGACAAGGAAGAGGAAGCTGAAGTACAAGTAGGGGTGGGAAGGCAGGACTGAGGGTACCAGTGAGCCTGTCAAAGTGAGTCCACACCTCTGATCTGCTGCCCTGCTGTTCACTTTGCTCAGAGTAAAGATTCATCCTTCCAAGAGCTGGTATAGGATGTTTTACTGCCTTCTCACAAGGATGGCAAAGCACCAGGCAAGCAGGAATTAGAAATCCAGGGCATTTATCCAGCAGCCAAGCACTCAAGCCCTCCACAAGCATTTAATTCCCATAAACAAGCAGCACAATACTCCCAGCCCCATCGCTCAGTCAGGGCGGCCGATGCAGAGGAATCACTGACAGCCCAGCCCACACCACCAGGGTCAAACTGAAAACAAAACCCTGTCCTGCTTCCCCCTCCGTGTTCCAGCTGTTAGACAACACTGCCCCCAGTAGCTCGGCTTTCTTCCCAAACCAAGGTATGCACTTCAATTCCCTGAGTGTGGAGCAGAGGACAGAGGGAAGCAATCCCTGGCCTCGCACACAGCCTCGATGGCTGCTGCACAACCCAGCAGCTTCCAGGAGCTGCAGGACAAGCCAAGAAATGGAACACCAGCTCCAGAGCCACTTCCCCACTCTGTGAGAACAGAGCAATTGTGGTCAGCCTGCACAGGGAGGAAAAGGTGCCCCAGAGCACCCACCTGCAAAAGGAGAGGATCCGCAGCAGGGCTGCCTGCCCTCAAAACGGGGATTGGTCAAAGGTCAGACTCGATGATCTTCCCAACCTAAATGATTCTGTGATCCTGTGAAAAGATCCAGGACTCTCCCATGACTTACGAAATGTGTTTGCCAAGCAGCTACAGAGTGGATCTACTTCAGGGGAAGCTGTGGGAGCGGGGGTGTCGCAGATGAATTTCCAAACTCTCCCAGTTCTCTCTAAAGTTACAGGATCAAGCGACAGACCTGGATGTGCCAGGGCTAATCCACAGAGCAGCAGTGGGCTCTGCTGGCTTGTTTTAGAGAGGTGATGGCCAGATTAACCCTTTAATTGCTGCAAAGACTAAACTGTGCAGGGGGTAACACTCCAACCTGTGTGGCTGCACATGGGTGACTGTACACAACGCAAAGCAAACCCAAGTTAACGCAAATTAAATCTGTGGCCGTATCAGATGCAATCTGTGCATGTCATCAGAAATTAAATTATCCAAGGCCAGTGACATTGCTACCCTGACAGTTCACTCTCCTGCACTGGAAAGGCAGAGTTTTCCAAGAAATGGCTGATTGCTGGATGCAGTGAGTGACAAGAGGGAAAGCAGCGAGGGCTTTGGGGCTCAGAGTTCACAGTCAGGCTGTTGGGCTACTGGAGTTGTTATTTTGTGTTGTATATGAAACACAGATTCAGGAACCAGTGATGCTCCTGGAACTCCCTGCAGAAAACTGGGTGTGTCTTCCCTCTCAATTAAAACTTGGGAATTGTGTTGTGTCAGTCCAGCAGGACTTCAAGTGCCACCCAGGCAGTTTAAGCTTTGTCTCCGTGGTGCTGCCTGATCTGTGCTATGCCCTATGACAGCTTCCCTGCACACAGGGGCAGCAGTTTTCCTCTTTCATTTTCCTTAATAAAGCCCTTCCTTACTGCTGTAGAAACACAGTCCACAGCTACAGTGAATTTCCTTAACACAGCTCAAAGACTAACACAACCTAACCCTTGGCCTCTTCTAGCTTTTGTTTTCCCACTTCAGTTTTGTCTACACTAAATTCTTTAAGACTCCTGATCCAAACCTTGCATCGATCCGTGCAATCAGAGGTTGCAGAGCTGAGCCTATAAAGCCACTGACTTCATGTTTTCCCTCTGTAGGAGTAAAATAACGCTCCCACACTCCGATGGAAACCTTTGCTCTGCACAGATTTAATTCATTACTTATGAATCTCTGGCCAACGCCACTCTGCTCATGGCAATGGCTCTCTACTTCCAGTCGCCTCCCGAGTCTGGGAGGACAGGGAATCTTCTTTTCACCATTTAGTGAAGGAGCTGAGATGGGATCCTGACTAATGGCTTCACCACCTCACTGCTCATGTTAACAGTCCCTCCCCAGAAAATCACCCAGGTAGCAATAACGAGCCGCCCTCTACAACTGCTTTACAGAGGGTTGGTCAGGAGCCAAGATATTTTCCAATGGAAACTCTTCTCCCAGGGAATCACTCTGCATCATATTTCAGATGAGCGCTGCATTTTAGTTTGGGGATTAGGAGAAGATTTCTTTTTAACTGTGCTATGCCTGGGTGCAAGGGCAGTTTTGTGACACAAATCACTGAGGGGTCACTATACATCCTGCTGGAATCATTTACAGACCAGAACAGCAGCAGCTCTGCCAACACCTCAAAGGCAAGTGCCCATATTCCAAACCTCTGCTTTCTGTCAGGATTGCCTGGACCACCTGCAGGTCTCAGGTAAGAGCTGCCCCTTTGCTGTGCCTGCACTGTGCCCAAGCCATGAGATCCCAGAGCTGGTACAGCAATAGGAAATCAGAAAGGTGCCAGTTGACTGCTCTTTCCATATCCAAACTCCTCCTTTTGCAAACTCACTCTTTCCAGACAGCTTTCCAACCCTTTTTGTTTCTCATCTGGGGAGGGGTGAAACACAGCTCTGCTGAGGGCCAGCTCTGCACTCCTGGCAGGACAGCACTGTCTGCACTGGCTCTGGGAGAGCACAGACCCTTTCCCCAGGTCTCCTGGGTCCCTTTGATCCGTTTGGGGGTGACCAGGCAAGTTCTCTGTCCCCAAAACTCTGTCCCATTCCTCTTCCTGTGAAGAAACAGCTTAAGCAGAGGTGTCTGAGGGGGTACAAAGCATAACTAAGCACAGGGGATGTGACTGCAACACTTTAGAGGCTCCACTCCACATCCCATTGTGGTTTCCAGTTGTTCCCTCTGCTCCCCAAGCCCCAGGAGAGGAAATGTGGCACATGGCATGGGATGGGGTCTGTGATTATTGTTCTTATCACCCCACAGACTGCCTGGCACGGGCTGCAGAGCATGGCTGGACGGTTCCCTCTGCCCACAAACAGCCAGGCAGCCCCTGCATGTGAAAGCCATTAAGGACCAGCACAGAAGCAACCCACAAAGGAAAATCCATGAACATTCCCACACTGATGGTGCCAGCCCTGCTGCCAGCAGGACGCCGGGGTGCCGGCCCTGGGCTGCCACGTACACCCCCTGGAAGATAAGGCTTGTGTGGGCAGCTCTCCTGACAGCCCCACTGACAGCACACAGACACCACAGAGCCCAAAAGCCCCACAGGTACCCCCCAGGCTCAGTCCATGGCCCCCGTGCCAGCGCTGGTGTCTTTCCAGCTGTTGGAAATGTGGCATTTGGGAGCATCGGCAGTGGAGACAGGAACTGAACATCTGTTTTTTCCAAGCCACACGTGGAAAGGCTGAGCTGTGTTCAACCAGCCAGCTGTGAGGCAAGAGGATGAACGGAGAAGTACAAAAATAGACACTTCTCCAGTGCTTCTTCAAGCAACATTTTTGCACTACAAAAATACACGAAAAAGAAGCATCACGGGTTTTTTCCCCAGCTGTCAGATGGACCCCTGTGCTCCTGCCACAGTTTTAGGATGCATCCCCTGGGCTCCCAGCTCTGGGTCACAGCGTACCCAGCTCCCCACCGGGGCTGTTTGCAGTGCCAGACCCACACAGTGTCCCCACAGCAGGACACAGATGCTTTCACCAACCTGCCCCAAACCAAAACCCGCAGCTCCAGCCCGGCCTCACTCCACCCCCTTCCCGAGGCGTGGTTTGAGAGAGAAACGAACAGCTTTGGCCAACACAATCCGGCTGGGCTCTGCTTTCCCAGGCTTAGCTGTTCCTCGGGTTCCTCCCTCCGGAGGACTCAACCCACACCCTGGGTCCTCTTTTTAGAGCGCCACTCCCACGGCTCCCGGACCGGGGTTTGCTGAACCCACTTAACCCATTCCCAGCAGGACCCGGCTCCCCCCACCAGCAGGGAAAGGTCCTTATGGAATGCCATGCAAGCCCCCAGGCCAGGGAGAGGAGGAGAGGCGTCATCCCAGCCAAAGCTGCAGGGAAAACTGCTCCTTAGCTCCTGGATCTGCTCCCTGCCAGAGGAGCCCAGAGCAGCCCAGATCCTGCGGGAGCCAGGGCTGAGGTGCTGCCAGGGGATGTTGCAACGGAGCTGTGAAGAGGCCATTGCTGGGGATCTGCAAGTACCACAGCACCACGGAATCACAGAACAGTTTGGGTTGAAGGGACTTTAAACAGCATTCAGTCCCACTCCCTGCCATGGGCAGGGGCACCTTCCACTAGCCCAGGTTGCTCCAAGCCCCGTCCATCCTGACCTTGGACACAGGGATGGGGCAGCCACAGCTTCTCTGGGCAACCTGTGCCAGGGCCTCCCCACCCTCACAGGGAACAATTTCTTCCCCATATCCCATCTAACCCTGCCCTCTGACAGTGGGAAGCCATTCGCCCTTGTCCTGTCCCTCCAGGCTCTTGTCCAAAGTCCCTCTTCAGTTCTCCTGCTGTCCCTTTAGGGACCAGAAGGTGCTCCAAGGTCTGTTCAAGGAGGTGGGCACAGGCTGCAAACTCCACCCTGGAAATCTCCCTTTCAAACCAGTGATTAGACCCTCTGACTTCACCAGACACACAAAATTGCACTGCACAGAGCCAAACGTGTTCTCGATCCAAGGAGCTGCCCGGAGAGGCGGGCAGAACAAGAGCTGCCAGCTGTCACCAGGGGAGAAAAGGCTGTGGTGTGGTGGCCAGGGCCAATTTCGGATGAATAGGAACAGGCTGGCTGAGTCCTGGCTGAGATCCAGAATCCCTGTCACTGCAGATTGTCCCGCAGGCTGTGGCTGCTGTCGGACAAGCACAGCCCTTTCCTGACAGTGCTCAAGAGTCCCATCACCTCCCAGCCCTGCACTGCCAGAGGGCACCCACAGCCCCAGCCTGGAGGTAAAGCAGGGCCACAGTTAACACCCAAAAATGCTATAGGAGGGAGATTTGTTACCACAGAGTGAACATCCAGTACTGTCACCAACCCAGAGTATCACACTGTCATCATGGGATGCTAATTAAATTCAAAATGACAGCAGGTTAAACAGAATCACACAAGACCATATGCCACATCTGAAACTTCATCTCTGAGCTCAGCTTATTGAGGTTTTTCCAAGGCCTAGTGCCAGGAAGCCTAAGAGATGTACCTGTTCGCAACCTGAGGGGGGCAATTTTGCTGTTAGAGCGGTAGAAACAGCTCCCTGAGGACTATTACTCTTTAATTATCCCTGTTTTGATTATCTGCACATCATCAGAAAGGATATGATCTTTTGAAGGAAAGGGAAGAGCTGGAAAGCTGAGAAGGTTCAGCCTGAAGAAGAGAAGGTTGTGTGGAGAACTCACAGCACCTTCCAGGATCTGAAGGGGCCTGCAAGGAAACCAGTGAGGGACTCTGCATCAGGAACTGTGGTGACAGGACACATGGGAATGAGTTCAAACTGAAAGAGGGGAAATTTAGGTTCAATATAGGGAAGAAATTCTTCCCTGTGAGGGTGGGGAGGCCCTGGCACAGGTTGCCCAGAGAAGCTGTGGCTGCCCCATCCCTGCAAGTGTCCAAGGCCAGGTTGGACAGGGCTTGGAGTAACCTGGGATAGTGGAAGGTATCCCTGCCCACAGCAAGGGGGTGGAACAAGGTGAGCTTAAGGTCCCTCCCAACCCAAACCATTGCAGGATTCTAAGACAGAATCTCTTTACTGGCCAGGGTTCCTGTACTATACCACAAATTCTATAGCTTGCACATTGTCGACGCTCTTCCTAATGACAGCTATCCTTTAAAAAATGGGAATGGCTGCACACACATGGGGTTTGTTCTTTGTGCCCTTTGCAAAGCAAAAAACTAACGTTATATTTCAACTGATGTTTTTAGCTTTGGCAAACAGAGAGATGCCAACTCGGCTCTGGTGTCTAAGTAAAGAACAGTGCTTCGATGTGAAAAACAAGCTAACTCTTCACTGCAGAGGCAGGCTGAGAAACAAGGGCTGCAGAGGTCTGATGTGGCACCCTCAGACTCCTTTGGGACAGGCACTGACCTCTGGCAGAGCTTGTCCATGGAGGTGGCAGCAGGAGAAGGGGAGTGTGGGCAGCAGCTCCACAGCCCGGCAGCCACTGCAGCTTCCAGCCCTTGAGCCCAATCTCAGCAAGGCCTGGAGAGGAGGGTGGGCTGGGGGGGTGTCAGAGGAGGGGGGGCTGATTTGGACAGGGGAGAAGGGTGGGCTGATGAGGGGCAGCAGCCGTTCCTCTGAACAGCAACAGCACTCAAGCATAGCCCAGCAGCAGAGCTGCCAAATTTCCACTGCGGAAGAGACAGAAATTTTCTCTTTGAGCCTGGGAGCCACTGCCTAAATCGTGCTGTTGGCCATGGAGGAACTAATTCACAAGTGCTGTGTCCCCCACAGCCCCCCACCTTCTCCTGTGCACTCTCCTCACAGTACGAGCAGGATCCTCTGTCCCTGCAGCTCCCAGCCCGCTCCACCCTGGCACTGGAATGCACAGCTTTGCTCCCAAGCCATCCTTCTTCACCCCTGTTTATTTTCTTATTTGTTTATTACAACTCAGATAAGTGTTTGGGGACATATGGAGTAAATAAACTACAAAATCAAGCTGAACTACAACAATAAAAGGACAACAAATGTTGAAGAAACGGAGAAAGGATGACGCAGAGACGCATTATGGAAACCACAGTGTGGAAAACGTGGCATGACAGGAGATAAAACAAGGAACCCCATAAATGGCAAACAGGGAGAGAGGCATTAACAAACCGTATGAGTTCTACCTTCTGAGTGAGTGATTTAAATCCACTTTTTGTGAGAGCAGGATGAAAGGCACTGGGTGAAACACAAGAGAGACCTGCCAGAGGCTCACCAGCAGGAGAAGAGCAGGATCAAACCCACATTTTCACTGCAACAAGGAAAAAGCCACACGCAGAAGAACACCACCAGTAAACTTAAAAATTGCAGGAAATACAGGGGAAAAAATCAGTGCAGACAGTACACAAGGTTTGGCTGCACCAAATTGCAAATCACGAAAGTAGACACACGTTGATGCTGCTCAGGATTATCTAATTGCAACTTTTGCCACGGAGTAGGAACACCTTCAAACCCACCTCGCTGGTGGATGCCTGTTCTTACCGAGCAGGACGTTTTTCTTAACACACTTTTAAACACCACCAAAAATAAATAAATAAAAAAAACAACAAACATCTTAATTTTAAAAAAGGTAAATTTCCCAGCCATGGGAACAGCACTCAGACCTCTCTGAAGCTTCAGGGAGGAGGACAATAAACAACCCAGTCCTCTTGAACACCGGAGCCCATTCTGCTGACAGAACACCACAGAATTGCCTCCTTGTTCATGCTCAAACTATAGCTAAAGTTGCTTAAGGGACTGGTCCCTTCCATAGGTCGAATGAATCTCATTGGCAAAATATTTATCTAGCACCTCATTTGGGCCTTTTTCCCCCTCCAGAGTTTCTTACAAAAGAGAAACGCAGCCTTGTTTTTGCTGGGATACGGCTTCCTACAAGAATGACATTCCAGGCTGTCTCAGTTTTTTTCTAGGAACAGCAGTAGAACTATTTTGCCTCTGTGGCCTGGACACTACTGCACAGATACTCCACTGCCTGTGGGTTTACCTGAATTGGAGTTTAATTTAAATTAGACTTTTTTTCTCCCTGATAGCTTTTGAAGACACCTCAAGCCTTGAAAAGGCTTTTCCTGCATCACATAATCATACCAAAATCCACTGATCGTTGCTGACTCTTGAAATTTAAACTATCACAGACTGCAGGTTCAGGAACGTGCATAAAATCATAAGATCTGTTTATTTTAAGGTTTGGTTGGGTGAAGTCACCGGCTGGGCAGTGCAAACCCAGGGCTCACTGCCAAATCCACGAAAAACCCCGCCGGGTTTGGGATGAAAGTTCTGACCCCCAAACCCAGGGCCTGGCGACAGCAGAGCTCCTCTGATCCCAGCCTCTCCTTCTCACCCAGGCACAAACAGTATTCCATGCTAACGAAGGAAAAATAAGGAAGTCTCGTCTTTGTACATCAGGATTCTAATTTCCACTTCAAACCTCCCACAACACCAGAGACGCGTCAGAAAGAACCAATATTTGCACGGGAAAGTCAGAAACCCTTGATGAGCTTTATTTCCAGCTGAGGAACGAGAGAAGCGACGAAAAGCTCACGAAACAGCTCAGGCTGAAATAAATGTGAACAAAATCCGGTAAGGCTGAGAGCAGAGCACTTGGAAAGAGACGGATCAGAGCGTTCCTGGGATGGAGGAGCTCAGAAGTGCAAATGCTGCCACTCGAAGCGTGTTGCTCCTCGAGCTCCGTTGTTTAAGCTGCGCACTGCGGATTATTTGAAAACAACAGCCTTTGCTCCTGGTTCCAGCCAGGCTTTGTGTTACACTTCAAGAACCCGACTCTGGCCATGGGAAGGGGCCAATATGCCCAGTCCCTGCCTGGAGACTGCTCCCAGCGAGGTATGTGGTGTCTGGGAGCTGCAGAGCTGATTTCCTTAGTGATTCTTTGGACGGGGCATTTCTCTGGGCTCCTGGTAACGGTGCTGCCGCAGCTGGCATTTATTTCCCCAAAGCTGCTCCGCCTAAAACACTGGACACGGGGGGAATTCATCCCTAGGCCTTACTTCTACAGCTAGAGGAAGGGAATGGCACTGCTGAGTGCAGCTGTGAGCACACACGCCACAGAGTCCGGGAGCTTTGGCACTGGGAATTTTCTGAACGTCGGCCTTCTTAAAGGCTGCCTTCATTTCAGAGTAATTAATTTAAAAAAAAAAAAAAGGTTTTGTTGAGATATTAAAAGAAAAACATTTCCTCTAATGAGAGACTAGACAGCAGTCATTAAAAATGTTATTTATCTGTCAGTGTTCAATAAAGGGAACATGAAATTAACAGACAAAGCCACTTGTGTAACCTCACTGTGCCATGAGCCAGAGCCCCTGTCTCCCCAACAGAAATGAATCTGTAAATCCTTCACAGTAATAACAAAGGTGTAAGTACACCTGCCTTCTTTGCCAACAGCAGGAGTCAAACAGGGCAGTAAATTTAAAGGAAACCCCCTTCAGCACATCTTCCACCAGCCATGAGAACGGGACCAGCACACATTTTCAGCTGACTGTACACACAAGATGATGTGCTGCCTGACTCCGTGGTCGCAGTTCCAAAGACACCCATCCCACAGCTCCTCCCTTCCACACTGCTCTCCACAGTGCCATACACAAACACTTCTCCCCCAGAGTCAGAGGAAGATCAGTGACACCACCCATTGCTTCAGCTGGTTTCCCTGTCCCATGTTTTGCTGACCTGCAGGAGCTTTATGTCCAGCTTCCATTTGTCATTGCACAACAGCATCTAATCCAAAACGTTTTGAGAGCTTTTACAACTCAGCGCCTCTGAACAACAATAACAAAAAGCCAAACGAAGGACAGATCAGCACAGCCTTCAGGAGGCTGCTCTACAGTGACCAGCGATGCGCTGGCACATTCCACCCCTGTCATAGCCTCGGGAGCTGCAGTCCCCCATCTCTAACCAACAACAGATAACACAAACCCAGAAACTCCTTAATAAAAACCAGTCTTTCCCAGATAGGGACTTTTTGCAACAAACAATGGCCGGTTTGTTTGGAAAAGTCTAAATATATCCTGTAAGAAAAGAGCTGGAAAATACCTTGCCTGCTGGATTTAGAGATGTGCATTTTCCTGAGTTTAGTCCAGACACATCCTGCAAAACCTACAATTTATGTTTACTGTGGCATTCCACAACTTCTACAGTATCTCTGAATTGACACTAAGAGGTGGAAACTTAGTTAAGAACACGGAAAGAGAAAAGCAGACCCTTAACGTAGTGAAATCCCAGCAGAAGTTAGTTCATGTGAGATTCATCTGCTGCACCGGGCCCCACAGCATCTCTTATTCAATCACTCAATGTTTTCTCTCATCAAGAACTGAAAAGTTGCTTCCCACAGAACACAAATTTAGGTTCAAACCCAAACTTCTCCCTTATGTCTGTTTTTGTGTCTTACAGTGACTTTACTTCAGTGACTATGCACGTGGACCACTCCAGTGCCCCTCCACGAAACATGCCTGATTGATCTTCCCAAAACAACAAAACCAGCATCTGGACACAAACACATCTGTCATCCCATCACAGTGCTTCCATGGACAAATGTTTATTTGAACTTGTTAGCTGGGTCCTTTGAATTTTCTGTTAACAGCGATTAACCCACATCCAACTGCTCATTCCCCCAACACCTTCCTCCTGCCATTGCCCCAGAACTCCCGAATTCAAACTCCGAGCACAGAACCTCCTGCATTCCCCCAGATACCAAATTCTGGGCAGAAAACCTCCTGCCATCCCCTAGAATCTCTGAATTCAAACTCTGGGCACAGAACCTCCAGAAATCAAAACTCCGAGCACAGAACCTCCTGCATTCCCCAGAAATCAAAACTCCGGGCACAGAACCTCCCTCTCCATCGCCCCGCGGCCCCGCCGGGCTGTCCCTTTCGGGACACACGGGGTTATCCCGCCTGGGTCTGGGCCGAACCCCAGGGAAGTGGCTCGGGCTGCGGGTCCGCGCATCCCTCGCGGGGGCTCCGCGGGCACCGAGCGGCGGCCGGACCGGGACGGTACCCGCGCTCTGTCCCGGTACCCGCGCTCTTGTCCCGGTACCCGCGCTCTTTCCCGGTACCCGCGCTCTTTCCCGGTACCCGCGCTCTTGTCCCGGTACCCGCGCTCCGTCCCGGTACCCGCGCTCCGTCCCGGTACCCGTGCTCCGTCCCGGTACCCGCACTCTTTCCCGGTACCCGCGCTCTTGTCCCGGTACCCGCGTTCCTCCCCCGTGCCCGCGCTCCGTCCCGGTACCCGCGCTCCGTCCCGGTACCCGCGCTCCGTCCCGGTACCCGCGCTCTTGTCCCGGTACCCGCGTTCTTGTCCCGGTACCCGCGCTCTTGTCCCGGTACCCGCATTCTTGTCCCGGTACCCGCATTCTTGTCCCGGTACCCGCGCTCCGTCCCGGTACCCGCGCTCCGTCCCGGTACCCGCGTTCCTCCCCCGTGCCCGCGCTCCGTCCCGGTACCCGCGTTCCTCCCCCGTGCCCGCGCTCCGTCCCGGTGCCCGCGGTACTCACAGCGCGGTGGCGGCGGCGGGCACGGCGGGCCCCGGGCGCTCCACGCCGCGGGCCGAGCAGTTGACGGCGCAGGCGGGCGCGGCGCAGGCACAGCCGGGGGCGCAGGGCCGGCAGGCGGGGTCCGGGCCGGCCGCGATGCCCCCGCACAGCAGCGAGCAGAGCAGGCACCAGCCCGGCAGCGGCAGCCGCGCCGCGGGGGCGCCATGTTTGCGCTGTGATCCAGTGTCTCCATTTCCCAAAGGCATCTCTCCCTACGGGCATGGCATGGCCCCGGCGCGCCGCTGCCCCGGGGCTCGGCCGGGCTCGGCCGGCTCAGCGCCCGCCCGCCATGGCCCGGCCCGCTGGGGCTCCGCTCGCCGCGCTGACAGCCCCGGCCCGGCCCGGCGCCGCTCGGCTCTGCTGCTCCGCCCGGCCCGCGGCCGCCCCCGCTCCGCCTCCCGCCCGGCGGAAACGCCGCGCTGCTCCAGCCCCGCTCCAGCCCCGCTCCAACCCGGCCGCCCCCGCTCCAGCCCCGCTCCAACCCGGCCGCAGCCCCGCTCCAGCCCCGCTCCAGCCCGGCCGCCCCCGCTCCAGCCCCGCTCCAGCCCGGCCGCCCCCGCTCCGCTCCCCGCCGGCCGGGGGGACGCGCGGGATCCCGGGGATCGGGACATCCCGGGCGCGGGGAGTCCCGGAGGCACGAGAGTCCCGTGGGGATGGGGTGTCCCGGGAGCAGGAGAATCCCCTGGGGAAGGGGTGTCGCAATGGGCGCGGGGATCTCGGGGGACAGAGGTGTCCCAGGAACAGGGAGATCCCTGCAGCAGAAGGTCTCGGGGGATGCGAATGTCCCCGACGGGGCAGAGGCATCCCTGGAGCAGGGGAATCCGTGGGGAAGGGGTGTCCCGGGGACAGGGGGATCCCTGGGGAAGGGGGTCCCGGAAGCAGGAGGATTCCGTGGGACACGGAGGTCCCAGGATGCAGGAACTTCCCGGGGAACACGAGCATCCTGAGGACAGAAGCATTCCGGGGAGCAGAGACATCCCGGAGAACACGGACATCCCGGGGAACAAGGATTATCCCGATGAGGGGCACCTCAGAAACTGGGCAGGGCAGACGATGCAGGATGGAATTGTGCTGGAGATGCCGGGGCGGGGGGAGGTCTCACAATGCCAGGGGGCTTCCCCGCCTGGGCACACAGGGCAGTGGACAGATGGGAGCACCAGCACCCACCTGAGCTCTTCCTGAAGGCACACAGTTCCCGTGGCTGGCACCCATTCCCAAGGGCTGTGGGATTCAGTAGGAGCTCAGGTTGTGGGGCACTTTACACACCTACAGTATAGCAGGTACCTTAGAAAGAGAGGAAGAACAACTCAGGTACTTTTCAGTACATTATTTTTTACCATTAAACAGCAAATCCATCAGGTTTCAGTGCCACTTAGACCCCACACTGGCCCAGGCACTGGCCATGCCTCACACCTGGTGATGTCAATCCCGTCATTCCACAGTGGCTCCTCGGGGATCTGAACTGCTTCTAGTTTAAAGTAATCAGAGGATATAACTAAAATAAAATCTCCATGCAATGAAAGGAAGCATCATTACACAGGGCATCTCCCCCAAACCAGCCCTAGCCCGTTTGGAAGCAGTGGGAGGTGTGACAGCTGATAATTTCACACCCTAATTTGCTGGTGTTTCACATGTGCCTCTTACAGTGTGATGGGATGTATGTGGCGAGGAGCTGCCGCCCAGACACTGCAGCAGGGACTGTGGCAGTAGGGCCCTGTCAGTCGGCAGGCTCAGGGACTCTGCCTGGCAGCTTTCAAGGGAGAAACCACAACAAAAACGGGATGGGAGAGAGACATGCTCACTGTCTGCAAGCATCTGAGGAGTGAGAGCAGCAGGGAGCAAGAGCAGAGGAAGGACTGGAGCCTCAGAGCCTGCTACCCCTGCTCTCCTCTGCTGAGAACAGACCTTGGGGGGAGGAGGGCCAGGGGGGCAGGTTTGCCTCTCTCAGTGGCAGTGACCTTGACTAAACCTCATCTCTCTGTGTAGAATGCCCTCACTGCGTCATTCCACAGGGACACACTCATGCTGGGGCCAGGTCATGAGTTTCAGCACGTGCCACTTGATGGCTGCAGTGGTCCTGCACACCCAGCTCCTGTGAGCACCAAAACACAAGCATTGTACCTCTACCTAAGAGAAAACAGGTTGGAAAAGACCTCCAAGATCCCCAAGTCCAACCTTTCCTCAGTCTTCACCTTGTCACCCAGCCCAGAGCACTGAGTGCCACATCAGCTGTTTCTTGAGCACCTCCAGGGATGGGGACTCCACCACCCCCCTGGGCAGTCCATTTCAGTGTTTAACAACCCTCTGCATGAAGAAATTCTTCCTAATGTCCAACATGAACCTCCCCTGGTGCAGCTTGAGGCCATTTCCTTTAGTCCTGTCAGTAGTTACCTAAAGAGGGTGACCCCCACCACGTTACTCCTCCAGAGCTGCTCATCACCTCCAGCTCTACCTGGTTGGCTTGATCCAGGATGGTCCTGATCCAACAGAGTCCACAAGCACCTCTGTGGATTTAAGTGTGTGATTGTCCTGCTGAAGCCCAAGGGGTGATGTTAACTGGGGCCTCGGCTTCCCATGTCCAAACTCTGAACAAACCTGAAATATAAAGCCTGACAGCATCTGATCCCACTCCTTGGCATGGTGCTTCATGTATGTGAGAATTTACTTTCCAAAAACATTTTGTGCCTTTTGGGCTTGAAATCTGCTTGAAAGACACATCATCCTCTGCATGATGTATTGTGCCCAAAATAGCCCTGCGGTTACTATTTCCTCATGTGACTACAATGTATTTATTTCCGCTCCCTCAAATGTGAATTGCTTTTTTTGGGTGGGATTTTTTTGCCTTCTGTACTGATGCCCATATTTTTTCAGATAACAGCAAGGAGAAAATATCCTGTGTGTGGATTGCAATCAGCAGATTAGCCAGCTAATGGAATCAGGCCGATGGAATGAAGTTAAGGGCTGTCCCTGAAAAGCCAGGGCTGCCAAGCTGTAACGAGGGCAATGAGCAAGGAAATACGTGAGTGAGTGGGCAAGGAGACAGCAAACCTCGACACAGCAGCTGAGAGAATCATTTGTTCACATTGAGTCACGATTTTTGATCTCGGAGGAAGGCCTTGTCGCTGAGTTATGATGGGTTTGAAAGCAGTAACTGCAGAAAATGATGGAAGTGGAAAATGTACTCTGGGGCTGGGAGGCTGCTGCTCACTGCGAGGCTGGGAATGGCTCGTTGAGGGGAAGGGATTCTGCTGGTTCCTCCCACTGGCAAGGAACTGGAGAGTTTCTCAACACTGTTTACTTGCAGCAGAATTCAAACCCCAGAGAAGAGGGCGTTAAGTCCCCCATCCCACCAGCCCTGCAGGAGTGCACCCAGCACATCGGCAGGTCCTCTGTGGTCAGCAAGAAGGTGACAGGGCTGTGGCTGGCTGGGAAAGTCGCTGCTGCCTCTGGGCCCTCTGGCTGGATCCCAGAACCACCACAGATGGTTTCAGCAGTACCCAGACAGCCATGGAACCCACTGTGTGCCCCGAACCCCGAGGCACTCCCTCTTCAGTGCCCATTTCTGTGCACTAAACCCTGTCCGGCTCTCACCTGCAGTGCCCAGTGCAGGTCCATGAGCAGCTGCTGGGGACACCTTGTTGCCCAAGCGTGTTCATGGGGAATCTCTGTGCAGATAGAGAGGGGATTGCAGCCAGGATGGCTGAGCCAGGACAGGATCCTTCTGCCTCCAGCAGCATGCATCCACTGTACCTTGTGTGTGGCTTGAAAAAGGCAGCAAAAATGCCTCTCTTGACCTCTTTGCTCCCTTACCACGAGCTGGGGTCCCTTGGAGATCAGCTGTATTCATGTATGGCTGTTATTTCTCTGCTCAGAAGAACTCTCACCTGATGGAAGGAGCACAGCTTGTCCTCAGCAGGTGTTATGGGGAAAGAGCTCTCTCACTAGGGCTGGAATAGAGGTATCCCAGAGGAGGTCATGATCCCTGTTTCTCCTGGGAGGAACTGGCTGTTCCTACCCCTGCAGTGTGTTACTCTGTGGCTGCATTTTGTGTCCCCCTCACTTGCATGATCATAGAATCATGGAATTGTTTAGCTTGCAAAAGATCTCCAAGACCACTGAGTGCAACCATTCCCCCAGCACTGCCAAGGCCACCAGAAATCCATGTCCCTTAGTGCTGCTTCCACACGGCTTTTAAATCCCTCCAGGGATGGGGACTCTGCTGCTGCCCTGGAATTAATGCTGTGGTACTTGAGGAATGACCCCCACGAGGACCATCTCCATCCCCCAGTCCTGGCTGCTGCTCCCCGCCCATATTCCCGTTCCCCTGCTCTAATCCCCCACCCAGGTGCCTGCAGGCAGATCCAGGCGCTCCCCCCGAGACCCGGCGGGCTCAGCCCCTCTCCGCGGTTCGCGGACTCCGGGCGCCCTCTAGCACCGCCGCCGGGATAAAAACCGCGGAGAGGATGCAGCGTGCCCTAAAATCAAGGAATCACAGAATCCATTAGGTTGGAAAAGCCCTCCAAGACCATCGAGTCCAACCGTTCCCCCAGCACTGCCAAAGCCACCATTAGCCCATGTCCCCAAGGGCCACATTCATATGACTTATAAAGGACTAGGGGGAATGGCTTCCCACTGACAGACGGCAGGGTTAGATTAGAAATTAGGAAGGATTAAAGCACCTGGAAGTGCCTGGCCAGATAGAGGCTGGCCATGCTGCTCACATTGTCATCTTGAAATAAAAACTAATTGCCCAAACTTACCAGTGTCTTGCTAAGAGGAAATGTCCAGCCTTCCACGGAAAACACTAACAAACAGCATCAAAACTCCAAGCTGTATCACCATCATCCTCCACATTGCTAATTGCCTGGAGCAGCGCCACTGGCTAATGGCTCAGATTGGGAATGTCACCTCAGGTGTGTCAGAGGAGGAGCACAAAGACAGCAGTTGTTGATCCTTAGACTGAGGGATCCCACCCCTGTCTCATCAGCCGCCTGCCACCAATTAGCTCTGGTGAACTCTGAGCATGCTGTGGGCACCCACCTTCATCTCCCCTGGCAAGCAGGAGCTCAGGTCCTGACACAGACAGTCCTGCTGCTCCCCAGACCCGTGGCTCACTCAGGAGGTGGATTTCCCTGTCCTCCCATGGGATCTGCCCTCGGAGCAGACCCTCAGCCGATGCTGCCCAGGAGCCAGTGCTGGTGAGCCCAGTGCCAGCAGTGAGGCTCCAGCGGGAGCTCCTTCCCAGCCCGCCCTTAGGAGTGACTTGTTCTCTGGAGCAGCAGCTTTATGAGCCTCTGCACATTTCCACGCTCACTCATTACCACTGTTCATTGTTTTACAAGGCCCCAGAGCACTGCTCACATCCCAGGGCTGGCCCGTGGGAGCTCTCGAGCTCTGCAGTGCCGAACTAATTTCCAAAGACGAGAGTTTTTGGGGGTTATTTGCTCCAGTCCCTTGGGCTCTGCTGTGGTGGCTCCAGAGGGGATGGAAACAGCCGAGTGTGCACAGATAACAGAGGCACCTGTGACATTTATCCCCTTGCTTTTGAAACCACAAACACACTCTAACCCTTCCCTGCCTCAGGACGTGCCTCCATACAACTACAAAATACCTCAGATATTTTCAAGCTGAGACATTATATTCCTAAAATATTTGATGCTGCTGAGGCATGTTTGAAAAGCATCTAAAATATACCAAACAGCCTGCAAATATCTCATATTTGGGAGGCTGGGCATGTGCTCTGCCCTTCCTCTATCTCTGTAGGATGTGTTTCAAAGACCCTTTGAATATCCAACTCCTCACCCCATCCCAAAGCCCTTGTGGGTGACTGTGCTCAGCCCTCTGCTCCTGAAGCCTTGGCTCGTGCTGATCTTGGCACAAGGGAAATTAATTTCCTGGCCTCAGCCCAGTGCAGCCTCATTAGGACCTGGCACGATCACCCTGCTGTGCATGGGATGGTGGGGGCCCAGGGCAGGACCATGGTTCCCTCAGGATGCCCGTGGGGATGTGCCAGTGCTGGAGGACATGCCAAGGTCCCATGTTCCAGTGGGATGTGGGACTGACCAGCAGGGAGCAAAAGCCTTCGGGTGCAAGGGGTGTTTGCTGGGGTTCATTGTATTTTACAGTGTCAGCAGCTGCACTGTGTCCCGCTCAGCCCTGGGCATTGCTGCCACTTCCCAGTGCTGTGCCATGCCATGGGTAATCCCAGGGTGCCATTCCCGGAGCAGGGCAGAGGGGGAAGCTGTGCCCTGTGTCTCATTTACCAGCTTGAGCCCAGGACAGCCAGTGTTACAGCAAAGGACTCTTGCCCTGCTCTGGAGGAGGGGATCGAGCCCCCTTGGCTTGGCACTGGGGACAGACCCCCCATCCCACCCTCCTGCTGCCCATGGAAGTGGTGTCTTGGCCCTGGCTTTGTTGCCAGCGTGGATCCTCCTCTCAAACACTGCCAAGGCTGTGAGTGCTGGTGGTTTCTTCACCTGGCTTTGCCCTTTGAAGAATGGGCTAATGGGGGCAGTTTGATGGGGGAAGGAGTGCTCAAGCTCTGCCCCTGGGCTGCACATGCTGAGACCTCAGTACCTGCCCAGCTCTGTGGTGTCCAAACCCTTGTGTGGAGCTATCATGGATTTGAGCACCAAGAAACAAAGACTTAGTAACAGGCTGGGCTCTCCAAACCTCCCAGGTGCTTTGCAGGAAAACACTGGCAATGAGAGGCTGGAGGGAGCCGCAGGTGGGAGCTGCCACTAAGGATGGACCATAGAAGTGGAGGAGCCTGAGGTGGAACCAGAGGGACTTCGTGGAGGAGAGATGGAAAATGAAATATCCAGACAAAGGAAGGAGGTTGCAATATAAGATTGGGCTTGGCAATGTAAGAAAGGGAAGAGACAAAAGCAGTCTCCCAGCAAAACGCTGGAATTTAACTTTCCCAGCTGCAGAGGGAAAACAATGACTTCCCACACAAAACTAGTTGATGGGCTGTGCTGATGAGGAGATGTCTGAGGAATTTCAATTAAAAGGCAGCGACACTGACAAAGGCGATGAGATTGAAGTGTTGGGAGGTAAGCGAGCGATGGGGAGGGAAGAACAATAACTGGCGAGGGAGGGAACGGTGCCTGCTCAGCGCTGCGTGGGCTGGGCCCTTCCCAAGGTGGCAGAGACCTCTCCTGCTGTGCCTGGCAGGGTGCTGGGGTCCAGCTCCAATCCGTGTCCCGTGCCCTGTGCACCCTTCCCTGCCTCCGTGGCTCTGCTCCATGGGGAGCTGCTGGCTCCAGCAGAGCTGTCCCCTCTGTCTGACATCTCTGATGGGTGTCTGCTCATCTGCAACATGAAATCATGATCTCTGCATTCTTGAGTCAGCCCTGTGAGCTTGGTGTCACCTTTGTCCCCAGCTGCCCTCCTGCACCTCCCATCCAGGTGATGCCCACTGCCCTCAGGCCCTTCTTCTTCAGCCACTCTGGAGCCAGAGCTGTGTGTGCCCTTGGCAGAGGACCTGGAGCTGAACAGAGAGCAGGAAGAGCTGTCAGAGTTACATGCGATTAGGAGAGTCACAGAATTGTTTGGGTTGGAAAATCCCCCCAAGATCATTGAGTCCAACCATCCCCCAGCACTGCCAAGGCCACCACTAACCCAGCTGGCCCCAAGCTGCCACATCCACAGGGCTTTGAAACCCCTCCAGGGATGGGGACTTCACCCCTGCCCTGGGCAGCTGTGCCAGGGCTGGACAGTCCTTTCTGTGAAGAAATTTTCCCAATATCCAACCTGACCCTCCCCTGGCACAACTGGAGGCCGTTCCCTCTCCTCCTGTCCCTGTTCCCTGGGAGCAGAGCCCGACCCACCCTGGCTCCCCCCTCCTGTCAGGGAGCTGCAGAGCCAGAAGGTCCCCCCTGAGCCTCCTTTTCTCCCTTTCCCAGCTCCCTCAGCCGTTCCTGCTGCTCCAGCCCCTTCCCCAACTCTGTTCCATTCTCTGGACACGCTCCCACCCCTCAGTGCCTCAGTGTCTTTCTTTTTGTGAGGGGCCCAAAACCAACCCCAGGATTCAAGGTTAAGCCTCACCACTGCCCAGCACAGGGGGTCAGAGAAGCTCCCTGACCTCTGGCTGGTGGCACTGCAGTACGTGACAGCAGAGGCACAACGTGGAGCACGTGGAAAGAGCCTGCACCATCTTTCTTGCAGCCACCAGGCAAGGAAGATGAATATCTTCCAAGCTGGCGCAGCTGACATGGTGTCTGATGGGAATAGCTCGTCCTTGCAGCCTGCCTGCTGGAGAGACTGCTCTGCTCCATCCGAGCTGGCACCAGGAGCTGGGGCCAGGAGGAGAGCGGGCTCGGCGTGCTCCTGGACTGCCTGGAGAGGAATGGCTCCATCCTGACCAGGAGCAGGGGCTGGAGCAGCTGAGGGAGCGTGGGGGCAGCTGCAGCACGAGCAGTGGAACCACCTGGGCCGGCAGGAGGAGGGAGAGATGGCCTCGCACCGAAATATCTCGCTTGGCTCTGAGCGTGGCGCGGAACTTCTGGCACACAGAACCCTGGGAGGCCCCGCGCCAAAGAAAACAGCCAGATTTCAACCCCCGAAGCAGAGTGTTTGTGCAGAGCAGCTGGGCAGAGCGCGGTGCTCGGCCCCAGGCGGGCTCATCGTGTCTCCAGCCCTGTGTGGAGCTCTGTCCCCCAGCGGGGGTGGCTGAGCCAAGGGCAGGTGCTGTCCCCATGGCCGCTGGCACAGGTGGCACTGGTGGCACCAGCTGCCTGTCTGTGCCTGCATTCACAGACCCCCACACAGCAGCACAGCGGCCCTCTTACCTTGACCACCTGGTGTGGACGAGCTGATTTTCTACCCTTAAAAACAAATTTACAAATACGTAGATGGCTGTGAGCACCAGGCAGCCACTGGCACGGCCAGCCCCGCTCAGAGCCCTGCCAGCCCTGCTTCCCCCAGGCACGCCGCATCTCCAGGCGTCTGTTGTTCCATTAAGCTATTTTTAGCAAATATATCCCCCTTAGTTCAGCTGCCGTTATCTGATTAGTTCCTGTAACTATATGAGGAGCAACATCTCCAGGCGTGACTGCGATTCTGAGCAGGCTGTGTCTCTGCACACGCCTTTCCTACAGGAGAGAAACTTGCTGGAGATGCCTCTTGCCACTCTGAGCTCTGATTTTGGGGGCCCAGGGGCCGTGGGGATCAGCCCTGCTGCAGCCACTGGAGCACACGACCTTTGGTACAGGCAGAATTTTCCAGGCCTGCTTGCCGGCTGCTGGCTGCTGATAAGGGGCCATCTCCTCCGGCGTTGCCCTGATGCGGCCACGATAAGCAGCTGGCTTTGTTTGCTCCCGAGCTGTTGATGGAGATTTCCATCGTCATCAACTGGAGATGGGAGAGGGGAAAATCCTTGTGCAGCAGCAAGACAGCCTGTGAGGGCGTGCCCTGAAGGCACACAGAGATGCCAGGGCTGGGTACTCCCTTCCTTCGGGCAGATACCACTGGGAAAAGCTGCAGCATGGCCACAGCACAGGGGCTGGTTAAAACCTGCAGCCCCATAGACGGTTCCAGCATTGCACTTTGCTCCGAGGCCTCAGCCTCTATTGACTGCAGCTGTCCCAGAAAATCAGATTATAGAGCAAAACCCTGGCATCCAGTCTGCTCTGCCAGGCAGGTCTTCTGTCTCCCAGCTAGATCGTTGGGATCAAGAGCACATGAAGGGAAGTGGGAAGGTGAGGCTCCACCCTGACAGCTTTTCCTTCAGCCTCAGCTGTGTCAGAGGAGTGCTGCAGACACAGAGCTCCTCAGCATTCCCTGGAGCCTGTGACAGCCGTGGCCATGCCTGAGACTCAGGGTGGGAGAAGGGGACCTCACCCAGGAGCCACGCATGGAAGCTCCTGGCCCACCTCCCTTGTCCATGGCCAAATCCATCAGAGCCCTGCTGCCTGCTCCTGCTCCTCCCCTGGGGTGCTTCAGAACCCTCGAAAAGGGATTATCTATAGATTTTAAATGCTCCCAGAGGGAAAAATCTCATCTCTGGCCACAGTGAGAATGACCCCTCAGCATCCTCAGGGCTGTCACCTGAGCTCCAGCGCTGCCCCCAGGCTTGCTGGGATGCTGATCCCGCTGTCACCTCCCCATGCCAGTGCTGTCCCCTATTCCATCCTCACCGTTTGCCTGCCTGGCTTCTCACCACAGCGATTTATTTCCCAATCCTGCTCTGCTGAGCCTGTTGAAGCCCCCCTTCCCAGCCAGGCCGAGGCTGCACTACTGGGATCTGTCACAGAGCTGAAGACATTTATTCCGGCTGAGAGACCCGCCAGCGCCTCGGGTGACATTTGTGAGCAGAGAGAAATGCCAAGTGTTGCTCGTTGAAACTAGTTGCTGAGACAGACCGGGGGAACCTGGGCTACCGTCCCCGTGCCCCGCAGCCCACGCCGTGTCCACACAGTGCCCTTGACCTTGCTCCACGACCCCCTCACACCGCGTTCCTCGAGGGATGCTGCCAGCAGCAGGGGGTCCGTGTCCGCGTCGCGTGGCCGCCCCGCACTGTGGCAAACCCGAGCAGGGTGGGACCCGCTACGGGACGGACCCCAAGCCGCGCTGGGGAGCCGCACCAGGGATGGAGCGTGCGGAGGCGGCGTGGGGGGCTCCACGCTGCTCCCCGGCGTGCGGGCATCCCCGGTGCCTGTGACCCCAACCTTTGCGGCTCCATTCGCTCCCGCAGAGCCCACGCACCCCAATCCCAGCCCCCGGTTCCCCGTCGATCCCCTGTTCCCGGTTCCCCGATCCCCCGGTACCCCCGGTACCTCCCGATCCCCGAGCCCGGCGCTGCGGGGCGCGGGAGGGGCGTGGCCAGCTCTCAGACCACGCCCTCCCGGCGGCCGCTCGGCGCTGCCATTGGCGGAGTGGCGCGGGGGGCGGGGCCGGGCGGCGGCGGCTCCCGCGCCCCCTCGCCCGGCGCGGCCGCGGCCCCGGCCCGCGATGTCGCGCAAGAAGGCGGCTCGGGGAAAAGGCGGCGGTGCCGCGCCCTCGGCCGCGCTGCCCCCGGCACAGGGCACCGCCCGGGCCGCCGCCGCCGCGCCCCGGGGCAGCTCCGCCACCGCCCCCGAGCTGCCCCGCAACGGCGGCGCGGTGGCCGGGCGGCCCTCGCTGAGCAGCAGCGGAGAGTTCTACGACCTCGCCTTCAAGGTGCGGGGCCCGGGGGTGCTGCGGGGAGGGGGCCGGCAGCCCGGGGCGCGGGGTCAGTCGGGTGCGGGGTCGGTTATAGCGTCCCCGAAGTTCCCGGGGTCAGGACCGGGCGGGCATCCCTGAATCCCTGCATCCCTACTTCCCTGAATCCCTGCATCCCTACTTCCCTGAATCCCTGCATCCCTGCTTCCCTCCCTCCCAGCCCCGGCATCCCGTCCCTCCGCAGCCTCCCGGTCGGGGTCTCCGCGGGGACTCCGGTGGCGGCAGGGTCGGGGTCCGCGGGGGCTGCGCTCGCAGAGCCCCCCGGCAGCGGGGCTGCTGCTGCGGGACTTGTGCAAGTGATGGTCGAAGGCTGCTCCGGGGAGTTGCTGTGGCCTCCCGGCTCCTCCTTAACCTACAGAAAACGGGGCTGTGAGCGGGGTGACGGCACCCCTCGGGTGGCATCGAGTCTGCTCTGGCTGCTGCTGAGATGTCTCCAGCTTTCTGGGCTCAGATGGCTTCTTCTCTCTGCTTCAGATCCTGCCGAGAGAGTCACAGAACAAATTAATTTGCATCCCCCCCCACTTCATCATTCGAGCTGATGCAAGCCCAGCTTGAAGCTCACTTGATCTTTTTAGGACTCAGTTATCAATACTGGGGCTCATTTAGTGATTTTGGCTGAGGCCACGACTCAGTGCAGACGCTCTGGCTGTTTCTGACACGGATCTCTGTAGCCATGTGGGGGACTGAGCCTGGAGAACACGGCTTTGCTGGGGCAGGTCCTACCTCGATGTGTGGTGTCGAGAGCTCAGTGCCGGTGGCAGTCAGTGTGGCCACCGTGCTAAGGTTTGGGATGTGGGGTAGGAGGTGAGGGGTGTTGCAGAAGTGGGTTTGGTTGCTTTGGTAGGCGGTTGGTCCTGATGCAGCTGCAGTAATGGTTTAACAGCTTCCCTAAAATGGAGCCACCTCCGTGTTTGTGCTGGTCCCTGGCTCCTGGAGCTCACCTCTGCCTGCCCAGGCTGTGGCTTTCCCTGGCAATTGTCCCCATGGCACAGGGATGAGCCAAGTGGGTCTCAGAGAAGCCCAAAATGCCCCAGTTAGCCAAAACCTCTGCTAATGGTCTGGCTGATTTTGAACCAGTGGCAGAGAGAAATTGCTTTGTATCCAGTAAAACCCTGGTTTGTTAAACTTTCTCCTTCCCTTGCCCCTCTTCTGAGGCTCCTGAGCTGTGCCCGAGGCAGTGGCCAAAGGCAAGTCCTGTGCACGGGGCTGCACCCTGGCCCTGGGCACTGTGTGTGCCTGGTGAGGCACTGGTGGTGCTGAGAGGGGAGAAGCTGCTGTTGAGGGTCCCCTGTTTCAGAGAGAGGTCTGGAAAGTTAAAAAAACCCCAATATTTAGTACTAAAATTGACTTCCCCCCCTTCCCTCGGCTTTGCACCAATACACCCGTGGCTGCCCTCCCCCCTTGTGCCAGGGCTCGGTGTGTGGTGCTCCTGTGGGATGCCAGCGTGGGGCTCTGCACTGTGGCTGGATCCTGCCCTCCTGGGCAGAGCCCTCCTGCCCCAAAACGAGCTACACCTGCACCCGGGGCTGCTGCCACCTCTCAGGCAGAGCCATGGTGGCGTTTGCCCCTTTGAGTGGCTCCTGGGAGGGTTTGGTGTGACCCAGGGCAGTCCCTGCCTCAAAACCATTTAAATCCCGTCATGGCCTGATGGCTCTCGGAAGGCTGATGGGAGCACCTTGGGAGAGAGGGAACCTGCCATGGCCAGTGCAGAAGGAGCTCAGGCAGCTCCACGGTCCCAGATTTCTCAGTGGTGGGAAGCTGTCATCCCGCTGAGGGGAGAGGGCTCCGTGCCCCAGGGGGCAGGGGCTGTTGGTTGGGGCAGAGGTTCTGGGGAGCTGTATGTGGGAGCAGGCTCAGCTCTGTGCTGGTCTCTTTGTGGCAGGGAGTGCCTGCCCTGCCTGCACCTCCAGGGTGGCTGCTGGGTGGGGAAACTGAGGCAGGTGGCACCAGGAGCTGCTCCCTTGGCATCCACGGAGGACCAGGGGGGCAGCTGTGGGCATGTGTGGGTCCTATGGAAGGAAGTTGCTTGCAGAGGGCTGATGCACCCTGGAGCTGGCACTCATGGTTGGGGACCCCATGAAGTCTCCCCATGGGCAGTTCCACCCTCCCAGAAAGCCCCACAGTGGTGGGGTGCTTTGTGGGTGTTCTGGGAGCCCGTGGGCCCTGCAGCCATCAGGTTACAGCTTGTGCCACCCAGCTGGCACCTCTTGGTTTTCAGGGGGTGTTTGTGCCCCCATGAAGGTCTTGTTAAGTACAGCTTGGGATAAGGTGTCTCGAGCCAGTGCTCAGGGACACGTGGTGCAGGATGGGGAATAATTCTGCTGTGAGTCCCCCCTTTTCCCCTCACCCTCCCCTGGGTCCATCACTCCTGGATGGGCTTTGTTCCCCTCAAGCATGTGGGATCTGCTGCCTGCTCCTGGGATGGAGCTGGGTAATGGCTGCAGGGGCCTTCCTTCCCAAAACCCAGAGTGTAACCCCCTTCCCTCCTCCCAGGTGATGCTGGTGGGCGACTCCGGGGTCGGCAAGACCTGCCTGCTGGTGCGGTTCAAAGACGGCGCCTTCCTGGCCGGCAGCTTCATCTCCACGGTGGGAATCGACTTCAGGGTAAGTGCCCAGGGTGCTTCTCAGGCCCTGCCTGGGGTCTGGCAGGTGAGGGATGGATTTTGCAGAGGAGTAACTAAATGTTGCTCCAAGGACTTAAACCTCATCATCCTGACCCGTGTCAGCTCCACCTCGGGGTCTGATGGCAGTGGAGGCAGCACAGCAGTCTCTTTGTTACAGCTTTGCACGGGGATGGGGGAGCGTGTCCTCTGCTCAGGATCCCGGGGATAATTCCTGTAAGAACTGCTGAGGCCTGACATCTGCCAGTGAAAATATTTCCCTAAGTCGTTTTCAGTGTTTATAAGAGTTATTTGTTTTGGTTTTTTTTCTTGAAACAACAAACCCAAAACTGACGTGAACCAGAATCCCCTGGAAATGTCTCCTGAGCACAGCTTTGGGGTGCCGACATGGGGGTCTGGTGCCAGGTGTCCTGCTCGCTCTGGCTTGGGGGTGTGTGTTGTGCCGAGGGGTCTCTGAGATGTCTGTTTTGTTGGCAGTGATCGGAGCATCCCAGTGCTGGGAGAGTCCTGCAGTCAGTGTGTCGGAGCTGTATGGCTCCAGTGAGGACAGTGGGAACCTGAGGGGATAATGGGGAGGATGAAGGGGCAGAAGGGGAGACACGTCATGCCCTGCAATGGCCTGGTGTGCCCAGAGCATCCCTGGCCAGGCAGGATCACCTTAGTGCCAGCTGGGGGCCTTGAAACCTTCCCTTGGCCGTGTTTCCCCATCAGTACCTTGTGGCTGCCCCTGGTGTGTGTGGTGCTGCCACCCCAGGGGTGGTCCAGCAGAGCAGTGGGGACAGTGACTTTACAGAGGTGGCATCAAAGGAGGTGTTCTGCAGTTGTGCAGGGCACACGAGGCAGCTCTTGCCCCCGGAGCAGCAGCACACCTGGCTGGGCTCCCCGGCCCTCACCAGTCCCCTGACCGTCTGCTCCCCGCAGACTGCGAGTTTGTCACCTCCCAAGACGTCTGGCTGGTGCCACAGGCTCCTGGGCAGGTGCTCTGCCCTGCTCCCAAGGCACCAGCTGCGTCGTCACCGTGCCATGGATTTGGCTCCGTTTCGGTGCTTTTGTGGTGGGTGCAGTGAAGGGCTGGTGGTGATGCCTTTTCCCAGCAGGATCTTGGATCTCTCCCCTTTCTTGTAGGATTTCTGGGAGATGGGTGTCTCTTGTAACCTGCTGTTTTGTGGGGTGTGAGTAATAACTTGCTGCTGCAGTGACATGGGGAAGGGATGAGGGACGGCTCAGAAAGCCTTTGGGAAGGAAATGATGTTTGGTGCCGAGCGAGGCTGTCGGCTGCAGAAGGTGAAATGGGTAAATTGGAGTCTGTAATTTTATACAAAGGTAATTACACAGTATTTCAGGTGTTCTTCAAATGAAAAGCGTTTTATTACTGATTGCAATGATTGATATACCAAGGGCAGTCGTAAAACCCTGTGACTTATTGATTAGAGCACTGAAACGACTGTTACTGAGAAGCAATCAAATTAGGGTTAATTTACTTCTCTAACAGAGCTGCTAGAGCTACATTGCTCTGAAATGGGCAGATTATGCAGTGGGGAAGATCATATGTATGCCCTAAAACTCATTATTATCATCCTTTTAAGGCACTCATAATTTTTGGGGGCCATGGAAATAGTTTTTTGATGTGCATCTCTGTTCCCATTAAGATAATCCTGTTTGCAGGTGCTGTGTAATTGTCCCTCTCGCCGTTGGCACCAGGGTGCAGATGATGCTCCAGGGTGGCAATGCTGGAGGCTTCTGCTGGTTTTAATTTGTGTCTTTCTAATAAGAAAACTGTCACGTGGCAGCTCCTTCTCTCCGAAATTCCCGGATTTGCTCAGGCTTTGCTGGCTGAAGTGGGTGAGGCTGTTTTAGGCGAGGCGGGCTGGGGTGGGAGGGCGTTGCCGGGGTTTGATGAGCTCTCTCAGCCGGTGTTGGAGGTGCTGAACGAGCACAGAGCGTTTATTTTGGTGCTTTAGGGGTGTTTGGCAGGGTTTGTGGGACCTCCCCAAGGCCAGCGCGTGTGGCAGCTGCGCTCCTGCGCACGTGTGACCTTGTTTGGCTGCGGGAGCCGGGACCTGCCGGGACCCTGGATCCCATCCCAGCTGGGGAAACCATGGGGACAGAGCTGCCCAACTCCTGACATTGTTTTTGGGCCATCTCCACTCTTCTTCTTGCCACTTGGTCCTTGCAGGCTCCCTGGGATGGGATGAACAGCCCCTGTGCCCGCCCAGCCGCTCTCTGCCTCCTCTCCCAATCCACCCCCTGGTCCCAGGGGGTCCAGGATCCACTGCTCATTTTCAAGGATGTCAAACCATTAGATGCACACAAAGCTAATGGATGACATAGGCCTGAGTGTATGTAAATTAATAGAAATCCATTTAAAATTAATCTGGCATTATGATTCCTAATGGCCCCCGAGGTTTGTTCCCTCCTACTGTTTGATGTGAGGGAGAGCCTCCTGCATTGTGTTTGTTTATCATCATCTCTTAAACAAAGAAGGATGTTGATCTATTTGGAAAACAAACCACTGATGCTGGGCAAATAAAGATGATTGTAGTATTAAAAAAGGCATCAAAATGGCACCTGTTGGCTTCAAGCTTTGGGGGTGTCAAGTCCTCAGCATTCTTTCCAGTGAAAGGGGGAGCATCTTTAGCTCCTTGAGAAAATTCCAGCCCTCAGCATTCAGCCAGGACAATGCCAGGGTATCCACAGCAGAGGATTTGGCTGGGGGTGCACTGCTGGGGTGACCCCCCCCCCCATGCTGTGGGGTGAGGGGTCCTGAGCAGGGTTCACTTGGAGTGACAGAAACATCGTTGGAGTTACTGCATTGTTTCCCCCTGAGGAGAAAACCCTGGGGTGGGGGGCAAACCCCTCCCTGTCTCTGGTGTCTGGGTCTCAGTTGTCACCTTCAGGGGTTCCAGCCATTACTAGATAAGTTATTCCTTTCCATGAGCTGTGCCCACATATCCCCACCAGTGAGGGCACAGCAGCTCTCTGGGCTGGTCATGAGTGCTTTCCTGCCTTCATATGTTCAGATTCCATGGAGAAGGGGCTCCTGGAAAAGAGCAGGTTTAGCCCTCAGGGGTGTGAATCCCCTTTTTCTCAGCGCCACGGAAGGAGCTGCCTCTTGCTGTAATTTTGGCAACGCTGCAGAAACCTCAACAGAAATCCAAGCTGAGCAGCCAGTGGGACTTCTGTCCTGTCGTGACAGCTGAGTAACAGGAGGAAGGTCTTGCCAAAGCAGAGAAGCCAAAGGGCCTCGTGGAGCCCACCGTGTCCCTGTCCCCGATGACATCCGGGCTCCCTTGGGCTGCCCAGCCCGCTGCTCACAGCCCCGGGCTTTGCAGGGGCGGGCAGGTGAAGATTTTTGTACTAATTGGACCTGAAAGGAGAAGAACATAAAAGAAAAAAAATTAAGGATGAGAGCCTTTTTTCCCTGGGAAAAGGTGCTAATGAGCTTCTTTGCATTAGCAGGGGGGATGGTTTCTGTGTTAATCGGGGGGATGAAACCAGTGGGAAGCACGTTCTGGTGGAGTTCAGAGCAGGGTGGCTTCTCTTCTCGTTCTCCGAGGTGTGTTGAGGTGTCGCTCCTCACTCGCTGCCCCGGGGAGGGGGAGCAAACCAGCATCCTCCTGGCAGGAGCAAACCAGCATCCTCCTGGCGCCGAGCTTGGGTGCTGCTGGAAGAGGAGGAGCAGGAGGGAGCCCGTCCGGGTGCTTCGGCAAGCTCCGGGCTCCCAGAGCAGGCAGCCGACACAGGCATTGTCTCCTCTGAAGGTTCAGCTCTGATGTCCACCCGTTCCCACCGGTGTGCCCAGGGGTTTCTGCTGCTCCCCGCCGCAGTGCCCTCGGGAGGCTCCGCGCTCTGGGCTCCAGCCTTGGCCGTGCCGCAGTTAATGTGCCCGCCGGGACGGCTGCTGTGCCGTCAATAAAACCTGCCACTGGTGGCCCTGAGCTTAAGGACTCTTGATTACACTCAGCCCTGTGCTACTCAGGGGGTGGAATCAACAGTGTATAACATTTTTTTTTATCGTGAGATTTTGTTGTGTTTGTGTGTGCACCTTCCATCGGCCCTGGGTAGCTGCCTGTGCCTCGTGCAGCAAGCTGAACTTTGCAGGAGGATGGGAGCTGTGTTCCTGCCATGCAGAGGAACAGTGACCATGGTTTGGGTTCACCAAGACTGGTCCTGGCTCTCCATGTGCTCAGGGGAGGGGGCAGTGGATGCCCTGAGCATCTGCCGGTCCCCAGTGGGCCCCCAAATCCCTGTCCTTGGGGCGATGCTCCAGTTCCCAGCAGGTGCCCACATCCCTGCCCTTGAAGTGGTGCTTCATCACAGCCAGTGCCTCCCTTGGAAGGGCTGGAGCAACCTGGAGCCTCCTGGAAGCCAAGGGCTGGCTTTTATCTCAGCGGTTGGCATGGAGCATTAGCAGGGCTCATTTTCTGATGGATCAGTCTGGAAAAAGTGGGAGGGGAGCTGCTTAGGCCAGAAGAAAGAAATAGAAATAAATTAATTTCAGTGTGTCTTTGTACACTAAATTAGCCCTGGATGTTGGAGGGAAGGGACTCTGGCACCGGGCAGAGCGTTCAGTCTCTCCTTTGCCATGAGCATTGTGATGTGTGTGGGGTCAGGATGGGGATCTGCTGCAGGAGGGTGGGTTTGGGTTGGTGCCTTCCAACACCATTCAGTATTTGTGTGTATTTCCAGCAGCTCTTTGTCTGAAATCGGTTTGTTCTGCAGCTCCCATTGCTGGGTGAATTTTCACAGCAGCCAGAAGCTGATTTCATATTTTTGTATTTCTCACTGTACGGAGAGCTGGGCTCAGTTTGCCCAGAGGAGCTTCCCATCCCTGGAAGTGTCCAAGGCCAGGCTGGACAGGGCTTGGAGCAACTTGCTCTAGTGGAAGGTGTCCCTGCCCACGGCAGGGGGGTGAAACTGGGTGGTCTTTAAGGTCTCTTCCAACCCAAACCATTCCAGGATTCCCTGATTATTCCTGCAATTCCATGCTTCCACCCCTTCTGCCTGGTTTCAGGGATCGGATGCGATGCCGTCTCCGGTGCCGTAGGGACCAGGTGTGCCTGGATGCAGCAGCAGGTGAGCAGATCCCGGTGCCCTCGCACAGGGAGGGCAGTGCTTGTCAGCTGGAACACGCTGTGATTTGTGTCGAGTGTGACTCTGAGGACGCCGCCTTCTCCACAGCTGCTGCTGCTGCCTGTTCCCCGCTCCCAGGACGGGCTCTCAGGGGAGTAAATATTCATTTTTCCTGGGAAGCTGAGCCCTGCTTTGCTGTCAGTGGCTGCTCCCTCCCTTGCAGAGGGACACTCACAGCTTTGCAGTTGGCGGTGCCTGTCATTTGCATGCAGGGGCTCAGTTGCCAAGAGATGCTGCGAGCGGTGCCCGTGGCGGCTGCGCCCGCTCCTCTCACAGCTGCTGGTGTTTTATTCATCTTTATTTGCCTCCTGCATTTGAGAAATAATAACCCCCAGTTCTGCAGCGCTCCAGGAAGATGCAAACCCCCATGTGCAGGCGGTGGTCCCGGTGGACAGCAGACTCCTTTGCTGCCTTGGGTGAGGCAGAGAAATAAGATGAATGTCCTCAAAGCAGAGAAGTGCTTGAGCTGCTCCTTCAGTGAACTGCTGGAGTGGCAGCAAGCCCCAGAGCCTGGTTAAGAAAACTCTTAACCAGTTTAATCCTCTTTGCAGGATGGTGGGAAGGTGCCTTCCCCACTCTCCCACCCCCTTGGTGTTGGAAATGCCACTTAGAATAGTTTGGGTGTGGAATCTTGCACCCGTTTCATCTGACAGGAGAGTGCTGGGGATGTGGAGTTTGGGAGATGCTTCCAGAAGGGCATCGGTGTCTCCCAGGCTCCAGCAGCCCTGCTGGTGCCCAGTGGCTTCCTGGTGCTCACCAATAGCTGGTGTCCCCATGGGTGTGTCCTGCTCTGAGATAGCTGAAATACTGGGTTTCGTTGGCTCAGGGGGAGAGCAGGAGGCCTGGGGTGCTCGGGTGTTGCAGGGCCAGGACACAGGCACGGGAAAAATACATGGGAGCTGCTGGTGGAAGGAGGGTGGTTGTGAAGGTGCTCACCAGAACCTGCCTCTGTGTCCTCCTGGTTTGAACTATGTGGGAGCCCAGAACCCTGATAGAGGATGGGGGTGGACATAGTGGAAACAGCTGGAAAATGCAGGAGGTCGGGCTGGAGGAGGGCTGTGGGCACAAAGCTGTGTTGTGTCAGTGCCTCTCTGGGTGCTGCCAGGTGGGAAATTGGCCTTGGTGAGGCCAGTTTGGGCTCTGGAGCATCCACTGCCACGGTGCTGAGCCAGGCTGGGTCTGCTCCTGGTGCCAGGACCTGTGAGGGAGTGTTTTATAGCCAATAAAACATCTAAATGGGCCCAGAGTAAGTCTAAATGGTTTGAATATTTCATGGAATACATTTGGCTTAATTTCACTTTCATCTTTCATTTGTGATAAAATATTGAAATCGGCTGTGCAGAACTGGGTTGTTCTTTGAAAGCAGAGGGAGGGTGGCTGGGAAAGGGGGGATGGGTGGGCTTTGGGGTCCCTCTAACCCCCTGGCTACCCTTGGGATGGCCATTAGGGGCATCTCTGTCCCACGGTTCTGCCTTGCTCAGCCCCTGTGATCCCCTGAGCCCTCGCTGCCTTCCACTGAGCCGCTGCCTCGTTTTGTTAATTAATTCTTTGCCCCCAGCAGGCTTTGGGTTATTCCCAGGGTGGATGCTGATGATCTCCGTGGGGAAGGGGGAGGTGCTGCTCCCAGGCTCAGCAGTGGTGAGAGCCAAGTCCAGCCGAGCTCACCAGGCACTGACTGTGCGTTGTCCTTCCCTGAAAACCACCTTTCCCTTCATCCTTTCCCCAGAGCCACTTCCTCATCACCTGAGCCGTGGGGACAGGGGCCAGGTCTGTCCCATCCGTGGGGCTTTGCCAGACCCTGTGAGGGTGGCACTGAGCATCCCCATGGTGAAGGGCAGGGCAGCCATCGGCCACTCCGGAGCCTGGAACAGCAAGTGCCGGCAGATCATCCCCCTTAGGAGAAAACAACCCCATCCGGTGGGTTAGAGCTGTATTACGGGGGAAGGAGCCACAGCGTGGTGTGTGCCTGAGCAGTTGTCCCAGTCCTTGGATGACAATGGGGGACATGCTGTTCCTATGGCAATGGGGGATTTAGGGATCAAGGGCTTGTTTACCTGCAGAGCCTTCAGAAGCAAAATATTTTGTTGCTGGCACCATGGGGACACCCTTGCCCTGGAGCAGGGACAGGCTCAGAGCAGGGGCTGGCTCAGTGCCGTGCCAGCGTGTGCCAGAGCCGGGTGGTGCTGGGCTGCACCGCGCTGCCCGCGCGGCTCCTGCCTCATCCCAGGGCGCTGGAGCTCACCCAGCTTTGTTTGTCTACCAGGGGCATACAGCATTTTTAATCCTGGCTCAGCACCGAGTCATTGCCCTGAGGGATTGGAGAACCTCTCAGAAGCAACAGCAAAGAATTCATCTTGATGCCTGCACTGGGAAAAAACGTTTCTCCCTGATCATAACTATCGTGTGTTGGGAGCTTGTGCTGCTTCAGCCTTAACAATAGGTGTCCATTGCCCTGGGCTGGGGCTCTCCCAGGGTGAGGAGGAGGTGAGAAGAGTGGTCTGGGGGTGATGCTTCAGAGTCTGAGGAAGATTTTGGTGTGACAGGGTTGTTGCTGCCTGCATGAGGTCGGCAAGCAGGAAAGGTCAGATTGTAGGGGAGGCAATACTGTCATCATATCTCTGAGGATGCAGATGGTCCCGGTGTGAACACCTGGACAGATTTAGTTCCATTGTGTGGGGGGGTTTTCTATTTAATTTATTGAAAGGAGGAGAGTGATGAGGAGCCTTGCCCAGCCGAGCCCGCTTGGGTTGGATGCCACAAAGCCATCCATCTGTGTCCACATTGCCAGCCCTCGTGCCATCTGCCCATCTCTCAGGACTTTTCCGTCATCCCTGCCAAGCCATGATGTTCCCAGGCCCAGTGACACGCTGGGGAAATGGAGTCTTTGGCTTTTCCAGCTTTGCCTGCACAGCATCTCCACGGCAACCACCCGGCAGCGAGCGCTCTTGCTGGGCACCGGCTTGTGGCACTAACGCTGTTCTCGGGAAGAGTCCCCGGGCCCCTCCAGTGTGACCTGTGCTGGCACGGGCAGAGGTGAGCAGGAGTGGGGGTCCTGCCCCAGCGCGTGGTGCTGCTGCTCCTCCTCACTGGGCCTGAGCCTGGGCTGACCCCAGAGCCTGGCACTGCCCCGCTGGGAGAGCCACTGGTGCCAGCACTCCTGTGCCCTGTGCTCCCAACCTTGGAACAACTCCCTGTTAATGACTTTTCTTTCCCCCAGAGCCAAGTGCAGGAGGCTGCTGGAGGCACCCAGGGAGCCCCAGCCCTTCTGGGGACTGCAGACCCCACTGGTGAGGACCTTGCTCTCTGTTGGATGCTGAATTTGGTCAGAATTGTTGGTTTTGCTCCCCGAGCTGCTAGCCAGCAGCAGGTCCCACTGGTGCCTCCGTGCCTCGCTGCTTCCTCCGAGCTGATGACTAAGAAAAACACAACTGCGTGGCTGGATGAATAATTCAGCCCAGCCTTGCTGCTGGGGGGGTTGTAGCACAGACCCTGTCCAGGGACCTCCTTGTCAGCGTGGAACGGTCCCTGGATGAGCATCTGTCTTACGACGGTGCCCTGGGCAGAGCAGGGGCAGGACAGACCCTTTGCTGGAGCACAGGGACCCTTCCCGTGCCGCCAGCTGGCTGGGCTCTCGTTTGGGTATCTGTTCTCCCTGGGTAAGCACTCTCTGCTCCTGGGAGCTGAGGGAGCAGCTGCCTGTCCGGGGTGGCAGCTGTGACCCGCGGGCTCCCATCGCCGCCTTTGCTGCGCGCCTCGGCGGAAGCGCCGGGGGATTGTTGCTACTCTCGGTGTCAATTTTTAGAGCTCAGCCCGGATTTGGCAGCAGTGCCAGCCAGCCCACGCAGCTCCAGCCTCGGCGAAGGGCTGGCAGCTCTGCTGGGGATGTGGCTTTGCAGGGGTGAGGCCCCTGTGCCGTGTCCAGGCACCTTCCCGTGGCACCAGCGCGGCAGGGCTGGGAAGAGACCCTGGCACCGTGACAGCCGTGTCACTCTGCCCTGGGCACCGATCACCATGTGTGCTGTGTGCTGTAACCACTGCTCCTGTTTCCCTAGGGGCCGTGGGGGCTGTGTGCTCACCGTGTGCTCACGGTGTGTGCCGGTAGTGCAGCCAGGGCTGGGAAGCCTCTCCAGCCCTTGTGCTGCAGGTGTGGGTTTCCTGGGCTCCGGTGTTCCCGGGAGATCACGCATTGCAGGTTTCAGATGAGTGACTTCCCTTCTTCCCCTGAGTTCTGAGGCACGTGTGGCCTGAAGCCAGTGCCAAGGAGCTCGAATGGTGCTGAGTCCTGAGCCTGGAGGGCCCCCTGTCCTGCTCAGGGAGCCTGTCCACAGGCAGTTCCCTTCCTGGCTCCTTGCCCAGCTCCTTGCCCCAGTTCATTCCTCAGCTCCACCACAGTTTGCTGGTGTGGCCTGGGGAAGCGTGGTTGATGTGATGGGATCGGAGTGGGGCTGGGAATCTCTTCCCAGTGAATTCTGCTGCCCGGTGTTTGGGAGAAGGGCTGACTGCAGGGCATCTCCAGGGCATCCCATGCAGGGTGTTGCCATGGAGCATCTCTGCCTTGCAGCGGTGCAGGGGCAGGAGCCCTGCAGCAAAAAGCAGTTGGAGGACTGGGGGAGCCAGAGCCACGAGAGAGGGTGACCCCACCTGTCTCTGCCAGGAGTTTGTGTTGTCAGGAGGGGAGATAAAAGGAGGCCACCAGCTCCCACAGCATCACCTTACTTTGGGGTGTGGGACGTTCACGGGACTCAGAGCGTGGTGCCAGTGAGTTGCTGTGGTGCTGCAGACCCCGGAGAGCAGCACCCAGAGCACTTCAATCAGTCAGTGCAGAGGAGCTGAACTTGGGGAGTGGGTACTGCTGTGTGTGGGTGCTCCTGGGCCCCTTTGTATCAGGGTAACTCGCCGAGGTGGCTCCAGGCAGGGCTGGAGCTCAGTGAGTGTCTCTGCAGCTGAGCCTGAACTTCCTTCAACGTGTTAACGAGCTGCACTTATAAATGTGCATGAATTAACGGGAGGAGAGCTCGGCAGTGCCGAAAATAACCTTGTTCCCAAGCAAGCGTTAATGCTTCGCAGATGTGTTTTCCCCCCTGAATAACACACGTGAGGTCAAATTACTCCGACAGGGAAGAGCAGCAGGAGCAGAGCAGCTCTGGGGAGTTGATTCTCCAGGGATCGGCCCCGTAGCCCAGCGCAGGGGTGGAAATCCTCTCCTGAGGACCTGGCTGCTCCAGCTGGAGTTCTTGGCTGAAGATGGGCTTTCCAAGCATGCAACAAGACAACTGTGTGTGGGGTTTGGTCCAGTTTTATTTGTAAAAAGGTTGGCAGTGTCTTGAAAGAGCACTTGCCTGTCCAGGAGCACTGTCTGCCCTGTGTTCCCATCCTGGTACTTCTGCCTGGACCTCCTGGTGACCACAGTGGCAGGATTTGGGGTGTTTTGCCTCCCTGGGGTGATTTCCCAGCACAGTCCCGGCTTGCAGCCCTGCTCCAGTGCCCTGCACTGGGAGAGCAAATGGTGGAGTTGGATTAGACAAACTGGTTTGACTGGGGCGGTTCTGGCGTGGAGGTGCCGGTGATGTGCCGAGTGTGATGTGCTTGCTTACACCTCTCCATCTCCCGGGGCTTTCAGTGGAGCCCAAACCTTGGGAAGAGCCTGCTCTGGCAGAGCAGAAAATGGGAGAGCTGGGACTGCTGCTGAAGAGAAGGCAGAGCTTTGCAAAGATCAAAGCGTTGGCTCCACAGCGCCTGGGCTGGTGCAGCTCCGTGCAGGGCTCCTCGTGCCGTGGCTTCCTCCTTGAGCCACCAGCGAGTGGATCTGAGCGACCACCCTGGAGCTGACAGAGGGGTGCTGAGGCAGGGGCTGTGCCCACTCAGCCCTTGCTGTCACTGCTGCCACCATACTGTGCAGAGATGGGCTGGGTGTCAGGGAGCACTGGGACCCCTGATGGGTGCCAGTCCTGGGGCCTGACTGGACTCCTACGGCCGTCAGAAAATCTCATTATAGTTGCTCAGTCTCTCTCTTTTCCTTGAATCCTTTGAAGGATCTGTCTGGGCCCGGGTTTGCTGCACACCTCGGGAGCTGTCTGCCTTGGCTGCAGGTGAAGGATAGCTGTGCTTGGGATAAAAAGCTACGGATTCCTTTGTCAGGTCTCTGGGGTTTTATTTTCTTTAGGGATGAGAAGCGCTCTTTAATAATGCTGTTTGCAGTGCTGTCTGCAGACGATGCTGTGTTACTGCTGGGGTGTTTGCTGCTGGATATTCAGCCCTGATTTTTTTTTAATTGGATTGTAAAGTCTTCTGAGAAACTTCAGGCAAGTTTTCAGCCCGGGGCACAACCTGGGGCTGGCGGCAGTCACTGAGGCAAATCCTAGAATTGTTTAGGCTGGAAAAGACCTTTAAGGTTATAAAATTGCTGCAAGGCTTTGTTTCACCCCCACCCCAAATAAATGACTCCCTGTCTAACAGGGCTTGATGAGCCATTTTTCATCCCCACGGCACTGACGGCGCCGTGTTTGCTGCAGATGAGAAATGATGCCCACAGCGAACGCTCTGTGGAGATCCCTGTTCCGCTTTGCAGCGCGGCGTGTCCTTGATGAGGAAAATGAAGATAAATCTGTTGAGCGCTGCGTTACTTATTCCGGGTGTTGGCACCGCTTCGCGTGAGCCATCTCTGCCCCCTTTGTCTCCAAGGCTGCCTGGTTGGGAAGTAAGCGGGGATATTTTTAAAAATATCTCTTCTATCATAAAGTAGGGGGAAAAAAAGAGATGGAAGGGGTGAGTAATGCAGCCCAGGGTGTTGGGGGAGCTGTGCAGACCATCCCTGGGTGTGGAGGAGGGATGTGGCCGTGGCCTCCAGCCCATCCTGGAAGCCGACCGTGTGTTGGAGCCGAGGGGATGGGCTGCAGCCTTCCTGCTGACTGCTGCGTTTTGGTGGCTCTGATCTCCAGGGTGGCTGTAGCAGACCCTGTCCTATGGAATTTTAAGGCTGGAACCCCCAGTTTCCCTGGCTGCCTGCAGGACTGGGGCACAGGCTCGCTCTGCTGTGGCAGAGGCATCTCGAAGCCTTGCATGGCCCTGTCTTCAGCCTGTTGGGATGAGCCTGAACAGCCCTGATGGGCCTGAAAGCATCAAGTCTCACCTGCCTCAAGGACCCACCCCTGGATCATGCCAGGCCCGTGGTGGTTCCATGGAGCAGCCGGGCAGGGGAAGGAACGCTGGACGTGGCTGCTGCGGGCGATGCCGAGAAGCAGAGCGTGGCTGTATTTTAAATGCATGATCCTAAACAGATCCTCTTACCTCTAATCTGTCCCTAAGACAGGATTCTCTTCTTGCCAGAAAGCCCTTTTATTTGCAGGCTGATGTGAATAGAAGATGATAAGTCACTAATTCTTCAGTGTGTCTGCTCCAACAAGAGCCTCGTCCCTTATCTCTGCAGGGCTGGCAGCCAGGGAGATGTTAATTGGGATTTAATGTGGTGAACACGGCTCTTGACAAAGGCTGGAGCTCTGACATCCCTGGGGTGCTGCGGGGAAGGGGCTGTGCCCACCTGGAGACCACAGGTGGGGTCATTTCTGTAGGGCAGGGCTTGTGGCTTCTCCTGGGGGGGACCCGGTGTGCAGGGCAGAGGGGACAGGTGTGGTGACCCCTGGAGGGAGGTGTGCAGGGGACACGGGGCTGGCTCCGGCAGCAGAGCGGGTTGGAAGCACCGTGTGCTGGGAGGTGACGTGGTGTTAATCTGCTTTTCACGGGCTCTGCTGAGGAACTGAGCAGCGAGTGCCGACACGTTGTGGGTTCTGAAGGGATCTTGGCACTGGGACCGGCGCTGGCTCTGGAGCTGCAGGCGGGAGCGTGGAGGGTGCAAGGCCTGGGGAGAAAAAAAAAACAAGGCAAAAGTTTCTATTTTTAGCTGCAGAGTGCAAATGCATGGAGCTGCTGAGGAATTAATCACCTGCCCCGAGAGATGAATGGCTGAGATTTCTCTCTAAGTGCAAGGCTTACGGGATGGGGCGGAGGGAACCGTGCCGGCTGTGTTGGCCACCCAGGCGTGTCCCGGGATGGGTGACAGGGATGCCGGGATGTCCCTGAGCCGGGTGCTGTGCCTGGGGAGATGCTGAGCCTCAAGGACCAGCTCCCTGGCAGCCACGCACCCATGTGTGGGAAAGCCTCAGGGTTTTAACGAGCAGATTTAATGCAGTGTCCTGCTGTTTTGGGCAGGTTTCCATATCAATGCTTAATCTATTTTTGCAGCCGCTGTTGGAGGTGGTGGTTATTTGTGTGTCTGCTACAGCCCCATCACAACTCATCCCATTTCCTCCTGGCACAGGAGCGTTCGTGCTCGCAGGGGCTCCCTGAGCGTTGCCAGGTGGGAATTTGGATCCAGGTCCTGCCTTGGCACAGGGCTGGGGTGCCCCAGCATCCCTTCAGCCAGTTTGCTGCTGCTGGGTTCCTCCTGGCTTCCTAAAATGAAGGATAACCCAGTCTATCACCTGCCCCCGAGCAGCAATGGGGACCCGGCAGCCACTGCCCCGGGTGACACTACAACCTAATGACATTTCTGGGTGGCTGCACTGTCAGTCCCACAGCTCATTACTGCCACTAATTAACTCGGCTGCTGCCCTGTGCCTGGTTTGATCTATAGTCACAATTTGTTCCCATTTTGGCAGGAATTCTCCCCCACTTGGCCGCAGGAGCTGCCTCCACGGCCCAGTAATGACATTTGAGGGGTTTCTTTTCCATGGTAAAAGTGGAGCCCCCGGCACAGGGGGGTGCTTGGGTGGGTGGGTGATGGTGGGTGCTCCTGAGCGGCTCCTGGAGCCAACACCCACCAGAGGCAGGGTGGGGGCTCCCCTGGTTGGAGCCCGAGTGGTGTCAGTGAGCAGCTCCCATTAGTCCACTTAATTGTGAAGCAAATTAATCCATGTATCCAATTTAACTTCTAAGGCTTTGCCTAATGAGTTAATGTGTGGAAGAGCTAGGGGAGGCCGGGTTATCTGCGATTCTGACCCTGGGAGGTGCTGCAGCCTTGGCTGGCGTGGGCTCAGGGACCTGCGGGCGGGCTGGGATGTGCCAGTGGCTCCCAGTGGGCTCCTCCAGGACTGTGGGGATGCTGCGGACCAGGGGAATGGCATTTCCCCATCCTGCAGCTGCCCCGGGAGCAGAGCAGGGCAGCAGCACCTTCATTTGGGAATGTTTGTTTCGGGGAATGTGGTTTTGCTCCATCACCTTCTCCTCTATCCTTTTGGCTTCCAAAGGGCTGCTCCTGGGCAGGGGGTGGGATCGTGCCAGGGCTGCAGCCAGCGGGGCCTTGGTGTGTCGATAATGCTGCTCTTAATTGAGGACCATCTGCACTTGGTAATTTAATTTTTCCTACATCTGCAAGGTTCCAACTTTGTTTATCTGACATCCTGAGGATTATTTAACTTCGGAGCCTCGTGTTCCTCCAGCCCAGGCACTCCAGGCATTCCACTGCAGCCCCTGCTAGACGAGATTTTAATAACACTGTCACTGCCCCAGGAAAAAGGACACGTTAAAATCTGGAATTGGGAAGGGCAACAGCAGAGCTGAGTTGCAGGGATGGTTTTCCTGCCTGAATTTGTGTGGCAGGAGGCTGCTGGGAGTGTTACCTCTGTTATAACAAACTGTGTGAGATGAGGAGCGAGCCCTGAGCACCACAAGCCCTCCCACTGCCCGCAGGGCTGGCAGCACATTTCACGTCTCAGTGCATTGACACGCGTCATCTTTTGTCTTTGGATGCTTATTAGTAGCTCAGCCCCCAGCTGTGCCTTGGAAAGGCTGTCAGGAGGGAATTGAGGCGGCTCCTTAAAAAAATAATAGTAATTGGAAGCTGGAAAGTCTTTTAGCTGTGGTATGGGGGGAGACTTGAGCATCTGGTTCATCTGAACCACACCAGTTTGTGCTGCTGGCAGCAGCTCCTGCCCTTTCCCACCCCAGCTCCTGCCTTTTCCCATCCTGCTCCTCCTACCTTCTGCTTGGCTTCTTCATCCGTGCTTTGCAGCCACCTTGTGCTTGGGGCAGGCAGGGGTCTCGGAATCCTGGAATGGTTTGGATTGGAAGAGACCTTATCCACCCCCCTGCCATGGGCAGGGACACCTTCCACCAGCCCAGGTTGCTCCAAGCCCCGTCCAACCTGGCCTTGGACACTTCCAGGGGTGGGGCAGCCACAGTTTCCCTTGGCAAATGTCTCTGGGATGCAGGCAGGGATGGCAGCAGAAGTGAAGCTCTGGCTGGCTCTGGCTGAGTCTCCTGCCTGCAGGAGCATTTCTGCAGCTCCTTGCCCTGGAAACCCGCTCTGTTCCACACCCAAGCCCCAGGAAATCCATTTTTTTCCCCAGCCTGGTCCATCAGCACCTGGATCCATGTGCAGACTGTAATTAGGTCTAAGCATTTCCCCCCCTAAAATGTAGGTCAGTCGTAATTAGTGTCACTCCTGCTGCTGTTGCTGGCTCTGTGTTAATTAACTCCTGAAGTGCAGGTCAACGCATGAAGGGCAGCTTTGGAGCTTCAGCTTTTTCGGCTGCTCACCAGATGCTTCAAGGTGGCTTTGGCTTGGATGGTCCATGCTGAGGGCTCGGGCCATGTTGTCCCTCCTGGTCACCCCTGGAGTGTGGCCACCCTGGGGACGTGGCCTGTCCCCGGGCACAGCCTCACTCTGCTCTGGGCTGCACGTGCTGCTGTTGCTGTGGGGAAGGGCACCTGTTTGGGGCTGGTTTCAACATGAAGCTCCTGATGTCCTTGTCCTCAGCCATCACACCAAGTGCCTTTTCCCCTGCAAGGTGCCTGTGCCGAGACCCAGGGTCGATGGGGAAGTGCGGAGTCTTTTCCTTCCTCTGCAGCCCCTGGCACAGCCCCTGGCACAGTCCCTTGTGGGTCTCTTCCAACCCAGCACAGTCTGTGATCCTGTGACCTGGGGTTTTGGAGGGCAAGGTGAGCTCATAGAGAGGAGCTTCTGCAGATTGTAAACCTGCCCTGTTTCAGCTGCAGAACAGGGGCTGGGCAGAGCTGTTCTCCCTCCTCTAGGATGAGGGTGAAGGTGCAGCTCGGACACAGCAGTGTTCACGTGGCACGTGGTCCCACCCTGGGGATGGCTCTTGTCTGGACTTGTCAGGCACCAGGGACCAGGAGGCACCTCGTGGCAGTGGGAACCCTGGGTTTTAGGCACTTCAAGCCTTCAGCAGCCATCCTGGGAAAGGCTCAGCTCCGTGTTTGGGGAGTCCCAAGCCCCCAGCCAGCTCCTCAAGCCCCCGGCTGCTCCCCGAGCACTTTCCAGCTCCCCCACCCCACACCCTGGCTGCCTATTTTTACCGCTCCTGGGCTGTGAATCACTTTGCTCCCCCGTCTCAGTTGCTGCCTTTGAAGGTATTTATAAACCTCGACCGTCTCCCCTGCGCCTGCCTGAGCAGACGGTGGATGCAGCGCTCCGGCTCCTCCTGCCCTCTCCTCGCCCGTACCCGAGTGTAGGTGTGCAGGAAACGAGGTGCTCCCTCAGTGAAGAGCCTCCCCAGCACTGTCCTGGCGGGGTGAGGCCAGGCACCAGCATCCCGAGGGTCCTTGGTGCCGAGCAGTGTGGGATGAGCAGGGATGGATCTCGGCGTGTGCCTGGGAAGGGTTTGGTGGCACTGGAGCTGGTGGCGTGTGCGGTGCTGGAGGTGGCTGAGCCAGGGCTGAGCTGGGGGAGCCCAGCCCAGGGTCGGGGCAGCCTTGGCCATCCCATGTCCTGGGGAGAGGGGAGCACCCCATGCCAGTTCTGGAGGAAAAGGGACTCAAATCATCACTAGAGCAGCGACTGGCTGCCTCATCCCACTGGTGTGCAGTTCCTTGGCCGTGTTTCCAGCACGTTCCAATGATTACTGTGGTAATTTCTGTGCATCTGGCAGGCAAATTAATCTCTGCTCCTTCGCCTGGGACCGCTGGTCTGTAGGATTGTGCTTGGTTCGTGTTTGGAGAGCCTAGTGTGGCTCACTGGCTTGGTGGTTGCTCTGGGACACGGTCAGGATGTGTCCCCTGCCCTCACTGTCCAGCACAGCTGCCTGGAGGGGCACCAATGGGCTCCCCATGCTGTTCCCAGCTCTGCCAGGGCATCCTTCCACAGAAAGTATGCTGTTGTTTTGGGGAAAACCCAGTGTGCCCCCTCTCCTCCTCCTTTCCACCTTTCCTAAGACCAAGAAAAGCTGGGGAAAAAAAAAAAAAGACAGAGAGAAACCAGGAGAAAAACAGGTATGAGAGGCAGGAGGAGGAGTTATTCTTAATTTGCTGTCTGGACATGGAGTGGTTGGCTCTGTCTTTTGCAGGCTGTTGAGGTGGGATGCTGGTGCTCATTAATTTATGGCCAGAGGTCTCCAGCCTGAGCCACTCATGGTTTCAGTACCCAAATAGCCACCAGGCTTTAGGTACCCAAATAGATGCAGCCTGTGCTGAAACAGGGAGGGCTGGGCCATGGTGCAAATGGCTCTGCAGGCACTAGGGCTGAGTGTGCAAGTTTAAAAAGCAGGAGAGGGATCAGCCCAAGGGTTTGATGAATGCTGTCCAGGATGGGGGGCCGGGTGTTTGTGTGTCTCCCTGGGGCCCTGAGTGAACCAGAGCCACGCTCAACCCTCCCCACCCTTTCTGTTTTCTTTCAGAACAAGGTGCTGACGGTGGATGGGGTGAAGGTGAAGCTGCAGGTACGTCCCATGGCCCTGGGAGCAGCTCCCTCACCCCCAGGTGTTTGGAGCTGGGCAAAGCCTTGGCAGAGGAGCACCCCCAACATGGGTCCCCCTTCTCCAGCCTTTGTCTCCTGCTGCAGGACAGCCCTGCAGCCCTTCTGGCTGCTCTGTCCCTTTGGTGGGAGCCTGCTCGGGGCTGGGGGCTGTTCTGGCCTCGGTGATCCCTGTCCCAGCCCCGCTGCCTCCCTGACTGCAACTGGAGCCGGTGAAACCGGAGCAGCACCTGAGGGGTTTGCTCAGCTTTTTCCAGGTAGCTCCTGCTTTGGCAGAGCCAAAGGATGGTGATCCTTGGAGGGATCCACGTTCCCTGGCTCAGCCAGCATCCAGCCCTTGAGAAATGTAGATTTTGTGTCCAGAGCTGCTCCAGCCCCCGAGACCTGACCGTTTGCCCGGAGCTCGGTAACAGCATTAGCATGGATCCTCCCCAGCAGCAGCGTGGCACTCTGCAAACCTCCTGCTGCATTAAAGACTGATAAATCACATTAGCAGGTCCCCATGCATCCATCTGATCCATGGATTTTCCGATTAAGGGCCATGTCAGGAGCCCTTGGCCACGCACAGTCGTGTCCCCGCGCTGAGAAGTGGGGAGGAGCTGCTCCCATATTAATTGCTCTTGTCATTTTTCCTGTTGATGTCCCTGGAAGCAAAAGCTGGAGGAGCTTCCTGGGGTTGCACCGTGCTGTTTGGGCTGGTTTAGGTGGGTCTTGGTCACGTCTGATCCCTCTGCTCCTGTCTGCATTCCAGATCTGGGACACGGCCGGGCAGGAGCGCTTCCGCAGCGTCACCCACGCCTACTACCGGGATGCCCACGGTAAGCACGGCCACCTCTGCTTTTGGGGGAGCCCCTGGAGCTGCCTCTGCAGGCCAGGTGAGCCGGGAATCAGCGGAGCAGTTTCCCCGTGGGAAGCAGCCCCCAGGACGGAGGAGGCTCTGTGTGCCGACACCAGCAGCGTGAGGTGTTGCTGTGGGGGATTTTAGTGTTGTTTTACATTTCCCAGCAGGGAGCTCCTGTCCCCAGGGGTGACTTAGCACAGGCACCGGTGCAGAGCGTGCTCTGAGCCAGCACTAATGCCCCATCCCTCTCTCCACAGCTCTGCTCCTGCTCTACGATGTCACCAACAAAGCGTCCTTCGACAACATCCAGGTATGGCAGCACCCCTGCTTTGGTCAATTAACCCTGGGTAATTACAGCACTGGCACAGAACTTGCTGCAGTAGCTGAGCATGGGCAGCTTTCCCCAGCAAGCTGTTCCCTTCTTCCCATCTGCTCCTTGGGGTCCCAACACGCTGGGATTGGGGACCTCATTGCCCCCCACCTTAGTGCCAAACCTGGCAGGGAGAGGGTCACATCCTGCACATCCCCAGCCCACCTGCCCTTCCTGACTGATGACTTTTGTGGGGGTCCCTTGTGCTGCCTGGGTTTGCCCCCTCCCCACAACCCCAGCCCCCCAGCTGACCCCTGTACCCCCTGCAGGTCCTCCAGGGGTGCTGGGGAGCAGTGTTGGAGCAGAGGGCTCTTAAACCTGGCAGAGGGGAGAGCAAATGCTGCCCCTGGGCACATCGCTGTGGGGGTTCAGGAGCACCCAGGCACTCAGTGTCTCCCCCCTTTGCCCCACCAGTCCCCAGGGGCTGCTGGGGGCCACCTGTGCCAGCACTGGCAAAGAGGGATGGAGCAGGAGTGGAGTCAGAAGGGAGCTGAGGGGGGTAGTCGGGAGTGAGTGAGTCCCCTGGACCTGCCCCCCATGGGACTGAGTGCCCTGAGCCCCAGCTCCCACGTACTGTCAGTGACAAGCCCTGATCCCGAATCATCCCTCGCTTCCCTGGCTGGGTGCTGATGCAGGACACTGCTGGGCTCGGAGATGGTGGAGCAGGGATTGCTGGGGATCACCGGCACTTGTGTGAGCGCAGTGTCAGTGCTGGAGGCAGCGAGCGGCTGTTCACACCACAGGGTCAGGGATTGCAGGGAATTAGGGCAGGTTTGATTAGATTAGGCTGGATTAGAAGGCAGAGAAGCCACCCCACGGCTCAGGGAGGCAGGTTCAGGGGCCTGCTGGGATGAGTGTGCTCGGCATGGGGGCAGCACGAGCAGGACACAGGCACGGGGCACATCCCAGAGCCAACCCTTGGCCTTGCCCTCGGAAAGGAGGCTTAGTCTGAACATCCCAACTAAGGGGAAACTGGGGTTAAATTCCTAGAGGCACCTGTGGGCAAGACAGAGCAGGCAGTGGGGTCGAAAGGCTGCTGTTACCCTTGGAAAGGGGGCTGTGGTAGCAGCCAGAGCAGGTGCTGGGTTTGCTTGGCACAGTGGGTCTCTCATCCACGGAACACCCCCGGCATTGCTCGGGATGGCAGCATTTCCCACAGGGGTGTCCATGCCCAGGACTGGGGCAGCTCCCCCTTCTCCTCCTCCTCCCCCTGGGCCTGTTGGCAACCCCTCTCTCTGGCTGTCTCCCTCCAGGCTTGGCTGACAGAGATCAATGAATATGCACAGCAGGACGTGGTCCTCATGTTACTGGGAAATAAGGTGAGCCCGGCCCCACTTTGCCAGAGCCTCCTCTTCCTCCCACGGTGGAGCCACGGGCAGGGGAGCCTGGCAGGGCATCAGGGGATGTGGAGGTTACCTACGGGTGACCTTCCAAATCACCCCAAATTGCTCTTTGCTGTTCCCACTGCAGGTGGATTCAGCCCAGGACAGAGTGGTGAAAAGGGAAGATGGAGAGAAGCTTGCCAAGGTAGGTGAGGTACCTGAGGATGTGCACCAGGAAACGGTCACCTGGAGACCAGTCTGACCCAAAATATGCCTGGAAGCACTTTGCTTTTCTTCCCTTGTTGTGCTTTCCCCTTCCTCCTCATCTTCTTCCTCTAAGCTTCCACTAACATTTCTTGTTTCTTTATCCTCAAAAATCATTCTCCAAGTTACCTGAGCTGTGATCCCTGGCTCAGTTTTCCCTGCCCACTGTGGGAGGGTTGAGCTCCCTAGGCAGGCACTGACACCGGCCAGAGCCTGGGAGCCCCTGGGAACATCCAGGTGACATTCCTGGTGCTGCTGTGTGTCCTCCCACAGGAGTACGGGGTGCCCTTCATGGAGACCAGCGCAAAAAGTGGCCTCAACGTGGAATTGGCGTTCACAGCCATTGCAAAGTAAGTGACTGGAGCAGCAGCTGTGCTGGGCACCTCTCCTGCAGGGACACAGCAGCCCTTGGGAGAATGGCTGGCACTGTCACCCACCTCTTCATGCTGCGGGTCCCGCCTTTAGTTCTTGTGCTGGCAGAACTTGCCCTCTCACAGGAGATGTGAAATGTCCCATCAGGGGGAGCTTTAACAAAGTGTCCAGGCCGAGTTCAACTGAGCTGGGCCAGCTTGGAATCAGAATCCTGGAATGGTTTGGGTTGGAAGGGACCTTAAAGACTATCCAGTCCTGCCCCCTGCCATGGGCAGGGACACCTTCCACCAGCCCAGGTTGCTCCAAGCCCCGTCCAACCTGGCCTTGGACACTTCCAGGGATCCAGGGGCAGCCACAGCTTCTCTGGGCAACCTGTGCCAGGGCCTGCCCACCCTCATAGGGAACAATTTCTTCCCAGTATCCCATCTAACCCTGCCCTCTGGCACTGGGAAGCCATTCGCCCTTGTCCTGTCCCTCCAGGCCCTCGCCTAAGTCCCTCTGCAGCTTCTTCCACACCAAATCCTTTCTCCCAGAAGCACAGGAGCACTGTGTTTCCCCTTCCCACAGGGAGCTGAAGCACAGGTCCATGAAGTTGCCCAACGAGCCCAAATTCAAGCTCCACGACTACGTGAAGAAGGAAGTGCGAGGCTCGGGCTGCTGCAGGTCCTAACGTGTCTGTACAGAGACTCTGGCCGTGCCGCGCTCCCGCGGGCAGGGTGTGCATGTCTGTCTGTGTGTCTGTGTCTGCCCCCGAGGTGAGCTGGAACAGCAGCAGGAGGAGCTCTCTGGGACGCTGCTGCCCGAGCCCCAGCGCAGCCATCGGCGCCGAGAGCACTGGGCTCTGTCCCGCCGCTGCTCCCGCCTGGCAGGGGCTGTTTGGGAAGGGGCTGGGCTGGGGTCTCCTCCCGGGGCCAGCTGTGCCCGCTCTGTGAGGCTGCTGTCACCATAGTGAGAGTCGTGCTGTGACGCAGGGGAACCAACACCTTCTCCCACCTGAATTCCCCCTTCTTTCCCTGCCTACCTGGAATTCAGCCCCTGGCCTGGGGCGTGCAGGAAGGATGTGTTTTAAGGCAACCGTTTTTGCAGTTGCTTTTCCCTGTCTGTGCATCCCTGTGAGGTGGGACACGCCTCCAAGGGTGAGGGATTCTCCTGTTCCATGCAAACACAGAGCTTGGCTGTCTGTCTGGATGAGCTCCTGCATTCCTGGCTGTGTACAGAGATCCGTGAACGTTTATCCCTTTGGGAAAGGCTTTGGTTCTCCTCCTCCCGCCGTTTCTAGTCCTTTAATGGAGAAGAAATCTAATGTATCGCAGCTTATTCTAAATACCTTCCTGTAAGTGTGATGGCGTTTTCAGATGCAGCAACGCTTTGATATCTTCAAAGTTCTCCTGGGCAGCTCTTTCTTTTCACCGCAGAGAGCTGGGGGGAAGCTGCAGGCAGTGATTTTACAGGCTGCAGACTCCTGCCAGCTCTCTTCAAGGGCCTCCTCACCCCTTTGGTCTGTGTTAGGCTTTTGGCTGTTTTTTTGTTAAGCTGCACTTCTAAGTACAAATCTGAATCTGGATGAAGTGTTTGGCCTTTGGCAGTTTTTTCCTTTGGAAACTCCATGCACACATCAGCAGGTGCCCGCCGTGCTGAGCCTCGTGGGCCACTTCACATGAAAGGAAGTAACCCATCTTTGCCCTCCAGCCACCACCCGCCCCCCCAGCAGCTGGCTCAGACAGCCCTGCCCCTCGTTTTGCTTGGAATTTTGGCTCCAGCACCCCCTTCCTGATGGGCACGAGGAGCCTCTGAGCTCCTCCATGAGCTGCAGCAACACGAGCAGCCACAGCTCCACAGGGTGAAAAAGGATCCTGAAATGAACCTACTGAGAACAGAGCATTTTTTTCCTTTTTTTTTTTTTTTTGGGAGAGACAAGTCTTAAAATTGTCTGATTTAAATTTTAAAGTAATCTGCGGAAAACCCGTTCCTGCAGGAACGTTTGCATTGCTGGCAAACCCTGCTGCCAGTCCCTCGGGAACAGGCAGGTGAGGGATGGCTGTCAGGGACCCCCTTGTCCCCCTCAGCATCCCACAGATCCAGGGGGATGGCCAGCACTGGCACAGCTGCTCCCACTGGAGCAGCAGCACCAGTCCATTCCTCAGCGAGCCTTTCCCTGAAATAACTGGAGCAACTCCCTTCATCTGAAAAGTGTCAATACCTGCTGCAGGTGCTCTCCAGATCTGTCTGCAGGTAGCAGAGCCCAGGGCAGGCTGTGAGAGGGGCTCAGGCCAGGAACTGTGCAGGAATATGTAGAACTGGCTGCTCCAGGTGCCTGGGTGGGTTTTGCTCTGCTCCTGCTGTACTGAGGTGTCCCCAGCCCTTCTTAGAATTCCACCGTGGGCTCTGCAGCATCCACTTGCTGCCTGAGGAAAAGAGTGGGATTTCAGAGAGTCCCTGAGCTTGCTGGGTCCCAGGGGTTTGGTTTTGTGTGGGGCAGGAACAGCCAGGCAGCTCTGAGCCTGTTTGCTCATCCTGCCCTGGGAGCAGCAGCAGCAGCTCCATCCCGAGGTGACAGGGATCTACCTAAAGACAAAATTTAGCAGCAGGATTCCTAACGGATTAGCATTCCTACCTTAGGCTGCTGCTTTCCCTCTCAGAGTGGCACCTCATTTTCTGAGAGACAAAGCCGAGAACTGATCACTTCCTGCTCACTGTGGGACCAAAACCAATTGGAAACCCCTATAAGTGAAGATGTTTCCCTTTGGAGCATTTCCAACCTGCCTGTGGGGACCAAACTCTGCCAGAGCAGAGCCCTCACCGCCGTGTTTGTGGGATCAGACCTAAGCTTTGAGCAGACAGCCCCATCTCTCCCCATCACCTGTTCCCAGTGTAGGACTGGTCTCCCAGTGCCTGCACAGTGGCCTGACCCCAGAGCTCCTCCTCACGTGGCCATTTGGGATTTTTCCACGGGCCTTTGCTGCCACCAGGCGATGCTGCAGGAGTTGCTCAGTGCAGCGTTAATTGCTCGGTGCGTCCAGTGTCACCTGCAGCTCCCATTTCTGCTGGCTCTTGTTTACAGCTTTCGGTTCATTCCTGTTAATAAAATTTTTTTATAATCTCCGTGGCTACAGCGATGTTTTGTCCAAACACAGCAACGCAGAGCACTCAAACAGTTCACCTGCCTTGAACCCATCTGGATCCACATGGCTGAGCCACCAGGGGATATGACCCACTTTAGATTGGATATTAGGGAAAACTTCCCCCCAAAAAAAGGTTTGTCCAGCCCTGGCACAGCTGCCCAGGGCAGTGGTGGAGTCCCCATCCCTGGAGGGGTTTAAAAGCCCTGTGGATGTGGCACATGGGGACACGGGTCAGTGGTGGCCTGGGCAGTGCTGGGGGAATGGTTGGATTTGATCTTAAAGGCCTTTTCCAACCTAAGTGACTCCAAGATTCCAATGAAAGGGAGCTGTGCTGAGCTGCAGTTTATTTCAGTACACCCTGGTTCCACTGGGTGCCCAAAAATAAAGCTTAAAGTCAGTCTGTGATTTTCACATGTCACCCATGGAATTTCTGAATAACAGAAACAAAAGCCAAACAAGTCGTTGAAAACTTTATTAACCTAGATAAAGCTAAAAAGTCGGTACAGCAGCAAAGAGTTTAATGACAAGGCTGGACTTGATCTGAGGCTGGGGAGAGAACATTGCTGTAATAATTTGTTATATTCCACACAACTAAGCAGAATTTAATTGAATTTAAATTCTCGATCTACACACCGTAGTTAAACGTGTAAATGCCTTCAGTTACCCACACTGCTGCATTGGGGGCATTCACCTGGAACTAACCCACGTGTGAAAGTCGATGATTTCTTGTCCTCCAGCCCATTCTGCAGCCGCATCTTCGCGCTTTAAGAGCCGCCCTGACCCCCCTGTTGTACAGCAGGGTTGTACAGCAGCGGTTCCTCCACTTACCACAGAGCACACCCGCGTCTGACCGGCTGAGAGCCCCGGGAGCAGCCGCGGTCCGGGCACGGAGGTCCCGCCGAGCCCTGAGGGGAGAAGGCAGCGCGTGAGGGGGGCCCTGACCGCCCGGCCCGGCCCCGCCGCGCCTCCCGCGGGCCTCAGCCCTGGCTGCTCAGCAGGGGCCGCGGCCGCCCGCCGCCCTCAGACGAGGTGTCAGAAAGGTTAGTGTGGATCATCAGCGGCCCGCCCTCGTCACCATTCCCGTTCGGTTCCGTTCCCGCCCGTCCTTACCCGATCCGACCCCTCCCACACCTCCGCACGAAAAGAGCGCGTGCCGCCCTCGCCGGTGCCTTTATAGCCTCCCCGGCGCCGCTATTGGCCAGGCCGCCCTGGGCGCGCCCAATCGCCAGCGGTTGGCGTGACCGCCGCCCCGCCCCTCCCGGCGCTCATTGGCCGCCGCGCTCCCCCGCGCCAATGGCGGCGCGCGGCGCAGCGTGGCCCGAGGCGGTGGTCGCCGCCGCCTGATTGGCTGCCGCGGGAGGCCGGGCCGAGCCAGTGGCGGCGGCGGTTGTAGCGCGGAGCGCCCGCGCCGCGGGGGCCGCCGGGAGTTGTAGTTCGGTCTGCGCGGCCGCGCGGGCGGCGGGCGGCGCGCGGGACTACAAGTCCCGAGGAGCGGCGCGCGCGGCGGGTCCGGGCCGGGCGGCGGCGGAGCAGGCTCGGCCGCGATGTGCCGGCTCCGGGCACCGGCGCCGCGGCCGCCGCCGCTCCCAGGTACGGCGGGACGGGAGGGCCGGGCGGGACGGGCCCCGCGGGGGAACGGCCGGGGAGTGCCCGCGGGGGCTCCCGGCGCTGCCCCGCGCCCGCCGCCCGGTCCCGGCGCCGGGCGGTGCGTTCGGAGGGGCTCCCGCGGTGGCTCCGCTGTTCAGTGCCGGTGCGTCCCGCCCGTGCCCTGCTCTCCGCCCCGTGTGCCCTCCCGGTGTGTTTCCCGGGTCTCATCGCAGACTCTGCCCCGTTTTGCCCTTCTCTGCCCCGTCCCTTGCCCGCCCCCGTCCCGTGTCGCTGCCTGCGCTCCGCTGCCCTCGCGGTGCCTCCCGATGTTCAGGATGGGGTGTTTGGGGCGGTGCTGTGTTCCCTGCCGGGGGTGCCGCGGGTCCCGCTCCCGGGACAGGCTCTGTCCCCGCTCCCGCTGGATCCCGGCGGTGCCGGGGGTGCACGGCAGCCCGGAGAGCGGGTTCGATTGGGTTCAGATGCTCGAGAGCCCTGTGGGGTCAAAGACGAGGACTGCGGTGCTGCCCGGGGCTCGCTGAGTGGGAGATTTGCTGGGGCAGGAGTTACCCAGGCTTTGTGTGTCGGGGCTGCTGTCCCTGCCAGGGCCAGGCTGTGTTAAGAACTGTGGTCTGGCAGTTATTTTTTCCACTTTGACAGAGTTGCTTTGACTTTGTTTCCATCCCAGCGCTCTAATATTGCCTCCCTGTGCGTTTCTCTCCTAGCAATGTGTTCTCAGCCTGGACAAAGCTGTTGGGTTCCTCCGAGCAGCTACTGCATTGTGATCTGAGTGTGTCAGGATCTCAGCTTGTGGGGAGAGGGCTGTGGACTGAAGGATGGTTCTAGAAAGCCCCGGTTGAATAAAAGTAGCGAGACCACAGAATCCCAGAATCACTGAGGTTGGAAAAGCCCCTGGAGTCCCCCCTGTGCCTGATCCCCACCTTGTCCCCCAGCCCAGAGCACTGAGTGCCACATCCAGTCAGTCCTTCCTTGGACACCTCCAGGGGTGGGGACTCCAAACCTCCCTGGGCAGCCCCTGCCAATGTCTGACCACCCTTGCCATGAAGAAATTCCTCCTGATGTCAAACCTGAACCTACCCCGATGAGGGAAATTTGGGATCTCCTAATGTCATGCAGGGAGCTGTCCACACTCTGCTGGGTCCCCCTGCAGGCCCTGGGGTCCCCCCAGGGCTCTGCTGTCTCGAGCAGGGAAGGGGCAGGGTGAATCCAGCCAGAAGTCTCGGGTGTTGGGGTTTGATCCGTGTGCAGGTGAGACTTCCCTGAGGGAAGGAACGTTTGTTCCACCCTGAGGGAGGTTCAGTTTTACCCAGTGGGTTTGGGAAACCTGAGCCAAAGTGGAGTTTCTTGTCAGGAAATGCTGGTACCTTCAGTGGTTAACAGCCCAACAGGAACTTTCAGGATATTGATTGAACCCAAGGGGAAAAAAACAATCCATAGTTTCCAGGCAGTTCTGTTCCCTGATCCGAGGGATCCCTGGGGGATCCCGGCCGCTCTGCAGGGTGAGCCCACACCTGCCTGTTCCTGTGGCAGCACAGCCTGCAAGGGCCTTCAGGCACCTGTGGAGCACCAGATGGAAGTTTGTGCCCCCTGGCTGGAGCCTTTGTGCAGGCAAACATTCCCTTCCCGGGGCTCCACGGTCCCCACGGAGCCGCAGGGACCCCCCGGGCTCTGGGGTTCACTGAGCACCGAGTGCTGGAACCAGCTCTGCCCTGCCAGGAGCTGCTGCTGAGCAGCTCTGGGGCTGGCCCTGAGCGGTGCTGAGCGCTCTGTAGCCTCGGCTGGGGGTTCAGCCATCGGTCACCTCGTGGGCTGAGCATTCCCCTCTGCCATGGGACCTTCCAAGCCCTGCTGGCCATGACTGTGGGATTTCCTGGGGTGTGACCGTACCTGTCTCACAGGTTGTCTCAGCCAAGCCCAGCTGCACCAGGAGAAAGGCACTGGAGAGAAAATCCATTGTGGTTTCCCCACCTCAGCACTTGGGCTCTGTGGGCAGGTTCAGCCTGTCAGAACTCATCCCTCCCGATTTGTATTCCCTTCCTCAGCCCTTCCCTGCCTGTGACCCTTTGCCGTGGGCGTGGTGAGGGACACCCTGGCACATCCCCTCATCCATGGCTTGGAGCAGGGGATGTAGTGGCAGCTGGGACAAGGAAGGAGGTGGCTGGTTGCTCACAGGGCTGTGTGTCACCCTTCTTTGGGGCTCAGCAAGTCCCCCCAGAGCCCAGGGCAGTAGCACCCCAAATTACACACTTAGGCTGCTCCTGCTCTGCCTTTAGCACAGTCCAAGCTCAGAGTTTCATCAGAGTTTCATCAGCTTTTAATGAGGTGTCCTGGGGGTTGGGGTTGGGCGGTCCTGCTCCTGAGAGACCCTCAGCTGGGGGGTGGGTGTCTTGGCAGTAGGAGTGTCACACTGTCTGTGCCTGTATTTTGGGTGAGTCCTGGTCCCCAGCTCAGCCTTTGTGGTGGCTCTGGGATTCCCCTGGATTGTCTCTCCAAGCAAAGACCGTGTTGCTGTTTGATATTCAGAGTTCTGGATAGTTTGGGAACTGTCTAAAGAGGGAGAGGATCCCAAACTCCCCTTAAAGCGAGCGATGGACTGTCCTGTCCCTGGAGCGTTCTGGGATCAGGGGAATAGATCCCTGTGTGCTCAGAGGGGGTTGTTTTTCCTGCACTGAGCCGAACCGGGAGCATTCCCGGAGCAGCCGGGGCAAAGCTGGGAGGCAGCGCGGAGATTGGCTGAGCTGTGGGATTTTCCAGCTGGATTTACATCTCGCCCACTGCTCCGCATGCCTTTGTGTTTACATCACTGGGGAGCGATGCACACACGCACACAGATAGCGGGAGGGCCCGTGCACAGTGCACAGCTCGGGATCGGGGCATGGAGGCGCCTGGCCGGGCTCTGCTGCTCCGGGCCGGCCGAGGGTGAGTGTCCCCCACAGAGCTGACTGCTCCGGGGTTGGGGGTCAGCCCGTCCCCAGCGCTCCCTGGGAAGCTGCTCTGCTTTAGCCATCACAGCAGGGAGGGAGGACCTGCTCCCATCCCTTAGTGGAGAGCTGGGATCCAGCGCCAGTTTGGAAGTGGGTACCTGTGGCCTGTCCAACAGCCAGAGCCCTGCTGTGCTGGTTTTATGATCCTTCAGGGTGACCTTTGCAAGGAGGTGGAACCCTTGATTGCAGCAACTCAGCAAGTGTGCTCTGGGGCTGTTCCTGGTGGTTTCAGGGCTGGGAAGTCCTCAGTTTTCCTTAGGCAGAGTTGTGAGCACGGAAGCCAAGTCTGTGAGGAGAGGCCGTGTCCAGGTGCCTCCCCTTTGTATCCGAAGTCACCGTGGGGAAGTGATTGAAATCCGTGGTGTTTGGGGGCCGTGGGACACTGAACAGTGCTGCTGTCTCAAACCTGTCCATAGGTTTGCCATGGTGGAAGTGTCCACGGCCACTCATTCCTTTTGGAATCCAAGATTCTGAGGGTCACAGTTTGATCAGTGAGTGTAGGTGTCTACCTTGTGCCTCCTGCTTGTTCTCAGTGGCAAAGTCCGAGGCAACTGTACAAAAAAAAGAGCAGGTAACTGGAATTTGCTGGGTTATTTTTCTTTGAGAAGGTGCTGATGCGTTTCAGCCTGATCTTTGAAGTGCTCCAATTGCACCCAGAGGGCAGGAGTGTGTCATAGAGTTTCAAAGCTTTGGAGGATGTTGGGGGGGAGCAGGGGGTGGAAGTGATACTTTGTGCTTTCTGATTCATGTTTATGGGCTCAGGTTTCTTATGACTTTAATCTGGAAGAATCCCATAATGTGATGGGGTGGTTACAGCTTTGCAGAGGAGTGCAGTGCAGCCAGTAAGGCAAAGCAGCTGGAAAAGGCCTCAGTGGTGGCACAGGAATCGAGGAATGAAGGAGAGGAGGAGCTGTGATTGCCTTGGCTCTAGCAGGGCTCCAGGAGAGGAGGATCTAGGTGAGACAAATGTTCCTCTGGCTCCCTTGGGAGAACAGAGGCTGAACCTCTCCATACCCAGGCTTTGCTGCTGACCTGCTGTGTCTTAGAGGATTTTTAGGTGAGTTGCAAGCCCCTCTGTCGACCAGGTTTGCAGCAGCAGGGCCTGAGCCAGCCCACAGGACCCTGTGGGGTCTTGGCAGCCACTTGGTCTCTCTGTCAAGCAAGGCTGAGGAGCAGCAGTGAGCACCAGTTGAGGTGTGAGTGGTGTGACTGATCTCAGCTTTTAAAGCCTGATAATTCTTACCAAGATCTGCCTTGCACAGAGCTGACCATTTCCTCCCAGGGAACTGCAGCAGGACTGCGATTTTTGCCTTAGAGGGGTAGGATGTTGTTGGTTTGGCGGCTTGGTTGGAGTTTTATTCATTTTCCTTAACCAAATGCCCAGTTTAACAATGTGATGGTGTCTGAGTGGGCCTGTTCTTTGAGGGAGGACGTGGAAGAGCACAAGCTGTGAAAGGCACAGCACGAAGCTGCAGCATTAGGGCCAACTTTTAAAGCACCTTTTGATTCCAGGCTTTGTGTGGAGGAGCTCTGGACGTGCCTGTTCCTGCCAGCCTGGCTGCCCAGCAGTGGCTGTGCAGCTGCTGAGCCCAGACACAGCCATTTCGGTTGGAGGGGTCAGAACTACCGAGCCCTGGTCTGCATAACAAAAATGGGGTAATAGATGGGTGCTTCCAGGTTACCAAAAATGGAACTAAAGCTTCAAATGTAGCTTTCGTGTCATGGAACAGCACTGAACATTGGCCTCTGTTCTTCCTTTTAACTTCATTTTTTTGGGGGGAGGGGAAAAATGAGATGCTTTGTTCCACCAGAGCAATCACTTTTGATCCAGTTATGGGCACATTTGAAAGTTACTGCTTCAGGTTATTTAACATGAAGTATTACAAAAAAAAATCTTCTATCCCAAGGAGTCATTGTCCATTAGGAAAAGCAGCATAGGACATGATTTCCTGTCCTGAACCCCGTTAGCTCAAAGGCATGGCCACGTTCAAGCAGCTGTTGAATGTGCCCTCGCAGCCCTGCAGTCGGTGGAAGTGCTGGTAAAAGCAGCAGCAATTAAAAATATCAGTTTTATTTTTATTGATGACAGCTCGGTACAATTTTGGTCTCAGGAAAGTTTTTATGACTTATAAGAAAAACTTCTGAACGATACAAAGACTGTTCCACAGAACCCAACACGCACCAGACGGAGGTGCCACGTTCTGTCGGTGAGGCTGAACTTCTGCTCATGTTTTATTCCTTCTAGCACTGACTGCACATCTTGGTGTACGGTCCTGGCCCTCAAGAGGCCTCCCAAAGGGTGTAAGAAAGGTCCTGCTGGGTCAGAGCATCAGTTCTGTCTTCAGCAGTTATGGAAATCATGGAATCCTGGAATGGTTTGGGTTGGAAGGACCTTAAAGCTCATCTCACTCCACCCCCTGCCATGGGCAGGGACACCTTCCACCAGCCCAGGGTGCTCCAAGCCCCGTCCAACCTGGCCTTGGACACTTCCAGGGATGGGACAACCACAGCTTCTCTGGGCACCCTGTGCCAAAATTGGTGCTGGAACCTGACCACTTTCTACCACCCATTTGCCTCATGTTTTCCCACCACTCAGACAACTTGGATTAGATACCTCAACCCCTGATTGTTGTATTTGTCATCCCCTGAAGTTTCTCTACCCTGTGTCTCCTTCCAAAGCAAGGACCAGAGTTACAGCATGCAGGAGACAAGTACATGGATGTTTTATGTAGCACCCCATGACACCCTCGTGGTTGTTCTCTCGGCATTTGTGATGCTGCTCAGCATCTCATTGGCCTGTTTGGTGCTGTCCTCTGGGCTGAGAGCTCCAGCTCATTGTAGAGACTCCAGTGTCTCATTCTGGAGCTGAGCATCGTTACTGTTCCCTGGGTGCATTGTTTCACACTTCTCTCCATTTTACAAAGCTTTTAGCTTGTCTGCCGTCTCTTTGTCTCCTCAGTTTTGGGAGGTTTTCTGTAAGTTCTTCACCACCAATGTGGTATTTGACTGGTCAGAAGAGCTGAGTGCCACCTGCAAACGTGGTGATTTCACTGCTTGCTTTGGTTCAACATCTTCATCTGGGACCTGGAACGAGCTGACCCAGCAGTGGTTCTGAGGGAGCCCTGGCTTAGTCTTCCCTAACCTGAGGAGTGACCAGTGGGCTCCACCCTCTGCTTCCTGTCTGGTGACTGAGAGGTGTCTATCTCAGGGATCTGGGCTAGCTCAGCATTCTGAGGCCTGTGTTTTACCAGTCAGACCAGATGCTGATAGTCCTCATCACCATGAGGTACTAGTAGTCACAGAATAATTAATTAGAGTTGGAAGGGACCTCTGGAGACCATCTAGTCCAACTCCCTGGCAAGGCAGGGTCACCTAGAGCAGGTAACCGTGTTCTTTAAGCCCTGTTGATGCAGCTCACAGGGCTCTTTTGGGTGCTATTTCCACCACACATACCAGGGAAGCCAGTGTGACTGTCCCCAGGCTGTCTCTGGGATTTCAGATGTTCCCTTGCTGGTTGCTGAGGGCCACTAAGAACCAGTTCATATGAATGGGCAACACCTTGGTCCTGCAGAAGGACAGGGTGCACAGCCTGCCCCAACTGGGCTGGATATACTGGCCCTGTGAGCTCCCCCAGAGGAGCCCTGGATGTGTGAGAGCTTGGGATACAGAGAAAGGGGGTGTAGCCCCCAAACCCACCCCCTGTTCTCAGCACCCCGTGCCTTCTCCTTGTCCCGTGGAGCTGGGCTGTGGGAACTTCTCAGATTATTTCCCTGGGGATGTGCCAGTACTCTCCAGGATGTGTAACCCTCATCCTGGCTGTGGTGTTGTAAGAGGAACAGGAGCTCTTACGCCATAAATACCCGGGCTGTGAGATAAGGAAGTTCATGTCACACAGGGGCTGTTCCAGCCAGAGCAGGATAACCCATGCCTGTCTTTCCTGCTGGCAAACACTCCTGCTGAGATGATTTTGCTGCTCCAGTGGTTTCCTTGGGGGTGAATAACCTTGGAGAGGGCTTCAGTGGAGAGAGGAAGGCGGGGGAGAAGAACCAGCAGATGTAGGACACGCTGAGCGTCACAGGCTGGCGGTTGCGTAAGGCAAAGGAGGCTCTTGCTGGTGTCTTGGCAAGGAGGTGCTGTGGGACATTGCAGCTGCCAGTCAGCACATGTCACCTGCAGGACCCACTGCCGTGCCCCTGGCTCACCTGGAGAGCAGCCAGAGCACAAACCCCAGCAGTGCCCTGGTGCCTGCAGAGGTGGGGTTCCTGCGCTGGGAACCGGCTCTCCATCAGGACCAGGCAGGTTTCGTGATGGTTGTGAAGGATGGGATACTCTGCTGCCCCTTCTCCTCATGCCATGTCCCCCCTTCAAAGCCTTGGATCTTCTGCAGAGTATTGGGAATAATTGTGTGTGCTCTGGGGGCAGAGGGAAGGCAGATGCCACCAGACTCCTCTTCAGCATGGCCAGTACTTCCATGGAACTGAGTGACCCTTAATGTCCCTTCCAACTCAAACCATTCCAGGACTCTGTGATTAGCCAGGCCACTGGTCCCAGAGGTGATTCTCCTCCCTGCTTTGAGGTGGTTGGCAGGGTTGGCAGCAGTGTGATCCACGGCTGATCCCACTGGATCTCCCCTCAGCAGCAGGGAGGAAGAGCACTGCTTCCCCCAGCTGCCTCTGCAGCTACTGGTGGTTGGGTTTTTCCTTGCCTGGATTACTACAGTAGGATTTTAAGGCTTTTTTCTCACTGAGTCTCAAAAGCCTGAGTTGATCCCTGTGGTGTGCAAATGCTGAAACTCATCCCTTCCCCTGCCTCGCATCTGGTTGCGATCAGCCGTGGGATTTACTGGATGGCCTGTCCCCACTGCTTCCTTTTCCAGGGTAGATTTTTTTTCCCCTCTTTGTTTACTGTAAAAAACACTGAAGTTGCATGTCAGAAAAAAAGAAAAAAAAAAAGAAGTATTAGAAAAATTAACTGCAGGCAAGGAGAATCTGGGTCACAGGCTGGGATCCCCAGGAGGGACACTCATCCTCTGGGCCTGGGAGCACAGGACGCTGTAGCTGGCAGGGTTCAGGTGCCAAGCCAAGGTGCAGAAATCTGGCAGAGGTTTTTGCAAGTGCTGTAGGAATCTGATATTATTATTGACAGCATCAGCTCTTTTTTGCCTCCTTTTAACTTGCTGGATACCAGTTGGAAAAGGCCTTTCTCAGTACCTCTTGGAAGACATGAGGAGCTGTCAGACAGTGCTCTGGGGAGGTGTCTGCTCTGCTGAAATGCTCCTGCCTATGGGTGGGTGCAGAGATTTGGGCTGAAATCAGATATTCTCGTGGCTGCTGGTGTTCTGCAGCCTGGCTGGTACTCCACTCAGCGTTTTTGCCATTGCTCACATTCCTCTGCTCTCTGTTCAGAGCAGACAGAGCAGGTCCCTGCTGCTGCTTGCAGGTGGGTTGCTCAGCCAGGCTGCAGAGCACAGGTCATGCTTATAAACAATGAGTGGAAAATCCCCATTCTCTTCCTCACTTTGGATTTATCCATGCTCTGTTACTTTTGTTTCGGTGGGATTTTGGGGCAGGGTGAGACTGGAGATGCTTCCTTAGTGCCTCTCACAGGACACTTCTCCATGGCCTGTGGGTTATCCCTGGGAAGTTCCCAGGCAGGTGCTGTAGGGGTCACTGTAGTGGCTCAGGTGCCCGCAGTCACTGTTTGTTGCACGTCTGATCCAACGTTTAAGGATATTCCAGAGCTCCTCAAGCTGTTAGTTATCCCCATTTTCGGTTTTCCCTGTCTCCGAGTGCTTTCCCATCGCTCGAGTCACCATCTGTTACATCTGAAGGTGATACATACCCTGAAAATGAGAAGGGAATGAAGCTTCTGTGTGAGTCTCCAGACAGCCCACAATCCACCATCAGGATGGGCTTCCTCCCTTTCCATCTGGGAACGATTGTTTGCCCTAAAACCCAACAGGAATATTTTATATGCGAGGTTCCCTTAACGCTGACACGGCTGGTGAGGTGGGAGCACATCCCTGCTCCTGGCTTTGAGCAGTGCAGGATGAAGGGGGTTTGGGCAGATGTTGCTGAGTTTCTGTGGATTCATATCCCTGAAAAGTGAGTCCCTCTGTTTCTACCTTAGTGGAAATGACCAGAGCTCAGCTGCTTTGTTACACACAGGGAACCCATGGAGAGGGGAAATTTAGGGATGCATGCATGTGATGATTAAGGATGAGATAATGCAGCCTCGAGACATGAGACCCCAGGAAATGTGGCAGTTTATGCCATCACTCGTGGAAGAACTTAGCTTTTATGAGCACTGCATCATCTGGAGAGCCCAGCTGCAGACCTTTTTGACTCTTTGATCTTCAGGCTTTGTAGTGCAGGAATGCTGTGCAGAAGAGGTGAATTTTTGCTGGGAGGAAGCCCAGAGCTCCAGGGGGTTGTCCAAGGCTGCCGGAGGGTGAGAGGCTGGGTGAGGTTCAGATCTCATGGGGCCACAGCCAGTGTTACCCAAAAGCTTTGCCTGCCCTCTCCCACCACCCACCCTCCCAATTCCCTCTAATCTCTGTGCCCTAAGGAACACTGACAGGAATGAAAGGATCTGATGGCCACAGCCAAACTTCTGGCTTGCTGGAGCCCAGCTTTAAACTCGGCAGGTCTCCCTGGTGCAGCAGCACAACACTGCTTCAGTCCTGCTGGTTTTGAGACAGCTCCAGCAACTCTGCTCAGCATCTCCTCAGGGATCTGGCATTTGCAAAGAGCCAGGACAGTGCTGTCACATGTGTGGAAAACATTATCCAGATCCCTGGTTTTAAGATGGGTTTAGCTTCGGAGTTTGTTTGTTTGGATTTTCATTGGAATTTGTGTGGGGTTTTTTTGTTTTGTTTTGTTTTAGACTGTAGCTTTTTCTGAGAGTTTAATCTGGAGTAGCAATTCCCTGGATTCTGCTGCTGCTGTTGCTGGCTGCCTGACAGCTGTTGGATCCAGAGCTGCAGGGAGCATCAGGAAGTGCTGTGTCAGGCCCTCAGCAGAGCCTTGGTCAAGGACAGCTCGAGTGTCACCTTTGCAGTGTTTAAAATGCAAGTGCAGGATGTGCCAGCCCCGTGTGCAGGCAGCCTTGTGCCAGGGCTCTCCAGGGAGGTGGGAATCCCTGGACAAGTCCCCGGTTGCAGCTACACAGTGGGACCCTGTCTCTCTTGGAGTCTCAGTTTCCCTGTCTGTAAAGGTGGAGAAATCACAGTGGTGATTTTGTAAGGAGCTTGGAGGTTTAGGACTTGTCACCTCCAGGCCAGGGAAAACCAACTGCTAGAAACCCCCGAGACACTTCACCTCCCAACAGCTGGAAGTGGGAGCAGCAGGAGTGTGTGGAAGCCTGGCTGGAGCAGAGCCATCTCTCAGGACCTGTGGGGTGTTCCTTACAAGGTCTTGTCCTGCAAAAAGGGGTTTTGGTTGTCTTAGTAAACCCTTTTTGGCCTGTCTGTCCTCACTGCAGGTGTGTGTCTGTTTAGCCCCTGGAAATACCAAGTGAAAATACCAAGGCTTACCTCGGACAGAAAGGGGTGCCCTGGAGCACCATCAGGTTCTGAGGTTGAAGAAAGCAAACTGCAGGTGTTTATGCAGGTTATTGTTGTGGAATTCTTGACTTTGCAAACTTGAGCTTAGTGAAAATCCGTGTAAACAGTGGAAAAAGAGAAATGAGCCCCCTTTTAAAAGATAATATTTTTAGAAAATGCTGAACTCTCATCCAAGAATGATTCAAAGGAATCTGACTTTGTCCTTGCCTCTTCCTCCTGAAAATCCAGGTTTATGTGAGTTTAGGTAAACACTTGGACTTAGTGCTGCAGGAGAGTGTTCTCTGAGCCCAGGAAAATACATACAACAAACCTAACTCCCTTTCCCTTCTTCCACAGAGCAAGCTTCCCATGACTAACAGATGCTGGCCTAGATTATGAGCTCAAACAAGAACGCTCGCTACAATCGATTCTCCAGTGGCACAACAAACATCACTCCTTCAGAAAACACTAACGGGGTAAGGTCACTGCTGGTGGCAGAGCAGAGGGACTAGATGCCTTCTGAGATACGGTATTTTCTTGCCTCTTAAAATTCTCAAAGTTCACAGATAAAAGCTAGGAATATGTATGTACATTTTTTCACCAGTTCAGGAAAGATCTGAGGCATTTATATGCCCTGACCTTCATTTTTTCAATATTTCAGACAAGAATGGAAACAACTTTTGGACCAGCCTACTCTACTGTGACAACTATCACAAAGGGTGAGTATTTCGTGCTTGGAGCATCTCCCCAAAGCACTGTGGGTGATTCCAGGGTTGTTGTTGTTGTTGTTCTACAAATCATAAAGCTGCTGGGAGAATCACTGTGTTCATTAACCAGGGGCTGGTTTTAGTGCTCTTCAGCCCCCGTGTCCAGACATGAAGAAAATGAGCAGGCACAGGACTTGTCTCCCCTTAGGCAGAGTGAACAGGACCACTGGGAAGCTCCTGTTGAAATTAGGATAGTACAACAGGGTTTGATACTGAGCTCAGCACCAAATCTTACTGATCCCTGTGACAATCATCACCAGCACTGAAAATTCCATCTTCACTCTTGTGCCTGTGACTGTGAGTCACTCTGGAGCTTTGGTGAAAACCCCGTGGCCATTTTTAGCTCATACAGGAGAGGATGCAAATGCCTCTACTCATTTAGAATTCCTGTGCCTTGCTCCTCAAAGCTCAGCAGGTGAGGGAAGCCTGAGGCCTGACACGTGGGGTGAATGTAGGAAGAGGTCTGTTTTCATTTTGGAATAAAAATATCCTTCCTTTAGTAAAGACAAGAAGACTTGACACTGATTTAGATCAGGAAATTAACATGTGCCTGAAGAATATGTTTGGATTACATTTGGCCTGGACTCTGGATGGTTTTGGACTCCTGAATATTTACGGTCAAACTTTTACATGAGTCAGTAACGGGATCTCTATACAAATATCTCATATTTAATTTACCATGGCCTCCCTTGTGCTGCAAGAGTATCCAGAGCTTCATGGACCTAAGCAATTTTTTTGTGACTGAGATATGTGGGAGTATAAAGTTTCCTTTCAATAGTGTTTTTAAGCTGTGGACCTGACAGAACATCACCTGTGCTCCTTTCTGGGCAAGCTCTCAGAGATCAGAGCTGTTCCACCTTTGCTGATATGTCCAGTCACGAACGGGAGTGGGACAATCCCGAGTCTTTTCCTTTTCTGAGGACCACTTACAGCTACAGAGGCTGACCCATAGTTTGGAAATGTTTCTGAGGAGCCTAAATGCCTGTTTTTCTTTCTTTGCTTCCCTCCAAAGCTGACGGGACCAATACTTTCAAGCAGCACCGCCGGACCCCGTCCTCCTCCAGCACACTCACCTATTCCCCTCGGGACGAGGATGATGGCATGGTAGGTGCTGCCAGGGCCCTCCTGACTGGCTTAGCTGAGAGATGAGAGATGTCTGGTGTTCCTCTGGACTCCTCTGCCTCCCTGATCATTCCATGCACTGTTGTATCCAAGGGAGATTCCTGCACTGGGGGGCAGGACCAGCCTCAGCGTTCCTGGCTGCTCCTGTGCTTGGTGCCATGGGGGAGCAGCTGATCCTGACCTGGGGCTTTAAGCTGGTGCTGCTGGTGCTCATTTTCACACTGCTTGAAATTGTTACGTGGTTTCAAAGCCTGGGAAGTACAAATCCCACTGACCTGTGTGTGAGGGTGTACCTGGCTCTGGGAGAGAAGGTGCTCGGGAGGAAACAGCCCCAGCCAGGGGTGTCTGGGCTGTGACTGAGGCCAGGCAGTCTCGGGCAGGGTGTGTTGGATGGATCCCAGCTGGCTCTGCAGCTAAGGCCACGGAATCCATTCCTATTCCCACCTCCAGATGGGGCTTCTGGCCACAGGGAGCAGGTTTGGAACCTGCAGGGTGGGATGTTGGACACTACAGACTGTGCTGGGCTCCTGGGGGCTTCTCACAAAAACTATTCCTGTGTTTCCCAATATTTTTGTGGAGAAGAACTTCCCAATTTTGTATTTGGCTTTCTTACTCACTTCTGAGTAAGCTGGTTTTGGGGAATTCAGTGATTCAACAGGCCTCAGGGTTAGCTGCTTAGAGAGAAATTAAATCAGCTAAATCAATTAAATCAAGAACAGCAACAGCAAAGCAAACCTCAGGGAAAGGATGGACAGCTCTGAGGCCTGGACCTTCTCCTGTCCCTGGTGCTCCAACCACATCTCACAGCCACAAGCTCTGTTTAGATTTAAGCATGTTAGTAGTAAACTTCAAATAAAGTCCTTGTAGACTTAGTCAGGTTACAAGACCCAGCTTCCAAGCTAGAGATAAATGGGATCCCTGCTGCTGGAGTTAGGCCCTGACAGAGACCGGGGTCAGCAACAGTGTGGAGCTACAACACTGCTGAAAATAAATTTGACACCAGATTGCAAAGAGCTTTATTGTCAGCATCCTATAAAGTTCCTTCTGTTGCTCAGACATCTTGCTGTGTTTTGTGTGAGCCCATGGGGTTTTTTGTTTGTTTTTTTTCCTAACAAGTCCTTTGAACATTTGCCTGGTGTCCTTGGCAGGTGCAGCTCTCCATCCCATCCCTGACCCCACAGTGCTGGGCCACTGCTCCAGGCCACCCTTGGCTGTGAGCACGACCCCTGTGGCCTCAGTGCTGGGCTCACTGTGCCCTTCTCACCAGCTGGGCAGTTCTCACAGGGCAGAGGGGAGGAGTTTTCCAGAGGGGGGGATGCTGGGGATATCTCATTTAGCCAGGTCTGGTGGAGGAGCTCCTTTGAAAACCCCCGTGTCATGAACTGAGGTGTGCAGCCAAAAATAGGGGAGATCTCTCCTGGGATCCAGCCCCAATCCTCTTGGACAGTCTCAGCCCACCGTCCCTGGAGTGCTAAATGTGCTTAAGCAAAAATAGCAGGAGAATTAATGAGTGGTTCAGGAATCAGCATGAGGTGCTGACAATCCGGAACCACCCCAGCCCTGCTCTGCCTGCTGCTCCAGACAGACTCACTAACCCTTTTAGGAAGCTTCATTTGCTTTGTCAAGAAATAATCTGGGATTTCCCTTCCTCATCACTGAGTTTTCCCTCCTCCAGAAGCTGCCAAGGGCTTGTCAGCCATCAGTGAGACAGCTGGAGACGAGTCAGAGCCCTCCTGTGACCTCCACCACCCCTTTTTCTTTCTTTTTAAAGCTTCTGTTAATGAAACCCAAAGCAGAGCAGCATGTTCTGTGTGCAAGGCAGGGATTACTGAGCAGCTGCTGTCAGCTTTCCATGAAACCAGTGCCACAGGTCCCCTTGAGGACTCTGCTGGAGCCTTCATATGGAGGCTGCACTTGTAGCTGAGGTGATGGGAACTGCAGCTAAAGGTTACAGCTGAATATTGGGACAAATAGGTACTAATGGGTGAAGGCTGCCTGGCTGTCCAAAGTCTGTTGTTCACAGGGAGCTTTACCTCTGGACTGAGTTATCAGCCAGAAACTATCTATCTTCCATCAGAAGATTTGGGTGCTCCATCCTTGGACTGTTTGAAGATGCACCTGATGTTTAGTGCAGATGTTTAGATCCAGAAAGTCCCAGGATGCCATTCCATGTTGTCCCTGCAGCCCAAGGGAATGAGGGAGCTTTCTCAGCACATGCATTTCTCCCCTGGGCAGTTAACACCAGCATCACCCCAACCACGACACAGGGCTCTGAGCCCACAGTGTTACTGAAGCCTTGAAAGTCCGTGTCTCACACCTTTGCCTCCTGGAAATGATTTTGGGCAGCAGTGCCCCCTCTCCATTGCTGACCACCTGCTTCCCTGCAGAGCCTGCCTGTGCTGCCCTCAGCTCCGTGTCACCTCCAGAGTGGGAACTATGCACAGTCATTCTTGTTATTTTAATAACTTCTGTTACTGGTGGAGGAAAATAATAAGCTGAATGGATACACATAAAATTGATTTACTCATTATAACCATTCCTCCTCAAGGTTTACCTGTTTAGCCAATAAATATGCTGTCTTTAAGGAAAAGCTTTATGCTTTGGCTTCTAAGCAGATGCAGCAGCTCTGAGCTCCTGGGAGCCCAGGATCATAAAACTGGAGCAGCAGAGCAGTGTGAGGAACCAGCAGGATCCTGCTCTGCTGCTCTTGTGCAGCCCAGCCAGGCTGCACTCAGGCTGCAGCCTCTGAACCTCATCCTGCAGCTTTCATTGCTGGATTTCCTGACTGCCTCTCATGGAACATGAGGGAAAGTGTTTTGCTCTTAAGGTGCTGCACAGGAACCCAGGGCACCAGAGTCTGGTCAGAAGCTGGTGCAACTTCCCCTGTTCCAGCTGGGCAGTGCCAGGGCTGGCCTGGGCCTGGGTCAGGGACACTCAATTCCAGTGGGCAGCCAGTGATCTCCACAGCTGCTTCCAGCCAGCTCTGCTCAGCGTTGGTGGCTGACAGAGCTGCAGCCAAGCCATACAGAGGTGTGACACATGCAGGTCACCTGCTGGTGCCAGGTGTCGCACACTTAACAGCTTCATCCTCCCCTTTCTTTGTCAAAACATCCATTCTGCTCCTTGACTACCTTTATTCCTTCTCTCTGCACCCTTCCCAGTCTTCCAGGAGCATGTCTTCCCGAGTAACCCAGCAGTGGCTGCACTCCCAGATGGCTTTGGGACCCCCAAATCCAGACACTTCACGGTCTGAAGATTGTCCAGTTTTGCTCTGACGCCAAGTTTCATCTTGGCTACATGCTGCTGGTTGATATTCCGCCCTGAGAGATGCACTGCCTGTTAATATTCCAGAGGCAGCATTCCCTCAAAGCCAATCCAAGGCCGCTGTAGGCAGGGGGATCGCGTTGGTTGGTGCGCGGTGTCCGCTCCGCTCTCCCTCCCGAGCAGGAAGCGGCAGAGCCGGGCTGTGAGGGAATTCAATAGAAGGAAGTCTCCACACTTACGCAAAGAAATTTGGCAGAAGTTAGATAGCGAGTGCAACAACAAGTGCTGCTGCAGAGATTGGAGACAGGGCAGGAGCTGGAGCAGTCTCGGGGGGAGATTTACAGAGCTTTCCGTGAAGGATTAATTCTTCCAGACCATTGCTCTGCGGGTGCCCACGGTAAGTGAACAGCGAATGCACCTTGGAGAAAGGGACGTGCTTGGAATTCAGATGCCGGCCCGGTTTAGGAAGTTAAACCTTAATCCTGTCTCTGAGCACAGTGCAGGAAGGGCACACAGCAGCAGGGCCGCTCAGTGCAGCTTGGAGTGGAGCAGTGTAGCTTTGGGAGGGAGAGGACTGAACTTGAAGTGTTCACATAGAGTTTGGGAATTCCTTGGACTAACCAGAGCTGGTTTTATCTCTTTGAAGCCCCCGATCAGCACCCCACGCCGCTCTGACTCTGCCATCTCCGTCCGTTCTTTGCACTCCGAGTCCAACATGTCCTTGCGCTCGACGTTCTCACTCCATGAGGAAGAGGAGGAGCCAGTAGGTATTTGGGATTGTCTGAAGGAGCAGTATTAGGAAGTGCAGTGTCAAAAGAGTAACTTAGCGGACTTGTGAGAACACAGAGCTGTCACAGACGGATTTTTTTGATGCCTGGCTGTCAGAACTCCGGCTTTAACTTTGTTTCCACCACTGGCTTTGCTTCCTTGTGAAGCATTTCCCTCTCTGTAGAGCGAGGACAATGGTGAGGCTTTTCTGCTTCCCAGATAATCTGCAAGTCTTTGCAAAGTCCCATGTGATTCCCTGGCTCCACTGCAGAGCAGTGGGGGTTGCAAAGCTCAGGCTGGTGGTCTGGCCCCAGGGAGCAGGAGAAATACAATTCCCCATGGATCTGGAGCCCCATCCCACATTCAGGGCTGTGTGGCACCCCACTGACTTGATTGTAAGCCCCTGGAGAGTGCAAGGAGTTGTCTGCGTGTTGGGGGAAAACACTTTTAAGCTGATCTTAGCTTGTAACCCAGTAACTAACCCCAGACTGGATGAATGAAAGGTCAGGTGGCGTTTTGCCACTGATCTGAGATAAAAGTGTGTTTCATGTTTGGGAACCCAGGGGGTTGTGTTTGCATTTCTGAGAGCAGTACGGGTTGAAAAGACAGACTGAACTGCATAGATTGATTTGAAATGCTCTGAAATGTGAAGCCCTGCTCTGGCATGGCATGGAGGGCTGTGCTGCTCCAGGAGATCATGCTCAGGGTCCTGGAGAGCCATGCGGCTCCAGGAGGGCGTGCTGGGAGCCCTGCAGAGCTGTGGAGCTCCGGGAGGACGTGCTCACAGCCCCGTGCTGGCAGTCGTAGTTGGTAAACAAAACTGGAGAGATGGGCCCATTGCAGCAGAAACAATGTTATTTCTGCTTCATAAGGGAATGAAAGAGCCCTTCCTCCAGGATGTTTCAGAAATACAAAAGGGCAGGCTGCTCTAAAATTGCTTTCAAACTCCAGGCTTAGTACATCTTTGACAACGCTCTGTTCAGTCCAACCAAGCACAAAGTCCCAGTCAGTGCAGCTCACACAGGTCTGGTGATTTGAGTCCCCGACAGAGAGGTTGGTCTGAGCAGTTTGCTGTCAGGTCCTGATCCTGCCAGATGCTGGTGGTCCCCAGTTTGTGACGAGCTGAGGGTCTCTAGCCATTCCCAAGTTTGTTCTTCCCCTGCCTCTTACTGCAGCTCAGCAGATCCAGACAGATTGTTTGGCTGAGACAGTGAACCCCTCGGTGTGCCCAGTGCCCCGGGCTCCCCGAGACTCACCTCTGAGGAGCATTTTGTTCCTTCTGCGGAGGAAAAGCTCTTGTGTTCAGACTAATCCTTGTGCTGTCTTTGTCCCTTTCTGTCCCCGCAGGAGCCCCTGGTGTTTGCTGAGCAGCCCTCTGTGAAGCTGTGCTGCCAGCTGTGCTGCAGTGTGTTTAAGGATCCGGTCATCACAACCTGTGGGGTAAGGCAGAGCTTTTTAGTTCACCAGCATAGTGTGTGAGCCAGAGCCAAGCCCTGACTGTCCCCACTGGCTGTCCAGCTCTTGCCTAAGGTTGGATGGCTTTTCCCAGGGGAGCTGCCCTGTCCTAGCCATGTTCAGTCTCCTTGCTGTGGCTTCCATGAGGTCTAAAACTCCTCGTTCTCTGTCCTGAAGGGCTCTGCAAGGAGCTCCAGGGCACCCCTGGAATGGCTGCTCCTCAGCTGGAAGTGTTGCTTATAAAACAAAAATGGCTGGAAGCTTCATTTAGTTAATGCTTGCAAAGGGATTTGAGATCCTCGAATGAAAGGCACTGAGTATTATGAATATTCTTCTGGATTCCATTTTAGTGGGATTTAATAGAAGCTGTAAATTATTCCTGCTTCTGTGGTACTTGTGAAGAAAGATGGCTTCGAGATGTGCTCTCTAGTGCTTGTGATGTGCTTCTGATTGCCAGGATGGGGCTGTAGCAACAACAGCTCAGGATTGTTTATTGCAGTGAGGGTGCAATTCCCCAAAAGTGCTGGAAACTGGTGCGGTTTCGCTGCACCATTTCAGAAAGCAGCTCCTCACAGAGACACTGGAATGTGCTGGTTAACATGGAAAAACCCGGCTGCAGGGAGCAGGCTTGGCCTGCAGTCTCTGCCTGGCAGCTCCGGAGGGCGCTCCGTGCAGCTGTGCCGGCAGGAAAAGGAGCAGGGCAGCAGATACCAGATAAGAGCTCTGGAGAGGGGCTCCAGCCACTGCCAAGCCCTGGCCCTGCGGCAGGGGAATGAGGCTGAGGGGGCTCCAGGGAGCCCACGGGGCAAGGTCAGGACCAGTGAAGCCCTGCAGCCTTTGTGTTCGTGAGTGTGGCAGATTGTTACTTCATCGAGTTAAACTGTAAGAGCAGAGAGAGGGAGCTATTTAAAGTGCTACAATTTACAGAGCATTTAGTGGCTTACAAACCAGCTGTTCCATCTTCCTGGCAGCAGGACAGGGCAGCTTCAGCTACCTTAGAAGAGCCCCAGAGGCATATGTGTGATGGGCTGACTGGGCAAAGACAGGGAGAGGCCAGGCTTTCCCCTTGCTCCTTCCCTTGAGGACTTCTCAGGGTTGTGGGAGGGATGATATGGGCTGAAGTGGAAGGTGAAGTAGGGAAACCCCATGCGGATGTGGTAGGGTGGTAGGAAGGACTTGGATATGTTCAAGACTAGTCAGGATGGAGCCCTGAGCTACCTGATCTAGTGGAAGGTGTCCCTGCCCATGGCAGGGGGTTGGAACAGGATGATCTTTAGGTCCCTTCCATCCCAAACCATTCTGTGATGCCATGAATATCAGAGTGTGGCAGAACATGCCCGTGGCTTTGGCTGTCACCACAATCATGGCCTGATCCTGAACGGGGCAGAACATCAAAGTTTAATGCTCTCAGGAGCTGGACCTGTGCTGCACCCTGAGCAAGCAGCTGGGCTTTGCCCTGTGGTGCTGAGCTAAAGCAGGCAGAACAGCTGCTGAGGCCCCTGAGCCACAGGCTTGGGTATTTCCCACCTTTCCCATCATTGTCCACGGGGAATAATTAGCCTGCTCTCATTTTACGCTGACGCTGCTGTTCCTCTCTGTCTCCACAGCACACATTTTGTAGAAGATGTGCCTTAACATCTGGTGAGTACAGAACTGTTCTTGTGTGATGCAGTCAAAACACTGTTATTTTCTGGTTTGTTTGCTTTCACTTAAAAAGAAACCTGCAGAAAAATGTTCAGAGAGCTTCAAACAAGCTGCCAGTCGGATCTGCCACTGCAGCAGTGAGGGGCTGGGGCTCAGGGGCCATGCAGCTCCCACGGAACACGCTGGAGCTTGGGCACTAGAGAGAGGACTGGGCCCAGCTCTTGGGCACAGGATGTTCTCAAATCGTGGAATATGCCCTGGATAATCCCAGGATAATACACGTCTCGCCCAGAGCTGACCCATTGATTTCAGACTGAAAGCTTTCTGTGGCTGCCTGGCTAAGGAACAGGGGGGCTGTGTTTGGCAGAGCCCCATCAACCCTTCCTCCCCCAGCCCCTCAGTGCCAGCGCTCTGGCCCCTGCTTGTGCCCCACAGAGCTGCTTTAGCTCACCCAGCTCTTCCAGAACCCTGAGGGAGCCCAAGCCTCTGGCTGCTGGCCTGGGATAACCAGCTCCCACTTGGATTGGACTCTGCACCACAGAAAAGACTTTTTTTGGCACAAACCTGTGCCCCTCTTGGCAAGTTGTTGTTCAGCACAAAGCCAAGCCATTGGCATTACCATCACAGTGAGCCCAGGAGGGGCAAGCTCTTTCTGCCTTACAGTTTTCACCTTCCACATGTGAAGGGTCCCTCTGCTTTGCATGCTAATCTCACTGTGTTTTGCTGTGTCTGTCCCACATGTTCTGTAGCAAAAGGCTTTGCAGTTGCAATCCCAAGTTGCTCAGCTTTGCTTCTGCCCTCCAAGCTTGTGTTTCTGCCTCTGTTGTAGCCAAATGTGGGTCGGCCTCTTGTCCCTGGTAACAAGTGATGGGACAAGAGGAAATGGCCTCAGGCTGTGCCAGGGGAGGGTCAGGTTGGACATCAGGAAGCATTTCTTTCATGGAGAGGGTGGTCAGGCATTGGAAGGGGCTGCCCAGGGAGGTGGTGGAGTGCCCACCCCTGCTCAAATTATCATGGCTTAAAAAAGCCTTTAACTTTTCCAAGCCCCAAGACTAACCAAAGACAGTGGCTCGCAGACCTTGTGTAATATTCATGGCTCATTCCATGGCCACCCACCTGGGACTTGGCTGACTTGGCCAGGGAAGGCAAAGGAACAAAATCTCCACGCAGAGGCTCCTGGAAATGCTCCTGGAAATGCTCCTGCACTGTCTGAGTCCTCGCTGACGGTGTTTTCCCTCCATCCCTGGCAGAGAAGTGCCCCGTGGACAATGCCAAACTGACAGTGGTGGTGAACAACATCGCTGTGGCCGAGCAGATCGGGGAGCTGTTCATCCACTGCAAGTACGGGTGCCGAGCCGCGGCCAGCAGCAAGCCCACCGCCTTCGAGGTGGACCCCCGCGGCTGCCCCTTCACCATCAAGCTGAGTGCCAGGAAGTAAGTGCCCTGTTCCAGCCTCTCCAGGGAAGGGGCTGTGCCAGCCCATCACACCTGAGCTGCCCTGCGGCTCCGGGGCCGTGCAGCTCCTGCCAGCGCTGCACTGCTGGGCTGTGCCGGCAGTGGGAGTGGGCAGGGGGGGTGGAGGGGATAAACCAGTCTTGGGATGGTGGTACATGGGCTGGTCTCAGGGGAAGGACGCTGTTCTCTGCTCCCAGCTCACCTGTAGTGCCAGCACTGGGACAGGGACCCTGTGAGAGCAGCCCCCTCACATCTGGGATGAAACACTGTGGTGTGGTCAAGCAGAGAACTTGGGATTCTTTTTGTGAGAGGAACCCTCCCCATCCCAAGTGCATTCCCTGTTTTCCTTATCATCTGGCTGTTGCCTGTTGTTTGTGAGTGCCTGAAGGCTCAGCCCTTCAGCTGCAGAAGGGGATGTGCCCTGTGTAAACATGGCCTGTTATTACTCCCCATTTTCTGGCCAAATGAGGATTAAAAGCTGGAACTGCAGTCTTAGAGCAGGAAGCTTTGGACCTGACAGTCTCACAGGGCTGGTTTGCTCCTTTCCTGACAGTCTATGTTGCTTCCATTAATTTCTGCTCATTGCTGATTTTCCCTGCTTGTGTTTCTCTCCATGGGCAGAGACCATGAGAGCAGCTGTGATTACCGGCCCGTGCGCTGCCCCAACAACCCCAGCTGCCCTCCTCTCCTCAAAATGAACCTGGAGGCACACCTGAAGGAGTGTGAGCACATCAAGTGTCCCCACTCCAAGTACGGGTAAGGACTTGATGCTTTTGAGTGGGGAGAGTGCACTGAGGTAATTCCTGAGCTGCCTTTTGGTCACTGCAGCCTTGGGGTGGCCCCAAGGACTCTGAGCAGCTCTCCTGAGGCTGAGCTCAGGATCACAGGTTGCAGGAGGCAGCCCCTGAACCCCTCTCCTGGTGAGAAAAGGCAGGTCACGGTGCCCAGGTGTGAGCCCAGGAGGAGGGTGAGGTGTGAGGAGGCAGAAGAACTGCTGAGGGACAGTCAGAGCATGAAGGGAGGAGGATGAGTACAAGAGTAATTCGAGCTCTGTGGCAGTGTCTTACCAACCAGGGATGATCTGCCCCAGAGGGTTCACTGTCACCAGAGCAGGGGGACAGCTCAGGGTGGGGGTTCCCTGCTTGGCTTACTGTTGCAGGAGGAGGGTTCACACAAAGGGTTGTCCAGCCAACCACCCAGGGCAGTGGTGGAATCACAATCCCTGGAGGGACTTAAAAGCTGGTGTGGCAGCTGGGGACATGGGCTAGTGGTGGGCTTGGCAGTGCTGTGGGAATGGTTGGACTCAGTGGTCTCAGAGGCTTTTTCCAGCCTCAGCAATTCTATGATTCTATGATCCTAAGACATGTCTTGGCAGAGGCAGAGTAAGACAAGTCCTGGCAGAGCATCCCTGACTCCCTGCCATGCTGCAGGCCCAAGTCAGCATCTGCTGAGGTCAGCTCCAATTTTTTCCACTGATTTTGGTGCTCCTGGTGAGCACATAAACTGACACCACACTGTCTCTTGCCCAAGATCTGCTTTTCCTTGCAACTACCCAGTCTGGTTTGGGGCCAATGCTCTGGCTGGAAGAACAGGAGCTGCTTGGCCTCCATGTTGCCCTGCAGTTGCCTGCACCCAGCAGGATCATGGGATCATTAAGGTTGGAAAAGACCTCCAAGATTATTGAATCCCTCCTTTGAAGGATAATGGACCACACTAGCCCTGCTCCTGGTGGGAAGAGCAGGACAGCCTGGGAGCCACACAGGCCTTGGAGCTCCAGTGGGGAGCCAGCTGAGCAAGGAGTCTCCATGGGAGCCCTGCTCCAGCCAGCCTCTGCCTTCCCTTCAGGTGCACATTCATAGGGAACCAAGACACTTATGAGACCCACCTGGAGACGTGCAAGTTCGAGGGTCTGAAGGAGTTCCTGCAGCAGACAGACGATCGCTTCCATGAGATGCAGGTGGCCATGGCCCAGAAGGACCAGGAAATTGCCTTCCTGCGCTCCATGCTGGGGAAGCTCTCTGAGAAAATCGACCAGCTGGAGAAGAACCTGGAGCTGAAGTTTGGTGAGTCTGCACTGGACGAGCTCTCTGGGCAGAGCTGTAGGGACAGGGAAGCTCTTTGTTTGGATGATGCATTAACAGGTCTCATTCCACGTTTAAAACTGGTGCTGAGCAGGTTTCAGGAGGTTCAGATATTCCTTGCACAGGGACAAATAGGGGTTCCATTGACTTTGCTGCCAGAACATCCTGGGACCTAATCCTGCAGTCACTGGTCACATGGCCAGTCCTAGAGATGTCTACAGGCAGCTGCCACCTTTCTCCTGTGGCTTCTTCCTGTGCAGTCCTGGGCACAGGCCCCTGTAAAAATCAGAGAGTCAAATAGCCAACAGTGCAGCCATGCTGGAGTGAGCAGGGCTCTCGAACACCTCTGCTCTGCCAGCCCTGTCCTGCTCCCAGATTTACTGGTTCTTCAGCATCCAGGTACAACTTCCACTTGAGGAGCAGGCACCCTCCTGCTTTCCTGGCCGATAGCAGCAGTGTGTCCTCCCTCCATGGTCAGAGGCTGGGTGGCAGTTGGGTGTCCTCTGCCTGTTCCCTGGGATGCCTTCAGTGGCTCTGCAGTGACTGTGGGCCTGTCCTTCTCTTGTAGACGTTCTGGACGAGAACCAGAGCAAGCTGAGCGAGGACCTGATGGAATTCCGCAGGGATGCCTCCATGCTGAATGTGAGGAGGGGCCCTGGGATTGCATGGAGTTAGCTGGCTCTGCTCCTATAGGCTTGTCCTGCAGTGGGAGAAGCTCTGGGGTCTCCCCTGCTTGCTGGCTCTGCTCACCCCAGGTTTGGTTTGCCTTTGCTGCAGTTGAGGTCTGGGGGAGGGTTTGAGTTAGAGGCAGCCCCATGAGCATGTGCTGGTCACAGCATCTAAGCTGCTGCTGGAGCTGGCTCTGCTGCCTTTTCTCAGCCTGTTGTTGCTCTGGGAATGGGTTAGCAGAGGAAAGGAGTCCTGCAGCAAGGGAAGAACCCTCTGCTCCAAAGCCTGGGCCTTTTACACTTGCCAGGGACACCGTACCCTTCTCCCTGCTTGTGGAAAGCTCACAGGGCTTGTTCTGTTTTTCAGGATGAGCTCTCACACATCAATGCTCGGCTCAACACGGGCATCCTCGGATGTGAGTACCCCTGTGGGCTCCCTCCCCTGGGGCTGGGTGTGGGTGGTGGCCCAGGGAGCCCTTTTGGGCGGTGCTTACAGGAGTGCAGAGGAACAGCACTGTCCTCACACCTCTCACCTGCCCTCTCCTTTCTGCAGCTTATGATCCACAGCAGATCTTCAAGTGCAAGGGGACCTTTGTGGGCCACCAGGGCCCCGTGTGGTGTTTGTGTGTGTACTCCATAGGAGACTTGCTCTTCAGTGGCTCCTCAGACAAAACCATTAAGGTAAGAGCTTGTCTCTTCCGTGCACCTTCTGCACTGTCACGTGGGAGAGAAGCTGAGTTCAGTTTGTGGGGTTGGGGGGATGTCACTTCCTAAACTTTCTCCCAGAGAATCTTAAATGATTCTTTGTGATTATAGTTGGGCAAAAGTTCTCTGCGAGGAAACATTACTTGATGGTGAAATTGAGAGTACGAGTTATTTTTGCAAAGCCCAGATTAGAATCTCATTCCTGCTGCTGCTGGATTTGCTTTATGTGGTGTTTAGGGTATTCAAGCCTATTTCAGCTTCTGATTTTATTTTCCTTTGTTGTAAAAAGTCATCTTAGAACAAAGCATTTGTCCCTGATCCAATGTGTCCTTTTCCCATTTTATGGCGTGTTTGTTTTCCTTTGTCCTGTTTGCAGTAACTCAAACTGACAGCACTGCTCTGGTGCAGCCTAAACAGCCCTTCCCAGTGCCACTGTGGTGGCTGCTGGCTGGGCAGGGGACCCCCATGGGCTGCCAGACTAATCCTGCCAGAAGCAGAGCTTTGGTTTAGTTTCCTTGGTCTTAGAGCCACATGGAAGAAAACAGATATTGTTGTACTTTAGGGAAAGAGAACTCCCCTGTCCTGGCTGCACATTCCTTCCTGAGAGAGCAGAGTGTGCTCAGGGGGAAACCTTTGCAGTGGCAGAGGAGGCTGTGCTGTGCCACTGGAGCCCTGGGACAGGGTGGGAATTGCTGAAGCAGGAGCCTGAGAGCTGCTCCTCTGGTTCAGTGTGTTTGAGGAGGACAGGGCTGCAGAGGGCTGATACCTGCTGCTGGCCTGGGTCTCACTGGCTTCAGCCTGACCCTTTGCAGTAGATTTCCTTTCCCAGACAAGTGTATCCGTGCCCAGGGCCCGGCAGGCAGTGCCCAGGTGACAGACAGCCTGTTTCCTCCTTCCGCTGCTGACATCCTGCCCGCTCCCCAACTCCTGCCTTGTGTTTCCTGTTAGGTGTGGGATACCTGTACCACATACAAGTGCCAAAAGACCTTGGAGGGTCATGATGGAATTGTACTGGCTCTCTGCATCCAGGGGTGAGTGGAGAGGGACATCTGCCCCTGGGAAGAGCAGGGCAGAGCATGGGGGCTCCTGAGCATGCCCTGACAGTTCCCATCCTCTGTCCTGCACGGGCCAAAAATGTGCATGAGAGGCACATCTTGCCTCTTTGCTTTTTAAAAACGGACAAAGCAGCATCTTTCTGGCATCCCCTGTGTCCTGGCTGTGTCCCTGGTCACCAGCAGGGTGCTTGGCCTCCTGCTCCAAGGGCCAGTCCAGCCTGGCCTCCCACAAGCCAGGAGCCCCGCTCTTGGGGTGGGCATGTCCCAGTGAGGCTGTGGGGCTGCAGCTCCTGGCCCAGACGGTGCCTGGGGATGAGCTGGGACCCTGCACATGGCTCTGTCCTTCCCTGACCCCCCTTTGTCTTCTGGTGACATTCCAGGAACAAGCTGTACAGTGGCTCTGCTGACTGCACCATCATTGTGAGTACCCAGACCCCGCTCTGCAGCCGGGATGGGAGAGCCACAGGCTGCTCACGAGCAGGGACCTTCTTCTGGAAGGCTCTTCAGCTGCCAGTGGTGTGGGACTGAAAACCTGTGTGTGCTGTATCCACTGCCTTCAGCCAAGTCACTCATGGGTTGGATTGGGGGGTTTCCTGCAGGCTGGATTTCCCAGTCCCTGCTCCTGTGTGGGGAGCAGGAGGCTGGTGCTGTGAGGTGGGACAGGGTGATTGGTCCTGGTCAGCCAGGACAGTGGCTCAGATGAGTGCCCTGTCCTACCTGTATGTCATTCCCTGCCTCCAGAGGCAGAGAGGAAGGGCCTCAGCACAAGGGACCTGCCCTGCCCCTCATGGGTGCTCCTGCTTAGTGGGTTTGGCAGTGCTGGAGGAAGGGTTGGCCTCGATGATCTCAGAGGGCTCTTCCCATCTAAACCATTCCGTGATTCTGTGATTGTCCTTTGCAGGTCTGGGATATTCAAAACCTGCAGAAGGTGAACACGATCCGAGCACACGACAATCCTGTTTGCACTTTGGTCTCCTCACACAACATGCTCTTCAGCGGCTCCCTCAAAGCCATCAAGGTACAGCTCAGGGGGCTCCTCCGGGGCTGGTGTGGGACCAAGGGTACAAACTGTCAGGCAGAAGTGTCCAAACAGGAAGGAAGTGGCATTTTGGTCTGTAGGTGACCTTGTTGCTATGCTCTCATGAGCCACAGAGAAGCCAGCACTGCAGAGGTTTAGCCCATGCTCTGCAATCAAGTCAAAGGTGTTCTGGGACCTGGCTGCAAAAATACTTTATTTCTTCTAACTCTGTAAACCTGAGCCTGCAGGTGGAGTATCCTGGCAGTTCCCAAGTGTGTGTGTCCTCGGGCCCCCAACAGACCTGTTCAGACCATTAGGAATCATGTCTGGGCTCCAGAATTGGCTGGGGATTCAGGCTGCCTGTTTTGAAACCGCCTCCAAAGGATCTTGAGTCTGCATTCTCTACCTAAAACATGCAGAAATCAGGGAACAGCTTTGCAAGCTGCCCTTTAAAGCCTTGGCTGGATTCCCATGGTTCTGCTTCCAGCTCCTGGTGAGGCAGCTTATGGGCCCGTCCATCTGTAAGAGGATGTGTGCTCTTTTCTTTAACTGGGGCCTGCACTGGTTCAGCTCTGGAGAGAGCTCAGGGCTGGGGGAGCAGCCAGACTGAGCAGAAGGAGAATATGGGGCCTTTTGGGTTTGCCATCCCCAGCCACTTCCTGCCAGATGAGCTGAGCAGGCCAGGAGTGCTGCTCAGAGTGGGGACTGAGATCTGTCAGTCCCTGCGTGCCAGGGGCTGGGAGTGGGAGCTCAGGGCAGTTCCTTACTGCAGCTGTGGTTTAGGTTTTCAAGCCCATGGCTGTGCTAGGGAAGGGTCTCTGCCAGCAGTAATGCAGTCTCCAGGCTGGCTCCCTCAGGGAACCTGCTGACTCAGCAGCTGTGTTTTATCTGCACATCCGTGGGTTCAGGCCATTCCCAGCGGGCAGCAGAGCTGGCACAAGGATCCCCACAGAAGCTGTGAGGGCCTCTGGAGGGGTGGGGAGCACTGGCCTTGTTCTGCCCAGCCCCCCTGGGATTCTCCTCCATGTCTGTGTGTGTCTGTGCTTTCTACAGGTCTGGGATATTGTAGGTACCGAGCTCAAGCTGAAGAAGGAGCTGACAGGTCTCAATCACTGGGTGCGAGCGCTGGTGGCTTCCCAGAACTATCTGTACAGCGGATCCTACCAGACCATCAAGGTGGGGCCCTGGCACTGGTGGGACCCAGCGGCTCTCCCTGTGCCCCTCTGTGCTCTGCAGCCTGGCCTGGAGGAGCAGGACGAGGCAGCTGCTGAGATCTGAGAGGACTGCTGGCATGGGATGACTGACATGGGATTCTCCCGTGCTGATTGCATCTCTGCAGGCTGGGCCTTGGGAGCTGCTGGGGAGGCTCGCTGGGATAAACTGGGCCCTCAGCCCTGGCGCCTCTGCGGCTGCCGCAGCCTTATCTGTGCTCCCACTCCTGCTGATAACAGGGCAAGGTCACTGTCTGGCTGCAGAGTTACCATAAATCTGTGAGGGTTCCCAGTGCCCTCCCCACTCTGTGCTGGCTCAGGTTTTGATGAATACTTCACCTCTCAGCATCTGGGGGACACAGAACTGGAAGTCGCCCTCCTCCGTGCTAATAAATCCCTGGTAATTTGTCTGCACCAGGTTTTAGTGCTATCAAGGAGTGGGTTGTGTGTGCACATGTGTGTGTAGTCATACACACAGGGTGAGCAGTCTCCAAAACGTTTTCAGCCTGGATGTTCAAAGCTGGGCAGCCAATTAAGACAGCATGGCTTTGCTCATCATCAGTTCTGAACATTCCCAGCTGGATAGATTTGTCCTTGAAGGTGTGATCTGGGCACACACGGAGCCAGGCTGACTCAGTGCGTGGCAGAATGGCTGCAAGAGATCTCACCCCTGGAGAGGGGTCCCTGCACGGGTCTCATCCTGCCTTTGCTCCGGTGTCTCCTTCAGATCTGGGACATCCGCAACCTGGAGTGTGTGCACGTGCTGCAGACGTCCGGGGGCAGCGTGTACTCCATCGCCGTGACCAACCACCACATCGTGTGCGGCACCTACGAGAACCTCATCCACGTAAGGAGCGGCTGGGATGCGTTCCTGGCAGTGGGGCTGGGGCACAGGGGCTTGGAGATGGGCACCTGGCCCTGCCTGTCCCCTCTGGCACACCTGGAGCGGGGGGCACAGCACCCACCCTGGAGGTGGAGGTGGAAACACCTCTCGGAGGAGAGGGCGGTGGCCTCATCCCGGCACAGCCCCGAGCCCAGCTCTTCCCCCGCAGGTGTGGGATATAGAGACAAAGGAACAGGTCCGCACGCTGACGGGGCACGTGGGGACAGTCTATGCCCTCGCTGTCATCTCCACACCAGATCAAACCAAAGTCTTCAGCGCATCGTACGACCGGTCGCTCAGGGTACGTGTGCGGGGCCGGGCAGCTGCCCACGGCAGTCTGTGACAATGGGGGATCCCCACAGACAGGGATCCCCATCCCTCGGTGTGGCACCTGCCTCGGAGCCTGTGGCGTGAGATCCCCCTTCCCTGCCGGTGCTGCGGGTTGTGGCGCTGGCTGGGCTGACGCCCGCCGTGTCCCCTCAGGTGTGGAGCATGGACAACATGATCTGCACCCAGACGCTGCTGCGGCACCAGGGCAGCGTCACCGCCCTCGCCGTGTCCCGCGGCCGCCTCTTCTCCGGCGCTGTGGACAGCACTGTAAAGGTGGGTTACCCCAGCCTGCTCCAGGGTGGGGTGTGCTCTTCCACTGCTGGAATTGGGGCACTAAATGAGTCAGGAATTGTTTTCAAACAGACTGACAGGAGGTTGTAGCAAGGTGGGGGTCAGCCTTTTCTCCCAGGCAGCAAGTGACAGGACAAGAAGCTGTGCTAGAGGAGGTTCAAGTTGGACATCAGGAAGAATTTCTTTCGCTGAAAGGGTTGTTAAACACTGGAATGGGCTGTCCAGGGAGGTGTCCAAGAAATGACTGGACATGGCACTCAGTGCCCTGGACTGCGTGACAAGGTGGGGATCGGGCACAGGGTGGACTCCATGGTCTCAGAGGTCTTTTCCAACTAAATGGTTGTGGGGTTCTGTGACATGAGGGGGTGGTTCTCAACGGGTGGGAGGCTTCAGTCCTGGCAGGGTGTTGTGGATGCTGGCAGCCCAAAGGGAGGTGCTGTGGGAGGATGAAGAGAAGCCCCCAGAGCTGCTCTGGAGTCACTGCCATGGGTTCCCTTGTCTCCGCAGGTCTGGACATGCTAGTGAGAGCGTCACACTAGTCCTGCACACTGAAAGACCAAAAACTCTCCCCTCCATCGGCCTGTGGGTGGCCACATCCTCTGAAATGACTGCTGCAGCTCCTCCTGCACCAACCACTGCCTGCTGCTGCCCCTGGGCCGGCCCCCCCGCAGGGATCCTGGCTGGCGGCTCTCCCGACGGGTCTGCCCTATGGATGCTCCAGACGTTCCCCCAGACCTACCTTCGATGATTGGAAAAGCAGAGGAAGCAATTCCAGTGCCAGTTCCCTCCTCTGCCTGCGTCCCCCCAGCTGGGGACACCCCCTGGGGCCAGGGCTGGGGTGACTCTGGGCCCCGGGCCGGGCGAGTGCAGCCCTTGGCCAGTGACGGGACTGGACGGGTCAGCGTGCCCCAGTGGTGACACTGGGAGGCTGCTCCTCTGGCCATGGTAGGACTGAGCATTAGGGCCTGCCCTGGGTGGGCACCCGACCCCTTTCTGTCTCTAGTATTTAATTTTACTGCCAAGGCGCCGGGCCGACCCATCCAGGAAGAGGTGTTTCCTTGAGTAGCCAGGTACGATTTTTATGCCACAGCTAGTTCTCAAATCAAGTTCCACAAGCCCATTGTTCACCACCCTGTAATAATGGTCTCCACATTAAAGACAAAAAGCCTCCGTTGCATTTTTACTCACATTTTCTACTGTTTTTAAGATTGTAATATAGATTTGATTATTTCTTCATTGACAATAAAAGCAGAAAGAGTTGTTCCTGCCCAGCGTGAGTTATTGCAGGGAGCCAGCGACCAGCACTGGCCCTGTGGGGTGAAAATTGGGATGCAGGGACCAGGCACCTGACAGCAGCTCCCAGCCAGCCAGGCCCCAGCACCCCACAGAGGCACCCAAGGGTGCCCTCGGACCGTGCAGCACAAACCCCCCACACAACACCGAACACCCGGCATGACAACCACGCCACGAGGACTCGGGATGCTCTGGGGACACAAAACAGTGGTGGCAGCCCGGCAGGGGTTTTATTTTTTTTATTTTTCTTTAAATATTGGTTGCCAGACTTGGTATAGGAGCAAACGTCTTCACAGCACCACGAGCCATCTACTATTCAGAATAGGAAGAATAAGGACGAGTAGAGGTGAAATCTAAGCACAGAAGAGCAGGGAGCAGCACCAAGATGCAGAGCTGGACAGATGGGATACAATACAGAGTCCATAACTTAATAATAAAAAATATATATATGTATATATCCATCATGTAGAACTTTATGGATTTTTTTTTTTTTAGATACATATTTGTTTTTATTTTCAACAGATATTTTCAGGCGGGTGATTTTATTTTTTTTTTAATTATTTTTAAAGTCTTTTTTGTTTGTTTTTGATTTTTTGTGGTTTTTTTTAAAAGAAATTTCAAAGTTGTGCCAAACACATCTGGATCAGCGACCACAACGGGAGAGACAGGGAGAGAGGGAAGGGGGGAGAGGGAAGAGGGCAGAGGGAAGGGGGGAGAGACCACTCTACGTCTCAAGAAAAGAAAGGAACAGCAACACTTTTGTTTGGAAACCACAAGCAAAAAATGCATTCATCAGGACTCAAGCGACTGAACCAGACTCCAACTCCAGTTTATACAGGAATATACAGCGGTGCATCCCGGAGGACGCACGCGAGCACACGCACCCCGCGTGCACACCCACGCACACCACACACACCCCAAACAAATACCGACGGCAAAAACAACCAGGAGAAACGGAACCAAACCCCGAAGACACTCCAAAAGAAATGAAACACCTCCAGTGTAAGAATTAACAAAAACCTCCATAAAACAAGGCACATCCTTTGAGTTCGTAACGGTGGAAAAAGAAAGACGCGACACTGAATCCCAACGGAAAACCCGACCAGAACCGCTCGCACGTACCTTCCACCCAGAGAAAAGGTAAATATTGTGCTACTCGTAGAATGAGTTTGCCACAAGACACACAGCTTAGTATAATCTAATAGTTTTTCTCAAGCTAAAATCCAGTTTTCTCTTGATTTCTTTTAAACTGCTTTATATATAATTGCTAATATTTTAAAATCTTTTAAATATATATTTGTTAAAGTTTATTTCTTTTTATTATTTTGGGGGTGGGGAAAATCTGCTTTATATCTTTTTTTTTTTTTAATTATTATTTTTTTTCCCCCTCCAATAAATTAATACTTCTTTTATAGCTTATCACCGTCCTGTCCCCGGGCGGGGAGGGGCCGGGCAGGGGCACGTCCTGCTGCCCCCGGGGAGCCGCCAGCCCGGAGCTGCCCTGGCCGCCCCCGCCAACCCCAACCGAGAAAGAAAACAAAGTTTAAAAAATAAAATTAAAAACGGAGCAAAGAAACCCAAGTGCATTTGCCCACCCGGTCCCGCCACCTGCAAACGCCATCAGTGCCACGTGGCTGGCGGAGCCACTGCCGGGGCCGCCGGGCAGGGCTTGTGCTACATTCGGGTCGCGGTGACCCGCGGCGCCAGGGCTGGCAGGGCACGGGTGGCCACCAGACAGGGAGGTCGGGAGCCCCCCCAGAGCCTCCCAGAGCCCCGGCAGCGGTTCGGTCCGGACGTGTTGCTTTGTTTCTTCTGTTGGGTTTTATTTTTGTGGGTTTTGTTGTTGTTTTTTTTTGCTTCTGCAAAAGGGAGTCCTGCCGGAGCCGGCGCCGAGTCCGTGAGCACAATCCTGAGGTATCTTCTTCTTTGTGCAAACCCCGAGGGACGGGATGTCCGGGAGGGGACGGCTGTACAGAGGGGACGGGGGGAGGGCGGCGGGGCCGGGGGGTCGTGGATCGTTGTGCCCTTGTGCCCACGTAAGCCCTGAGGTTCGCGGGGCCCTGGCGCCCCTCACTCCAGCATGGCATCCAGCTGGTCCGCCAGGTCGTCGAACATGCTGCCGATGTCGTCCAGGATGCTCACGGTGCTCTTTGACTCCACGGCCGAGCTGGGGAGTGACCGGGACAGATCAGGGCCACACACAGGATGAGGACACCACACAGCCCCCGCCACGCCGTGCCACAGCCCTCCTGCCCCACTGCCGTGCTCAGCACTGTGCCCCAGTGTCACTGCCCACACAGACCGCAGTGCTGCTACACAGCGGTCTGGCTCAATGTCCCCAGTGTCCCCTCTCCAAGGCAGCCCCCAGTGCACCCGCATGCCCACACTGCTCCATCACGGTGTCCCCCAACGTCACCTCCCCAGTGCAGCTCCAGAGAAGGTCCCTGATGCTCCACCACTGTCCCCAAGAATCCCTCCTGGCACCATCCTACTCCCACCACAGGGCCACATCCCAATCCCTGCCCGCAGTGCTTGTGGCCTCCTGTGCTCAGTGGCACAGCACAGTCCCGCACCCTCCCCGTGGACCAACCACCCCCTGTAACCCCTTACTCTGCCTGACTGTCCTCCTGCTTGATCTTCTCCTCCACGGCCTGCAGCGCGGCAGCCAGGGACGCGCTCGTCTCCTCCAGCTTCTGCTGCGCCAGCTCGGGGCCGGCGCTGTCCACAGAGGGGCTGGCGATGGTGGAGCGCGGCGGCTTCACCGGCACCTGCTGGGGCTGCGCGCCGGGCGAGAGGGGCTTGGCAGGGCTGGAGCAGAGCGAGGGCGGGGTGCTGGAGGGCTTGCTGCCCGCGGGGCCCAGCTGCCGGGCGGGCGACGGGGCTGGCGTGGAGCTGGCGCTCACCGACTGGATGGCGGCGTGGGGCTTGGGGGGCTTGGGCGCCGTGGGGGGCGGCGTGGGCTTGGGGGACACCGGGGGCGGCGTGCCATGGACCCGCTTCACCTCTGTGGAGAAAAGGGACAGGGGCAGGAGGGCGGCAGGGCCAGCTGGGACCCCCGGCCTCCGCCCCGGGGAGTGCCTGTCCCAGGGATCTGGTGGGGCACCTACCTGGGCTGCCGGGGCTCGGGATGGGCACCTTTTTGGGGACGGGCACTGGCGGCCCAGGCACCTTCTGTGGTGGCTGCGTCAGCACGGGCTTGGGGGACACCGGTGGCTTGAAGGGCTTCTTGGGCTCGGCAGGTGGTGGGATGTAGTCGGGGCCGTCGGAGCGGGCGGCAGGCGGCAGGGTCGGGGGTGGCTCAGCCCCGCTCAGCTCGGAGGCCGGCCGCCGCTTCACGGTGCCGGTGCCGTTCTGGTACACGGCGAGTGTGGCCGGCTCCAGCGCCGGCTCCTTGTCCTTGGCCTTGGGCCGGCGCTTGACGGTGTCGGACTCGGTGAGGACGAAGCGGACGCCGTCCTGCTGGCTCTGCCTGGCCCGGATCCGCCGCTTGAGTGTGGCACTGGCCTCCACCTTGGCCAACTCCCCGTGGCGGTGGGCTGGGGACAGCCCCTCACTCGCCTCCCCCCGGGCTGGCCCCAGGGGCCTCGGCCGCTGCTTGATGGTGAGGGTGCCCTCCTCGGCGAAGGGGATGCCGTCGGGGGAACCGCCGCGCTCCACCCGCAGCCGCTCGCCGGGGCTGTCGGCACCCGCCTCCGACCGCACGCTGTCGGCGCGCTCGCGGCGGGCGGCTGCCACCAGCCCGGTGACAGGGCCGCTGATGGTCCGGCGCCGGTTCACCACCTCCCCGTCCAGCCCGATGGCCTCCTTGTGCTTCACGGTGGCCAGCACGGTGGCCACACGGGCACGGTCGGGGCTGCCCGGCGGGGGCCCCGGTTGCAGGTAGTAGCCGTCGGGTGCCTTGGCCGGCCCAGGCCCACCGGCCACGTGCGGTTTCTGCAGGGCCAGCGCGCGGGCCCCGCCGCCGATGGAGGACATCTCCAGCATGGCCGCGATGCTGCGCACGCTGCCGGCGCTGCCCGTGTCCACGCTGCCGCCCAGGTCGCTGGCCCGCCGCTGCTCCCGCCGGCTCTCCCCCTCAGCGCTCGGGGGTCCGACGGCCGCCTCGCCCTCACCCTCCTTGGGGAAGTCCTCAGCCATGCCGGCGCTGGAGATGGCGGAGCTGGAGCGCTTGGGAGGGGGTGGGGGGGGTCCCTTCTTCTTGGGACGGACGGCGAAGGACTGGCTGCGGTTGACGTTCTTGTCTCCACCGGCGGCCGCCCGCACTGAGTGGCTGCGGCCCACGCGCCGCTGGACGGTGGCGTAGGGCCCCGCGTCCGGCACCAGCAGCTCGTCCCGCTCCTGCTCGCTGTCGGAGGCGGCGTAGCGGTTCAGGCTGTGTGCCCGCTTCTTCGGCCTCCCCGGCTCCTCCTCGCCCTCGCTCGCCGGAGGCAGGCACAGCACCGGTACCGAGACGGGCAGGACGGGCACGCCCGGCGGTGCCCCCTCGCCCTCGGCAGGCTGCGGCAGGACGTAGGCGAAGCCGCGGTGGGTGGGTGACTGGGGCAGGGAGCGGGGTGATGCGGGGCGCTCGCCGGGCGGCAGCAGCTGCGGGGTGGGTTTCACCTTGGCGGTGGCGTGGGGCACAGCTGGCCCTTGTGGGGAGGGGGGCCGCGCCTTGCCAGGGGTCTGTGGCGGCGTCAGCTGCCCAGTGGAGGGCGGGAAGGGCTGCCGGGGTTTGCCGGGCACCGGTGGCACGCTGGCACGCTTCACGGGGTGGCCGTGCCGGGGCGGGCGCCCCTCCTTGGCTGGCGCAGGTGGGCCCTCACCGGCCCCCTCCGCCAGGTATTCCTGGCTCTTGGAGATGGCAGTGGCAGGGGGACCCCGCGGGCCGTCCCCCAGCAGCTCCTGGGAGCTGCTCATCAGCCTGGCACGGCCACCCAGGCCCGGCGGCGAGCGGTAACCAGGGGCCGCGGCGTTCACCCCCTTCTCAGGGGGCTCCTCGGGGCCTTCGCCCGTCATGGCCACCTGCAGCTCGCTGCTGAGCTCGCTGTCCTGGAAGGTGGTCATCTTGGGCGACTGGCACTCGGGTGGCTCCGGCGGGGGGGACTCAATGGCCAGCACCTCTGGGCACGGCCCCGACGCCTTCCTCTTCAGCGTGCCCGGCTCGTACTTGCCCAGCTCGGCACGCTGCAGCTCCGCCAGCTTCTTCACCGCCAGCATCAGCTTCTTCTGGTGGCCTGGGGGTGGCACAGGGCATCAGTGTCACCGCCAAGGCCACCGCAGCCAGCGCTGCACACAGGGCCTTACCCAGCTTGGTGATGCCGATCTCCTGCAGGTCCTCCCAGGTGATGTCGGTGATGAAGTCGATGTTCTCGTAGCCGTTCTCCACCAGCACCTTGTAGTACTGGGACAGGCCAATCATGGAGAGCCACAGCGCCAGGTTGGCCTGGGGTGGGGCACAGGGCATGGCTCAGCACTAGTTGGCACCAGGGTCTGGTTCTGGCAGCCCCAGCCCCCCACCACCTGCAGTATGCAGGAGATCCCATCTTGTGGGGGTACCACAGCTCCAGGACACTTCCCTTGTCCCTGCGCTGTCCCTGTGCCCCACAAGCACCCTGGGCCATGCCCAGCCCTGTTTCCATGGGAAGCCCCTTGCTGCGTCCAGCCCCATTCCCACGGGAAGCCCCTCACTGTGCCCAGACTGATGGGGCAGGAGGGGTGTCAGGAGACACAGTGTCACATCCACCTGCTGACAGCTGGCACCAGCCTGACAGTCCCTGCAGAGCTGTGGGGAGGGACGTGAGCAGCTCCAGGATGTGTGCATCATCTGGCAGCAGTGAGCCAGCTCCCACCCTCGTCCCCCTGTGCCACCCCCTCCCTGGAGGGGATTAATTGTCCCGGATGTGGCTTCAGCCCTCACCGGTTTGTACTCCGGCAGCCACTCGGGGATGCTGAGGTTGTTGATCTCGGACGCGATCTTCTTCCTGTGCCCCGGCTTGGTGACGCCGATGGCTGTGAGGTCCTGGGGCACAGAGAGGGGTCAGTGCCGCCCTGATGCAGCCCCGCCTCCCTCCCTCGGCCCCACAGCCTCACCTCCGGCGTCATCCGGCTAATGGTGGTGATGTCGTAGCCGGCGTTGATGAAGTTGGGCGCGTAGAGCTGCAGCTGGAACTTGCAGAGCCACTGGTACACGGCCTCTGAGCTCTGGGGTGAGAGGGACAGATGGATCGAGGCAGCTCTGGGGACAGGGACCCACCACCCCTGTCCATGTCCCCACCACATGCTCCCCATGGCACCCATGATTCCCACTCACCTTCCCCTCTGATGGTGGCTCCATTTTCTTCAGCTGGGGCTCGGCGGGGGGCTGGGGGGCGTAGGGGGAGCTGGCCACGCTCTGCGACCGCGACGAACCTGCCGGAGGGGCAGCGGTCAGTGGGGGCCTCCCACCCCTGGGCTCCGGCCAAGCGGAGAGGGGACTCGAGCCCCTGCCCCATGTGGGATGCCATGGCCACAGCCTCCAGCTTGGCAGGGCCAGGGCAGGCACAGGAGAGTGACACCTGCCCCAGCACAGCAGCCCGGAGCACCCTGGGGAGCCCTGGACAGGGGGTCTGCTCCTCTGGGATGGGTGGGTGAGCCCCCAGCCCAGTCAGGGGCTGCTGTGCCCTCCATCCCACCCTCCATCCCAGACCTCTCCATCACAGCACATGTTCCTGGCTGCCCCTCTCCCCCAGGCAGCGGCCAGAGGGGTCCCACTGCCCAAAACTCTCTGGCACCGCGCCTCCAGCCCCATCACCAACCAGGCAGGCTGGCATGAGCTACTCACCACTCGGGACACCCACACAGGCACTCTACGGTACCACCCTCCAGCTGGGGGTGATGGGGGCTGCCCTGAAATTGCTGCCTCATATTTCTGACCAGGATGAGAAAGAGCAGACCCTTCCTCCCACCAGTAACTGCATCCTGCATGTGTGTGTGTGTGTGTATATGTGTGTGTGTGTATATGTGTGTGTGTGTGCATCCCCCTGCTCTGTGTGTGCATCCCTGATCTCTGTGTATTTGTGTGTGTGTGTGAGTGTGTGTGAGTGTGTGTGTGTGAATGTGTGTGTGTGTGTGTGTGAGTGTGTGTGCGTACATCCTCCTTGTGTGTGCATCCTTCGGGCATCTGCATCCCACTCGCGTGGGCATCCTCCTCCCACGTGCATCTCCCTCACGTCTGCATCCCACTTGTGTCTGCATCGATCCAGCATGTTTTCCCCCCTCCTTGGCAACGTCTGCATCCCCCTCCCCGCGTGTGCAGCCCCCTCCATGTGGGCACCCCCTCTTCGTGTGCGCATCCCCCTCCCCGGGTTCCTCTCCTCGCTGCCTGTCCCTCTCCACAGCCCAGGCATCCCCCCGCGCCCACCCCCACGTGTGCATCCCCCAGGCATGTGCCACCCCCGTGGCGTGGGCACCCCCGCGGCGTGGCCATGCTCCCCGCAGCCCCCCCAGACGGCGGTGGCGGGGGACGCCCCGGCTCGGGCTCCGGCGGGGCTGGCGGGGGGCCAGGGAAGGGAAGGGGCCGGGGAGGAGCGGTGCCCCCTGCCCGCCCACGCCGCCCCCGCCCCCACGGGCCCCCACTAACCGAGGCAGGAGAAGGCCTGGCAGCAGCCGAAAGGCGAGAGAGTCATTTTTTACCCACACGTTTTTCTTCTGGCGATGGGTGCCGTGGCAATAAAAAAAAAGACAAATCCCTGGATCCACGGCACGGCCAGGGCTCCTCCTGCTCCGGCAGCCGGGCGGCCGCAGCACGCACCTGCGGGGATGTCCTGCGCCTTGGCCGGCCCATCGCCCACGGCAGACTCTTGCGCAGAAGCCTTCTGGGAAAGGACCGTTGCCAGCAGCTGAAAAACACCCCGGGAAGGGGGGAGAGCAAGGCAGGAGTGAGGCGGCGGCGGGGCCCGGGGGGCGCGGGGGGTGCGTGCCGCGGGTGCTGCGGGTGCCGTGGGTGCCGCCAGCCCGGGCAAGGGTGGGCAAGGGAGGGTTGCAGCAGATTTGGGCTGCAGCGGGGGGAGATGGAGCCGCGGGAGCAGCAGATGGTGCTTTGCCGGCGGCAGGAGCCCACGGCACCGCGGCACCCCAAATCCAGCCTGGCACATGCCCAGCCCAGGCTGCTGGTGCAGGCTGCGGGGTCCTCCGTGCCCACAAAGCAGAGTCCCCCTGGCTGGCAGCGCGGTGCGGCCCGGGGGTGCGTGGGCATGGCGGGATGCCAGGGCAGGCGGGCTGTGCCACAGCCCGGGCACGGGGCAGCCCGGGGGCAGAGCGCTCAGTGCAAGGAGGGGCTGTGTGCCATCAGCTGCGTGCCGCTGGCACCAGCGCCGTGCCGTGCCGTGCCGGGGCAGGGTGGGTGCCGGGGCAGTGCGCGATGCCGGTGGCAGCAGTGGGTGCAGCGCAGCGCAGTGCGCAGTGCGGAGGCCCCTGCGAGTGGCAGCAGAGACACGGCAGCTCCGGGTGGACCTGTGGAATGTCGTGCAGGGGGCTGAGCCCAGGCCCAGGCAGCAGCCAGGGGTCAGGCGGAGGGAACACGCTGGTGGCTGGTGGCACGCTGGGCACCGATGGGACTGCACAACACCCGCTCAGGCATCAATACCAGCTGAGGTCACGGGCAGCAACCTGCCAGGACCGGAGCAGTGTGCCACGGCAGCTGGCACGGCCCCCTCAGAGCTTGCCTTACCTTGACGCCTTCGGAGCCGGCGTGCAGGGCGTGCGCCCCGCTGCCCGCGCTCTGCCCGCTCCCCGAGCTGCGGGCAGAGGCCACGCTGCCCGTGCTGCCCAGGCTGCTGCGGTCACCACCTGCAGAGAGAGGACAGGCCATCAGGCCACTGAGCCCCACTGCCAGGGGATGCTGTGGTGTGGCCATGCCCTGCCAGAGCCCCCACCACGTCCTGGCACGTGCTCCTCGGGGACAGGGAGGGTCCCGGCCGCGCTCGCCGTACCTGCAAAGGGTTTCCGCAGCACCCAGATCTCCTCGGCGGGGGCTGGCGCGGCCGGTCCGCCCTGCGACGGCGACAGGTGGGACGGGCTCATGTCGGCCCCGCGAGACCCTTGGTGGCAGAGCAGAGAGAGTGGTCGTCAGGCGCGTGGCTCAGCCCTCAGCTCATGCTGGGGTGGGCACAGGGCGGGGGACCCACGGCCCCTGGGCCTGGTGCTGCCACACGCAGGGAGAACCCCACAGGCAGGGTGTGGGGACCCCGACTGCAGCTGTGCCCAAGGGCACCAGAGCTGTCCCCTTGGCTGCTCCCCTCCCAGGCAGCTGGCACAGGGTGACAATGACCAGCCCTGAGATGCCATCCTGCAGGGCATCCCCTCCCTGCTGTCAGGGACAGACCTGTGGTGGGGTGTCCCAATGACCCAGCTGAACCTGGGCAAGGGATGATGACAGTGTTGTCCCTGCACAGAGCAGGATGGGAGCATGACCTGGTGCGGGGAGCAAAGGAAGCTGAGCAAACTGAAGCAGTGAAACCCCAGGAACACATGGGGGACACAGCAGTGGGTAAGAGGATCTGATCCTCCTGGCAAGGCACAGCTTGAGGGTTACCCCAGGCATGGCTCCTCACCCTCTGTGCTGCCCAACTCTGCCAGGTCCTGCTTGCACCAGGGACACCCATCTCTGAGCCCAGGGGTTAACACACCATCAGATGAGATGGACAACAGCCCTATGAAACCAGTGCTGCTGCAGCCCCACCACAGCTCAGCCAACCCCCTGCCAGCCACAGGGCATTGCCACCCCACCACTGGCCACGGGGCTTTGCCACCCTGCCAGCCGTGGGACAGTCACCCCACTGCCACCCAGGCTGGTTCTGTTCACGGAGCCGCTCACCCCGTCAGCGCCGAGCGTAGGAGGGGACAGGTGATACAGGGTGATAAAGTCACTGAAGGAGCAACAAGGGGAACAAATGTCCACAACAAACTGGGCTGGGACATCCCTGAGCTGCACATGCCACGGTCACACCGAGAGGAGCCTGGGCCAGCGTGCAGCTCCGTGCGACCCCACAGGGAGAGAAAACCCCAGGGAGAAGATGTGCTGCCCTGTCCCCACTGTGAGCACAGTCACCTGGTGCTCCCCAACACAACCTCCTGTGCCGCTGCCACCAGGGAACATGCAGAGACCCTGGCCCTGGGGCAGCCCCGGGTGCACGGCCTGGGCTGCACCCCTGCGATCCCCCCACTCCTGAGTGCTCCTGACACGTAGATCCACAGCATCTGTCACCTGCCTGTGCCACAGGGATGGGCCCCAGGCTTTCACTGGGCTCTGCCAGCGCTGAGCCAGCCCCAAGAGCATCCCCCAGGAAAGCCCCCAGTGCCACAGCCCCTTCCCGCTCCGAGTGTGCAGTCCCAGTCCCAGTCTGGGCATCAAACACCCTTCAGGGAGGCTGAGATGGGCAGAGGGTCCTGTGCCCGTGGCTCTGGTCGGGGCACTGTGCTGCCAGCCCTGCCCCTGGCACAGAGCTGGGAGGGTGGTTTGGGGTCCCCACGCACCCCGGCAGGAGCGCAGGGCCGTGGGCAGAGCACAGGGACGCTGGGGCAGGGAGGGTGGGATGTGCCGACAGCGGAGCCGTGGGACACCGGCGCGGGTGCGAGGGCAGGGGGACGACGGCATGCGCGTGCCACGCGTGTGCACCCGCTGCACCCACTGCACACATGCACACGCATGCACACGCTGCATGCACACACCTGCACACGCCTGTGCACACCCGCGTGCAAACCCCCTGGCCAGGAGGGAGAGGCCGAGCAGAGAGAAAAGACTCGACACACGCTTTAAAGAAAAGAAAGAAAAATCCATGGGGAGCACGAAGCGAGCGGTGAACTACCTTGTCCATAATGCGGCTCGTCGGCACTGCTAGGGGAGAGCCTGTGATAGCCAAAGGAACTGAAAAGAGTCTGATGGGAATGTGGTGGTGGAGGTGGAGGTGGAGGCAGGGAATGGAACGGATGGGACGAGGCGTCACCGTTTAGCACAGCAGCCCCGTAAGCCGGGAGCGGGATCTTTTGGAAGTGTTGGGGGATTGTTACAGTCTCCCATGAACCTGATAATAAAACATAACAAGAGACAAAATGAAAAGAATCAAAATAATAGAGACACGCTCAGTGCCGCCGCAAAGGAAAAAAAAAAAAAAAAAAAAAAAGGAAAGGAAAGAAAACAAAAGAAAGGGGGAAAAAAAAAGCAGCAAATCAAAAAAGCAACCAAAGGGACGTGGAGAAGCCTGAACCAAGACCCAACCGATGCAGAGCCGAGGAGCAGCAGCGGGAGCTCAGCACACGCCCAGCCCGGTGCAGGGTACGGACACATCCCATGGATCCTGCACGGACACCAGGACAGCCCCACGCAGGAGGCAGCGTGGGGGCTCGTGGGGGTCCTGTTCCCCGTGGAGGCTGCAGCTGCCAGCCCTGCAGCCGAGGGGGTGGCTATGGAACCCCACAGCCTGGCTAACACTGCTGCAGGGCCAGCCACAGCCCAGGAGCCACGGACTGCAGCCCAGATCGCATTCCAGGAGCCATGGACCGCATGCCATGGCACTGGCACACAGTGACCCACTGCAGGAGGGTGGCTCTGCCCCTGCCTGTCCAGCACGTGGCACCTCCGTGGCCGGTGCAGAGTGCCCGGCAGCCAGTGGGTGCTCATGCCACCATTCCCTTGAGATCTTGTTCAAGTGCCACCATTCCCTGCCTGTGTCCCCACGATGTGGCTGCCCCCAAGGTCCTCACACCCGAGAGGGCATGAGATGGTTGATGTGGGGCCTTTCAATGCCACTGTGATGCTCCTGGCAGTGGGCACAGCCATGGGCCATCCCGAGGAGGCCATGCACTCCACCAGGAGCCTAAAGGGATGGGGATGGAATGGGGACAGGAACAGGCAGCACTGCGCAGGGGAGCAGGGTCCGACCCCTGAGATGGCCCCTGGCTGGGGAGAAGGTCTCCATGGAGCAGCATTAGGTCCCTGGCACTGATGCCCAGCCCCCTGTGCAGACCCTGAGCACCAGGTTCTGTGACCCCTCCGATGCTCTGGCCCCTCAAAAACACAGTGATGCCCCAGGGTCTCCTCATGCACCAACTTCCCAGCTCCACTCGTACCTCCCCCAGCCTGAGGGCAGCCTGGGGCTGCCCCATGAACACCCTGGGGCTGCCAGCACTGGCTCCCACAGGCACCAGGTGGGCACTGAGCCCACGTGCACAGCGGGGACATTGACCCTGCACACTCAAAGGCACCGTCCCCACGCACACGGCAGGGACACCAACCCCACATGCATGACAGGGCATCGCCCCGATTTGCTGGCACCGCCGCACCACCCCAGTCCCCAGCAGACCAAGGCAGGGCTCCCCGGGGCTGGGGGTGTGGGCACAGCCCTGAGGGGGCAGGCGGGGAGGGAGTATTTGCCTGTTCGTTTGCTTATGGCCTCCACGAGGCTGGAGGGGAAGTATCCCACGCGGTCGTTGCCGGTGCGGTTGTCGTGGATGCAGCCCTTCCAGCGCCCGTCCGCGTGCTGCTCCAGCACCTGCGGGCAGGGGCTGGGTCAGGGGCCGGCCAACACCGGGGTGTCCCGGCCGCCCCCGCTGCACTCACGGTGATGACGTCCCCGGCTTTCACGTTGAGGCTGGTCAGGTCGTAATTGTTGCAATAGTCCTTGACGGCACGGACCTGCAGGGCGGCGGAGGCGTCTGCGGGACAGAGCGGGAGCGTCACCCCCTGCCCACCCCACAGGGCTTGGCACCCCCAGCCCAGCGCCCCCCCACACCAGCATGGCCTCCACGTGCCCCCCAACGCCTACCCCGCAGCATCTGCTTGATCTCCTTGCTGGCCTGGCTGGTGGTGAACTGGTTGACGATGTCCAGAGCTGTCTGGTTGTAGGTGTTCCTGACGTGGGCGTTGATCCCGCTCTGCAACGGCACCGAGAGGGATTGGGAGGAGGCTGCCCCCTGTCCTGCCACCCCCTGGGACCCGCTAGGCCATCAGGAGACCAGCAGCTGGAGGGCACAGCTCACTGCCTTGGTGTCCCCCCCACCCCAGGACCTTCACTGCCTTGGTGTATCCCCTCCAGGATGCTCATCCCCACTCCCTGGTGGAGTTGCACAAGCTGCTCTGAGCCCCCAGCTGCAGGGTCACCTTCTTCCCGCAGTCCCTGGCTGGGTAGGGGGTGTCTGGGGGTGCTGGGGGGCCCTTACATCCAGCAGCAGCCGCACCACGTCCGTCTTGCCGCAGAGAGCCGCCTCGTGCAGCGCTGTGCCTGCCTTGGTCTGCCGGTTGATGTCGATGCCAGCCTGCAGCAGGAGCCTGAGGAGGGGCAGGGGGTCAGCAGGGCACGGGGGGGCACCGGCGCTGCCCCCCCTGCCCACAGCACCCACCGGATGATGTCGATGTGGCCGTTCTTGGCGGCGAGGTGCAGGGGGCTGGTGCCGTTGGGGTCGGTGGTGTCCCCCGGTTTGGGCTCCAGCAGCGCCGCGCACATGTTGCTGTTCAGGAGCAGTTGGACCACCTGGCTCAGCAAACACAGACGAAGCAGGGCTGCAAGGGCTGTGGGTGGCCCCCTGACCCTCCCGATGCCCCCAGCCCCGTCTCCCCTCGCGCCAGTGGCTGGACATCCCCTGCAGTGGTGGCACCGCAGGTCCCCACTGCTGGCCACCTCTGGGGCTGCCCTGGGCTTCCCCCTCGGCTGTTTAGCACCCCCAGGGACCTTGCCGTGCCCCGTCCCCTTCCAGCCCTCCTCTGGGGCATCACAACCCTGCAAGGACTTACCCCGACCCGGCCAAACTCGCACGCCAGGTCCAAGGGCGTCTTTCCCGAGTTGTCCATGATGCAGGGGTTGGACTGGTGCTGCAGGAGCATCTCCGACTGCGGAGGAGCGAGACCCGACTCGGTGAGGGCGGGGGCAGGAGGGTGGCACCATCCCCCCACCGCCCCCGTGCCCTGCCGTACCACGTCGTAGTGCCCGTGCTGTGCCGCCAGGTGCAGGGGGATCTGGCCCTCATCCGATGGGATGTTCACGGAGGAACCCGCCTTCAGCACCATTTTCATGGGCTCCTTCTTGCCCTGCCAGGCCGCGTAGTGCAGGGGCCGCATGCCTGCAGGGGCAGGACAGGCACGCCGTGAGCCCCTCAGTGTGCCCACGCACCTGGGCAGAGCCCACAGAGGGGCATGGTGGGGGGGGGGCATGGCCAGGACACCCGGGGACTCGCCTTTGTTGTCCTTGATGTCCACGGCAGCCTGGGCCTCCAGCAGCAGCGAGATGAGCTCCGTGTTGCCGTTGAGCGCCGCATGGTGCAGGGCCGAGAACCTGGGGGCCAGGGTGGAGTCAGGGTCCCATGTCCACAGCCCCTCCACCTGGCAGCATGGCCAAGAGCCTACACCCGGCTCCCTGAGGATGCTGAGACCCCACAGGGCTGAAGGTGGTGGGCAGGGTAGGCACAGGGGTGTCCCATGGAGGGTGACGGTGCCAGAGAGCCCACTCCCCACTGACCCACTTCCCCCAGCCTGGCCCCGGCAGCACGGCCACGAGCACAGATGGCAGTGGTGCCCTTGTCGGGCGCTTAGCCTGGCAATGGGGCGGGGAAAGGCCCTGGCACTGTACCCTGCTCTGCTCTAGCAGCGCCCGGCCCCAGGGCTCACGCCTGGGAAGCAGGCCAGGAGCTGACCTACTTGCTGCTCTCGGCAGTGGCATCCTCCACGTGGCTGTGCTGGCACCCACCACCCCACTGCTCTGGGCCCCGGCCACGCACAGCATCCCCAGCACATCCCTGGGGCCACCCCGGTGTCACCGGAGCATGGGAATGGGCTGTGGACCCCAGTGGGGCCCCCGGGGCTGCCTGGTGCCCTAGAGGTGGGGGGTGGGGTAACAATTCCTCTGCCCTCCATCCCCAGGCCCCCAGCGGAGGGGGACACATCCCCGTGAGGAACATGTTCTGGCCACCACGATCCCCACGGAGCTGCCGCCTGTGATCCCCGGCGGGGAGCGGCGATGTGAGCAGACAGCTTGCACAGGAGGCCGATCCCCAACGTCTGCCTGGGAAATGTCAACATTTTCCGCTCCAGCGCCCTGCTCAAATCCGCTCAAGATGGTGCAAATCGCAGCCCTCCCCGGGGCTGCCTCGGGGGCTTCCCCCGGGCACCGCCTGGCCCAGCCGGCCACGTCTCCACACGCAGGGCACCGTCCCCAGGGCAGGCACAGGGACACCAGCACGGTGCCCGCCCTCGGCGCCCGCCAGCCAGGAATCAGCCAGCACAGCAGGGATGGGGAAACTGAGGCACGGGGCTGGCTGAGCCCAGGTCAGCGGCAGGGCAGAGCACACACAGGCTGCAGCCTGGGTCTGCCCTGTGTCTTCCCAGGGGAATCCTTCCCAGGAGCAGTGCTGGAGGCTGGAGGCTCCTGCCCTGCTGCTCCTGCAGCCCCAAGCCATCCAGGATCCATAGGCAGGATACGAGCAGCATATGAGCAGGGCCCAGCGCTGCCAGGATGCTCAGCCCTCCAGCGACCTGCCAGCGCTGCAGAGCACAAGGCGGCCCATGGGGTGACGCCCCCTCGCCCTGCCCACGTCGTGCCCACCTGCCCTGCTGCTGCCCCACGCTGTGCACACCCCCAGCACAGGCGGACACGGGCCCGTGGCTGTGCCTGCACTGCCTGGGTGTGCCCACACTCACGGGCATGGCATGTGCTGGCAGCTACCAGGGGATGCCACTGCCACTACCCTGTGACGAGGATGAGGACGGACCCAGATGCTGCAGCTGCACGTTCCCCAGGGCAGGGTCTCCCATTCCCGATCCCATCCGACCCCTCTGCTCACTGCCCTTTCCACGGCCACAGCAGAGCCATCCCCAGGGACCAAGTGGCATCGTCCTGCTGGCCCGCTCAAGGGGAGGGATCGCAGGGCTGGGGGAGCCTGAGGGCACAGGGGCAGCTGCTGCCCAGCCCCACCAGCATGGCTCCCATGGCAGCCCCTCCTGCGCAGGGCCCCGGCTGCCTCCCTGTGCCGGCCGCCTCATTAGTGTGATTAGCGGGACGTGAGCCCGCGGCCCCTTTCCCACTGAGCCTGCGGCCCCTTTCCCACTGCTCCCGCCCGTTGGATGCTGACTGTGGAGTGCCAGCGGCACAGCCCGGCGGGGTCATGGCTCGCCCGCCCGGCACAACCCAGGGCTGATCCCACAGGGTCCCAAAGGGCTGGGAAAGGGGTGGTGAGATGTGGGGCACAGACATTCCTCCGCCCTTCAGCCCTCACCTCCTGCCTGCTCCGGTGCCTGCGGCAGCTCCCTGCCAGCCCTGCCGGCTCTGGGCACAGCCAGGGCCCGGCCGTCTGGGCTGATGGGGCTGAGAGCCGCGGGAGCAGACCCAGCAGCTCGGCTGCATCGCTTGGAGAGCCCGGCATTCCTGCACGGGCCAGGCTCCCATGGCACGCACACGCCTGCTCGTGGCACCCCACAGCACATCCCCCCATTTCTGTGCACCCCACAGCACACCCCCCATTTCTGTGCACCCCACAGCACACACATCTGGGCACGGGGCTCCCACTCACCCATCGGTGTCTTGGAAGTTGACATTGACTTTCTTTGCAGATCCAAGGAGCTCTGGGAGGGAGGGAAGGGGACAGCATGTTAGAGGAGGTGGCTGGGGCAGGAACACACCAAGGAGGTGACAGTTCCAGGTTTCCCTCCCTGCCAAGGTTGGGGCTCCCTGCAGCTCCACAGGGGCTGCATGAGGCTTGCTCGAAGCTGCAGGCAGGTGAAGGCAGGAGGGCTCAGGGTGGGGGTCCCTCCTAAAGGTGGCAGAGCCTGAGAGGCCCCTCCTGGCACCAGGTTATCCCATTCACCTGGTTTGCCTGGGGTTCCCTCCCAGGTTGCTTCACATGCCTGGGGCTCCAGTGTGGCCCCATGGAGCCCACAGTGGGCTGCTTTGGCAGAGCTCAGCACCCTCCCCTGCACCCCAGCACGGCCCAGCACTGCCCACCCCACGCTTCCCTGCGTGGGAAATTAAACCCCGTCGGGGCAATCCAATTAGCAGCACGAGGAAGGATGGAGCCAGATTTACATAAGATTTACCCGAAAAATGCCACTCAGGCTTTCCAGTGAGCTGCTCTTCCCCCAGCGGGAGCTGGAGCAGGGGGAGGAGGAGGAGGAGGAGGAGAAGGAGGGTGGGTGCAGCCTGGCAGAGCCCTGGGCTAGGGGCCCACGCAGCAGCGCCGTGCCCACCACAGCGAGATGGCACCGGCATGGCCACAAGTCTGTGGGAGATGACCCAGAGGTGGCACTGCCTGACCAGGAGAAGGGGCAGCCAAAGTCACTCACCCTACCATCCTCAACCCTACGTGCTCAGGGATCCTCTCCCCTGAATCCTCACTCCAGAAGCTCAGCTGGAAGCATGCCAGGGACCAGTTCGCCAGGGACAAGCTCTCGTTAGGAGAAGCCAACTGGAAGGGGCTACTTCAGGCAGGGATATGGGGCCAAAGACATGCTCCCAGTGCACCACAGCCATGGCCTTGCTCGTGCTCCCTGTACCATGTCCCCTTGTCAGCATCCCTGTGAGATACTGAATTACTGGGCACAGGGGCTGTGCCAGAGTCCGGGAGCCTCTGCATGGACACACAGGGCAGCAGCAGCAGGAGGAGTGGCTGTGTCCAGCCCTGATCCTCAAGCCTGGGGAGCAGTGCCAGGCTGAGCCAGCCCTGCCTGTGCCACATGGTACAGGTGTTTCCAGGAGTGGCTGGGACAGTGGCAGAGGTTTCTCCCTGCCCACGCTCCCTCCCTCCCTCCCTCTGTCCGTGGCTGCCCAGCAGTGCGAGCTGCAGGACATTTGCTAACGCTGACAGCCCAGCGTGACAGGCGACAGCTGCCGAGGATGGGTTCCATCAGCCACGGTGACCAGCCTCCGGCCACTGGGTCCCCAGGCTCTCCCCCTGGCTGCAGTGCCATGGGGTGGCTGTGGGATGAGAAGGGGCACTGTGGAGTCCCCAGGGCGCAGGGAGGGATGGGGGTACCATTGGTTCTCCAGGGTGTGAAGAGGGATGGGCACTGCAAAGGCCCCAGGATGTGGGGAGGGAAGGGCCACCGCAGGGTCCCATGGTGCAGGGAGGGACAGGGGCACCAAGGGGTGCCCAGAATGCAGGAAGGGATGATGGGATGTGGGGTGCCCAGAGTGCATGGAGTGACAGGGGCATTGCAGGGCCCTGAGTGCAGGAAGGGACAGGAGCACCACAGAAGCCCCCAGATCCCATCCCTGCCCCAGCATCCCCTGCTCTCCTGGGAAGAATTGGACATTACTGGTGGGCAGAGCCGCCCCAACGCTGGGACGGACCGCAGTGGCCGGGGTCGAGCAGGTCCCCGCCAGCCCCGAGCTGCCGCCAGCCTCCCCAACAAAGGTGCCATTCAGCTCCGGTGGAGAGGAGCCCAGCGCCGCTTCCGCTGCCTCCCCACGCCAAGAACCAGCTCCCAGGAGAAGGGGGCCGAGCTGCCCCCCAGGGACGTGAAGGGCCAGTGGACAAAGGGAGCCGGTGGGCGCAGGAGCGGCACCGTGCCCGGCGCTGGCTCCAACCTCCAGCCCCGAGACGGGCCCCGCTCCGGCTAACCGGTCCTTGCAGATGGACAGACGGATGTCAGCAGGCCTGCGGTGCCTGGCCTTTCCCACGGGGTGATCCCAGCAAGGGGCTGGGATGGGGCAGTGCCCGGGGATCGGGGTGGCAGGTGCAGCAGTGACGCCTTTGGTGATCCCCAGGCACGTGTGCCGCCCCGGCATCGCCCAAACCACCGTCACTCCAACACACCGTAGCGGCAAATTTTTCCTCCCTGCACCTGCAGGAGAAGCTGCGACTGCCAAAATCTGTTTAGCACTTCCATCACTGCCCGTGCCAAGTGCTTAGTCAGTGACTTCCAGCCATGCAGTGGTTTGACTTTCCTTAAAGCTCTGGAAGTGGCCGCCAGCATGCTGAAGGCAGCTGGAGCGTGGAGCCCAGCTGGGGTCTCAGAATAACCCCAGTTCCCAGAGCAGAGGAGAAGGATGGGGACCTGACACATCACCAGACCCACAGTGGGATTTTCAGCCTGTCGGGGGGCAGCAAGAACTGTGAGAGCTCATTAATGGCTGGGAAGCACAACGAAAACTCTTCCACTAACGAGGGAGAGAGAAGGGACCGGAACACTCCCAATTAAAATTATCAGCTACAAAAGGAGACAGGCACAGCAGGGAGAAAAGCAGGGCTCCTGCACAGCCATGCTGCCAGTGGGCACCCAGCATGTTCCTGGCTGTCCTCTCTGCTGGGATCACTGGAGAGGTGTCGGGGACCACCGAGCACCTGTGACCACCATCCTGCCCTCTCCACACACAATCAGATGCCATCAGGCAGGTGTTATGGGAGGGGTGGCACCTCTTTACTCTGACCTCCTGAGCCCCCCACCATCCTTGGGACACCACAATGTCCCCTCTTGGCTCCCCACAGGCTGCTCAGGTGATGGCCCTGCCATGTGGGAGCACAGGGTTCCCCTTCCATCTCCTGGCACAGCTCCCTAAAGCTCTCGGAGCACCTTGCACCCCATCAGCATCCCGGGACAGGACCACATCGCTGGCCCCACGAAAGGGGGAAGCGCGGGATCCATCCAGCCCCAGCACCTCCGGATGTGGCTGCAGCCGACGGCTCCTGCGTGCACCGGGAGCCGCAGCGTCTGCCATCGACACCAGCCATAAACAGCGTCTGCCAGAGTAAACACCGCCGCGGGGAGCAGCCCTGCCACTACTCCCAGAAATGCCTTCACTTAAGCACAGGGATCACAGGAGCTCAGTGCACTCTTGCATTCAGGCTGGCGCTCCGCGTGCTGCGAGCTCCTCGCCGGGCCCGGCCTCCCCCGCCACGCGCCGGCCCCGCAGCAGCCATGGGCACCGCGACACGGGCGACGCACGAGCCACCCGCACGTGCAGGGCCGGGCACGCACCGGGGAGCAGCGCTGCCCGACCCCAGGGCCCAGCCACGCGCCACCCTGACTCCTCACACCAGGCCTGGCAGCTGCTCCGGGCACCCTGGTGCACGCCAGGGGAGACCCCCGTGCCCAGTCACAGCTCTGGGCATGCCGGTGCATGGCCACATGGAGACCCCACACCCAACTCCTGCACCAGGCATCCCAGTACGTGCTATGGGGAGACCCCCGGGCTCAATCACTTCTCCAGGTATCCCAGGACATGTTGCATGGAGACCCCTGTGCCCAGCTGCTGCTCCAGACACCCCAGTGTATGTCACGATGAGACTGTGACCAACCAGCTCCGGGCATCCCAATACCGGAGACCCCTGTTCCCAGCTGCTCCAGCCCCATCCCTGCACACGAGTCCACGGCCATGGCCCCCCATGGTGGGACTCCTCGGTGCCTGGCAGGGACTCTTCTCCCTTCCCAGCACCCCTTCACGTGTTCATGCACCGGCCCCTGTGTCTGCAGCCAGTGCAGCGCCAGCAGCGATCGATGCGTGGCCAGGGCTGGGGGCTCCCGGCCAAGCCCCCGCTGACGAAGCACATCCTCACCCAGCTTCCCCCAGCAGGGAGCAGGGAGCAGGCGGCTGCTCCAAGCAGATGGCTCCAGCCTCCGCTAAATCAACATCTCCTTAATGAGGGGAAAGCATCGCTGCCCCCCCTCAGCATGGAGGCAGTAGATGAACCAGGAGAGTTGCCCCCAAATCCTCCTCTCCATCCCTTCCATCATCGCTCTGCAGTGATCCCCTTCCCCTCCAACCCCAGCCCTGCTGTGACCCCACACCCCAGCTGATGTGGGCAGCCGGACCCCTGCGTGTGCCCTCCCCCAAACACAACAGGGCCCCCCAGGACCCCACAGGCAGTGAATATCCACGGGGAAGACATTCAAGGCAAGCGCCTGTTTCGGAGACAGGGGGAGGATCCTGCAGCGGCATCGCTGGGAGCTGCCGGATAAAGGAAGCATCCAAAATAGCTGCTCTTAATTATATCCCTGCTGACGAGCGCCACGCAAACAACGGGGCTGCACGAGGAGCCCGGGCATGGGTGGGTCTCATTCCCCATGGCAGCACGTGACAGAGTGGGGACCCCACCGAGCGGGCACAGCACACCCGGCTGGGTCTGGTGATGATGGTGACATCGGGGAGCTGGTCCTGACAGGGAAAAGCTTGTACTCCTGCAGCCAAGGTCGTGTCAGGCGCTGAGGCCAGCGCGATGCTCAGATGCTAATGAAGCCGTTATCATCTTCCGATCGATTTGGACTGTATAAATAATGCACCGTTGTACAGGGAAAGGGATTGCCTGGGGCTAAGAGGTAGCTGGGGTGGGATGGAGCCATTGCAGAGCAGTACACAGCACAGCTGCATAGCTATTGCCCACCACAGCTGGACACACACCACTCATCACAGCTGGACACCCCAGTGCCCATCACAGCTGGATATCCACTGCCCATCACAGCTAGACACATACCAGATAGATGGCTAACGACTGACCATCACAGCTGTATAGCCACCACTCATCACAGCTGGACACCCCAGTGCCCATCACAGCTGGACAACTGTCCATCAGTACTGGTAACCCCAGTGCCCATCACAGCTGGATATCCACTGCCCATCACATCTGGACATGGCAGTGCACACCCACAGCTGGGTGCCCTGCTGCCCATCACCAGCCATTCCACAGACCCCAAGGCGCTCCTGGGGGATGCTGGCCCTGTGCCCAGCACACCTGCGGACTCTCTGGATGCCCGGCCCTTGCAAAGCCTTCCCCAGGGAGCGGAGAAATCCGCACTGGAGGCCGGCTGGGCTCTGGCAGCCTGAGTCATGGCAGCACAGGGCTGTCCCCTGGGGCCACAGGAAGCAGCTTAAATGCAGCTTTCAAGAGGCAGCAGGGATTCCGCTGTGATGCTTTTATTTTTACAAAAAGGAAACTTTTTGATCCCAAGGGAGGGTGAGGGGCTGACTTCGAGGGCTGCCAGGGCAGGCAGGGACAGGGGACACGAGTGCACCCAGGACAGAGCCAAACTACTGTGGCTGGAGCAGGCCAGGGGACCCAGCACCCCATGGTGCAGCAGCAGCTACTGTGAGGATCCCTGCCCTCCCTGTATTCTCAAGATGTATCCTCACCCAACCTTTGCTATGTGGTACCACAGAGCTCATCTAAGCCACGCTGCACCAGCCAGGCTTCCTTGGGGCAGCCCCTTCCTTTCCCCCAACTCCCTGAGTACCACGCGATGCCAGGGGGCTCTGCCGAGCAGCAGCTGCTGGTGACTCGGCCCTGTGCACCCAGGGATGCAGGGAAGAGGCAGCAGGAATGGGCAGGTGTGTGGGCAGTGCAGGGATGCGCTGGCTCTGCCCCACAGGTGGGACACGAGGTGTTATGCTCAGCTCCATGGGACCAGCGCCAAGCGTTGCGCCCGCCTGTTGTGCCCGGTGCCAGCTGCACGCCCACCCTCGTCTGTGCAGAAATGCATGTTGGTGTCGCTGCCAGGGAGCCCTAATTGCCAACCTGTGGCAAACAGGTAATTTTCAGTAATCACTCTGGCTGGAAGCAGTCACTGCTGCCACGGCGAGGCTGGCATGGCAGGCATGGGACATGGTTGCTCAGGGCCACTGTCACATGTGTCTTCCTGTCCATCCATCCCAGCGTGCCAGGCACCACACCCCTTTTGGGACATGGGAGCAGAGACCATCCTGCCCTGCCTCATCTTCATCCTCCCCATCTCCTCCCCATCTCCTCCCCATCCTTGCCCCCTCTGCGGCGTCAGGGATCCCTGGGAGGACCGATGCTGGCCTCCTTGGCTGCAGGGAGGGACCAGGAGCTTTGAGCATCTTAAAGCATCATTAACTAACGCACAGCCTTGATCACTGGCCTCCCATGAACCCAGTGCGGTCCAGCAGCACTGGGGATTGGCAGGAGCTCCTGATGTACACAGATCATGTGCACACGTGTGCACATGTGTGTGTGTGTGTGCAGGCAGCCCAGATCCATCAGAGGCATCAGCAGCTGCCGCAGCACCGGCTCTGAGCTCCCAAGCGCGCACTGGCAAAACAGGCCCGAGGGTCTGTTTTAGAGCCATCGTGTGTCCCCATCCAGGGAACAGCCTGGCTCCACAGTGCACCACCGTGCCCACCCTCTGCACCACGGCGGTGTTCCCGGTCCCCCCGCGGGCAGGACGGGCACGGCCTGCAGGGCTGGCAGCTCGGTGGTGCCGCGGTCTCTGCCGGGCGGGTGAGCAGCGCAGGGATGTGCGGCCAGGCGACGCCGCGCATCAGCCGGGAGCACCGTGAGCGCGGCCAGAGGCCTCGCACTGCTCCCAGTGGGCTGGCAGCGCTGCAGGGGAGGCGCAGGGCCCTCAGCACCTGTCCCAGTGTCCCCAGTGTCCCCCAGAAGGGGGCTGGCAGGGGCAGTGCAGGACCAGCCGGGACAGACGCAGGAGTGGAGCCGGGCGGGAGCGGAGCTGCTGCGGAGCTGCAGGGCTGTGAGGAGCGTGCCTGCCGTAAACAGCCCAGCTGCAATGCAGGAGCCGCGGCTTTGTCTGATCCAGCGGCTCCGGCAGCCGCGGACCGGCAACCTGCAGGGGCCTCTCGGGGAGGCGGCGCCGGGCTGGGCTCCGGCAGCCACATCTGGAAGGGATCAGCTGGCTGTGCCGCCACGAGCCGGCCGTCCCCAGCGCCAGCCTCACGCCAGGCCGGGGAGGAGGCAGGGCCGACACGGGCAGAGGGGACCGCCGCGGGCACATGGACGCACGGGGCACATGGGCACACGACGCACACGCGTGCACAGAGGCACACAGCGCACGGATGCAGAGGGGTCGATGCGTGCTCATGGATGCACACATTCACACAGTACATATGTGCTCATGGATGCACACATTCACACGGCACATGCGTGCACGTGGGTGCACACATTCACACAGTACATATGTGCTCATGGATGCACACATTCACACGGCACATGCGTGCACGTGGATGCAGTGGGGCACACGCGGGCACACCGGCAGAGCACCCAGCCGCCAGCGCTCGGAGAACCAGAGCCTGGCTGTACCTGCGGTGGCTCCTTGGGCACCATCTCCAGCCAACTCTGTCTCCAGCTGACACAGGCCCGTGTCCCACTGCACCCCGGGGCACCCTGGCCCCACTGCTGCCTCCATCTGCTCGGTGCTCTCAGGCAGCCAGCAGTGACCTTGGTGGGGAGACCCAAGGAGACCCAGGCAGAGCTGGCACTCCCAGCCAGCCGCTCTCCCACGCCCTCCCGGCACCGTGCTTCCCCACCGGATGGCTTGTGCCGGCGCTGGAACCCATCCATCACCGGAGCAGTCCCGGCAGCGTGGGGCTGTCAGGCCGAGCTGAGGCCGGCACTGCATCCCAGCTTCCCATTTCTCAGGCTGATTGCTCCTGTCGCTGCGGAGCCCAGCGTTAAACACCTCATTTTCTGCTCCCGTATTGAGTTGGAAAATACTATTAACATTTCATTAGAGCTTAAAGATCCTTCTCAGCCTGGCACAAGGAGCCGGCCCACCGGTGGCATCGCTCCTGCGCCAGGTGGGCTGTGCTGGCCGTGTTCATCTGCGGGGAGGGGAACCAGGAGGGTGAGTCCCACGTGCCCCAGCTGCAGGACAGGATGGTAACCCAGGGCAGAGGTGACATCAGCACTCCACACTGGCTTGATGACCTCCCTGTCATGGCCCATCCATGGCCCATCCTCACAGCACGCTTTGCTGTAGATGGGACACAAAGCGGTGACAGCAAGTGTCCATGCAGGTCCTCCTGAGTTTTGTTTCCCAATGCCTCTCCCTTGCCCATGGGAGCCTGACAGTAACAGCACCAGTCATTAAATATCAGCAAATCTGTTCTCCAACACTCTCTCAACAATACCTGAGCACCATTCCCAGCACACACCACCCTTGCAGCGGCACCAGGACAGAGGGCACCATGGCAAACACAGTCTCAGACATCACCCAGAGCTGGCCATTCCCCTCCACTGCTCACCCCACCAGCAATGCCACAGCTCCTGCCTGCCATGTGCCTGAGGAATATGTTCCCTGAGGACTCACCACTGCTTTGGAACACCCAGTGCCCTGGCACGGCACCACGGAGCTGCCATCCCTGGGCATTGCTGCTGTGGTCAGTGCAGGAGGATGGGAATGGGAAGGGGCTGGGTCACCCAGGCACACTGAGATGGGAAGGGGACTGATTACAGCCGTTCCCAGCAGCTGGGAAGGGGATGGAAGAGTTAAAGGGAGTACAGAGCAGAGGACAGGAGCCAGACGCCAGCCTGGCTACTGGAAACCACGATGGGCTGGCACTGATGGCGGTGGCTGCAGAGAAGGGCTCGGGGCACCCACAGCACCCAGCCCTGCTCACTGCCAGCACCATTACCCTTGGGTGGAGCCTGGCCCTGCCACATCCCCCAGAGCATCACCCCACAGTGCACGGGCAGCAAGGGGCACCACAGCACTGGTAGCAAGGTCCTGGTGCGGGAAAGAGCCGGAGCCACGGCCGCGGGAGAGCCCCAGCACAAGGGGCCACCCGCTGCTGGCAAAGGGCTGCTTGGTGTCAAGCCAGGTGAAATTGGGACTGCTGAGAGAAAATCCAGGCCAGTAAGGAAGCTGGGAACAGAGCCGCCGGCCTGCAGCCCTGCTGCTCCTCGGTGGCTGTGGCCAACAGTCCCGGGTGCCCTGCAGCATTCCCGGTGGGCAGGGACCCCACGGCCAGCACGGACATGGGGGCTGTGCTGCGGGTGGGGGCAGAGGGTGGTTTGCACCCACAACTTGGCCCAGCCATAGAGAGAAATGTAAAATAAGAAGAAGTCACCCCAGGCTGAGCAAGAGTGCCCCTCTGGAAGGGAACTTGGCACACGCCAGCCCGCGCCCGCCTGCCAAGTCCTGCTGGGAGCGAGGCTTCACACGTGGGCTGGAAACCCCAAGAAGTTTGTGAGGGACCCGCTGACACGTGGATGAGCACGGCAGCAGCCGGAGCTGCTCAGCCCTGACTCGGGAACCTGCCTGCCGGCGGTGCTCAGAGCACAGCCCCATGCCTGGGACACGGCTGGGAGGCACCAGCGTCACCCCATGCTGGCATCACCCACATCCCAGTCCACCCTCTTGGCATTCCACCCCTTAGTCCGTGCCAAGGGGATCGGGAGAGACATACGAGCAGCTCCCAGCCATGGGACGGGGTATGCATGGGGGCCCAGCACCCTTTTGGTTGAGCTGCCACAGGATCTGGTCCGACAGCCCCTTCCTCTCAACTCCAGACATCCTGCCCAGCACCGATGGCTCCAGAGGCTGGCAGCATCCAGGGGCTCTGGCATATTGGTGAGCACTGTCTGCTCCCCTCTACCCGGGCTTCTCTGTCAGCAAGGAGGGTCTGCCCAGCGCCTGTGACCAGGGAATGGCAGCGGAGAGCCATCAGAGTGGATGCCTCCCAGGGAAGGTTCCTGCTCCCCCAGAGGGCTGAGGGGGAACTGGGCAGCTCCAGTGGCTGCCGGCCACACGCGCCCTGGGCACTGCACCACAATTGGATTTGCAGCTGCCCTGCCTTTTACTGCATAGAAATTGAATTGTAAAATGTCAAAGACATTTCCTAACTGCGCCATATTAGCCTGGTTTTATTAAATACTGTTATCAGAGGAGATTATTAATGCAATCAAATGCAGGCAAGACAACCCAGAATTATCTGGCCATCGTGCAAGAGGACGCCCTGGAGGGCAGGAGGCAGCTGGTTGAGGCCCTGCCCAGAAGCCCATGTTCCCAAGGGGTCTGGCTCTGCTTCCCACTGTCCCTGAAGCCTGGAGTACTGGAGAAGCAATGATCCCACTCAGCCACTGCAGCTCCACTCACATCCCGGGATGTCTCACCACGGGACGGCAGCACCCCAGGGGGTGATGAGCCTGGGAGTTCTTGTTGTGCTTTGAGGTCCCTCCCCAAGCAGCCCAGGACCTGCTCCTGGCACATGGCAGCAGGGCCAGGGCTGGCTGGGTTAAGTCCTGAAATGCCAGTGGTGCTGCCAGTGACACGCAGGGCACGATGCAGAGCCCTGCACAGGTGGCAGCACAGGAATGGGTACCTGGAGAGCTGCCTGGGCCTGAGGCAGCAGTCCTGGGCAGGGAGACCAGGCTGGGCTGGCTCACCCCAGCATGGCAGGGCACAAGGGGTGCAGAGCTCCATGCCCAGACCCCAGTGCCAGCCAGTCAGCCTGGCTTGCCCGGCCCCAGGCGTCCCAGAGTGAGGTACCCAGAGCTCCAGCAGCACATGAAGACATGAGTCCTGATGGCAGCCTGGGCGACCAAGCATGGGGTGGGCAGCACATCCCCACAGGTCACAGTCCTGTATTCTACCCTCACAGCCAGCCCCTGACACACCAGATGCTTATCCTGGCACCACAGGGCCATGTGCTGGGACATCTCCTTGGCCACATGAAGCTGCCACGTGTGGAAGTGCCTTACAGAGTCCCCCAGCCCAGCGGGAGGAGAAGCCAGGACAGAGGATCCAACACTCGGCCCAAGGTCCCTCTCACGGCACTGGCAGCACCACACAGAAGCCATTTCCAAAGCGGATGAGCTGCTGGCAGCACCGGCCCCACAGGGAAGGAGCCAGCTCACTCCAACCCTCCATGGCTGAGGAGCCATGGATCCCCTGCACGGCACAGCATGGTTCACCTCCCACTGCCCAAAGCCCTGGGTGCCCAGGACAGGGATGGCACGGTGGGCCTGGGTGCTGCTGGAGACACCCCAGGGCCCCATCTTATCCCATCCTATCCCATCCCATCCCATCCCACGGCGCTGGAGCCGAGGGGAAAACGCCAAGTCACTACAATTCTTCGAGGTAGCACAGGGAAGGAGGGGACAGGGAGGGAAACAGTTTGCTGCCAAAGCCCTGCATCTGATTTGCGCAACTTTCAGACAACCTCATCAATTATGGATGCCCGGGAAGCAGGCGCGGTGCGCGCTGCGGCCGGCCCGGGCCAGGCCCCGCACTCCACACTCCACACCGGGCCCCATGTCGCCATGGCAACCCGCGCTAATTCACGCAAGGATTTTTAAAATCTCATTTATTAAACCCCACATGAATAGGATATTACCCAGATAACAGAGCTAAGTTACAAATCTTCCTGGTGCCGCACAGCGCGGGCAGCACCACGGGCATGTGTGGGACAGGAACTCGGGGGGGACGTGGGGACGCCACGGCATGGGGACAGCCCTGCTCAGTGCTGTCCCTCTCCTCCTACCGCTCCTCCAGCCTCACTGCCATGGCCAGAGGTGCTCATGCACCCCAGGTCTGGAGCACAGCACCTGTGACACACGCATGGCACCCTCTGCCAGACAGGAGAGCCAGGTCCAGGGGGGACATGTCACTAGAGCAGCCCAGCACTGGCACCAGTGGACTCAGCAGAGCTGGAGATGGGCAGCCCAGCCAGGGAATGGGGCAAGCGTCCAGGCCTACAGTGGGAATCTGCCCAACACCAAGCTCAGCTTCACTGGGTGTCCCTTGTGCCTGCCCTGCGATCCTGGCACAGGGAGCACCACTGGCTCCCTGTGGTCAAATCCACCTGGCACCTGGAGGGCTCAGCAGTGGGAGATGCAGTAGAGCACTGGGAAGGAGAGGGATGCAGGAGGAGGCAGTGGCACTCTGGCACCTCTGGTTGTTGCCAGCAGGAACTGGAGAGGGGTGTGTGGGGAACAGTGCTGGGCACAGGCCAGGTGTTGTCTCCATCCCCACATGCCACTCCAAGAGGCCACTGCAGTGGCAGCACCTGGAACAGGTTAGGATGAAGGGGACTGTGAGCTGGAGGCTCTTCTTGTCCTGCACAGTCCCTCAGCAGTGATAGCAATGACAGCACTGGGGACGTGGGGAACACCGTGTCAGGCCTGCACAGCACCAGGACATGGGGGGATACCATGCTGGCCCTGCACGGCACAAGGAAACACACGCTGGCCCCAAGTGGTACTATGGACATGGTGGATGTCACACCAGAGCAGGGACATGGGAGATGCCATGCCAGCCCTGCTCAGCACCAGGGCACAGGGGACACCACACTGGCCCTACTCGACTGGGAACACCCCTGCATGACCAGGGATGGGGGACACCACACCAGCTCTGGACAATTCCAGGAAAAGAGGGGTGCCCGCAATCGGGGAGTGCTGGGCCCTGGAGGGAGGGACACTGCGTGCAGCCATGAAGGGGCTGTGTGTCCAGTGACCCGATGCCACACGAGGTCCCTGTCCATACCCACCGACGGTCCCCAGCCCCCCAGTTTGTCCCCATGCACCAGGCCTGAAACCTGCGGCTGCATCAGCACCATGAATTATTCACTCCGGGCGGAACGCCTCGACGGAGCAGTTATATCCTAGAGCGAGTAGATACTCACGGAGCTACACGCACGTACAGCCGGAGACACACACGCACAGCCACACGCACGCCCCCGCAGCCTCACACCTGGCCACGCACACCCGGCGCACACGCGGAGCCGCGCACAGCCAGCCGCAGGGACGCACCGGAGGTACCCGCGGAGCGACATCCAAACACCCCCACACCGAGAAGCACCAACAGCCCAGCCAAACACACAGATGCCAGGGTACACACCGCCACGCAAACACCCCACGCACCCAAACACAGCCGCACACGCACCCGCGGCAGCGCGGACACACGCAGAGGTGCGCGGGCACCGAGCCCCGGGGCTCACACGCGCGGGCCGGGCACACTCGCTCCACGCACACGCAGATGTGCCCGGCGCCGCCCGGCCGCAGCCCCTGCCCAGGCCAAACATCCCGGGGGCACTGGGCCCGGCTCCCGGGGGGTCGGGAGTTGCTCTCGGCCGCAGGGCAAGGGCAGCCCGGCCAGGAACCGACCGCACCGGGAGCTGCCCCGGGACCGGCGGGGCAACCCTGTGCAGCGCCCAGCACCCCCGCAGCGCCCGGGGATGCTCCGAGCCCCGCCGGGATGCTCAGACCCTCACCGGGCAGCCCTCTCCCCGCCCCTCCCGGGGCGCCACCGGGGGTGCCCGGCACGTCCACTGCCCCCGCCCGCCTGCGACGCGCCGCAACCGGGGAAGGGCCGGGGATGCTCCGGGGCCGGAGATGCTCCGGAGCGGGCAGGGCGGCAACGCGGCCGGGCCCCGGGAGCAGCGCTGGGATGCGGCCCCGAGCCGCCGCGCCCGCTGCTGCGACGCCGGTGTCCGTGTGTGTCCCCCCTCCGGGTGTCCCTCCCCGCCGCCGCCCCCGGCCCGGCCCCGCCGCCGCCGCCGCCGCACTCACTGGCTTTGCCGGGCTTGGGCCTCTGCAGCAGCTTCTGCACGGCCGCGATGTCCTCCGCCTTCACCGCCTGCACCAGCTCCTGGTCCTTGCCCATGGCTGCGCCGCGCCGGGGCTGCCAGCTGCGGGCTCACGGCCCGAGCATCCTCCGCGACGCGGCGCGGCGAGGGGCGGCGGGGGCGGCTCGGCACGGCTCGGCTCGGCACGGTGCGGCCCCTGCTCCAGCCCGCCCGCTCCGGAGGCGGGGGCGGGGGCGGCGGCGGCGGGCGCCCGGGCGGGCGCGGCGGGACGTGGGGCCGCACCGGGAGGGCGGGGGCAGCGCGGGAGGGGAAGAAGAGGAGGAGGAGGACGAGCAGGAGGAGGAGGAGGGGGCGGGGGCCTCCCGGTGCTGCGGGCGGAGCGCGGGGATCCCCCTCCCCGGTGCCGGGGCCCGGGGGACGCCCCGGTGGGAGCCGCCACCGCCGCCGCCGCCGCGCAGCCGTGGCGTGTAACGAGCTGGCGGGTTTCGGCGGGCGAAGGGGAGGGGGGAACACGGCTGCTCGGGGCCTCTTCCTCCTCGGGGAGGACCTGAGGAGGGTCCGGAAGACCCCCATCCGGGGCACCCCGTGCTCCCCAGTTCCGCTCCAGGGTGCCCTTTGCCGATCCCCGTCCCGCCTGGGCATCGCAGTCACCGGCCGGCAGCCTGCGGTGCCGGTAACGGGCCCGGGCAGGAGCAACCGTTCAATTTCTGGAAATAAAGCCCTCATTACCGCGTCATTTTCCACTTTTGTTGACACAGTGGCCAGTAACATTTGTCCCTTTCACTTTTAAGGCTGAAATGACCGAGACATTCCAGGTGCGGAGCGTTCCCGGAATGAGGACGCTGAGGAACACGATGGGAAATAGGGCCAATGATGGACAAGTCATTAATGTCCCCACAGTGCCCTCAGGGCAGAGTACGGTCATCACCCACGCAAAATCAGCCCAAATTTCCCCCTCTACTGGATAAAAGCCTCGTGGAGTGCCGGCTCCAGCAAAGCAACGCTGAGGCACAATGAGCCAAAAGGCTGGTAGCCAGCTGGCCACCACAGCGCTGGGCACTGATGGGTGCAGTGCACTGGTGTGTGCGGTGCACGGGGACGGGCGGCTGCAACCCCGTGTGGGTGCCCGTGGCAGAGGGAAAGATGGAGGAGGGAACCAAAATCGTTCCCGAGCGCCTCCCGCCCGCCTCGTGCTGGCCCATGCCCCCACAGCCCCCAACTCCCTCTGCAGCCCCCGGGTCCCTCCCAGTCGCCAGCTCCAGGCTGACCCCGCCTCAGGATCGGCGGGGTCGTCTCCTCTCCCCACCCCCACTTTCCAATCCAGGACATTTGGGTTGCCAGCACGGAACGCCGTCTAATCTGCCCTCTAATCCCGCAGCCGGGCCCTGAGCCGCAGCGGGGCTCCCCGGGCTGGGGGCTGGGGCTGGGGCTCCGCACGCGCCCGGGGGCCCCGCCGGGTCAGGGGCTTCCTTCACATCTGCCACCACCTGATAACGAACGAGGCTCCTCAACAAAGGTCCCTTTGTGCCCCACAGCTCCCTCCTGCTGGGCTCTCGCACCCAGTCACCCAGCACAGACACGGGACGGGGCAGCCCCTGCCCCGGTGGCCTCACCGGGCACTGGGACCTCCGTGACCGGGGCAGGACGCGGGGCTGTGTGGGGCCAGTGGGGTGCACCAACGCCGTCCTTCCTCCTCGGCTGAGCCAGGCTTTGCAGGAGGAGCTCCAGCCTGGCGTTCCTGCGGCTCCCTCGGGCTCTTGCCAAGTCGGGTTGGTCTTTGCAGAGCAGAAGAATGTGCAGTGAAATGTCCCTGTTCCTGCCTTGCACACGCGGAACGAAACCAGCGCCCGGAACGGGCAGAGCCGCAGGCACGGGGGGTTTGGGGTGGGCACCGCAGGGAACAGGCACGTGGAAACCCGACTGTGGGAGCCGGAGGCACCACCGGCAGCAGGAGGGCTCGTCCCACGCGGAGATCCCCGCGCATTCCCCTGCCCCCAGCTGCCTTTCCGATGGGAAAGGAGTGCAGCAGAGGCCCCTGCCTGGGCACAGGAGGCAGCAGGGGTCTGGGAACACATGGGGCCCTGGGCACTGGATTAATGGAGAGGAAGGAAGAGATGAAGGCAGGGTTTGGAGGATGGCTTGGCTCAGGAAGCTCCCCCCCCTCCCAGCGACCAGGGATTCATGGTGGCTGAAAGCGGACACGGGGTTGGGGAGCGGGTGCTGCTGAGAGCCTGGCAGGTCCCCTGCACACCCCCCTGCCACTGCCCCATCCTGGGTTCCAGCCCTCTCCCAGTGCCGTGCAGCACCCAGCACCAGCACCGAGCTGGATCCCATCCTGCAGGGAAGGGCATGGCTGCCCTCGAGGCCAGCACAAGGTGTCCCCATGAGCTCTGTCACACTCTGCCCTGAGGCTGCCAACCCCTGCAGCTCCAGCAGAGCCGGGGCAGGGGCTCAGGATAGACCCCAACCCTCCACACCATCCCCAGCTCCCCCTCCCTGCATGGGGGCCCCTCCAGCACCAGCAGCATCTATGAAAATACTTTATTGTGGAGCTGGGTGTGCGGGGCTCTGTACAGGGCGAGCGGCGGCGGCAGCGCCGGCACCAGCAATCAGACACACAGCGCTGGCCCCCGAAGACCAGCCAGGGGGGCAGCGAGAGCTGGGGGGGCTGCAGCCCCTACGTGGCCTTGGGCCGGCCGTTGAGGCGGATGATGGCCCGGTAGTCCCGCACCAGGTCCCGCAGCTGGTCCAGGTAGGGGTTGATGTTCTCCTCCACCCACTCCTCCACCGTGTCTGGGAAGTAGACCCTCTCCAGCTGGGCACGCAGGTCACGGACAAAGCTCTCCCAGTCCTCATGGAGCCTGGTGGGAGTAGAGCAGGGGTCCAGCTCCCTTCTGTGAGCCTGGGACCCCTTCCAGCCCTGCACAGGCACCCGGGGGGCTCCCAGCCCCCAGCACACGTACTTCAGCACCTTGCTGCCGAAGCTCTCCATGTTGCGGGGGTTCCCAAAGTGGTGCTTCCGATGGTAGGGGCTGAACCAGCCCTTGATGGCACTGGAGAGGCACAAGGGAGTGGGGGGCACAGGGGCCACCAGGGATGGAGAGTTGCACATCAGGCAGGTCCCCTCCCATGGAAAAACTCTCACGCTCCAGCCATGTGGCCCAAGCCACCAATCCCGCTGCCTCCCGCCGCCTGTTACCTCTCCTCCTCCAGAGCCTTCAGGATGCTCTCCTTCAGGTGGCCATTAACCTGCTCCACCATGTGGTAGATCTCCACACCAGGGAACGCTCCCCTGCCCTCGCTGGGGAAGGGGAGGCCAAGGTGAGAGCCCAGCATGTGGGAGGCACTGGGCTGGGTGAATCCCAGCACTCTGAGTGGCTGGAGGGTGCCCACCCTCAGGCCAGAAGGGTCTGGTACTGGGGAATTTGGGTGACCAGCCCTCTGGTCCCCTCCAGTGCACCCTTCTGATGCAATTGGGGTGGTCACGCACCAGGTGCTCTGCTCCAGCTGCACACTCTCCAAGCCCAGCACATCCAGGACCTTCCTCTTTGCCTCTTCCGTGAAGCCCCCTGGGAAGGGTGAGGAGAGGGACAGAAAGGCTCGGACCACCCCACCATCAGGCTCGCCCCTGGCTTCACCACACCCCCAAAACTGGAGAGGCTGAAGCTCTTCCTCCCTTGCCTCCCACCTCCCCCCTGTCCCTTTCCCGGCAGGACGGGCTCTGGCAGGCAGTGGGAGGTGGGGGTGAGCCTGGCTGTGCCAGCGGGGCTGGTAGCTCACCGTTCACCAGGGTCTGCAGGCAGATGGCCAGTGAGGGGATGCTGACGGGCAGCAGCTCGCAGAGCACCGAGTAGTGATCGTACCTGCAGGGTGGGGACAGCCACGCCATCGCCTCCTGCACTGCTGCCAGCGTGGCTGTGTGGGCACGAGGGGGGCAGGGAGGGGGTTTGGGTGCCCCTCACCTCTGCCAGCCGGTGAGCACGATGCCCTGGAAGCGCAGTGGGGCCAGCCGTGGCAGGGCCTGCATCACCTTCAGCCAGCTCAGGTGGTTTTTCAGGTGGTAGCTCAGGGGGGTCCAGGTCTGTGCCGGCCCCGTGGTGCCCTTGAAGGCGCTGGCGAACCAAACTGCCTCGAAGCCACTCTCTGCATACTTGGTGAGGAATGGCCCTGCGGTGGGACAGGCAGGAGCCGCCAGTGCCACTGCACCCAGGAGGCTGCGAGGAGCTGGGGGCAGATCCCCCCACCATCCCCTGGAGCCTGGCATGTCACCTTACCGATCTGCTCAGCCTCGAAGTCGGGTGCGTAGAACCACACCACAGGCGAGACGAGCTTCGCTATCCCAGACTCTGCAGGGAGAGAAGACGGGGACACTGGCACTGGTGCCGGCAGCAGGAGGATGCCTGGGACCCCTCAGCCCGAGACCCACATTCCCACAGGGCTAGGCACGGGCTCCTGCCAGCGCCAGGCATGGCACGTGCCAGGGCAGCCACGTGAACGGGCACTGCCGAGACACCCGGCTGACACCCGAGGCACCACTGCCGTCCCCATCCCCTCACCCCGCAGGGCTCCCACGCTGATCTTCCTCAGCATGTCGTCCCACATGAGCACCCGCAGCCCCCAGTACTGCGCAGACAGGAAGCCCAACACCTCCTTGATGTGCTTCAGGAACATGGTCCCCACATCGCCCTTGTTGCGGCTCATCCAGTTCTTGGAGTCCATCCCCTCCCCGAGATGGAAAACCTGGACTTGGGGGAAGGGGGATGCTCAGCACCCCTGGGAGCACCCCTGGGTGGGGCCGGGGTCCCTGCACAGCCCACTGCCCACCTCATCCGCGCCGATGTGGATCCAGGTGGAGCGTCTGTGCTTCTCGATCACCTGCGCCAGGACGCTCTTGAGCAGGGCCAGGGTGTTGGGGACGTGGGGGTTGAAGCTGTTGGGGAAGCGCTCGACCTCCCGCAGGTGCTGGTACTTCTCGTGCTTGAGGATGAACTGAGGGGAGGAGCCATCAGGGGGGTTTCCTGGGGAACCCCCTGTGATTGGGGATGGGGAGCAGGACCGGGACCTCCTACCTCCACATGGCCAAAGGTCTGCACCAGGGGAACCACCTCCAGCTTGTGCTGCTCCGCCAGCTGCTGGATCCGCTCGATGTCCTCCTCGCTGGCAGGGCAGGGACAGGCTCAACGGGGGATGCCAGGGCAGAGGGCAGAGCTTGGGGCACTTCCCTCCTCCTCTGGTACCCTGCCCATATGGCCCCCACCACCCCACACAAGTGTGGACTTTACTAAGGGGCACAAATATTGTCCCAGCGGGGCAGGAAGCTGGTCTGCCGGCGGCACAGCCTGGCACTCCAACCACGGTTATCACAGGCACGGGGCCAGGTGGGTCACACCCAGCCCTGGCACACCGGGAGCCACCGGGCAGCTCGGCACACAGCCCTGCTCACCTGTAAGCGTACGGGGACCTGAGCACTTCCAGCTCCCCCTTGAAGGGGAACATGTCCTCGTACTCGATGAGGATGCCGTTGGCTCCCAGCTGGGACAGGAAGGGGAACACCTGCAGGGTGGGCAGGGTGGACTCAGCAGTAGGGTCAGTATGGCAGGTTGAGCCCCCTCAGCACATCCCTCCTTGGGAAGATGCTGCCCCTGGGCATCCTCACCTGCTCCAGGTAGGAGACCCTGGGTGCAGCTCCCTTGAGGTCCAGGTGGACCAGCCTCATACTGGTGGCACTGACATCCCTGGGGACCTGCTGCCCAGGCTCTTGCCTCAGGGCCGTTATCTTGGCTGCAGGGAGCTCCAGAACCTGGCTCTGGGGGATGACATCCTGGACAATGTCACCTGTGTCCCCCCAGAACTCGCTGTCCTTGCTGACATGCTTGTGCAGCTCCAGGGTGAAGCTGCAGGGAGTGGAGCAAGGGTTGGGGTGACACAGGGCACCAGCTGCCCCCCAGCGCCAGGCACCTACCTGGTAACGACCCAGGGGCTCCCCGCAGACCCCCAAACCACCTGGGGTCCTGCTGTCACCTCACCTGTCACGGAAGAGGAACTTGATGCCGGCCAAGGCGATGAGGAGCAGCACGACAAGGCGCAGCAGGTTCAGGCGGTGGCTCCGCTGGAAGGCCATCTCTGGGGACACACACAGGGTCCAGCAGTGGCCAGAGGGACCCCGAGCACAGGTGACCCTGCACAGCCCCACGTACCGTGCCCTGCTCCCCTGACCAGGGCAGCAGGATGCCCAGAGAAAGGCAGCATGGGGGGAACCCCTCCGGCACCCTGGTCCCCATCAGGGACGTGCACAGCCGTGCCCCGTGTCCCTCCTACCTCGTGTGCCCAGGCGGCTGGATCAGCCTCTCCCTCTGCCTGCAAGGGTGTGGCAGTGCCGGAGCAAACAGGGCGGTGCTGCAGGGCCGCTCCTCCACGGGGATCCCCTCCGGCTGCCGGGTCACCCCCGAGACAGGGGCCGTGTCACGGGGCGGCTGAGTGGGGTGGCATCACGGGGTGGGCACGGCACAGCCCTGCTGATGGAGGAGAGGTGATTGGGGACCACCCGGGCACGTGGCAGCACTGGGCTGCTCCAAGGACAGCACCGGCACAGCTGTGGGCACTGGTGGGGTGAGGGTGGCACCCTGGACCCCCTTGGCACCCACAGGGGCCGTGTGAGACAGCGTGCTGTGTCCAGTTAAAGCAGTGCTCAGTCCCTGGAGGGACACAGAACAGGCTGTGCAGGCTGCATGGATGAGCTCGTGGCACAGAGGTGTCACAATTAAGATGAATAAATTTCATTTGACGTCTTTTTTTTCCTAAACCAGTTCTGAGAATTCCTCAGATGAGGAGTCCAATTTAGATGAAAGTGAGTCCAAATCAAAGCAGCCTCCACGGGGCAGGAGGTGGCAGTTGACCCATCCCTGTCTTCCATGGCCACAGCTCCAGAGACAGCACAGAGATCCATATCCAAGGGCACGTGAGCAGCCCAATCCCCAGACTGCCTGCAGTGTCCCACACAGGGGCACTGTGGCTGCAGCACGAGGTGCTCAGCCAGCCCAGACCCTGGTGAGTGCAGCACTGGGGACACTGCTGTCACTGGGGCACCACTCCTGTGAGCCCCAGGAGCCACCAGCCTCTGCAGCCCCAACACAAACCCTGGAATAACACCACAGCACCCCGTGTCCTCTGCTCCCACAGCCCCCTTGGGCTCCTCCTCGCCCGCAGCCCTGTTCCCAGATGACAAGGGACCACTGGTGACGCCAGCTCCTACCCCAGGAGCCCAGGGCTGCCCTCCTGTGGGCAGCACATCTCCCATGGCCCTGCAGCACAACAGGCAGGAGGCAGCACAGATCCTCCTGGGGGCCACACACAAACATCAGTTCTGCCCTTTTTTCCTCTTATTTTCCTGTTCTGGTGTATCTGGTGAGGGTCGGGGCAGTGCATCCACCCCCAGCCCCTCGGTCGCTGCGAGAGCTGCTCCCCCTTTTGGGGAGTCACCACCCAAACACGGCCAATGACGTGCAGGAGAGAGCTGGAGCATCCCTGCTCCATCCCTACCGCCTGGTGCCCACAGGCACCCGGTCCTTCAGTGCCCTGCACAGGAGAGGGGGCAGGAGCCTGCTTTTGGGAAGCAGGCTGCTCTCTGCACTCCCTTCCCTGCATGAACAAGGTACCTCGTGGCACTGCACCTCCTGTGCTCCAGGGGACAAATGTGGTACCCACTCCCTGCCCTGCCCTGCCCTGCCCTGCCCAGGATGCTCCTGGCAGCTCCAGCACAGCCCAGCAGAGATGTGCCAGGCTGGGGGCGGCTGCCAGCCTGGGGTCACCCTGAGTGCACGGGAAGGCACGGAGGGGACACGGGAGGGGGGTCAGTGGCCCCATGGTGTGTGGCACTGGGAGCCCAGCACCCAGGAAGGCCATAAATATGCCAAGTGCTAATGGGGCTGTCATGGGAACACAGCGCCTGATCGGAACAGGGATAAATATTTAGACAGACGCTGTCAGCTCGCCAGGATTCGGCGCTTTTCATGTTATCTTATTCAAATAGGGCAGGTTCCCAGGGTCTGAGTTCCCTGGCACAGCCAGGTGGGTGGGATGGGTGCTGGCCAGGCCGGGGCACAGCACCAAGGGGTGACAGGGGCAGCCAGGACGCCACATCCCTGTGCCATCAGGAGATCCCTTGGCACGAGGGCTCAGCTGATGGACGCTGCCCCTCTAACCCGACATCTCGCCTCCAGCACCCGCTGTATTTATTAACGTCACATCTCCCGCTGCCGGCGCTTCGGGGACGGCGCTGGCGCAGCTCCCGGGAGGGCTCCTCACAACCGGCCAGTCTGACTCAACGCCCTCACGGCGATGGGCTGAGGAGGGGCCAGACCCTCGCCCCCCTCCCTGCCTCCACACAGCCCATGTGGGTCTTGCTTCCAGCTCCCTGAATCCAGCCCAGCTCCCTGAATCCAGCCCAGCTCCCTGCTCACCTGCCTGAGCCCCAAGCCCCGGGGAAGGTGGAAGCAAACCCAAACCCGTGCATGGAGAGTGCTGGGCCATGGGGAGGACAGAGCTGAGTGCCCCGAGCTGGCAGGTGCCACAGCAGCCCTCTGGGTACCTGCAGTGAGGGTTTCAGGTGCCACCCAGCTGCCCAGTGCTCCGGTGTTCCCAATGTTTCCATGCCAAACCCTCGCTCCCTCTGCGCACACGACAGCGCGGCCGTGGGAGGAGAGAAACTGCTCCGTGTACACGTGTGTGCACATGGGCACACACACACACGTGCACACTGACACATGTGCACACTCACACATGTGCACACACACATGTGCACACACACACATGTGCACACTCACATACGCACACGCTCAGGTGCTTCCAGAGCATTCCATAGCCCGCCTGGCCAAGGCCATTTTGTGTTCCCAGCCTGTGCCACCCCAGAGGATGAGCTGCCCCTCCCCAGAGGCCACAGTGCTGCAGCCCCACAGCCCGAGGCTCCTGTGTGGGGAAGCTGTGGACTCCCCGTGGGGCTACAGCCCCTTGGCAGCAGCAGGGCCTGTTCCCCCTGTCCCTGGGCAGAGCTGGCCCCTGTCCCATCTTGCATCCCCCCCGGACACTGGGGCACCCCCTAGGCCCTTTCCACATCCCACCCGTGGGGCACTATCTGCATCCTGCAAACCTGGCACACCCCACAGTGCCCACACCCAGGGCATCCACTGGGCGTTCCTGTGCCCTACGTTACCCTCCAAGCTCTGCTCTGCATCCCTGCAGTCCCCCCGAGCATCCCTGCATCCCCCGGCTATCGCTGCATCCTTCCCACGCATCCCTGCATCCTCCCGTCACCGCTCCCCGCCGCGGCCCCGGCCATCCCCGCATCCCCCCGGCCTCCCCGCGGCCCGAGCATCCCGCGCTGTCCCGGCCCTTACCGGCAGGTGCGGGGCGGCCGCGGGCACCGCCGGCAGCGGGCGCGGGCACGGGCACGGGAGCGGGCACGGGAGCGGGCACGGGCACGGCCGCCGCTCTTAAAGGGCCCGGTGCCCACCGGGGCGGCAGGAGAGGAGGGGTGGAGGGGCCTCAGCAGCCGCCGCGCCCAGCGGGGACCGTGCCCACGGCCCCGCACGGGGGGACCACCGGCACCGCGCCGAGCCGCCCGCCCTGCCCGGGGCCGCAACGGCACAAGGGGCGGCTCCGGGGTGGCCGCTGCGTGCCCTGTGTGTGCCCCGCGTGTGCCCGCTGTGTGCCCGGTGCCCGGCTCCCGGTGCCCGGTGTGTCCCGTCTGTGCTCCGTGCCCATCGGGTACCCCAGTGCAGTGTGTGCTCCATGCCCGGTGTGTGTCCCATGCCCGGTGTGTGCCCGGTTCCCGGTGCGTGTCCCATCTCCCATATCCCACATCCCCCATCCCACACCCCACATCCCCCATCCCACACCCCGCATCCCCAATCCCGTTCCCTCTCCCCCATCACTGCGCCCCCTGGCGCGGGCTCTGGGAATTTCCCCCCCCCCCGTGCTGCTCCGTGGTCTCACCTCACGCCCCCCTCCTCGCCACCCATGGTACGTCCCGCCGCGCCGCTGCCGCTCATGCGCGCTCCCGCCGGGGGCGGCTCGGGCCTGCTCGGGCGCGTGCGCAGAGCCGGGACGGAGCACCGGGAGCAGCGGGAGCGAGCACCGGGAAGGGGAAGGGGGCGGACAGGGAGGGGAGCGGGGGAGCCCCGGTGTGAGGGACCCCCTCGTGGTGTGAGGGACACCCTCCCGGTGTGAGGGACCCCCCCGGTGTGAGGGACACCCTCCCGGTGTGAGGGACACCCCCGGTGTGAGGGACACCCCCCCGCGGTGTGAGGGACACCCCCGGTGTGAGGGGCACCATGAACGCGGCGCAGGGCACGGTGGGCAGCGACCCCGTCATCCTGGCCACGGCCGGCTACGACCACACGGTGCGGTTCTGGCAGGCGCACAGCGGCATCTGCACCCGCACGGTGCAGCACCAGGACTCCGTATCCTTGCCGGGGCTCGGGGCAACGCGGGGCGGGCCCGGCGGGTGCTCCGTACCGACCTTAACGGCGCCCGCAGCAGGTGAACGCCCTGGAGATCACGCCGGACCGCAGCATGATCGCAGCCGCAGGTGAGCGCGCCCGTCCCGCCGGGCACAGCGGGCACACCGGGCACACCGGGCACACCGGGCACAGCGGGCACGGGGACGGCGCCCACCCCCTGCCCCGTGCTCGCAGGGTACCAGCACATCCGCATGTACGACCTCAACTCCAACAACCCCAACCCCGTCATCAACTACGACGGCGTGAGCAAGAACATCACCTCGGTGGGGTTCCACGAGGACGGGCGCTGGATGTACACGGGCGGCGAGGACTGCATGGCCCGCATCTGGGACCTCAGGTGGGCACGGGGGGCACTGCAGGGCCCGCGTCTGGGACCTCAGGTGGGCAGGGGTGTCCCCTCGTCCAGCCCTGTCCTGGGGCTGTGGGGCTGATCCCAGGCTGCCAAACACGCCCCTTCCTCGCTGTCTGTCGCAGGTCCCGGAACCTCCAGTGCCAGCGCATTTTCCAGGTGAACGCTCCCATCAACTGTGTCTGCCTGCACCCCAACCAGGTGAGCAAACTGGCTCCTTCCGTGGGCTCCAGCACTCAGAAGCCTGTGGAAGGGATCTTCAAGCTCATCTTGTCCAACTCCCTGCCATGGACACCTTCCACCAGCCCAGGCGGCTCCAAGCCCTGTCCTACCTGGCCTTGGACACTTCCAGGGATGGGGCAGCCACAGTTCCTCTGGACAAGTTGTTACTGTGGCTCCTCTGGGTAAATCTGAGGGGCTGCAGAGCTGTATCCCAGCAGAAGATTTTGGGAGGGTGTCTGGGTGGGTGACCTTCCTGGTGGCACAGACCCATGGGCTCTTGGTGGCATTGCAGGACAGGCAGCAGCCTCCTTCTCACCTCCCATCTGCCCCCTCCCTGGCCAAGCTGATGGTGCCAGGAGCTTTGGGTGGCACTGCTGGCAAAAAAAGGCATCTCAGGGCCCACAGCCACGATTCCCATCCCCTTTGAGTTTCACCAGTGGGTTCAGCAGTTGTTGAAGTTGCTGAGCAGAGGAAGGGCTGGGCCTTGGAACAAGGCTGAAGAGAACATGGTGCATTAGCAGGGAAATCAATAGAGATCATTGCAGTGCTAATGACTCTGCTGGGCTGCAGGTCTGGGGCTTTGCTTGCAGACAGGGCAGTGCAGACCCATGTAAAATGCTGAGTAATGAAGTGTTCCTTTGCATTTCATTTGGCAAAGGTTTAATTTTGCAAATCAGGAATTTCAGACCAGATTTGAGACCAGTTATATAGCTGAGGTGCCGTGTTGGTTTGTGAGCAGAACGTGGTTAATTAGTCCAAAGGTGGCAGCATTTCTTCAGGTAGGTCCATGGCTCTGCAATTCCCCCTGCAGAGATGCTGCTCCAGGTATCCCAGAGATTCCTCATGGCCTGGGTAAATTGTGATGGCTTCAGGAATTGCACTTTACACCTGCCAAAAGGGGCTGAGGATTGAGGTGCCCAGAAAAGGCTTCTGTGCAGTCAGGTGAATATGTCAGTGGTGTCTGTGCTCCCAGGTCCAGGATTAGCTGTGCCTGATGACCTGATCTCCTCTAGGGGTTGTGCTGGAGTTGTGGGCAGCGCAGGGCCGTCGATAAAGCCCTGTTTGGGTGGAGAGGTGCCAGCATTGTCTTCTGCTCTGAGCATGGGATCAGAGCCAGGACTCTGCCCTTCAGCTGGCTCTTGTCCTTCCCCTGAGAAGGCAGGAGAGAGAGAAAAAAACCACTCCAGTTTGTGTTTTTCAGGTATCTGTGTGCTCTTGAGTGCTTCAGTTGTTCACTGGCCAAACTGCATCTAAATGCTTCCTCTCAGATGTGCTGAAAATCACTTGGCTCCTGTGGATTTTGTTCGGAGCTGTAGGTGTGCAACAGCCCTGGAATTCAGGCAGCTGCTCTGGGGTTTAGAAAATTAACAAACACTTCTGGGAAGGGAAACAGCCTTTTGCAGAGTGTGACAGGAGTCAGGCCTTGGCTTGCTCTCCGTGCAACCAGTGTGTGGAACAGCACTGTGCTGGGGAGAAAGGAGGCAGAACAGGACCCTGGTGCTTGAAAGCAGAGCAGGGCTCCCCGTGGTGCTGCACAGGCACCATCAGGGGGTCAGCTCAGGGCTGCTGCTCACGGGGGGCTGTTCCCTTGCAGGCAGAGCTGATCGTGGGCGACCAGAGCGGTGCCATCCACATCTGGGACCTGAAGACCGACCACAACGAGCAGCTCATCCCGGAGCCCGAGGTGTCGGTGAACTCGGTGCACATCGACCCCGATGCCAGTTACATGGCGGCTGTGAACAGCTCGGTGAGCTCGGGGACGGCCGCGCCTCCCGCGCCAGCGGCACGGGCACAGCCGGGCTGGGGGTGGGAGCACAGACCCCACTGTCTCTGCACAGGGAAACTGCTACGTGTGGAACCTGACAGGCGGCATTGGCGAGGAGGTGACGCAGCTGATCCCCAAGACCAAGATCCCGGCGCACAATCGCTACGCCCTGCAGTGCAAGTTCAGCCCCGACTCCACGTGCGTGTGGGCAGCCCTCTCCTCCCTCCCCTGGGAAACGCGGCCTTCCCGGGCAGGCAGAGCCCAGCTGTGCCCCCAGCTGTGCCCCCAGCCGTGGCTGATGCTGGCCCCACGCTGCAGGGCCCCAGGGAGCACGCAGGGGATGTGTCACCACAGGGTTGCTCTCAGTGGCGTCCCACTCGTGCTCCCTGAGCTCAGCAAGGTTTGCAGCCACGAGCTGTTCCTGCAGCTGGGATCCCACTGCTGATCTCCAGGAGCAGTGTGAGCTCCTCCATGGAGTCTGTTCAGCTGGAATCTCATAAATCAGACAATACAGGTGTAAGGAGGTGTGAGTGAGTGCAGTGAAAGCAGGTCTCCAGGCCATCACCGGCCAGGCCCGTGGTGACCAGAGCCCTGTGGGTGGACAGCGTGACTGACAAGGTCACCCTCACATGGCTCCTCCTTGCAGGCTCTTGGCTACCTGTTCTGCAGATCAGACTTGCAAGATCTGGAGGACTTCAAACTTCTCTCTGATGACAGAGCTGAGCATTAAGAGCAACAACCCCGGGGAGACGTCTCGGGGCTGGATGTGGGACTGTGCCTTCTCCGGGGACTCCCAGTACATCGTCACAGGTGAGGCACCTGGGCCTGCACCAGCACAGGGCTGACCAGTTGCCGTGGCTGGGACATTGCCACACCTGGGCACAGGTGGGAGCAGCCAGGCTCACATCCTCAGCATGTTCAAACTGGACACCTGTTCAAACCAGAGAGGGGGTCTCCAGGTGGGCAGTTGATCTCACCTGGGATCAGTGCTGCTCGCAGTGTGCAGCGTGGTTGTCCCTTCAAAACAAACCCGTGGTAATTTCCACAGTCACTGCTCTTTATTAAAATCCCAGTTAATACAGAAATGCACTGAGCTGCTCTGCCTTGCTGGTCATCACCAGCCCTAAGGATGGTGGTGAGTGAAGCAAGAGGAAACTATTTCTAAGAAGAAGAAGAAGAAGAAAAGAAGAAGTTTATAATGTAATGCCATACATCCCACTCCTTTTTTTCACTCTTTGTTTCAGCCTCCTCTGATAACCTGGCCAGACTTTGGTGTGTGGAGACAGGAGAGATCAAGAGGGAGTACAGTGGCCACCAGAAGGCCGTGGTCTGCCTTGCCTTCAACGACAGCGTGTTGGGATAACGGGCACGTGTGGGAAGGAGAGGAGCTCTGTGTGTTTTCCTTTGCCTGGCAAGGCAAGGTTACAAGGACTCTCTCCAGAGCCAGGACATGCACTGTACCTGTCCCCTCCCCGATGGAGAGGGCTTGGGCCCTGGCAGAAGCAGCTGCAGCTGCCTGGGGTGAGACCAGACTTCAGCTCTGAGCAGGACATTGCTGAGATGTGTGTGGTCTCCAAGGGAGGGAATGGGACAGGGGACATGATCCCACTGCAGGGAGACAGGTACAGTTGAGCTGGAGGAATGCCTGTGGCATCAGCTGCTGACAGCTTGGTATGTTCTTGTACCCCAAAGTGGGAGAAAAATAAAAATGAGACTTTCTAAGCGATGGGAGAGACTGAGCAAAGAGGAAAGGCAGCTCTTGTCTTGGTTGCAATCCCTTTATTGAAAGTGTTTCACAAAGTGACTTGGAGAGCTGCTCTCCTGAAGCCAACCCCAGCAAATGTAACCACCTTGTGCTGGACAGGGCACGGAGCCCCAGAACACCAGCTGCTCCCCGGGATTCCTCTAGGCCTGGGGCTCCTAATTCCTATGGATGTGGCAGCCCTAGGGCAGAGCTGCAGGGAGTGTCTGTGCTGCCAGTGCTGAGCAGAAGCCTCTTTGTTTCTCTAAACCCTCCCGAGGTGCAGCGTGAAATCAGCAGGAGGCTCTGGGGATGCTGTGGGTGTTGCCTTCCTTGTGGAAATGGGAGGCTTTTCAGGAATCCAGTTCAAGTATGTAGGGCAGCAAGAGGGCATCCACGGCTCAGCACTTACTCAGGGAGGTAATAGAAGCAGATAGAGACACAGATGTTGCTTGGAAAGCAGATGTCAATGCACAGGTAGATCAGCCGCTGCTTCCCAGGACCTGCCAACGAGCAAGGAGAGGAGCAGGTGAGAGGAATGCTTTGATGCTGCAGCCACGAGTCCCTGGGGAGGTGAGCGAGTGGAAAGCCTCAGGGAGCGACCTTCCTCATTAAAGCTGGAGCTGACTGACAGCTCGGCAGGCTGCTCGTGTGAGGATGGAGGTGACAAGGATTGAGGCAGCAGTGTCCCAGGGGACAGCTCTGTGTGGTGGCTGTGCTCTGCAGTCGGGCTGTGCTGCCCGGGGTGGGGGCTCAGAGCCCATCCCAGCCAGGGCAGGGTGTGGGTACGAGCCAGCACAGGGGGATGGTGAACAATGGTTTGATTTTGCTCTAGAGGTCACCTGTCCCTGTCCTGGGCCTTGGCAGCCTGTCCTGGGATGCATCAGCTTTTGTGCGGCAGAGCCTGATCCTCTTAGAGCGCGAGAAAAGCTTGTGCTTCCCCTGCCAAGGGGACTGTGCCACTTACCCTGCCCTCTGTGCACCCAGAAGATGGCTGTGTGCTCACACAGGCCCTGCACAGCCTCCCCCAGGCCCTTGGGCTCCACCTGCTCCCCCGCCACGATGCCCAGGAACTCGCGGTAGTACTTGGTGTGGTTGTTGTGACGGAGCAGCTGCTCGGCCTGAAAGAAACATCCCTGTTAAATCCTCCCGAGGATCCCCCCAGCAGGAATTGCACAGAACTTGGGGCTGACTGTGCTCCCCCGGGCTGGGAGAGCCCTTTGCCCTCCTCCAGCCCTGCCTGGTGTGCTGGTGGTAGGGAATCACCACTGCAAATCCCCCCAGGAGAGGGCTTTCCGTGAGCCAGGACCCCGTGCAAAGCCCAGTCTGTGCCCCCATCCCCACAGCTGTCCCCCCATGGCCACAGCAGTGCTCACCCTCTGCTCAGACGTGTTGAGAGCTGCCTGCAGGGTCTGCAGGTCCCAGGGGTCCATCCTCTTCAGGTAGCACGTGCTCTGCTCCACGGGCTTGTAGCACACGTAGCCCTGCCAGACAGACAGCCCTCAGAGCGGGCAGGACACGCACCCACAGCTGAGGAGCCCCAAAAATGGGCATTCCTCCTCTCCCTTGCATTGTCTTTCCTGACTGAAGGTGCAGAGAAAGGCACCAAGCAGGTGTTCTTCCAGGCCCACACCTCGTGCTCCCGCCCCAGCAGCCCGGGCTGCTCTGAGCACTCGCCCAGCCCCAGCACTCACGTTGCTGCCGTCGAACAGCACCACGGCGCTGAGGTTGCTCTGCGAGGTGACGTAGTAGGTGACAGTGCTCCTGGACTTGTCCACCAGGGCTGTTTGGTTCCTCAGGGGGTCCTGCTGGCCCTGCAGCGTCAGTCGGGCGGGCTGGGAGCCAGCCTGGGCACAAGGAGCGGGCAGGCAGCACCCACCGGCAGCTGCTCGTTCCAGCATCTCCCACCAACATCCCCCCCCAACGCCCTGTGCTGGCCCCTGCTGCTCACCTGGAGGGTTTAGGAACTGAGAGAAGGAAGCCCTGACTCACAGGAAGGATGATCTGCTCTCCATCATGCAGGGCTGGGGAGAGGCACCAGTGCCCTCGAGCCAAAGGCACCAGGTGCTGGAGGAAAGGGCCAGGGGACTCCCAGCCACTGCCACAGCCCTGCCTGCAGCCTGCTGGCACCTTCCTGCCTCCTCCAGGATGGGATCCAGCCAAACCCAGCCCTGATCTCCCCCTGCTCATCCCTGCTGGGAACTGCTGCCCACACAACCTGGGGCTGTGGGCAGGAGGGGCTTCCTGCTGGATTGGGATCCCTTACCTGGGCAGAGCTGGGGGACAAGCTGAGAACCCCCACCACGCTGATGCCAACAACTGCAAAAAATAACAAGGCAATGGACAGGCTGATCCAGAAGGTCCTGGAGGGAGCTGGGAGTCGTGCTGTGGCCCTCCTGTCCTGGGAACCGGGCAAAGGAAGGAGAAACAGGAGTTAAAATTGACCCTTTTGCCAATTCTTCATCATCAAATGTGCTTCCTGCTCATGACACAAATGCTTGTGCAAACTGGTTGCAGTGCAGAACAGCCAAACCCTCACAACACCTGGAATAATGGCACTTTCATCCCACAGTGCTGGAATTCCAGATCCCACATCCCAGTAACCAGCACTGCCACAGCCAGAGAGGCTGCAACACCCCCAGGGCAGGGTTGGAGCAGCAGCTTTCCACACACAGGGAACAACAAATTAAATTATTTGGGTTTACAGCAGAAGTCCCCAGAGGAGCCGTCAGCACTGGAATCAGACCCCATGTGGATGTGACCCTGCTTCCATGCCCCTCCCTGTGTTCAGTTGTGTTGGATATTCTTGCTAAGCTGCTCTCCATGGGACCAAGCAAAAGAGCTCAGCACTCCTGTGACACTTCTCTTGGCTCTATTAATTTACTTTAATTCTCATGTTAGAGCAATTAAATTTAACTTCATGGTACATAACGGGATTTTTACAAAGCAGAAAATGTGCTTTTGATAATCTCAAACACAAGCCACTCTTAAAAAATTAACCTGTTTCTCAGTTCTCTGAAGAACTGAGGGTTAGATGTGCTCCAACTGCACAAGTTCATCCAGCTTTGGGCAGTTACAGATCTTAGCTGCAAATGGGGAACTTCGAGATTATTCCCCCAGAGAAGCAGTGAGTTAAAACTGCACATATCTGAAATCCTATTGATCCAAACAGAGCAGAGCCCCAGCCCTGCAGTAACTGGCAGGATTTCAATAGCTAATGGAATTCCCTCAGGTGGGAAAGGTGCACACAGAGCAATCCAGCAGCTCCCAGCCCTGGCAGCTCTGGGCTCAGGCTCACACTCATCCCCTCTGCTGCCTCAGGCCAGGCTTCCTTGGCACTCTGACCTGTTACCCGACAGGTTTAACCCCTCTAAGTTCCAACCAACCCAGCTGACAGCCAGCTGCCTTACAGGAGCTGAACTGGGGGTGCTGAGGATGAGCAAAACCTTACCAGGATCCAGAGGAATGGTGGGATCTCAGCCACTTCAGAGCAGAATCAGGCAAGCACAGAGCAGGGGCTCTGTCTGTGATAGAATTGTGGAATCCTGGAATGGTTTGGATTGGAAGGGACCTTAAAACCCACCAGTTCCACCCCACTGCCATGGGCAGGGACACCTTCCACCAGCCCAGGTTGCTCCAAGCCCTGTCTAACCTGGCCTTGGACATTTCCAGGGATGGGGCAGCCACAGCTCCTCTGGTCAACCTGTGCCAGGGCCTGCCCACCCTCAGAGGGAAAGATTTATTCCTGTGATGGCAGTGGGAAGTCATTCCCAGTTGTCTGGTCACACCCTTGTCCTAAGTCAAGCCCCAGAGGAAGGACAGAGCCAGCCTTTGCCTGGGATTTGCTGGGAACAGGGATACTCACTGCAGGGGCAGCAGGGTCGGCGCCGTCCCCACCCTCCATCCTCCTCTTCAGGCGAGGACCTGGCTGCTGCCGCTCTGCCTCCTGCCCACGCACAGACTGGGCATGATCCCGGCTCCAGGCACACCTGGGAAACCTGAACGTGCATCCAGCAGACATAAATACCCGTCCCTGCAGCCGAGGGGCTCCACGGGAGCTGCAGGTGTGCCCGGAGCCGCTGTCAGTGCGGCCCTGTCCCGCAGGGAGCCACAATCGGGGCTTTGTGCGGCCCCGGGGCTGGCAGGGCCCAGGTGGGGCTCATTGAGGGATCGAATGGCAGGGGACAGTGGCAGCCTGCCCTTGGCAGCGGCTGCTTCCACATTTCAGCAGCACTCTGTGCTCTGCCAAGGCTGATGCCGCTGTCCCAAGCTCAGACACCCCTGCCCGCCTGCAGACAGGGCGCTGGCACAATGTCCCCGTCACCACCTGCGCTGCCACCCGTGTCCTGCCCTGGAAACACCCCAGGGAACGGCATTCCCAGATCCCCAGATCCTGAGCAGTCCAGGAGCCTCAGCTGGGACCTGCCAGCCAGACACAACCAAGGTGTGGAGACAAGGAAGAGCTCACATTCCTTCAGGTGGTGTCTACCCAGGGAAAATGCAGCTTTGGGATGTTCTCCTACCAAGCATGACCCAGGGCTGACCAAACTGGCTGAAGAGAGCCCACAGCAAAGCTGGAGGGAGACTTTGGACAAGGGCCTGGAGCGACAGGACAGGGCGGAATGGCTTCCCACTGCCAGAGGGCAGGGTTGGATGGGAGACTGGGAAGGAATCTTCAGGCTCCCTTCCAAAGTGCATCCCTAACTCCCAGGGTTCCCACGGCACAGCTGCACCAAAGCTTGTGGAGACGAGACCACAAAATGAGACAATACAGGGAGAGCAGGTTTGAGAGTTTAATGGGAATTCAAGTAGAGGATTAAAAACCGTTTGGAAGTCGGTAGAGAGTTCTGAAGCACGACTGACACCACCACCAGCATGTTCCAGCATCCCTGAGTCCAGGCAACGGCTCCCTCGGCCAGAGAGAGCCCTCGGCAGGGCAGGGCTGCCCGAGGCAGGCTGGACCTCTCCTGACACATCCTGACAATGAAAGCACCAGATCCAGGGGCTGAATCCAACGACACACGGTCACATTGGACACGACCTGCGGTGAATCCACACTGTCCATTCCCACGTCACCCGCGTCAAGGGCAGGTTCTGCCCGGGTGACTCCACACAGTCCTTCCAGCAGAGACAGGAGCGGGGAAGAGATTATCCACAGTTCCTGGCACAACTCCAAATTACAAACAAACAGCCTTTCAAAGGATCAGCCAACACTCTGGGAACCCCGAGACCCTCTGGACCGCAGGGTTATTGCTGTACAAACAAGGTGACAAGTTACCAAGCAGGAAATGGCATCAGCACTGCCACAGCTGGACAGCACGACAGGAAGGAAAACCAGTGCTAAAATTGAACTGCAGATACCGGAATCTATGGAACAGAAGCGTGTTATTTGCATATATAATCTTCAGTTAATTCTATAACGCAAAAGCTTTCACAGTGGGTTCAGCCAGCACAGAATCCCACCCCATGGCTGAGCCCTTCACCCCACCCACCCCACCTGGAGACCAAACTGAAATCATCCCTGAGCGAGCCAGCCCTCCTCACAGCCCCACCATGCCCAGTCCCCCTGGAAGGAGGAAACCTGGGGTGGGAAGGAAGCACGTACCATTGCCACTCACAGGAGCCCCTGGGGAGAGCTGCCCTGGGCCCCACACCCATCCAGGGACTGAGCAGGACCTGGGGGTCTGCACCTAAAGCCAAAGCAAGCGGCTGTGTTGATGCTGAGGGAAGCACAGAACTCGGTACGGATCGATCTGGGTATTCCTGGGAAGCAGCAGGAGTGGAGGACGGTCCTGTATGGCTACAGACTCTGCATGCAGGAGAATTACAGCTACTGTCACCAGTAAGTACATTCCTCTCATCCTCCCTCCTGGGAAGCAAGATATATTATCATAGACTCTGCTTAAATTTATAATTTAAATATATTCTGCTCTGTCCTTGGGCTCAGGGAGTGCCTGTGTGTATGTGCTGTACACACACCTGACCCCGCACAGACACAGTGTGCAGCAGCCACGGTTTGGATTCGTGTGGGACCATCCCCACCTGTGTCACAGGGGCAATCTGCAGTGGTCAAACGAAGGAGATGAATTTGTTTGTGACTTGACATGGGGCTGTGCCCTGGAACACCCCTGAACAGGGCCCCAGGGGGAAAAAGAATCATCCCCAGGGCAAACACCAGCTCCATACCACCACAGTTCCTGCACATGCCGAGAGTCATTTCCCTGAACAAACCAGGCTGAGCCCCAGCCCAGCCTGGCCAGAACACAGCCCTTCTCCTCACATCAACCAGCTCCACTTCCCCAGCCCAATCCAGAGGACTCTGTGCCGTGGAGCATCACTAACACTGGAGAGATTTGTTTATAACTAAAACCAGCCCCAAGCCCCAGCCCTGGGGGCCACTGCAATGCCCCCTTTGTTCCAAAGTGCATTTCGAGAGCGAGATGTAAACAGGATCATACCGAGAGGACAGAGGGGTGAGAAGCTAAGGGTTGCTAACTCCGGGGAGTACCTAGTGAGGAGGTGACCGCCCCGGGGGCTGTCCCCGGGGCAGCGCTGCCCCGTTACTCGCCCGGGGCCGGCAGCAGGTCGAGCAGGTCGGCGATGCTGTCGACGTAGTAGTCGGGCACCAGGCTGTGCCTGGCGGGGCAGTCGCTGTCCAGGTGGGCCTGGACCTCCCCGAGCGCGGTGACGCCGGTGAGGGTGAGCAGCGTGGTGAGCCCGCAGCTGTTCCCCAGCAGGATGTCCGTGTCCAGCCGGTCCCCCACCATGATGGTGCGGGCGGGGTCCACGGGGAACTCGCTGGCCACGCAGTCGAACATGAAGCGGTTGGGCTTGCCCACGATGAAGGCCTCGCGCTGCGCCGCCGTCTCCACCGCCTTCACCAGGCAGCCCGTCCCTGGGGACACACAGCGGGTCAGGGCCAGCTCGGGGCTCCAGCACCCACACCCACCCACGCTCTGGGGACACAGCAGCTCGGCTTTACATCACGGGGACAGCCCAGCCCCAGCACGGGGGCACGTGATGCCTCTTGGGAGGCTGGAATTCTGTCCCACATGGAGTCAAAAAACGACCCACTGTTCCCTGAGTAAAGGCTAAGCACGGATTCTCCCTCTTTCAGGGGTGCTGTGAGGCAAAGTCCAGGCTCTGGGACACCTGGGCTGCCACACAGAATCCCAGAATAGCTGGGGTTGGAAGGGACCTCTGGAGATCACCCAGGCCAACCCCCTGCCCAGGCAGGGTCACCTGCAGCAGGTGACACAGGGGCTGTCCAGGTGGGGCTGGAATGTCTGCAGAGAGGGAGACTCCATGGCCCCCCTGGGCAGCTGTTCCACTAATCTGCCACCTTTCATGGAAGGAAGCTCTTCCTCATATTGAGGTGCAGCTTCCTGTTCTATCAACACAGCACTGAGGTGTGATGATTCAGGGCTAAGCACGGAGTCCCGCAGAGCCGGGGACCGGGACCACCCCCTCCGCCCCCCCGCCTGGCGCACCGGGGATGGCGGCGCCGCCCTCGAGCGGCAGCCGGTGGTCGCGGTTGGTGCCGACGAGCAGGCAGTCGGGGTTCCGCAGCAGGTACCGCAGCGCCTGGCACAGCTTCGCGTAGCTGAAGTGCTCGTCGAAGCCCACGAGCACGGCGCCCACGTTGGGGTCGAGCGGCGCCTGCGCCCAGTCGGCGGGCGCGGGGCCGGGCAGTGCGGCGGGCCCGGGCCCGAGGTGCGGGATGCCCACGGCCTCCAGCTCGGCGGCGAGCGCGGGCCCGCCCAGCACGTAGGCGGCGGCGCCGGGCGGCAGCGCCTGGCGCAGGTAGCGGGCGGCGCAGAAGGCCGAGCCGAAGATGTGGCGGGGCTCGGCGGGCGGGAAGCCGAGGCGCCGCAGCTTCTCGGTGTAGGCCGCGCGCGTCCGCCCGCTGTTGTTGGTCACGTAGCACAGCCGCTTGCCCGCCGCCGCCAGCCGGCCCAGCGCGGCGGGCGCGCCGCTGATGGCCGCCTCGCCCCGCCACAGGACGCCGTCGCAGTCGAAGAGCAGCGTGTCGGCGTTGGCGAGCAGGGCCCGCGCCGCCTCGCCCTCCAGCCGCCGGCAGCGCCGCGGCCCCGCCGCGCCCGCCATGACCGCCCTGAGCGCCCTCAGCGCCCCGCGCCGCCCATTGGCCCCGGGCCCGCCCCCCCGGCCTCCCCATTGGCCGCGCCCCGCACGGGCCTCGTCTCCATTGGCCGGCGGTGCCGGCGGCCACGCCCCCCACCGGAGCCGGTCCCCGCCGCGCCGCCCTCCCGTCCCTGCGCGCTGCGCTCCCATTGGGTGCCCACACCGAGGGCCCGCCCCCCGCGCGCTGCCATTGGCCGGGGCCGCGCGGTGCCGGCGGGCGCTGTGAGGTTCCCGAGGTAACGCGCGGGGTAACCCCGCGGTAACTCGCCGGAGACTCCCCGGTGACCCGTCGGTAACTCGGCACGCTCCGCTCCGCCGGCTCGCGGCGCTCAGAGGTCGCCGCGGGGCGCGCGGGCGCCGTGTCCCAACACCGCCCACGGGGCGCCCGGAACCCCCGCGCGGCGGGGCGCGTTCCCCGCCGAGCCCCGTCCCGTTGTTATGACGACACGGCCGTAAAGCCGCCATCTTGCGGCGCGTTGCGACACGGGGGCCGCGATGGCAACGGGCGCGGGGCCGGCGGCGCTTACGGCAGCCCCGGCCGGGCCGGGCCGGGCCGCGGCCCCCGCGGGCCCCGCCGCGCTGCTCGGGCTCCCGCCGCCCTTCGCCGAGCAAGGTACGGCCCGCGCGCCGCCACGGCTTCCCCAGGGCCCGCCCGGCCGCGCCGGTGCTGCCTGCGGGGCTGGGGATCCGTGTGTCCGCTGGCAGCCCCGGCGCGGGCAGAGCGGCGGCTGTGGGTGTGCCGGTGTGCCGGTGTGTGGTGTGTCAGTGTGTCGGTGTGTGGTGTGTCGGTGTGCCGCTGTACCGCTGTGCCGGTGTGCGGGGCTGGGCGCGGGGGGATGCGGGGCGGGGGGCACGCCGCCGTGTGTGACGGAGCTGTCCCCGCAGACGAGGATGACGTGCACCGGTGCGGGCGCTGCCAGGCCGAGTTCAGCTCCCTGCAGGAGTTCGTGCAGCACAAGCTGCAGAAGGGCTGCCAGCGCCCTCCCGACGCGCTCCCCGCGCTCCTCGGCCACGAAGGACAAAAGGTGACAGCGGCTGCTCCGCGCCGGGGCTGCACGGAACCGGGATGCGGCGGCCGGGGGGGCTGGAGGGGCGGTAACTGTGGGTAAAGAAAGCAGAACCTGCCTGCTGAGGCGGTCCGTGTGCCAGCAGGGGGTTCCTGCTGTCGAGGAGTCCATCACGGTCGCCCACATTGTCGTTGAAGCCTCGTCCATAGCAGAGGAGATCAGCAGTGCCTCGGCCATCGTAGGTGAGCTCTGAGGGGCTGCCTTTGCCCCCCGGGGGGTTTGGAGCCTGGTCCCTCGTCTGTGTCCTCCTCTGGTGGGGCTGGGTTGTGGTTGTTGGCTGTGACACCTCTGTGGCACTGGGATTTGGGGCTGGCTGTTCCCTCAGAGCTGAGAGGCATCCCCAGGCCAGCTCTGCCATTTTCTGCTTTAGGATCAGGGAGTACAATCCCAGAACGGTTGGGGTTGGAAGGGACCTTAAAGATCATCCCATTCCACCCCCTGCCATGGGCAGGGACACCTTCCACCAGCCCAGGCTGCTCCAAGCCCCGTCCAGCCTGGCCTTGGACACTCCCAGAGATCCAGGGGCAGCCACAGCTTCTCTGGGCAACACCTGTGCCAGGGCCTCACCTCCCTCACAGGGAAGAGCTTCCTCCTAAGATCAAACCTAAATCTGATTTCCTTCAGCTTAATTAATACAAACAAATAAATTAGATTTACAAGCTGATGCAATTTAGATTTAAAGCTCCATTCCAGGAGTGCCCCCTTTAATACTCACACTGCAATAACCGGGGGGTTGCAAAGACTGGAGCTGCAGATTTGAAGTCCCTTTTCCCCTCCTCTCTGCACGAAATGCTGGAACTGTGACTTGTTTGGTTGGGTAAAGCCCTGTCCTGTAAAGAACCCAAGTGTCTCCCCACCCTTTTCCCAGGCAGTGGGCACATCAAAGAAGTCATTGTAGCAGGAGACCATGTGTTTGAGAGCGCAGAGGGGCCCGTGGACGGGGAGGTGGCCGAGGAGCAGGGCAGCCCTGAGGAGCAGGAGCAGGACGTTCCCAGCGAGCTGCTCAAGGTGAAGCTGCAGGTGAACAAGGAGGGCCGATACGTGTGCGGGCTGTGCCAGAAGACATTCAAAACTGTGAGTACCACCTCTGCTCCTGGGGCTTACTGAGGGAGTTGTCAGCTAAGAGATCTCAGAAGGAAGGAGCACGAGCTCCTCTGCTGGCTGCTGCACCTCCCACGGGGGAGTTCTGCTCTCACAGGGAGCGCTGTTGTTCTCCGTGGTTGAAATATAAAACCCTGAAAGCGTTTGGAAAATCTCTTAGAGGAAATTCTTTCCCTAGGCCAGCATCCTCAAAGCTCACATGATCACTCACAGCAGCAGGAAGGACTATGAGTGTAAACTCTGTGGAACTTCCTTTAGGACAAAGGGGTCTCTGATCCGACACCACCGGCGCCACACCGGTAAGGGCTCTGCAAATAAGAGTTCCTCGTTGCTGGAGCTGTGGGTGGTTACCCGTTTGCCTTCCAGGGGAATTTCTTTTGCTTTCCACCTTCTGCTGAGCTGAGGCCATTGAGCTCCCCAGTATTTGGGGTGCTGGGAGGCAGGGGAAGGTTCTGGGATAAGCCCAGCCCGTGTGCTGTAGGAAGCTGAACATGTTCTTCCAGCAGCCTGAGACACAGAGCTGATCCTGGCAGGGCATAATGTTGTTGTCTTGTCATTTCCAGATGAAAGACCTTACAAATGCAAGAAATGTGGGAAAAGCTTCCGAGAATCAGGAGCTTTGACTCGGCACCTTAAATCTCTGACGCCTTGCACCGAAAAGATACGCTTCAACATGACCAAAGAAATAGTTGTCAACAAAGAGGATCTGCCATCAGGTCAGTGATGCTGTCATGACCTGCCTTGTGTCTGATAAAGCCAAACCTTCCTGCACTTGGAATATAAATTCCTTCCTGCACAGGTTGCCCAGAGAAGCTGTGGCTGCCCCTGGATCCCTGGAAGTGTCCAAGGCCAGGCTGGACGGGGCTTGGAGCAACCTGGGCTGGTGGGAGGTGTCCCTGCCCATGGCAGGGGTGGGACTGGATGATCTTTAAGGTCCCTTCCAACCCAAACCATTCCCAGATTCTCATATATGAATAAAACCCCCAAATTCGATGGTATTCACTTTATATTCTTTATACAGGAAAAAGTAATTTATAGAGCAAAACCATTACCCCGAAGTGCTTGTGGCCAGGCATTGAGTGAGGAATGTGGGAGAATCTGGTTGACAAGCGCTCCCTGTTCTCAGGCTGATGTTTTGTAGGGCCCAGGGAGCTGAGGGGTGGCCGCTTCCCCTGTGGCTCACGGTGCTGCTTCCCCTCAGGCTCCTGCAGCTCCAGCACAGACACCGTCCCATCAATAGCCAGCGAGTCCATCGAGGCCTCCCCCGTCATCCACCTCGTGACAGATGCAAAGGGCAACGTTCTCCATGAAGTCCATGTCCAGATGCAGGAACTTCCTGTGGTGGATGGAAAACCCCTGGACCCAGACGTGAGTGTCGTTTCTGTTAAACACCTTTGTGTGTTTTGTGCAAAGAACGTTTCACCTGATGAACAAAATCTTCGTGGGGGCCGAGAATAAATCTGAGTGTGGCAGCTGAGTGGTTAATTAGGTTCTTTCCCACATGGGCAGGCGCTGTGCTCTGACCTGGGCCCATCTGCTGCTGAGCTGAGCAGTGTGTGTACATTACAGGGGTGTGGAGGATGAGGGCATGTTTTTGTTGACCATTCCCTGCTACCAGACTGTGGTAGGAGCAAAGGCTTGTCATCCCTTGGCTTTTCAGAGTACAGATCCACCTCGTGTTCCTCCCCAGTCCAAGATATTCCCTGGCTGATCTTTCAACCCTGTACCCCACAGCGTGTGACTGTCACAGCAGGGTTGCTGTAAGAAAGGGCAAACTGTGGATTTGCTGTGCCAAACTTCCTGCTTGTTCCTTCAGCAGTCGCATCCCGAGGAGCTGCCCTGTGAGGGGGAAGTGAACAGCGAGAATCTGCTGAGGCAGGCCATGAGGAATTCGGGAATTGTGATCGAGAGAGTTGCTGTGGAGGAGGTGCAGAAGCCGGATGAACCTGCTGGAGCTGCTCCAGAACTAGAAGTGGTGGAAGCAGAAGAGGAACCATGTGGGGAACAGTGTGTTAAATTAGAAGAAGCACAGTCTGTATGTTTATATTCCATAAATAGATTATTTTTTAATCTTCCTTGCCTGTATTTGGTTGTGGGCAGCACTGCTGGCCTCACAGCCCCTGTGTTGTCTCTCTGGTCCCTGGGGCTTTCTGTCAGACTTCATAATTACACTTGACACGTGTGATTTAAGTGCAGTCTCTCTCAGCAACAAGAGATCTCTTTTCTTGTGGAAGCTGGAGTATTTAAATGTGAATTTGGGTAGCAATCCTTACACTGCTCACCAGTGCAAACAAAGTGAAGCTTTACCCTTTCCTCTCCAACAGGCACCTGCAGAAAGAACCAACGGGTACAAACGGTACATCTGCCCTCACTGTAACGAAGCCTTCAGTGAAACTGCTGCCCTGGAAACACACATCAAAAGTCACACAGGTAAAGTTGTGCTGACACGTGCCATGGCTTACAGAGCCACTCTGAGCAGCGTTCATGTATGAATGAGATAAAGTTCAAGAAACACAAGGAGCTGCTGGAGAGGGTCCAGGGGAGGCCACAAAGGTGATGAAGGGTCTGGAGCATTTCTCTGATGAGGTTCTGGGCCTGGTTAGTGTGAACAAGAAAAGGCTGAGAGGGGATCCCATCAATCCATACAAATGTCTCCAAGGGGGGTCAGAGGATGGTACCAGACTCTGCTCAGTGGTGCCAGCGACAGGATGAGGAGTAATGGCTATAAACTAAAACACAAGGAGTTTCACTTCCCCATGAGGCAGAACTCCTCTCCCTGGAGGGTGGCAGAGCCCTGGAACAGCTGCCCAGGGGGGCCGTGGAGTCTCCCTCTCTGCAGACATTCCAGCCCCACCTGGACAGTCCCTGTGTCACCTGCTGCAGGTGACCTTGCCTGGGCAGGGGTTTGGCCTGGGTGATCTCCAGAGGTCCCTTCCAACCCCAGCTATTCTGGGATTCTATGAAAGCCCACACATGCAGATGAAAATACAGTTCCTCCCCTTGTCTGGGTTAGTTTTTGGTCAGAATTCCCTTCCAGCCCGTACTGGATCCTTGCTGCTGCTGGTTGTCCTGGACCAACCACGCGCTTTCTCTCTGTGTCTCTAGAGTACAAGCCTTTCAAGTGTGAGGAGTGTGGCAAAGAGTTCACCAAGGGCTACCTGCTGAAGAAGCACCAGGAGGTGCACGTGAACGAGCGGCGGTTCCGCTGCGGGGAGTGCGGGAAGCTCTACAAGACCATCGCCCACGTGAAGGGGCACCGGCGGGTGCACTCGGACGAGCGGCCCTACCCCTGCCCCAAGTGTGGCAAGCGCTACAAGACAAAGGTGTGTCCCAGACTGCCCTCCCAGAGCCAGGGCTTGGGAGAGCTCAGGAGGCTTGGCTCCTGAAAGAGCCACCTGCCGCTTACCTGGTGCCCAGAGAAGCTGTGGCTGCCCCACACTGGGCGTCCCCCTGGAGGCTGAGGTGCCTCCTCGCTGAGCTTGCCGCGCCCCTCAGGAGCCCTCCCCTTGTTCCCCGTGTGTGCAGAACGCGCAGCAGGTGCATTTCCGCACGCACCTGGAGGACAAGCCGTACGTGTGCCAGTTCTGCAGCCGGGGGTTCCGGGAGAAGGGCTCCCTGGTGCGCCACATCCGCCACCACACCGGGGAGAAGCCCTTCAAGTGCTACAAGTGCGGGCGCGGCTTCGCCGAGCACGGCACGCTCAACAGGCACCTCCGCACCAAAGGTGAGCTCCCAGGCTGGGGAGGGGGGCTGGGCTTGGCTCTGGACACGCTGCTCTTTGGCTGAGAGGGAGTGATCCTCACGGTGGGTGTGCCCTGGGCATCAGGAGACGCCTGGAGATGGTCACATCAGCCTGGAGAAGGTTGTGTGGAGAGCTCCCGACAGCCTTCCAGTATCTGAAGGGGCCTGCGAGTTCTGTGAGGAAAATGTCTTGAGTAAAGTTCTCACAGATAATCTTGTTTGATGGGATTAGTTGCACTGGACCTGCTGATCCTTTAGCTCCTAAGCATGGATTTCCAGATGCCTTCAGGTAGTGCTGATGGTGTATTTAGGTTCCAAGGAACAATACGAGTTTACTTGAGGGGGAAGTTTCCTAGGAGATACTGAAGTGCATCAGCAGAAAAGAACAGCGACTTAAAATATACCCAGACTCTTCCTGTAGGTTCTTCACAGACAGCTTTTGAAATCCTGGGTGGGTTTATCTTCTGAATTTAGCTGTGTATTTTTTGGAAAAAAATACTGGGGAGCTGCTCTGCTTGAGGCTCAGTTGCCTGGTGTCACAGGGCTTTCCTAGGCTGTTCCTTGGCCTGTCCTGGTGTGCTGAGAGCCTCTTGTGTGACACTGGTTACTTGTCCGTGGCACCCCGTGGAGAGGCCTCGTTGGTGCCCTGTAGCACCTTCCAGGTACTATCTGAGATGGCCATGGAAAGTGATGCTTTTCTGGCACTTCTGGGATTTTCCAGGCGGCTGCCTCGTTGCTATGAAGGAGGTGGAAGAAGTGATGGTGTCTGAGGAAAGCCAGTCAGCCGACAACTTGGCGGCCACGGTGATCTCGGAGGACCCGCACACGGTGCTGGTGGAGTTCTCCTCGGTGGTGGCCGACACTCAGGAGTACATCATCGAGGTGAGGGGCAAACAGCTGCTCCTCTGCAGTGTAGCACAGGATTTGGTCAGGAAAGGGCAGTTGTAGGTGTTCCTCCTCCAGGCTCTCGGGAGAAGGCAGAGCAGCATCACCCCTGCCTGCAGGGCCCTGGCAGTCAGTAGGATTAACCTTCCTTGGAAGGAAAGCACTTGGAGCTTTCCTCACCCTCCTGAGGTGCTGTGTGTGATGGGGGCAGGAAAAGCAGAACACAGGGCAGACTGACAGTGCCTCAGCAGGAGGGAAACTTCTGACCACACCAGATTTTATGGCCTCACAAACTCAGTTCAGCTTTCCCTGTTCTCTTCTCCCATTTCTGTTTAGCTTGTTTTGTCCCAGATAGTCTCTGTTGTTTCTAACAGAGGCTGCCAAAAGCAATGAATTATTTGTTTCACTTTCTCCCCCTTCATGACACAGAGCCAGTTCTTATCCAAGCAGGATAACAGAGCTCAGTTATTGAGTTCCTTTAGTGCTGCCATAGTTTTTCTCCAATAGGAAAAAAATTTGCTGCTTGGCCAAATCCTGCTGAGAGAGGAGGTTCTCTTCCAGTTATTTGTCAACATTTTGCATTAATTTTAAGTAGCTCCTGATAATGGGATTTGGGGGGAATGTCCTGGAGGTCTCCTTGGAGTAGCTACTGCATCATGGGGGGGGGAACAGAAGGACTTGTGTAAAAGATCTGAGTGAATTATATTTTGGTAACAAAGGATTTTTTTGTAACAACTTAAAAAGGGAATCCTCTCATTTTGTCTTTCAAGACTTCTACTGAAGACATGGAGACCAGTGAAGCTACTGAAATAATAGAGGGAACCAGACATGAGGTAAAGCAGCCACACAAACTGTGATTTTGGGGCCTTGGCATAGATGAAATGAGTCACTTTTAGTGGCTGAATCATGCCAAACCCAAGAGAGATGGAGGAGGACTTTGGACAAGGGCCTGGAGTGACAGGACAAGGGGAATGGCTTCCTACTAACAGAGGGCAGAGCTGGATGGGATATTGGGAAGGAATCCTTCCCTATGAGGGTGGGGAGGCCCTGGCACAGGTTGCCCAGAGAAGCTGTGGCTGCCCCATCCCTGGGAGTGTCCAAGGCCAGGTTGGACAGGGCTTGGAGCAACCTGGGCTGGTGGAAGGTGTCCCTGCCCATGGCAGTGGGGTGGGACTGGATGGGCTTCAAGTTCCCTTCCAACCCAAACCATTCTGGGATCCTCTGACTCCACATCAGACCTGGAAACACGATGGGGCTCATTCTGTGCCATGCCGTGGGCACCAGGCACTTCCCCAGCACTGCCTGGTAAACACAGCCGGCCTCTGCCTCTGCTGCCCCGCAGGTCGACAGCCACATCATGAAGGTGGTGCAGCAGATCGTGAACCAGGCCAGCTCGGGCCACCAGATCATCGTGCAGAACGTCACCGTGGCCGAGGGCGCCGGCGCCGCCGCGGACGCCGCCGACACCATCACCATCGCCACGCCCGAGAGCCTGACGGAGCAGGTGGCCATGACCTTGGCCTCGGCCATCGGCGACGGCGCCGTCCTCGCCGCCGACGGCGCCATCGCCGCGCAGGAGGCCACGGTCACCATGGTGGCGTCCGAGGACATCGAGATCATGGAGCACGCGGGCGAGTTCGTCATTGCCGCGCAGGAGGGGGAGCTGGAGGTGCAGACCGTCATCGTGTAGGGCACCCAGAACCGGCTGGGGCCTCTGGCCTGGGGGGCTGGGGCAGCCCTGACCTGCCCCCGGCGACAGGACACGCTGGGGCTGGACGGGACAGGCCGGGCCTGGAACAGGGTGGGACAGGACGGGCCCAGGGTGCTCCAGCTCAAAACGAGCAGCGGGAGATGAACCCTCGGCACGGTCCCACGGGGAGAGACTGCCAGGCCACAGGTGACACTCAGTGTCCTGTACAGCGGCCTCGAATTAGGGAGGATCCTGTGGGAATTCGTTCCCTCTGCCCCCAGCACAGCAGTGGTCTGGTTTTTAAAGGATTCAGAAAGTGTGGGGTCTCACAAGAGACTGTTTAATCATATGTATTTAAAACAAGTGGAGAAAACCAAACCTAAGGAATTGTGGGGTGTGTTCAGCACCACTCAAACACTCTCATGCCTTTAACCTCGCTCCTTCAGGCCTCCCAAGGCATGGTACTGCAGTATTATTTGATATCCTGGACAAGTAGCCTTATGTACTGGTCTCTGAATGCATCCTTGTACCCTGCAATGCCAGCCAGGCTGCTCTGAGAGCCAGTCTGGGGGCTGGAAAGCCATATTGTATAGGAATTGGGGTTTTTTTAAACCATATATGAATTTTTAATTGCATATTGTACAGATTCAGCATGTAAATAAATACATTTTTGAAAATAAAATTATTTAAAGTTCTTACTATATATTTTTTTTTTAATTTCTGCTCTGTTACCACACAAACAGAAGAATTTCTGGAAGGAGAAAGAAATGGGGGCTTTTAAACTGTGCTTAAGAAGTGGGGGAGTCACTGCTGTGCTTTGATGTGGCCTGGTCAGTGACTGCAGGGGGGCAGCCCTGGAAACTGCAACTTCCCCTGCAGCAAAGTGCCCAAAACACAGAGAAATGCCTAAAACCAGACACTGGAATAAAGATGGGAAATGCCAGAAGGATTAAGTCTGGAATCTCTATGTCCAGAGCTTGATATCAAATCTGTGTTACCCTTCTCTGTCCAGAGATGGGTATGAGGATGCTGAAATTCTGTCCACAGTTCCCCATTTTCACAGTTTTCAGGCTGAAATGGCATCTTATTGATGAGGTGAAGGAGCTGAAAACAGGGATCAAGGAAGTGACAGGTAAGGAAATGCAGCACTTTAATGTCCTTCCCGAAAGTAAGGTGTTATTAGTACAAAATGTGCAGTACAACATGGTCTCTGGAGGTTAAGATCCTGCCAATAACCATCTTTTTTCCAGTTAAATACACACAACCTGTTGTACTTACAGTAATGGGTTAATCATTTCCTAAAGATGCTCACAAAAAGATGCAGCTTCCTCAAAATTCACAGCAGCTCTGTTAGCCCTTCCCAGAGAGAAGCATTCACTGCAGGAAGATGGACCAACCAGCCTCTCCATCCAGGAAATTCCCTACTGGTCCCTGTGAGCTGCAGACAGGACTGAGCTGAACCTCAGAGAGGGAGGGATCTTAAATGGTGCTCTGCTGGGGCACCAGCAATCCAAATTCTGCAGTAATCTTGTTCCAGAAGCTGCTGGGGCATCCAAACCCACTGCTGGAATAAAATCTCACACAAAGAGTTTAAAGATGCCCAAATATCTTCATGTTTTCTTCTTCCTTTCCAGTGCTGTAGGAGGCCTAAAGATCTCCATTAAATTCCTCCAGATTCCTTTAGAATAAATGTTTTTGTAGACAAGTTGTCTGTCAGGGGGCTGCGATGAGAGATGGTGGGACAGCCCAAATCTCCTGGATTTACACCATTCATTGGTGGTTTGGTTGGTGAAGGCCAAGTACAGGCTGAAAGCGCTGTATCCACCCAGGACGAGTGTGAGCAGGAGAACAAACCCCAGCATGAACACAATCCTAGGGAAAGTCAAGAAAAGGTGCTGCAAGGAAAGAGGAAAAATAACTTAGTTAAAAAACTGGAGGATTAAATCACATGGCCACTGTAAAAGCCCAGCTGGAATGAACATCCATGTGCACATGGAACAAGGTCCCAGCTCCGATCCCCACCCACCTCAGCGAGGCTCCATTCCTCAAGAAACGGCCTCAAGTTTGCACCAGGAGAGGTTTAGGTTGGATATCAGGGAAAATTCCTCTACAGGAAAGGCTGCAAAGCATTTTCACAGCTGCCCAGGGCAGGGGTGGAGTCCCCATCCCTGGAACTGTTCAAAAACCGTGTGGATGTGGCAGCTGGGGACGTGGGTTAGTGGTGGACAGGGCTGAGGTGCTGCTTGATGGTTGGACTTGATGATCTTAAAGGTGTTTCCCAACCTTAACAATTCCATGGTTCTACCTGAACCTCTGAGCAGAGCATGCAGAGTCCCAGACAGGTATTTTCTCCCAAGCCTTGCTAATATGTGGGAGGATTTTCCACACCGGTCTATTTCCAACTGTTTGTGTTTGGAGTTTTGCTTGTTTGTTTTTTGTTGTTTTACCTTGTAAAACATTAACACAAATCATCTGAAAACAAACCGCCAAATGAAGGGGCAACAATCTGGTACAACTTTGGGTTTTGCTGACGTGATACAGTTTAAGCAGCTCTTTTCTGAGTCAAACCCCACTCCCGGGGAGTGGCAATGGCATTGCTCAAACATTTCCTGACCAGGGTCCCTTTGTAAGAGTCCAAGGCTGAAACATCTGCTGTCTAGGATGAGGAAAAGATAAAGCACTTATCACCTCACTGCCACACTACAGGGATGAGGGGACTGAGATAAAAATTACTCAAGTGCTAGAGTCTCACAGTCACCCTTTGCTCGCATGTGAGAGAAAATATTCCAAGTATCTAAATTCCAGGGTCCTGCTTGAACATCTCCATGAGGATGTCAAGGATTGTCAGCTGTTTCCTAAATGTTACTACACTAGGTGGTCATGGAACGTAAATTCATTCTCTGTGATCCAGGTCTGCTGAGTGACAGACACTGGAGACAGAAATCCAAAGAACAGGAGAGCACGAGGAAGTGCTGGGAGAAAAACCCCACATTTTCCAAGCATCCTGCAATGGCAGCTTTCTAAACCTAAAGCTGCTAAAACTGCCGGGGTGGGAGCAGAGTGCAGGGAACAGGAAAAGATCCCCCACAGCAAAGAGCGAGGTCCAACTCACCTGGACCAGGAAGGGAATCTCCACAGGGTGCTCCTGGCCCTGGGCATCCAGGTAAGAGCTGTGCATGATGTTGGAGAGCAGCACCACGCGGGTGAGCAGGGCCAGGCTGAGGGCAGCGAGGGCGGCGGCCGTGGCCGTCAGGGACAGCAGGTACAGCAGGAACCAGCCCGCGTTGGAGGCCCCCACGCAGTTGTTGAGCCACACACAGTGGTGGTCGAAGCGGTGCACGCACGTCCCGCACACACCTGGGGGGCAGGGACACGGTCACAAGGGTTTCAGGGAACCAGTTTGATTTTTACACAGCCTGGGGATAGCTTTTAACCTGGAAACACGTGAGGATGGCAGTCGGGATTCCGCCGACAGCTTCTGACACAAAGACATTAATTACAAATGCTTATCAGAAGAAAAACCATGTGTCCCCTCTCCTCTTCTATTCACCAAGACTGCAGCTGCCAGGCTTTGGTTTCCCTGACAGTACTGCACAGCAAAGCACCTGAAAGGCAGAGATTGTAGCTCCCACCTTTACTTCAGATAACAGCAAACTCTTGCTGAAAAAGAGGAGCTGGACTCCTCCTCCCTGGAAGCGTTGCAGTTCAGGCTGGATGTGGCTTGGAGCAACCTGGGACAGTGGAAGGTGTCCCTGCCCATGGCAGGGGGTTGGAACAAGATGGTCTTTAAAGTCTTTCCAACCCACACCATTCCAGGATTCTGTGATTCCGTGAAACACAAAATCCTGAACTTATGTCTTGACAGGTGATAATTTCTCATTTAACTTCCAGCTGCTCAAAAACTTGGCTGTTCCTGACCCTGAATTAGACCACCAGAACTGGTCATTTCTGTGAGAAGAAACAGCAACAAAGCAGCTCCATGGCTGGGCAAATGCAGCTGTGGGCTGGGACCCCAGGAAAACAAACACAGCCCTGTGTGCACTGAGCTCACAACAGAACAGCTGTAGTGTGAACTGCAGCTCCTGCTGCAGAACTCCCTTGGGAAAGGATTGCTTCTCGGGGAAGCTCAGGCTCTTACTGCAGTGCTTGGACCTGGCTGGCTTCTCCATGGTGCACGTAGGACACACGGTGCCTCTCTGGAACATCACCCCATCATACGCATAAACCTTAACCAGGGATGCATGGTTTGACTTTGTTATTATCCCTGTCAAAGAAACAGGAAAAATAGTGAAAAACAGAGGTATTTATAGAATTTTTAAGGCTGGTTTTCAAACAGCTCCAGCACGAGCATGAGCTTACCAGGGTTGGCCCGGGAGCAGAGCAGGAAGCAGCCCATGTTCCCAGCCAGCAGCAGGTAGGGCAGGAGGAGGAGGAGGAGGTGGAATTGCAGCTCCCAGCAGTATCCAAACACCTCCCAGGTGTATTCCCCAAACACTGCAGCCTGCAAGGCCATGTGCAGGACAACAAACAAACAGCTCCTGGAACAGAAAGGGGACAGTCTATTTAATACTCAGCATCCTGATTAACAGGTCAAGTACACCCAGAGGTGATCAAAGACTTTCCAAATGCAAGGAGACACCTCTTTTAGGTTTTCAGGCCAGCATGGATTGCATATTAATAGTGTTTTCTCCATTCACTGGCTTCTCTTTCTCTTCTTCCCACATACACTCCTTTTAACATGCCAGTTAAATTCACTGCATTATTTCCACGTCCTTCTGGATTTTTCTTCCCTGTCAGTACAAAGTCTCATAATCACTTTGCTGCTGACAACACATGCCACAGCAACGGGCCACAAAGCACTCTGCCAGAAGACATTTGCTGCTCTGACAGCAAAGAAAACCCCAGTAAACCATCTTAAAAACACTGTAACAGTATAAGCAGCTGCATAAAGTAAGAGTGGCAGGAGGTTGGCAGAGGTGGACACCACTTCCAGTGCATGGGCTGGGGGTCCCAGTGTCCCCAGCTATCTGACAGTGTCACCTCTCTGTCTCAGGCTGTGTTACAGCAGAGGATCTGCAAAACAGGCAGCACAACAAGCCCAGCACTCACACCACAGCTGGAGATGCTACACCCTGAAGTGTCTGCCACACTGGAGCTCCTGTCCCCAGGGAAAAGGTATTTAAATGAGCCCTGAAGCACTGGAGTTTACAGACCCCACAAAACCCACCTGAATCCAGCAGGCTGCGTGTTGGCAGCTGGGCAGCTTCCCTCGAGCCACCTGGACTAAGACTAATGGGATTTGAGGGGGAGGATGGAGCCTGTCTGACTCCATCTGCAGCTGCCAGAGAGGCCGTGGTAATTCCTGTGGCGATGCAGCTCCCACCAGTGTGAGCAACATCTGTTACTGAGTCACATTATCTTCATTTGCCAATATGTTCAAATATTTCAGGGTACCACCTTCTAAACGATGAGCAAGGAAGAGAGAGACAGCGTGGCAAACCTTAAAGGGAACCTGCAACCCCTGACAAACATCCCTGCCGACGAGGGAATATCTCAGGATAACACTGAGAGCTCTGGTGGCGGCAGGAGAGCCCAACAGGAGCCACAAATATTAGCAGAAAATAATGCCAAAGGCAGGGAAGTGCAATACCTGGTGTGGAAGAGCCTGTGCAGGGCCCCGTGGGTCACCCTGTGTGTCACCCTCCGGAGCTGGGTGGGGATCAGCAGTGAGAGCACCTGAGGGAAATGGAGACGCCGTGTTACCTGACCTGCACATCACCTCTGCCTCGGGGAATTTACACACAGGTCCCCAGCCCCTCAGTTCTGTGTCTGTGCTGTCACAGCACCAGGGAGCAGGCTCATCTTCAGGGGCATCTGAGCTCCTCATCACAGAAACCGAGGTTGGAAGAGCTGTTCAAGATCGTCCAGCCCAACCACAACACACACAGCAGTAGAATCATTTAGGTTGGAAGAGACCTCCCAGCCCATGGATCCCCCCTGTGCCCCATCCCCACCCTGTCCCCCAGCCCAGAGCACTGAGTGCCACGGCCAGGCCTTCCCTGGACACCTCCAGGGCTGGGCACTCCAAACCTCCCTGGGCAGTTCCAATTCCTGACCACCCTTTCCACGAGGAAAGCTCAGATGCAGGCACGCATTCCTGGGAGCACAACAGGCCCAAACAAACGTATCTGGGTTAATGTGTGAAAGTTCTAAGGAGCTTAGGCTGGGGGTAGGCTGGGGACTGGTTAAGCAGGGGATAGAACTGAGCAATTCCCCAGCTACAATATGCTCCATCAGGCCATCTGACAGATCAAGTGAAGAGAAGCAAAGGGATAAAGCCTGCTGGCCTCCAGAGAAAGAAGAAAACCCCCACAACCCAACCAAACCCCCCCAAAAAACCCGGTTTCTTCGACCCCTCTGGTCCAGCCCCATGGCTCCCCTCTGGTCCAGCCCCATGGCTCCACGTCTAACTGCCCTTTCAAGCACAGCCCAGCGTGCTGCAGGAGGCAGTGCCTGTGCTCATGGAGGGAACCCCCAGCCCGTGCCTGTGGAGCTGCCTGATCCCCCAGCCCAGGGGTCCCCATAGCAACGCAGCAATCAGAGCAGCAATCAGAGCAGCCCAGCCTGCTTCCAGCTGACACCGAAAGAAAATATGCAGCGAGAGCCTCTTGCCTCAGATGTGAAAGAGCAGGAGGCAAAAAGCATATGTGGAGCTGAGAAGACGCTAAATATTTCTGTGATAACCGGCACGTCTCGTCTCAGCCGCTCAAGGGGCGAGTGTTTGCAAGAAGAGGCTTTTCCAAGTGTGCTGCCAGAGGAGACACAGCCCGGCAGGAAAGCACCCTGAGTGCAGCCTCAACAGCCTTCCAGGCTTACACCCTTCATTATCTACATATTTGCACTATTTACAGTCATTAATTACAGCTAGAAGTGAATTTAAAATATTGTCCAGAGAAACTTTTTAATCACAGAATCATGGAATGCCCTGAGTCGGAAGGGACCCATGAGGATCATCCAAGTCCAACTCCTGGCCCTGCACAGGACACCTCAACAGTCCCACCCTGTCCCTGAGAGCGTTGTCCAAATGCTCCTGGAGCTCTGGCAGCCTTGGGGCCGTGACCACTGCCCTGGGGAGCCTGGTCAGGTAAAGTATTGGTTAAATCCACATGGATTTACTTCATATGTACAAATATCATCTAAATTCCTCCAGACAGTGGCTCCACAGCACAGCAGTATTCTAATTCCTGCTTGTTAAGCATGCCATGGCAGCAGCTATTGGGAAATGGGGGAAAATAATCAGTTTCTCTGCACATTGTGTCCATAAAGCAAGATCAAGTATAATACTAGCAATGAAAATCAGAGTCTGCCTGAACTCCTGTGAACAGCATTAAATATAATTTACAAGAGAAGTGATAATTCTGTCATCATTTCCCTTCCAGGAATACTACAGCTTTTTTTTCCCTTTTCATTCAGACACAGCAGCCCAACAGACAGAAAAATGAGCTGGTGCTTTTCCAACTCTCCATTTTAACAATAAAATGCCAATTCTTAATCCTCTTTTAAAACTCTTCATTCCTCCCTCTTTCTTAGCAAATAACAGCCTGAAGCATTAGTACACACATTAAAGAGCTTCCCCTAAAATATCTGCCACCAGTTATAATTCTCTATTTTAATCCTTAAACCTCCCCCATCTTTTTCCCCTCAAAGACAGCAGCAAATAACATAAAATTGAAAATTCCCAGGGCCTGATTATTATTTAATTTCTCAAAGCTGACATGTTGTGGTGTCACAGAACAAGGTGCTTCCAGCATTTTGAGAAGCTCCATCCTCATCCCCACCCCAGACAGGCAGGGACAAGAGCTGTGAGACCCAAATGGCTTTTACTACCTGCTTGGTAGTGAAGGAATGTTTATTTCTAACATCTGAAAGGAAGTTTATTTCTATTTCCAGCACCGCTTCCTTGAAAGCAGTTGTCAAAACAAGACGAAATGTGAAATATAGTATATTATCACTCTAACCACATACACTGGCATTTTTTAGGGAGCAGAAATAGAGCAGTTGCACCAATTTTAGCACAGTGAAGCAGGACAGACCACCAGAGCAGGAGATGATCATTCCTCTGGAAGCTCAGTGCTTTACCTGGCAGCTCATTCACTGCCTGGAAGGCCAGTTCTTTACCTGGCTTGCCCTGTTGACACTCCTCGTGAGGAAACTCTCCTTCCTTCCCGAGCAGAGGCAGAGCAGAGCAGTGACAACGAGCACAAAGCACAGGTAAACCAAGAAGAGTGTCAGGAAGTCCATCCCGAGCCCTGGAACGTAAGAGAAGAGCTGTTAGAGCCCCTCAGTGCCAGATCCCTGCAGCAGGGCCTGGGATCACCCACCACGGGAATGGAGCAGCCCCAGCCCAGGCAGGACCCCCTGGGCCCCTCAGCAGCACATCCCATCCCCTGCACCAGCACATCCCAGTCCCCTGCACCAGTACACCCCAGTCCCCTGCACCAGCACATCCCAGTCCCCTGCACCAGCACATCCCAGTCCCCTGCACCAGCACACCCCATCCCCTGCACCAGCACATCCCAGTCCCCTGCACCAGCACATCCCAGTCCCCTACACCAGCACATCCCAGTCCCCTACACCAGCACATCCCAGTCCCCTCCAGCAGCACACAGGACTGAGGTCAGCATTTTAAGTATTTCTGTGAGGGCCAAGGCAGATTCACAGAATCCTTTCGGTTGGAAAAGCCCTCCCAGCCCGTGGAGTCCAACCTGTGTCCGATCTCCACCTTGTCACCCAGCCCTGAGTGCCACGTCCCGTCGTTCCTTGGACACCTCCAGGGATAGGGACTCTGCCACCTCCCCGAGCAGCCCTTTCCAGTGTTTAACAACTCTTTCCATGAAGAAATTTCCCCCAGTATCCAACCTAAACCTCCCCTGGCACAACTGGAGGTTGTTCCCTCTCCTCCTGTCCTGTTCCCTGGGAGCAGAGAATAACCCCCCCCCCCGGCTCCCCCTCCTGTCAGGGAGTTGCAGAACCAGAAGGTCCCCCCTGAGCCTCCTTTTCTCCAGGCTGAGCCCCCCCAGCTCCCTCAGCCCCCCGTGCTGCTCCAGCCCCTTCCCAGCTCCGCTCCCTTCCCTGTGCACGCTCCCGGGGGATCCCGGGGGGACACGGGGAGATCCCGGAGGATCCCGGAGCTCCGGGGCCGCGCTGCCCAGCCCTGCGGAAGGGCCTTTCCAGGCTCTCCAGCGGCTTCCAGCGGCTTCCAGCGCCCTCCCGCGCCGCGGCGGCCCCGCAGGGACGGCCCGAGCCCGGCCGGGACCCGCGCTCGGCTGCGGGGGCAGCGGCAGAGCCCGTGCGGCGGCGGGGAACGAGGGGGAAAGCCCTAAAAGTGTAAATTAAATGGTTTCACAACCCCAACGCTGCGTGTCGCGTTCTCGCGGCCCCGGACAGCTCGTCCCCGTGCGAGCCCGGAGCAGCTGATGCGCTGCGTCCTTCCTCCCACAGGGTCCGTGAGGCTGCCCCGGCCCATCCTGCACCGTGCCCTAGGAATTAACAGCAATTCCTTCAGTTCTGTGGCCTTTGTTGAAATCTCTAAAGCAAACCCCTCGTGCCTTACCAGAGCTCTGAGCACTACGCTCCCTTCTCACCCGGAGCCTCCTCACCCTGCCCCGCCGCAGGTGAGGTGGGTTTGCTCCAGCACCTGCTGGATCTCACCTGGGGCCGGGATGAGGTGGGAAAACGCAGCATCCAGCCCTGTGCCGGGTCCCTCGGTGGTGTCTGACAACTGAAACCGCCCGTGCCGCCGCCGAGGGGCCGATTGGGTTACGGTGCCCGGCTGGAATTTGCCAGAGAAACTCGGCCGGTCGCGGCCGCCGCGTCACCGATCCAAAGGCTCCCCAACTGCTGGGATGGTTTTCCCAGCTCCGGGTCCTGCCGTGCCGCTGGCTGGAGCTCGGGCAGCTGAGGTAAGAACTCCAGGGGTGCTCCGGGGGCTTTGGCACCCAGAGGAGATGAATTGGCTTGGTTGGAGGCAGCACAGCAGGGTAAGTTTCAGGAAGGGACTTTTTTCCCTGATAAGTTCAAGGCCCCCAGTGCACCAAACCAGACCTGAGAGAGGGAAATTTAGCCAGAATATTCCTGGGGTGCAGCTGTCTCAGAGTACAGCCTGAGACACTTGGTTCCTGGTGGAGGATGGAGGGGAAAAGCCATTTTTCCCCCTACTGAGACATCAGAATTTCTGCAGGTACAGAAATAGGTTGGTTTGGGACACTGGGTGTCACCTGGCAAGTCTGGCATCACAGAAAGGGATGGGGATGGGCATGTGGTGGGTTATTTGTGGGTGGACAGGCAGGGTCTGTGTGCCTAGGCCCCTGGGCACAGCCAGGGCAGGAGCTGCAGCGAGTGCCACCACGCTGGGACCGGCATCGGCACCTCCAAGGAGCTCGTCCACTCTTGGTGCCCTTACTGGCTGTGCCCAAGGACAAACCAGCCAGCAAATACCTTAACAGAGGTTGAGACAGAGAGAGGGGAAGCTCATTCAGTTCAAACATTGTGAAAATGACTTAAAAAGTCTTGGCTGGTCGAAATCTGGCAGAAGATCTTCAAGGAAACCATCTCCATTAGCTTGGGATCCCAGAACTCGGTTCTTGCAAGGATTAAAATCCACTGTCAGTGTTTAAAATGCTCAAGTCACCTAAAAATGGGGAGGAGGGGATGGGGGAGGAGAACCTGCCAGGAAGGAGCTGGAGAGGACAGGAGGAGCAGTGGGGAAGGAGGGCTCCAATCCCCTGCAGCAGTGACCATGAAGGGCACGAGTGGGAGGAAGAGCCTCCAGCGCATCCTGCTCACCCTCAGGCTGGGCAGAGCAGGTCCCTGCAGCTCTCCTTCCTAAGGCTTTCCCTGACCCCGTGTCAGCTCTCCCAGGTTTCCTGGGGAGGTTGTTTCCCACCTATCCCAACACTGCACAGCCCATGCTGGAGCCAAGGGAAGGCTGGATTGCTGTGTGGTCCATGAAGAGATGGTGCCACAGCAGGACGTGTAATTCCTAAAACCTCTTAGTGTGCTAAGCCCCGGGATCCCTGAGTGCTGAGGAAGCTGAGGGGAAAATCAGAAATAGCAGCTTAAGGGACAGTCGGTGTCAGCACGGGAGGCCCTGCAGCCAAACACTCAGCTGTGAGGGCCCCCCGCTGTCCTGCGTGGAGCAGCCTGGATGGGGACAGCTCTCCTGGTGAGCCCCGAAGCTGGTCCAGACCCCCATATCCCTGCAGCAAACCGCGTGCTGGTTGAACTCCCAAAATCCCTGTGTTCCACTCACGTTGCCAGCACGCCCAGGTCCCTCGGCGTTGTGTCCCTGCTGCTTTGCAAAGTGCTGTCGCTTCAGATTTGCCCTGTGGGTAAAGGATTTCCCTCCACGGGCGCTAATCTGTTTTCCCTCCTTCCAGCTCCTAATTCCCCCCAGATCTGCAGGCTCAGGTCAGCAACAGGCTCAACCAGGACGAGCACGGCAATTAGTCTGTCCACGCTTCTCTTTGCGATGGAAATAAGGTTAATTAGGGAAGGAAAAGGCAAGAAAGACCTTAGTGCGTGTCTGGCGCTGACCCGGAGTGGCCAGAAGGGCGCAGGGCTCCCGTGAGAAGCGCAGGAAGGGGCAGCCACCCCCTGCCCTGGTGCAGAAGCCGTTTCTGCCACCCCCAGACCGGCGAGGGCTGGGTCTGAATTGTGGGGGCTGCAGCGAGGACGGGAAGATGCTGCCAGGAGCCCTGCGGGTAGGCGGGACTGGCTTCCAGGGGTGATGGAGGAGAACCGAGAAAGCTTCGACCCCTTAGCGGGACAAACCTGCTGCCGGTGAGAGCCCCGGCTCGCTTGGATGGCTGCGGACTTCTGTAAGTGCTCGAGCCGATGGGCAGAGGTGGAAGGGGGGTGCAGCTCCCCGCTGCTCTGCTGGGCTTTTCCCCAGAGCTCAGCCCAGAGCAGGGTGCTGGAGCCATCCCAGTGCTTACTGGGCTCTGGCTGGAGCTGTCAGAACTTGTGCTCTGCAGCCCCAGGGATGGTGTTTGGTGGCAGATGGATTTCATCCCACTGCTGCCAGACTTGTCCCGTGCTTCACCCTCAACTCTTCCCTTCCGATCCTTGACATCCACCCTGTTAATATGGAAAACAGCTTTGTTTCCTCTTTAAATAATAACAGTCCCTGATTTTTAGGTAGCATTTGACCAGCACTGCTGCACAAAGGAGGATGAGATTATTACACCTACAATGTTAGTGACAGTATTGGTCCTTACTAATATCTTCTGATGAGGGTGGCACTTCTGGTGCCACCCAAGGTGTGTTCATGGGGATGTTTTCTTGAGTGATGTTGAGTCTTCACAGTCTGTAAGATAATTTGTCCAGGTAAAACAGCCTGGTTTCATTTTTGTCAGAGCTTAATGTGTGTTCAGTAACACAGATGGAATAAACATGGGAGTAATAAGCATTTTTACAGACAGATGGGATCAAATCAAGAAGAAAACTACATGTGAGTTATTTTAGTGAGGGTCAGCAGACAGTGCAGGCACTTGCACATCACAGAATCACAGAGTGGGAGGGTTGGAAGGGACCACAGTGAGGTCATCTGGACATCATCAGCATGGAAAGGGCATCCAAGTGCACCGTGCACATCAGCTGGTCAGATTTACCTTGGGCAAAGACGACTCCTGCAGATGTTCAGGGCTGATGTGCCCGATTTCTCCTCGAGCATCCACCACGCCTGTCTGAATCCTTCTCGTGAACCACAAGCAAGTCCTTCTGAAAATCCTCATCTCGCTGTTTCAGGATGCTGTGATCAGGACAACCTGTACACAGGACAGGGAGGCACAAAGAAATGCTCCCAGGAGAGCTGAGAGGATCTGGCAAATTCTAATGAATTTGCAGTAATGTTGTAGTTGCAAACAGCTAAAATACTGAGCGTTGAGAAGACCTGGTTAAAATCGGTGGGTTTAAGTCCTTGGATCATCTGTTTGTTGACATGCTTTGCCAGGAAAATTAAATAGTCATTTTCCCAGAGAAATAAACACAAGCAGATGCCTAAATACATGTCCAGAGGAGAGGGGGTAGGTGGGAGAGACAGAGGCTGTGCCAGGCCGTGGTCTGGGTGCCATGCCCCAACCTTTCCAGCCATCGTGGCCTCCTCACTGCTAACGGCACCGCCAGCAGCCAGGGATAGAAGAATAAAGGCTGTTATTCTAGGGAAATCTAAGGCAAATCCAGTATCTTGGGGCATTTCTTCCCGCGGTGAGGAGGGTCCAGCACAGACTGGAACCACCCACCCGATGGGATCCACCTGGCATCTACAGGAACCACGGTTAAGAGCGGGAAAGCCATCCCAACTCCTTTCTTTCCCTCTTTCTTTTCCAGTCACAGCCATGCCGGCAACCAACCAGGGCTGGCCCGAGTCCTTCGGCTTCCAGATAGGCGGCTGCGGGCCGTGCTACATCCTGTGGGTGCAGGAGGGCAGCGCGGCGGCGCGGGCGGGGCTGCGCCCGGGGGACGAGGTGCTGGAGATCGAGGGCCAGCCCGTGTCCTCGCTGGGCTGCGAGGCGCTGCTGGGGCTGGCCCGGCGCTGCCCCAACGTGCCCCCGAGCATCGGCGTGGTGTCCCGCCTGCAGCTCGCCAGCGTCCCGCCCGGCCCGCGGGGATGCTTCGGCTTCGAGCTGGCGAGCGGCAGCCCCCCGCGAGTGGCCACCGTCAGCCCGGAGTCGCCCGCCGCCGCCTGCGGGATCGAGCCGGGGGATTACGTGCTGGAAGTGGATGGGATGCCGGTGATGCTGCCGGAGACGGCGGCCGCGCTGGTGGCATCGTGCTGCGGGCGGACTCTGCGGCTCGGGCTGCTGCGGCCGCAGCGCGGGGCGGGCACGGCGGACCCCGCGTCCAGCGGGCACGGCCTGCGCCGGGAGAGGAGGCAGAAAGCGCAGGAATTCAGCAGGAAGGTAAGGCGGGTGAGGCGCGAGGGCTGGGGCACTGGGCACCCTCTGAGCTGAGCTCTGGAGATTCCCACATTTAGCAGTGTGCTTGGATGGGGGATGCTCCTGGCTTGGTCACCGGCCTGGGGTGCAGATCTGGGGCGTGAACACCGGAGAGAAGGGTCTGGTAATTACTTGGGAGAACAGATGGATGTGAAGAGCTTGGAGACCCCCTGGGGGTGACCCCAAGTACTCATTCCTTTGCACTACAGGAGTGTTGGGGAAACTCACGGGGGCAGATCCTGCTCTGCTGCATGTCTGGATGTCCCTTCAAAGTCTGAGCCTGTCCACCTGCAGACATTTTAGTTCTTACTTTGTTGCAAAAGAGAAAACATCAATGTGATTACATCTTCATTGTGTTCCCGAAAGTTTCCTAGTGGGTACTTTACCAAACACATTGCCTCGTGCTAATTATAAATTTGATCACAGTTGTTTTTTCAATCTTTCTAATTTCCATTTCAAAGTAGCCTTTTAAAATGCTGTTATGAAAATAACCAGGCTGGTGGGGTTTTTTTTTTGATCCCAAGTTAATAAAGGAGCAAGACATCCATAAAGAGATTTGTGGGTATCAGGCAAATCCCCTCAGTCAGCTTCTACATTAAAGATTTACAAATACACACTGAGGTTGGATTCATAGGGCTGAGCATTGCACGGGAAACAGATACCTGCTGATTACAGGAGATTATCGAGGAGGGGAGGTTGTTGTATCCACCTCCACCTCATGAAGCCACATTAAGCCAAGCAAAAGATTCATGGGCGATCACGGGAGAGAAGGCTGGTTACAATGCTGCAAATACCTGATCAATGCCTGTCTCCTCCCTTCCCTGCTGAGCAGCGAACATCCCCATCAACACCTCTGTCACCACCCTACCCTGCTTAGCAAAGCTTCCTGTGACAACCCCAGAGGGCCCGGACAGAAACAGGATTGCAGAGAACAGAGGATTGTGCTGCTGGCTACTGGTTGCTGGAGCACAGCTCAGCTGGCAAACGCCTCTCTAGAGGGAATGAACAGTGCAGATGTTTGAAGTGGCTTCATTTTTTCACACGATGTGGAAAATAACAAACCCAGCGAGTGCCTTCGCCCCTCGCTCACCTGGGAGCTCAGCTCTGGGAGGTGCTCCTGCCCACCCAGTGCGAGGCTGGGAGGTCGGAGGGTGCTGGTGGCTTGTATGTCACACCTGCCCTGCCCACAGGTCACTTTCCCAGCCTCCTTCATTCAGTAGAGCCCTGGGCTGAGTCACACCCGCCTGGCAGACAGAGCAGTGGCCACATCAGTAGTACTGGAGAGGTCTGGAGCTGGGCTGTTCCAGTGTCCCAGCAACCTGAGGGCATCACCAGGAAGCCTCAGTTCAGGTCTAATCTCTTCTTGTCCCCTGCATGCCTGGGGACACTCTGGGGACTGCATGAAGGGTGGCAGCACCCCCACAGTGGTGGAGTCCCCATCCCTGGAGGTGTCCAAGGAACTGGACATGGCCCTCAGTGCTCTGGGCTGGTTGACAAGGTGTGGGTTGGGCACAGGCTGCACTCCATGGTTTTGGAGGGCTTTTCCAACCTCAGTGATTCTGTGATTCCCACCCACCCTGCAATCTCAGCCCAGGCAAAGATTTAAGAGCAGCCTGCTGGGATCCATCCCACCAGGAACACCACAGGCTGTCACTCCTCTGCTGGACCTGGGAACTGAGAACTCACGAGCTGCCCAGGGGACTCTGCTGCTGTGGCTGCCCCAGATTTGGTGACCTTGAAGTGCTGCTGCTGCCGGAGCTCCCGTGGTGCCTGCAGAGCCAGCAGCACTGGGGGCTGTGCTGGGGTCATGGTGTTGCTGTTGGCCTCCCCAGGGAGCTGCCAAGTGGGACAAGCATTTGGAAGGAACAGCTCTTCCCCTTCCCCAGGCAGGTGATGCCTGCTGGCTCCTTGGCAGTGCCACCAAGGGGTGCACACAGAGCCCTGGACACTCCCCCAGTGCCCTGGGCAAGGGTGAGGGGCTCCTCTCTGCTTCCTACAGTTAAATCCAGCAGTTAAACCTGCTGTCAGCACAAAGACATCCCCTTGAAGGAAAATCAGACACACACAGGGATGGTGGGGCACTCACAGGGAGGTCTTGCATTCCAGGCACATGCTCCTGAGGAGGGACCAGCTCCCACTGCCCAAGGGAAAGGGACAGCCCCCCAGCCCGGGAAGAGGTGAATAAGGAGGGCCCCCTTGCAGGGTAATTGGCTTGATGGTAATTAGGTAATTACTCTGCCTGTCTCAGGTGGAGAGGACAGGACAGCAGGTGGGAGCTGCTGGTGCAGTTTCCAGGGCTGGTGCTCACCTTCTTACTCCCTCTCCCCACTTCCCAGCAGCTTCCCAGTGCTAAAGGCAGGACAGTGCAGGGATCAGGGAGTGACAGATGAAGCATGAAGCTTAAACAGCTCCAACAGCCCATTGCAGTGTCCTCTGCCAGGCAGACTCGGGGCTGATCCCATCCCAGCTGTGCCAGAGCCGCTCCTGTGGGGCCACTTGTGACCCAGCAGAGTGTGGGGTTTGGGGTCATGCCACTGTGCTGGTGAAATGTTGTCTGGAGCAGCAGTTGCAGGGCTGTGTGTGGGAGCTGTGTGATGGGCTGCTGTCTGAAGCTCCCTCTCCTCCCCGCGCTGTTCCCTCCTCGTTGCCGAGCAGGTGGTGCAGGGAGTCGGACACGTTATCCACGGGGCAGTTCCTCCATGTGTACAGTTCAATCCACTGCTCAGGGGCCCTTCCCTCTCCTCTCCTGTCTCCCCCTGGCAGGTGGATGAGATCCTGGGTGAGCAGCCGGAGCTCAAGGAGAAGGTGTTCACCGTCCTGAAGCAGTACGCGGCCGAGAGGAAGGTGGAGTGCCTGGCCTATGCCCTCTGCATGGTCCTCACCCAGGAGTCCCACCAGCACCTCATTGACAACATCAGGTAGGAGGTGTCACCTCCCCGCTGCCGTGGTGCCATCAAACCACGGGCACCCCTCTGGTGCTGAATGAGCAGCACTGAGCAGTGCTGGCATGGGTTGGGAGGTTCCTGTTGGGAAGGGCTTGAGAGGATCCTGCAGGGAACATGACAACTCCCTTATCAAGGGGCAGCTGAGCTGAGCTTGGTGGCATCTCAGCCTGGCATCCCTGTGCCCACCAACCTGGGTGGCTGTCCTGCCCAGGACGGATGGGTGGACATCCCCCACCCTGCCAGGAGCCATGGTCATGGGCCCCACAGAGCCACCACCTCTGCCTGCAGCAGGGGACGTGGCTGTTGTTGGCAAGGGAGATGGGATTAGAACCACTGGAGATTCCCCAAGAACCTGGCCAAAAAATAAACTGAGTTCTGCAGGGCGAGAGCTGGATGTGGGCGAGGGCTCAGCCAGGGCTGCTGGCAGCTCCAGCAGCAGGAACAGCTGGGGTAGTCTCTGCCGGGCCCATGGGCTGCCTGGGCTGCCAGGCAGGGGCTGCCCATCCCAGGGTGCTCTGGCAGTGCTCCCCTTGGGCTCGGGGTCCCCAGCACCTCTCAAGCCCCCGGAGCAGCAGCCGTGCCCAGAGTGCCGCCGGTGCGGCCGACGCGCTGCTCTCACGCAGCGTGGCTGGCACTGGGGACAGAGCTGGTGCTGGCACAGGGACACGTGGTGGGATTATGGCCAGGCTGAGACGATGGCCATTAGGGAATCAGGTCTCCATCTGGCCCCACTCCGGGCCCGGCTTTCCAATTCCTGCTTTAATCAGTGGAATTGCAGGATATTACAGTTTCCATAACAACGCCCCGGTGCCGGGGTCTCCACCGGGCTGGCGGTGGGGAGGGCGGGGGGAGCGGCTGGGTGGCCCCGTCACGCAGCGTCCCACTGCTCTGCTGTGACTGCATGTGGGTCCCCTACAGCCCCCTGGGCACCTGGGGCGATGGGCACAGACCCCTGCAGGGCCAGGGTGCAGAGGGGACCATCATCTCCCTGTGTTCAGCTTGGCCAGGCGCCCGTGTCCGGGCTGTCCTGTCCCCACTGGGCATCCTGGAGGGACCCGACCTGCAAACAGCTGGGGCTGGGGGCAGGGGTGGATGGCAGCGAGCCAGGCCTGAGCCATCGCCCTGAACTAAATCAAAAGAGAAAGCCACCCCCCACAATTCAGAAAAATTCTTTTCCCCGGCAAGACCCATGGAAATGCCTCGAATGCCTTGGCTATCCCCTTTGTCATCATCCCCGGGGAATTATACAGGATTACTTCCCCCCACAGAGGGGATTTGAGTAAGTGTCCAAATCTTCTTCTGGACCCAAGCCCCTCTGTGGGGGGCACAGCAGGTTCCCCCCAGGGTGTTCCCATTCCAGCAATCCCCATGTCAGTGAGGGGAGTGTGGCTGGAGCCGGTGCCACTGTCCCCCTGAGGGGAGCAGAGCTTGCCCCTTACCCACCCCCTGATGTTGTGGGGCAGCACCCCAAAAACAGGGACAAACCCCCTGGTTGGCCCATGCCCCCATGTGAAAGGTTAACACCAGGGCCTGGGCAAGAGGCGCCGCAGATCAGGCAGCTAATCTGGGTTTAATGGAAATGAAATATTTAGCTCAGGGAAAAGATTTACCAACTAATCTTAATGAAATGAAGTCAAGAAAATAAAAAAAAAGGTGCTTTGGAGACCAGGTTTCCCAGCTGTGGGTGCTGGGGGGCAGTGCCGTGTGTGCTGCCGCGCCTGATCCCAGATGCTGATCCCGGGGTCTCCCGTCTGACGAGTTTGCTTCCAAGAAAGAGCTTTCCATGTTTTACTCTCAGTGAAGGTGGTGAGCGGCTCCTGGGTGCTCTGGATTGAGGGGTGCTGCGAATTCCTGGGGTGATTTTCATATGGCTTGAACCGGTTCAGTCCATTGGTGACTGAGGAGGGGATTTGGTGTCTGTGCCCTGGGGCTGGGGAAGGGCCATGTGGGGGGATCCCGGCTCTGATGCTGTGTCCAGGGGTGGGGTGAGGTGTGGGGGTGCTGGTGTGGCTGTCCTGCTGTCCCCAGGGCACAGGGCAGCCACCCTGGGGCAGTGGTGTGGGTGCAGCTCAGGTGAGCAGAGCCCATCGGAGCTGACCCAGTGAGTGTCCTGGGGCTTGTCCTGTGGGACACCCCATGGACGACTTGGGATCATGGGGGTACCCATCGGCATCCCTGCGAGGCTGTGCCCAGCTCTCTGTGAGCTCTTTCCACCCGGGGTGTGGGGGGCTGTCCCACGTACCCCAGACCATGGCATCACCCGTGCCTCCCACCCTGCAGAGCCTGGAGGGCTGGATGAGCCACTTCCATCCAGCAATGGTGGTGCCATCGGGGGGACTGGTAGGGGTGGCAGGGATGGCAGGGTGATGCTGGGGGTGATGCTGGGGGTGATGCTGGGGTGATACCAACAAGGGTCCCCCTGATCCCCCATCCCCAGGCAGCTGCCCGAGCCCCGGTGTGGGCACAGGGTGGTGGCAGCCGTGGGTGACAGTGTGTCCCCTGCCACGCAGAGCCGAGCCGGGCGGCCGGGACGTCCCCGTCTGCCGCTGACCCTCGCGCTGGCCTGATTGGATCTTCCCTCTGCACCAGCTGTATTTATTTTCGGGCTGTTGCTGCTGCTGACTGTCCTCCCTCCCTGCTGTCCCCTCCCTGGGCTCCCCCCGGGCTTTAACGTGCTCCCTGCAAAGTGCTGCTGCTCAGCATAACCCGAGACCCCCCGACTCAGCACGCAGACCCAGCCGGTGCTGCAGACACGTCCTCCAGCTGGGCTTTTCCAGTACTGGATTTTTTTTTCTTTCTTTCTTTCTTTTTATCTCAAATGGATTTCATCCCATTTGCCCAGAATTAAGCTCCTGCAGATTTTAATTTGCTGACATTTTTTCATCTGCTCGGTTGTGGATAGCAGGGATAATGCACGTGCTGCGCCGGGTCCTCCCCGCTCCCATCCCCTGCCCATATGGCTGATGTGTGTAGGCAAAGTGCACAGTTGTAGTCCTGCTCAAGGATGCTGAAATCCAGCTGCGAGGGGGGAAGATGAGCTGTCTCGGGTGAGTAACGAGCGCACCTTTCCTGGGAGCGAGGGAAATGGGTTTAAATCAGGTTAATTCTGGAATCTAGCAGCTCCTGGCACCACAAAAACGAGGTGTGCTAGAAGTTAATTAACTCTTAGCATCCGTGTTGTCTCGCAGCTGCTCTGGTCAGAGGGAAGAGGGGAGCTCCTCTGGGAGAGGGAAACTCTAATTTGGGTTATTCCATCACCTGCAATGCCAGAGGCTGGGTCTGGCCCCGGGGCACGGAGGGGCTTGTCTGCTCTGCTCCCTGCGGCTGTGCCGGGCTGGGTGTGTGGGGATGGGTGTGTGGGGATGGGTGTGTGGGGATGGGTGTGTGGGGCTGGGTGTGTGGGGATGGATGTGTGGGGATGGGTGTATGGGGATGGGTGTATGGGGATGTGTGTGCAGGGCCTGCTTGTGCCTCGCACCGGCCTGGGGAGGGGGTTATTTTGGGCAGGTCGGGGTCCCAGGAGCGTCTCTCAGCGCTGCTCTTATTCCTGAGCTGGTTTCAAAGCAGGGCAGAGCTGTAGCTCCAGCGGCACTGGCTCTGCAGCCAGTGCTCTGCAGTGCTGGCACAACTGCCCCAGGGTTCATCCCCGGGCTCTGGGGGCCAGAGTGACCCTCCAAGCCGAGTGGGATGGCAGGATCCCCTCTGGCATCTCCCAGGGCTGTGTTACTTTCCCACCCCCATGTCCTGGGCACCGTCTCCCCTTGAACAGCGTGTTCTCCTGGCAGTACCAGGGATGCACCAGCTTCTGGCACCACCGTTTAGGTTAAAAACATCTGTTTGCAGTAGGATTGGAGGGAAACACAGATCCCCTCCTCCCCACCGACTCGCAGTGCTGGTGAATAAACCACCGGCAGTGATGGTTACACGGGTATTGCCCTGGTAACCTGGATTGGAACAGGGGGAGGTGTGTGACATCCAGCCCCTCACCCTGGCTGCATCCTTGGGGGATAACTCTGGGGCTGTTCAGACTGTGAGATGTTGTCTTGGATCTCCTGCAAGTGGTGTTGTGCTTCAGGGCTGCAGGGAGGATGGTTTGGGGTGGTTTGTACTTCACTGTTTAGGTTATGCTCCGTTTGCTTCCCGAGCAGCCCCTGCTCCTGCCCCTCTCTCCTTTAGGAAAGCCATGATGGGCCAAGGTGAGCAGCCACTTCTGATCCCTGACTCAGATGAAATTGCTGCCCATCAGGGGTTCCCTTATTACGGGAGAATTCCGCCGAGCTCCTGTTAATAGCGCTCCCAGCACAGTCTGTTTGTCTCAGCTTGTTTTGCATGGCCATAAAATCACTTGGCGTGCTCCTGTATTAAACTACTCCAACCATCTGTGACTGTGCCTGGGTAAGGAATGTCATTTTAGCCATCAGGATTTATATATTATGGATTGTGCTGCTTCCCTGCTCGTCACCCCCACCACACCCACTCCTCCAGGGCTGGGGGAGCTCCCCGGCTCTCTTGGATGCCGATGCAGCATCTGTGACCCCCCGAGCCCCTGCTGCTGACAGGGACACGCTGCTCCTGTCCACGGTCCCAGCACTGCCACTGAAAAGCCACAGGCAGGACATTCATGGAGGAAAAGCAGCTCTTGCTTTCTTCCATTTTAAAAAAAAATCCCTAATCTGATAGCCCAGCATATGCTCAACTGCCCAAAAAAAGGGGAATTAGGGCAGCAGGGAACAAAACGTGCTACCAGTGAGACAATTGGGAGCGAGTTCCTTTTTTATTGGTGGAGTTCAAATAGGTCATGACCAAAATGCCTCAGTGCAAAATCTCCTGATAGGAGATTAATTTCCTTTGTCAAATCAAACTCTGGCTGGGATGCAGATGGGATCAGCCTGGCCCACCTGCACCCTGCTGGAGTCACAACTTTTATCTGGGGAAGTGGTTACTTGGTCCAAGTTTTCCAGTGTCTTAAAGAAAACAGGAAAGGTTGCTTTTGTGCTGCTGTTCCAGGCAGAAAGTGTGGTGGGGGCAGCAGCTGTGGTCTGAAAAGTGGGGGTGACACAGGTCCCTGCACCCCGGGGTGCTGGTGTGGGACACAGGGTGCAAAGGGCTGAAGATGGCCCTGTGTCCCCCCTGCTGTGTCACGGGGGGTCTGGGGGCCTGTCCGTGAGGGTGGGGTGGCCTCGAGCCCCATCTGCACCCACTGACCTGGCCACTGTCCCCCAGTACCTGCTGGGCGATGCTGGGCAGGGTGGCAGTTGCAGAAAAGGTCTCTCTGGGGGTTTCCTGAAAGGTTTTGTGTGTCCCCAGCAGCCGTGGGGCTGCCCATCCCTGCCAGGGCAGAGACAAGAACATTGGCTCTTGGTGCACGGTGTGGTTTGGGCACAGGGACACCAGGTTTGGGACAGGTGACAGCCACAGGGACACCGGGTTTGGGACAGGTGACAGCACTCCTGGGTGCCAGTGCTGATGGGGAGGGGAGCCCCCAGGCAGGCACGGGCTGTGGTGCTACTCCAGAGGGAGTCTTCATCAGTTGCTACTGGAGCCAGTGCAGGGATGTGTCAGGAGAGGGTCACCCTCCCCAAAAACTGTCCGGGGTCTGGGCTGTTCCCAGGGATGAATTGGGTGGCCAGGGAAGGGACTGTGAGGGGCTCCCAGCCCCAGTGCATGGCCACTGCATCCCACCCTGTCTGCACTCCTGGGGGGGAAAAAGCACCTTCATTCTTATTTAATGATAACGACAGTCCCATCTGCAAAACATCTGCAGCCAGAGGAGTGATTGTGGAGCCTCCCAGCACCGGGATAATAGGATAGCAGCCCCCGTGACAGTCACAGCTCTGTGCTTGCTGCTGGGCTGGAGAGAGCCCTACTCGTGCAGGAGGGTCTGGAGGAGCGGTGGGAGCTGCAGGTGCTGGAGGGGGTGCGAGGCTGGGACCCCCCTCCCGTGCACACGGGCAGGTGAGGTTTGAGAAGCAGAATTTGGGGTTCATAAGCAGAATTCCTGTGCCATGGGGAAAGCCAACAGGAGTTTTCTCTCCCAAATGTTAGCATTTAGCCAGGGCAGAAGGGCTTTTCCAGACCAGTAGCTGATTCCATAGCACAGTTCAGACATAATCCGAGTGTAGCTCAGTGTTTTAATCCACCCTGGGACGTGTTTTTCTGCACAACTAACAGAGTCAAGGTCAGGTCTTTGCTAGTTGTTTTGAGGCTAAACCATACATTTTTCATTTTTCCTTCCTTTGCTACTACCTGGAGGTTGTATCTGATCTTGGCAGCTCTGGGGAAGCTTCACATCCTCTTCATCAAACGCCAGTGCTGTGCTTAAAGATGGCGTTATTTAAATTAGAGATGGGGCTTTATCTTCTATTCCTGCTGCACAGCACTGCTGTGTTACCCTGGGGGTAAAGGATGCTCCTTGGGGGGGGTTTGGGCCCAGGACTCTGGTCCTGGTGCTGATCCTGGTCCAGCCCAGCAGCTCCACCTGCTCACCCACATCCCCACACCCGCTGCCGTTTGCCTTTAAGGTTTCTCACCCCTTCCAGCAGCACGTAATTTAAACAGAAGCACTTTAGAAGTCAACTAATTAGCACCAGGGAGGCATCCCCCCGGAGTTCGGCGCCGAGCCGTGCCCTCCTTTCTGCTACGAGATCCTTCCAGCTGGAAATCACAGCGCCTGCAGTTTTTAGGGAAAGGGAGAGGGTTGGTGTCTGCCAGCCGGGGCAGAGCTGGGCAGGGAGGGCAGAGGTGGCACCAAAGGCCGGCGGATACGGAGGGAGGCTCTCGGTCGATGGTAAAGCTCCACCTGGGAGCGAGAGCGTGGCGGGAGCCAGGCCGAGGGCAGGCAGGGCTGAGCCCAGGTGGGGCTGCTGGCGCTCCAGCCCATCTGGCTGCGGTGCCCGGGCCCCGCGGGAGTGCCAAGCGCCAGGGCGGCACCGGCTGGCGCGGGTTTGGTTGTTGGATCCGGCCGCGTCGTGGGCGTGAGCCGAGGCTGGGGCTCAGCTGCATGAGGATCTGAAGCATCTCCCTTTTGTTCCCGCCGCACCCTGACAAATGGGGAAGGACCGGAGTTTCTCTCGGCATTTTCGGTACGTGTCCCCGCTCCGCTCCCCTCGTGGGCTCCCTGGCCGGGGGGTGCTGGGAGAGCCTCGTGCCCCGCAGGCATCCCCACGATGGCTCTGCCGCCTCGGGGCTGTGGGGACCCTGCTCTGGCACCGGGGCAGCCCTGCCACCGCCCTGCGCCCACCGCAGCGCCGGCACAGGCTGCTGGGGGGAGTCGAGCGAAGCTCAGATGAAAAATTGGGGTGGGGGGGCTGGGGAGCGGCAGGAAGAGCCCATCTGGGCCTGCTTTGTCTCCATGGCTGTAGGCCAGCCAGGGGGTGGGTGGTGAGGAGGGGGTTTGGGGGTGCTGGGTGTGATGGAGCGAGGCCCAGGGACCTCTCGCTCTCAGCCTGGCTGAGCATGAGCTCTGAGCAAACTTGGGGTGTCTTCACTGGCCCCAGCCAGGCACTGTTCCACTGTCCTGGCCTGGCTGCTTTTGGGAGGGGGTGAAGGTGAAGAAAGCTGGAACCTCTGGGGCCTCTCCCGCCTGGGAAATGCCCTGGAGTCACATCTGTGTGTTGGAGCAGACTGAGTTCTCTGGAGCTGCAGAGGAGGGCTGGTGCCCTGGGGCTCACCACACCCTGCACGGGGATGGGAGCGGGCAAAGGGCTGCAGTGCCCAGGGATGGGGATGCCTTTCCCATCCCCTCTCCAACAGGAAACAGGCTGACCTGGAGCATCCCAGGAGGAGGAGGAGGTGCATGAGGTCAGCACTGTGCTCCTGGGCTGACCTCCACAGATGGGGTGGGTGCATCCGTGCTCCGTGAATCCTGGTGGGATTCACTGGGAGAGGGACATCCCAGCTGGGTGCTGCTCCTCGGTGCCATGCCAATGGGCAGAACCAGGTTTATCCCATGGGATAGCAGGATTCTGCAAAGCCCGGGCTCCATCTGCCCTGGGCTGGTGCTGGTGCTGGTGCCGGTGTCAGTGCCACTGTTGGTGCCAGTGTGTGCTTCATGGGTGGTATCCTGCTGGGACTGAGGCATCCATGCTAATGACACCCCACATGCTGCCTTCGATGGGTCCCTTTGATGGACCAGACCTGGGCACAGGTTTTGGGAGTCAGCACAGGGATCAGGGAAATCAGGGATCCCTGAGCAGCACTGGGCCATCCAGGGAGGGAACTATTTTGCATGTTTAGTGGGATTAATTGTACAGTCACTCAGCTGCCTCCTTGCTGAGGCAGTGTTGTACTTGTAGCACTGCCAGTGCCTGGTGCAGCCCCTGAGCCGTGTCCTCGAGTCTGGGTAGGGAGCTCTGCTCCAGTCCTGCTGCCTGGCAGCCCGATGGTGAAGCAGAGGTTGGTGTAAAGTGGGACAGCTCTGCTGGAATGAGCAGGGCCAATTTAATTTGGCCAATTAAATGGGACTGTGCTCATTTTGCCTGTGAGGAACCCGGACTTTTCCCTGGTGGGCACCCAGCCTGGGGCAGAGGTGTGAGGGACCCACATCCTCCCCTGCCCCGAGGCTGTGGCCACCCTGTCCCAGAGCTCACATCTGGGTGAACTATTTATTAGCACAGTTTCACTCTTTTCTAGTTGCTGCTTAATCACAAATCGCCTGGGAATTGCACCAATGTGTTGCTTTTTTTAAATTGTCACCAAATGCTCGGTGTGAGCATCTGCCAGCCTCGGGTGGCTTGTGATCTGTCTTCTCCTCCTCCTGCAGCAGCTCTTGTTTTGAGTTCTGCCTTTTGTTGGGGGGAAATAAAGATGTCATGGTTCTGGTAGAAGTGGGATTTGAAGCCTCCCCGTCCTCCTTCTCTGGCTTCACCCAGGTTTTTGTGTTCCCCTGGTGAAGCTGCCCAAGGGAGCCCTGTGGGATCCCCCCACCAGCCGTGTCCCGCTGGTGCAGCCCCTCAGAGCAGATTCCTCTGGGTCCTCTGACACCAGTTTGGCCCAGTTCCTGCTCCCATGGGAGTCTCGATCCCTGTGCAGCCAGGAGTGTGCTCACACCCCAGTGAGGCTGTGATGACACCGGGAGCTCGAGGTGAGGAGCGCTAATGAACCTCACGAGATGGTTTTGTCTGAGGAGGCAGCTGCGAGGTGCAGGGAGGGGTTGCTATAGAAACACTCAGAGATAACGGCTCCTCCTGAAGCCCCTAAATGTGCAAACAGAGGGTAGGGGTGGGTGAGCAGGTGTCAGAATCTCGCTGTTGTGATGGCAGAAGGAAAAAGAAAAGAAGAAGTGCCTCCTGGTGTTATGGTGTTCACCCTGGCTGAGGTGGGAACGGTGCTGGTGGGGCCTCTTTGCACCCTCCTGGGATCCTGCTTTGCATCCCCTGTGCACCCCCTGAGCATCCTGGGTGTCCCTGTGGGGCACAAAGGCCACTTGGCTGCTCCTGCCAGGAGAGGGGAGGTGACCCAAAACAGAGGGAGTTCCCAGTGCTGTTGCCTTGCCTGCAGTGTCACCATACCCACCCCTCCAGCGACCAACATCTCCCAGGGGGCACGAGGCTCCTGCATGGCTGTGGAGAGAGCTGGAACGTGGGAATGTTCATGGCAGGGGCCCAGAATAGCAAAGTTCAGAGCTTCCAGCAGAGAGTTTGGGGCAGGAGATGGGGAGCAATGTTTTGAGGGTTCCAGAATGTGCTGGGGAAGAAGCAGCTCTGTAGGAGGGCTCTGACATCATTACCCCAGTGGAGCTCTTCATGGGATGGGGGAAGAGGTGCAGTTGTGTCCCTGGTGTCCCCAGCACCCCCGGTGTCCTCAGCCCTGGTCATTTACAGCTCTTGGAGGACGGGTCCCAAGAGCACACGAGGGGTTCTGCTCTTTCCTTTCCGGGGGTGGCTGGATCTGGAGCTCTGCACCCCAACTGCCACGGCCCCGCTCCTCACTCCCTTCCCTGGCCTCACTTCCCCAGGATTTTCATCCCCAAGAAGCACCGGCAGCGCTTCGACGAGGTGGTGTCCCAGAGCCTGATCAGCAAGCTGTGCCGCTCCAAGAGCGAGCAGCACAGCAACCGCCTGCGCCTGCAGCCGCAGCGAGGACCACCAGGAGCGGCTGCTCGTGTCCACCCGCGCCAGCTCCGTGCCCCGCAGCCACGAGGAGCTCAGCAAGAGCCTGCGCAAGAGCACCTCGCTCGTCACCAGCAACGTGGCCTCGGGGGCTGCCCGCAGGTAGCACCTCCCCTGGGGGCACGGGGCAGGGATGCCAGGGAAAGGGAGAGGCATGAGGAGAAGGGGATGTGTTCCCTGGGAAACCCTGCTGGGAGCAGGATGAGCAAACACCTCTCCCTCTCAAAGTCTGGGCAGGTTTGTGCCCCGTCCCGGCTCTGGGACAGCTTTGGGTTCCCTCAGCATTGCAGGGCTGGCTGGGACGAGCCATGCTAGGAGCTGGGGTGGCACTTGCAGGCTGAGAGGAGGTGCTGGCTCCTTGCTGGGTGGGCTGCAGGGTGCCCAGCTGTACCAGCGGCATCCAGGGTGCCCAGCTGTGCCAGTGAGATGCAGGGTACCCGAGCAGAGAGCAGGCTGACAGGAGGGTGTAACCAGGTGGGGGTCAGCCTGTTTTCCCAGATAACAAGTGACAGGATGAGAGGAAATGGTCTCTAGTTGCAAGGGGAGGTTTAGGTTGGATATTACGGAAAATTTCTTCACAGAAAGGGTTGTCAGTCCCTGGCACAGCTGCCCAGGGCAGTGGTGGAGTCCCCATCACTGGAAGTGTTCAAAAACCATGTGGATGTGGCACTAGAGGACATGGGTTAGTGATGAACGTGGTGGTAGTGCTGGTTGATGGTTGCATTTGATAATCTTAAAGGTCTTTTCAAACCTTAACAATTCCATGATTCTGTGATTCTGTGGCTGGTCCTGCCCTGCCCCAGCAAGTGTCTGGGTGTGAGGAGGAAGGACAATCCCTGGAGCACAGGGATTAACCCACTTCCCGTGCCCATATGGCCAGACCTCAGCAGCCTTGGAGGGCGCAGAGCCCTGGCCGTGGCTCCTGCTCTGATCCCAGCTCCATCTCACCAACCAGAGAGCAGGATCTGGGCAATCCAGCCTGTTGGGCTCCAGCCCACCTTCCTGCCAGGATAATTTCAATGGGACTTGTCCAAAATCCATTTCCAGCACAGTCTCCCTCCCTGCCAGAACAGGATCTTGCTGCTGATGCTGCCTTCCCCCAGCTCCCTGTGGGAACAACTCCCAGCTCCAATCAGCCTCCCAGCAGGGAGATTTCCTGGTGCTCCTTCCAAAATTTCCTAGAGGAATTTAATTCCTCTCTCATCCACCTGTGAGACCTTTGCTCCCTAAATCACATTGTCTCTCTAATTCTGTGTAATGAAGAATCACAGACTGGAGGTGTATATGTATATATATATATATATATATATATATATATATTTAAATATATATATATTTAGCCCATTTTCCACTTTAAAACAATGCTTGAAAGACTTTGGTATCAAAGGGGACCTTGTGGGGACACTGGGAGTGTTGGGGACTTGAGCACTCAGGAGACACCTGGGCTGACAGGGTTGTGGAGGGGCTGGGGAGGGGAACAAGGGCCAAATCTTGGCCTTTCATGTCCCATTTGCTTCTTTGTCCTGCAGAACCGTGCGAGTTTATAAAGGCAACAGGAGCTTTGGCTTCACACTCCGTGGCCATGCCCCAGTGTGGATCGAGTCTGTCCTGCCAGGTAAGAACAGTTCCAGCCACGAGATTCAAAGTCACTTATTGATCTCAGCTCTGAACTTGAAGTGTTAAGTACTGGACTTTTCCAAGGCTCCGTGGTGGAGTTTTCCCAATGTGGATAATGAGCACCTTTGATACAATTTAGTTTGACTTCATCTACCTCCTGCTTTGAAAAGTGGAAAGTGTGTGTTGAGTGAATGTCCTGCAATGACACCAGTGTTCCCAGTGCGGGCTGGGTGCTGACACCCGGCTGGGTGAAGGGTCCCAGGACACCCAGCAGCAGTGGGTACCCTGCCTGGGCTGTCTCTGGGCATGGCTGGGGAGCTGGGACCCCATCCCAAGCTGGTGCCACCAGCTGAAGCCCCTCCTGTCTCTGTGTGTTTAGGGAGCCCGGCAGAGAAGGCTGCTCTCAAAGCTGGAGACAGGATCCTGTTCCTCAACGGTCTGGACATGAGGTGAGAGCTCTCTGAGTTAATCTGTACCTGTTAAACACCTGGGGTCTGCTTTTGAAAGCAGCAGAGCCCCATCCAGCCCCTGAATCCCTCCCAGGATGTGACCATAAGCCTAAAGCCACATGGGAATCCCATTTCCACCCACAAGTTAATTCTTCTCTATATTATTTGTGCACCAGAGCAATGGAACCAGAGGGGCACGTGCCCCTCACCAGCTCAGGGCAGCAGCCCCCGTGTCCTTGGTTGGTCTTTCTACACAAAAACCAAGAGCAGAGGGTTCGAGGAGGCTGTAGGATAAGAGACAGTGATGAATATTTAAAGCTTAAACATCTGATGCTGCTTCTGTCAAGGCTCAGGTTCTCACGTTTCAGCTGATCCAGCAAACTGTTGGCTGATGCAGCATTGCCAGAAAATAGAGGAGAAGGGTTGAGGATTGTCCTCTGAGCCTGTTTTGGCAGTCATCGTCCCAGCCCGGCCCATACCCTTCTCCAAGGGCAGACCAAGATTTTTTTTGCCTACAAAATTACACTTTATATTCACCTTGCATTTCCTTCTCGTGTGGAATTAGGACAGGCAAGGAGAGACCCGCAGCACTGTGTCACTTAAAGGAAAATTCATTTTCTGGGTCTGGGTGTAGCTTAACGCTGGTGTCATGTGCCATGAGCTCCACAGGCATCCCTGTGGTTATTCCTTGGGGCAGGTAGAGCAGGGAGCCCACTCATGGGGCACGATCCAGGCCCTCTCTCTCGGCAGCTCCTTTCTGTGCAGCTCAGGTAAGAGCAAGCAAAGACTGAGAGAGGGAAACCAGGGAATCACAGCAGGTCCCAAACATGGCTCTGAGCAGCACGAGGAGGCTTTTCCAAGATAAATGAAGGCAGCTGCAAGCTCCTTCTCCCTGCTGCTGTCCTGGGAGCTGCTGCCCACAGTGCTGCCCACGGGGACAGGCAGCGCTGACCCAGCTCTCCCGTGCCCGCAGGAACTGCTCCCACGACAAGGTGGTGTCGATGCTGCAGGGCAGCGGGGCAATGCCCACCTTGGTGGTGGAAGAGGGGATCGTCAACATCTCCAATGGTAAGAGTGGGGAGGAGGGTCTGGGGTGGCAGAGACCCCACAGCAGCTCCTCGGTTCCTGTGCAGGAGGGGATTGCTGAGCACCTCCGTAGGCTCAGCAGGTTTAAGGCGCTGCCTGGGGGGATTTTCCTCTCCCCCGGGCACACGGCCGCTTGCTTTCTGGGATCAGGCTGGATCTCAGGCTTGGCTGCTCTCCAGGAGGGCTCATCCTGCTGTGTGATTGTCCTTGGTGTCCCCTGCCAACGTCCTTTCCGTGCAGTGTGTGCCGTGTTCTTGGCCGCAGTAACCCAACCCCGCATCCATGGTGGCTGCGCAATCCCATGGCTGTGGATGGGCTGTGCTCTGCAGGATAATTATCCTGCTGCTGGGATCAATAATTTACTCGCTGCTGCTGAGGAGTCAGCAGGAGCTGAGGGTGTCGGGGCACTGGGTGGTGTCAGCAGGACCCCAGCCCAGGGCACAGCGCGGGCGCTGCTGCAGCTCCAGAGGTGTGTGGAGGCAGGAGGGGCAGTGTGTTATTGGGGGCTGCTCCACAATGCAGAGACTGGGAATTGGGGACTGGCTCTTCCCTCTGGAGCAGCAATGGACTCCCCTTAGTCCCACATTAGGAGCCCTGGGATGCCAGCTCGTTTGCATGTGTGCCAGAAACAAAACCCAGCAGCTCACTGCTTCATATAACCACAGAATCCCAGAATGGTTCAGATTGGAAGGGACCTTAAGGATGATCTCATTCCACCCCACTGCCATGGGCAGGGACACCTTCCACTACACCAGCTTGCTCCAAACCCCATCCAATCTGACCTACTTCAGAGTACAGAGCCAGTGGCACTCAAACTGCTCCACTGCCCTCAAAAGAAACCAAGAAAAGGTGGAATTTTTTTTTGCAGACTCTGACTCTCCTGAGTCCCCGAGCAGCTCCTCCTCCCTCACCTCCCTGCAGTGGGTTGCAGAGATTCTCCCCTCTAGCATCAAGATTCAAGGAAGGACCTTCACGCAGCAGCTGGAGCACCTGCTGACCCCACCCGAGCGTTACACCATCTGCAAGGCGCTGGAAGGCTTCTTCCAACATCGGTAACTCCGTGGCAGCTCCGCTCCTCCCGTGCTGGTGCCCGGCCTGCAGCAGTGCCTGGCCAGAGCTGGCGTGCAGCAGAGGCAGGCCTGGGCTGGGAGGCAGTCACAGCGAGCTCTGCTGTGCCCAGCTGGTGTTCCCCTGTGGGGATCTGCAGGGCAGGAGCCCACTCTGTGCTGCCTGAGGGCAGGGCAGACCCTTCAGCTGTGGAGGTTAATTCGGTCACCCCTGTCCCTTGGTCCCCCCGCTGCAGGCTCTCTTGCTGTCCAGCTGTCCCTGACAGCCACAGATCCTGTTCCACCTCTTTCAGTAAATCTCTCCACGTCCATCCTTGTCTTCTCACTCTTCTCAGCATCTCAGCACAGCATTCCCTTGGTGGCAGCACGGGAATGGCTGTGGCTGGCAGAGCCCTTGTCCTGCCATGGAGCAATCTCCCTGTCCTGCTGCAGGGATCCAAACTGATCCCTTGGCATGCTCCAGATTCAGTAGTGACCTTGTTTCCTGCCCTTGCTTGGTCTTCCAGCAGTGTTTTAGAATGTCATAGAATCATGGAATGATTTGGGTTGGAAAAGATCTAAAAGGTCTTCCAGTCTCACCCCCTGCCACGGGCAGGGACACCTTCCACTAGCCCAGGTTGCTCCAAGCCCCCTCCAACCTGGCCTTGGACACTTCCAGGGCTGGGGCAGCCACAGCTTCTCTGGGCAACCTGTGCCAGGGCCTCCCCACCCTCACATGGGAGGAATTTCTTCCTGTTGTGGGCAGTTTTATTCTCCTCCCTGGATTGGGTGCTCAGCCCTGCTGTTCCCAACAGCCCTTTCCCCATCTCTACACACCACAGAGCCAAAATGAGATGGAAATCTTCAGTCCTGGGAGGCTGCCAGCTCAGCCACGCTCCCTGATGCATTTCCCCCTCAGCCTGCCTACCTGCTGCTGGCCAAAATTCAGGTCTTTGCAGGGTTTCTCTCTGCTTTCTGGTGCTTCCTCACCCTCCTTACTCAGAGAATCATGGAATTGCCTAGGTTGGAAAAGCCCTCTGAGACCATCAAGTCCAACCATTCCGCCAGCACTGCCAAGGCCACCACTAACCCACGTCCCCACGTGCCACACGCACACAGCTTTTAATCCCTGCACTCTGCTGTGAAACCATCGGCTCAGGCCGAGCCTCCGAGGGGATCCCGGCAGCCGAGATCCCGGTGGTGGCGGGCCGGGAAGTGCTGGAGCCCCGGGAAGTGGCGTGGTGGGGCTGTGCCATGGTGGGGCTGTGCCATGCTGGGGATGCACTCCCTGCCCAGCCCTCTCTTTCCCATCCTGCAGGAACATTGACACTCTCATTGTGGATGTGTACCCGGTGCTGGACACACCGGCCAAACAAGTCATCTGGCAGTTTATCTACCAGCTGCTGACCTACGAGGAGCAGGAGCACTGCCAGCAAAAGATTGACAGGTTTCTTGGGTACAAGTCCTTGGCAGGTGAGAGGAAAGTCCCTGTGCCCCGGGACAGACCCGCAGTGTCCCCCATGTCCCTGGGACTGCGGTCCCTTGCACTGGGAACCATGTGGTGTTGGAATGGAACTCTGCACTGACAGGAGGGACGGCACCTGAGACAGTGTCTCTGGGAGCCAAGGCTTTTGGAAGCTGCTCGGGTCGTTAGAGGTGAGGAAGTCCAGGAAGGGAGTACCTGGTTTAAGGGCAGTGTTCGGATCAAAGAGTTGAAATAAGTGGTGGCACCATGTCCCTCGGGATGTCCCCAGCAGTCACACAGGCATCCGTGGTTGGAGGAGGTGAGGAGCGAGGTGCTGCTCTCCTAAAAAGACATGGAGGGCAGTTGGTGATCCCCCTTCTCCCTGGTCCTCCTGTCCCCTCACCATCACTTGGTTCTTTGGCAGGACAAAGCCGGCAGTGGTTTGTTTGCTGAGGGCAAATTTGGAGTGAAATGTCTTGATCTGTGCATTTAGCCCTTAATTGCTTCCAAATTCTTCTGTTCTCAGCTATTTACATTGATGTGTTCATTTTAGACTCAGTGAAGGTAGAAGAGGTATTGCTTGAAGAGAGACTTTTGGAGGAACAGAGTTATTTTAGCAGTAAACACCTCCAAGCCCTGTGTGAATCCTGCCTGTGGTGCATGGACTCCTGTGCTCCTGCACCCTGGGTTAGTGCTCTCAGACACCTCTGCTTTGTGTGTGCAGAGTCATGGCCCAGCCTACATGATGGGCTGCAGGTTCCCAAGGATTTATTAGTGTGTAAACAAAGAAGTTTTCAGCTGTATTTTGGGAATACAGAGCAGGTATCCATGGCCAGGGGAGGAGGGAAGCACAGGAGTGAGTCTCTCTGTCCCAGGTTGTTTCAGGCTGTTCCCAGTTCCAGGCTCCTCTCAGTTTCTCAGGTGAATGTTTCTCAAACTTCTCTGAGCATGGGAAGTTTTGGCTGTTCTGGTCCATTCTGTGTGTCTGTGCCTGGAAATGCACTCCAGAGATCTGTGAGTTTGGGCTGGTCCTTCTCCCGGAATCCCAAACTCCGGTGATCTCTGGTGTCTGTGCCAGGCTGTCCAAGCGCTGCTCCGTTGGGTCCCTCGGAGATGCTCCGGTGCCTCCATCCTGCTGCAAGCCCGAGCCTCCCCGAGCTGCCACACTGAACTGCACGTGGACAATGCATGGACAGCGTGCTGCCTTCCTCCAGGCAGCATTCCAGTGCTGGCCCCACTTCCCTCTTGTCCCGCGAGGGCAGGAAGGAGTTTGCTGGAACCAGCTGGAGTTTCATGTGCCCCATGAGCTGGTCAATGCCAATCCTGCTGGAAAAGGTGTTTGGATGTCCCATCTCTGGGCATCCATCCCTGCCCTGTGCTGGCAGGGGCGTCTGGAACCTGCTCAGCTCCCCAGGGTGGTGTAGGATGGAGGGAGTGGCTGCCAGGAGCTGGCAGCCCCCAGCCTGATGTGCTGTGGTGAGGAGGGACAGGGGAGCTGTGGGGTCTGGCCCTGCCTTACAGAGGTGTCTCCTGCTGCAGCCGAGGCAGAAGTGGAGGATCGGTACCGCAGCTCCGTCCGAGGGGCCTCCCTGTGCCGGGGCAGCCTCCGAACCCCCCGCCCTGAGGAAGGGGGGGCAGCAGGTGGGTGATCGGGGGCATGGGGAGGAGGAGGCTGGGATGAGGGGGATTGTGCCTCGAGTGTCATTCTGCTGTGCCCCAAGTCATAATCCTGAACTATTCCTAAGCATGAACAACGGGAAAAGATGGAGGAAAGGACTGAGGTCAGAGTAGAGCCAGCACTGAGGCTTTGACTGGAAATCCATGTTCTCAGAAACAGAATCATGGAATCATAGAATAATTAAGATTAGAAAAGACCTCTAAAATCATCAAGTCCAACCTTTGACCAATCACCACCTTGTCAACTAGAGCAAAGCACTGAGAACCACATCTAGTCACTTCCTGAACACCTCCAGGGACAGCAATTCCACATTGAAATAACCTGAAATGACCAATTAAATACGATGCTGCTTGGTCTGAGGCTGAACATTTTTTCCAATCCCTTCCATTGCTTGGATGTGAACTGGTCCTGCTGGTCTGAGCCCTCCCTTCTGGGGGACACAATTTGCAGCTTCCCTGTGAACATTCTCAGACCCCATCAAGTTCACAGGGAAAACAGCATTTGTGAAATCTGCATGGTTCAGGGCCAGTCTGAGACTCCTCATGAACCACATTCACTGCACAAACCCTCCCTCCCTTCAGAGGACACAGCACCTGCCTGTCCCCCATTGCTCTGGGCTGATGGCAAAGGGCCCTCGATCTCTGCTCAGGGCTTCTGACCACGACCTCCCCACCACGACCTCCCTGTGACCTCCCTGCCAGGAGCTCCTGACCATGTGGTGTTCCTCAGCTGGGGGGTCTGAGACATTTCCAGGGGAAGATATTCCAACCTGCCTCTGAGGAGCCTCTCTGTCGGGATTAGAGCGCGGAGAGCGTCCGACAGCTGTGTGTGCTGGAGGGAAGCTGCTTGGCTGGGCAGATGTTCACCAGCTGTGGGGAGCAGCCCTGTCCTCAGCTGCCCTGAGGGAAAAGCAGAGCAGTGGGAACTGCTGACCTTGCACCCACCCGCCCTGGTCCCTCGGGACCCCCAGACGCGGCAGCTGGGGCAGGGAGGTCACTCCGGGTCCCAGTAGGAGACAGAGGGACTTTGATAAGCTGGGGCCATCGGGAGGTGGGGGCACAAGCAGAGGAGTGACTGGATTGTCTCTTCCTTCCCCAGGCAGTGACACCGTGGAGGTCCCAGTTCGCCTGATCCCTGGAGAGAGACAGGCTGGTGATGGCACATCCCTCCCGGAGACACCCAACCCCAAAATGGTGTGACAGGGGGGACTCTGGGGGGAGCTTTGCTGATGTGTGTGGGACCACTGCATCCATGGGCAGGGTCAACAGTTTGATTCCTTTACTGTTAACATAGGAAAGCAGGAAAAAGGGAATGGGGAAGGATGTGTCTGTGGGTAAATACCTGCCTTGGCTGACAGTGTCCCTGCCTTGGAGCCCATCTCTGAGGTCACCTCCCTGGGCAATTAGTCACCTTTGATGAGGCTGCTGTCTGCCTTATTAACAGACAGTTAATTAATTAACAGTGAGGGTATTCAGGAAAGCCAGAGTAGCCCGGGCTGGGGTGAAATCCCCCTTGAAAGAGTAAGAGATGGGGAGCGGTGGGTCCGTGGGGGCTGTTCTGTCCTCAGGACACTGCAGGTGTCTGGGGGTCCACAAGGCATGGCAGCAGCTCTCTGCCCTTTCCCAGATGTCGGCCGTGTACGCGGAGCTGGAGAACCGCCTGATCGGCGGCTTTGCTGGCAAGGCGGGGAACGCGGCCCTGCACAGGACATCGCCCCCCGCCCCGGAGCGCGCCCAGGCTGCAGGTACCGCCGGTGTGTGTGGGGTGGTGAATCCTGTGGGATTCCAGAGTGCTGCTGTGCAGCACAGGGCACTGCCCTGGGAGATTCCCTCTCCCTCTCGGTGCACTCCGTGCGGGGTAGGGGCTCGCTGCACCCGGGGGCCGCAGGGCTGCCGTGCAGGACCCCTCGCAGCGCTCTGTCCCGCAGGTGCTCGCAAGCCGGGCATGGGGCTGTCGTGGCCGAGCGAGCCGCTGGGCTCCCAGCAGTGCTACTACCGCCTGCACAGCAGCGTGGCCTCCCCGTGCAGCACCGAGTCCAACCCCTACGTGAGCCTGGACAGCAGCCCGGCCCCGTCCCCCAAGCACCGGCACTACTCGCTCAGCCCTCTGTCGCGACGGAAGAAGCTCTTCACCTTCTCCAGGCCCCCCCGCAGCCGCGACACCGACCGGTTCTTGGACGCCCTCAGTGAGCAGCTGGGACACCGCGTCACCATCGTGGATGATTTCCTCACTCCTGAGAATGACTACGAGGAGGTGAGCTTGGCACGGGGCGTTTGGCGCGTGGGCTTTGATACCCCGATTGTGCAGCTGCTGGGGACACGTCCTGGGGCTCTGCGGGGGGCAGGACACCCCGAGGGCTGGGGGGATGGAGGATGAGGTGCCACCTCCAGCCTCTCCTCTGTCCCTCACCCAGATGAGTTTCCAGGATGACCAGGGCAGCTATGTCACCAACGACGTCAGCAGCAGCGAGTACATCAGCAGCAGTGACGAGGGCAGCTCCCTGACCTACTCCACGCTCTCCGACCACATCCCCCCGCCTCCACTCAGCCCCCGCCACCCCCGCCCCCTGCAGTTCCACGACCCCAGACCGTCCCCACCAAGGCAGAGGCCACAAAGACCAGCACGTCACCTGCCCCCAAATCCCTCGTCAGCCACCTGCACCCCATCCCACCCCCGCCGCCCCTCCGCCGCCCCCCCGGTGCCCTGTGCCCCCCCCCTGCACCGGGGGCTGCTGCACCGCCGCAGCGAGTCCAACCACATGAGCGTCAAGAGGCTGCGCTGGGAGCAGGTGGAGAACTCGGAAGGGACCATCTGGGGACAGGTATGGCCCAGGAGCAGGGTGGGAGTGGGGTCCCAGCCGTGCTCTGGGAGTGGTTCCCTGTGCGGGGCTGGGCAGGCCTTCTTTTCATCCTTTGAATTGTTTGGACCGAACTGCCGGGATGGGGAGAGGCCCTGGAAAGGCTGCAGTGTCCTGGGTGCTTTCCTGCCCTTGGGGGCTGACAGAGCCAGGAGCTGCCTTCAGAGGGGTTCTGCAGCCGGGGGAGGTTTTGTCAGTGGGAAACAATGAAGATGGTTGGAGCAGAGGGATGGGAGAACACTGGACGGGGGAAGCAGAGATGAAGGGTGAGACGAAACATGTCAGTCCTTTGGCGCTGTGGACTTGAAGTGATGCAGAACTGGCCTCACTGGGCTTTAACTCCCAGCCTGTGTCTCTCCTGATGTTCAGCACATGTTGTATTTTCCATGCCCTGAGCAGTAAGGAGGAAGCTGTGGGATCATCTTCCAGTCCCACAGGCACTTGAAATCTTGCAGATCCCTCTCTCTGGCACTCCAGAAAGAAAGATGCTCTTCCCAGTGTGTTTTTGTTTTGAGCAAAAAATTCCTGAAGTTTCTGGAATTCCATCAGTAAAGGAATTGTTCCCAAGCAGCAAGTGAAGGCAGAGATGCTCTGCAGGATTTCAGCTGTGGCAGGAGTCAACCTGCGGGGCAGTGACCGAGTCTCCAGTCAGGGGACAGTGCCAGCACCCTGTGCTGGTTTCTTCTGGGGACACAGAGCTTAGTGTGGAGGGCAGGGAATGGGCCCAGCACAGGCAGGCACTGTCGGGCTGTTCCCTGTGCCAGCACAGCTCCTGACTCTTCCTCCTCCTGCAGCTCGGGGAGGACTCGGATTATGACAAGCTGAGTGATATGGTCAAATACCTCGACCTGGAGCTGCACTTTGGGACACAGAAGCCCACAAGTAAGTACCTGAGCCCCAAAATGGGTCCTGGTATCAGCCAGAGACTAGGGAGTTGGGTGGAGCTGGGAGGAACTGGGAAGAACTGGGAGCAACTGGGGCTTGATGGGCAGCAAGGCAGTGCCTGGTCTGTGACATCACACATGGCATGAACTTGTTCATACTCAGTATTTTGTGGCTGGTGGCACAGTGGATCATTAAGGTAGAGATGGTTTCTCTATCTCTCTTAATTGTCTTTGCTGCCACAACCTGTTTTCTCTCCACGTTTCATTGGGCAGTGAAACTCGGCTGGAGGGTTTCACCAACTGCAGCTCTGGTGCTTGAGAACTCTGAAAACGCTGAAAAAGCCATGAAAACATTCCTGTGTCCATAGAAATCACCACAAGCAGCACTTTTCTTTTTACCCATATGACATGTTGCTTTCCCCCAAGAGCGACGATGGGGTCTGGAGCTCCCTGCCTGTGCAGCCCCCCGTTGCTCTGGCACTGAAGCCCCACCAGCTGGGATATCCCACCCACCCACCCGAGTTTCTGGGTGCCACAAACCCAGGCAGGGGGTCCAGACTGGAGGTGCAGAGTGGGGGTGGCTGGGGTAAAATTCCAGTGGGATGTCTGAGCCCTCCTGAAAGGGACACTGTGCCCAGCTGGCAGTGGAGGTGGGATAAAATGGGGTTCTTCTCAGGGAACACCTTTTTGGGGATGTTTCTGGGCAGTCTGGGGTTTTCTGTGTGTTTCACCTCTCGTTTTGCCTTTTTCAGCTCCAACTGAGTCCTCCATTGAGGAGATCTTTGAATCACAGAATTCAAGGATTCTGGAGCCACTGCTGTGTGCAAAGCATCAGCTCTCCTCCCTTTCATTCGTGGTTTCATTGTTTTCAGGACACTTTTCTTCCCGCTGGAGCCGGCTGAGCCCGTCCTTACCCGTGATTAAATCTTTCAGTTTCTCTTCCAGAGCCAGCTCTCTTGCCTGAAAACTTTAAAAAGAAAGACGTGGTTGAAATTTTGTCCCACAAAAAGGCCTACAACACATGTAAGTAAACTCCACTGGGAAGTACCCCCAAAACAGACCAGGTGGGACCAGGGATGTAGAGAACTGGCAAGGTAAAGGGAAGGAGGCTACATGAGCACAGTCACATGAGCACAATCCCATGAGCACAGCTTGGCTGGGATGGACTTTTCCTGCAGCCCAGAGCCCCTCCAGACTGGGTTCAGCCCCATTAAGGGGAAGAAGTCACCTTTGTGGGAAAGGCTGGAGATGGGATGTGACTCACTGGCTGGGGAGGGAGGGGGCAGAGCCTGCATGGACCCCTTGGGGTGAAGTGGGGCAGTGAGGGGGCAGTGCTGCCTCTCCAGGATGTGCTTCTGGTAGGAAGGAGGGTGGGAGTGCTGGGTGGGACCTACAAGACCCTGATTCCCTGATGTCCTGGCTGCAGGGAATGTGGGAGTGGGGGTTGTTTCCAGGGCAGCCCACTCTGATTGCGTGGGTGATGCACATGATGTGATGCAGTGCCCTGGAGGGTCCTGCCGGGCCAGAGTGACCCTTAAGGTCCCCTTGCAGCCTCTGCAGGGCTGTGGCAGCAGAAAACCCTTCCCCTCCCAGTGGGCACATGGAGAAGGCCACCACCCTCCCAGGGTGGAGAGGCTGAGCTCAGCTCCTGTCCCAGGCCTGTCCCCAGCCCGGGGGTCCCGTGCTCCTCCCCTCCCCAGTGACGAGCCTCCCTTGCCCCCAGCCATCCTGATAGCCCACCTCAAGCTGTCGCACGTGGAGCTGCGGCAGATCCTGATGACGATGGAGACGGACCGGCTGGAGCCCTCGCACATCAAGCAGCTGCTGCTCTACGCCCCGGACGGGGAGGAGGTGCAGCGCTTCCAGAGCTACAAGGAGAACCCCGGCAAGCTGAGCGAGCCCGACCAGTTCGTGCTGCAGGTACCTACGGGCAGGGCCGTGCTCTGGGAGCGGGGGCTCTGCGTGTGCCGTGCCCCCTGTCACAGGAGGAGCTGGTGGCACCGGTCACTGTGACCGCGGCTGAGAGATGCTCGGGGGGGTGCCTGAGGGTCTGGCAGCTCCCCTGGGGGCTGCTTTGGAACTGAAGAGTTACCCCCACGTTTGCTCCGTGGTGAGAGTGACTTCGCCCAACTCTGATTTGCTTTCTGTTGACAAAGTCGCTCGTGGATGTGGGTGTGAAGCTGCCCATCCCGTGGCACCAAAGCTGCTCCACGTGCCACCTATGCTAAACAAGCGCATCCTGCTCCCATGGACAGGGCAGCATGCCAGGAAAAGCACCATGTAGGAGGGATTGTGGCTCATGGGGACAGTCCCTTTCTGCTCCTTTTGCTCCCAGATGCTGTCAGTACCCGAGTACAAGATCCGCCTGCGCAGCCTGCACTTTAAGACCACCCTGCAGGAGAAGACAGAGGAGATCAAAGCCAGCTACGAGTGCATCTGCAAGGCCTCGCTAGAGCTGAAAAGCAGCAAGAAGCTGGCAAAAATCCTGGAGGTCAGAGCAGTCCTTCCTTCTTGTAACAGTTGCCGTGGGCCCTCAGCATCTCACAGGAGCACCCCTGGGTGCTCCTGCAGGGCAGCTCCACCCTTGGGTCCCTCTGGGACCAGCTGAGCCAGGGTCCATCCCCTGCTGTTGGCTTGTGGGGGTCCTGGCCTCAGGAGGGTGTGGAAGGGTGGATCACTGATGGCCACACACCCACCTGCAGCACAGGGAGGGCTGCAGGAGCCAGAAACCTGCCAGGCAGGGCCACAGCAGAGCCCACCGAGGTTGTCCTGGGCTGTGTTGAGGCTGGAGGATGTGGGGTCTCTCCCAGCAGTCGCTGTGAGTGTCCCCACACTTGGGCAGCACTTCAGGCAGGTCCCTCTGCATGGCCAGGGCTTGTGCCAGCCCTTCTGTGGTGTGGGCAGGGTCCCCACAGGTGATTTTGGCATCCTGGGACAGACTGTGCCTGGCAGAGAGAGAACAAATGCAGCTCCTCCTTGACCCTCCCGAGATGAGCTGCCCCAAATTACTGTCATTCAGTAATTAATTTGGTTTTGCCTTTAAAAAAAAGCAGGTGGGATAAATGAGGTCACCATGTGACCAAATGCATTTCCAGAGGAGAGATGAACCTCCTTAGTGGCTCCTGGCCAGTAACCCCTCAAAAATTCCTTAAATCCTTGGGGGGCCATGGCTGTCTGCACATTAATGGGTGGTCAGCAGAAGTTCAGAGCCCTGGGTGCAGGAGGTCACCAGCCCCTCATTCCCTGGTTTTCTCTCTGCAGTTCGTGCTGGCGATGGGAAACTACCTGAACAACGGGCAGCCCAAGACCAGCAAAACAACGGGCTTTAAAATCAACTTCCTCACCGAGGTGAGGCAGGCCAGGCTCCTTCGGGGCAGGAGGCACTGCCACGGGAGCTCCGAGTGCCCCGTGCAGCAAACCCGTCCTCCTGAAACACCCGGGGACAGCGGCTGCCAGAGGGGATTTATGGATTGCCCCATAGGGGTGACTTCAGAGAGACCCTCATGGGGGTTTGGTGCTTCAGTGTGTTGGGGAATCCAAGCTCAGGCTGGCCAGAGCCCACGGCTGTGGGGTGGGAGAAGGAGGTTTTTGTCCCACGTGGGTTGTGGTGGGAACCCTGAGGGATGGGGGGCAGGGGGGCAGCCCTGCCCTGTGGGAGGGAGCATCTCCAGGCCGCTGCTCTGGGTGTGCATGCTGTGTAACCATTAAAGGTGCCATTTAACCATTAGCCAGGCGGCGTGGCCGGGCACTGCCACGCACGTGAGCGCAGGGGGAGTGACACACCGGGAGTGTGGGGACACCCACGGCCTGTGCAGGGCCCCTCCTCACTGCTTCTGCTTTGCTGCAGCTGAACACGACCAAGACTGTTGATGGGAAATCCACCTTCCTGCACATTCTTGCCAAATCCCTTAGCCAACACTTCCCAGAGCTCCTGGGCTTTGCCAAGGATCTTCCGACAGTGCCGCTCGCTGCCAAAGGTAAAGGAAGAGAAGCAGCTGCAAGCCCCGTGTCTCCTTGCACTGCCTCGTGGCTGGGTTTGGGTCTGGGGTCAGCTCTGAGCTGCACAGCGTTGGCACGAGCAGGGTGGAGCCAAAACAAGTGAGGAATAGTCCTGAGAGAGAGGACAGGTTAGGAAGGGACGAGTTTAGCGACAAGGGAGGTGCCACCTGTCCACACCTCCAAATGTGGCAGTGCCCAGACAAGGCTCTGTCCTCTGATCTGAACTTCCCTTCTGACCTGAAAACATGATTCCCAAGTTCAGGGACACCTTGTATGTGCAAATGAGGCACAGGAGGTGGAAGAGCCTGGAGCTGCTCTGCTCTGCTCCACCCAGCTGCTGCTCCCTCCATCCTGGCAGCACTGCTGCTGCATCAGCCCTGGCACAGGGAGTACAGTGCCCTTGGGGGTTCACAGTCCAGTCACAGCTCTGCCACCTTGATTGAGGATCACACAGCTCTGTTGACTGCAATAAAAAACAGTCAGGCAGATGCTGGAGTTGTTCTCCATCCACTGGTGTCAGTGAAGGGAACGGAGCTGGGAAGGGGCTGGAGCACCAGCAGCAGCTGAGGGGGCTCAACCTGGAGAAAGGGAGGCTCAGGGGGGACCTTCTTGCTCTGTCCAACTCCTTAACAGGAGGGTAGAACCAGGTGGGGGTCGGGCTCTGCTCCCAGGGAACAAGGGACAAGATGAGAGGAAATGGCCTCGAGTTGTGCCAGGGAAGGTTCAGGTTGGGTACTGGGAAAATTCCTTCATGGAAAGAGCTGTCCAGCCCTGGCACAGCTGCCCAGGGCAGGGGTGGAGTGTCCATCCCTGGAGGGATATAAAAGCCCTGTGGATGTGGTGCTTGGGACATGAGTCAGTAGTGGCCTTGGTGATGCTGGGGGAATGGTTGGACTGGATGATCTTAGAGGGCTTTTCCAACCTGAATGATTCCACCATTCTCTGAATTTAAATAATGTTATGAATCTCTGCAAAGCACAAGCTGCATTCTCGTTGCACACCATCCCCTGCTGTTTGTGAGCAATTCCCCTGGGAATTAGTGCTACAGTGGATAAACAAGGGAGCGAATTCAGGCCTGGAGCCGTACATTTCCACCTGAGGAAGGTCTGTACCTGCAGCTTTCCCAGCTGGAGTTTGTATCTGGCCTGTTCAATGACACTCCTGTCGCTGGAGGCTCCCAGCTGCCCAAACTCCTGGCACTGTGTCACCCTTTGTCCTGGGCACCCCCCCTCCCCTCCCAAGTACCTGTGTGTCCATCACCGCCCTTGTGACTCCTGTCTGCTCCTGTCTGCTCCTGCAGTGAACCAGAGGACACTGACAGCCGACCTGAAGGACCTGCACAGCACGGTCAGTGACATCCAGATGGCCTGTCACAACATGCCAGCGACCGCGGAGGACAGGTTCGCCATTGTCATGACTGTATCCTTCTGCAAGAGGGGCAGGGCTCCAGAGTGGCTTTCTGCCCTCCAGTGAAACCACTCTGATGTCTTTGTGGCTCCTTGGGAAGCAGCCAGGCCGTGCCTGGCACCATCTCAGTACTTGTGGAAAACTGCCCTCACTCTCAGCCAGCAGGGAAAGGGATTTTGTGGTGCCCACCGGCTCAGCTGCCCCTCTGTGGCACAGCCCCGTGCCAGGGCACGTGCTGGGTTGTGTGTCCCTCAGATAAGCACTGTCAGGGACAGCTGAGTGTGGCAGCACCTCCACACGTGTGTGTGCAGCAGGTCCGTGCTGACGCCCGAGCTGGCACCCAGCCATTTGATAAGGGATTGATAAGTGATTCTGATCCCAGACCCGCAGAATGGCTGTTTGTCCTTAAGCCAATTCCCTCAGTCCTTCCTGGAGAGTGCCCAGCCTGCCATGCGGTCCCTGGACGACCTGCAGCACAAGGCCATGGAGGAGTTCAGCAAGGTGTTGTCCTTTTTCGGGGAAGACTCGAAAATGACAACTTCTGAAGCTTTCTTTGGCATCTTTGCAGAATTCATGAGCAAGTTTGAGGTGAGCTGAACCTTTCAAAGCCAGCCAGGGGTTCCCTGTGAAGTGTCAGTGAGGTGTTTTACTTGTGTGTGAGCAGTGGGAATGAGATGGGGCTTTGTGAGCACCTGTACCCGAGTGTCAGCAGGGGGCAATTTTTATAGCACTGATAAAGTGCAATTTTCCAACATACAGGTTGGCTGGCAGGGGTGGGAGGCTGAGGGAGGGCTCAAGCACCAGCCCCAGGGAGGGTAACGAAGTTGTTCATAGAATCCCAGAACAGTTTGGTTTGAAATAGACCTTAAAGCTCATCCAGTGCCACCCCTTGCCATGGCAGGGACACCTCCCACCAGCCCAGGTTTCTCCAAGCCCTGTCCAACCTGACCTTGGACACTTCCAGGGATGGGGCAGCCACAGCTTCTTTGGGCAGTGTGGGTGCCCTGAAAGCTCCTCCCTGCCCACAGCAGCCACCCATGCCCCACGCAGTCCTTGTCTCTCCCCACAGCCCGTGCCCCACACCCACCCTCCCTCTCTCCCCACAGCCCGTGCCCCACACTCACCATCCCTCTCTCCCCACAGCGGGCTCTCAGTGATGTGCAGGTGGGCGAGAGCCAGCGCAGCCCCAGGATGACCTCTCCCCTCGCCTGGTGAGGGACCCGAGCTGCAACAGTTCATTGCCAACAAAGTGCAATTTGCTCCTGTCGAGTTTGGTTGTAAATACGCTGCTGCCACCTGCCCCCACCCCGCAGAGCCACGGACGGAGGGGTCGGGGCAGGAGGACACTGAGCAGGCACTGCAGGTGACAGTGGGTGATGTAAGGGTGAGGCACAGGGACACGAGGGTAAACACTGCACTGGGCTTGAGGACAGCTCTTCCAGCACCCTCCATTTCCAGTGGATTACTGAGCCAAGGATTTCAGACCCATCTCCCTCTCTCGAGTTTCCAGAACGAGAGAGCTTCCCCACATCCCCACGGCCCGAGCACGGGGGTCTTCCCAGTCTCTCCCCCCAGCCCCGGGGCCGGGGTTAAAGCCCAGCCACAGAGTCCCTGTGAAGCCAGAGCAGGGCAGGCAGGGAAGGGGGTGTGGGGAGATGAGGAGAAGGGGTGCCACCAGTGCCTGCTGCCCTGGGACCCTGCACAGCAATACTGCTGAGCTCCTCTGCAGTGCCTCTCCAATCCTGTCTGCCCTGCAGCAGAGCACCTGGGGCTGGAGCTCCACCTGAGCACACTTAACAGTGGAGCAGACATCACTGGAGGTGGCCTGGAGGCTTTAATCCCTGCCATTGCCAGCTAGTGGCAATGGAAAGCAATAGGACCTTGCAGAACCCTCCTGACGTGTCCATGTGGTCCCAAGTATGGATCTGGTCTAATCCTACCCAGCTTCATCCCACCCATCAGCTTTGCTTAAAGCTGTACTAGAGGCTGATGGATCTTGAAAGCTTCTCAAGAGTTTAACACCATCAGCACAAGGCTTATTGGAACTCGCCAGCAGCCAGAAATCCCTGAGTGTTTTGGTGCCTCCTTGGAAAGCACAGAACCCCTGGTAACCTGAAAATGAGTGGGAGTCCTCTGCAGCCCCAAGTGCCTCTCCAAGGCACAGCAGAGACAGCAGGAAATGCTTCCCTGCCCTCCTCCAGTCACTCCCAAGGGCTGGAGTGCTGAGTCCCTTTCCTGTTCACGGTGACTGTCCCAGGGAACTCCAGAAGTGAGCACGTCCATCTTCGGTGTTCATGTCCTCTCAAGACGCGTGTCCATCTCTCACCGAGGTCTGGTTGTCACTGAATCGCCGTGTGCTGTCCCCTGGGCTGGAAGGGGGGCAGTGTCCCCTGGCCAGGGCGTGCACCTGAGGGTGACAGGGTGCCCGGAGCCGCTGGCAGCAGACGCGCAGCGCGTTGCTGTGGTGAGACATCACCCTGTGCAAAATGCACCCATTGCCTTCCAACCCCGTCCCGCTCCCACATCCCGCCCCGTGGAAGCGCCCCAGCAAAGCACAGCGCAGGGACCCCTCCTGCCACCCATTGCCAGAGCAAGGGCTCGTCCTGCAGCCTCCGCAGGGACACAACCACCAACCGGTGCATTATTTACGGGAGACCTTACGGCCGTCGAATCTCCGCGTTTGGGTAAATTTTTAAACCCTGCTGTAGAAAGTGAAGTATATTTTCACAAGTGTTCTCCGTTTATACAGCTTTAAGTGCCAGGTAGTGTGTAGCCTTGTGTTCCCAGAGGTGCAGACCTGTCCCTGCCCCGACGGCAGTGACAAGGCCACGCTCCCTCTGCTCCATTTTCCCTCTTGGATGTTGCACACTGCATTCCAGTGATTTTTTTTTTCTTTTCTTTCCTTTCCTTTCCCTTTCTTTTCTTTTATTTATTTATTTTTTAATTTAAATATACCCATTGTTTAAACCACCAGAGGTTCTTTTGAAGCTGTCATGACAGAAAATGCTGTACATAGATTTTGCTACATGTTGTAACTTTCCGAGATAGTTAGAACTCCAACCCCTTTGGTATTTTTATGTGAATATTTTCAAAGAACCAGAACTTCTGGTTATATGATTTGATAACAGGACTCTGTATATTCACAATTCAGTCTCAACCCAATGCCTACGTGCTATTCCTAAAATAAAGCTACTGCCTTCTGCCTCCTGACCTTATGGGCCTCTGTCTTCTGTCCAAAATTGCTGCCATGGTGGTGGGAGGAATTCTGCATCTGGCACTTCTGTTAACATTGGCCCTTTACAGCTGCAGAAGAGAGACACAGGGGCTCACCTGCCTGGGCTGGGGCTGGTATGGGGAGAGTCACTGCCTAAAGGGCCTCAGCATCCAGGCTGGTGGGATCAATAAGAGCAGCAAATTCTTAAAATAGTATGGATTTTTTCCTCCAGCCTTCAGAAGAAAACATTTAGTGAGCGTAAGAGCCAGTGAATTGTTTCCCCCTGAAAAGGCATTCTTGGCTGAGGTTGAGTTTATGTCCCAGGGGCCATTTATCTCCCTTGACACTAACAGCAGATAGATAGGGACCAGCTCCATATCAGATGTTCTGGTTGTAGATTAGCTGGTTTACAGCAGCCTGCTCGATCCCTGGGTGCTCCCCAGGGGCTGGAACATGGCCCTGTGCAGAGTTATCCCAAACAGCCCTTGCTGAGCACATGCATCTCCTTCCCATCTGCACACAATCCTGACTGACGTGCTCCAGGGGAGCAGGGAGGTTGGATTAGGTGACCTCCTGTGGTCCCTTCCAGCCTGAACCATCCCTTGATTCTGTTTGAAGTGCTCAAATCCCTCCTGATGTTTCCTCTGCCCTCCTGGCTGATCCCACCTGGCTCTGCTGCAGCCCCAGGACCCTGAGCTGCCCAGTGTGGCTGTCACACCTCCCACTGCCCGGGCTGAGCCCATAAACCACCCCAGGAGTGATGTCCCAGAGCCTGCACTGCGCTGTGTCCCACAACAGCCTCATCATTCCCTGCACGCTCCCATTTTGCTGGTTTGGGTAACTCAGACATGAGGTAATTCCTCCCCGGCACTGGCACTGGCCAGGCACTCTCCTTGGAGCCTCAGCCCAGCCTGAACAGAATTCCTGCGTCAGCCCTGATCACGGGATCATCCTCACAGGAAAGCCTGTCCTTGGAAAGGAAATCACAACTTGGGCAGCAGCCGGGAGTGCTCCACGGGTGCCACTTCCATCCTCCCACACAGACCAGGAAACACTGACCCTGAAAATCCCAAATGCTGGATTATTTAAGGCTTTTCACTCTTTCCTGCAAGAGAGGTGAAAAAGACCTCGAAGAGGAAATGATAAGCTTGAGTAAGTCACAGTGAAAACGGGATCACGGCTGGGATTCCAGACTGGCACCTCCATGGCAAAGTGGAATCACATTCGAGCCCTCCCTCTCAGTATCTGGATAATGGTTTGAGTGGTCACAATCTCTAATTATTTTCCAGGTGCCAAGAAAAATGCCAAAGAGACAAACAGAGATCTCAGCTTCAGGCTGGAAGGACTGGAGGTCAGGAAAAAGTGGCACAGATTGGGAGGCAGCATTTGTAGCCCTTGAGGATCCACCTTGTTCTAACATGACTTAGGAAAATCTGGGGTTTTCAAATTGTAGCAGATTAAATGAAAGCATTTCCAATTGAAGGATTCAAAGACCTTGTCACATTTGTCAGAACTGTGGGTGGGAAACATGAGATGAAATACGGATACTGGGATTTTCATGGAGGCATTGAATCCCAAAATGGTTTGGGTGGGAAAGAACCTTGAAAATCATCCAGTTCAACCATCCTGCCATGGGCAGGAACACCTTCCCACTAGCCCAGGTTGCTCCAAGCCCCATCCAATCTGGCCTTGGACACTCCCAGGGATGGGGCAGCCACAGCTTCTCTGGGCACCCTGTGCCAGGGCCTGCCCACCCTCACAGGGAAGGATTTCTTCACACCTAACCGTGCCACTCTCAGGTCAAAACATGGTCTTAGGGGGGTCACCTACAGCAAAATTCCTGTTGGTAACTCCACTGTTGGGACATGGATTAGGTTTGTGTGAGGACAGTGCCCATATTCCATCTGCCCTCCCAGCTCATGCCTTACCTGCCCAGCACGGAGCTTCTCAGTGGTGCTGCCTGGGGCTCCACACACCCCAGTCCAGGGATTTGTGAGCTCCCTCCTGCCATGGTCTCTCACCGTGCTGCAAGGTCCCTCTTTAGCATCACTCTTGGTGTGTTTTGGCCCTAATGGTTTATCAGGGTCTTCAAACAGATGATGCTGAAGACAAATCTCCAGCCTGGCCCAGAGGGGGATTCGATTCTGGGATTAACCTACAGCCTGAGCAGTGCGTTACAAATCCCAGCCCAGATGGATCCTGCCCTTTGTAAGGCTCAGGCATAAACACAGGGACAGGACTAGCTGTCAGCTCCTCCCTGTGCCACGGGCTGTCAGCTCCAGAGGACATCAGCACGGATTTTTTATTGTTCTGTGTCCCTTCTGTAGCTGCACAGATTGCTTAAGAGAATGGCACTCCGTGGAGTTTGACCCGGGAGCCCTGATAGTGAAAATAATACACTTCTCACCAGAGCCACGGGAGACCAAAAGAGTAACTTCGGTCAATTAGTTTAACTTTGACTATAAATATTCCTTCTCATTCCTTGTGACCCTGTTAACAGCTCCGCTGGCAAACCCCGATTCTCTGGCAATATTTAAGCTGCCTGTCAGTTGGCAGAGCCTTGGTGGTGCCCGGCGCGGGGAGCAGAATAAGACCCAGCTGAGCACAGTAAGTTTCCTTTCGGCTTCTACCTCGAGTCGGGGAGCTCCGGTGGGGTTCGGGGCTGGTGCTGGGCTGCTCTCGGCCTGGGTGAGCAGCGGTGTCTGTAGGAGGTGGATGGACCTGGGAATGCTTTAGAAAATCTGTTGAGGAGGCATTTAGAGCGATACGGCGCCGACGGGTTCCTCGAGAGCCACGTGGGCTGCGTCCCCCCGGCACCGTCGATAAAGGGCAGCTTCAGCGGCTTCATTTCAATGCCACGGATGTTCCTTCCTCACAATCTCTGGCGAGGAAAGCGCCGCCGCCTGTGCCAGGCACCGAGGGAGACCAGGCTGTGAGCTGAATTCACAAAGCGGGCAAAATTTCCACTGGGCCGTGGCAGAGTTGGGACCTGGAATCGGAGCAGCCGCCTCTGCTGTTTTCCTACCAGCAGGCTCTGTGCTGGCTCGGGAGCGCAGGAGGAGTTTAACAGGCACCTGTGCTCGGCCCCGGGAATCTCCCCTGGAGCGCATCCCAGCTCTCCGTGTTTACTGACGGGCATGACAGACACCTGCACAGCTCTGCCCTGCTCAGCACAGGTTTGGGAGGGAGCAGCCACGGCTCTGTCCCACCCGTGTGGCTGAACCCGAGTGAGAGCGAGCGTGTGTAGCTGTAGCACTGGCTGCCCCTCCAGTGAGACCCAGGGTTGGACTTGGATGACCCTTGTGGGTCCTTTCCATGACTCTGCCATTCTGTGGCCTCCTGAAACAGCAGTATCAGAGGGAAAGTCGGAGGTGTCGGAGTGGGGTGAGCAACTTCCCCAGGCTGACATACCAAACCCTGTTTTTCTTTTCCTAGTTAGATGTTAAGCATGCCAGTAAAAACTCGGCAGCAGCCAAGACACATTGGCTCTTAAAGAGGTAAGATAGCACTGACCTGGTCATCAGTGCTCTGCATCCTTGCCAGGCAGAAGCTCCCAAGGAATTCAGTGGGATCCAGGGGGTTTATAAGGCACAGAAAAGGCTCTGCTGAGGTGCTGTGAGTCCCTGGACCCAGCCTGGTGCTGCCACTGCTGGTCTCCACCAGACCATGGCTCTTGACCAGAACACGGCTCTCTACCAGCACATGGCTCTACCAGCTCTGGCTCTCGTGCTGGAGGCTGCTGATGCCTCAGGATACGAGCCCCAGCTGCGAGAAGTGTGTGATGGGTTGTACCTGCTCCTTATTTATTGTCTGACGTTCGGTAAATGGGTGAGCCCAGCGGTGCTGCTCCAGGCACTGCCCGGGTGGCAGGATGGGGTGTAGAGAGGATGCAGGGCAGGACTGGCAGGACTGAGCACTGCCAACACCTCCATCACACGGCCCCTGCCGCTCAGTCCCCCTCTGGTTCACCCTCCCGGGCAGCCGGTGTGGCAGGAGCTCAGCTGGTCACGCTCTGGGCAGGCCCTCGGGCCTCAGGGGAGCTGAGGGAGGTTCAGCTGCACCTCAGCAGCGGGTGCAGCCAGCGCAGTTGTGGCACACGTGGCTGTGGGACAGGCAGCTGTCCTGGTGAGGGCTGAGCTCCGCCGGCACTCAGAGGCAGAACTCGTTTGGCCGCTCGTCCCACCACCCACGCCGGGCGCCCCGGGCTGCTGCAGGCCACCCCTTGCCCCACCTTCGTCAGCTTTTTGCCAGGGGGACGCTTATAAGTGTCTCCTTACACGTGCAAGAGAGGCCTAGGGACACGGCCAGCCGGGCAGGACAGGGACCAGCAGACCCCCAGCACAGCCGTGCTGGTGACACCGGGGCTGGGGCCAGGGCTGAGCCGGCGCGAGGCAGTGCCAGGGCTGGTGAGTGCTGGTTCTACTCCTCTTTGGAGGAACCATCTCCTCGGCTCAGCAGGGTAAGAGGAATAATCCCAAACCTGCTCTGTGTGGCACTGAGGGTTCTCTGGGGACTGACAGCAGCCACTGCCAAGCCAGGGACTGTCTGAGGTGGCCCTGGCTGCCACTTGCCCCCTGTCCTGCTCTCAAGGTGTGGCTGAGCCGAGCTGAGGGAGGAGGAAGCTGCTGGAGCAGTTCATGTGCCTTCACATCCCAGGGCTGGTTGCCAACAGCTTCACACCAATGGCTCGTCACAGGCACAGCTCTGGCAGCAGCTGCTCCCTGAGGCCAGTCCTGCAGCACTGCAGCAGTGGGACCCTCAGGTTCTCATCACCAGCTCTGCCACACCCCACTCCTTTCCTCCTCATACTTCAGCTATTTCTACCTTCTCTCTAATGCACCTATTTCTCCTCAGTTAGAAAATTGCATAAGAAATCCCACCAAGTCATGCTGTCCTGTCTGCTGGCAGCATCTCCGCATCACAGAAAGGGGGAAGTCAAGTGGCAGAGACAAGGTCCTTCCCCACAGCTCTGGCATGAGCAGCTGGAGCCAGAGCCGAGAACCCCGAATTCCCGAAGGAACAGTCACCACCTTCCCTGGGCTGCCACATCCTCCTCTGAGCATGTCACCCGTTCTTGAACAGATTGACGCACCAGGACCAGGAGAGCTCAGCCTGCCCAGGAAGCCATGGAGCCCACGAGCGTCCCCCCGGCCTCTGTGACCCCCTCGTGGGACGCGTTTCCCCAGCAGACGCTGGAGCCCATCGACATCGCTGTCCTCGTGCTGTACTTCCTCTTCGTCCTCGCCGTCGGGCTGTGGGTAAGCAAACACTGTTAAAACCTTCCTGTGTGCCTCATTGTGCTGAAACAGAGGGCTGGCTTGGCCTCAAATTATTTTACTTTGGCTGGAACCAGGCTTCACTTCACCGGATTCAACCGAGCAGTGCAAAGAGGGGGTTTACAGGTCCTGCTCCTCACCTCGGCCTGGGGAAGTGTCCTGACTGCTCCACTGGAGAGCTGCTCAGCCCAGTGCTTGCCAAGGTTTTGAGAACCCTCATGAGGAAGAGGCTGTCTGAGTACACAGTATTGCTAATAATAATGTTTTGTTCATCCAGGAAGGAACTGCTGTGCTATAAATCACCTGTGCTTGTCCACAGGGGTCCCGACAGCAGATTCCATAAATTAAAAACGCTGTCTGTGTATAATTAAGGCAGAAGGACATCCTTTGGCATGGCTTTTGTAACAGTAAGAGCACAATCTGGCTGTCAGGAGGCAGAGATGAATAACTGCTCCCTTCCCATGTGGTGCATAACTCTCAGGGTATCTCACAAATCTGTCCGAGGAAGAGGAGTCCATGGGTCACACATTCCATGTCAGGCATTCCTCCTCCACAGTTCTTGTCTGAAATTATTTGCCTTCCTTTCTGGTATGGAGGGACTTATTTTGCTTATCACAGAAAACATTCAACCAGGATGCTGAGATGATGGAAAAGTTTGTGTGTGGCTCAGGGCACTGGTTGGTCCCAGCCCTCCTCCCCCAGGATTTCCCAGCAGCAACTGTCCTTCAGGAAACCCTTCACTCCCATCTGATGACAGTTCAGAGTCTCCTGCTGGGGAAGTCTCTGGGTGATGCCCTGAGCAGCCACCAAAACCATGGCTGAATCCGTGTCCCTGTTTTCTGCCCCCCAGTCCATGTGGAAGACGCAGCGCAGCACCGTCAAGGGCTATTTCCTGGCCGGAGGACAGATGGTCTGGTGGCCTGTGAGTATCTGTGTGGTCACCCTGCCTGTGCCCCTGGGCTGCAGCCACTCTGACCAGCACCTCTGCCCAAGCAGGGCTTGTTTGTCCAAACAGGACTAAACAAATAAACTAACTAAAAAAATTACTCCCATGTTTTGCAAAGACCCAGTTACACACTGGCCTTTTCCCCCACGTTTGAGGCTGGGGAGGTGGAGCTGATGCAGGGCGAGGGCCAGCCTGATGCCTGACAAAGCCTGGCTGCTCTGGAGAGTTCCACAATTAACTGGGGAGTCCCCATCATGAACAGAGCTTTGTGCTGAGCCAGTCTGCTGGCTGGGGTGTCTCATTTGGGCTGGTCCCTCACGATGTGCTGATACCAGAACCTGGCATTTCGACCTGTTCCCTCCACCTTCTGCTCTGCTCTCCTGCAAGAGATTAAGACGCTGTTTTGGAAGGAGCATGATCCTAAACATGCCCACAGATAGGCAGTGAAGGGTGAAAGAAGGTGATCAGAGGTGCCAGAGCCACTGAACCTGTAGGCAGAAGAAGAAGGTGTCAGAGGGTGACAAGGATTTAATTTCCTCCTGGTCATGAGTGGAGGAACAGCATCACTGTGCTCTCACCAGGCTGAGAACAACGCCCTGTGCCAGGACCAGACCTGATTTTCTGTGTTTCTCCAGGTGGGTGCATCCCTGTTTGCCAGCAATGTTGGAAGTGGCCACTTCATCGGCCTGGCTGGGTCGGGAGCTGCCTCAGGAATCGCTGCAACAGCCTACGAGTGGAATGTGAGTGTGCCGGGGGCTGGAGAGCCCTCCCCGTGCTGGACACGGGGACCCCAACAAGTCACCACACCAGGGCACGGCCCTGGCACCTCTGACACTCCAGATCCTGCTGCCCGAGCCTGAAGTCACCAGCTGTGGGGGAGATGAGTCCCTGTGTCCCTGCTGATCCTCCTGCTCAGAGCCTGGACCTGCTTCTCTGACCTCCCTTTCCCTTTGTTTGCAGGGAATGTTCTGTGTCCTGGTGCTTGCCTGGCTCTTCCTGCCCATCTACATCGCATCGGGGGTAGGTAGGGGAGTGCTGTGTCCATCTGCACTTTGTCTGCACCCCCTGTGTGCCTCAGGGGCTGCACCTCTCCAGCTGTGCCCGTGGCTCGTGGACTGAGCCATGGGGCACCTGGCTGCTCCAGTGCTGCTCCAGTGGCTGCTCCAGTGCTGCTCCTGTGGCTGCTCTAGTGCTGCTCCAGTGTCCAGGCTAACGGGCAGCAGAGCTGCTCCCTGGGGCCAGCACGGTGGGTTTGGGGGGTCAGACAGCTCTGTAACCCCTGGCAATGGGTAGAGTCACTGAATCTGCTGAGGAGGTGGATGGACACCCCCGTGTCATGGTTTATAGTGAGCCTTGTGCCAGACAAAGCCAGTGCTTGCTAAGCTGCTGTGCTGGCCTAAGTCAGCATCTGAGAGCCAAATACTAACCCAGGGAAGCTCTCAGGGCCCTGCTGGTCTTCTACGAGTGCAAACACCCACCCTTGGCAGCTCTGGGAATGACCGTGTCCCCCTCCCCTGAGCTGTGTCTCTCCACAGGTCACCACCATGCCCGAGTACTTGCGGAAACGTTTCGGAGGCAAAAGGATTCAGGTGTTCCTGGCCATTCTCTACTTGTTCATCTACATCTTCACCAAAATATCGGTAAGTAGAAAAAAAGGGAAATGGTTTGAATTTAATTCACTTTGGAAGCACGGGCTGAGCAGTGAGGCTGGGAAATGCAACCAGTGGCACTTCCCTGGGTGAACAGGGAATGCCCAAATGTCCAAATGCCCAAGGAAGAGACTGTAGTTGTTTTGAAAACCGGCACAAAAAAGAATTTCTTTTTTTGCCCATTAAGCACCTGAATGCCTGTGTCCTGAGAAACAGTTCAGGGAAAGGTGGAGCTGGGAGTGTGGATGAGGTTGTTGTTAGGTTTTGCTCATCCAGTTTCTCTCCTTTTGCCCATTTATTGCCTGTGCAGACACCAGGTGCTGTTTTTGAGGATGGAGAAGGATGTAGGAACTGGTCCAGGGTTAGGAGAAAAGTGTTCAGTGATTTATTGCACCTGTTTGAATAAATAACTGAATCAACTCTTGCACAACACCTTGGTGGCTGTTCATTAACAGCCCGACAGGGCACGGACCTGGGAAAATAGATCCCTGCTGGGGTTTTTCCTGCACAGAGGGGCCAAAGTGGGACATGGTGTGTGACCCTGCCTCTGACCCCCCTGAAACCTTTGACAAAGGGAAACGGCTTTAAACTGAAAGAGAGCAGGTTTAGATTAAATACTGGGAAGCAATCCTTCCCTGGGAGGGTGGTGAGGCCCTGGCACAGGTTGCCCACAGAAGCTGTGGCTTCCAGGACACATCCCTGGAAGTGTCCAAGGCCAGGTTGGACGGCTGGAGGAAGGCTCAGGTTCTCCTTTAGATAAAATTGGCTATTTGATGGAATCTCTGATAACACAATTCCTGTATTCAGGATGCTTTCACACCTGCCTGGGGTTGGTCCTCCTGGGGTTGGCAGTTTGCCTGTCCTAAACCCTGCTAAGCCACAGCATTTTCACGTAGCTGCAGAGCTGGTTGGTCAGGGCTGGGCCCAGCCCCGAGGACACTTTTCCTGGTGATCTCCCTGTCCCCACGGCAGCAGGGAGGAATTCTCAGATGGGTGCTGGGGCCCTGGCAGCTGAGCTGTGGGGGGAGTTTGCACCAGGTGCCCCAGCCCAGCCCAGCTCCCCCACCCTGCTCACTGGTGCTCGGGGGAAGAGATAAACTCACCCCACCCAAATGCCTTTGTCACAGGGAGCTGTGCACGCTCCCCTCCTTGTGACAGCCCCATCCTCCCCTCACTGTCACCCCTGTGACCAGTAATAATAACAAACTGGCTGAGGAGTGAACTGGTGGTGGGCAGGATGGCAGGAGCTGGGGCTGCAGGGGCCGTGCCGAGGGCAGCTGGGGGGTCACGGGCACTCCAAGCCAGACTGGTCCCAGCACAGGAGATGGCTTGGCCAGCTGAACGTCCCCACTCTGAAGGGCTTGGTGATGTCGTGACCACAGCTGTGCACTGCCCTCTCCCGCAGGTGGACATGTACGCCGGGGCCCTGTTCATCCAGCAGGCCCTGCACTGGGACCTGTACATCGCCGTGGCGGGGCTGCTCGCCATCACCGCCGTCTACACCGTGTCGGGTACGTGGCCAGAGAGCCTGCCCGGGCACTGAGACACCCCTGCAAGTGCCCAGGGCCAGGCTGGACGGGCCTTGGAGCAGCCTGGGATAGAGGAAGGTGCCCGTGGCAGGGGATGGAACTGGATGAGCTTTCAGGTCCTTCCCATCCCAACCCATTGCAGGATTCTGCGATTCATGCCATGCCCTGTGTCCCTGTGGTACAAGTCCTGCATCCCCTGCAGTCTGGTTCTGCCAGGAATATGGATACTGGGAGGGGGGGAAGCAATCATAAAACTCCCCTTTTTAGAAAAAATTGCCAGGTGAGAGTAAGTGACCCTCCCTCACAGGCCACCCTGGGTGGGGTCAGGTCAGCCCTGCTTTAAGGAGCAGCTCTCCCCCGTTGGAGGTGTTTGCAGGATGTTTCCCTCGGGCTCTCTGAAGGTGTGAGGGATTTACAGGACAATGAGCCGTGTAATGCCGAAAGACTCCAGGCTTGGATGCCCTTTCAGGGCTCGAGAGTGGCCAAATGGAAAACAGCCACGCACGGAGCAAGCAGAAATCCCAAACAAAGAAAGGTTATTGCTTTCCCAGTGCTCACCCCCAGTGATGTAAAATCACCCCCCCTTTCTTTCTTCTCCTCCTTTTGCAGCTTGGGCTTTGTTTTGGAGTTTTTCCATGTATTTCCTGTAGAATTATTTCTACTGGACTTCAGCTTTTAGTGACCAAGTGGTGACTCATGATGATTCAAACCACTAGAAATTCCAGCCAAAATGTCCTTGGCCAAACTGCCCCTCAGCAGAGGGAGAACCCCCTGGCCAGGCTCAGGGCTCAGCTTGTGCTGCTGGGCAAGAACATCTGCAAGTGTGAGCTGCTCCAACAGAACCAACCCAGTTTATCCCAGTGTGGTGCCTCTTGCTCTCCCAGGTGGCCTGGCAGCCGTGATCTACACCGATGCTCTGCAGACCCTCATCATGCTCATCGGGGCCTTGACTCTCATGGTCTTCAGTGAGTGCTTCCCTAGGGGTTTAGCACTAAAAACAGGATAAAAGCTTTACCAAGTTAAATAAGAGGGAGAATTCCTCCCCTATGAGGGTGGGCAGGCCCTGGCACAGGCTACCCAGAGAAGCTGTGGCTGCCCCATCCCTGGGAGTGTCCAAGGCCAGGTTGGATGGGGCTTGGAGAAGCCTGGGCTGGTGGAAGGTGTCCCTGCCCATGGCAGGGGGTGGCACTGGGTGACCACTTGTGTAACATTACCCATAGCCAGTTAGACACTGAAAGCAGAGTTCTGACCTGGGGAGATGCAATAACAGCTTCTCATGACCCATTTTAGGCTTTATTGAAGTTGGTGGCCTGGAAGGTTTGCAGACAAAATACTTCAACGCCATTCCCAGCATCCGCAAGGAGAACAGCAGTTGTGGCTTGCCCAGAGAAGATGCTTTTCACATCTTCAGAGACCCTGTTAACTCTGACCTTCCCTGGCCAGGAGTTTTGGTGGGAATGACCATCCCGTCCCTGTGGTACTGGTGCACAGACCAGGTGGGTCACTGCTTGTTTCTTTGGTTGGTTTCAAGGAAATGCTGTTGGTTGGTTGAGGCTGATTACAAACCTTGGGGTTGCACCATCTGGACTGATTTACTATTTCTTATGGGAATTTAGTAAAATCTGGTTGTTTCAATCCTAAAAATGCAAAATTTGGTATGCACAACTGAGTGTTGGGAGTCATCTCACCATAAAAAGGGTAAGAATGTGTTTGTGAGTCAGTCCCAGCCTATAAAGATTTTTTTGGTTGGTTTGTTTTTTAACTTGAATCTTTTACTCCTTGCAAACCACCTGTGAATTCCCCTTCATGACTTTCCAGGGACCTGTCTCCCATCTCTCCTAGTGACACCATCAGAGGCAGGAAGATGAAGCCCTAAGTCACCTTCTGATGTTCCTATTGTGTTTTCTTGCTCTTTTATTTAACTCACTCTGCTCGTTTCAGGCTCTGTCCTGCTGCTGCCTTGGCCAGTCTTATCCGTAGGGTCAGGAAAGTCCCCAGTGCAGGAAGAATAGAAAATTCTGAGTATGGGCAGCTGGGGATGAGGTTCTGCAGCACAGTGTCCTGCCAGGCTCAGCTGGGATGGCACAAGCAGTGCCTTTCAGGTCTGTGCTCCTGCAAGGTGCTCAGGATCCAAAACAACCGTAAAGCCAGAGCCAAGCTCTGTGATCACCCGTCTGGGACTTCCATAGTTCAGCGGAGATCAAAGTCGGGATCGCTCCATCCCAGCCATCTCCTCACTGCTGGCAGCCAACCAAACCCATTTCTTCATTCCTAGGTCATTGTTCAGAGGTCCCTTGCTGCCAAAAACCTCTCCCACGCCAAAGGAGGCTCCTTGATGACCTCCTACTTGAAGATTTTGCCCCTCTTTATGATGGTAATGCCAGGCATGATCAGCAGGGTTCTCTTCCCAGGTAAGTGCTGAGGGATCTGTTCCCTCTCTCTGGCTGTGCCTCCTCCACAGAGCTGGAGCAGGTGAATAAGCTGAGAGGTTCCAGTGCATCAGTTGCCCAATGTATGAAGAAATTTTCTTCCAGTTACAAGCTGGAGAATGCAGATCCTGCTATGGCAGCCCCAGACATCTCTGTGTTCAGATGGTCCTCTGCCATTTGCTGGAAGCTTCCCAAGCTCTCCAGTATTTTCCTTAAAAAAGCAGTTTACAACATTCAGCAGAGTAACATTTAGACACATGGTTTATTGTGGCTGGAGAATGCTGCCTCTCACTCCCCACTGCTTATTTCAGATCTGGTGGCTTGTGCAGATCCGGAAAATTGCCAAAAAATCTGTGGCAACCCGTCTGGCTGTTCCGATATCGCTTATCCCAAGCTGGTGTTAGAGCTTCTGCCTGTGGGTAAGAGCTGGTGCTGGCACTGGTGGGTTCTGTACACTCCAACCACAGGTGCCTGGGAGAGAAGTTCAGAGGGGAAAATACTCTGAAACTCATTTCAGTGGGATTTGTGTTGGGTTTGGTGGGACAGTGGCACAGAGCAGCAGGAAACAGGAGACATGGGGGATCCAGAGTCTCATTCAGTCAAATTTGGGTAAGAGATAAAGCACAGATGTTCAACAATGAGAATCAAGGGCTAAAACTTCCCTATGACTGTCATTTTAAAATTGGAGCCAAACCCACTTTTAAAAGTCTGTTCCATCTCATAGAAGACCTCAAGGTCACCCTGCAGTGGAGCTGCTGGGGGTCCCTCAGGGCAGCTCTACTTCTCCTTCTGTTTCCAGGACTCAGGGGCCTGATGATGTCAGTGATGATAGCAGCCCTCATGTCCTCCCTGACTTCCATCTTTAATAGTGCCAGCACCATTTTCACCATGGACCTCTGGAAACACTTCCGTCCGCGTTGCTCCGAGTGGGAGCTCATGATCGTCGGCAGGTACGGAGAGCTAGGGCGTGCATTTTGTCAGAGCCTGTCTGAGACACACCTCGGCACAGCCTGCTGGGGGAGCATCTTCACCCTGCAGGGCTGGGGGGAGGAGGAGAGCGGAGTTGTGAGTTCTGGTTCTGAGGCGCCTCAGTCAGAGCCTCGCACGCCGAGCAAGCGCGAAAGAACATCCCGCAGTGAAGATGCCCACAGTAAAGGCACCCCTGTCTTGCCCAGGGTCTTTGTGCTGCTGCTCACTGTGATCTCCATCCTGTGGATCCCCTTGGTGCAGGCTGGCCAGGGCGGGCAGCTCTTCATTTACATCCAGTCCATCAGCTCCTACCTGCAGCCGCCCGTGGCCATGGTGTTCATCCTGGGCTGCTTCTGGAAGAGAGCCAACGAGAAGGTAACAGCTCCACTGGAGCCTGGCCAGCCCCGGATCCGGGCTGGATGCCGCTCCTTGCTCCAGCACGGAATTCCCTTCCTTTGCAGGGCGCGTTCTGGGGGCTGGTGGTGGGGCTGCTGCTGGGCGTCGTTCGGCTGGTGCTGGACTTCGTGTACCCCGAGCCCCAGTGCGGCGAGGCCGACGCCCGGCCCGGCGTGGTGAAGTACATGCACTACCTGTACTTCTCCATGGTGCTGGCAGCCGTCTCCACGCTCACCGTGCTGCTCGTCAGCGTGGCCACCGAGCCCCCCGGCCCCGAAATGGTGCGTCCCCCCTCCCGCTTCCTTTGCTTACGTGGTTTCCAGGATGCCCCACGGCCCGTCCGTGGGAATAACGTGGGGACAAATAATCTGGACATGGAAGCTGCCATTCATCCTTTATTTATGACCACACTTGTAGCAGCAACCCCTCCTCTGCTCCAGCACCTCTGCTGCTGTTTCTGATTTGGGTCCCATAAATCCCACCCTGGAAACTGGTCAACAGCAGATGCTACCAAGAGCTGCTGTTCAAGCATGTGTGTTAAATCCATGACAAATTAGCCTTTTCCCCCTCTGTTTTCCAAGCAATTCCAGCTTCTGGGTCATCTTTACCAACTCTCTTACTCACTTAGTGAGGAACCATTTTTACTTGCAGAAAAGAGAAACCCAGGGCACAGAGCACAGCTCCTCTGAACCAGGTTTGTGCCAGTTTGACTATTTTCATTAGAGGTACTGAGGCTACAGAGAAACACTGAGAGCAGAAAGGAAGGGCAGGGGAGCTTCAGGGATCCTACAGCAGCACATCCTCTTGCTTCAAGACAGCACTAACCCAAAAGTCCTGGTGAACTCAGAAATCCCCCAAGAGGGGGATTTAAATCACACCCCTGAGGTGTGTGATCAGTCCAGAGCTCACCTGCCCTCCCTGTAGCAATTTTTCCTCATCTCCAACGTGAATCTTTCCAGCTTCATGTTGTGCTCATCCCTCTCTATCGACACTATTGCTGAGAACATCCCTCTTTAATGAGTCTTTTAGATATTTGAAGAAAACAATCCTACCCCTACCTGTCGTCTCCTCTCAACAACCCCAGTTCTTTGAGCCGTCCTTCCCTGGCCACAGTTTCCATTCTTTTTGCTCCTTCTTGACTCACTCTCAGGCTGCACCCAGGGAAGGGCCCACAGAGAGATGTCCCCTCAGTACAGAGCGAAGACTCATCGGTCTGAGGTGGAGCTGTCCCATTCCAGTCACCGCCACCCCAGCAGTTCCAGCTGAGCTCGGCTGTTCAGCTGCTCCTCAGAGCAGGGGGGCAGATCCCGGCCCCTCCACGTGTTCTCTCTGCAGGCGGCCCTGGGGCTCCCCCGAGCACCGTGACAGCAGTCTCTTTAACACCACTCTTCATGCCATCAGATAAGTCGGCTCACCTGGTTCACGCGAGGGGACCCTCCGCTCAAGCAAGACCTGGCAGTCAGCCCCGGCCCCGCCGCTGCCAGAGGAGCGAGCGACGCCGAGCGCCCCGCTCTCCAGCTTGAGCTAAACATTGCCTCTGACAGTAGTGCAGAGGAGAAGAAATGTAAGTGCTCCAGCGTGCTCAGTAACCCCACACCCAACAACCCGTGGCGTTCCCAGAGGCTTTGAAGACAAGAGACGCTAAAGCTCCTTCCTCTGGAATTCCGTAGGTTCAGGGCGTGCTGAAGGAATCATAGAATTAGAAATGACAGAATATCCTGAGTTGGAAGGGACCCATCAGCATCATCCAGTCCAACTCCTGGCCCTGCCCAGGACACCCCAACACTCCCCCCTGTCCCTCAGAGCGTTGCCCAAACCCTCCTGGAGCTCTGGCAGCCTTGGGGCTGTGCCCACTGCCCTGGGGAGCCTGTTCAGTGCCAACCACCCTCTGGGGAGGAATCTTCTCCTAAGATCCAACCTAAGCCTGCCCTGACACAGCTCCAGCTGTTCCCTGGGTGCTGTCACTGCTCACAGGGAGCAGAGATCGGAGCTGCCCCTTGGGAGGAAGCTGCAGACCCTGGTGAGGTCTGACCTCAGTCTCCTCCAGGTGGAGAAAGGCTTTACCTGACGTTTTACCTAAGCAGGAGTTTAGTTTCTTTTCCATCTTTTGATGGCATTACTTAAGCTGGAAGCCAAGGAGCTGGATGGGATACAGAGCCATGCCTGTTATCCCACCTCAGTGACTGGTGCCGTGGCACCTGCTGCCAGGAGAACTGGTTGGAACAGGGGAGGGTGGAACAACACCACAGTTATGTTGATGAAATTCCATTTCTGTTTTTCAGCGGTGTTTTCTGATCGGCTCTAGCAGCAGGGAGAACCCAGAGCCCTGGGCCGAGCTCTTGACAGATCAGTGAAGGAGGATTTGCATTTTTTAAAACTTGTACTTGTCGGTATTAGGTACAACCTTGTGCAGCCACTCACTGCATTCTCCAGTGATGATCTGCATATCCTGTTTTTGCCAGGCTTGGGCCCTGTTTATGTAACATTGCAGCTTTTGCAGAGTGTTCCTTTGATCCATAAAAAGTTATTGTCAGTTAATGAGTTAGGGCACAGCTCTCCCACTGATGGGAAGTCTTGAGTTTGCTGTGCACGAGCATTGCCTTTCCAGCACTTAGTCCTGCGTCCCAACCCACACCAGAGGTGGCAAAAATTCAGTTTACATGTGTGTGGCACGGAGAGCCCTCCCTGCACTAGAGCAGGGCCTTGCCTGGGGGGCTGCAGGGCACCGAGCAGCCAGAGCTCAGTTTTTAGGGTTGGTTTAAACCGTTGGGAACAGCAGAACCTGAGCTCAGAGCTCCAGGGAGGATGGAACAGGTACCACAGCCCCAAGAGACGATGCCTGAAGGACTCCCTACAGCTCAACGTAGCGAGAGTGTTCACTTGGACACTGCTGGTGCATTTCTGCATCAACACCCTTTGAACAGGAGCACACGGGACAGTCCTGGGGTTTGCTCTGTTGATGAGATTCATCCCTCACTCCTGACTCTCTTTTAGGTGCGACTGAGGCCAAAGGCAGCTCGAAGCTGATGAGCACCTTCCTGTGGCTCTGTGGGATGGAGCGCAGGCAGGAGAGCACTGAGAGCACAGCACCACCCAAACCTGAGCCCCTGCCCGTGGCTTCCCTGGAGGAGAAACCGCTGGTGAAACACATCCTCAATATCAACCTGCTCATCTGTCTGTGTGCTGGGGTCTTCCTCTGGGCATACTTTGCATAGCCAGGGTGATGCAAGTCCAGATGACATCAACTAATTTTTATTGGTGTAAATATTAATAACTAGCAGAGGGTTAATGTAATTCTTAATGCTTTCTAAATTTTATTTCTTTATTTAAGAAGACAGATCCTTCTTCCTAATCCCTTCCTTATTTCTAATGGGGGCCTGGCTTTGACCAGGGCTGAATGCTTGGCACCAGCACTGGCAGACCCCAAACAGCTGAGGAAGGTTTGGTTATTTTAAATATTTAAATTTGCTCTTTGGCCTTAGAGCAGTGCCTGGAATTCAGGAAGCCTGGATTCTTTTCCTATTTATGCCTCTATAACCAGCTACAACCACTTGGGCCCCCTCTGGTTCAGCCTCTCCAGCCTTGAGGGACGAGTGACACAGCTCCAAGTGCTCAGAGGAGAGGCCCAGGGCCTTGTCTGTGCTCTGTTCTATCTCCCTGGCTCAGCTGTGCCCGTTCAGCCTCCTCCCAGTGTGCACTGAGCGCTGAGGGGCCCAGCCTGGGAGCTCTTGCTGCGTTACCACTGCTTGTGCCTGACGGCGACACCAACACCAGCCCCTGGCATGGAAACCGCCCCAACACTGCCTGCAGGGCACTGAGGGACCTGGACCAGCCCAAACCTGGCAGGTGCTGCCAGGGCAGGGGTGCCAGCAGCAGCCCCTCATTGCCTGGGCCCCCCAGCTGTTCTGGGAGCAATTCAAGGGAGAACCCTTGGCCAGGAGCACCGAGCGCCTGTCCCGGCCCCTCCGTCGGGGACAGCCTGGGCGGGAGGGGGACGAGTCCCCTGCTCCCCCCCAGGGCCTTGTGTAGCTGCAGATAAACTTAATAAAGAGTGAGAGCTGCTCCCTGCCTGCCTGCCTGCAGTCTGTGGGATGGGGGCTCCTCTGGGCCTCGGGGGCTGCTTTAACAAGCAGCTGCTTGCAGTGTATTTGATGTCAACCTGCACATCAAGGAATAAAGGTATATGCATGCCCAGAGTGCTTCCACTGCAGTCCTCAAGGAAACCAAGCTGAGCAGCCAGTGACACTGAGCAGCAAAGCCCAGGGGATCACTGTGACCTTCAGGGCCCACTGGAAGCAACAAAACTAGGAAAAAGAAGCCTTAAGTTGACAAAAGACAATCTTTAATTTTATACATGTTCACCCAACTGCTGAATCCAAACAGCTGCTTCAAAGTTCTTCCAAAGTTCAACCGTTTGCAACAAAAGCACAAACCCCACTTCCACAGTTTCCTTGTGGAACAGTTGCCAGTTGCACATGAATAAAACCAGGTTAATACAAATAACTATGAAATCAGGATAACTACTGATCCTAAGTAGCAATGAAATTATTAAAGAGACAGAAAGTTCCTCCTACAGCACGACAGTCCTTCAAGGCACTGGATACATCCACAGTTTGACAGGGTGACTGATAACCAGCAGTCACCACCAGCACTCGGGCAGGGGTTGGTTCATGGTTTAAGAAGAATGTGCAGCAAATCCCAGAGGGAACGTCCCTTGCGAGGCAGCTCCTGGTACGGGCTAAGAACTACAAATAAAATCTAACCGTGACATTAAAAGGATTATTTCCATAATACATACATGCACTTTTAAATAACTAATGTTCTGCTTGCTTATTCTTTTGGAATTTCTGCTAATACCACCTGTATCAGCACTGATTACGCTTCCTAGGAGAGTTCCTGTAGGAATTCATTCCTTGCATCCAAGAGTTTGAAAACCCTTGTCGAGACACAGATCATCAAACTTCTTCTGAGCGGCTGAATCAGAGATTGGCCAAAGGTTGGTCTTTTCCACCTAAACGAGTCCGTAAATCACATCTCCCTGGTGCACCAGTCCTGCACCAGGCACAGTTCTGCCACACTGTCAGAAGAAGCTCTTCCCTGTTCGGTCTGAGGGTTTTCCCCCAGGAGAGGAAGGCCGGGAAGCCGCGGCGCTCCCGTCACAGCGCAGTGCTCTCCGTGTCGTTGTCAATGTCCAGCAGGAGGTGGTTGTGCAGGTCCCTGCTCGCCGGCTCCGCAGGAAGCTCTGAAGGAGGGTTTGGAAGTGGTTCTGGAATACTGGAATTGGAGTCTGCACAAAAAAGGGAACAGCAAGTTTAGCAGCTGGGACAGGGCCGGCTCATTCACTCGGGTATTCCTGGGCATTCCCTCAGACAGAGAAGGGAAAGGAAAGATCAACCAGGGCTCTTCAAACAGGGCTGGCACCCGTGTGTAGGTGGGCACTAAAGGTGAGCCACACTAAACAGCTTGGAGTTGCTTCTCCTACAGATCCTGGCTTAGTGCTGTAGCCCTCCCCTGTGTGTAACATGGTCTTTGCCACTCCTAAGGTGAGGAGAATTCTGTTCAAGCCAAGATGTCAAAGAAGGACCCCAAAATGCTGCATTTCTGGTGACTGACTACCCCAGGAGCTGGAATTATAAGACCAGAAAAATCCCTAAGAGTTCAAAGAAGATAACTGAAAATACTGTCAGTGTTTTGGAAAGCTGATTTATAATATGCCATGACATCCCTTACTGCAACCCAGCAGCTGTTCCAAACAGAAAGTAATTTAGATCACTTAAATCAATAAAGAATCCACATAAAGGCCTTATTTTCAAGCACAGGAGCACAGCCTCCCCTGCTCCTCTCAGCCCATCACAGCCTCACACCATCTGCAGGGATCTGTATTCCAGGATATTGTAATACAGCAGCTGGAATTCCATCGTGCTGTGGCCTGACACTGACCAGACAGTTACACCATAGAATCCCAGAAGAGTTTGGGTTGGAAGGATCTTAAAGACCATCCAGACCCACCCCTGCCATGGGCAGGGGCACCTCCCACTAGACCAGGGTGCTCCCAGTCCCGTCCAACCTGGCCTTGGACACTTCCAGGGACGGGGCAGCCACAGCTTCTCTTCCAACCCCAACCGTTCTGTGGTTCTGTGGCACAGGGAGGAGCGTTTGTGACACCCAAGGGTTCAGTGACATCTGGTTCAGAACGAGCCCCTGCACCAAACACCCCCTTTCCTAGGTTTGTGCACACGAGAAAGCACAGGGTGAGGGTGGCCAGTGAGACACCGAGAGCTGTGCACAGTCTGGTCTCCAGCACTTTTAGTAGGTTTAGTCAGAGCGAGCAGCAGCCACGCTCGGGCCATCCCCGCCCAGGGCACGAGCAAGCAGGTTACTGGTGACACGGGTTAGTAGTGGGGTTAGCACACACATGATTATCAATTAGCAACAGGGCCGGCCAATCAGGTGCCTTTTCCTTACCATTGAACTTGCCAATACAGTTCCTACTGAATGCTGGTCAAACATCTAGATTATTTAATAAAATTCTTGATTAGAATATTCTAGGGCTTATTCCCTCAACACCATAAATAGAATTTGAGGCACTGCTAATGTCCAGGACGTGGACAAAGGAATCAACAGTATACTGAGAACAATTCAGAATTCCTGTTCTGGTATTATTATGAAGTCTGCTGGCAACTTAATTTTGGCTTAATTTTGTTTCCTCGCTCTTTCAGGTTAAAATTAAAAACAGTGGCTGCACATTGTGAATTATGAGTCTATAAGTGCTTATATATGCAGGTGTAAATATTAGAGCAGATACTCTAATGTGACAGGCAGTGGTGTTAATTCAGAATATTAATCCTTTAAAAACTGATTGATCTGGAAAAGGTGGATGCTCCTGCACGGAGTGTCCTGCTGGAGGTGAGCCTGAGTATCACTTCAACTCTTCCCCAAGGGGTTTTTAGCAAAACTGACTGTATTCCTCAGCAACTTTCCTTTCCTGGAAAACTTTTTTTTTGTGTTTACAGTACACAACTTGGCCAATTTGCTATGGTTTGCACTTGAAAGGAGTGATATTAAGCTGTGCCCATCACTCCTCTCTGGCAGGTGAATGTCTTGCCCAACTCCAATTCCCCCACTAATGAAGCAGCCCCTGCACACCAGCTGGCTGGGATTTAGAAATTAATGATTCCTCCAGTTACACTTGGGTAAAACAAACCCTCTCTGTCTGTCATCATTAAAGCAATTTCCTCAGAACCAGGAAAACCCCAAAATGAAACCAAACACAGTCAAACTATGAAACACTCACACAAAAAGGTTGTTTCCTAAAGTTTGACTCGTCAGCACAGCTGCTGTTCTTTATTTAATAGTGTGTAAAAGTGTTGTCAAGATCCAGAGCCCAGCCTTACTTCTGAATTGAGCTTAGGATTTGTAATGTACTTAAATATACTGACAAAAACATCAGATGTACAATCAGGAAAAGTCAGTTACTTAAAAAGCAAAGCTACTTTTCAGTTACATAAAAGCAGCTTGTTTTACTGCTAATTTCATCATAGACTGGTTTGGGTTGGAAAAGACCTTAAAAGATCATTCAGTTCCACCTCCTGCCATGGGCAGGGTCACCTTCCACAATCCCAGGTTGCTCCAAACCCTGTCCAACCTGGCCCTGGACACTTCCAGGGATGGGGCAGCCACAGCTTCTCTGGGCAATCTGTTTCACCAATTAAAAAAAAAAAAAAAAAACCCGAAGTATTTCCAATTTGACTTCTCACTGCAGCCCTGATTGCAGTGTCCTTGCTGTAAAGAGTCAGATCTCGGGATGGTTTGGGAACACAGCCCTGCCTTTGCAGCCTGGCATGCAGTTGGTACCTCAGCAGGGCAGCAGCACATCCCTAACGCCTCCCAGCTGACAGTGAAGGTGGGGCTGGGGCTGAGCACAGGTGCTGTTAGTGAGGCTGGGGCTGCCCGGTGCAAATGCCAGTGTGTCACAGTGCAGATGCTGCTGGGGCTGCTCTGCATCAACGTGGATTTGGCCAAATAAATTCCAAGTGGTTGAAAGTAACTGCAAACCTAAAGTGAGACCTATATCAGAATGTAACCATAATCCACCAAACTGCAGGAAAAACATGGGCTGCAGTACCTGCCTGCACTGAGGAGAACAAACCTGTTGGGAACGGGTCACTCATCACCCCCACTTGGGGACCAGTTCTGGGGACCTGGCGTGCAGTGTTACCTCTTTACAGGGACTTGTGGAGTAACAATGTTCACAGGACCATTAAAATGAAGTGGCAGAGGCCTTAAACCCTCTCACAGACAGAATGCTACGTGGGGATAAGATACACAGCATTGACAGAGCACATTTCCAAAGCGCATGTCCAAACTCAAGCTACAAACAGGAGCAGTTTAGCTGATGTTGCACATTTCTGTGAGTACAAACCTTATTCGCAGTAACCATCCCCACCTGTGAAGGCATTGGGGTAAAGCTGTTAGGCAACAGAATTGATACTTTGCATTCCAACACATTAGTCTAGTTCTAGAGAAGCTGCAGTGTCATGGGAAAGTTTTAACCACTATTAATTATACGTTGATTTAAAAGCATTAGTCTCTACATTCATTATCCCCTCCTTCAGAACTTCCCAGAATAAGCAGCAACTAAGCAGGAGAACATTTCAAAATCAAGCTGGTTTTTAATGGCCTCAGCATTACATTTTAAAAAAAAATAAACTTAATTAATTAACTTTATTAACCTAAATTACCATTATCCCTGTCAAACTAGTAACTAGAAGCTTCATGACATTTTTGTGGGAAGACAATGTTCCTCTTTACTTCACAACTGTCTCAAAACAAAAAGATTGCATTTACAATATGAAGCTCTAGAAATACAGACCTAAGAAATGCAGTTGAGTGTAAGTGAATCTTCAGCTTCTGGATGTTCAACTTAAAAGAGCATCAGAAGACTCTGTTCTCGTAAGGTTTTTAAAACATTCTCTGTGTGTTTTGCCTATTAAAACACGTGTCAGTGACCACTTTTGCCCTTTTCTTATCTTAGTATGTGCTGAAATCCACTATCCTTGGCTACATCTTCTCCCTCCTCCAAATATTTGCTTTTTGGCAACAGATGTACAAGCAGCATTGCCTGCCAAGATCCGAGGCTGGAGACAGCCCCGGCGAGCTGCTATCAGTGTTCAGGAAAAAACATACAACAAGCTCATTTCTACTTGCCTCCAAACCTTACTGCCTCAGGAATGAAACCCTCACTGAGGAACTGCCCCAAACCCTGGTGTGCAGAGCAGCTGGCTGGGTATTCACCTGGAAATGAGCTATTTAGTATTTTAATTGTTATTTGTGCTTTTCAGTCGTGTGTGTGTCCCCCCCCGCCCATTCATTTCCAGCTACAGGCACTACTTTCCTTATTTCCACTCCCCGAGCAGACACCGGACAGGGAAGGATCCACTCACCTGTGACTATTTTGGAAGCTGTTTGTGTGGGATTTGCGACAATCCCATCTGCAGGCAGCTGAGAGGGAGGGTGAGGCGGAGGGGGCACGCTGGGTCTGTTCCTGGGTTTGGGCACGGGCCGAGGCCGGGGCAGGGTGCCACTCTGAGGTAAGGAGGGAGCCTGGCAGGGCTCTGGAGTCGCTGGCTGGGGCGCTGGGGCGCTGCTGGGGTGCTTGCCCAGCGGGGGGGTGTCGGGCGGCGTGGGGGTCTGCGCGAGGGTGGAACAGGGCTGCTCTGGTCCGTGCTCACTGCCAGCGCCGGGAGATGCTTGGCTGGCTGCTTTGGGCTGCAGTGGAGGAGTTGCCTGTGTTGGGGGCTGAGGGGGTGGGTGGCTGGGAGCTTGGATTGGGGAGAGGCTGCTGGAGTATCTCCGAGGTGCAGAAACCTGCGAAGCGGAGGTCTGGGCCGCTCCTTGGTTTGCATGTTGGGCAGGAGGAGAAGAGCTTCTGGCAGGTGGTTTTGGAGAGACAGAAGGTGGCTGAGCAGCAGGGGAAGAGCTTTGGCTTCCTGGCTGCCCCGGTGGGGGGTTGGCTGGTTTGGGGGGGGCTGGTGCCGGCTTTTTCACAGCTGTGGAGAGAAGAGGGAACACTTCAACATCACGGACTGTGCAACTTCTTACAGGGGCAGGCAGTGACAGGACACAGGGAATGGCTTCCCACTGCCAGAGGGCAGGGTTGCATGGGAGATTGGGAAGAAATTCCTCCCTGTGAGGGAGGTGAGGCCCTGGCAACGGGCTGCCCAGAGAAGCTGTGGTTGTTCCCTGGAAGTGTCCAAGGCCAGGCTGGATGGGGCTTGGAGCAACCTGGACTAGTGAAAGGTGTCCCTGCCCATGGCAGGGGGTGGAACGGAATGAGCTTTAAGGTCCTTTCCAACCCAAACCATTCTGTGATTCTGTGATTCTAGACCAAGCTCCCAAAGACAGAAGTCAGCAGCACAGAAGGTATGTAATCATAACACAATGTGTATTGAGCAAGAGCAATAGGAAACAACAGCCTCTGAGTTTGTTAAACAGCACTGGTGACACCCCTATCAGCGTTCAAAGAGTCCCAAAGTCACAGATGCTTTATGGCCAGGCCTTATGACATGCCAGACAACTAACTGTCTGTAACAGGGAAGAGATACTAATAAAGTTACTTTAGTAGCACTTTTGCAGTACACCAAGAGCTGGTACACAGTGACCTGAAAAGCAATCAAACTCACCTCTCCTCAGTGCGTGGGGACTGGGCCCTGCTGCGTTCTGGGGCTGGTTAACACTGAGCTGGTTGGTGCTGCTCCCCGCCTGCCCGCCGTTCCTCACCGGGGGAGGAGTGGCTGAGGACGTGCTGTCCTTAGATTTTGAGGCACTGAAAATTAAAAATCCCACATTAGAAGATGATTATAACGTGTCTTGCCCAGCTCAGCTGCACCTGTTCCGTTGACATTACAGGCTGTACTGTAGGTCACATATTAGGAAACAGTTTTCATAGAAAGGGTTGTAAAGCATTGGAAGGGGCTGCCCAGGGCAGTGGTGGAGTGCCCATCCCTGGAAGTGTTCAAAAAATGTGTGGATGTGGCTTGAGGACATGGTTTAGTGGTGCACATGGTGGTGGATGCTGGTTGATGGTTGGACTTGGTGATCTTCACTCGTTTCTTTATATTTATAGTCACCTGCAGCAATTTAGTCCTCAAAAGGAGTAACTTTCAATCACATCTACTGGCACCTTTCAATCCTCATTTCTCCAGATGCTGTTTGAATAAAGTGCAAGTACTTGAACAGAGTCTGTGCAGATTTTAAGTGCAACTTTCAGGCACTACCCCCAAGGTTCCGTTTTAGCTGCCTCTGCCACAAAAGCTCTGTGGAGGAAGTACTGGTCTGCAGGGGATTTCCACGAGCTGCTTTTGTAAGTTTGTCACCTGAGAACAAGCTGTATGCAAAAGTCACTGCTGCATCGAGCTCCACAGTGGGGCTTCACCTCAAGATGCTGAGGCTGACATCTGGAAGCACCACAGGCTTTACACATGGCTTGTTGCCCCTCTCAGACCACAGAAGTACTGAAAGCAAAGTGCTGCTTTCACCTCTCCTGGAAGCAAGGCTCGGGTTACCACAATTAGCCTTGGAGCCCAGGCATATTCATCCCGGGGACACGACTGCAGAGCTTCCACAGTAATTAAATAGCACAAAACCTGGCTACAATACTTGTCCTAAAGAAACTAATACTGAAATACGATAAACCGACTTGCAGTCTTCTAGCAAAGAAGTCTGGTTATCACTAACACTTGCTACAGACAAATAAATAAACAAAACAAGAGACAATATCCAGATAACACACACGAGAAACAACAAACAAGACCAAGGGGTTTCTGGTATTGCCACTGGTAGGTTTTGCTCTTTCAGCAGCAAACTGGTATCACCCTGTGTGCACACCTCCAGAGTATAACCAGGGAAGGTCAACATGGGAAGCAGAAGTAGGGTCTTTTTTAGTATATTTCATTATAATTTTTTCCCCCAAGAATTCCACTATCCTAGAAAATGAATTCAGGGACATGCAGGACTACAGACGTTATTTTAAGAGACCAATTCTGGAAGCACGGCAGGAGAGTTCCTGCATGGTGTTGCTGCCCAGGCCTGAGGGATCCACACCTGACAAAGCACATCCCAGGTGGAAGAGGTGCCTCGTGGAGCAGACACAGGGGACACATCAGTTTGCTGCTGGAGCCGCCTGCCAAGCCACTGCCAGCAGAAGCTGTGCCTCTTACCTGCCATCCTCAGTGCCTGGAGTTTGGAATTCTGCTGAGGCAGCAGAGAGAGCAAGCCCAGCCCCCCCAGGGCTGCAGTCAGCCCCTCCAGCCGGAGGGTGCTGCTCGGCCGGCCCGGCCGGCTCCGAGGGCGGCAGCGGGGGCTGGAAGGCCGGGGATGTGTGCTTTCTGTTTACAGTGCCACATCTCCGAGGGTTCGCTGGGAAGTCCAGAACCTTCACACCAAAGCTACAGAGAGAAGAGAGAGTGAACACACCACGCAGCCAACACCAGGCACTGCAGCAACAGGACACTGGATGTTACACCCCAGACAAACCCCCGCTGCTCGGCATGCAAACAGCAACGAGGAAAGCTTCCACTGCTGCAGAGCACCACAATGTTAAAGCTTCCACTGCCTGCAGAACACCAGCAATGTTAAGACATGCAACAGGATTTGGCTTATCCACGCAGAGGGATAAGCTAAACATAAGTGAACAAACTACTCCATTACATTTGAAGACAAACACTGATGACAATGAGGTCAAAGCACTCAGAATTTCACATGTAAATACAGACGTTTCCTTGCACAACAGAGTAGTTCCTCACTGAGTGTCTTCTGCCACATGAATTTTGTTTCTATTACCCACTAAGTTGCAGTACAGATTCAAAAGAAGCTACCGGATGTAGGCTGTGATTTGGGGGTTGGATTGAAATGATCTTTACGGTCCCTTCCAACCCAAATCGTTCTATGATTCTGTTCATTTTTCAAGGACAACTACAAATAAATAGACCCCAACTCTAACAGATTTTAGAATGCATACAGCACATTCATTCCAGAATTTAATTTTATTCTTGTTTTGTTAAAGACTGAATCTTGAACTGATTTTCTTCTTCCTCTGTGAGTGCTGACAAATTTGCATGTGGCTGGCCATAGCTAACAGGTAACAACATTTGCATCAACAGCTAAAAACAAAACAGCACATCACTTGAATATCCATGATGAGTGATAATAATGAACGTTACACTACATGTTATATGGGAAACAGCACGTTTTACTGGTATTTTTTAGCATTCTACTGCTTGCTGGGGCAATACTGTACCATCATCAACTCAGAAGTCTTATCATGAAGGCACCAGGTAACACCACCTCAGCTTATGGGCTTTGAAAGAGAAGCCATGGAATATCAGAAGTTAGAGACTGAGAGATGCTACTACAAACACTTCTGTTTCAGTGAATTTTAGACCCCCCAAATCTGTACGGGGAAAATGGTAACTGGGAGCAGCAACATCTGCTTGGGCTTTACCATGCATGGAGGGTGAGTGAAAGTAAGTAACAGTACATTACCTTTGAACCATCCTCAGGCTGCAACAACATGAAATAAATCACTGTTGTTATCTACAGTATTTCCATTACATTCCTCTCCTCAGACCAATAAAAGTGTGTCTGATTAAAGCCTCCTCAGGAGAGGGCTATTAATTGACACCTAACCTGTGAATTAGACCTACCTTTCCTTCTTCAGCAAATCCCCTTCCATCACAGTCATGCTAACAGGCCTCTTCCTTTCCAGTGTCCCACATTCATAGTCATTCCCAGTGTGTGACAAGTGATTGGAATTAACAGCAGGAACTGCCACAAATGCCCCAGACACATTGAAATCTTCATCTAGAGGAGAGACAGACAGAATACATCCTAAGACACGCAGATGCTGAATGGTGCCTCACTGCAAAAGCTATTGGAGGTTTACCCGTGCAGAGTAATAGAGAATTCTTTTAACTATGGCAGGAATTTACCTCCAGGGAAGAACCAGTCTGCATGCTGAATAATTGGCTCAATAACTGCTACCACATGGACTGAAGTTGCTGCTGCCATTTCAGCAAGGGATCTGCAGGACAGGTTTGGAGAACACTTTATGCAGAGTTCTATCACAGTGAGAAAACTAAACATTCATATTACCTAAATGACAACTGATGCTAAGCATGATGGATTGACTCCTCAGTACCCCATACAGAGCAACTGTGCTGAACTCTGGACTATTCAGTAACATTCACAGCTTTTGAAAACCCCCCTAAAGTGCTTCGTGCCTAAAAGGGCCTGGAGGCACAGGCTGAAAGAACACCTGGAGTATTTTTTAGGTATGCAGTCTGTTGCTGTGAGCAGTCTACAAGGTTTAAAACAGCTTGATGAAGTTCTGTTGTGCAGCTCTCCCAGAGAACTCACCCTTCATTCTTTGCCCATAACAAGTTGGGGCCCAACACTATGGCGATGTTGCTGGGAGTCATTTTGTTGACGTCGCTGTTCTGTGCAAGCTTTGCTAAGAATTTGATTAAATACCTACAGAAAGGAAAGAAATCGTTAAACAGCAGAAACTGAGAGCATTTCTTGCTGAAGGGAAGTAAATAAAAATTCAAGAACTTGTAACAACAGCTCCCAACAAGGCAGAAGTGAGATGAGCAGCCTCCTTGCTTGGCACCTGGCCCTAAGCTTCTACTCACCAATCATAGAAGTTGAACTGGGCAGCAAAGAAAGCAGCTCCCACCTTAGCAAAATGAAACTAGAGAACTATTACATTTTCTGAGAAAAAACATTTAGATTCAGCTAGTTTCATGTTCTGTAATGGAACTTCCACGCTTCTGGGAATCACTAGAGTTGGTTTTATTCCAATTCATTCCCAAAAGGCAAAACCAAGGGGAAAAATGAGATGTTTAAGAAAGATGTGATTTCTAAGACTGGAAAATACAAAGAAGAGCACAGCATGACTCTTAAGTATTAGGGTTCTGTGCATCACTATTTCCTGACAGTCAATAGTGAATTAACCTGACTGAAAAATTTGCCATCACCTCTGCATACAGAGATGTATTTTTATAAATCACACTGAATCTGGCCAAGAATAACACCCTGGATCTGAGTTTTGGTTAATCAGCTTTGAGAAGCGGTGACTCAGCATCAAAGCAGCTGAGCTGACAGATGTTCACACATACCTGAAGTTAACACGATAATGCTCAGGTAACCTGTTACAAATTCTCCATAACTCTTGGAGCTTCTTATCCTGGTCCTGAATACTGAAAGGAAAAGAAATTCCATTACATCTTATTTTCAGATCAGAAATTTCTTGTTTCTGGACTGACAAAAGGATGATGGTGTAAGCCTCCATTTATGCCAAATTAATGCACTGTTTTGGGCTCAGCAAGCTCAGTGAACTGCCAGTCAGATCCCTGACTTATCTCTACCTGCAACAAAAGAAAACTGCTTGGGCATCAATAGTGTGCAACCAGCAGTTTGAAGCAGCCCTTACAGTTAAACAAAAGGTAGATATTTCACCACATTTTGTATAATTAGGATTAAACTGAACCACAAAATTTAAAATAATCTGTTACACAAAATACCTGCTAAAGCAGAAATAAGAAAGGTAACTGTGTGAGCTCGGTTGTTTCTTTTGAATTCATCTACGAGGAGCCAAATTTGATTAAAGTATGCAGCATGTTTTCAGCATGCTCACCTTGCAGCCTGTGTCCATTCCTCATACAAGCTGTAGGTCATCAGAGGCTCTGGCAGCTCCCGCAAATAGGATTTCAAGGCACCTGCAATGCAGACAGGAACAGGCTGGCTCCTCAGCCACTGCTTTCAGACCTCAGATCACATTCTGTCCTCAGGTGTGCAGTTTTATCTATGCAATAGGACCCACGTACCAGGGCAACAGTGGGAAGGCCTGACACTTCCACAGTGTAACTGCTCAAACCTTAACACAAAAGGTCTGTCAGTAATTACTGTCCTGAAACTCTGAATCATCTCTTCACAGCAAAGAACTTTTGAAGCCCTTTTCAAAGGTGTACACACAGCTCCAATCTCCCTTGATCACATGAACACTCTTGTCACGAGAGGAAATGTGACACTTGGATTATGCTGATCACCTGAATTTTACATGCTGCTGTCACACAGACAGGAATACACCAGGTGTGACAAGCATGGGCACCCTACATTTATCTGTGTCAAACTGTGCAATGAAGGGAACTTTCAATTTATTTCCCCTCCTATTTTATCTGCACAGACTGACATCTCACACTGGAGCAGGTCAGCAGTTAAATTAACAGCACAAAGTTGTGTTGTATCAATTTCCAGCTGGTTTTGACCCGGAACATTCACCACACCTGCAACAGCATGGGGGTCGGAGTAAAACTCATCCAGCTGGGAAGTTGAACAGTCCAGGGCAGCTTTCAGCTTCTTTAACTTGGAGGCTCCAGCAGCAATTCTGAATAAGCCCTGCATCATAAAAACAAAATTAACTGACTGTAACAACACACTGGCACAAGCACAGAACAGCAGAAGTTCTTAACAGCCTCTTTCAGAACTTTTTGGGTTTGGTGTCTTCACCTGACAGTGTTACAGCCTTAATGTGTCATGTCACTGTCACCTGAGCATGTTTTAGTTCCCTCTCACCCTTGGCCCATCCCTGATTTTCATTCTTTGTGAATTCATCTCAAAGATACTTCAACCAGTGCTCAAGGTTATTCTGTTACAAAACATTTATCATTTACATTAATGAACAAATTACTTCAGCTATGTATTAACAAGCAGAGACACCAGTCCAGCAGCTCGACTGGACTCTTTTTCCCATCCTTCATGGCATGTGACCTGGAATTACCCACCTCCTCTCTCATCCCCGTTTCCAGAAGCATCATCACACAGGCTTCAATAGGGACTGCGATTTCCCGCCCACTGCGCTTGAGGTGTTCTTCTAATGGAGTTCCAAAAGCTGGCTTTTCAGTCCATTTGTCTAGTTGGGGAGCATCAAAACACTGAGCAGAATATCTACCAACCCCCTGAATTATAGCCCAGGCAAGAAGAGAAGAAAGCCTCTAGCACAGCACAGAAAGGTTCAGACTACAGCAGGAGTTTTACAGCCCTCGATTGGTAAAGTCCCTTGTATCATGAGGAAAGAGAAAATGAAGCTGCTGGTGGCCAGGAAAAAAATACTTCTGCATCTTTCTGGGTGAAATATCACATACAAATCCTGTGTATAGCTGGAATCATAAATAAACCTCAACACAAGTGCCAGCACACAGCTGCATGTTCCAGTTGCACTGATTTGGCTTCAGTCTGCAAGAATCTGAGGAAAATTTTGTCCAGATTGCATGACCTGGGCTGATTTTCATTTTAACTGCACATACAGTGAACAAAAACTGAGCTGTTAATACAAAATTTATTCCTGAAATGTGATTACTGAAATCAGCACCTTATAATGAACATTAACAGCCTCAGTGTCTCACATCAGAACCACCATGGTGACAGCCCAGCGCTGTAATGCACAAATTTTCAGTTCAATTCCTCACTTGTTGTTTAACTCAAATTGGTATAAGTTTCTCCAAATTGAACACAAATTTCTTCTTTCCTACAATTTACTTTTTCACCCATTTCTACTGTTTTAACTGAAAAAATGCAGATGTAAAAGGTTATTGTTAGTATATATGTGTTATTTCTTTTATGTGGGAAAAAGGCCAAGAAAGACAAAAACTTCAGAGGACTTGAAAGAGTACTCTGAAGACACAAAGTGTTTCTGCAAAAGATTTAATTTGCCCTTTTTCTTTACAAAACCACATCACCCACTTCCCTCCTAAGGTTTCAGTCCCTCTCCCTCATTAACATGCCATGGGGTGCACGTGGCATTTCCCAAGTTTTGCAAGTTACAGCAAACATTAGGAAAAGAAACCTCAGTACTTGTTCAAAGTCACAGTAAGTCTCAGCCCCCATCCCTGGAAGTGTTCAAGGCCGGGCTGGACAGGACTTGGAGCAACCTGGGATAGTGGAAGGTGTTCCTGCCCACGGCAGGGGGTGGAATAAGATGGGCCTTAAAATCCCTTCCAACCCCAAACATCCCAGGATTCTATGACTCCAATTTACACTGCAGCTAGAAACACACCTGAGGTAATTCCCTACACTGGACTGCAGGAGCACTTACCCACCATGGCTCCCAGCCCACCTTCTAGGGAGGCCAATCTGTTCTGAAGCACTTTCTCCTCAGCTGCTTTGTACAAACTTTTCATACAACAACAACAAATTTGAAGCAGTGATAAAGAGCCTTCTGCACAGCCCTTCTGTAGCCCTTCTGCTGTGCAGACAGCAGCTGCTTGCATTCCCTCCTCTCCCAAACTGACAGGGCACAGATATTCTGTACCTCCATCAAGCACCATGCTCCTGTTTATGTATTTAAATGGTTCAGCTTTTACAACTTGCCTGTGACCCACAACTGAAGATATCTGAGCCTTGCTCAGCTCAGATTGTGCTTTTCTCAGACTTTGTTCACCTGTTTCTCCAAGGCATTCAGGGCCAGCAGAGCCAGTTTTCAGGAGAGCAGTTTACAAAACACACGGTGCATCCTCATCCCAAATCCCCAGTGATACACCTTAAGCTCCCACTGACAGTGGGAAGCTTTGCAGCAGTTCCATTTCTTCTCAGGGAAGAAGTGAAGCTGTATAACACCCTTTTTTAAACGGCTGATAATCAGCACAAGAACCCAAACCCATTTTCCAGCATGAAGTGCATGCCAGGAAAGAGGATTGCACAAAATAAGGGGGGTAAAAAATAATCAAGCTTCTTAAAATACATGGAGTTTTCCTGATGATCACCTAGTAATCATTCAAGAACCAAGGACCCCTAATATGTTCCTAAATCACAATGACACTTCCATTGGCTTAAAAGGACAGGTATGAATCAGCAAAAGGGCACATGATAACAAGGAAGAAACGTAAGCAAGTAGAAAAATCCTTCCTTTACCCTCCTATCAGAGGTATCAGAGAGATCCTTAATATTTTATTAGTGTGTTAAATATGGCTGGAGAACTCCAGAGAACACGAAGATGGAATTATGCTTGGGAATGTAAAATTGTTAAGTAGATCAAAATGGCCTTATTAAATCAGTGTGCATGCAAGAGAATCAAGATAAAGGAGGAGAATATTGTGCATAGGTGGCACAGGCAAGGAGAAGCATCAGCCAGAGCACAGGTTACTTTACCTTGATGGGCTTGAATTTCGGGGAGGACCTTTTCTATGACTGCTAATGCTTTTCTATGGTAATCTGCTTGTGCTTCTAATAACTGAGAACAGAAGCCACATTTTAAAAACAAAAAGAGCATTAGCTTCTGATGAGCACATAAGACAAGACTAGGTTTAGCACTCAAAATGTCATCTTTGAGAACTGAGGGTCTGTGCACAGATGTGCTGAGTCAGAGTCATACTGAAAATACTCACCATAACAAAACATCGAGCATATTCCCCTTCTTTGGACACAAAGCTATACATGTCTGCTGCAAGTTGATCCTTTGGGAAAGAAAAGAATGCAAAACAGCACATCAAATTTACAGGGGCATTTCAAATTACACAGAAAGACAGACTCCCCTGTGCTCATTTTGCCTGCAATAAGTTTGAACTGTCAGTTCAAGCACTCCAGGAAGCAGTAATTCACCTGCTCTGCTACATGTATTCCTCAAGCAAAATGAATTCAAAATGTTTAACTGCTTTTTAGACAGCAAGGCAGTTGCCCACTTCAGTCAACAACTGGACTGACTGGCATTTTTACATTTATAGCACTCAGAGACAAGCCCTACTAAGACAAGCGGTTTTGCTCCTCAGCTCGGCTGCAGCATAATGAACTATTTGCCACTGAGAAGTGAAAGTGAATGTGAGCTGCTCAGAGCTGTAACAGTCACAGTGTTCCCTGGATGGCACAGCTTGAATTTCATCCAGGAAGCTCCCACTGCATGGCTGCTCCATGGCTTGGAGCACCCAGCACCCTGACATTCAGTCAAGGCTGGGACACAGTTCCTTCTCAGAACTCAGACTGAAACAGAAAACAATGTAAAATACCCCACTTAAAAAAACCCAGAGTTCCTCATTAAATTAAAGCAATTCAGAGATCAGCTGGCACTAAAATACCCTTAAGACAAACAGTTTAACAGCCACATGATTTGCAGCTGCAGCAGCCAGGCAGTTTCAGGCTGAAGCAGCAGCTCTGATCACTGCTCTTGCTAATGGGAGATGTGGAAAGGACACTCATCCTGTCCATACCTTGCACTGCTCCACTTTATTTCCAGCTTCATCCATCTCTTCCTTAAGAGACTCTATTTTTGAAGGATGCACTTGGAAATTTGTTCCTGAAGTCTTGTGGGCTTGGTTGTATCTGTGGAGGAAAAGTGGAACACTTAAGTGAACCGGAATGAAAAGGAATGTCCAACATTTTTCCAATTATATAGGCATATAAGAGCTCCAAGATCCTGACTGTGTTTGGATCTAGTAGTCATGGGTTCTTTTCTGGTGCAATTTAAACGTACGTTTGTCTCTTTTCAGCTAAGCATTACCTGCACACAACAGCATTTCAAAAGCAAGTACCAGATCAGATGCCAGGAGATGCCAACAAGAAGTTCACGTGATTAGAAAAGCACCCAGTAGTTAAAACTCTTTCTTACCTTCCCCTTGCAGAATCCCAGTCCAGCACCAGCTTTGCAAGCTGCTTCCTCTGCTTCTGAATGTTTGGGATCTCTGTCTAAAATGAGAATTTGAGGCTCACATTGATGTTTAAATTGTGCATTGCAATAAAGTCCATGTTGTAGCCCTCACATCCACTTTTCACCACACAGAGCTCCTTAAACCACTTTTATTCTTAGCAATGAGAGAAACCCCTTTTGCCCAGTTTATCCACAAATCCAGATGTATTCCTTCAGTCAGGCTGAGGTGACTCACCTCTGTTAACAGGCACAGTGGATCTAGAACTTCTCTTTCAATCTGCACTTCATGCTGAGAGAGCTCCATTGCCAGTTTATTCTCTGCATCCCCACAGGTATCCAGCATTTTCCTTGAAGAATTACAGGAAGTGCTCAAGTGAGTTACTATTGGCTGAAGAAGAAAGATTCAGACCAGAGCAGTGGTGGCCCTTTTGGGAAGTTTTGTGCTGTACAAAGCAAAGCATCACTCAGTGGCATAAACCCAAATGCTCTGTGCTGTCCTGGACAAATCTGGGATAGGCCAGGGGTGTGACCAAACCTGTGTCTTCTAAAATTCCTGAGCCGTGACAACATTTTGGAGGCTTTAAGACACCCAGGTGATTATACCAGCCCTAAAGGCACAGAAGTCAGTATTTATTTCCAAGCCCATCCTTCCATCTCCCCAGATGCAGGAAAATTGCTCAATGAAGTATTTCATTTTATCCTAAGCCCTTTTAATGTGAAAGTCTTCACACCCTAATGCCAAGCAATCCCATATGCAACAGTCTCAGGCTCCAAACCCATGATGTGAACTTTATTTTAAGACTGTTCTAAGCAGAATCCCTATTCCCTAGGGGTTTTGTCCACATTTCAGTGTCCTGCAGTGACTCACAAATACGCACACGAAGGTTTTTAAGGTCACTCTACACTGTCTCCATCAGAATTCCCATCAGCAATGAGGAAACCCACTTGCTCTAGGAATTCAGGATATGGGATGTTCATTTCTTTCAGCCACTTTCCTGTCAATTGCAAATAATCACTTTGCCAGGATAGTTCAATGGGGATTATTTTAAACTAGAAGCATTAATGCAAATTGGCATTGTTTTAAGTCACTAAATCAAACCTGCAGAATGCAGTTCATAGTATAATAAAAATGCAGTTTCATTGTAAAATACACCACATTTTAAACTTCAATTTGGGATAATAATTCTGCTAATCCACCAGGATAAAAGCCATTCTCAAAAGCTTTTATGATAGCAGAGAATCAGAATCCTCTGGAATGCAATTCAGCCTAAAACTTGCCCCCCAATCATTCCAGAAAAACTGCTTGCTCACTGTTTCTCCCTTTGGATTAGAGCAGGAATCTGGGAATATTAAATTTCATTACATTGAAACCAGGCTTTGTGCACCCAGAGTCTCTAATTAGAGCCCTGCAGGCAATAAAATGTCAGACTGCAAGTCAAAGAAGGGCAAACACTCACCCCAGCAGAGTTTCATCACTCAGTTGGACAGATCCTTCTTGCATATTTTGAGCCAGAGCTGTTAGAGGAAGTTTTTTCTATGGAAGAGAAGGAACAGTGCTTAGCTTAGTGCTAGTCACTCTTTCCAGCTTTCCCAGTACATCCCCTCTAAGCTTTCCTCCTCTTCCATATGGTTTCAATTCCACACACACGCAGCTCATTCTTGGACTTGAAGAAAATGCCAAGTCACAGAAAATTTCAAGCCTGAAGACTCCTGTTCTCAGATACTCTGAAAAATATTTTCTTTTCAGTCTTAGCTGGAATGACTGGCCCAAAACTTATCTCTGCCAAAGAGAGATAAACAGCTTTAACTTGACATTTAAGGAACCAGCTTGTCACCTCTCTCTCCCAGAGATTCTGTGTGCCCCTGCTTTCAGGTGTGTGTTACTCAATAAAAGGAGAAAACTTGAATGTTAATTATTTCTGGTTCTAAAGCTACCTATGGCTTCACTAAAGAGGGGTAGAAATCAAATGTGTCCAGAAAAACATTTACAGTCAACTAGAGGTGTCAGTGCCCCAAAGGCAACGCTAAACACGAGGAGTTTGATCAGAGCTGCAGAGCAGCTCCTCTCAGCTGTGTCTCCTGAAAGCCCTGAGCACTCAGGAGGCTGCAGAGATGAGTGAGTGCCTGGCACTGCCAAGGCACTGCAGGGTTGTGCTGTTTGCTGGGATGGGAATTGCAGCTGTGTTTCCCAGCGTGCCCCCGGGCTGACTGTGCACAGTTCACCTTCCCCTGGCTCAGGAGGGGCAGAGCAGCCCTGCTGGAGCTGAGGGCCAGCCCTGGCTGAGCCCAGCCTGGGAAGGCAGCTGCACTTACGTGTCTCTTGTCGGGGTCCGTGCCATGCTGGCCCTGCAGACACGCGATCAGGCGCTTCTGCGCGAGGTGGCACACGGAGCGCACGGCGTCCAGACGCCTCTCGATCTGAGGGGCCCGGGGGGGCGCGGGAGGAAGAGAAAACCAAACAGAAAACAGAAGTTATTTCCCTGGCCTCAGCAGAAAACCTTCCCCCTGCACCACACTCTGCTCTGGGTTGCATTTTTCTCAAATTCTCCAGCTTACAATTCAGCTGCTTAGCAGAAGTGCCCGACAGCAAAAATGCTAGGACAGAGATTTAAATTGTTTTTTTCCTCAGTGGCACAGCAATTCAGTCAGAGCTCACAGCACGGAGAAAACATGGCCCCTACTTGTCATCTCAGCCAAAGGAATCAGGTTGACACTTGCCATCTGAGATGAATGGCACACACAGGTATCTAAGACACTAATTTAGGGGGAAAACTCAGTTTTTCACTGTGACCTTGTAAAGGAGGTGCTGAAGACATGTCTGACAGCTCATTCACAGTGTGTACTGTACTCTAGGTTTCCTCCTGCATATCCTTCCCTGCCTGTTAAACACAAGGACAAAGCTCCTACATGATGAGCAATACAGTATTTTCAGGGAGAGACTTATGGGATTCAAAAGGGATATGTAATTAAAAAAATAAGTGTCAAAGCACAAACAAGAGTTCTATTTATCACCATATAATTCAATCATGGCTTAATACACAGCCAGTGAATATGACAAATATAGGTATGGTAAACTGTTCTTTTAAGGGATTTTAAGTAAAGAATTTGGACTATTTTATTTCAAAGAACATCAAAAGCAAACAAAGTGATGAGCAGTGGGACAGAACTGCTCATGGCACTGAGCCTCTGTGCACAGCACCCAAAGAATGCTGTTTATCTGCATTTTGATGACTCACCAAGAATAACAGGAGGCCCTTTGGAATGGATTCTATTTAAAAAGCAAGGAAAAAGAAGTACATTTCATCTCTAGAACTAATCTGAACAGATTCCAGTTTTTGTCGCAGCTCTAAAATCACTTCAGTTATATTTTCAAGAGGAAAGACGAATCCAAGTTGAAGTGCTCAAAAAGCTCAGGAAAAATCTATTAAGAGTAAAATAAGGTACAGACAAACTGCTCAGGGACTGCTCTGAAAGCACAAGGCTTCGTCTTTTATTTACAGAGCATGGAGCAACAATTTCAAAATTAAGTCCAGCTAAAAACCAGTCCATATGGAGATACTGTTTGTGGTGTACTGTTGTGTTATCTTCAAAATTAAATTCCTCAGTCCCAGAATGGTTTGGGTTAGAGAAGGGACCTCAAAGCCCATCCAGTGCCACCCCTTCCACCAGGGACACCTTCTACCAGCCCAGGTTGCTCCAAGCCCCATCCAACCTGGCCTTGGACACTTGCAGGGATGGGGCAGCCACAGCTTCTCTGGGCAACCTGTGCCAGGGCCTGCCCACCCTCACAGGGAAAAAATACCCCCAACACATTCTAAACATTCCACTAGTTATGGAAGAATTACATTTTTTTAAGAATTCTTAGAATACTGAGCACAGGGTTTTTCCACACCTGACACATGGTGACATCCTGTACCTGAAGCACCTCAGGGATCCCAGCAGCCCTGGATGGTGGCTCATGCTCCTTAGAAAGACTCTGGAGCACACACATTCCCAACAGCCTCTTTCCAGGCACCCTGAATGTCAGACTCAAAGGGCAGATGACTGATAGGAGGAACGTGACCCCAGAACTTCACGATAATACACTCTCCTCTCTGATCTGCTTTTTAGTTCAAAGATGTCAGGAAAACCATAAAGGACATTAATCTCCTTCAAGCCACCTTTGAACTGACAATGTGACCCACAGGCCAAGCTGTCTGTCCCCTCAAGGCATCTGCAGAGTGCAGAACATCACACAATTGCTTTATTATCTGCTACAAAGCCATGCCAGAAAGTGGGGCTATTGTACAATCCCTTTCAGTACTGAATTATATCCCTTGTCTTCAGACAGGAACACATTTAACAGACACTTGAAATGGAGCACAACCCTTCAGAAAACAGAACAAAAAAAACCATGACAATCCTGAGGCAAAGCTTGAGCTAAATATAAAAAGAGCCCAACTGTGAACCATGTTTATCAAGAGAGCAGCACCACGTTTCCAAGCTCTTGGGTTAGATAAGAGCCTCCTGCCCCTCCACAAGCCCCCAAGAGCAAACAAACAAGTGAGTAAATTCTTCCACTTGGGTGTAGCCAGGCTGCTCAGGGCCTGGGAAAGCCTTGCTTGCAAAATTTTTTTGGCAACAAGCAGCAGAGCTTTTGGCTTTCACTTCTTGTTACTATTCTGCAGCTAAGCAAGAAAACAGATGGGCCCTTGCAGGCTATCAAGGTGTTTAACATCCTTTATGTCATTTCATTGTACATCTGCTCAGAAAAGAAGAATAGTATTGTCAAACTGCTCAGGTATTTATAGTTTAAACAAAGCAGTCCCCTGAAAAGGGGGTGAAATGTTTCAGGTCAGCTCATTTCACCATTACACTGGCACAGGTTGCCCAGAGAAGCTGTGGCTGCCCCATCCCTGGGAGTGTCCAAGGCCAGGTTGGATGGGGCTTGGAAGGTGTCCAGGCCCATGGCAGGGAGTGGCACTGGATGAGCTCTGAAGTCCCCTCCAACCCACCCACTCTGACTGATGCTGTGATTTCATGTGCCTAACTCAAGCTGGAAGGCTGATGGGCTCCCTCATCTTCTCCTTGAACCTGAGCAGCTGGAGAGATCTGAACTAGAAGCACTTGCATCATCTCTTTGGCTTGCCTGCTCCATGTACAGGTCCTGACCTCAGGCATACTGAGATGCTTTGTAATTCCTCAGCAATAACCAGCACACTGGAGGACCGGCAGCAGCTGAGAGCAGCCTGCCCTCACCGATCTGTGTTGTCTTTACAAGGCTTTCATAAAGGAAGCAGAGGAAGAAAACTATGTAGGACAAGGTTGTATTTAAACTTGCTCCATGTAATCAGTCACCCTTGTTAATCTGACAGTTGCAACTAAAATTCCACCGTGGAAGTCATGTTTGATGAAATGATATCCTTTCACAAAGATGACAAGTCTGCAAACAAATCAACTGTCAGTGTGACAAATGTGAGAACAAATATCACAAGCTAAATAAGAAACATTTATACATTTATTTATCGTCAGAAGCTAAACAAGAAGGATTTGTACACTTATGACAATAAGCAATAACAGACTTTAAGAAAATAAAGTGCCATTCTCTACTAGCAAGCAGTTGGCATGGGTTTTTTGCCACTTCTCTTAAGGCCCAGTTGACCTGTTCAAGAGAAACAGAAGTGAGGACAGAAACTTGCTGTGCCCAGTCAGAGTTTCTTCACCCTCCACCACAGACTGGCAAGCACCAATGGTTTGGGAGCTTATTAAACTCATTCATCTAATTAAAAGAAAATGGCTCCTCCTTCACTGTGTCGAGCCACATGATTGGATTCAGAAACAGAAGTACTGAGGTTTTTTATTCAAAATGTATCCCCAGTTTTTTCATGTGCTGAGAAGTCAAAGACATCCAGGTTTCTATCCCTGACCTGCAGTATTTTATCCCCACACTAGGTACTCCACAATCCTCAGAAGGCTCAAACTTCACAAGGAGCACTTAAAAATACATAGTAAGCGTGTTACAATACCTGCAGCAGGTCTTCACTGAGCACCTCTGTTTTCTCAGCCCTAGGGGAGGACAAAAGACACTGTCAGACAAGTGGCAAGTTCAGGGTCAAAGACTGCCTCACCAATTCCAAGAAAACCTGCTCAGTTCCAAGCTACAACCCCATTACAACCACTGCTGGAAACACCCCCATGTTCACCATGTCACACACAGCCCTTGTTCCCAGTACAGGGAGTTTGGGAAACCCTGAAATTCCTGGAATCCACAGCCTGCAGCACAAATCCTCTGCACCAAGCTCTGCGTGGTACTTCCAGCTGCACATGGATTAACCCAGAGCACACCAGAACCTGAGTCACAGGTGTACTGAGGCAGCTGGAGTTTCACTCCATGTTGTAAATCCATCTGAAATCATGTTCTATCAATGCACCTGAATGTAAAGGAATATAAAGACATGAGGAAAGCAGGAGAGGCACCTTCACCTTTTCGTATTTGAGCACTGCAGAGCTTTGTGCATCAGCAACCAGTGGAAATGGCAGCCTGAACCTTCTCTTAACCTCCCCACACACACACAGCCTTCACCACAAACCTCCCGCTGCCTCACTTTGCTGAATTCCAGAATACTAAAACAATAGAGAAGATTTGGTACTTAAAAAGCTCATCAGAAGTTAATGGTATTCCCAGAAAAGGCCTAGACAGAAAAATGCTGAATACTTACACACACTTCCAGACAAAACACTCTCACTCGCTACAAACCTACTCCAACCTTTACACACACAATTCCACACCTTCTTCTGATCCCAGTTTACACATAAACTTTGAATTGTTTAATGTGGACACAGATTTATTTGTTGCTGGCTCACTGGCTATAACAGTGCTCGATCCCACAATGACAGATCCAGCTGTCCCTGATCCCTTACACTGCTCACTGTTACTGCATCTTTACACCACAGAGCCCTCACAGGGACTCTGGGACTCCTTCTTCCTGTCCAGAGTTTCCCCTCCCTGCTGTCACAGTCTCTCAGCTCCTACAGACTTTATCTGATGCTCAATCTGTTTAAGAAGTCACTGCAAGCCTGGGCTCAAACAGAAAGCTCATTTTCCTGATCAGGCTCCATCAGCTGAACATTCAAAACACCTCCAAGGACAAGATTCCTTCAGGTTGGGGTTCATGTTTTTAAGGCATTTGGCTTCAATTTCATGGCACATTATCTGCTTGAACTACTTGTGAACCATAAGGTGTTTAATAATTAAATACCAGAATAAAGTAATGCTCAAAACAGCAACCAGACTCAGACCAAAGCCCCTGAAATACTCTGACAGTGCTTGAATATTCAATTGTTGAGGAAAACACTAACCAGATTGATACACTTTTCTCTCACCCAAACAGAAATATTTTGTGTCATGAAAATTACATCCTGTTAGAGAGCAATTATTTATTTTTATTTTCTTAGCCCTGAAAAATCAACCAGAAACTCCATGGCAGCACTAGGCTGTAAGAACAGCCCAGTTACAGCAGCACATTCTTAAACAGATTTTGATCTCACCTTAAGTGGCAGCTACTGCACATGTCAGCTAACTGGTTCGATAGGAGAATCATGGAATGGGTTGGGTTGGAAGGCCAGGTTGGACGGGGCTTGGAGCGACCTGGGCTAGTGGAAGGTGTCCATGCCCACAGCAGGGGGTGGAACGAGATGAGCTTTAGGTCCCTTCCAACCCAAACCATTCTGTGAATCTCTGATGTCCAGGTCTCAGTTTCCTTCTTTTGCCTAGAAATCTGTTTAAGAAAAGAAAGCAACAGGTTTGTCCATCCCCATTCCACAGCTGAAGCTCCCTCTGCCCTGTCTGATCCAGGGAAAGGCGGATTAGAGGCGTTCCAGGAGGTCGTTCCCCCCGGTGCTGACACACTTACCCTGACGTGCTCCAGAACAGGCACCACAGAGCCAAGATCTGACAGACCAGAAGGCCCAGCTTGAGCCCAACCAGCAGTTTGGGAAATTAAACAGCCACCCTGGGTGGTGCAATTCAAAACAACTTCTAAGAAGCTCCCGAGCCCTCAGAGCTGGGTACGTGCACATCCTTAACCCGCAGAGCTGCTGATGCCACAGCAACAGCCCTTCACTGACAGCTCCAGGGACTCCTCCCACCCTGCAACAACAGGCAAATGACTACAAGATTTTGGAAATTCACTTTTAGCTCCTGGGAATCACACAATGCATTTTGTACAGAACCTTTCATTAGGCTACTATAAAGTTACTGGATGGTTTTGAATGGTTTTAGCCACACTATTAATGAAAAACCCATCACACAGAATAGAGCTTCCATACAACTTTAGAATCATGAATAGATTTCTCCTTTCCTTCCTTTTTCCTGGGAAATTATGTCCATTGGAATGAAAAGCAATGACAGCCCAGTACTGTGCTAGCAAAACTTTGTTCCCATTTTAAATCTGGCTACCCACAGACTATGGATCATTATATGAAGTGCAAAATAATTTTATATATTTCTCTTTAGCACTGTTTGTACACTGAACCGGTTTGTCAAGGCTCTGAAGTCCCAACTGGACAAGTCTTTGGAATCAGGGATGCTCTCCCAGCCCTGGGTGGCAGTAGGAGCGTGGCCAGCCCAGGCGGATCAGAACAGCCACTGATGATGATGTCAGGCTCGGAAGTGCAGCAAGGGAAGACCTCACCCTTCCTGCAGGCCCACATTCCACCTTTAATGAGGAAGCCAAGAGAGAGCCACTAAATAATATTGTTTTTCAGTGATCACAACCACGAAGGAGAAAATGCAACCCTGTGATAGCAGCACGGCCCATCTCCTCTCTGGGCAGGGGAAGCAGCAAACCATCAAAGGGACCTGCCACCCTCGGAATTACAGGTATGACCAGTTTAAAGTTTACACCCAACTGCAGCTTTGTGGGATGCTAATTCCTTCTGCTGGCTAACCAGGGAATCAGCAAACTTCTAGAAAAAAACAATTTCACCACCAAACTTCTGTCCTCAGCCCTTGATAGGGCTTACTTGCATCTTATCTAATGGAAGCGATGAAGAAATCCTTCTAGAATCAAGAACTGAGAACTGCAAGACTGAGCAGCAGAGTGTTCCCAAAGGCTCTCCCAAGCCCAGCAGCACTGACTTCTGGCCACCAGCCTGGAGACCCTCCACTGGAGCTTCCCCCAGGAGACACCCTGAGCACAGCCCAGCCCATCCCAAGCTGAGCCTCTGAAGCCCAGCCTCCAGCCAGGGCTGTTTACATTCCCAGAGCTGAACTCCACACAGCCCAAACAGTTAATTCTGGGTTGCAAAATGAGGTCCCTCCAAGCCATTACTAATGGGGAAAGCACGCCCTGCCCCAGCCCCTCCCGGGCCCCAGCACGCCGGACTGGGACGGTCATCAGCTGTCCCTGTGCCTCTGGAGGGCAGGATCCACAGGAAAACCAGGACCTGGCCAGCCCAGAGCCTCCAACACCTCTGGTGACAGAGGTGGCGTTCCCAGAGGTGTCAGAGGTGGTGTTGGCAGATGGGACAGAGCGCAGCACGAGCAGCAGTCCGGGAATGCCGGACCGGGCACACATCCCAAACTACCACGGCAGCAGCACATGGGCCTTCAGCTGCCTACATCCAAAATATCTGCCAGGCTGGCCGTGCTCCACTGCAGCAGAACAGAGCTGGGCCCCTGGGAAAGAAGGTTTCTGAGAACTGAAGCTTCTCTGCTCCAACACCAGAACCTTGACGTGAATCAACTGGTACCAAGGTCTTAAGTAAAAGTCAGCAGCATATTTTAAAAGGCTGATTGTAAAAACAAAACTGAACAATCCTTTTGTTATGCTTATAATCACCCCATTAATGAATAAAGAGGATAAAACTACTGAATTCCCTAAAACCAGCACTTTTAAACTGCTTTTCACACAGTCCTACCCACTGTGCAGAGCTCCACGAGCTGCTCCTTTCGTCTTCACTGTTCCTCTCCTGCACGGATACAACCACCGCTTCAGCTGGGATATAATAACTGGAATAATGTGACAGAAACAGCTGCTTTTCAGCCAAATCAGCTCCCCAAGCTCACCCTTGAGGCAAACACAGCTCTGGAGCAGGAAGGTACCAAAGGGCAGGGCAGGCTCGGAGCACGTGAACAGCAGGTTCCTCAGAGACAGCCAGGACCCCGAGCAGAGCTGGCTCTGCACTCTGTGCTACCACCACACTGAGAAACTGTCCTTTGTAACAAAACTCTGCTTTCTGCAAGCAAATCTTCTTTTCAAGACAGTGAGTGCTGACATGAAATATGATATGGAACATCAAAGCTGGTGCCATTTCTTGCCTGGGGATGGCATGGCCTGAACAGTTGCCTTAACTCACTCCAAATAAAAACCACTGGGTTTTACAGAGGAAAGATTCTCTTTTTTTTTTATTCTAGACACGTTAATTGCAATAACTTAGACTACTGTGATATTTTAAAAATGTATTGCATGTGCCCCCAGTCACCCTCTCATGTATTCTATGGTATAATTCTTTTTATTTTCCCTTCCTTCTGGCCCAGCCCAAAGCCCAGCCCAGCATGCCAGGCTCTGCTGCAGCTCAAGGCCTGGCTCAGCCCTGAGCAGGGTGGGCAGAACAGCTCCCACCCCATGGGTTTAAAACTGGCCCCCTCACTTGGTCATTTTGCAGCTCCTTCACATTTTCAGGCCACATCTGGAAACAGCAGATGGGAATTCCTAAGATAACAGTGTTTATCTTCCACGAGGAAAGAATTTACATTTCCATGTATAAAATGAAGGGGTTCCACTAAAATCTCCACTGGAGACTTTAGAAAAAACAAAGCTTCAGCTAAACAATATCTGGGATATCACTGGTCCTACCCATCACCTGGGCATCAGTCCTGATGCAGGGGTTGATCTCCAAGGCAGGTCAAAGCTACAGAACCACTGCAAGAGGGACTTTTTGCAAGGGCACATAGTGACAGGTTAAGAGGTAATGTCTTCCCACTGACAGAGGGCAGGGTTAGATGGGATATTGGGAAGAAATTCTTGGCTGTGAGGCTGGGGAGGCCCTGGCACAGGTTGCCCAGAGAAGCTGTGGCTGCCCCATCCCTGCAAGTGTCCAAGGCCAGGTTGGATGGGCCTTGGAGCAGCCTGGGCTGGTGGAAGGTGTCCCTGCCCATGGCAGGGGGTGGGACTGGATGAACTTTAAGGTCCCTTCAAACCCGGGTCATTCCATGAAATCCACACTCCTGAAAGGCGAACCAGGAAGGAACAAGGGCAAACCTGACCTAAGAGCCATAAAAACTTGGCCATTCCCAGAAGAAGAAGTGACTCAGTTGAAATGTCACTGTGGAAACAGAACCTTGACTCACGCTCAGCTGGGCGGTGGCGCTGGCAGAGGTGATGCCACGGGAGGGCAGCGACCAGTCCCCGATCCCGAACTCTGGAGAGCTTTCACTGGAAGCAGGACACATCCACCAGACACAGGAGACAGAACTAAAGCCAGCCTTCCCTGCTGGGTGGTTTTTCCTCAAACAAAGCCTGTGTTTGTTACCAGGAGTAACCAGCTCAGCTCGCTGGTGAGGTAACACTCGGAGCACCTTCGCGGGGCTGGCAGCACGTCCTGCCTGGCTTTCCACATACAATAGGCAGGACTTGCTGCCAGGAAAAATGCAAGAATCAGCAGCTCTGTTCCAAAACAAGGAATCCAGCATTAGATGGCAATTGCCCTTCAAAAAGGTTTGCTTTTTTAATGCTCACCAAGACAAACTTCATAGAAAATACAGCTCCAAGGTGTTTCAGGACCACCAGCTCACTCCCTGTGCTTGCCCTTGTGCTAATATTTTCAAAAGGAAGCCAGCACAACCCAAGGTAAGTATCAACATTTTGAAGTGGTTTTAAAATGTTTAAAAATAACTCAGAGAAAACTGTCAGATGACAGTCACCACTTTCAGCATTAGTATTTAGGGAACACCACACACAACCAGTCACCAGTATGACTTTCAGTTTGCCTCCTACCCCCGTTTTTTACCCAAACCAACAATATAAACTTCTGTACAAGTATTAAAATTGATTTCATTGTAAATCTGGTGACAACAGATGCTTCAGAATCACATCAAAGGCTGCTGTTTGGGAACTCACCCACCAGCTGCAAATTCTCTGCTTCCAGTCCTTTGGAATGGCTTTAAACAAACCAGTGCATCACCTCCAAGGCACCAGACACCTCGGGGCTGCAAAACTACAGTTCAGGCCTCAAGAAACAGATAAAGATTTCTGCTCCTTTGTCTTCCTCCTCGAGTTTCTCCAGAGTTCCCCACCAAACTGTGCTTGGTCACTCAGTGTAGAAGCTGCAGCTCTGCTCCTGCTGCAATCCCAGCCGTGGCCGGGGCAGACGGAGCTGCCGGCTCTAAGGAAAGGCAGAGCAGGCTTTAGGGGGACAGTCGTGCTGGAAGGAAGCTGGAATGTTCCTGTGCAGTGCAGGGAAACCCATGACAGACCGTTCACATTAGTGCATCTGAAATCCCTGCCTCGGTGAGATGGATCCAAGGCTCCTCTGCGAGCGAGGCAGCAAATTTAGCTCTTTGGAACAGCCACAGCTCAAGCCAAATCCTATTTTCAGGCCACTCTCACAGAGACAGTGAGGCCCTGCACAGCCTTCTTGTAAAACACACATGGCAGTGTTTTCAATATTAGATCTTGAGAATTACACCAAATATGGGGTAGTTCAACAAAAACACTGTTCACACAGTTAAGTCTACGTTTCAAACCTAGGCAGATACTTTTCAGCCACAGCACTGCAAATTTGAGATGAATTTAAGCTGAACTTTCTATATGGCAAAAATACAATTGTGGTTTAAATGCAGAACCACATTTAAAGTTTGGCTTGAGGGAGGATGTGATGATTCAGAGAGCAGCCTGATCAGTCCAATACCTTGTCAACTTCTGGGTATAAATACAAATTTACAATTCAGTGCTTCCAGTGAAATACTGTCCCAGCAAATCAGATCCTGATTGCTAACCTGCTATTTCATAGCATGGGCAAAGTCGTATTAAAGCTCTCCTCTTATTCTTTTTGACTTTGAAAACCCTAAACCTCTCCCCCCAGTGTCTGTCAGGCCAATATAACAACGGGGTTTCTTTAAAAAAGCACATTTGATTTATGAAAGTATTCCTAACTTCTGAAGGAGAGGCAAAGTGCTGCTGCAGGGGATTAAACATTCTAACTGCTCAAATCCAGGCAGGATGAAATCCAGCAGTGGTCTCGTGTTCTGTTCCCCAGAGTAAAAACTCCTATGACAAGCTGTCATAAATTAGTGATAACAAACCCTAAAGAACCTGAGACAAAGCTAAGCTACACCGGGAACTTTCTAAGCTTATCCTATCATAATGTATTTCCTATGCCTTGCTTTAACCCCTTAAGTATTACAATAAACGTTTCTCATGTTACACTCTACTACAGAACTTGAAATTTCCAAACATGTCAGTTTATTAATATAAATAATTAATATTTATTTTAAAAATGCATACAGAGACCCCCACACCATGTCTTGCTAAGTAACTGGTTTTAATGTTGAACTGCCCAGTATTTATTCATGTTACAGAATTATTTTCACACCAGGTCTTTCCCTTACAAGAAGGCAACAACTTTTTACCTGTACAAAATCATTTAATCTAAAATTAGCTGGGTACAATTCTGAAAGAGGACACAGTCAAGCAGAAAGCAACTTAAGTAATTACTGAATTATTCCTTAACCTCAGGTGTAATTTTACAACCCCTGTGTGCCAAGACAACCGTGGGTGCTGCCAGAACGGGGGTTCCCAGGTGGCTTTGTGCTCTGGCAGCACTCAGGGCACAGCTCAAGGGGAAATGGGGGCAGCAGCAGCCATAAATCATCCTGCAACCTTAAATCATCCTGCAGCCACCTCCCTCCTGGGCTGCCCACCTCGTCCCTCCACAGCCCACCCTTGGGCCAGCTCCAGTGACCACCACATCAAACCCATGGTGAGGAGCAAGTGCTGCATTCCCCCTCACACACTGCCCACAGCCTGTCTCCTCTGAGGAGCCCTGCCTGCAGCAGTCCTTCCCCAACCTTCAGGTGCAGGTCCTCACACGCCTCTCCTGCATCAGCAGCAGCTCACACTGGAAGCACATGCAATACAAGAAACTGGTTCCCTGTTGTCTTGGCCCTCTCCTTGGCCAGCCCGAGGGCAGGGGAGGTGGGATCAACACAGGCTGGGCAGGAACAAGGGAAATCTGTCCCTTTCAGCAACAGCAGCTACTTAAAATCAGCTTAAACTGATCATGAAATGCACCCTGGGGCCAACATTCCATTACCAGAGGTGACATCAGCTGGCAGAGCTGCTGACAGAAGTGGCTGTATCCTTCCTCTTCCTGCTCCATCTCCCAGGCCCAGCATGAGCATCTCCATGAGCAGCTCAAACTGAGCTGCCTCAACACTCACCTGCTTGGAATAAAACCCATTTTCCAGTCAGAAACCAAAGATGCAAAGCACAGAGGAGGAGGAACAAGTGGAAGGGCAGCTCAAGAATCAGGGCTGGTCAGAAATCCAGGCAGTGCTGCAGAGCCTGATGCAGGTGTAGGGCTGTCCAGAGCCAAGGCAGCAGCTGATGGCTCTGGATAACAGGACTGCTCATGGATCCTCTACATGTGGGTTTGGTAGCTTTTACATTTAAGCAAAGTCCAGTCCCCTTGGAAACCACCTGCTGACATGAGAACTCCTCCACTGCTGAGAATAAAAAACCCCACCAAAACAACCTGAAACATCTGAACTGCCAAATAGAACCTTACTTTCCACTTTAGCCATAAAACAGGTAGATTGCCACCACCAACTCAAGACATTTTTAAACTTTATGATTTCTTTACCCAGAAGTCCTGCACTGTCAATCCCTGGCAAAGACTTCAAGAAGCAGCACTGCCTTTTGCACAGACAAACTTTTTACAGCACAGACATGTCTGAATAGGAAAAATATGCACTACAAGAATGAACAAAATTCACTGAACTGCTAAAAAAACCATGGCTGTCTTTTGCACATTTGTTTGGTTTTTTGCACTTTGACAGGACCAGGGGAATTGGTTTCAAATTGACAGAGGGTAGGAATAGGTTAGGTATGAGGAAGAAATTCTGCGCTGTGAGGGTGGGCAGGCCCTGGCACAGGTTGCCCAGAGAAGCTGTGGCTGCCCCATCCCTGCAAGTGTCCAAGGCCAGGCTGGATGGGGCTGGACGGGGCTTGGAGCAACCTGGGCTAGTGGAAGGTGTCCCTGCCTGTGGTAGGGGGTGGGACTGGATGAGCTTTAAGGTCCCTTCCAAACCAAACCATTCTGGGATTCAAGGATTTCAGCCACATGTTGTTACCTTGCATGAGAGTTAAAAAATCTCCAGTGCAGAAATTACCATTTCACCAAAGGTAATGCTGCTCTTATTTAATGTACTGCCCTGCCAGGTCTCTAAAAGTTTGGGGATTCACAGAACTGGCAAGAGAAAGCCTTGGTAAAGGAACTAAACTGAATCAGCACAAGAAGCAAAACAAGGAAACGCAGAAAAGGCAGAACAATGAAGCAGGAATAGAAAGTTAGGCTGCAGAAAGGAGCTGGGAGCTTTGAAACAACAGTAAAAAGACTATAAGGGAATTCAGGGACCTGAAGTTACATAAAAACAGCTCCTAGGCTAGTGACAAACCAGGGATTATTCCCTATGCCCATGATTTCACAACAGAGCCTTGGCACTGATTTCCTGAGCGGGGCCATGATTAACAATTAATGGCTGAGCCCTTGATTATGTTTCACCGACAGGAAGGCAGGAGCGTGACTGAGCCCGGCGTGCCCCACGCGTGAGCCGACTCAGCCCCTGCCGGGACCGCGGCCTGGACACAGCTGCCTGTTTTCGTGTTGCTTGGACACAGCAAACACAAGAGCACACCGACGTGTCCAACATGCAGAGCTTGCCATTCCCACCCTGCCACGAGGCTTCGTGCAGTTCCAGCACGAAACCGAAAGTTAACTCAACCCCTGGATTTCAGAGAAGGAAGCGGGAGCCTCGCGCTAATCGACGGTTATTATCCTGCACTTCAACACACGCTTGGACCTGCTGTTACAAAACCAGGATTACTTTATCCTGCTGTTCCATTCGTATAAAAACCACCAGCTCAGAACACTTAATCTGCGTGTTAAATCCCCTTGCAGCAGGGCAGACCAGCTGAACGCTCGGCCCAAGCACGAGCTGCAAGTTCAGCTCACACGCTGATTTTTCCGTGTGAAAACACCACCTTCTAGCTCCATTTTCTACAGAAAATATAACTTTTAACGAGGGGATTGACATTTCCTAACAATTGCTTTTTGATTAAATTATAGATGCCAAAAGCCTGAATTTGAACAACTGCTGTACTTTCCACAGCCATGTCCCAGCTGTGACTTCGAAACCTGCCCATGGGACAATTTATCTTCTAAGAAAGGGCTCATCTTTGAACGTCATTTTCCTGTCACTGGCTGAAGTAGCTTTTTGTAGCCTTAAAACTGTGTCACCCAGGATGTATGTACCTGTGTGTACAACAGAATTCAGAGCCCCCAGCACTGCCCTGCCTTGTCTGTGCCACACTCATACAGGTTACCACTCTTCCCTTTATTCATTTTAATTTTCACTCTGGAAATGTCACTGGGATCTTGAGAAACAGCCAGTGAGGTTACGCATACAAAAATGTCAGTGCAGCTATCTCGAGCACAGGACAACTTGCTAAGACAGAAAGAAAAAACTTCTTTATTGCTCCTTCTCACACTCAGCACCTGCAGACCCCTTGGCTCTTTGATTCACTCTGCTGCAGTCACTCCAGGATGTTCCTGTCACACTGCAATGCAATTAACTTCACCAGAAAACAATCCCTGTCAGGGAAAAAAGGCTCCACCTCACTGAGAGAAGCATTTGTGACCTCACCCAGCTGGCCCAGGCTCGGGGAGTCGTTTCCTGGTGAGAGACACACGATTAGCTCCAGTATCCTACTGATCAGCTGTGGAATAGCAACTACAAACTCAAAGCTTCTCGGGCTATTTGGTGGCTAAGGAATAAATTTAAACCAAAATCATGGAATCACACAGTGGTTTGGGTTGGAAGGAACCTTAAGCTCATCCTGTTTCATCTCCCTGCCATGGGCAGGGACACCTTCCACCAGCCCAGGCTGCTCCAAGCCCCACCCAACCTGGCCTTGGACACTTGCAGGGAAGGGGCAGCCACAGCTGCTCTGGGCAACCTGTGCCAGGGCCTGCCCACCCTCACAGGGGAGAATTTCTTCTGTATATCCAACCTAAATTTCCCTTCTTTCAGCTAGAACCCATTACTCCTTGTCCTTCTCTGCAGTTCCTGATGAAATATCTAATTAAAATGATCTAATCCAGTCAACAAAGCAACACTGCAGCTAAAAATGAGATTCCCCAAGTTCCCTATTTCTCCTTGTCCAGACACCCAGTGCTGCTTGAGGCATGACAGTGTCAGCAAAGATCCAATTAAGCCTTCAAGACTGGTACCTGTAACAATCCAGCAGCCCTGAAAAACAAGGGAATCGAGCACAGTGATCTGTTAAAATCCCTCCCTGTGTCACCACCAACTGCTGCGAAGGCACTCAGTTCTGAATGACTGAAATCAGACTTCCTTCCCCAGTTTAATTGGTGTTTAATTAAACTCCCACAGGTTTCAGGTCAGAGCTGTGCCATGGCCAACTGCTGCCTTAAGTCAGGCTCAAGGCCACAAGATGTTTTAAAGCTTGAGGTTCTCCTAATATGCCAAAAAAAATGAGCTATGTTATTTAAATTATAACCCCTTTCTTTTTGGAAACTGTCCCCAATATTAGAAAACACATCTTACACACTAAGTCACTTGTTATTTAACCCCATCCTAAAAAGATCCTGTTATTTGGCATTTCATCATTGCTAATTTAATGACCTCTGAAAAGCAGCTCTGGCCACAGCTCCATTATCATTACCTAAAAATACCCTGCAAGTGTCTAAGAAATATATTTGCTTCCATCAATTCCAAGTGTATCCCATTACAGCATCAGGCTGAAACAGCCTGTTACATCACTTCTAGCTATTTGAGCTGATCAAATCATTACTATTTCGAGATTCTGACTGTGGGCATAACCTGATATTAAAATTATTTCTTCTGAAGATCCACCATCAGATCAAGTTAGAATCAAGGAATCACAGCTTCATCCCCAGAGATGAGGACTGTTTTGTTTATATGAATAAGTACCAGGAGGAAAAAAGGCACCTCCCGAGCCTTCGGCTGAGCAGCTGCCACCAAAGCACACTCAGGTGGATTTTTACCTCCCCTATTCTGCTGGTATGCCACACATCAAACTCTCCATGCTGGACACACCTAACCCCCTGGACAGCCCCTTCCTACTCCTGCAGCTCCCTGTGCTTCCCTGTCTGGCTGGGAATGGTGACTCTGGCTCTGGTTACGTGCTGTGGCACAGGCTCAGCGTGCCAGGGCTGGCACAACCCTTCCTGCTGCCCTGGACCCTCAAAACCTCCTGAAACCACCTGACAAACCCCTGCACAGCAAAGTGACGCTGTATTCATCATTTTCAGGCAGTGTGAGACAGTGCTTTCCTGAGACAGACTCTCCCTTTATCCCTGTCGTGCTGTCCTGACCCCCAGCAAAATAGGAAGGCCAAGCTGATCCAGCCAGAACAGATCCCACAGTGTCTGTGTGGGAATATTTTAGCAGTCCTCTCATCTGCTTCATCAAGCAGCAGCACAAACAGAGCCAAAGGAGAAGAGGACATGCAAGCAAATGGACAATTAATATTTCCCAAATCCCCGAGTTTGCAATCTTTTAATTTCTTTTTCTGCCACAAAAATCTCAAGTATTTTACCCACTGCCCACTCAGCACTTGACACACAAGTCGGACACAAAGTTATTATATAACTTTTCTCTTCTGACCAACAGGCTTTATCTGGTTCCCTGGAATTCACAACATTTTATTAAGGTATCTTCAAGTCAACAAAATTCAGTTTGTTGTTTAGTCTTCTCTGAAGAGAAGGCTCCAGAGGGATCCAATTGTGGCCTTCCAGGACCTGAGGGGGCCATTAAGAAACATGGAGAGGGACTTTGGACAAGGGGGAATGGCTTCCCACTGCCAGAGGGCAGGGTTAGATGGGATATTGGGAAGACCTGGTGCTCTCAGCAGCCACCCCTTGCTCAGAGCTGGGTCTGTGAGGACACACGTGGGAAATGCCACCCACGGGATACCTGAGCCCCACACCCTTCCCACCTCACCACTCCTGGACGTGGGCAAGGCAGAGGCAGCCCAGGCAAGACATTCCCAGGTTTTCATGTGGTCTGGAAGAAGATCACAAGCGAGGAGGCTTTAAAACTGAGGGCTGAGCAGATCCTTACTCACTGATTTAAAACCTGTTGCTGCCCTTGTAAGGGTGCAAGTTCTGCAGAGAAAGAAGTTTCTTAAAACCACAACATAATTTCTTATGTTTCCAATCTTCAGAATTCTTAATGACCTGGACTTTAAACACAAGATCATCTTGGTCTCTGAGGAATGAGGAGATCCTAATAAACTGATTGCCTTCACAAAACTTAGAGGGAACACCAAAACTAGGCCAGAACACGGTGCTTTGTTTTCTGTTCACAGCCAGAACCTCTCACCTACCAGGGGTTCCAGCACAGCAATGCAGCTGCTCACCAGGAGCAGCAGTTCAGACTCACAGGTCTACCCTGTTCCCAACTTTCCACCAAGACACAACAACTGAAGAAAGTCTCTCCAAAGTCCTCACCTTAGGCAAAGTCAGGTGACTTTTCCTTTGGCTTCAGCAATCTGCTTTGAAAGGGACATTAATCGATGGGATTAACAGACACCCCCCCCCAATTCAATCTGGACCACAGCCTGGGCCCAATCTGTATCTATATATTTACATTTATGGTGTGATTTATATTGTTTGTGACTGCGATAATGAAGTCCCAAACATCCCAGTCAGTGCCAAGTTTCCCCACCAGCAGCAGTCCCAAACTGAACACATAATAGCTGCATGTTCTTCTATAATTGGCAGTTTGTCCTGGTAGAAAAACCCAATTCCTGAGCTGCACAACCCACTACATTGTGTCAGAGCTCCCCAAAGGGTGCAGGAAACAGATAAATGCGCCGATACCGAGAGACTTTGTTGACCCTGCTGAGGCTGAGCTGTGTTGACGGGGTAGCTGAGCTCTTTCCTTGCTCCCTTTGGGATGGAACCCCTTTGGCAAGTTTTGGGCCTCTGCAGAGCCCACAGGAGCCCGGGGCCACTGAGCCTTTGCAGCTGGGTGTCCAACAGCCACACTCCCCAGAGTTCCTCTGCACAGGGATTCCTGGGCTGCTATCCCAGTGCTCTGGCACCCACAGCCCCTCCACTGCCCTGAGAGCCCGGCCTGCAGCCCCAAAGCTGCCCTGCTCAGAACACACCTCCCTCATTCAATCCACGGGGCACGCTGAACCCACCGCCGAATTCAGCTCCAACCACGGAGATCTCATGCAATTTTTCTAATTAAGGAGACCTGGAACTTCATTTGGAGATAAACAGGAAATGCTTAAGATAACGATTCCAAACACTGAAATGAGATTTTTCTTTTCATGAGCGCTCAGATGGAGACAAATGCCAGCCTAAAGCCCAAGCACAAAGCAGACTCTGCCCTAGCCATAAAGATTTCATATTTCAATGCTGTTTACCCCTTTTTCAAATATCTTTGCCAAAGACAACAAGCACTGCAAGTAAATAACACTTAGCAACTTTAACTTCTTTTAAAGGATGTTTGGGTGAGCCAGAAATTTTCAAACACTGGGGTCATGCTCCTTTTTTTTTTTTTCCACACAAGAACTAGAAAAGCATTAAAGAAGAACTTCTTTGATGTTAAATGGCACTGTAGGGTTAATGTCATATTGATGAAAGTATTTTGGACTTAATAGAGATGAGTGCAGTCTTGTTTTACCACCCTGAATGCTTTGAAAAAGCAAGTTTCAAAGTACTGACAACAAAAAATGAAGAAGTAAAAGACTTTCCTTGAGTAACAATTCACAGAACGCTTCTGAGAAAGATTAGAATCAATGGATAATGCTTCGTCAGGAAAAAAAAAGGAACAATTTGGATCATTCCCCTTTTCCATGAAGCATTACTAAAAGTTATTGCTTTCCAGTAGGTTTTCCCTGTACAGATAGACAGAGGCAGCTCCTCCTGTACAATATTCCAATAACAGGCATCTTAACATAACTTGCTTTAATGTAATAATTATGTTACAACTACTCCGATTCCAGCTCAAGACTTACACATTGCCAAGTGGCTTGAAGAAACACTAAATATAGTTCAGCACAGAAACTTTTCTGCGGGACATGAGCTATTAAAAGCCATGTACTGTGTGAGTCACAGTAATGCCAGGAGTACAGGCCCTGGAAAAACCTATTTGTACACAAGGAGTTGTATTTGAACAGTGGGAAAGGAGCGCAGAAGGGATGGTAAGTCATCTTCTTGCATAAAACCAGAGCTTTCTGAGGCATCTCTTCCAGATTTCTAATTAGTCAGAGCTGCCTGTCCCTGGTTTGAATTACTGCAAGAGCCTCGGGGCAGATCGAGTATCTCTCCCAGTAAAGGCAGTAAGAATATCCACCTGCCTGATCTTGGGTGACTTCACCAGACCTAAACCTCCCACACCAGTTGTCTGGAATCATTTTAATCTGAATGGTACGCTGGTGACTGCACATAAAAGGTGGAAAAAGAACCTGATGGCAACAGGAGCAGCAGCTGGTCCCCAGGGGCCGGGAAGCCCAACTGGTGTGAGACTGTCACAGCCTGAAATGCCATTAATTACCAGCCTGAGTTCTGTGAGCAAACAGCACGATCCAGACCCCTCTGTGGGCTCATTCCTCACGGAAATTACTCAGCTATGTAGTTCAAATGCTTATTAGTGTATCAGTGCAAAGCTTTGATGACAATAGCTCTGAAGGTTTATTTTCATTAGGGATGACTGCAGCTATAAAGGAGAATATTCCTGAGCTTCTAATCAAATCTGTCACCTTTGTTATTTATAAAAGGGGATGAAAGCTAAGACAAGCACTCACAGATATCTGAAGAATTACCTTGCTGACATCATACATCACATAATTACTTTAATTTCTGAGCCTAACACTCAGCTGCTCTGCTGGAGTGAGGATTTGCTCAGGAAGCATCCCAAGGACAGGTACAAACACCAGGGAGAACCTCCCCTCCCCAGATCTGTGAGACAGCATGCACTAAAACACAGTCCACAACTCCCATTTCGCAGGGCCTTGTGCCCAGGCCAAGCCTGCACACACCACTGTTCTCAGTGGATATGAGCCGTGGTCCTCACAGCAGAGGGAGGTTTAGAGCAATTAGTACACAAATCCCATTAAAAGCGACCCCAGCACGTGACCTCTAAGGAATCACAGACCACCTGAAATTCATCGAGTTCAGAATTAAGGTTATTCCTTTCTTCTCCACTCCCTCCCCAGTTTATTTTTTAAGCCTATCTAAAACTTCCAAGCTGTTTCCAGCTGGATTTGGGATGTAGCTCAAGACAAAGCCAGCTCTGAGCTGGCTCCTCTGGGTGATCAGCTGTGTGCCTATCATGGGCAAGGTGCCACTTTATTCCCATGCATTAATTGAGCTCGTGTGGAACTAATGATTCCCTGGCAAGCCCTGCCTCTGCTCACCTGCACACCCCAGCCCTGCTTTTTGGGAATTATCCTGGCTGGATTAGAGAGCCTTCCCAGTAGCATGAGCACCAACATCCCAAGATTCAGTCACTACTCCAGCTAAGACTGCCCTGAGAAAATTGTGATGCCGCCTCCAGTGACAGGTTCTGCCTCAGTCACCTGGCCCACGCTCTGACAGCAACTGATATTTTACTTTTTAGGTTTCCCAGAGCTCGAGCTGTTCCCCTCAGCAGCACTGACAACAAATCTGGCAGATATATAAAATATAAAGTCCTCAACAGCAGACTGAACACTTGTCTCAAGGCAGCCAACCACATCCACGAGACAATTGCAGCAAAATATTTAACACATCTATTAATTATTGTGGAATCCTGTTCCACTCAGCTAATCCCCTCTTTAATTAGTTTCCTACATGTATTTCACAACTCCATATAATCCTATCCATGGACTCACAGGCTTCCCACAAATGCCATTCCTTGGCTTTGATGGAGCTCTTGCCCATCTTTTCTACACTAAGGTGTTACTTCCCTGATCCCAAATCACACATCTGGGATCCGAGGCCAAGGATGCCAACCTTGGAAGCGGGCTGGGAGAAGGGCAGTGTCATTCCTCCCTTCAACCCTGAAGTATTTCAAACACCCCTTCAATGAAGGGAACAAACCCAGGTAGAGCCAAGCTCTGCTGACCCCACAGGAAAGTGTCTGCTCTCCACACACCCCACTTGTGAGGAAAACACCTCTGAGTGGGGGAAAAGCAAAGCAGGAGACACCCCTTCCAAACACACCTCCAGGAAACACAACAGCCAGTCAGAGATGAGCCCAGGAGCAGCAGGTGATGTCCCAGGGAGGGGGCAGCTCCCCCAACATCCCTGAGCACCCCAGGGCAGGGGGGGACGTGACCCCTCAGCACAGATCCCAGACTGCTCCTCCTGTGGAGCAGCTTATTCCTCTACAGGATCCCCCAAGGATCCAGGGTCTGGAAACACTGAGCCATCCCCTCCTCAAGCACTTACAGAACTAGAGGGTCCTTCTATGCAGGGCTTGTCCCCTCACCCTGTCCCAGTATAAAAAGCTAATAAATGACTTAACCAACTCAATATAACATATAATATTGCCTGCAAGATCCCACTGAATGCCTTCCATGAGCCCTGCAGTGCCTCTCAAACCAAATTTGAAAGCCTCAGCCCTGACACTTGCAAGTGAAACCGGTTAAAATTTGTCCCCACTACATGGTTTTACTCTGGGAAAGGAAACAAGAACCCTGATGACTGCAGGAATGCTTGCCTAGAACGTGAAATGTAAGGAGGTAATATGAAATATTCACAATTAATTAACATCAAGCTCATAAAAACACATGACTAGGCATCATTTTAAAAAGTTCAAAATGAAAAACAATGACAGCATTGTCTGTGCTTTAACGAAACCAGGAACCCCCCATCCTGCATGCCCAGACTGCCAGGGCACCCCAGACTCGCTGGCACAGCTGTGTGAGCAAGAACCTGCCCAGACACCACACCCTGAGCACCCCACGGTGCCACTGCCCTCACCTGCCCATGGCCAAAGGTCACTGCCCAGCCTCGCCCCACACCCCGCTCCAAACACTGCTCCACAGTTCAGAGGGATTTTCCCCTGGAAGCAGAAAGCAGCCCAAGCTGTTTATCCTACTCAGTACAGCCCAGATTACTCGAAATTCCCCTTGGGATTTGGGGCTGTGGGGCTGACACATGCAAACAGGGAATGCCAATAATCCCTCCAACAAGGTAAAAAACCCCATTAGTTGCTATGGAATGAAAGGACGGAGGTTGGCTGGGAAGTTGTTCCCTTTTCCTAGCAAAACAAACCTATTAAAAATTTACTCCTTGGGCTTTAGTAGCTGACACACCTGCCCTGGTTTGTGTGGGCCCCGAGGAACACAAACACCCTGTTAAGGGAGTTATTATAGAGGATGCCACCAAAATATACTCAGATAATAAATGAGTTTATACTCCCTGTATCAGTACAGGCTTTCAGTTTATACTTCCAATATAGGTGCAAGCTTTCAGATTAAATCTTTACTAAAATGAGAGAAGAGTTTCTAGGGGAAAATACTGACTTCTACTAGAAACCCAGCACGGTGATATCTGCACATTCAGCTCACGTGTCTGGGCACAGATTTACTTCCATAGAACGAGATCCTTCCCAGACTCCAACAGCTGGAAATTGGTGACAACTGTACCTACAGGGCTCCTGTTACTTCTCTTAAAATTAAGTCCTGGGGGAGGCACTCCCTGAGCATTTCTTAAAAGTGAGAAACAGCGAGAAACAGACCCAACACCTCAGTATTAACGCGGAGAGAGAGGAAACGAAAGCCGCCAAAGCCCAGACAGGAAGAGCCCGATGCAAATGGCCCTGCGGGGCTCGGGGACCCCCAGGGCTCTGCTGAACCCCCCGAGAGAGCCAGGTCTGGTGTGACCCGCGGGCAGGGCAGGGGGAGCGCCCGGGGCCGGCGGAGACCGACCGACCGACAGACCACGGCGACCGACGGACCCCCCGCCCAGGGCAGCGCGACCCGTCACTGCTTCCCCGCGGGCCCCCCCGCCCCGCTGCCCCCGGCCCAGAGCGGCCGCTCCCCGCGCCGAGCCCCCCGGCCCGGCCCGGCCCGGCCCGCACCTGCCCACGGTCTGGTTGGCGAGCTGCTTCATGCGGTTGAACTGTTTCTTCATGGCGGCGGCCGCTGCCGGGCTCCCCGGCGCCGCTGCTCCCCGCGGGCTGCCCCGGCCCCGCCGCTGCCGCCGCCGCCCCAGCGCCGCCCGCACGGCCCGTTCCGGCCCCGCCCGCCGCGCCGCACCGGCCCCGCCCGGGCCCGGATGTCCCGCCCGCGGCCCGGATGGGGCAGCCTCGCTCCGCCGCGGCGCTCTCTCGGGAGCCCCGGGCGCTGCTCTCCCTGCGGGCCGGGCCGGGCTCGCCACTCGGGGCGCCCGTCCCGGGACAGCCCCAGCCCCGCGCCGGCACCGCCGAGCACCCCCGGGACTACAGCTCCCGGCGTGCCTTGCGGCACCCGCCACTTCCCGGGCGGGGCGCTGCTGCCCGCGTGCTCTCATTGGGCGGTGTGGGGACGGGCGAGCCCGCGGACCAATCGCTGCCGAGCCCCGGCGGAGGCGGCCCAATGAGCGGCGGCGGGGGGCGGGCCGCGGGGGCGGTGGCAGCGGCCGGGCCCCGCGCGCTCCATGGCGGCCGCCGGCGGCCCCGACGAGGCGGACGAGGCGGTTCGTGGCACCTGCGAGGACGCGTCCGTCTGCAAACGGTACCGGCCGGGGCGGGCGGCACGGGCACCGCCGCTCCGGCCCCGCGCCGCGCCGGGCGCTGCTGGGGCGGGGAGCGGAGCACGGGCGGCTCCCGGGAAGCGGCGCCGGAGGGGAGCGGGAACGGCCCCGTCCCGCCCCGGTGCCCCGGGAGAGCAGAGCGGGCGCCGAGGGGTGCGGAGCTGAACTCCCCGTGTGGGGGCCGCGGGTGCCCCGAGCGCGCCCCCGGTCGCCTCTCCGAAGCCCTGCCCGGGTGGGCTCCGGGCTCGCTGATAGCGCAGCGTGCCGGGGGAGCCAGCACCCGATCTTGGGGCCGGAACCTGCAGCTGTGGGGGATGTCTCTGGGAAACGCTGTCGCGATGTATTTCAGGCTCCTTTCTTCACCCGCTGTGGGACGGGCGCGGGGAGGGGATGCCTCGTTGCCCTCTTGTGCCTGGGCGTGAGTTTAGCTCGCGTTGTCGCTGGCTGCTTGTTCTGCCCGCTTGGTTTTTGCAGCAGGAGATTGTTGGGTGGTTGAGTTTGGTTTGAGAGCTTTCCTTTTTGAGTCAGTTGTAAAACCGGCGAGTCTCGCTCAGAACAGGATAACACTTGTCTGTGTTTAAGCTCTGCAAGAAGTGCAAACAGCTCGTGGCATAACAAGGGGTAGAAGTATAAAGCCTGATTTGCGTGTGTCTGAGGACCTGGAGACACATCCCCCTGCTGGGTCCTCCAGGAGGAAATACCTGAGGATCGGCTCTTTGCTCACAGAATTTCATCCACTAGTGCAGAGCCCTTTAAAAAGTTGCTTCTTTAGTATGGCAGCAGCCAGATTTTCTAACTAAACTTTATGTAATCTCTGAATTGAAATGGTTCCACTCGTGAAGCAGATTTTTAGTCCGTGTCTGCATGTGCACACCCAGGGCAGAGGGACCTTACCAACCTCTGTATCTTTTAGGTACCCTTCTTTCCTAATCCTTTCCTTCTTTTCCCCACTCCTGGACAGGTTTGCTGTCAGTGTTGGCTACTGGAAGGACCCTTACATCCAGTATTTTGTGAGACAAGCCAAGGAAAGGAAAGCACCTGAGATCAATAGAGGCAAGTTGGAATGGGGATGGAGACAGTGAGCTGGTCTTGAGGCTGACAAAACCCCTGTGCACTGGCTGTTTGGGGGATAGGGAATACAGGAAAGAGTGAGACAAGTTTTCTTCACAGAAATAATTCCTTTCTGTAGCTGATCTTTTAAATATTGTTTTGTAAATCAAAGCTCTCATCCTTTGCTTTCTGTGTTCTCAATGGGAAGTGTGCAGAAATCTCCTCAAAGCAATCAAAAAATGTTTCTTTGACCCAGGACAGCTGGGTATGTCAGCTCTGGTCTCTGCAAGTGTGGACACCAGCCAGAATTATTTTGCTCTGTTTGAGGTGAAACTTACTAAAACTTCTATTTACCCAATGAATTCTGTTTTATCAGTGCATCAGAATTTTGTTAGTAATTAAAAAAGAAAACCAAAAGCCCTTAAGTTTCTTAAAAAGAGGGCATTACTCTTCCTGAGAAACACCACTTTTCAAACAGGCTGCCTGAAATTCTTCAGGAGTGTTAAACATCAAGTATTACATAAAAATAATAATTAAGCCCAAGCTTTTGTGTGTGTTAACAGGTTATTATGCTCGTGTTCACGGAGTCAGTTATCTGATTAAAGCTTTTCTAAAGAGGACAGAATGCAACTGTCAAATTGTTAACCTTGGGGCTGGCATGGACACCCTGTTCTGGAGACTGAAGGTAAGGAGAGCTGGGGGGACAGGTCTGGCTGAGGACTGAGATCCATGGGGAGGTTTGGACTGCCCTTGTGTGCTTGGCAGTGCTGAGTTCTGTCACACAGGGGAGGTGGGCAGGGAGGCAGCACTGCCCAGGCTGTCACAGAATCCCAGAAGAGTTGGGGTTGGAAGAGCTCTGGGCATCACCCAGTCCAACCCCTGCCCAGGCAGGGTCACCTGCAGCAGGTGACACAGGGACTGTCCAGGTGGGGCTGGAATGTCTGCAGAGAGGGAGACTCCACGGCCCCCCTGGGCAGCTGTTCCAGGGAGAGGAGTTTTCCTCCTGCTGAGGTGGAACTCGTGTTTTAGTTTGTGGCCATTGCTCCTCGTCCTGTCACTGGCACCACTGAGCAGAGTCTGGCACCATCCTCTGACCCCCCTTGGAGACATTTGTATGGATTGATGGGATCCCCCCTCAGCCTCCTCTCCTCCACACTAACCAGGCACAGCTCCTGCAGTCTCTCCTCATCAGAGAAATGCTCCAGACCCCTCACACCTTTGTGGGTGGACCCTCTCCAGGAGCTCCTTGTCCTTCTTGGAGCCCAGATGTGGGCACAGCACTCCAGATGTGCCTCACTGGGCCGAGTAGAGGGGCAGGATCACTCCCTCACCTGCTGGCCACACTCTTCCCATGCCCCCCAGGATCCCTGGCTGCTCTGCCTCAGCTCTCTGCTTGTTCAGAGTCAGTCCAGGTGCCTTTAAAGCTCAGAGCTCAGGAGGGGCTGTGGGTTGCCCTGGCTGTTCCCCAGTAGTGTGTGACACCAAGCTGACCTCTAGTGGAATTCCCAGAACAACAGGAATGCTGCGTTCTGCTGTTCCCTGTCAACCTTTAGATTTCCCTGTTCTCTCCTCTAACAGAACAGGAATGGTGTAGCAAAGCACAGGATTGTACAGGCTCTATGTGCATGTTTCTGAATGAACTATATAAATGTGAGTTTCTATAGATAAATCAAAGAATCCCAGACTGGCTTGGGTGGGAAGGGACCTTGAATATCATCCAGTGCCCAGGGAGGTTGGACTGGATGATCTCCAGAGGTCCCTTCCAAACCCAGCTATTCTGGGATTCTGTGATTACATAAAATGTTAAATAATTTCCTTAATGCCTAGAGAACATTCTAATGTCTGTGAACTGTTTTTTGTTGGGTTTTAGGTTGTTTTAAGCTGTAGGACGTTGTTACACCATTGTTAGAAATGCCAGTGTAAGCTGAACCAGAACTGTTCAGGACTTGAGGTTATATCTTCTTGTGTGTGTGAAACTTGAGTGTCCCTGATTCTGGTGTCTTCCTCCAATTCCCAGGATGAAAATCTTCTCCCTAGAAAATATTTTGAAGTGGATTTTCCGATGATCGTTGCAAGGAAAATACATAATATCAAGTAAGTCTGAGGCCTGTGTTTATCCGTGTGAGACTGAACGTGAGTCAGTGTCATTGTTTCAACTCTCTGCTGAGAAGCATTTAGTGCTCTGAGGTGTGAGGGTGGTGAGGGTGTGAGGCACTGACAGGCTGCCCAGAGCTGAGGCTGCTCCATCCCTGGGAGTGTCCAAGGCCAGGACGGGGCTTGGAGCAACCTGGGCTGGTGGAAGGTGTCCCTGCCCAGGGCAGGGGGTGGCACTGGATGGGCTTTAGGGTCCTTCCAACCCAACCCATTCTGGGATTCTGTGTAGAATAAGGATTCATTTTGCAGGCGGGTTCCTACATGTGAGTGTGCAGCCACTGTTCCAAACTGGAGGAGGTGGTGCGTGGAAGCTGTAGGAGCCAAGCAGACCTCGTTCTGGGGCAGGGAAAGTCTCCTGATGGTTAGAGGTGATTAAGTCTTTTCTTACTGTTGAAGACAGCAGTAAATTCCCAGACTTGCCTGTTCAGGTAGAGAGGTAGCACAGCTGGTGCTGTGTGGGAATGTTCTGTTTGGATGGATCCATTAAGGTTTACTGAGGATACATACAGAGCACCTGGACTTCTCTTGAAAGATTGCCTCCAAAATTAGGAGTAATTTGGTATAAAAGTCAACTGCAACTTTCACAAGCTTGCAAAGGTTTTCATTTCCAGTAGAGGGCAGAGATATTCTCTTGGCTGCTTTTATCACAGACACACACACACATGGAGATATATATATATATATATAAAAAAAAAGATGTAAGCACACTGTTTAACAGGCTTAGCTGCTCTGAGATGCTTCTTCCTTCTTCCCACAGATCAAAACCTCCCCTGTCAAAACCAATTATGGAATCCCATTCAGGGGACTCTCTTCTAATAGGTGAGTCATCCTCAAACTCAGTCAGCGATGTACTGCAGCACTTTTAAAACTTTTCTGATCATTTTGTTCTGCTATGTGGGCAGGCTTTTAATGTTTGAAATGCTGTTTGGACAGAGAATTGTGAGAGAAAAGAGGCTTTTTTCTTCTCTTTTAGACTTCTGCCCATTCGTTCTGTGTCATGTTAGAAATGTCTTCTCTTTAAGTGGTTTTATTCTGCCAGAAAGTTTTCTCTCGTATGTAGCTCAAGTTTTCTGTCACAGGAAGAGAAAAAGTGCTACTGAGAGGCATGGATACAGGATTAAAATATCTATTGAGTGTTTATCTTCTTTCTGTTTCTTTAGGAGAACAAGTCTTTACATTTAGCAGAGTTTTCACAGCAGGAACACAGCCTGCAAAGTCCGAGCTCAGGAGCCAGTGCTGTTTGTCATATTTTAGTATTAAAAGGGTAATAAATTCAGATGGTGTCATGGTTGTGCTGTCTTGGCTTATAACCTTATTCTGAAACAGGATGCTGTGGACTCCACATCCTGAGGAACACTAATTACTTTCATCTATGATAGCATCTAATTTGTGTGAGCAGGTGTGACCCTAAAGCAGAGCTCCTCGTGTTTGCTGCTCCCTGAGGGATCACCTGGACAGGTGCTTTTATTAAGCACAATTTTAGGGCTTAAAAGGGCCCGACTGGGTTGGGCTGGAAGGGACCACAGTGGGACACTGGTCCCACCTCCCTCCTCCTGCAGGGCACATGGCACAGAGTGTGTCCAGAGGGGTCTGGAATATCCCCAGTGAGGAGACTCCACACCCGCTCTGGGTAGCCTGTTCAGTGCTTGTCACTGCCCAGCAAAGTTCTTCCTCATGTCTAGGTGGAACTTCCTGGGTATCAGTTCCTGCCCCTTCCTCTTGTCCCATTTCTGGGCACCCCCGAGCAGAGCCTGGTCCATCCTCTGCCCCCTCCCTGCAGGCACTGACAGAAATTGGGGTGGTCCCCTCTCAGTGTCTCTTCTCAAGGCTGAACAGCCCCAGCTGCCTCGGCCTTTCCTCATAAGGGAGATGCTCCAGTCCCTTCAGCACCTCCACAGCCTCCTCTGGACCTGCCCCAGGAGCTCCATGTCCCTCCTGTCCTGAGGACACAGCACTGTAGATGTGCCTCCCCAGGGCTGATCTGCAGGGAAGGCTCTTCCCAATATTCCCCAGGAACCCATTGATTTCCTGACCCCCAGGGCTCCAAGGGTGAGGAGGTGCAGGGTGAGGAGGTGCTCGTGTTCCAGTGGGCTCCACCTTGGGCCACAGTGCTGCCACACTCTGCCTTGATGGGGCATGTTTATTGCTGCACATTAGAGTGCCTGAACTTACCAACCTTCAGGTGTCAGGAGTTTGTGTTGTGCCTTCAGGCCTCTAGAGATGAAAGTCCAGTGCCCCACCTGAGGGAGAGGGCTCCTGGGGCTCCTGGGGTCTGATCGGGAGCCCTGCCTGTGCCGTGCCCTGCCCGTGCTGTGCCCTGCCCGCAGCGGGATTGCTGCATAAGCACTGTTCCAGCAGCACCCAGGGCTGGTCCAGAGGGCTGGGTGCTGTGTGTGTGTTCCTGAACAGCTGTAGATATGTCTGGTACAGCATCACAACTGCAGTTATCAGCTTGCAGGGCTGTATTGTAATCAAAAGCTATGAATAGCAACTCTGAGCAGTCAGCAGCAATTGCTGTGGCACTGGGTGAGTGGAGTGGAGTGACTGGTTTCTCTAAAGTTGTTTCTCTGGTTATTTCTCCGTGCTGAGTTTTAAAACCTCAGAGTAGCAATTTTACTGTACCCAGGCTGGTGCAGGGTCTGCTACACTGACATCTCTGGGATGTACCATCATGTCTAGGTAACTTGTAGATGCTGGAAGCGTTTGTGGAATCCCAGTTTGAACTGACACTCAACCACGGGTCGGTTGGAGTGAGATCCATGTGGGAACTCTCATTTAAGGATATATTAATGGAACTGCTTCATATGGAAGTGCCACCAGAAGAGGTGGTGGAATAAGTTGGTAAATCAAACATGAGCAGAGATTTCTCACAGGTCTAAAGGAACTTCACAATGTATTTGCTCAGCTACTGACTGGTCTGTACCCTCTCCTTTTAAAATTTACATCCAACTGGAAAGTGGTGGCTGTGACTCAAATGGAGAAATCCAGGGAACTCCAAGCCAGTGGGACTGATATCTCTACCAGACAAATTGATAGGAATTCTAACAGACAGACTTAGTAGAAAAGAGGAATCATAGAATGTGTTGGCAAAGAGTCACCATGGCTTTTGGAAAGGTAAGTTATGCCTCCCAAACCTGTTGGAGTTCTCTGAGTCAACAGATCTATTGGAAAAGGACATCAGTGTAGTGCTTGGATTTCCAAAATGTGTTTTGACAGTGTCCCTTACCAAAGTGTGCCAAAGAAATGGCACGGTGGTTGTGGAGAGGGAATGGTTCTCATATGGATGAGGAGCTGGGATGGAGGGTGAGCATATGTTGTTAATTTTCATTATGGAGGAGATGGAGATCTGTGCTTAAGGATATGTTGTTGTTCAACACTAAGGAATAATTGTGAAAATACAGTGATTAGTCAATGGCAGCTTGTTGGCAAATCCAAACTCTTCAGAGTGGTAAAGAACTGTAGAAGAATCTTGTGAAATTAGTGACTTGATGATGAATTCAATGTGGATTAATAGAAAGTGATGCACATGGGGGGGAAAAAATAGTTTGTGCCTCACATGTAAATGATTATTGCTGCCTTCCTGCAGGGCATTAGAATAAATAGATGTATGAAAGCACGAGCTCAGTAATGGTTCAGAAATCCAAATCAAGTTTAAGCATACTTGGGGAAAAGCTAGAAAACATCTAGTTAGTACGTGTTTGCCCTTTTTGCCTTTCCCCTTTGTAGCTGCTGTTGGCTCTGTGAGAGGCAGGATATCCCACTAGGGGGACCTTTGGTCTGACCTGATACAGCTGTTAGACTGTGGAATGTTCAGGGAATGCCACCTGTCACAGGGAGTGTAGTGGGGTACAATGAAGCAGCCTTGCCAGGTAGGGAAATGTTACCTGTTTTTGTGGGGATATGGAGCAGGATTTTAGAATCCTGGGGAGGAGGCTGTCCCATCCTGTGCCTGCTCCCCCATATAAGTTCCACACTGCTGTCTCTGGTGTACCAGGAATAATTCGTTTGGATTGTTTGGAGCTTCATTTTTGAGTTGTTATAATATGGATTGACATGATTCTTGTTCTCTCACTGCTCTTCTGCTCACCCTAAATGTTCTCATTCTGTGAAGCTGGAGCTGATAGACAACTTTATTGGCTTCAGGGCAGCATCTGCTGTGCTTGCCCTTTGGACAAGGCAGGGACTACATGGCGTGCAGCTCAAATATAGATGTTGATGGCCTCTGCCCTTGGATGCAGCAGGATGACACTTGTCACTGAACAGCTCCGTGGCTTCCTGGGGAATGCTGGGTCTCCAGGGAAAGCAGTGATCTGTGCAGCAGTCTGACATCCCTGTGGCAAGAACACAGTCAGTTGTTTTCACTGTCTGATGGGTGATGCAGTTGCTGTGTTGGGAGGTCAATGCCCCGCCTTTGTTACCTTTGCAAGTGCAAATTGCACCCAGGGAGCTGTTGTCTTTCTGTGCCTCTCTCACCTTCTGCCCTGCCTAGTCCAGCTTTGGGACCGGGTTGTTTCAGCTTCCTTTCCCCTCCATTCCCAGTCTGTCCTGTGACACGATGCAGGTCTCAAGGGTCTTGCTGTCCCGGTGATTTGCAGGCCTCGTGTTGGGGATGTTCCTGTGCTTCCAAGGCAAGGCAGATTTGTGTTTTGACACGTGCCCTGCTCTGGTGGTGTAGTGAACGGGGAGCTGAGTGAAAGCAGTGCCATATCCCGCCTGTGGAATAGGCTGCATGGGCTGGTGGTTTGTAAAGCTGCCAAAGATACCTTAGGATGAAAATCCTAATGAAATCAGTTTGAGTCAATAGTATCCTGCATTCTGTCTCTTGGAAAACCTCCAGGAAATTGTTGCACTAATGTGAGAAGGGAGTAGGAAAAGCAAACTGAATTCTTGTGGCAGAGGAAGCACTGAGCTCTGTGAGGCTGGAACGCCGCTCCAGGAGCCAGGGGAGGGCCTGGGGCTGTCCTCAAACACAGCAGTTACTTGTTCCTAACATTTCTGGGAAGAAAAATGTATTGCAGTGAGGTCAAAAGGGAAGTATAAGCAGCTCCTGCTACTGTTCCGTTACTGCAGTGATGTCTTGTTCTGTGAGTCTGTGACATTCGAGCCACTTGTGCTGTTATTTCTGTGCCAGAAGTCATGAAAAATAAACATTCAAGTGGTATGATCAGAGCAAAGCATTCTCTGTTGAGTATCCATGGACGGCTGAGTGCTGCGTCTTGGCAGGGAGAGGGTGGGGTAGATGGGGTGGGCTGGAACGGTGGGGCTCTTCTTTCTCTCCTCTTCTCTCCCCTTCCTCGAATCCCTCAAATTAAATCTGAGTCTGGTGTTTCTCTACCCTTCATTTCAAGTGCAGGAGAGAGTCTTTGCACCTGACTGACTGAGTGTGAGCATCACACACAAAGCCACGAGGTAGCTCTGTGCTCTGGAGGAGAATATCCTGACCAAACAACCTGGCTGAAAACCAGCACAAGTCTTGGTGCTTGGGTCAGAATTAGTGCTTGGAACATGGGATTTTCAATGGATTAAGCCAGGCATTCTGTGGTTCTGTAGTAAAAATGCTTGAGTCAGTGTGGTGTGAGCAAGGGACATTTACTTCCGCCTCGGAGTGTTTGTGCTCCTTTTTGATTCGATCACTTAAAAAGTTTTGTAGTTTATTTCTGGCTTTTATTTCTGTTCTCCATTAATGTACTTCTGTGTCCAAGTCTCTGAAGCTGGTCAAGGAGCTGGCATTGATTCCCTACTAATTATGGTGACTGACGCTCGCTGTGCCCTATCTATGGACAGAAACAAATCCCTATTTAAATACTTCCCTGTGTGTGGTGGGGTTTTTTGGGTGGCTTTTTTTGATGCCATTATCATGGCCTTGATGTAATCACTGAAATAGAAGGGTGTGGGAAGTAGTAAAGCTATTACAGAACATGCACATGGAAAAAGCCTTGATTCAAAATGTTGAATCATTTGCCACAGAACTTTTTTTTTTCCCTTTCTTTACCCTGTAACTCTCTTTCTGAACTGTTCTGGTTCCTGGAGCTGCTGAGAAATGTTGCAGGAAAGACTCCTTTTCTGCTGGTTCCTCAGCTGTGCTTGGATGGCAAAAATCCTTTGCCTCTGGGATTTGTTCCTCCTTCCTGCTGGAAAGCATTTACAGGAATGTGCTGCCTCTTGTGTCCCCGGGCAATGTTTGTTTCTCAGAATACCTTCTCTAATTTGACTCTTTACTTAAATACCCTCACTAAATCATACCAAAAGTATAAATTGTAACATTTCTTGGCCCCAAATCTGTGTCTGATCCCCATATACATTCTGTAACTATAAAAATCAGTACTTTATATGGCTGTATCTGTTGTGAATATTTGAAATATGTTACTCTTAACTCCAATTTTCAGAAATTGATGTACTTTTATGTAGTTCTGTGTGCATACATTGGGTCATCTAAAAAGACTCTACAAACACAATGAAAATCCTGCCTTTAATCTTCACATTTTCCTCCTCTCTGCATTCCTGGGAACCATGGTAACGGCTGGGATAACCTCTCTGCATCACAGTGGCTTCAGAGGGAAGGAGTGGGCTTGCTGCAGGGCCTGGTGGTGATGTATCACTGTAAGCCACAAGTAAAGGGGAAATTGATGTTTTGAAAAGAAGAGTTTGCTGTTCATAGTTGGGTATAACAGACCAAACTTTAGCTTCCAAGTCATGTATTGTTGTGCTGGTTTTTTTAATTCATAATTTCAGCATCCCTCCTATTTGTGACCTTAGTCTCTCCAAATATTGACCTTGCAGATTCCCACAGCCTTGACTCCAGTCGATACTCCATTGTAGGAGCAGATCTCCGTTTCTCGTCAGATCTGGAGGAGAAGCTAAAGAAACACAACTTGGATGTACAGTAAGATTTATTTTTTTTTTAATTGATTTTTCTTTTTTAATGCGGGCTTGTGGAAGCCCAGGTTGGACAGGGCTTGGAGCAAGCTGGGCTCATGGAAGGTGTCCCTGCCCATGGCAGGGGGTGGCACTGGATGGGCTTTGAGGTCCCTTCCAATCCAGGCCATTCTGGGAGTCTGTGACTTCAGAGTTTCATCTTTGTAATTTTCTGTGGCCTCCACTTGAACCCCTGTTGTTCCCTAAACCTTTCGGTGGAGGGATTGCCATGGCCCTGAGTCCAGAAGCTCCTCTGTGGGGTTTTATTGTTCCCCATGAGGCTTTGGAGGGGGCAGGAGTTAAGTTTCTGAGTGGATGATGGACAGACCTTTCAAATGTAAGCTATATAAATAGCAGAGATCTGGCTGGGTGGGAGAGAGCATATGGGGAAGCAGAATGCATCAAATTGCCATTTAATTCTTTACACTTCCATCTTCTGAAATGTTGCCTTGCTTGCCTACATCGCTGCTCCTTGTGGAATTTCTCCTGCTTCTAGTGACTTTTTTTTCCCTTTCATTCTAGCAATTAAAAGCAAACTCAATAATTCTGAAGAAAATCACTCGTGTAGATGTCTATTTTTGTTGGTTTGTGGATGGAGGGGGAAGAGGCAACGTGCAAACTATAGATTGCATTTCGTTAGATAATAATATGTAAAGAGTATTTTACAGATATTTTACAGAACAAATTTGGCTAATTAAAATTCTTAGAACTTCGGTAAAGAGAAAACTTTTTTTTTTATTTTGTAATTTATTCCTGATTTTACTGATCTCTAGAAGAGTGTGGATTGTGTATACAGAGCACAGTCCTTCTGCAAAGGGAATTTTAATAGATTCCTCAGTTCCTGCTGCGAGAGAAGACTTAGAGAATGCATATTATTCTGTGTTCAGGGCTGACTTAGAGGAGCTTGTTTTCCAAAACCTCTGGTTTGTAACCACAGAAGTCTCTTGTGGTTAATTAATTCATCAGCTGCCAGAAAGCCTAGTTCTAGTCAACTTGATGAAGAGATTTCATTCAAACTTCAATGTCTAGTTCATAAAAAATGGAGCTCTTTCAAGACATGAAATGACTGCTCACTAACAATTCTTTACTCATTTTTCTTGTTCTTCTGCTGGAAATAGTTCTGTGATTTGGTTTTGTTTTGCAGTTTGCCAACACTACTGGTGGCAGAGTGTGTGCTGGTTTACATGACCCCCCAGCAATCTGCAAACCTGCTCAAGTGGGCAGCAAGCACCTTTCCCGTGGCCATGTTTATCAATTATGAGCAGGTAAAACCAAAATGGCATTTTTGGACCTGCATTGTTGTCATAAAAATTGCTCTCCAAGGTGGGAGTTGTTGTGAAATAAGAGTGGGCCGTGTCCTTTTGTAGAGACAGCAGTTTCTGCTGAATTTCTGTAGTAATATGTTTTAACTTGTAGCTTGGTTAGCTCGTTAGAAGGAATATATGGCTATTCTGAAAGACAATTTCTGGGCTATGTTGAAGCAAAATAATTGAGACTTAATCCATACGTGGAGAAAACCATAGAATATTGGTTTAGCTAAGAGAGAGGAAAAAGAAATGGTGCTGAGTGCTGGCTCTGAGTGTATAACATTACATAATTACCTCTCTGTTCTTTGGCAAAGTGGAGCAAAAATCACATCAGCATGAACTCCGCTCCTCTCAGTGGAAGTTAAAGGCTGCCTCGGGGGAACTAGGTGGCTCCAGGAATTAGTAACAGGATCTTCCAAGCTGTAAATCACTGCTGGAGAATGAACCAAGTTGCTGAGAGCTTAAAGCAGCTCAGCTTTCCTGTCAGTGCCCGTGTCTGTCGGGGCAGGGGCACTGTCACCGAGCCAGCGGCTGCGGCGGTGACGTGCGGGAGCCGAGGAGGTGGCAGAGGGAGCGAGGCCCGGTGTAAGGATGTGCAACTCACTCTGCTGTTGTCCTGTACGTTTTGTGACATAGGCCATGCAGGAGTTTAACCAGGGTACTGCTGTTCCCCACGGTCACGCTGTGTGCAGAAGGGGGAACACTTTTGTCTCCTTCTCTACCTGAGGTGAACATGACGGACCGGTTCGGGCAGATCATGATCGAGAACCTGCAGCGGCGACAGTGCAACCTGGCTGGGGTGGAGGTCTGCAGGTCCTTGGACTCCCAGGTGAGAGGGGCACAGAGCTCTGGCTGTGATATTAACATGGATCAGTCTGTCTGCACATTCTGTCTGTGGGTGCCCTGTTGGAGCAGGTCCACCCCCTGCCATGGGCAGGGACACCTTCCACCAGCCCAGGTTGCTCCAAGCCCTGTCCAACCTGGCCTTGGACACTTGCAGGGATCCAGGGGCAGCCACAGCTTCTCTGGGCAACCTGTGCCAGGGCCTCCCCACCCTCCCAGGGAAGAACTTCCTCCCAATATCCCATCTAACCCTGCCCTCTGGCAGTGGGAAACCATTCCCCCTTGTCCTATCACTCCAGGCCCTTGTAAATAGTGTCTCTCCATCTTTCTTGTTGGCTCCTTCAGGTATTGGAAGGCCACAGTTGGGTCACCCTGGAGCCTTCTCTTTGATACCACTGACTGTCAGTAGCTGTCCAAAAGCTGCAGTGGATCAGAGCAGCCCTGCCTGCCCCACTGCCCTCTCTGCACAGGGATCACCAGCACATGCTTAGAAAAGACTCTGAGCTCTGCAGAGAACAGGTCAAGCAGCTGCCCTACAAAATCCTTAGGGGGAAAAACTGCCCTCTGGCATTTTTCCCTGGAGTCCTCAAAGCTGTGCTACCTCTGTGTTTTACAGAGGGAACGTCTGCTGCTGAACGGCTGGGAAACTGCACGTGCCATCGATATGATGAAGGTGTACAGCTTTTTGCCACAGGCTGATGTCAAAAGGTATTCATTTTGGAACCAAAGGTCATCTTCAGATGCCATTTCCAAGGCTGTTCACATCAACGTGCAGCATGGGCTTCCCTGGTCTGACAGAGTTGTCTGCAGGCACTTGCTGCCCCTGTGTGAGGGTGAAGCTCTGCAGAGCCTCAGGGATAGTGCCTGGAGCAGCATTAATGAGCCACTGGCCGTGGGATGTTTTATATGGGGGCAATATAAAGCATCTCGTGGCAGGAATTTGCAGACAAAAGATGCCACAGAAAATGCTGTGTTGAGTTTTTGCAGTCCCTGACGTGTTCCTTGTGGACATTTTGGCTGGGGTTAAACCACAACACATTGAAATCATCTTCATGAGGGAAACTGCTGGGTCTGCAGAGCTTAGAGCACAGAGGGGGTAACTAAAGGCTGTTTAACAGCCAGTAATTTGCATGGATTTTGTTAATTTTTTTCAGTGAAGAAATACTAAAAAATGGGAAACTTGTTAAGGAGTAACTTTTTAGGGGTATAACATTAAATGTGAATTCCTGCAAGTCATTAACCAAGTTACCTTGGTCCAAATATTCACATATGGGGGTTTCTCAAACCCTGGAACTGAACAGGTGAGGGTGGAAATCAGAGGTGGTTTAAATAGGAACAGTGGTGTGTGGTGGTGCCATATGGCACTGGTGGAGACACAGAACCTGTGCTTTCTTTGCAGCATTTTTGACTACCTTAGATCTGTTCAGCTCCTTCCACTTGTTCCAAATGCCAGGAAATAGGTTATGTAAACTCTGTCCTTCAGTATTAATGAGGCAAATAATGCTTTTTATTTATAAAAGTCTTTACAAAAGTGTTCTTCTGCAGCACTTACATCTGGGAGTGTATTTTGGAACTTTTGCCCCTCAGCTTCTTTTGATCCTCAGTAGCAGCTCCTCCAAATATTTAGCATGGAAAATAAACACTGATATTCAAGTAGTCTGGAGGGAGAGAGGAATGGGCCAGGTTAAGCTTTGTAAAGCAGGCACAGCTTGGGAGAAAATCTCCCATTTGGGGGAAGACATTTAAAGACCTTCCTTTAAGAAGGTGGGAACCATTTTAGGGAAAACAAATCCTCGTGTCTTCTGTTTGTACCATTTAGTTTGTGTTTCATCATGGGCTCCTGTGGGAGAGCTGTTGGGAGCTGCACTGGTGTACTCATCACTCTCCCCAGACAGGGTAAGGCCTTGTGATTCTCTGAAGAGAACAAGAGTGTTCAGCTGTTCCCTGCCATCCCTTGGTCAGGGTGAATCTCCTTCATTAGGCTGCCCTGTTGTGGCTGCTTAGGGCCTGCAAGACCAGATCTCTGCAGAGAAAGGGCTTGGAAGACAAATGCTGGTATTTGTGAGGAGTTACACAGATTAGTCCTGGAATATGAAATATGAAATATAGATTAATATGAAATATTAGTCCAGGAAGGAGAAGTTGAAGACATCCTGTGGGTCACTTGTTTGGTACATGGACAGGAAGGGTAGGAGCAGTGGTGGCACCGTGGACAAACCCCATGAAAGGTAACTGCCTTACTGGCCAGAGTTTTCACTCCTGTGCAGTGAAGAGTTTAATAAAGACTCTACTGAGACTCCAGCTCGAATCCCAATTTTTATTTTGTTCCTGCAGAATAGAAGCACTTGAATTCCTGGATGAAAAGGAACTGTTTGAACAACTAATGCAGCACTACTGCATCTGCTGGGCTTCAAAGGACAGCAGCAACCTGGGTAATGTTCTCCAACACGTGGGAGGGATCCTTCCCAGGGAAATTTTATGTGGAAAGACTGGGATTGGGATGTTACACCAGTGCAGGATAGAGACACCCTGTCCCAGCCATGGGCTCTGCTGCTCTGCCCTTGGGGCTGGGAGCACCTCCCAGCTGGGGATTGTTTCTCCACAGCCCTGGGAGGGTTTATGGGTGTCCAAGTTGGAAGCCTGTCCAGTAGAGGAGAGCTGGAATTTTTCCACCAGAAGATGCCGTATGGGTTGCTTTAAATAACTGCCTGCTTTATCCTATCAGTGCTAATTGAAAGGTTTACAAATCCTATGCATGGGAAGTACCATATGGACGCACTGTATATGAAATCACAGTGTCCTGACAACACAAAAATAAATTTGTATTGCTTATCCCAGGCTTCTTCTGCACTGTCCCCATTTACAGCCATCTGACACTGGAGTTTTCCACACTGCATTCTCCTGGGGGAAAAAATTCCCTCTGAAATTAACTCTTTTAAATGTTCCTTTTGGTCTTAAAATCCTCTCTCGCCTAGACTGGGGTTTCTTTGAAATGGAGGGAATTGATTTATGCTTTCTGTAGCATTTCTATGTTGCTACTGCTTAACAAGTAATAAAATCAGGAGAATTGTGGTTTGGGTGAAGGATGGATGGCTACAGCCTGTGTCTGTCCAAATCAAAGACAGTTCTGTTCCAGGCACAGTTTATCTTGACTTCTCTCTGCAATTTCAGGGTCTTCAGTCTTTCCAGAAAATCTCTGCCTGCCAGCTTTTATCATTTCCTTCCTTCTCCTTCTCTTCTCCTCCTTTGTTTCTGACAGGGTATCCAAGATTTTATTGAGTGTTCCTTAGCAAATGGGAATAGGTGTGTTCTCTGAGGTGCAGAGCATCTGATACAGCTGGTGAAAGGAGATCTTCAACACCCTGCTGCTGCTGCTGTAGCAGAGCTGCTGCCCTGTGGTGTTGGTCACCTGAATCCTCCAGCCTCCATAGCCCTGAGCTCAAAAATCCGTGTTTCCCATTTCATTTCTTAGGGCTCAGAAGTGATGACTGTAATTAATACTCAAGGTATCCTAGAGGAGCTAAGGGCAAAATATTCGTGGGAACCACTGTTCTTGGATCTCAGCATTGTTCTCTGCTGTGATTAGAGAAGGACTGAGGACAGTTTTGGGACTGAGTTGAGTGGTGCAGGGTATCTTACAAGTTAAAAAAGACCAATCTCAAAGGAGATAATCAGATGTCCATTGGACATTTGGCCATGGCATGGACAGGCCTTAATCTAAAACAGGAGTTTAAATCCATGTGAATTTACTGCCCTCATTAAGGGTACTTTCCCCAGCTTTCTCTTTCTAATTTCATGGGCAGAATCTGAGGTTCATGAACATTCTGTTTTGTTCCTTCTGCCATGAACAACTCCTGCAGATTGGCTTATTCAAATTAATTGCTTCATCACAATCAAAAAAGAGTTAAAAATGTAAAGATCAACCTGTTTCCTGATTTCCTCCCACCAAATCCTTTACATTTAAGTTTAAAGAAATTAAGTAATGCTCAAAGCATCCTTCCTCCTGTGCCTGACTGTCCTAATAGTGGTGAAGGACTGGTAGGATAAGAATAAACACTTGTTTTTCCTCCCTAATCCCTCTTTCTCTTCACCCAGGTCTGGCAAACATCGACTTCTGAGGGTCTGGCTGGAGGGAAGGGAGCCCAGGAGCCCCAGTGACTGCCTTGGCTTGGGCCAGGATGCAGAAATACGGACTTTGCATGTGCCAACCCCAGTCTGTGTCCGTGTGACGGTGCTGGGAACTGTCCTGGTGGCTTTGGGTGCTTTTAAGGAGTATTTTTTGTGAGCAATTGTTATGAGGCAAGACTTGCCCTCCATTCCCAGATGTCTAATGATGGACTTTCACAAGGTGTCAGTGATTCCTGTCTAAAGCTTGCCTTCCTTAGTTTAAACCTGAAAGTAAAATGTTGTTGGGTTCTTTGATTTTCCTCCTTTGTCTTTTCGTGGGTGTGTAACGTGTACTTGTGGCAGGAAAGTGGAAACGCTGGAGAGCTGCATCACTGGACACCTGCACTGTGCATGGCTGATCAGGAAGGTGCAATGTGGTTCATTTTCATTCTCTTCTGGTCTGATTTTGATGCAGTGTCACCGTGTTGGCTTCTCCAGGCTTACTGTTGTCCAAGGCTGTCCCTGTGCTGGGCGTTCTTGTAGGGGAAGGGTAAAGGAGAAGGGGAGCCCTGATGTACAATTTGTTCAGTGGTGTACAAAAAGCTGGAAAGTAGACGTTGTTTAACTGGGAAGGGCTAAGCTTGGCAGTTCAGCACTGGGAGGGTGAAAGTAAGAAAGAAATTAATCTCAATTTGCACTGCTTCTGGTAGTATCTTTACACCAGTTTCTTCTTTCCCCTTAAAAGAAGCAAAACAAAATCCCAAGAGTAATGAAAGCCCTTGTCCTGTTGTTTGAAATTGAATCTTGCAACCTTCCTATGAGAAAAAAATAATAAATGTTTAGTATTTATAGTTTGTCTCCTGTCTTACTCAGTAGAATTACCTATTTATATCTGATTTAGTGCATACAGGTTTCTTCTCACCAAATACCTCACCAGGGGTATTTCTTTAAAGCAGTTACAGGCAGGTCTAGAGAAGCTGTGGCTGCCCTGGAAGTGTCCCAGACCAGGTTGGACGGGGCTTGGAACAACCTGGGCTGGTGGAAGGTGTCCCTGCCCATGGGAGGGGGTGGGACTGGGTGAGCTTTAAGGTCCCTCCCAACCCAAACCCCTCCGTGATTCTGTGACAAACCACCGTTTTTGTGCTGTTTGTGACTTTCTGTAGTGTGAGAACAGTTTGGAAAAGATTGATGTGGGCCTGGACTGGAGATGAAGGGATGGATATTATTGAGTTACCAGGAAAAATAAACAGTTCTTAGAAGTTACAGTCACAATTTCAGAGGAACAGAAGCAGTAAACAGAAAGGGTGTGTAGTGACAGGATAAGGGCAAACAGCCTTCAACTGAAGGAAGATGGGTTTGGATTAGATCTTGGAGGGATTTCTGCTCATTGCTTCTCTTTTAAGTCCCTGTGTTGTTTGTTCATCCAAGGGAAGCACTGGAGAAGGTGGCACAGGAGCAGAGCTGTGCCATGGGATGCAAACACGGTGGTGACCTCATCACCCTTTGACTGGGTGAGTCTGACCCTCCATTTTTGGCTGTTGAGCTGAACAGCATCCAGCCAGGAGAAGGGAAATCATTCCTGCTAGAGCTCTTCCAGAGTCTCTCCTCTCTCAGATGCCAACAGTGGTGAGGAAAGTGGGTCACCTTGTGCTTCAGGGTTAGAGCAGGATGAAAGGAGTGTGTGGTTCCCTGGGAGCTGTGTGGGGAGGACGGGTGTGGGAGCCCAGCACTCAGGGTTCCACTAACCAGAAGAGATAAATCAATCTTTCACCACTCTCCAGGGAATATTTGAACGTGGAGGGTGCCTGGTGCTGCTGACACAGTGCTGCTTTGCTGGGAGCTGCTGCTTGAGGAAGGCTGAGGAAGGTTTTCCAGCCAGGAGAGGTGACCTCCGCCTTCTGCTGCTGCTTCCTGCGCTGTGTGTGAGTGCTGGGCCTCCCTGGAGCTGTCCATGGATCTCTGCCTCTCCCTCCTGTTCCAGCCCAGCTGGCTGTTCTTGGGTGCTGTCAGTCCCCTCTCCTTCCCCCAGTGTGTGGCTGGGAAGCTTTGCACGGGAGGATGCTGAGTCCAGTTGCCATGGCAAAGCGAGGGAGCCGTGGCACGTGGGCCCTGCCTGTGAGATTTCTGTCACAGATTGTTCCCACAGGTACCACAAAATCCTCCTGCCTGTCCATGCTGAGTGCTGGATGTTGGTCTTTGCTCTGTCCAAGCCCCAGCCACACTGTGGTGATCACACTTCACTGTATCTGTGTTCCACCCACCTCACCTGCCTGAGCGTCACCTGCTCACTCTTAAAAGATGGATAGAAGAATTTACCTTCTAGGAAATTAAATTATTTATCTCCTCACTGGCATTACCCAGCAGGGAGTGAAAAGCAGTTGTTAGCTCAGTGCCCAGCATTTCAACCCCTGTGCAGAGTTACAGCTCCTTGTTTGGAGCTGACAGGAGTTCTGGGGTCTCTCAGCTGCTGGGGCACAGGAGATGTGGTTATTGAGGATGGAGACACTCCGTTGTCAGCGGGCTGACAGGACAGGCAGGGGAAGCAGGGGCCAGGTCATTGCAGGGGAGATGTGCAGGTGTGTGTGGGACAGACCATCCATCCCTTCTGCAAGAGCTTGGTGGATATTAACACTAAATACCAGAACTAAGAATGTTCAATACTGGAATTAAGGTCTAAGTGTGGCCTCATCCTACTGGTTGTTTTCCCTCTTCAGAGACCAGTCTGTGCGTGCAGAACTGACCCAAATCTGTCCCTGTTTTCCAGCAGACTGGGGCAAGTCTGTATTAAGAATCCTTGGAAATTTCCATCTGCACTGGAGCGTTTCGGTAGCGATTGGAAGGAAGACTCTTACACAATGAGGGCTCTCTGGAGGGGCAGAGATCACCTCACCTGTGCTACAGCAACGAGCTGCAAATCACTCTGCGAGCTGCAAATCACTCTGCGAGTTCTCATTCAGCCCCAGTTGAGTAATCGTGGGGATTATCCCTCCCCAAGATAAATATGGAAAGATAAGGCAGTGTCAAAGGAGTTGCTTTTGCTTCTTTATGGCTCTTTGAAAGAGCTGACCTTGATGCTCTGCTGGGGTCTCTCCTTGCAGCACCACGTTCTGCAGCACCAAAATTCTTCATGGTAACTTTTTCATAGCAATCCAGGCAGAATTCGGGCCTTTAAAATGCCCCAGCACTGATCCACAGAGAGCACTTAAGCATTAGGGGAGCATGAAGTGACAGGGGAATGGTTTCAAACTGAAAGAGGAGCCTTAGGTTGGATATTGGGAAGGAATTCCCCCCTGTGAGGATGGGCAGGCCCTGGCACAGGCTGCCCAGAGAAGCTGTGGCTGTCCCAGCCCTGGAGTGTCCAAGGCTGGGTTGGATGGGGCTTGGAGCAGCCTGGGCTGGTGGGAGGTGTCCCTGCCCATGGCAGGGGGTGAAACTAGATGGGCTTTAAGGTCCCTTCCAACCCAAATAATTCTGGGATTCTATTGATTCTATGATTAGCTGTTAATGGTACTTGATCATGTCCTTAAGAGTCTGCTTATGTGCTTTTTGGAATTTTAATGGTTTGGGTTTAGAATCCTAGAATGGTTTGCATTGGAAGGGACCTTAAGGGTCATCCAGTTCTAATCCCCAAATCTGCTTTTCTATACAAACCCTAGTTTGGGTACTTTGGATTGTATGGAAAGGCAAAGGAAAGGTGGCAGATGTGCACGGTGAAGCAAAGGGGAACAGAATGAAACACGGGCTGGATAAAATAGGGGTATTCTGACTTCTCTGCTGAGGTAGATGGATGTGGGGAATCTTGTCTCTGATGCCTAAAAAGGGTTTTTGGAAGCTGTGGCTTGTTTGGTACCACCATTTCCTGTATGAATTGACACAGTTGCTGTTGTCACTTATTTAACAAATCGGTGCAAGCCCAAACAAGGACAAAAATAAGTGTCTGTTAATATGAACAGATTTATCTGTTCTCATCCCCACGCCTTTTCCCACGGGCAGAGTTTCCATGTAGCTTATCAAGCAAACCTTAGTGCCAAGGATTTCATCTCTGTGAGGGACAAAGGCTGCTCAGAGCAGGGCTGTTGTCTTTACATGTTCGTGGCACCTCGAAACACAAGGCAGGTGCTGGGGCAGCCTCTGCTCAGGAGGACACAGGAGGATGGCTGGGTTGAGATGTGGAATCCCAGAATGGTTTGGGTTGGAAGAGACCTTAAAGATTATCCTGTTCCACCCCCTGTCATGGGCAGGGACACCTTTCACTGTCCCGGGTTGCTCCAAGCCCTGTCCAGCCTGGCCTTGTCCTGCCCCTTTGCTGGCTGTGCTGTGAGGGTTTGGTAGGAGCCAGGTGATCACCCGGCCTCGCTTGTCCATCAGGAGATTCCCCCAGGATTTATGTGTTCAAGTGCTTTAGGAGTCACAGCTGGCAGGTGTTGAAAATATCCTGAGTTTGATTGGTTTGGTTTTGTCCCTGTTCTTTGGGTTAACTGGAGCTGTGTGTGGGCAGTGCTGGTTTCCCTTGGAGCCATCCTCATGCCCAGCAGTAGTTAAACAGAGCAGTGTTCCCTGGCCTCTTGGGGTAGTGGCACATCAGCCAGGGCCCTGCAAAAAACCCTTCCCTCTCCCTAATCTTCCCAAACAAATCAGTCAGGGCTTGGCACAGCACTGGAATCTCCCAGGCTGCTTTCTCCAAGGATTTTACCTCAGTCCCACATGGCAGACAGGGGATGCTGGGGCAGCACTGGCTGGCTCTGGGTGCAGAACCTGTGGCTGGAGCTCCCACCACCAGGGAAAATACATTCCCCCGAGGCTGCCCCTTTGTTTTGTCCTGTTGCAGGCCTGTGCTCAGTAATAATTAATTCCTTTGTTGCCTGAACGTGGAGCGTTTCCTCTGGAAGGCTCAGGCAAACATCCCCACTCCCTCAGGAATGGTAAATGTTTAAAAGCCAAGGACACAGCGTTAATCCTTGCTTGGGGTTGTGACCTTCCAGTGCTCCAAAGCCACCACTGTGTTGGGAGACAGAGTATGGAGGTGGTCCCAGCCACCTGTTCCACAGGTCCATGCAGAGGCTTCACAGGAGCCCAAAGACCAGACAGTCACTCCCACATCCCAGTGGTTTCCATCACCTGAGGCCAAGAGCTTTGGTCTGTAGGAGCCGAGTTCTCGGGAGGGGAAATGGTTTGATGGAGGCTCGTTTAGAGGTGCCTGGACTGGGGTTCTCTGGCCTGACCCTTGCCTGTGGTGGTGTGGCCAGCAACAGAGACAGGCAAGTGGAAATTTCCTTCCCATCCCCAGTGCCTTGTGACAACATCATAAACCATCCCTGGCGTTCTTTACCCTGCTTACGAGAGAAAAAATCTCTATAAACCGCAATCCTTAATCACCCACCACAAACATGGGACATTGCAGGCGATTGCTCAAGGCAGGGACACCCTGGGGGGCTGGACTGATCCCTGCCTGGATGGTGGGCACATTTCCTGCTGCTCCAGGTGAGCTGCACTGCAGGGACCTGCACTGGCATCACTGGGGCAGTGTCAGCTGTGCCCATCACTGCATAGGTGTGATATTAATCTTATCATTAATACCCCAAAAATAATTTCAATCTGGATTCCTTCTGCCCAAGTTAAAATCCCTCCCAATGGAACTGGTTGTGCTGGGAGCTGTGGGTTGTGGGACAGTGGTTCCAGGGCTGCAGCCTCTCAGTTGTCCCCTTATTCCCTCTGCCCTGGCTGAATCCAGTGTTCCAGGCACTGATCCCTGCTGGGGCAAGGGGGATTTAGGGAGGGTTTAAGTGTTGTAATCAATGCCAATTTTCAGAGCTGCTGGTGGGTCCCTTGGGTCCCTTGCCAGGCATCTTTTATTTGAGAGCAGTGCAAGAGGGATACAGGCCCCCAACTTTAGGAGTTCTGGGCAGGACGTGGGCTGAGGTTGAGGGAAATTTTGGTGGCTTTTACTCAGAGGGTGGGCAGGCCCTGGCACAGGTTGCCCAGAGAAGCTGTGGCTGCCCCATCCCTGCATGTGTCCAAGGCCAGGTTGGACAGGGCTTGGAGCAACCTGGGCTGGTGGAAGGTGTCCCTGCCCATGGCAGGGGGTTGGAACTGTTGTTTAAAGGTCCCTTTCCACCCAAAGCAGTCTGTGATTCTGGGATAGCTGCACCAGCCATTTCCCAGGGTGCTGCCGGATCCGTGAGCCCGATGCCAGGGCCCTTCTGGCAGGTGAGGAGGGCAGCTGGGCTGCACGGGGGTGCTGGCACTCAGGCTCTCTGCACGAAAGGAATCACATCCTGAATCTCGGCAGAAAACCCTTAAACTGAAAAAAACCCAAACAAACAAACAAAAAAAAAAAAATCCAAGGGAGAAAACCCCCCAAGCCTTGAAGCAAGGCTTGGCAGTGATAACAGTTTTTATATCCCTGGGGGCCGGCCCAACAGCTTTTATTGCCCCTCTTCTTTTTTTTTTTCTTAGCAATGCAAATCCAATCCATATTTTAGAGCCTGCCCTGCACTGCCTGTCCACAGAGGTCGGGGGGAGCCTGCCAGCCTGGTGGCAGGACAGGTGGGACCCTCGCCCTGCACCCCTGGCTCCTGCAGGGCTGTGCCCAGGGCTCTGATGGCCGGGGCCGAGCACACAGGGCGGGAGCTGCTGGACATGGAGGTGAAGGCCAAGGCCTGGCGGCCACCCTGGTTCGAGCGCCACGTGCAGCCGTGCCTGGCAGAGCTGCTGGGCAGTGCCCTCTTCATCTTCACCGGCGTCCTGGCCGCCGTGGAGGGCGCGGGGCGGCTGCAGCCCGCCCTGGCACACGGGCTGGCCCTGGGCACCGCCGTCGCCGTCCTGGGGGACATCAGGTAAGGGGGGCCGGCACACACGGCCTTTGGGACCCTCCCTGCCCACATCTCGGTGCTGAGCACCCCTGCCCTGCCATCCAGCCCCTGGTCAGTGCCGTGGCTGCTTGCGGGGGGTTGGTGGTGGTGGCACTGGTGGGGCCATCTGTGGTGGCACCCCTAATCCTGTGGGCTTGGGGCGGTTCACCTGGCTTTGGACTGACCATTTTAATTCTTAGCCCCTTTTTAACAAAAGCTGTCAAAGCTGAAATAGAAATACCCTCTTCTTGGGGTTGGAACTAAAAGATATTTAAGGTCCTTTCCAACCCAAACCATTCCATGATTCTCTGATTCTCTGGAAAGCTGAGACAATTCCTTTCACAAGGATGTCAGAGCAAAACATTTTGACCCAAGTGTGCTACTCCCCTGGGTATCTTCAGGTGAGAGATTTAGCTCCCATTTACAAGTGGCTTCAATTCCCCAAAAGCAACATTTAGACAAACCTCTCATTGAAAAAGGTGTTGTCTGGTGCTAAGATATAGATTTATCCTCAAGGAAGGGACACCTTCCACTAGCCCAGGTTGCTCCAAGCCCAGTCCAACCTGACCTTGGACACTTCCAGGCATGGGGCAGCCACAGCTGGCTGGGGTTGGTTTGCAGCCAGGTCCTCCTTCAGCCCCCAGGCTCCCTCCTGTCCTGGGGGTGTTCACAGCCCAAGCCCCATCCAGCCCAAGCGTTTGCTGCCCTGAACAACACAATGCCTTGCTCTGATGATGGCTCTTAATTCCAGCTGAGGAATGAGGTGTGATTATCGTTCCCAGACACTCTGACTCATCCCTCACCAGCAATTATCAGGGCTGATTGGTTATGAAACCTGCTCGTTAGCACGTGTCTCATGATAATCTGCTTTAATTAGAGGGTCTCTGAGTCTGTCTTGCTTGTGGTCCTCGAGACGAGTGATTTAGGTCTGGTACTGAGGTGCCCGGCCCGACAGCCCCTCTCTGTCCCTGCCTCCTGTCACCTCCCAAGCTGGGTACCAACCCCCCAGCATTCCTGCAGCTCTGGGGGAGACCCCTTCTCCCCACATCTGCTCTGCCAGTGCTGCAGCAGCTCCTGGAAGCACCTGGAGGTCTCCAGAGACCCATCCCCAAACCATGTCCCTCAAACTGCCCCTGCCAGCACTGCAGGATGGGTTGGGTGTCCAGCCTGATGCTGCTGCTGCTTTGAAGCAGTGACTGCAGAGGGAGGAGACAGCTGGGTTCTGCTCTTCTGGAGCATGTAGCACCTTCCCACAAAAGGACTGGAAAAGCATTTGTGGCTCCAGCCCTTGGTGAGCCCCAGGAAGGGAACCCTGTGCTGGGAGGGAACCTCTGCTGATGCTCCTCTCTCCTTTGCAGCGGAGGCCACTTCAACCCTGCCGTGTCCCTGGGCGTGTGGCTGGTGGGGGGGCTGAACATGACGATGCTCATCCCTTACTGGGTGTCCCAGCTCTGTGGAGGGATGATTGGAGCCGGCCTGGCAAAGGTAAGGATGCTGGGGGTCCTCTCCACCCAGGGCTGGGACACAGGGACTCCCCTTGCTCTGCCAGAGCTGGCCTGACCACCCCAGCCTGCTGCAGCCCCAGGCTCTAAGGCCAGGCTAATTAACTGATTACTAGCTCCATCTGTCCTCCAGAGGTTTGCTGTGCCACACTAACTGGGCACAGAAGGGCACACGGTCCCCCTGCACCCTCCCACCATGTTCACACACAGCATTTCCCTGCACTTGTGCCTCCAGCACTGCACCCCAAGCTCAGTTTGGGTTTGGTGCTGCCCATGCCCACCATCCTGGCAGCCAGCACCCACCTGCACTGCGTGATTTGGCCGCCACAAGCCCCTGGGTGACTGGGTGAGGCTCATCCCCCCCAGGAGAGCGGTACCTGGCTCATTGTCCCAGGAGACACCGAGAGCCTTGTCAGCGAGTTGATGTTTGCCAGGCTGGCTTTCAGGAGGCAAGTGCTGAGTTTAGCTCCTCTTTAACCCGCCCACGCTGTCCTGACAGTGAGCACATATGCCCGGTAAAGCCTCAGTGTGGAGCATGGAGGGCACCAACGGGCTCCCCCCGCACAGGCCGTGGCACCGAGCGAGCGCTACGGGAACGCCAGCGGGGGAGCCTTCGGCGGCATCACGGCCGACGAGCAGATCCCTGCTGCCCTCGTGGGGGAGGTCGTCATGACCACCTTCCTGGTCCTGGTGGTCTGCATGGGCGCCGTCAACGGGAAGACCAAGACCCCCCTGGCACCGTTCTGCGTCGGCTTCACCGTCACGGCCGGCATCCTGGCGGGGTGAGCTCCTCAGCCCCGTGCCCGCTCCTGCCCTCGCTCCAGCAGCTGATGGCACCAGGCAGGGGGCCAGGTGGGACCACTGGCTGTGGGGATGGAGCTGGTGCTCAGAGCCCCAGGGGCAGCTCCAAACAGCCGCAGTCAGGGCTGCTCTGGTCCCGCCTCAGCCCGCGCACAGGGCTGGTGTCGGCTCAGCCCGGCACGTGGCACCGGAGCTGGCGCAGCCCTCACGAGCACCGGCGGTGGGTGATAAACCCCAGGCCCTCCTGGGCCGTGTTTGCTGTAGGAAGCTCTGAGCAAACAGGAGAGGGTTTATGTCCTTCGTGTCCCCGGGGCTGCTGGAAGTGCTGCCAAGCTTGCAGCTTTCTCTGTGCATTGGGAGAGCAGCCCAGCCACGGTGCCACTGTGGTGGGATAATGAGCCTTCCCTGTTTGAAAGCCTGGCTCCTGGGATACCCCAAAATAAACTTGGCACTGGTGCCTCTACCTCACGCTGGGTTTTCCCCAGTAACTGGCCAGTGGTGTGAGTGAAGGCTGGTGCTGGTGAGCGGCCACTCCCGGGGCTGGGCTGGTCCCTGGGTGGCAGCTGAGCAGCCACTCGGGGCTGGGCTACCGTGCAAAACCATCCCTATCCCCAAGCAGCCGTGCTGGGATGGCACAGCGTGTTCTGAGCCAAGGGGACGGTGCTGGCCCCGTGTCCCACCCCAGTGACGCAGCCACTCTGTTCTTGTTGCAGGGGTGGCGTGTCTGGAGCCTGCATGAACCCTGCCCGAGCCTTTGGACCAGCTCTGGTGGCAAACTACTGGGACTACCACTGGGTGTACTGGGTAGGGCCCATGGTCGCTGCCCTCCTGGTGGGTGTGCTGGTGAGGTACGTGGTGCCTGTGGCAGCACAGGGAGCGGGGTGTGCAGACTGACCCCCTGTACCCCCTGTGCTGCTGCTCAGCTCCCTGCACTGACACTGCAAGCGGCCACTTTTCCACAAAGATGTCCGAGGGCTGGAAAATCCCTTCCCTTCTCCTGAGGAGAGGATGACAGCAGAGATCCCACCTGTGTCCAAATGTCTGTGTTAGCTCCATCCATGTCCCGTGTGGTGAATACAGCTCTGCTGGTGCTGGGCTGCTGCCATTGCCATGTCCCTGTTGCTCCCCTGCGAGGGCAGAAGTGCTGACCCCGGATTTCTCTCTCTTTTGCCTCCCCAAAGGCTCCTGATGGGTGACCGGACCACACGCCTGCTCCTGCAGTGACGCCGGGCCCTGGACCCTGCCCGTGCTGCAGCCACTGACCTGCCATGGCATGGGTCAGCACAGCCAGAGTGAAACCTCCTGCTCCTGCCCCCTCCTCACCTCCACACCTCCCCTCCTCACCTCCCCTCTGCACCTCCCAGGCAGCTGTGGTCCAGCAATGGCTCCCCAGATGCTGAAGGGAGGATGGGAACCCCCAGCCATCCTGTGGTTGCCAGGGCTCTGCCAGCCCCTGCCGTGGGACCAGCTCAGCATGAGCCCCCTCTGAGCAGCAGCAGTGCCCGTGGTGCCCCAGCCTCCCTCGGCATCACCCATGCACAGTGTCTGCCCCCCAGGGCTGTCCCTGGGCCTCTGCGGTGCCAGGGAGCCCTCTGCCCTCAGGGTGGGCACTGCTGCTCCCCAGTCAGCTTGTCAGGATGTTGCCAAGCAGCTCTTGCCCCTGACCTGCCCCATGGGCTCTCCCATGGAGGGGGACAGGAGAAGGGAGCTTTGGGGACAGTCTCATCTCTGGCCCCTCTGGGAGGATGGGGTAGGGGCAGTCAAACACCCTCCAAGAGCTCAGGGTGGGTCATCTCTCCCCTACCAGAGGAAGGGGCCAGGGCCCAGGGGGAGGGGGCTGTTTGGCAGAGGGGGTGCTGCCACAGGCAGGAGGAGCCTGCAGAAGGAAAGCGCTGGAGCTGTGTGGGCAGGGGGAGAGGAGCCAGCACAGCAGCTTTGCGTCAGCCGGGCACCCGGCCCCTCCAGCAGCGCTGCCCTGACTCATCCTGCGGCCTCCCCAGCCTCCCCCGGGGGTTCACTGGGACCCTGTTCCCCTCCCTGGGGCTTGCTGGGTGGTGAAGGGGCACGAGGGTGTCACTGTGAGCACCCCCTGCCCCAGCCAGGACCCCTCTCTTCCCTGGATTTGGACACTCCGAATTGTGCAAACTTTTAACCCTGGAAATGCCCGTTGCTTTCCCAGCCCCTCCCAGCACAGCTCGGGAGTGCCCCTGGGCTGGCCCTGGGGCAGGGGCTGTGCTGGCAGAGCTGTGCCCCCCACCCTGCCCGGCTCCGTCCAGGAATGGGGCTGCAGGGCAGGAGGAGGCAGGGGGAGGGGAGTGCCCAGCTGCCCTCAGCAGGGCAGTGGCACGTTCCCCAGGGCAGGAGCTGTGTGCTGGGCTCTCCAGCAGTCGGAGGATCTGGAGGAAACCCTCGGGCCAGGCAGATGCTTCGTCCTCTCTCCACAGGCAGCTCCTCACAGCTGCTGTGACAGGGCAGTTCCCAGCTTTCCCCTGTGCCCGTGGGGTTGGCAGAGCCCTGCCAATGTCACCTCTCTATTTTCAGCTTGTTTTCTACTTCCCAGCCCAGGAGGTGACCCACACAGGGACACAGAGACAAAGATGTGCTCACAGAGAAGGACGATGCTGTAGAGATGCTGGAATGAGGGAATGCCGGGGTTGGAACATCACTGGCTCAGACGGGGGGGCGTTGCTGCACCCCTGCCCTGGGCAGGGCTGGGGGCTGGGGGGGGGCCCTGGTCCTGGGGGCACCGTGGGCCCCAGGTGAGCCACGGAACCAGCAACTGCTCCCTTAGGAAGGAGAATGATGCAACCCTCAGAAGGAGACAAATAGCATGAAGATGTCACTGGGATAGTTGTCATGGCAACACCACAAAAAATGCCAAACCAAACGTGGACCAGAATCACTGCTTCTTCCCCAAAGGAGGAAGCTGGTACTGGTGGGAGCTGGTGCTGTGGGGAGTCACCCTGGGGACTCACCTGCCCCAGCCCCTGCTCAGGGTGCAGATCTGTGGGAGCGGGGCTGAGGCCACTGGGGTGTGACAGGTTCCCCCCTTCCCCTTTTGAGAGGATGCTCGGCCCCTCAGCCCCGCAGGAAACATGCTTGGCTGCGGCTGCCTCTACACGGGGGACCTCCTGCACCCCCATCCCTCCTGCACCCCCATCCCTCCTGCACCCTGATCCATTCATTCTGCACCCTCATCCCTCCTGCACCCCTATCCATCCTGCACCCTGATCCCTCCTGCACTTCGATCCCTCCTGCACCCCGATCCCTCCTGCACCCTGATCCCTCCTGCACCCTGATCCCTCCTGCACCCCAGCTCCATCCTGCCCCCCGTCCCTGTCCCTCAGCCCCTCTCCCTGCTGCACCCCGGTTCCAAGGCCCCTCTCCCAGTGGGTGCAGGGGAGGGGTCTCAGCAGGTCCCCCTGGGGGGGTGGTGCTGCTGCCCGTGGTCCCCGGGCGAGGGGGACAGGAGGGGACACGGCCCCCAGTGCTGCCCTGCTTGGCTGCTGCTGTGTTCAGCACACATCTTTCATTTGTCAGGGTGACTTTAGATAAAGCAGCTGTAACGCCACGTTGTTTTTCCTTGAGTATTATTAAAGTGCTTAATATATGCTAATTAAATACCAATTAACTTCCAAGCACTTAATGTGCTTTAAGGACATAAAATACATCTCATTCCCATTCAATTACATTTGCATCAGGCCTGGACATGGGTCTGCACCATGTTTTTTCGGCACATGGATCTCCCGGGATGTTTCCTGGTGTTTTCCAGGTTCTGGGTGCCTGTTGGGATGGAAATGGCTCCTGTTGGGATGGAGATGCTGCTCAGGAGCAGGGCAGGTATGGGCCCCTGATGCTGTGGGCACTGGTGGAGTGGTTGTTGCTGAGATATGGGGCTGCTGAGGACATCAACACTCACCCCCTGCATGATGGAAGGCTGGGGGAGCCCAGGGCACTTCGGGGGGATGCCAAAGGCTCCGCAGACGTTGGGCACGTGCTCGGCTGGGCACTGCCAGCCATGTCTGGCACCAGCACTTTGGAGGCACAGGGACAAAAATCAGGGTGTGCTCTGGGAGCAGCATCAGAAGGATGTTTGTCTGCCCCTGTCTCTGCCCCCGCCCTTCCTGTGCTCACACTGCAGCTCTTTCTCTGGATAAACGCCCTGGACACACAGGGCTCAGGGGAATGAAGCCCTGCTCTCCCTGCACTCGGGCTCCCGGTGCCAGCCCAGCCACTGGCAGCTCCTAGCTGTCCCCACAGTGGGGGTTGTCTCGGTGCTGGGGCCTCACCGGGCCATGTTCCCACACAGAAGGCTTTTCATCTGGGCAGAACAACGCCCGGCTGTTCCCTGTGCCCGCTGCCTGCCAGCTCTCTCCTGCAGTCTGGGAAAGGAGGGGCTCCCAGAGTTTTCCCTTCCAAATCCTTCTCTCAGCAGGGTTAGGGGGGCTGTCAGTGTATACCCCCAAAGCCTGGTCTTAAAATAGCAGCACTCCCGAGCAGAGGCAGCACACTGAGGTGCCCAGAACGTGGTGGGGTAGGATGGATGAATGCTTTCAGAACATGCCCCATGAGAGCATCTGGGAGTTCTCCCGTTGCTCGACTCTGAAGCTTTTCTGCATCTGGAGAAATCCCAGCCTGAGAAGCAAAGGTGAATTGATCCTTGGAGCTCATTTTGCCCACCGGGCGGATCCGCAGTGGCTGCGGAGGGCGGACCCCGAGCTCATCCCCCAGTGTCTGTGCCAGCCCTCGGCGCTCCCCGAGTGCCGGTGCCACGGGAGCTCCCCTGGGTGCTGAGCCGGGCTGGGTGCTGAGCTGGGCTGGGTGCTGAGCAGGGCTGGGTGCTGAGCGGGTCTGGGTGCTGAGCGGGGCCGGGTGCTGAGCGGGGCCGGGTGCTGAGCGGGGCTGGGTGCTGGGTGCTGAGCGGGTCTGGGTGCTGGGTGCTGGGTGCTGAGCAGGGCTGGGTGCTGAGCCGGGCTGGGTGCTGAGCAGGGCTGGGTGCTGAGCAGGTCTGGGTGCTGAGCGGGTCTGGGTGCTGAGCAGGGCTGGGTGCTGAGATGGGCTGGGTGCTGAGCCGGGCTGGGTGCTGAGCTGGGCTGGGTGCTGAGTGGGGCCGGGTGCTGAGCGGGGCTGGGTGCTGGGTGCTGAGCAGGTCTGGGTGCTGAGCCGGGCTGGGTGCTGAGCGGGGCTGGGTGCTGAGCTGGGCTGGGTGCTGAGCAGGGCTGGGTGTTGAGCGGGGCTGGGTGCTGAGTGGGGCTGGGTGCTGAGCTGGGCTGGGTGCTGGGTGCTGAGCAGGGCTGGGTGCTGAGCAGGGTCGGGTGCTGAGCGGGGCCAGGTGCTGGGTGGCCGCGTGGGCACGGCCGGGGGCGCGGGGACAGCGGAGGTGGGCGCTGACGTGCGGAGCCAGCTCTGCGCGTGAGCTGGCACTGCGTGTGGGAGCGGGGAGTGGGGATGGGGGAGTGGGAGCTGGGAGGAATTCTGGGGAAGCTTTTACAGCCACGCCATTAGCGGGCACACGGACGGGGATGGGCTCCTGCCCTCCTGGCCTTGGATGGTGCCCAGGGGGTTGGGGACTGTGCCCCCAGACTGGGCATCACCCCTCATTGCTCTGCCACGTCCCTCGCGGCTGTGCCACGTCCGCTGATGACGAGCCATGTCCCTCGATGCCATACCATGTCCCTTGAGACTGTGACGTGTCCCTCACTGTTATGCTGTGTCTCTCATCACAGTGCCACGTCCCTCACTGCTCTGCCATGTCCCTTGCTGCCATGCCAAGGCCCTTGCCACCGTGCCATGTCTCCCACCACTGTGCCCCCTGCAGCCCTCCAGGCTGCATTTGCTCTCCTGCCCCAGAGCAAGGCCCCAGAGCTGGAGCAGCCCCCCTGCCCATCACCGGGTATGCAAAGAGCACTAACGAGCCTCCCCACCACGTGCAAAGCTCAGGGGCTCCTGCAGAGACCTGGGGCGTTTCATGGGGTCAGGAGGGGACATCTCCAGCTCACTCCCAAGCCGTCCCAGACCTGTTTCTCACAGCAGAGCAGGAGAGGCTCTGGAACACGGAAAGGAAAGGAAATATGGGGAGAGGGGATTATTCCCTCCTCACCCTGCTCATGTTTCTACTCCTCATTCTCTCGATCTTTCACTTCTTTTTGTTGGCATAGGCCGCCCACTCGAGCTCCCCAGGGAGGGGCTGGCACAGAGTTGTGTCCCTGGGACTGGGGCAGTGCGGGGGCCGGGACCCCCAGAGCCCCTGTGCCCCCTGGAGCCCCCTTGCCCTCGGCTGGAGAGGGAACAGAGCCCCGGAGGCAGCGGGGGCTGCACCCCCTCCCTGCACACCCGCTGCCATCCAGCCTCGCTTCCCCCAGCACTCAAGTGTTTCTGTGCCCAGCACTGCTGAAGGATTTACATTTTAAAGGGGCTTTAAAATGGATTTGGACAGACATTTATTTCCAAGCATTATTTTTTTCAGCATTTGCCACTTTGAATGTTTGTGAAGAGGAAATAACAGACAGAAACCACAGCAGGCAAAGCCTTGGAGAGCTCATTTGTGCTCATGCAAATGTGGAGAGAGTGGCAGTCCGGGCTCAGACAGGCAACCCCGATGTGTCAGGAGCCTGTGGTCCTGCTCCTGGGGCCATGGGCTCCTCTCCAGGCTCCTCTGGATGTGCACCCTTCTCCCATGCCAGTGGGGATGGATCAGGTCAGGGGCAGAGAGCAGGCAGGAACCCCCTCACCCAAGCTCAAAGCTGGCCAAGGGATCACTGTCCCAGGAGACCCCCCCTTCCAGCCCTTCCAGTGTCCCCAGCACAGAGATTCGCTCGCAGTGGCTGATGCCACTGCACAAGCAGGACCCCAAGCAGGATTTGCTTCAAAAATTAGTTTCTTTCTCTCCTTGCTGTGTTCCTCAGCTTCTGGGGGTATCAAACCTCCAGCTGCTTTTAGCAGCGAGGAACCCGAGCAGCAGGACCTGCAGGTGGGGAGGTGCTCCAGGCACGGGTCACCAGCCGTGCCCACCCTGGAGCCAGAGGCGTGAGGGCGCCGGAGCCGTCTGGAGCTGCCGGACGGCTGGAGCAAAGGCTCGGCGGAAGGGGAATGCTAATCATGTTCTGTGCTGGCAACAGCCAGAATGCTGCACAATAAATAGCCATTTTAATTACTGCACAATATTTACAAGATTGCTTCCTCATTTGGGAAATTAAAACAAATGCTGCATCAAAATGATCAACATCGTACAGCGAAGCACAGGGCTGATAAAGGAATCCACGGGCTGCTAATCGAGGAGGAACTGGCACCTTGGTGCTGCCTCCTCCTCTGTGTGACCTCGGTGTGGAGGTGGCAAAGAGCCTGGGCAGTGCCAGTGAGGGGGGGCAGCGGGCCCTGCTCTGGGGTCCCCACACCAGGGTCATCTCACCGGGTCCCTGTGCTGGGGTCCCTGCCCGGTTCTGCATCAGCGTCCCTGCAATGAGGGTCCTGCCCCAGGGTCCCCACACTGGGCTGCGGGGGGGAAGGGGAGGGGGGCAGGACCAGCAGGGTTTGGCAGCTCAGCCCGGGTGAGGCGCAGCCAAAAGGGGAGCCGGGAGGTCTGGGCAGGAGCTGCTGAGCTGCCCAGCGCGGGTTTGGCTCCTGAGCAGTGGACGTGGCTGACACTGTGCGGTGCCAGGGAGGTGACCGACACTGTGCGGTGCCAGGGAGGTGACCGACACTGTGCGGTGCCAGGGAGGTGACCGTGCCCTGCCCCAGCAGCGGCGATGCTGCCGGTCGGGAGCGGTGCCGGGCGCGGGTCCCTCCCGCCCGGACCTGCGGGTGGGCGCAGGGCTGTGCGGGGTCCCCTCCGTGGTTCACGCACCCTGAGCCTCCCCGGCGCGGCGGGGATGTCCCTGCGGGGCGGGGGTGGCCTCTGGGTACCGAACCCTCCACGGCTGCTCTTCCTCTGCTCCCCCTCCCTCCCTCCCATTCTCGCTCTTCCCTCAGCTCCTTTTCCCGTCTCCTACTTTCTTTTTTTTTGCAGCCCTGCCGTTGCCATGGGAACGGTGACATCCCGAGCCGGGCGGAGCGGAGGGAGCGATGCTGCCCGGGGCCGCCCCGGACACGGGCGGGGGTCCCACGGCTGTGGGATCCCAGGGATGGGGGCGTCCCACGGGTAGGGAATTCCCCTAAAGCATTCCCTTTCCAGCGGAAAGAGCAGCGGAATTAATTACATTTAGGTACCTGCTGCCAGTTCAGCGAGTCCTTTCAGGAGAGGAAATTCTACCTGGAATGAACAGGGCTGGGACGAGGGGTGGAGGGAACAGCAGGATGACCCTTAATATCCAAATGCTGGTTGATAAAGGAGCTCGCAGGACCTGATGGATGTGATCCAGGCTGAGTTGGGATTGAGGAGAATTCACCCCCCTTGTTCCCGGAGTGGCAGCCCTGGAGCAGGGAGGATATCTGGGAACTACAAGGTGACATTTGGAGGATTGTCCTCTGCCCAGGGGGTACAGAAGCAACTGAGTTTCATGGGGAGGTTGGGAAAAGCAATAGAGGAGGAGAGTGAGGGGCTCCAAGCCCCTCGTCTCTGTCACCCCAGTGTGACCCCAGTGAGTGACAGGGAGATGTTCACCTGAGCACAGCACAGCAGCCAGGGGCTGGGCACAGCCAGAGGGTTTGCCATGGCCTGGTGTCCAGGAAAAACCCCTGGAGACAGGAGCTTCTGTGAGGCTTTGTGCCCACCTGGACCTGCAGGACCCCACGGGCAGGGGCCATGCCCTGCCTGTCCCCAGGTGCTGCAGAGCTCCCAGCTCCAAGAGGAGCAGGAAGGAGCTGGAGGAGCTGTGGTCGACAGAGAAAAGCCAGAAAACAATTTACAGCTTCCTGCAGATGGCAACTGGTACGATCTGGCTGACAAACACAGATGAGCAAGCGTGAGGGAGGGATAAATAAACCTCGGAGCTCATGGAGTAAAACAAGCTGCTGGGATTCACTGCAGAGAATTCCCACTCGGCCAGTGCTGGCTCCCTCCCCTCCCCTGTGCTGGGGTGGGCAGTGTGAGGGGCTGGGGCAGGACCCTGGCACCCAGGGGACACCCTGGGGCCACTGAGCACCCACATCCTCCCACCTGCTGCCCCGGGGATGCCCTTGGGGCCAGTGAAACCCAAGAGCAGCTGAGGCACTGCTGGCCCAAACCAGCCCAAGTAATTTCGTTAGAGAGGAGTGAAAGCCTCATGCAAATGTTTTCCATTCCAAAATTCTTTTGGTTTCTAACCTGGTGAAGCACCAAGTCTTTCTGGGGGATTTTGGTTTGGGTTTTTTTGTTTGTTTGTTTGTTTTGTGGTTGTTTTTTTTTTAACGAAACTTTTTCAAATATTTCTGGAAATTCATCAATAAGTAGGTTGTCCTCTGTCTGCAATTTTTTTCATTACTTTTCCTTCTGGAGAGGACCTGGAGGGACGAGCCTCAGGGACAGAGCTGAAGACGGCAGTGGTGTCAGTGGTGAAGCCAGGGGTGAGCTCCCAGGGTCACCAATCCTTGGAGGGAAGGGGGATGTCACAACTGTCACAGGGTGTTGGGGATGCTCCAGCGACACAAATCAGTGTGTCAGGAAGGATCCACAGCCTGGCAGCCACCAGTGGTGGGGGGATGTGTCACCTGGGGTGGGCTCAGTGCCTGGGGAAGGCGTGGGGGCCAGCTGGGCAGTGGCAGCCACAGTCCCCACTGAGGGAAGAGTGTGTGTGTGTGGGTGTGGGGGTGTGTGTGGGTGTGTGGGTGTGGGGGGGTGTGTGGGCGTGTATGTGCTCAGGCTGTCGAGGGTGAGGCCACAGAGAAGGCAGGAACAGCAGGAAGGGGAATGGAGGAGGGAACCCCTCATCCCTGGATGCAAAGCCTCCACAAGCCCCGTGCCCGGGCACAGTCCCAGCCGTGTGGGACTGGGGAGGGTGGTCAATGGGACATCAGGGGACAGAGAGGCAGGACCTTGGCATGTCTGGCCCACAGCTCCTCCCTGCCTGCTCCCCCTCAAGCTGCAATAATCTCCACTGGAAAAAAAAACATGAGATAAATGTGGTGAGAAACAGCAACCCCCACCCGGTGCTAACAGGTCTGTGCTTCATCCCAGCCTTGTTTGTGCTGGGAAACGACTGGAGCAGCTGGAGACAGCCAGGAGTGGAGCTGCTGGGGACAGGGAGCAGGGCACCGTGCCCCAGTGGCACAAACCAAACAAACCCCATGCTCACTCGGAGGAACAAGCAGGGAAGAGCCAACTGATCTCCTGTGGAGCATCTGTGTGCAGGGATTTCCATGCCCAGGGCAGACCAAGGGCCGTGCCAGGATAAGCTGGGGGTGGACAAAGGCCAAAGCCATCGCAGGAACATCCGTCGGGGAATTTCCACCTCCCAGGATCTGAGGCACCCAGGCCATAGGATCCTTGAGAAAACAGGTTCTGGAGCATCCCTTGGCACATCCCTGCTCCACAGCTGGGCCCACTGGCACCCGTGGATGTGGAGCAGCACAGAGTGGCTGTGAGGGAAGGGGTTGCTGGCTCGGCTGGGAGGAAAACCCTCCCAGGCAAAGCTTAATGAAGAAATCATTGTGCAGGGATCAGCTCTGTGCTGTTAATGAGCCTCGTTGTTATTTAAATGAGGCTTCTGGCAGGGCTGGGTGAAGAATTCATCATCAGATGATTTTTCTGAGGGATGTGATGAATGATGGATATAAAACCAGCCGTCCCTCGGGAGAAGGAGGCTGCAGAGAAATCCAGCTCCTGGGGGAGAGCAGCTGGAGTTTGCCATGGCACAAGCAGAATTATTTTGCAGCCCAGAAGAGGCAGGTGCTGCAGCCCCAGCCCAGGGATGGGAGAGGGTTGGTGGCTTTGCTCTACCTCCAGAGCTGGGCTGTGTCACCAGACTGTTCCAAGCTGACCTTGAACACTTCCAAAGATGGGGCAGCCACAGCTTCTCTGGGCAACCTGTGCCAGGGCCTGCCCAGCCTCACAGGAGGGAATTCCTTCCCAAAATCCCATCTAACCCTGCCCTCTGGCAGTGGGCAGCCATTCCCCCTTGGCCTGTCCCTCCATCCCTTGTCCCCAGTCCCTCTCCAGCTCTGTGGGAGCCCCTTCAGGCACTGGAAGGAGCTCTAAGGTCTCCCCAGAGCCTTCTCTTTGTGCATCAGCTCGAGCCCATCGCTCACCACTCAGTGTTGCTGCTGTTCAGCTTGGGCCTGGTTTTCTTTATCCAGCATAGAAATGTAATGCTGTCCTTAACTCTCCAAGGTGCTGCCTGCCTGTCCAGAGCCTGGAGCTCCCTCTGCACCCTGGTGAAACACGTGGAGCTGGCAGTGCCACTGTGCTCCTCCTCCACACCCACCTCGCTGTGCATCACCCAGCCTGGAAGGCAGCGGGAAATCCCCACTGGACTGGATCAACAGCAGGGAGTGACTTCCCCAGGAGTCAGAGGATATGGAAGTCACTTGTTGATCGGATGGTTTGGGAACCAAGCAGCAAAACCCCAAGGACTTTACCACAAACTTTGCTTAACCAACTGTGCAGGAAGGCAGTTTGATGTGGGCCGTTTCTGGGTACATGAAACAGAATTAATTTGTTCTCCCTGAAAGCCAGCAGCCAGGAATATGAAATATTTAAATAGCCTAACCATGTTTGGGATGTGCCTCTGCTTCCTGAGCACACAGGGTGGGAAACGCAGGGTCTGCAGGTTTTGGGCAGGGTTGGTGCCTGTGCCCCTCACCAGAGGGGGCAGAGGGTGTGCAACCACTGGGCACTGAAAACACAAGCTCCTCACCTGCAGCGAGCTCTGCCTTGAGGAAGGATGGAGGAATGCTGTTGACTCTGAAGAGCAGGGATGGATTTGCACAAGCCCCGAGCAGCAGGCACTGCAGGTCTGTGCTCTGAGCTGGGGACAGGCTGACTGCTCTGACACAGCCCTGCTGCCCCTCACAGCCTGGGAACTGCACCCCCAGGCCACCCCCGCTCCCCAGCTTGCTGCAGGTGTCCGTGAGTCCTGGGCAGAGGAGCACAGATTTTCTGGGAGCCTGGAAACAGGACCCGAGCTGCACTCGGGCAGGAAATGGTGCTCTCTGGTGCTCTGGGGAGATGGTGGAGGGTCAGCCTGTGCCAGCTCTGCCAACTGCTGCTTCACCTGCTCTCAGGGGACCTTTAGGGCTGACATTTCTTTGTTTGCTTTGACCGGGTCTCCTCCCCTCTTCCCAGCACAGCTGTTTGCCTCTGCTCCCTGAGTCTGACCCCCTCTCCGTGAGCAGAGCTGGTCTGGGGGGCCATGGGCAGCTGGAGCCCACCGTGCCCCTGCAGGCAGTGATCCCCATGCCCCTGGTGACAGCCCCCTCTCCATCACCTCCCTGCATCCCAGAGCTGCCAACTGTTCCGCATTGGTGCTGCCAGGTGAAACGAGGCTGCTGGAAAGGTCGGGAGGAGGCAAATGGAAACGATGGATTTCTGCATCCGAGAGTGGAGCAGGGGCTGCTCCAGCTGAGCGCTGCTGCTGCAGCCCTGCCCCTGCGGCTGTTCCTGCCGCGCTCCGGCCCCTCCTGAGCTCTGTGTAAGCTCAGGCACCAACACTCGGGCTTTCTCTCCCCGGCGGCTGCTGTGGAGGATCTCCTGCCGCGGGGGGGTGGGGAGCTGGGTCTCTCCTCGCATAACGCAGCATCCCTCTCCCGCTGCATCCTCGCTGCACGGAGGACGTGGAACATGTGAAAACTGTGAAAGCAGAAAGTGAAAAACCAGTGCAGCTGATGTCACCCTGCTGCGGGGGGCTGCCTGTCACCCCTTCTGTCCCCAGTGTCCCCACGGGACCCAGGGCAGAATCCCCTCCCCAGTGGGTGTCCAGTGGGGCCAGTGCTGCCCCGAACCAGGGATGTCCCAAACTGCAGCTCCAGCTGCAGCTCTGCCCCGAGACCCTTTGCCCCATGCATCTCCAGGGACCCCTGGGCAGCCTCTGAGAACTGCCTGCTGTGGGCAGTGAGAAGCTCCTCCAAAGTTTGGTGGAACCAGGGTTTGCCACCTAAGATGATCCCTATTCCTGCTCCATGGTGCCCTGTCCCACATCCAGGGTTCTCTGTTCCTATTCCACGACCCTGGCCTGGCCTTGGCCCTCCTGGCATGTGGGGTGGGGGCAAGAGGACATCCACAAACGGATGTGGAGGCTGCTGAGACACCTTTATATCTAATTAGAGCCGGACTCTTCCTCCACCTGTTTCCTGTGGCAGATTCAGGTCCCGAAGAAAAGAAAGCTGAAAAAAAAGAGAGACAAATCTGTTCCGCAGCTTCTTTGAATTCTTCAGAGGAAGCCAGTGTGGGCACCAGGGAAGCAGCATCCCCACATCAGCGCCAGGCTGGAGGCTGCAGGCGCTCGCTGTGCTCCCACAAACCTCTGCTCCAGGACGGCAGAACCGGCACACTCAGGGGCTCCTGCACGTGTGGAGGCAGAGCTTGCCAAGGAAATGGGGAGAATTCACCTTGGTTTGGGGGATTTGGGGGTTTCTGTCTCTTTGCTGGGCTTTGGGCCTGGCTGACTGTCACCGGTGTGGGCTCTCACCCCGTGTGAAGCCAAGCTGTGGGGCTGGAGCCGGATCACGCAATAGCAGCATTTCCCTGACCTGAACCCCTGGGGGTTGTTGCTGAGGGATTTTGGGAAGGGGTTTGCATTACTCCTCTCCTGCCCCCTGACCCTGCAGCCTCACGCTGGGCTCTCTGCTCCCACATTTCCCAGCCCAGCCCTGCAGCGCTCAGCACCTTCCCTTCCCCAGAGCAGCTCCTGCTGCCGGGTGGGAGGATGAGGTCCCTTCCTCAGGATGTGAATCATGTCTCTCTGGGAGGCTGCTCCTGCACCCGCAGTCTCCCGCGGAGCGGGGCTGCTCTCCCTCCCCCGGCAGCGGAGGGAGGGCACAGATCCTCCGGGAAAGGCGAGCTTGGACGTGACAGCTCCGTGGAGAGCCCCTGGGTGGCAGGGAGTGGAGTCACCATTTGCCCACACCACGGGCTGGGTTTTGGTGCCCTCCTGTACAGATGGAGGGGAAAGCAGGATCAGAACCTGCAGTTTTATGGAGATGGGAATGAATGGGGCTGATTTCCCCTCTGCTCCACCACTGTGCTCCCCCGAGAGCGACGGTTCAGGGTTGTTTGTTGTGTTAGTCCCTCGTCACACCTGTGGGGACTTCACTTGCATTAATAAATATAACAGTTTCCTTAAAGGAAGGAGCTGATGGGATGTTCATCCCGGCATTTCAAAGTGCTGAGGGGATCTGGATCCTCAGCTTCCGTGAAAATTGACATGGTCATGAAAATCCTGCCTTTAAAATGACATGACTCAGAGTGCACTGTTATGAAAAAGGTAAAATAAGGTAATATAATGTAAACTAAGGAAAGAAGAAAGCAATCCCCTGAGAGCAGGAACTGGTACCTGACTTTTGTACTCCTTGGCCCAGCAGTGACAAAAGTTTGTGCATGATTATCATGATTATTGATACTCATGGGGCAGACTAAAGCCACATTCTCTGCATTCCACATGCAGCAGCTATGCAGGGAAATGGGAACATACAGTAAAAGAACAACAAAGGAGAAAGAGGCAAAGCCCAGAGTTCACAATTAGAATGAGTAGAATTCAGCCTGGTGTGGCCACACGTGCAGTGCAGCAGCACTGAGGGCAACACACCCCTCTCCTCATGAATTACACAGGGCAGGAGTCCAAACACCCTGTTATTATTCCCATTATTGCTCCTGTTCCTTTCCATGCAGGAGGAGTTGTTTCTGCTGTGCAGGGTTCTGTGTGTGAGCCCGCAGTGAATGGGGCTCCTGGGGCAGTGGGGACCCTGCAGCAGGGCTGGCACTGTGATGGGCACAGAAAGCGTCACCTGCAGCCCCCACGCTCTCGGCACGCCAGGGACCTCCCTTCGGTCCCTGCCCAGCACGAGGAGGGATGCCTGCAATTTATTTCTCCTTCTTAGCGGGAAAATCAGATGGTGCTGGGAGCTGGTACCAGCCTGCCTGTTTCTAGGAGGGTGACATCAGCAGGACAGGCCGGTGTTATTACTGTAATGAACCTTTGAAAGCAGCCATATAATAACAGCCCTGGGCCTATTTTGAGAAAGCCTCCTGGGCACTTAATTCCATGGAGAGAGCGGGGCTCTCTTCAGAGAAAGAGCACGTAGGATGGAGGACTGGATCCCAGCAGAGCAGAGATGGTCTTGGGCCTCAAAAGGGAAAGGATCACGTGGCTGCAGAGCCAGAATTAAATCCCACAAGTGAAATTTTAGAAAGATCTGTTGTTCACGGAATTATTTTCGTGGTTGTGTTTCCATTGAAGTTGTCTCCTGTTTTGATTTGAATTCTTATTTCCTCAGTGCCCAGACCAGGGTGATGCAGCACGAGGTGGGCACAGGGAGACCTGGATGTCAGAGGAGGCTGATGGATCTGGTTTTCAGTGTCCGTTAGTGCTGGCAGGGAGGGAGAGAGATGAATGGTGGATATGGTTGGAAAACTCTTCCATGCCAGCCAGCTGAGGTGTTTGCAGTGGGTTGGGTAAAAGAAGATCATTATTCCAACTGTAAGTTTAAAGAATCATTCTGAGAGGACCACTGAGCTGGTCAGCTTTGTGTCCCTGTGGCCCTGTGTGAGCCCTGGGAGCGTGGCCCTGCCTGGGCTGCTCATGGCCATGGTCCTGCTGCCCCAAGCCATGGTCACTCCAGTGGCCAGCCTGGCACGGAGCCATGCCCCTCTGCTGGGTCTGAGCTCCTGCCTGGATCCCCTCTGGACTTGCTGCTCCTGCTGCTGACTCCTGTTGTGCAGAAAATCAAGGTAGAAAAAAATTAATTCTGGCCTTAGCAGTGGGGGGTCTGGCACTCCTGAGGGAGTCGGGGAACACCTGTCATTGCCACTGCTGGCCCTGCAGTGGGTATCGGGGTGGGTATCTGCAGTGGCTATAGGGCAGGTGCCCCCACAACCGGCATGAAGTCAGGACTTCCCTGGCTTTTTTATTGTTGTTTTTACAGTTCTTGTTACCACCATGATTACCTCCATTGTTGCTGCGTGTCTGTCTCCCACCGCTCCTGCTGCTCCGTCGCTGTCTGCAGGGGCAGCGGGAGCGGGGGGTGTCCCTGCGGGGCCGGGCTGGGGCCGTGGTGGCGCCGCGGTCCCCGCGGGCCGGGGCAGCATCACCGCGCGGATGCAGATGCTGTATGCAAATGAGATGGCGGGCGAGGCCCCGCCCACTGCGCCCCGCGAGACACGCCATGCAAATGACATGCAAAACAGGAGGGGCGGGGTCACTGCCAATGGGGGGCGGGGCTTGTCATGCAGAAGAGCCGGGGGCGTGGCCTGAGGTGCAGCTGAGGGGCGGGGCGGGCGCCGTATGTAGATGAGGGGGCGGGGCCGGGCGGGTGTCGGAGCCTCCCGCCGGCTGCGGGAGCGGCACCGATCGGCACCGGGCCCGGCGGGCACCGAGCCCCGCGCACATCACCGAGCCGGGCCGGGCCGGCAGCCCCCGCACAGCATGGCCGAGCCGCCGGCGGCAGCGCCGGCCCCCGAGGGCGAGGAGGGCCCGGTGCGCTTCGCCCGCAAGGGCGCCCTGCGGCAGAAGAACGTGCACGAGGTGAAGAACCACAAGTTCACGGCGCGGTTCTTCAAGCAGCCCACCTTCTGCAGCCACTGCACCGACTTCATCTGGTGAGACCCCCGGGGGACCTCCCCGCACCCCCCCTGCGGGACCCCCATCCCGCTCCGGGACCCCCGGCTCGGCGGGACACCCGTCCCCGTCCTCGCCCAGCCCGGTGGGGCTCATCCTCGCCCGTCTCCGGGCACCCCTTCCCGTCCCGTGTCCCCTCATCCCCCCGCATCCCATCCCGGTCCCGCCCGGTGCCTGCTCCCCCCGCTCCTCCCGCCGGCCGGGCCGGGCAGGGTCGCAGCGCCGCGGTGCCCGTGTCTCACCCCGCCTCTCTCTCCGCAGGGGCTTCGGCAAGCAGGGCTTCCAGTGTCAAGGTGAGTGTCGCGCTGCCGGGGGGGCTGGGGGGGCCCACACACCCTATCCATCCTCCGGGATCGGCCCTGAATATCCCCGCGGGGCCGGGGGCAGCATCCCCGCGGCACCGTCCCCGAGCATCCCCGCGGACCCGGGGAAGCAGCTTAGTCATTTTTTTAATCAACCGAGCAACTGGTCGCTGCCTTTAAGCCGGTCGGGTTTCGTTTCCAGAGATAAGCACCCGGGACTTCAGCTAAATCCCCCGAAAAAGGCAGAGAGGACTTTGTTTTTAATGAACTTAACAGGAAAACATGTGTTTGGCTGGCAAACGGGCTGGGTGAGGGCTACTCTGGGGCTGGAATTGCGCAGCCTGCAAGGACTTGAATGGCTTAGTTGTGTTGCTGGGGAGAGAAATGAGGCTCTACAACAAAATATGATGCAGTAGCTGGGTTACTACGACCAGAATTCTTTGTTCTGATAATGCTGGGATTCTGGAGGGGCTCTTCAGGGATTTGTGATGTCCTCTCGGGAAATTTGGATGAATTAACCAGGCGTTATCTGGTTGCTCTCGTTGCCAGCCCAGCTGTAGGCTGTTCCTGCCTGCAGCTCATCCTGCCCTGCGGGTCCCACCTGTGTGGGGTCCAGGTCTGGGTGTGGTGTTCAATGGGGCTGGTGCTTGCAGCTGCTGGCAGTGAAATTTTGCTCTTGTGAATGTTTGGGACAGAGTTTTATTTTGGCGGGTGGTTGAATCCCAGGTGGAGGTATTTGGCATGAAAACAAACCGGCTGTAGAGCTCTAATATCTCCAGAACTGCTCCTCCTGGCAGCTGTGTGGGTTGTGGTGTGGCACAGAGCCCAAGCTCAGGGTGCCAGGGTGGCTCTGGGCCTCGGGGGGCAGCTGTACCTGCAGGCAGGAGGGCTCTGTCTCGGGTGCTCTCAGGAGCATCTCTGCAGATGTACAGGCAGTGTAAGTCTAATCCAATTTAAATGATGCTGCTACTCATCCTTAACACTTGTCCTAGGAGTATAACCTTAAAATACCAAAACCATTTCCCTGCTGTCTCCCAAACCCCCACCCGAAGGCCTGGGCAGGTGTTGGCAGGCAGAGGAAAGCGGATATAGAGACTAAAACATGTCCTAGGGCTCTTTCTCAAGGTCACAGCTTCCCCTGGTACCTGAGGTTTCACACATGGGCAGTTCAGTCACATTACTCAGAGGAGTTTTGTGCAGCTTGTGTCTCTGTCGTGGGGCTTCCCAGGCTTACCTGGCTGTTGATTCCCCGGCTCTCCTTACAGTGCAGGCATCTTTGTGCAAACACAATGTTCCTGAAATCTGGAGTGTGCTGGAGAAGCTGGAGGGGACCATGTGTTAGCAGGGCAGGGTTTTCCTGCATTATTTCTAGAGCTTTGCTCAGTTCTACCTACAGCATCCAGGGCTGGATAACTGGAACCTTTCCAAGTCTCATCCAGCTGTCAGGAACTATTATCCAAACCTGGAGCTGTGCTCTTGCTTCAAGGTTTGTCCTTACGTGTTTGTAACCAGTATCAAATCAGTCCTCAGTGCAAGGCCAAGTAGGTGGGTCCACGAAGGTGGTTTCAGAGTTGCCACTGCAGACGTGGAAGGTTTTCCCCCCCCCGTAGGTGCTGAGCAGAGCAGTCCTCTCCCTGGGCTGTGGGGCAGGAGCCCTTGTGAGGCTGCAGTGACCCCAGTAGCATTTCCAGGAGTGCTCAGTGATGTCTCCAAGGGTGTGTGACTGGTCTGTGACATCCCTTTCTGCCTTAAGAAACCACTTTCCAGGTTGTTCTGCTATTACAGACACGAAAACCTTCTTACTGTGCAGTAGGAAATTTTGCGGATTTGGGTCTGTAGAACAGCCCCAGTCCTTCCTTTCCACAGTCAGTGATGAGTGGATTTTCACTGACATCCCTTCTGTGAGGTGCTGAGGTGCCCAGGTGAAAGTGCTCCCGTTGGTGGGGCAGCTGTGGGGGTGATGCCCATCTCAGTGAGGGCACGGGCAGCTGGTGCCCCTTGGTGGAGGACAGGCTGTGTCTCCCTGCAGAACACTGCCAGGTTTGGGAGCGAGCACGAGTGAGAAGTCGCTCCCTCTGCCATCTGCTCTGGGATCACAGCCCTTCTGTGCTGGGAGGCAGCGCTGGGGGTGCCAGGGCTGGCCCTGTGCCAGGGGGTCAGGCTGTTCCTCCAGAGCCGTGGGTGCACTGGGTCCTGTGGGTACCACCAGCTTTGGGTTGTGCCCCACGGGTTGTGCTGCAGCTGCTGTTGGACTTGGTAAATACTGACATGAAAGCAGAAAACCCTAGGGCTGGCTTTCACTTGGGGGTTCTTCAGCCCCACAGGGCTGGCAGTAAGCTCTGATGTTGGGGTCTAGCTCTCCCTTTACTGAATGCAGCTTTCATTCAACTTTTTCACGACTTCCCTGAGTATCTTATCCTGTTGTTCCGTGGGATGGCTGGAATTGCAGCTGAGGCACATGGCTGTCTGGGCTCTCAGCTGTTCCTACTGCTGTGCTCGCTCTAAGTAGGTTTTCACCTGTGCCCTGATTTCTTTCTAGGACATTTGCAATAATTAGATTGTTAATTAGCTCATTACTTGTGACTTTTGGCAGGAAGAAGCAGAAACTGACTCTTTGTATCTTGAAATACTAATGGATACCACAAATGCCACTTAATTGCCTGCTAATCTGCTTCTCATCCTTGTATGCAATCCCCTCCTTATCCTCGTGTGCATCTGAAGACTTCCTGGCCCAACTTCTCTCTCCCAAGCCAAGAAACCTTTCAGTGTGGGCAGGAGAGGTCTGTGCACAGGCAGCCCAGGAGCAGGGCTGGTGCTGCAGGTTAACAGAACCTGTCAGTACATTGTGGGCAGGCTGGAGTGCTGAGGATGTGCCCGGAGCAGCCTGGGAGATGAGCTCCGTGTGCCCTGGCTGCCTGTCAGCCCCTGCTGCCAGGACCTGCTGTAGCTGGAAGGTGTGTGAACTCCTCAGTAACAAAGAGAAGGGGGTGTACATGTTCTCCCCTTCCCGGGCTTTGGGATCCATCTGTCCCATTCCATTACCAGGGAGGATGAGGAGGGATCTGCAGGCTGTCCTGGGGAGGGAACGTGTGGCCTGTCACAGCTGGTGGCTTTCTGTCTCTGTTCTGCTCATGTGGGAAGTGCTGTGAGGATGGTAAAGGAAAGGGAACTGGCTTGAAAGCTGTCAGGAGTGAAGTTCTTGCTCTCGTTGTCAGAATGTGCTGCCTCTGGGATCTGGCAGCTTTCTCTTTGTCTGTCCTGCTGGTGTTCCCCCCTTGGCATCCTCAGGGTCCGTTTCTCCTGCTGTCCAAGCAGCTCTTGGTCGCTCTATGGATGGGGGTGCTGGCTGTGTTGGAGGTTTGCTGAGGGGCACATGTCCCCCAGAGCTGTTTGCTCAAGCAGGAAAGGCTGTGGCAGTGGCTGGGCTGGGCTCTCACCCGGGGGCCTGGGCAGAGGTGTTCCTGCAGAGGTGAGGAGCCCTGTAACGTGATTCACACTTGGGAGCAAAAAATAACCTGCATCTGTTACTGCTTCACGTGTACAAGGTAGAAAAGATCTTGGAAAGGAAAATCTTGATTCCTTAAGAGAAGAGGGGGGGAAAAAAGCATCATTTGGTAATGGGTGCTTGGATTTCATGCAGTAACTTTCTGGGGAGAATGTGTGCTTCTTGTCCCTGGTTATGACTCGGCAAGCAAAGATACTCTTCAGATTAAATCTCTCTAAACTTCACAGCAAATAGAATTCCTCCCTCCAGCTTTTCCTCTCCCTGTCCTCCAAGGCCAGCGCCCTCGTGTTTTGCGTTTTCACGATTCAACATCTGAGACCAAACTGGAGCAGCTGGAGAACATCACCTGGGCCTTACCTTTCAAGCAAGCATTTCTCTCTTGCTCTCAGCCTTCACAACCCACCCTTCCTCCCCCCTCTCTGCCCTCCAGACGGAAGTGAAACCCATCACACTTCACTGCAGCCCTGCTGCGGGCTGGGCTCCTCACCGTGCACTGCCGGCTCTTATTGACTGGATTAAGCAAGTAAGAAACAAAAGCAAAACAAACTCCAATCATTCAGAGTTGCCTCAAACCCAGTAATTTCGTGTCAACATATTATGCACACTGGAGAAATGTTAGTGTTCGAATAGACTAATTAAAAATGTTACTGCAATTACTTTTGCAACACAAATGATGCTAATTATATAATGCTGCAGAAATTGGAAACATGATTTGGGAGGGTTTTCTGTGTGCCTCGTGGGGATAAGGCAGTTCTTGGTGCTGGAGCCACGGGGCCTGGGGCAGTGGGACCCCTGTGCTCGGTGTTGGGGCAGCGCTGTGAGCAGGTACAAACAGAAAGGGGAAGTGGGTCTGGGCCCCGTGCTGCACAGATGGGCTCTGTCCTGCACAGGGGAGTGCAAACAGAGCTGACAGGGAAAATGGGAAGGTGTGCTCCTTCCCAGCCTGCTTTTAAAGCCTGTCACCTGAGCCTGCTTCCCTAATCCTGCTCTTTCCTGTGCTGGATACCTGCAGGCTCAGGGGAGGGACTGGGGATGGAAACCTGTTTTGGAAGGAGATTTTTGGAGGAAATCTGGACCTGCAGAAGCCTCCTGCAGTGCTGAGGCTGTAGCTGTCGGGCTCAGCAAGGACCACTCTGTGCTCAGGCCCATCAGCATCTCCTTGCAGTGCAGAAGGGCTCGCTTGAGTCTCTCAGTGGAAGTGGTTTCTCTTTCCCTCCCCCTCTGCTGTTAGCAGGGTAGGTTTTTGTCTCTTATCTCCAGAGATAGCTGTCATCCTCGAGTGATCTGGGGCTCGGATAATGGGTGGTCTCCTTCCTTCCCAGGGTATCTGCTGCTGACCCGTGGCAGCAGGAGGAAGTTGGGCACAGGGGCTCAGGGCTTGCCCAAGGGGTTGGTGCCTTGAGGGTGGCAGGAGGGTTTGCAGGATGTCTCCCTGGTGCCTGCCAGCTCTGATTCCACTGCAGAGGTTAGACCACCCTGGTGTGCGAGCCTCTGCCACGATCATGCTCCAGCTACTGAGACTTCCTGGGGAATTTAATGCCTGGGCTGTCTCTAAGGAGACTTCTCAGCAAACAGTGCAGGCATTTCTGCACGCCTGCTCTCTCACACTCGTGATCCTACAAATTCCTGCAGCACATGGGCTCCTGGAAGGGTGTGTAGGGCACCCTTCACTGGCAGGGAGGTGTGGGCGGGCGCTCACCTCTCTTGGCACCAGCAGAAGATGCTGCAAAACAGAGCAAGACCTCGAGGGTTTGGTATCTGCTGTGGAACAGGAGGTGGGGTTGAGTCTGCTCTCAAACTTGGTGTGGATTCTGTTAACTGCTGGGGTTTTAGGGAGGAACTCGAGGCAGAGGAGTTGTGCAAGCCCTTGCCGTGGGCTGCTGCCCTCCCTCCCTCCCAGCCAGCACAGCTCCTCCTCCTGCCTGCAGCTCAACAGGCAAAGACCTAAAAAGGCTGGAGAGGCTCCTCGATGCCATCGAGGCCCCCGTCGGATCTATCAGCAAATAAGTTGCACGATCACAGTGACTAAGAAATTAACTTCTAGCTGTGCCTGTAATTTAGCTGAGGGCAGAACTGCTTGAAACACCTCCTTGTAACGTGTGCAATCAGAAGGGGAAGGTGGAAGTGCCGTCCCTTGGTCTGGATTGGAGCTTGTGGTAACGAGAGGGGATGTTCAGAATGGCGGGTGGGATGGGATTTTGTTCAGGAGAAGTGTTTGGGTGGATTTTTCCTGCAGAAGCCAGCTGTGAGAGGATTAGTGCTGTGTGCTAGCAGAGAGCTGTGGACCTGCCAGACCCCACTGTGGGCTGCTCGCCTTTGTGTGCCTGTGGTCCAGCTCAGTCCCAGAGGGCAGCTGGGAGTGTGGTGGAGGGAGCAGTTAATCCCTCCAGCAGAGGGGATTCATGGCTTCATGAATCATTATTCTGAAAGTCCACAGATTAGAGCCGTTTAGAAAAGGTGAGTAAGAAGCTCCCTGCAGGGGAGGAGTAATTGCAGGTCTCTGGGCAGCGTGTTCCTCGTGCTCTTTGAGGGCTGCAGGTTGCCTTTGGAAAAGGGAAGGAGTCCTTGTGTGGGGATCCTGGGAGCAGCCCTGGGTTGCCACTGCTGTGTTCTGGGCTTGCTTTGTGTGCTGCCCCACAAGCCCCCTCCCCTCTGGTGATAGGTGTGATGTCCCCTTAGCTGGGTGAGGTGAGGTGAGGGGGCAGAGAGAGCACGGACTGCTCCAGAGCCCCTCCAGGCTCTTCAGGTGATGCTGTAGGAAATGAAGCCTGGCCAAAGGCTTGTTCATCCCCTGGCTTGCTGTTGTTCCATACCCAGAGAACAAAGCCACTGTGCTCCTTGGAGCAGGACTGGGCTGGTGTTGGTGGCCTCTGCCTTGGCCAGGAGTCCCTGGAGGCAGAGAGGTGATAAGAACACCAGGGATGTAAAATGACACATGCCTGAGTTTTCCAGACCCTGACTCAATGGATGAAGGTGAGAATCTCTCTGGAGCTCTTCAGCCCCATCAGGGGCTGCTGCCCCAGCAGGGAAGGGAGGGATGTGACTCTGGCTGGCCCTGTCCTGCCAGCCCACAGCAGCTGGCACCAGGAAGTCTGTTTTTCCCCCAAAACCACAGGAGGGGTGGGGGGGATGGGAAGAAAGCTCCAGTGGTGCTCAGGAGCAACCAAGTGCTTTGGGTTAAGCAGAGACAATTCCCAGAAGGAGCTGTGCTGGCTGTAGCTGTTCCTGGGAAGGGCAGGTGGCATTCCCAGCCACAACCTGCTCCTGCTGAGCTGCACCCAGAGCTGGGCAGGGGCAGAGGCAGCCGAGTGCTTGGCTGGATTCAGCAGGGTGATCAGGATCCTGCAGGCACTGATGAACAGCAGCCGTAGGGTCTCTCCCGGGCAATGCTCTGTTCCCTCTCGGTATCCCATCCCAAGGAGCTGTGGGGCAGCAAATGGCTTTGGCTGTGGTGAGGGGCTGCTGCAGCTCCCAGAGTGTCTGTGGGGTAACAAGGAGCCGTGCCCTGGGAGCTCCTGCTCTGAGCACCCCAAATGTGTCCTCCCCTGTGTGTGGCCGAGGCTTGACTGGACCAGTGGATGGGATGGCTTTGGCCAAGCAATTTCCTCCTGCTTGGAGGTGGCTTGTGTGGCTTTTCCATGGTCAGTCCTGGTCTGTGGTGTTTACCTTGATGCAGGCTGTGAAGGGTTTATCCATGCTGTTCTTAGACTGGCCTCCACTGGAAAAATAAATTAAAATGTTCTCCTTGTGAGTAGGCACTTGAAGTCTGTCTGGTTAAGAACTTGCCAGCAACACTCCTTTTTCTCCTGTTCAGGTTTACTCCCATTCATTGACAGTGCAGGAGGCACGACAAGCCCTCCCAGGGTCCCCCTCGATGCAGTAAGTCAGCCCTTGCCATCGCTTCCGACAGCTGATCTGGTTCCCTGTGAAAGGAAATGCATTTCATGAGACGTGACAGCTCTGCTCCCGCAGCATCGGGTGCAGATGGAGCTGCTGCTCCCACTGCTGTTCCCTCGGCAGCTGCTGGGCTCTGCGTGCTGGGCACCGTGTGCTGGGCATGTCTGCTGGCCACGTCCTGCTCTGCCACACAAACGGGAACAGGACTCGGTGCCACCCTCCTGAAAGGAATTCCTGGGAGCAAGGTCTCCTCTCTCTGTGTTCACAGAGTGCCTCTCTCCTGGAAGCTGTCCAGGCTGGGCAGACCCGGGCTGGGCACTGGCTCTGGCTGCTGATAAATGCTGTTTAGACAGAGCTGTGGTTCTTTCCCTCCCCGAGCTGCCTGCACGGTGTATCCGGTGTGGGGAAGGGAAGGGGCCGGCACAGCCCATGTGCTGCCTGGCCAAGGCTCTGTGCCACGGCACTGACCCGAGGCACTACTGCAGCTCTGCTCAAGCTGTTTGCTTTTGAGGGATTTTGGGCTGGCTTCCTTACCTGTTTATAGACATTCTGCTTTTCCCATCAGGTAAAAATCCCAAAAAATCCAATCCAGCATGATATGGAAGCAGGGAGTGTTTGAGGTGAGCACAGGTGAGCTCTTGCTTTCAGAGTTTCTCCTGTGGCCCAGAGCAGGAGCCTTTCTGCCCCAGCTGATGGGCACTGGCTACTGAGTGCCCGATGCTTTTGAGTTACATCTTGTCAGTTTAAATAATTTGCTTCCATATTTGGTCCTGCTTTTGTGCCAGATTTATACATCTTGTTTGAATCTGACAAGCAGAATATACTCACTGCTAATCCGAGCTGGACAAGGCAGTGCCTGCCAAAAGATCCCATATTAATAGGCTCCAGTACATTGAAATTACTGGATTTGCAAACCTGAGGCTCATTATGGCCCAACTCTCTTAAACTGGTTCTTTGCATCCACTTGAATCTGGATTTTTCCAAAGACTCAGTCTACTGGAGCTTTCCTCTTTGGGTGGGAACTGCCTCCCCAGAGCAATCTTTGAAACAAGGGAAGCTTTCTTTCTCTAAGCAGGAGATAAGAGGTGCATGATTTTTGTTGGATGGTTGGGAAAATGAGGAGATAACTGGTGTCTCTGCAGGGAGACCCTGGGAGCTGCTGGGCTGGAGCAGTTGCTGCCTGCTCAGGGTGGCTCTGCCTCTGCTGCCAGCCAGGATTTGTGTTTGTGGACATGGACGTGTTGGAGCAAGTCCAGAGGAGGCTGTGGAGCTGCTCCCAGGGCTGGAGCCCCTCTGCTCTGGAGCCAGGCTGGGAGAGCTGGGGGGGTTCCCCTGGAGAAGAGAAGGCTCCAGGGAGACCTTGGAGCATCTTCCAGTGCCTAAAGGGGCTCCAGAAGAGCTGGAGAGGGAGTTGGGATAAGGGATGGAGTTAGAGGACAAGGGGAATGGCTTCCCACTGCCAGAGGACAGGGTTAATGGGATATTGGGGTGAAATTCTTCCCTTTGAGGTTGCTGGGGCCCTGGCACAGGTTGCCCAGAGAAGCTGTGGCTGCCCCATCCCTGGAAATGTCCAAGGCCAGGTTGGGTGGGGCTTGGAGCAGCCTGGGATAGTGGAAGGTGTCCCTGCCCGTGGCAGGGAATTGGAACAAGATGAGCTTTAAAGTCCCTTCCAATCCAAACTATTCTGGGATTCTATGATTCTATGTTTAAAATCTTCAGTCTCTTGTAGTTCTGATCCCGTCTTCCTACATTTGATATTTAGTCAGCAGCAGGGAAGCTAAAAAAGAGTCTGATGTCTAAATCTCAGCCTTCAGCTGCTCCTCCTCTTCCTCACGCTGTGACGCCGGTGCGTTCCAGCTGATCCTGCTGGTCGATTCCTCCCAATCTTTTGTTGCCATCTGAAAGGATGCAACAGTAATAGCTTCACCTTCGGGGGGGGGGAACAGTTAAATACCTTTATTCTGATGTCTGAACAGAGAGCAGAAGCACTTTCAATAGCTGACACTCCAAGCACATGAACAAATGCATTTTCATGATTTCCAATTATAGCAGAAGAATGAGAGAGTGAGGTTGAGAAGAGGAGTGAGAGTTGTCCTGGCTCTTCTGAATGGCTTCATGCAGCTTCAGTGGTGACATAGCAATGAAGTCAGGAGTCAGTGCAAAGACTGTTTTATAATATCAGTGAGAAGCTGGAGTGAGGGGGAAGTGGCCCACGAATTTCATTTGCATCACTGAGTGGATTAGCTCCTGACGCAGTGCAAAGTCATTATTTACCGTGTCTCCAGATCTGTTGCCTTTCCCAGCGCCGTGGTTTGGAGAGCTGATTCAGAGATGGTTACAGCTCCCTGTTCTACTTGGTGGGGACCTTTAGCACTTGCCTTGTAAGCAAAATGACGGTGCTTGTCAAGGCTGTTAGGATTGTGCCTGCCCCGAGAGGCTGGGCAGTTTGTTTTTAGGTCTTTTCTTTTCTTTGCTTTCATTACACTAAATACTTAAACTTTAACTTGGCTTAGGAAAAATATTTGGCAGCACTCCATAACTTGCCCTTAACTGAGGGTAGCCAAGAGGAGGAAGGCTGCCTTCCAAGAGGGGGGATAGAGCTGGTGCATCTGTGTCTCTCGTTTCGAGGCAGATGCGCTGTGCCTGCTGTGGAATGAGAGGTGTGGCCGTGCCCGTGTGACCATGGCCATGCCAGACCATGCCCGTGTGGCCATGGCCATGCCAGACTGTGCCCGTGTGACCATGGCCATGCCAGACCGTGCCCGTGTGACCATGGCCATGCCAGACTGTGCCCGTGTGACCGTGGCCATGCCAGACTGTGCCCGTGTGACCATGGCCATGCCAGACCGTGCCCGTGTGGCAGTGCCAGCACAGGAGCCCATCTGTCCCCAGCAGTCGCTGTCGCTCAGGATAAGCCAATGCACTGTCACCTGGAAGATTTAGGCACAGCTTGAAATAATCCCCCCAAAATGATTATTTATAGACTGTCTGGAAGTCAGCACCGTTTTTGCTGTGGGGAAACCTCTGCTGTGTCGTGGTGGTGGAGATGGGCTTTGGTGGGGGCTTTGTTTTGGCCTGTTCTGGGTTTTGGATGGGCTCCTTGGGACACCAGCCCTGATGGGGGAGGCGTGGACACCTCCATGATCACTGGCTTCTGATGAGTTTGATGGAATAACTTGCCTTTGTGAGGGTCTAATTGGAGCCCTTTCATGGAGCAGCTGTAAATGACGCTGGGTTTCTGAGGATGGTAGAGCTGTCAAGAGGGGACATCTGTGTGTAAGGGGAAGAAGGGCTGAACAGGACCTGTCTGTCCTGCCCTGAACCTGTCACGGGAGAGTGTGCTGCTTCCTGCCCCAGGAAGGCTCTAGAACTGAACTGGTTCACATTTGTGTGATCATGCATCCAAGGGCCGTCCAGTCGCTCAGTCCATTAGCTTCCAAATGTGTCTTACTCGCTTGTCTTGATGGAGAGGTGCCTCAGGGCCAGAATCTTCTGGAAACAAGGCTTGTGGGTCTGTAAGAGGAGCAGGGGTCAGTCCATGGTACCTCTGCCTGAGGCACATCGCTGGGGAGGGCACAGCCCATGCACAGCCACAGCAGTGGCAAGGACAGAGCTGCTGACCTGGTGTCTCCCAGGGCTTCTGAGGTGGAAAAAGTCTCACTTACTGGGTCATTTAGAGACTCTGAATCTGGGGTTTTGGCAGGAGGAAAGGCTTTAATTAGCTGCTGCTCAGTAGGGCTGCTATTAGATCTTCAGAGCAAGATGCTGCCGGACTGGAAAAAATGCAGCAATAGCTCATTTGCTCAGGAAGCCGTGGTGGTGATTTGCATTTTGGTGGGGTGCTGAACCCTTGTAGAGAATTTTTTGAAAATAACTTTAAACTATAGTTCGGATTTCTTCTCTCTCTGCAGCTGGGGCAATATCTGTTTTGGTGCCAAACACTTTGGGTTTGAATTCCTTTGTTTGCGGCTCTGGCTCCGCAGTGAAGGAGGCGAGGGCTGGGCTGTGGACATGTCCTGTCAGCAAATGCTGCGTGACAAATGGCTTGTGTCTCTCCACCTTGGAGCACAATTAAATTCTCCCTTATTATATACCTAAAAGGATTTTTCTGCTCTACCAGCAGCCCCTCTGTTGACCTAAATACCCAGGAGACATGTAGCAAGGTAGGAAGCTTTGCAGTGTGTCTCCTGAACCTCAGCTCTGCAGCTAACTTGGGAATAAGGTGCTTTGAAATGTATTTTGGATGCTTTTTTTTGTTTCTTCTGCATTGCCAGTTTGCACAAGTACAAAATGAGAGCAAGCCTCCATGCTCTTGGGCTGGCTCTCGCTCCAGACTCTGCCCTGGTACTGCCCAAGAGGTGAGACCGGCGCTGGTGGGGTATTGAGGGCAGTGGCTCTGTCAGTGGGGTTTGTGTTGGGCAGGTGTGACCATTTCTCCAGCCCTGCAAGCTGCCCCTGGCCCCCTGCTCACCTGGGGCTGGTTCTCCTGGGGAGCATCTCCTCCCCCTGCCTGGGTGCTGCTCTGCATCGGGGGAGGATCTGCTTTTCTTCCATCAAAGGTTTCCCTGTAAGTGGTTGTTGTTCCTTTCCCAGATGGAAGTTGGACATCTCCAGCTGTTTTGGCCTCTGTGCCGCACTTTGGAAGGCAAAGCCCCTCTGCCTTCCCCTGGCTGCAGTTTGGCCAAACGGGTTCTGAGGCAAGAGGTTCATTTCTCTTTGAGATCTCTTGGCCCTTTCCCCAGGCTGGTGTGAGTGTTGCTCGTGTGGGTGGGAAAAGTGGGATAACACGGGTGACATAACACACTGCGGCACCTCCTGCCGTGGGGGCAGCTCCCACAGGGCGGGGAGCCCTCCCCGTCCCACTGGGCCTGCTGGGACGCAGGGACAGGAGCCACGGCACAGCATCCCTGGCCAGCAGCAAATCCCGGTGCTGCCAATGGTTCCTGGGCTGGTGGAGTTCCTTCCAAAACCTCCTTCCCTCTTCTGGGCTTTGTAAATTTGGAATAAACTTAATTTCTCTGCTGTTACTATTAACTGAGTCCGAGAGGATGAAAATAAATGCCTGTTGGGAAGGGCAGGCTGACTCACTTTCTCATTCTCCTGTAAATTTCCATTTAAGTTTCAGTTTGAGCTCAGGTATGAGAGGAGTGAAAGCTGGTAATTTGTGACAAAAACTTCTATTTTAGCTCACGGTAGAAGAACTCCCTTTTTAATTGCAGAAATTATAAGGCTGGGATTCTTGTAAAGGAATACCAACTCCAGCAGGTACCTGCTGACTGACTTTTGGATGCTCCACTACACAACCAACCTGTAATTGTGGTCATCTCACCCTTTCCTGGACCTCTTCCTGCTCCCTGGGGGTTTGGAATCAGCAAGTCTTCTCTGCTGTGGGTGGAGGGGCTGCCCTGCATCCCCCCAGCCCCAGGAGCAGGGGCCCCTTCCTGGCTCTGAGGCCTGGGGACTTATCTTATTCCTGAATCGGGTGCCTCAGGCTGAGCAGCAAGTTCCTCCCTTATCGCTGCTGCCTCGGCTGTAATTTTGCTTCCACGCTGTCAGAGCGAAACAAGAAAACTTCTTTAAAAAGCAAGAGGACAGTCATGTGAGGGAGCAGTGGTGTGTCAGCACTTAGAGAGGGTTCAAAATAACGTGGCCCATCTGGTCCCCTCTGAAGGCAGAAGCAAAGTGCTCCCAGGCTGGGCTGCCCTCCTTGCCCCGTGCTGGGACACTCAGGAAAGTGCTGTGGGACCAGTGGGATGGTGGTGCTGGCTGGGTTGGAAGGGACCTTAAAGCCCACCCAGTGCCACCCCCTACCATGGGCAGGGACACCTTCCACCAGCCCAGGTTGCTCCAAGCCCATCCAACATGGCCTTGGACACTTCCAGCAGTGGGGAAGCCAAAGACCCTCTCCATCTCTTGTGAAACCCCTCTAGGGACTGGAAGGTGCTCCAAGATCCACATCCTCTGGAGGTGGAAGCATCCCCTCCCTGTCAGCCTGTGCCCTAAATTAGAGCAGCAGGATGCTGCAATGGGTCCATATGGAGACTCCTAAAATAATTGCTGTCAGCTCCCTGCTGACTTGCACAGGGTGCTGAAGCTTTTGGCTTTGGGAAGACAGTTTAGGAAACAAAAATGCTGGTGGGCTGGAGCCAGACTGGAGGTACCCATGGCTTGGCTCCACGGGGCACCTCTGTTGGGATGGGCACTCTCAGGACCGTGATCTTCTGTTGTTAGAACATCCTACAGATTTTGGGGATCTGTTATCACCCGTCCATTTATTACAAGGCTAAAACCAAACTGTCAGGAGAGCTGGGGTCAAGCAGTTTCTCTTAGTCATGAAATTTCTGGGGCAGGGATGTGATCCTGAAGCGTGGAAGTGCTGATGGGCATGTGCCTGTGTGCTGGGAATGCTGGAGCTGTGGAATCACCTCGTATTTTAGTACCAGAGGTGTCTGTATGTGGCTATTGCCGCTTAGGTTTAAATCCCAGTTTATTGGCCATTTTGTGACGTGTTTGCTCTAATGAGCCAGGGCCAGTGGATGTCTAACAAAGAGCTCGTATCTCATCTTCCACTGCTGTGGGGATGGTTGGGCTCTTAATTGCTCTGCAGTGGCTGTGGGAGGTGGCTGCCTGTCAGGACAGCTGTGCCTTTGATCGGGTTATTGCACATTCAGGTCTTGTCCTGCTCAGGTTTTATTTGCTGTCCAGGCCCTGCCAAGCCATTACACTGAAACGAGCAGCTTAATTGCAGGGGTTTGAGGCTCTGCCTCCTCAAGGCTGTCGGTGGAGGAGCTGTGTTGGGTCCTCTGGTGGAGCCAGCAGAGAGTGCTGGGGGTGCTGCTGCCAACCCAGGGAGCGAGGCTTGTGCCCAGTGGGACTGTACAAACCTGTGCCGAAACAGCTCAGAGAAGTGGTGGTTGGTGATGACTTGGATACAAGCCCACATTGCCTCTGTTGCTGAAGCTGTTGGTGTTTGTTGGGGTGTGCAGTGAAGCCCCTCTGTGGCAGAGGGGGAAGGAGCTGCTGGAGGGGAGGAGCTCGAGGGGGAAGCGGGGCAGCCTGGGGGTGATGCCCTGGAAGGACAGTCTGACCTGACAGTGGAGTCTGCTCAGACAGTTCACTCACGTGTTTGTACTCGATAATAGCACATCTTGGCAGGAACCTCTGACCTCTGTGTGGTCAGACTGGGGCTCCTTGGTGACACTCGTGTGCTGTTCCCTGACGTCTTCCCTCCCCAGGAGCAGAGCTCAGCTGTGCTGTCAGATACCATCCCACTGCTGTCTTGTGGCTGTTCCTGGAGGGGGAAGGAGGGATAATTACCCCGTTCCACGGGGAACTGCAGATCAGGGTGCTCCTCGTCTCCTGCGAAGCCTCGGGCTCCTGTGCTACTGCCACGCTGTCCTTTGGCAACTGCCAGCTCTGGTGTCCCCCTGCTGCTGGTGAGCTGGACAGGAGGTGCCACATCCTGGCAGGACAGGTCTAGTGGCCCTGGTCCCTTCCTGGGGCTCATCGTGGAGCTCTGTGGCCCAGGCTCGGGTCTTGTAAGCAGGGCTGTGCTGAAGCAACGCGGAAACTGTGGAGAAACTTCCTGTAAGAGACTTTCACTGGCAGAGGAATGAAAATTATACAGCCTTTGAAAAAATCTAAGGGCTTAAATGAAGAGTCAAATGATGCTTTTCAGGTCTTTGTGTAATGTGTATGAGATTGTGTGACTGATGGAGCATCCTGCTCTGTTAGGGCAGGGGGTAACTCATCTGTGTGTCTGGGGGAGGTGACATCCAGTCTCTCTGGTGTCACCATACCCAGTTACAACCTTCTCCTGCGTGGTTTAGCTCACTGTCACAGAGTGCCCTGCCTTCCCACAGGAACGCTGCTCGTGGCAGGCTGTGCCAGCCTGGTCTGAGCACGCACCTGGCACTGCATGGCCCTTCCTGGAAGTGTCCAAGGCCAGGCTGGATGGAGCTCTGAGCAGCCTGCTCTAGTGGAAGGTGTCCCTGCCCATGGCAGCGGGGCTGGAACTGCATGAGCTTTCTGCCATTCTGGAAGCAGGAGCACGGTGCTTCCTCGGGCACAGCCTGCCCCGTTTCCATGAGAGCTGGAAGGCAAGTGTGGCTGTGTGCAGGCTGTGGGGTGAAACGAGGCAGCGTGGAGGTTACAAAACCCGAGATGAGGAGCCTGTGGCACAGAGCCCACCTCATCCTCAGCAGCTGAGGATCAGCTCCTCGCTGTGAAACAGCACTGTGTAAGGGAGCTGGGAATCAGCAGAGCCAAGGGGGGAGATTGTGGGGGAGGCAGCACGGTGGGTGCTGGAAGCCCCATGGGGTGCAGGCAGAGCCCTGGGTGCCCACGCAGGCAGCCAGTCTGTGCTGTGTGGCATTCCTATGCACTGGAGATAAATGGGAAAGCGCCAACAGAGCAACTGTGAAGACTTCAAACTCCTAATTTCTTACCAAAGCTCCTGAGCTCCCCCATGACCTTGTGCTGATGATGCCTGGGCTCTGCCTGTGCCTTCCCCGTCAGCTCCCTCTCGCTGCTCCCTGGGTTTTGCAGCCTTCCCTCCGCTGCTGTCGTTGTTACCATCAATATCTGTCTCTGCTCTGCCTTGACACGTAGTGATTTTTCTCTCTGTGAAGGTTTCTGAGTGATCTAAATTGAGGAAGGGGAGGATCGCTTACAGACACGGCACCGGTTCAGCTCTATTTTGAGGGAGTATTTTGAGGTTTGACTCAACTGTAGCAGCTTCTCTGCAGGGAGAGCTGGATTGATAGTCAGGAGTGGTAGCAGGTCAGGTAGGCTATTTTTGGAAGGGCTGTTTAATTGTCTGGTGTGATTCTTGCAGCGCTTGTGGCTGGATGGTTACTTATCTTCTGTCAAACTTTGTTAGCATGAGCTGGTCTTGTTACATACTGGTATTAAATAATAAATCCATTACAGGGACTTGGATCTGGTTTGCCTTACTTGGTTGGGAGCGTGACAAGGGATAAAGTGTTCAGCATCTATTCTGTTTTAATGCCAACAAAATGCTATAGAATCCCTGTAAATCTGTCTTCTCCCTCGCTGTGGTGGGTACATCACTGGGTTCAGGGGGCATGGCTGTCCACCCAGGACCTGCCTGGCAGTGCCCACAGCCGGGCTCTGCTGCCCTCCTGCCTGCTGCACTGACCTGATTGGGTTTCATGCTCATTTTCCGTCTCAGCTGCATAAAGGAAACACTCTTGGCAGCAGAGAGGGTTTAACTAAATACTTTCTAGTCATGTAAGTTAGTGATTCAAGTGCTTTCTCTCTGCCACGCTCCTGAGCTCCAGAATGGGCGGGTTTGGGCTGGGAGGCAGCTCTGAGCTGGCCCAGCTGCCTGCCTGGGTGTCAGTGGGGTATGGAAGGTGCCTTCTGCACTCAGCTTGTGGTATCAGGAGCAATGTCTTCCCCAAAAGAGCTGCCCAGGGCAGGGGTGGAGTCCCCATCCCTGGAGGGGTTTAAAAGCCCTGTGGATGTGGCACTTGGGGCCATGGGTCAGTGGTGGCCCAGGCAGTGCTGGGGGAACAGTCAGACTTGATGGGCTCAGGGGACTTTTCCAACCTTAGTGATTCTGTTCACAGGGAAGTTCTGTTGAGATTCTGTTCTGTTTTGTGTCTGGCAGGGGAGGACCAAGGCAGCCCTATTCCAACTGCTGTGCTGGGGGATGCCAAGGGCACTTACAGCAACACACTCTCCTCTTCCGAGCTTTCCAGTCCCGCCCCTGTGGGCATCATCCTGCAAATGGATGTACCAACACCTGTTGGCACAGCATTTCCATAACACCAGCAGCACCAGTCAGCGACAGTGAAGTGTTAAGGTCCTGCCCAGTTCCTGGGAGTTGCTCAGACCTGATTTTCCCTGCTTTTGGATCTGGGAAACACTTGGATCCCTTGTTCTGCCATAAAGCGACCTGTGTAACCTTGAGTTTTCTTAGTCTCGGTCAGCAAACTGAACTCTGACTCCTGGAAAGAGAAGGGGAGGATTAAATGTTCAAGTCAGTGAGGTGTTTGGCTGGCCTGCTGCTCCTGCATGGCCTGGAGGTGAGTCCCAGCTCATTTCTATTGCTGGTTTGACTCACTGCCTCCCAGTCACCGATTTGTCCTGTCTGGTACAAGCAGCTCTTGGTGGGTTGGTGGTGGCTTTGGGTGTTCCCCCAGCTGAAGCACAACTTCTGCACTTATGAGGCTGAAGTAAAGCTCCTCCAAGCCCACCTCTGATGTGTGGTGAGGAACACAGGCCCTGACTTCTGCGTGATGAAGGACTTGCTCTCTGTGCAATGTGCTGCAGGAGGCAGGAGCCAACGTACTGGGATGGTGTGCTGCGCCCCACTGGTGCAACTGGCTCTGTCCGGGGTCCTGGGTGTGTTGGAACAGGCTGGCTTGAGTGAATGGTATTAATTAGTTGCATTCTTAGGCTCTCGTTTACTGTGCTGACTCACTTCCAGCTCTGCTAACTTCCACACATGACTTTGAGGCAAGGCAGAGGAGCAGAAATCCAAGCGAGGGAGGGTGGCAGTGCACTGGCGGGGGCCAGGCTGTGCTGGGGGCCTGGGTTTGGGGGAAGCCAAGGTCAGGCTCCACTCAGCAGCTACAAGGAGAGTGGGCTGGAGGTGGAGGAGAAGCAGCAGCAGCATCTTCAGCTTTCTCTGGGCTCTCCTGCAGCACTGTTGCTGGCGAGGGCTTTGGGGTCCGAGCTGCCCCTTGAGCCCATGCTCTGCTTGCTCCCAGTCCATGGTCCCACTGGTGCCCGTGGGAGAGCAGGAAGCTGCAGCAGCAGAGCAGTGCCAGGAGCTGTGCCCCGAGAAGTCCCTGTGTGTGCCCCGGAGCGTTGTCTGTGGTATCACTTCCCCAAAGCTATTTGTGGAGCCTGGAGGTTCTCACTAACCAGCCTGAGCTTGTCTTGCTTTGTGTCTGGCAGGGCTTGAGCACCAATGCCATGGTGTGACAGTGTGTCCTGTGCAGGGTCCTGCTTGTCCTTGCTCCAAGGAGCAGTTTTTGGGGCAGCAGCAGTGGCTGTGCTGGTGGTCACATACAAGGTGCCAAGCAGCTGCAGGTGGGGAGTGTGGTGGAGCCTGGACACCCCACACCTGGCTGCTCTCTGGTCTTGCACCTTGAAATCCTGCAGTTGGAGGGAAGTGGCTGGCACAGGGTTGTTCTTGGGTGACTGAGGTTTGAAGCCCCTGGGTATTCCCCTGGCAAGCACCCAGGATCCTTCCCTTCACAGAGGATCTCTGTGCTGTGCTCAGCATCTCCTTGCTACCATGTGTGGTTTCTGGCTCTGTCCATCCTCTTCCTCTGGTGCTGGAGCACCAAATCCTCCTGACCAGTACCATGAGGTTCACCTCCTTTGCTTTCTGAGCTGGGGCATCGTGGCCAAGTTAGATAGACCTTGTTGTGATAAAGTTTCCTGCGATGGGGGCTCAGGATTTGTAAGCCAAGGCTGTACCTCCAGAGGGGTGTGGTGATGGCTGGTACTCCAAGAGCTCCACACCTTCCCTGTCCTGTGCTCTTCTGCCACCTCACTGTGCCCTGTGCAGCCTTTGCTCTGCACTTGCTCAGTTTAAAAGCAAGATGTTGGTTGTGGTGCTGACAGCTGGGGAACTCCCTCAGCAGTGTCATTGAGCTGCTCCTCTCTTGGCAGCAGTGGCTCTCCAACAGCCCATCCTGGCTGCTGGTGAGACCAGCCAGCAGCTCCATCCCCAACCCTTCTGCACCCCTGTGAAGTCTGTGTCATCTCCTGTTGCTCGAAGGACCAGGTCCCCAGCTGGGTTGGCTGGAGGGCTGGGGCTGCACTGCTGGGGGCGTGGGGGGCTCTGCTGCGGCGGGAGCCGCGCTCGGCACTGCGGCACGATGGAGGATGGAGGGTGTTCGAGTGGGAAGGCTGGAAGGGGGAGAAGCTCCTTGCTGTTCCTCCTAATTGCTCTCCCACTTCTGTACTTGAGTGAGTGAAGAGCTGTGTTGAGCTGTGTCCCTGGGGACACTGCCTGGTTCTGTCATCCCCAGCAGCTGCACCGGCACCCTCCCCGCACTGGGGCCGTTTCAAAGCCATCCTTCTCTGTTTTGACTCGGTCCGTCTTTCCCTTGACGTGAGAACGATCCATCTGCCTCTTGATACGGTGGAGGATGCAAGGGCTGTGGTAGAAACCTGCTGGGCGGGGGCGAGGAGCGCTCGGGACGGCTCCCATGGGCGCTGGGGAGCAGCGGGATGGCGTGGGAGCGGGGCTCGCTCCCCAGCCTTTGCCTGAAGAATTCCTTGCTCCAGACTTGTTACTAGAAGCTGGTAATAAAATTTGTAGGAGGTTTTTCTGATGGAAGGTGTGGGGGCGTGCAGGAGGAGCTCCCTTGATCTGCTGAGCGTGGTCTGGGGTTGTGTAAAGCACCAGCCCTGGGGCTGGGCTTTGAGGTGGGAACCCAGATTTCATGGAGATGGTGGTTCAGGGATGTTCTGTAACGAAGCTGCTTGGCAGTGTGTGAGTGCTCTGCTAGTGCTGAGACTTGTCAGATATCAGGGATGGACAGAGTGGAGTCAGGGCTTTCCATGGACCTGTCTCTTGCCATGCTCCTGCAGAAGGAACAGTCTATGAAGGTTGTGCCAATGTCACTGTAATGCTGTTGCATGTAGGGGTGGGTTTGTCCTTTCCAAATCAGCATCACAATAACCTGCCTGGAGCTTTGAAAATCTACTGCATCTCTCCTGTCCTGTCTGCTGGGCTGGTTGCCACTTGCCTGCTGCTGTAAGAACCTGGAGTCCTGCATCTGCTAAACCTGGTCCTCACAGGCAGGTTTCAGTGGCTTTGTTGGCAGCTGAAGGTGGATGGTGAGGTGTTGTCTCCCCAGGTGTCTTGTCTTTGCAGAGCTCAGCAGAACTGTGTTCCTGTCTCTTTGCAGTCAGATGTACCCAAACCTATATGGCACAAATTTTGGATCTTTTCAGCAATTGCATGAAAAGTGTCTGCAAGGAACAGGAGTGTTGGGGGAAGGAAAGCTACCAAGTCATGGAATGGTTTGGGTTAGAAAAGGCCTTAAAGGGTATCGAATTCCAAGGCCCTACCATGGGCAGGGACACCTTCCACTATCCCAGGTTGCTCCAAGCCCTGTCCAACCTGGCCTTGGACACTTCCAGGGATGGGGCAGCCACAGCTTCTCTGGGCAACCTGTGCCAGGGCCTGCCCACCCTCACAGGGAGGAATTAAAAAGGAGCTTTTTCTGTTCCAGAGTCACTCAGACAATTTCTCCTGGAAGTTGACTTCAGGCTGATTCTGCTGAAGATTGGGACTGTTGTGTTTTTTTTTTTCTTTTTTTTTTTCCTCGGTGTGTCTGTAGAAATAATGATGTCTAAGCACTGTCTTACCGGCTGGTCAGGAATTCACTGGGGAGTTGGAAATTCCCAAAGGAAATGTTCGTACACCAGGAACTCTCAATTCACGTGTGCCCCACCTGGATGCTTTTTCCCTGGAGACAATTACTGTTTCAGTGGTGGTTAAACACTTTCTCCTCTCTGCAGATGCTCCTCTCTTTGTTCTGAGCCATCAGAGCACATCTTTAAAAACCAGCCATTTGTGCTCTGGGATTCCTGCAAGACCAGGATATGTCTTATCTCAGAGACTTCTACATGGCCAGATAGTGATGGGACAAGGGGGAACAGTTTTAAACTCACAGGGGAGATCTGGGTTAGATGTTGGGAAGAAATTCCTCCCCTGTGAGGGTGGGCAGGCCCTGGCACAGGTTGCCCAGAGAAGCTGTGGCTGCCCCATCCCTGGAAGTGTCCAAGGCCAGGTTGGACAGGGCTTGGAGCAACCTGGGCTGGTGGAAGGTGTCCCTGCCCATGGCAGGGGGTGGAATGGGATGAGCTTTAAGGTCCCTTCCAACCCAAACCATTCCAGGATTCTATGACTCCTGGAGCCACCCAACCTGCCCCAGCCCTGGGTGCAGCACTGGCTGTCCCCGTGGGGCTCCCCGTGTCCCCGTGGGGCTCCCCATGTCCCCGTGGGGCTCCCCGTGTCCCCGTGGGGCTCCCCCGCGTCCCCGTGGGGCTCCCCCTGTCCCCGTGGGGCTCCCCCGCGTCCCCGTGGGGCTCCCCCTGTCCCCGTGGGGTTCCCCTGTCCCCGGCTGCCGGGCTGGAGCAGCTCTGGGTGCAGCATTCCCGTCCGGCCGCGCCAGCCGCTGCTGCCGTTGCTACGGGAACGGGCGTTCTTGGGTTGGAAACCTGATTGAATTCCTTCTCCTCCCAGCTCCCTCCTAGTTAAAACACTCAGATGGATTTTAAGTCGCAAATATAATAGTTTTTGGGGTGGTGCAGTGAGTTCAAGAATATCTTTCCCTAATGAAGGAGCTGCCTGAACTCTCAAGGAGTTGAATGGGATTTTTTCCCCTCAATACCCGCTATCAAAAACCCAGTTTACCAGCTCTGTGTGTGTGGGGCTGCTCGCTCTGCCACCTGCATGGATAATTAAGACCTTTCAGGTTGCCATAGAGAGTATTTTGCCTTCCAATATTGCATCAATTGATATTTGGGATATTTTTCTATACAGCTGCCATTGCAGGGGCTGCTGCCTTTGTCAGGTGCACTAGTGGCAGGTACAGAAGGAGGGGAGGCCTTTAGCCAGCCTGTAATTTGCAGGATGGAGGTGATGCTCAAAGCTCTTGCTGCATTTTTACATTTGTTGGTTTTTTTTTTTTAAAGAATACCATCCAGAACGTTCCTTCCTCACTGGAGGGATGTCAGCAGCCTTCTCGAGGAGTGATGGGATTTTATGTCAGCCAGATCCTGGACCTGGGGCAAGCAGCTCCAGGGGAATTGTTCCTCAGTCACATTAGCCCAGCTGAAATCTCTCTGGGCTCTTGGTGAATTTGGCCCCCTTGAATGGGCACTGCTGCTTCCAAACAACACTGTGAGAGGTGGTGTTCTCCTCTCAGGAGCTTGCTTTCCTCTCTTGCTTTCCAAATGCCCATGGCAGTGGCTTGTTTAGGCGGGGATGAGGACCGGGTGTGTGTGTTGGGACTGCAGCTCCATAGCCCTTCCCAAGTGCTCTCCAGGGCTCTGCCACTCTCTCCTGCTCCTTTGGGAACCTGCTCACTGAAAAGAGCAGCAAAAAAAACATTTGTGTTGAGTTACACCTTCATAGAAAAGAGCTTCTCTGAAATGACAGCCCTGTGTGTTGATGCTCTCCCTGTATCCCAGGATGTGACAGCACTGGGAGAACCAGGGGCTTGTAGGGAGCAGGGGCTGTGGGTCTGTGAACTCTAACCTTGGAGGAAAAAGGCTGAGGCAACATCAGTGCCCTCCTTTAGTCATGCCCTCCTCCCTTTGGGGCACTGTGAGCCTGTAGCTCTCCAAAGCTGAGCCTGTCTGCTGCAGGATCTGCAGGGATGCTCGCACGAGGGGATCGTGGCACGGGAGGTGTTTGCAGGTTGGAGCTGGAGCCCAGAGTGAGCTGATGGGGGTGGGAATAGCTGCTCACTGAGCAAAGACAAAGCCCCAGAGCTGCAGCCTCGTCCCCACAGCTCATGGAGGTGGAGACACAGCAGGCCCAGCATCCAGGGCTGCAGCTCCCGCTGCCCCAGTGCTCGAGGCTGCAGAAGGAGCCCTAATTCCATTAGTGATAGGAATATGCTGGGCTCAGCCTTTGCCATCCAAAATAACGTTCTAATGAAATAGAATTATAAGGTAATTATTATTAATGGCCCAGGTTGGAATAGGGCTGACGCAGGCGGTGGGTGTCACGTTGGGCCATGGCCCAGCAGTGGTGCCCGGTGAGGGTGGGAGGGGAGCAAAGTCCTGGAGCTGCTGAAGGAGGAAGGATGATGTAATGCAGGAAAACCTGCAGTCTAGGAGATGCAGCCATGTAAATGTACTTTATTTGAGAACCGCTTTGCAGTGAATTATCCTGGCAGGGTGCAAAACATGAATTTTTGGGAAGCACCTTTTGGTGGGTGTGTTTGATATTCCTGGAGCCTGAAAGGCAAAGAAGTGCTTCCCTGGGGGTGGCTGGCAAGTGAGTTTGAGTCCTGGGCTGAACCTGCCTCCTCTTCTGTAGCTCCAGTCTCCATAATTCCCAGGATTCCTGTGGGACAGGCCATGATTTACAGAGATGGAATTCATTCCAGGTCAGAGCTGTATGTGTGGGTCTCTGGGTTCTTTGGCAGATCTGTTAGGCTGCCAGTGTTGGAACATAGGAGCAGGAGGAAGGGGAGATGAGCCTGAGGTTTTCCATGTTACAGCACTCCCGTGGCAAAGAGAGGGCTGGAACAGGTTGCACAGACAGTTTGTGGAGTCTCCCTTCTTGGAGATACTCAGAAGCCACCCTGACATGGTCCTGGTGGCCCTGCTTGAGCAGGGGCTTGCACAGGAGAACCTCCAGAAATCTCTTCCAAACTCAACCAGTCTTTGATTTTATGAAAAGGGAGCTGGGAGAGGTGATGGAGGTGATTTCATGTGCTGTGCTCTGGCAAAACTTTGGAGGGGCTTCAGAGGGACTGTTTGACATCCAGAGTGAAGGACCAGGAGCCTTTGCAGCTTGGGGTGAGGGAGTCCTGTGTCTGAAACCCCTTGGAGCTCCCTCTCCAGGAGCTGGGGCAGGTGGGAAGGGGCAGCAGGTGACCCTGGGGCTCAGCAGTGAGGAGCAGCTCCTTCCCCAGCCTCTACAGCGTGTTGTGACTGTTTATGTAAAAATAACAGATCTTTCCAAATATTTATTACTCGATCATGTGCTGAGGAGCGGGTGCCGTGCGTGCAGAAATGGAAAGCCGCCCCCGAGCAGCTGCCAATCTGGGATGAGGCTGGATCTGGGATGTGGTTGATGTGGAAGGGCAGAAGCCGGCAGCTGGGGGCCAGGAGTGGTGCTGATGGGAGCAGGGTGGGCTGGTGGGGACCCTCAGGATGGTCAGTGGGGTGCAGGTGCAGTGGACAGGCTGGAAGGCAGAGTGAAGGGGGGTTAAATGAAATGTGTTTGGACAGGCACCCCTTCTAGGGGTTTTATCACCCCCAACTCTCCAAACAGACACAAATTTGTGTTTGCAAGAGCATTTGGGTGGCTTTGTGGGAGCTTTGGAGGCAGCATGGTGGGGTAGCCATGCCCTGGTCAGTGGGGGAGTGTCCCCTCAGTGGTGATGGGGTGTCGGGTTTGTGCCTCCTTGTTCAACCCCAACAATTCCAGGTGGCCTTTAAGCTCCCAGGAACGTTATTCTTCCTGCAGGGATATGCAAGAGGTGCTAATGCAGAGCAGTTTGGGGGACATTCCTGTGTCTTTCCCTGGGCTCTGCACGTGCTGGGAGGTGTTGCAGGGTGAGGTGGCTTGGTAGGGGTGATGCTGTGGGGATGCTGCACTGTGCTCCCCTCCAAGGGGAAGGGGAAACTCCACATGGAAAGATTGCTGGGAGGGGGGCTGGAATCTTTGATTCAGCTGCTGCAGCTCATTTTCCTGCCCTGGTGAGGTGGTGTGGACCTGTAGTAAGGCAGAGGTAAAGGGCGAGCATCTCTTCTGCTGGAGATCAGGTTTTTATTCCGAGAGTCCAGCTGGATCCCTCGGCAGATCTTGGTGTGGAGGGGCTGGCGTGGTCTGTCCAGGGCTGAGGGTGAGCACGCAGCTGGGGGCTGCTGCTCGCTGTAGGAGCTGGTGCTGCAGCTGTAACACAACTAGTGAGCTACTAGAAGCTTCTGTTCCTTCTCCTCCCAGCTTTCCTGACAGCCCCTCATGGCTCTGCAGAGAGGTTCCTCTTTTTATCTGTGTAGCAGAGAGGAAACGGGGAGAGGCCAATGTGAACTGGAGAGACACGCTGGGAATGCACAAGCAAAACTCCGTATTTCTGAAATTCGCCCTATTTTGTTTCTATAAAGTGCTGCAGAACAGCTGGGAGACATTTCGGGCGAGCTCACAGATTTTTATTGTCCCATTTAGTCTCTTATGTATGGAGCTTTCCCCTTTATGGCCTTATTAAAATAGACTGGATGCAAAGCTGCCTCTGGGCGAGGTGGCGAACGCAGGGAGGGTGCGGCTGCTGTGCCAGCTGCAGTGGCTCAGGGTGGGGAGGAGGTGACACCCCTGGCAGCTCTGGGAGACGCCGGGGCTGGAGCAGCCGCGGCACGGCGGGATGTCCGAGGGGCTGCCGGTGCCTGGGCTTTCTCTGTGTGAGGGTTTTGGAGCCTGGCGTGCAGGGGATCGGCTAAATTGCTTATCCAAACTTCATTAAAAATGCAAATGGATTCTTTCCCCGGGACGGAGCCGCATTAAAAAGTAGGGCATATCGTAAACATTAATAAAGTCATATTGGCCGGCAGGGACGTGGACGGGGAAAGTGAGCCAGGAAAGCTCTTTGCAGAGCTCCGTGTAAATAAAACGGCTCCTCTCTCTTCTCTTCTCCTCCTCCGAAGGCTGCCAGCCCAGATAATGTTCTCACTGAAGCCGGTGGTGTGTCATTGCACAGGACTGTTGTCTGAGAAGAGCAAACTCAGTTCCTGGGTTGATGGAGTTTTGTTAGGGAAGCGGAAGCCAAGCATTGCGTCTGCTTTGTTAAAATTCATCTGAATGTTATTTTATTTTTTTTTTTAAAAAAAGGTAAAATACTCAGCAAGTTTGATTTCTTCCTCCTTACGTGTTTTAAGGCACTTCCCTTAAGGTAACACTGCAGGCAGTGTCTGGTTCCCACCTTCCCTGCTGACCTTGGCCTAGGGCTGGTGCCGCTCTGCTCCGCCTCTCCATGGCCATCACCTTGAACAGGTTTTTGAGCGCATCCTACGCAGTGCTGCGTCCCAGAGCTTCCCTCAGGAACCCCGGGGGCAGGGACAGACGGATCCCCGGGACAGAGCTGCCCCCTCTCTCCTGCAGCAAGGTGACTCCTCCAGCCTGTGCCACGCTCAGCGCTGCCTGTCTGGCAGCATCAATAAACCCTTGTTCTCCACGGCTCCGGCTGGAGCATGAGGAGCGAGCAGACACGGTAAATCTGCGTGTTGGAAATGTTATTTTAATATCTTATCCGTGGAGCATCAAACGCAGTGCCAAGTACACGAGCGCTCTTGCCAGCTGCAGCCCTTTGAATGTCTTCAAGGCAGCGATGTTGCTGTGTAATAACACACAGCGCTCCAGCCTGTCAGGAGATAATGGCCTGTTTTCAAGGGAGGAAAAACAACAGAACCCCGTGTAATCTGCTCCCCTTCCTGCGGCATGTGGGGGCTGGAGTGTGGGAGCGCTCGTCTTGCGAGGGTCAGCGCTGAGGGGCTTTGCTGTTTGTGGTGCTGCTGGCAAACCTCTCCTGGGAAGTGAACATTCATCTCCTGGCTGGAGTCCAGGAGAGTGCTCGGCACCATGGCGAGCATCCTCCCTCCCTCCCTCCCTTCCTTCTTCTCTCCTTCCTTCTCTCCTTCATGCCCAACATGCTGTAGTGAGGGGTCAGGTGGTCCCAAAGCCCCCAAGGTCTAGCCGTGGCTGGACCAGCAGCCAGTGTTATTAGTCCTGTGCTTCCCCTCGCTCCTGTTCCCTGGTATTTTGGCAGTGGAGGGTCAGCCCTGTGTGACGGGGTTAACAGAGCACCTGGCATAGGCAGAGTGTTGCCAAAATAGCAAATTGCCCCTGCAAACAGTGCCAGGGCTGCTGTCCTGTCCCCTGGCAAGTCCCGTGTGCTGTGGCTCCAGTGGGTTTGGCACGGACACCGTGGTGCTGCCGCCGGCCTCGGGAGCCTCCAGCAGAGCTGGTGGGAGCCTCATCCAGAGTGTGTCCTGCCCCAGCAGGTCCTCCCCTGGTAACATGCAGTTTGTCATGCACAGCTGGAGCTCCTCGCTGCCTTGGGAGAGCCCGAAGCTCGGCACTGTTCCTGCTGGGCACTGGTCGGTGCTGCCCCCGGTCCGTGCTGTGATGGCTGTGGTACAGGGCTGGGAGCCGAGCCCAGGCTGCCAGAGGGCTCCTGGGGTGCAGGGATGCACACAGGGTACTGCTTAGGGGCTGGATCCTGCCCCCTGCATCAGATGCATCACTGGGACAAGCCTGTGGCTGACCTGGCTGCTGTTGGTTTGAACAGGGTTTGGAAAATAGGAGCAACTTGTTCCTAATGAGCATCACCTGAACAATTCCACAGCAGGTTCTGTGCCTCTGCTCTCCATGGGATCACGGGGTGTCTGCTCAGGCTGGGGCAGCACTGGGGCAGCCCAGTGGAGCTCATCAAATTAGTGGTGTTGCTGGGGCCTGACAGCGAGATGAGGCTGCAGCTCAAGGTTTGCTCTTCCCTTGCTGTGCCCTCCCAATGCCCTGCATGGCTTGTGCTCTCTCTCTGCAGCGGGAGCAGCTCCAGGTGAGTGAGCTCGTTAGCCCTGATCAGGTGACCGCTGATTGATCAGCTCTGGGCTGCTTCACCAGTCCAGCCCATGAGCAGCAGGGACGGGCATCCCCCCGGTGTGGGCTGGCAGTCTGTGCCCTTCTTCGGTCTGGTGGCTCTGTGGAGACTCCTCAGTGGGGGCACCCTGGCGTGTCACCCTGTGGTGTCACCTGCCCTGTGTGCCACCACCCCCACCTGTCCCTGCAGCCAGTGTCACATGGGTGCAGAGCCCTCTCCCCAGGGTCTGGGGTGCCCAAGGGCTGCCTGGTGTCCCCTCCCTTTGCCAGGGTCCAATGCCCTGGGCTGCTGCTCCTTTCCTGGGGCCTCACTGGCTCCTGGTCCTGCCCGATGGGTGTTTGCAGAGCTGTGGTGGGGGGAAGACCTGATGGTGGCTTTTTGGGGACATCCTTCAGCGGTGATGGAGAACATCCCTTCCTCGCCTGCGGCATTTGATGGTCCTGCCAGATCTTTTTAAAGTAGAGACAGTGGGGACAAAATAATGCTTGATTTAATTTTATCCCCGTTTCAAAATAGCCTGAATGCTCATGGGACAGCTTCTCCCTGAGTCTGTGGCTCACAGATGGTGGCTGCTGGGTGCCCAGCCCCCTGGGCCCCCCCTGCGGGGGGTGCTGGTGCTGTGGGAGGGTGCAGAGCGTGGGGGGCTGGGGTGGAGCGTGGGGACCGTGAGTCAGCAGCTGCCTGTGCAGATGGAGCTGCTGGATGGAGCTCTGGATAGCGCTGCCAGGACTGGGCTGGGCTGCTGTGTGTGGGCTCCAGCCCAGGGTCCCTCTGAGCCCCCTCTGCCCCCAGCTGCTGCGGCCTGGGGGACACCCTCCTCCAGTGGGGGGGCCTGGGAGAGTTCCAACCTAGAGGGAACCCCATCTCAGTGTCACAGCTGTGGCACTGAGCCTGTGCTGTGCTCTCTTCTGCGGGGGCACGGGGCAGCACTGCAGTCCCACGTCCCTGCCACACCTGGCCGTGCTGAGGGAGCAGACCTGGCTCATGGGAGTGTTTTCTGGCTTCCCACCACGCAGGATCAGAGACAGAGCTCTATCTCCTGCTGCCTGGCCAGGTCCTGAGGTGTCTCATGGGCTTGGAAGCTCCAAAATGTGCTGGCTGATGTTTATCTGGGTTAGTTCACAGAATCCTGGAATGGTTTGGATTGGAAGGACCTTTAAAGATCCTCCAGTTCTAGTGCCCCTGTAATGGGCAGGGACACCTCCCACTAGACCAGGTTGCTCCAAGCCTGGCACTGAAGGGGCATGAGGCAGCCACAGCTCCTCTGGGCAGCAGGGGCTTGGTTGTTGGGGGCCCTGCATGTTGACCAGGGGGAAGTGGAGGTGCTGAAGGACACACTGGACTGGGCTCCAACCCTCAAACTGGGCCACAGGTGCCCAGCAGCGAGCTGGTGGCTGCCCAGCTGAGGCAAAACCTAGTGTGCAACAGGAGAGAGAGGCCAGAGCTGGATGGAAAAATGTTGTGAGGTTGTCTTGAACGCTCGGTTTGATCGGTGGCGTGGACGGGAGGTCAGGAGCTGTCTGTGCCTATGTTTAAAGGGCTGACAGGGCAAGTTTGGGTTGGAAGGAACCTTAAAAACCAGCTGGTTCAGGTTCATGCCATGGGTTCCTGTACTTGGTGACCAGGGAGGTGTCGTGCTGGCGGTGCAGCCGCAGGGGGGACACGGGCAGTGTTTTGTGTCGGGAACCCAGGGCTGTGCACAACGACACAATTGCAGCACTAAATATATCCTCTGTAGGCAGCTTCGCCTTACCAGGACCCTGGCTAACTGCTGCTTTCACTTGTACTTAAATTGAGCTGCTCACGTTCCTGGGTGTTCAAGAAACCCTTCAAACATTGTTTGGTGTATGGAGAACAAACCCTCCCAAGATGCTGCCAGCTCAAAATAAGCCTGAGGCAGCAGCAGGGAAGTCATTACTCTTCATATTGGACAAAAAAAAATATGTTCCTGTTGTATTCATGATTATTTTTGTTTTTTGTGCTTCCTGAAAAGCCAAGGGACCATGCAGCGTTCTGGGGTTTTTTTTTAGAAATACACAGGGGAGCAAGATTACAGCCCATACTGTCTCTTTAGCAGTAAAAAACACCTCCCAACCTTTGCTGCGGGGTAACTCTGTGATCATGGTCTACTCTTGGTGGTGTCTTGGTCAAGGAGTTTCAGTTATTCACATTTGTAGGGCTGGTTTTGAACTCCAAGCCCTTGGCTCACTGGTGATGAGTGTCTGGAGGAAGGTAAGTGCTCTGGAAAGGAAAAAACAACACCTGTGGCCAGGGGTGCTTGAGAGGTTTCTCCCATGTTTGAACTCCACTCTCTGCCCTCCAAAGCTGCTCTACAGGACATGAGAGCAGCATCTCACTGTGAGTGCTCAGCATCAGCTCCTCCTGCTCTGCGGGAGCAAAAGGCAGCTCAGTCTCTGGATCTCCAGTGCCAGGGAAAATTAATACTCCTATCAGGATTGTGAAGCCTCTTGGCCAGAGGAGGCTTAAGAAGAGCACAAGGAAATCCTCCCTGGAATCGATGGATTCCAGTGTGCTCCAGGTTCAGCAGAAGGTGTATGTGACACCAGCTCTTTTAGGGACATAAACCCACAACATTCCCAAATGGATCTGTGCAAATTTTCCCTAATATCCCGTCTAAGGGCTAGATGGGGGCAGTGCAGGGGGCTCATTAGCCACTGCCTATGCTGGGCAGCACCAGTGCTGTGAGAACTGGGTGGGCTGCAGGCAGAGCTGGGATGAGGTGGGACGTGGGCACATGGCACTGGTAACAAGGGCTGCTGTTGGTGTTTGAAAGATGAAGGACCCTTCCCCAGCCTGGTGTCCCTGTGGCTCGATGCCTGTTTGGAGGTGCCCGCAGTGTTCTCGGGGCACTGAGGCTTGGTCTCTGCTCTTGGAAACATGACAGTGCTCAGAATATTAAAATTTAAGGGCAAGGGGGGGAGGTGAGGAAGAAAATGGAAGTGAAGTTCCCCCCTCTTCTTGAAGATAAGTGACAAAATCCAGCTTTAACTGAGTTACATTTTAGCACTTTGGGACTGGGTTTTTATCTGCCTTGAACAGGATTAATACGCTGTGACAAAAAGGAATGGCTTCAAAGCAGGCTGGCAGCATCTTCTTGGGCTGGGAGATACAAGAGCCATAACGGGGATGGTGGTGGGTTATCTGCCACCGGGACTGCCCTCTTCATAATGCCTGACCTGTTCTCTGGGCAGCACTGATCCTGCTGGGATACCTTTCCATATTTCTCCCTCCCCTCAAGAGCCTGACCTGGAGTTTCAATTACAATATTAAATTACCAGGTCACCAGAGTCAAAGTAGGCTGCCAAGTTTTTAATGATCTTCCCTTTCTTCTCATGTGTTTTTTTTTTTCCGAGCCTCCTTTCCATCTCTGCACTTTTAATTGAGACCATCTGTAATTTAACACATCGCCACAGCGCGCAGCGAGTTGTGTAACTGGTGCAGGGTTTTAGGAGGACTCGGTGCTCATCCTCAGGGACTGCAGCAGCTTTCCACTGTCTTCCAGCGCCTTCGTAAGAAATCCAGAACTAATTGCCAAGACTGTTTAATCTGCTCCCTTGGGGCTTTGATTAATCACAGAGTGCTTATTTTTCATCTCTCACTGGTGGAGATACTGAGGGTGTCGCTGGGGGGGCTGGGACTGGTCCTGAAGCTGGTGTGTGGGTGATTGTGAGCACAGTGGGCTGCAGGCACCAGGGATGTCCCCAGGGAGCCAGCCCCTTGCAGAGGCACTGTGCTCGGTGGGGCTGCAGCAGTGTCCTCCATGCCTGTTCCCATCTGTCCAAGGTACAAAGCAAGTCTGTCCATCAGTTTTGCATCTCAAGAAGTGTCTCCTCTGCTTGACCTTGGCCAGCAGCTGGCTGCTCCTCCTCCAGTGCCTGTGATCCCTAAATTGTCCGTGTCCCTGCTTGCCTTGGGGCCATCCTCCGAGTGCCGACCCCTCCATGCCATGTCACGAGGCTCATGATTCAGGCTGGTAAGAAACAGGTTAGAGGGGACTGTTAACATGGAAAGATCCCAATTCCACCTTGTGAAATGACGTGTGAGTGGTGCTGCAATGTGTGACCTGGCCATAATTCAGGAGGGGGGAACAGCACGTTCCCCTCCCGCTCACTCAGGGCAGCTGGGGGTGGGCAGCACATGCTGCTGAGCTCCCCTGCTCCGTGTAGGGGTCTGTGCAGCGGCTCCTGGAACAGGGAATGGAGCAGAGGAGGGTGTCCATGGGGAGACACTGGTGGCTTTGAGCTTCCCTGCTGGCCTTGGCTGTGTCCTGGGGGAGCTGGGTCTGGGGAGTGGGTGAGTGGTGCAGCTTGGTGTCTGTATGCCTGTGGTCACCCCTACACTGCAAACAGCCTCTCTGTGAGGTCCTGCCAAGGGCTTTTGTTGGTCTCTCAGTAGCTTGTTTTGTGCTAAACCTTGGCTGTGCACCTGCATGGTCCAGGAACAGGCACGTGGTGGGGTGAAAGAACAGTTCCTGTAGGGTTCTTTGGATGCTGGCATGCTCTGCTTGCTGCTCCCAAGCAGCTTTTTTGGCCCAGGCTGGGTGGAGGAATTCACCCTCTGCCACGTCCAGTGAACCTTGTGCCAGCAAGAGTCACAGAATCCAGGCCAGCTGGATTTTGCTTCCTGGAGCAACCCCTCTGCCTGGACAGCCTTGCAGCCTGGATCTGGCACATGCAGTGGGAGAACTTCATTCTCCCAATCCCAGCTCCGATGCTGTCATCGTCCCTGTCCCCACCCACTCCTCTTCCACTGCTGGAAATGATTGATGCTCCTCATCCCGCCTGGCTCCAGCACATTCATTGTCATGCAGAGGATGTTGTCAATTCATTGTGGTATTTCATGGAAAAGCTGCAGGCAGTTTTGTTCATGTGGGCTCAAGTCCTTCTAAAAGCCCGTGGCTGGGCTCAAAATAGTCAGCCCCTTTCAATGAAAAAAGAGGAATATTAAAGATAAACCTTTTAGGAGCAACCAGTAGAGCCTTCCTCTCCCTCCTTCTCAGTGCAGCTGCTGGGGCTGGTTCAGGTGTTGGACGCTGCAGGCACTGGATTCACTGGGTTTTGCTGACAAGGTCTTATCCCCAGAAGCTGCAGGTGCCAGTTGTACCCGGCTCTGACATGTGGATGCTGCTGGAGCTCAGCAGTGGATGGTGATGGGTCTGCAGGACCCACCCAGAGCTCTCAGCCTGTGGCAGCGTGAGGAGCTCCCCAGACCTTGCCCACAGTTCCCTCAATGCTGGAATGTGTTTTCCTCCCCATCCCAGGGTATCAATAACACAAATGTCTCTGAGGAGCCCTAAAACTTTTAATTCCTAGAGGAAAGGGGTAAAGCTGGGCTTTGGGCTCTCGCCCAGTTTTGGAGGCTGTGGCAATTCCTGCTGCTGGAGCTGGAGCCTGGTGCTGCTGCCAAGAACCATCTTGGGCCCTGACTGTGCTGCTGGGTGGGGGTCTTGGGGGCTCCCAGAACTCCTGTCAGCACAGCCGGTGGATCTGCTCAGGCCAGGAGCACACATGGGGCTAAATTATTCAGTCTGAAAGTGAATCTCTGTTACAGCTCAGTACGGGAGAAATGCTGATGAAGTATTTAAATTCTGAGCCGATTTTCTCGGAGCCGGGACAGGCTCTCTAATGCAAAATTAATGTCTCTGTGTCTCTGGAATAGCTGCCAGCCCAGAGTGTGTGCACTGCCGGCCTGTGGTACTGTGGGATGAGGGAGACAGGGCTCTTCTGCAGCATCCTGGGCTTCTTGTTTAAAATCCATCGTTGCCCCTCTTCCCCTCCCAAAGAGCAAACGGGCAGAGCAGTGAGGGGTCAGTTTTCTTGGAATTTTCCCTGTAGAGTCAATGGGACATGTGAGCAAAAAGCCTGGAGCTGGGTTTTTGGGCAGATGAGGAGCCTAAATAAATTAGGGTATTTCAGTCTGCCCTTTTCCTAACAGGGACTTGCAGAGAAGAGGATTCCACCTGTTTGGGTACATGGCTCCTATTGCTGAGCTCCTGACCTGGAAAGGCCCTGGGGGGCCAAGAGGAGCCTCAGCATCCTCCTCTCCCTGCAAAAGGGGATATGCTTGTGTGATCCCTGATCCCACATGTTTGTGTCCATGCTCTGCCCCTCTCCAGAAGCCAGGCTGGGATGAGCAGTGATGCCTGTTCTGTAGGATCTGAAGTGGACCCTGCTCCGGACGCTGCTGCCGGAATCTCCCGGAGAGCAGGAGGGACAGTGCGAATTGCTTTTGTGATGGCTGGAAGATTGTATAGCTTTAAAAAGATACATCCTGCTGCTTTTGCTTCAGAAATACCAGGAAATGCAGTTTTCTCTGCCTGGCACTCGATGACAGCTCTCCCAGCGCGGGTTTGCCAGGCTGGGCCTCCTCAGGTCTGTGACGGAGGTTTCTGTGTCCCACTGCTGCAGGATTAACAGGTCTGGGGGAGAATCACTCCCTGGGATTGAAATCTTTGTAGCTGTCCAGGCAGTCACAGCCTGCTAGAGAAACAAGCTCAGGAGACCTCATGGAAGAGAAGCCTCATGTCTTGTGCTATCTGTTTTTTCCCCTTTTCCTTAAGGAAAACGGCTGTTTCCTTTTCTGTATCAAACCCAAACTGGGCAGAAATGCTTTGTCACACTTCTTGCCTCTGTACCCCACTTCATCACTTCATCTTTTACTTGAATCAGTGACCTCTGCCCCTCTCCCTGGTCCCCAGTGGCCTCTGTCCTCTCCCTTAACCTTTCTGCTCATCCCAGTGCCAGGATGCTGCTGTGCTCGGGCCATGTGCCCAGTGGGGCAAATCAGCAAAATTCCACTGTATTCCAGGGGACAGGAGTTTCTCATCATTCCTTGTGGTTGCTGGGCCATGGTGGAGCAGGCAAAGGCACAGGGAGGGTGGGCAGGGTCCTTTGTGCCACTCCCTTCATCCTCCAGCCAACAAGCAACCGGTGCATCAGCCCAGATCCTGACATCCCCATCCCTGCTCCCAGTGCTACCCAAAAATCCCTGCGGATCATGGCTGTTTCTACTGTGTCTCTCTGGAGCTGACAGTGGGAAAACCGCTGAAGTCTGAGGAGCTGAAGACATTTGTTGTGCTGTAAGAACCCCAGAAAGCTTTTAACCAAAGCTGGGGATTAAATCCAAAGAGCACAAATTTTAGCTCAGCTTCTCTCTCTGTGTGCTCTAAGTGATTAAAAGCTGCAAAGTGCTGTCAGAAATTGAGGACTTCCCCTCCTGGAGCCCTTATTTCCCCTTATTTTATGATTACCACGCTTCACTGCCTCTGTTTGATGTCGTGAGTCTGATTTATTTTTTTTAACGTGGAATGGAAAATCGTGGGCAGCTCTGGCTTTGGAGCATTTCAGTCCCTCATTGGGGCACAGCCCAGGGCAGTGCCTCTGACCCCGGGGGTTTGCCCAGTGTAGGTGGATCAGCACAAAGCTTCTTTAAAAAAATCCTTTTTTCTGGTGTTTTTGTTTTCTTCGGTTTTGCTAATCTGAATTCCAAGCTGTTTCCTGAATCTGTTGTTAGTTGGGAAGTGGAGACGTTATCCAAATGAGAATATCCACAGGTTGGAAGGGAGCAGCTACACACTGAGATATGCTCGAAATAATCTTTGAGCTTCGTGATACTGGAACCATCTGCCAAAGCTCGGCTCCGTCACTCCCTGGGGAGGGCTGAACTCCTCCCTGGCTTTGATTTTTAGATGAATCTTGCTTGAACCTTCTTCTGTCTCTCTTAACTCTCCATCTGTCTCCCTTACTTGACATGCTGTATCCAAGACTGTTCCTGGTGCTTCCAGCCCTCTCCCTGGCCTAACGAGGGGGACGAAGGCTTCCCTTCAGTGGGAATGTGTGTTCTGGGAAGGGATGAACTCGGAGGAGGCATCAGAGGTGACTTCACTGAATTATTCATTTTGTGAAGGACTCAGGGAAAATTGATTATCCCCTTCTTCAGAACATCAGGAGAAGGAGTTCATGCAATGAAATTAGAGCAACAAATGGAGATCAAATGGAAGGCAGGGCTGCTCTGGGGGTTGCCAGGCAGGGTTTGTTCCTGCAGGAAGCCGTTTCTCACAGCGGCTGGGCCGTGGGGAGGGCTGGGTACCTTCCTGCAGCTGGGGACGTTGGACAGAACTCTGAGCAACCTGGTGTAGTGGAAGATGTCCCTGCCCATGGCAGAGAGTTGGAATGAGATGAGCTTTGAGGTTCTTTCCTACCCAAAGCATTCCAGGATTCTCTGATACTGCGTGTCCTGGCAGTAGCAGCACGGGCAGGGGCTGCTGCTGTGCTGCTCTCCAGGACAGGCTCAGCAATCTCAGGGGTCTGCAAATAAAATGCTGACCTGAGCCTTTCCTGGGCTTTGATATTTCCAGGAATACCTGTGCCTGTGTTGGGCTGGCTCCCTGGGTAGCCTGTTGCCAGTTTAAGGAGCTTAAAGCTTTGATAAAGGGCTTTCCCTGGGCAGAAGAGACTGGCCTGGGAAGGATTTTGTATTCTAAGAGCAAATCTTTGGGCATTGTTGTGTCTTTGGGCAAAGTGCCTGTCTGCCTGAGGGGAGAAGGAGCCTGTGAGGTGAGAGATGGCAGGGAAACACTTTGTTTCTGTGTTGTGGAAGAGGAGAAAGGGCAATATTCTGCAGGAGGAAGGTGCCCATGCGGGCGATGGGCAGCGAGTGGGATCAGCAGCTGCCGGTGCCGAGGACTCGCCGCTGCCTCTGGCTGCTGCAGGAATCTGCAGCACCCTTCCAAAACATGCAGGCAGCCAACTGTTCCCAGCCCCACGCTGCCAGATAGAGTTCTCATTCTGCAGCCTGTCCCTCTGTGTTCAGGGGAACAGGCTGGTTTGGCCACTGGCAGCCCAGAGCTGGTGGGTGCTCTGCTGAGCTGCCCCGCTCACCCTCGCTGCCTTGGCAGGTCCCTTCCCCAGGATGTCCCTTCCCCAGGAAGTCCCTTCCCATGCTGGAGGTACAGCCAGACATTTGCTTTGCAAACTTCAAACTCCTGGAACACATTTTTGATGAGGTTTTTCTGATTGGCAGGTTCTGGGATCAGTTTAGGAAATTGCTTTATGTTTTTCTGGAGGGTTTTTGAGCAGTGGTTGAAGCCAAGAAGCCTTTCAGCATGTGTGTGTATATATATATTTTTAAGCAATACTGTGTTAGCATTTTCTAGCATTTTCTCTCTTTACATCCTCCACAATAAGATTATTTCCTAGGGTTTGAAAATGCCCTGTTGCTATTGTGATGTCTTAGCCCTCAAACTCAACTTTCCAGAAGATCTTTCTTCCCAGGACTGTGTCAGGATGCCTGGGAATGGATGTGTGTGATCTGGCCCTGATGCTGTGCTGGGGCTGATAGGAAGAACATGTGTTCCAGCAAGTCTCATAAGGCTGTGGAGAGTTGCTGAGCTGGGGGTCTCTGCTCTTGGATTCCACAGAGTTTGGATCCTGTCTCAGGACAGAGATGTCTCCTGAGACCCCTGCAATGGAGCTGGCTCTGAAGGATAATTTAGGACAGGAATCACTCTTGTGTTATGCAGTAGGGAATAGGAAAGGTTAATCTTTCCTTCTTGTTGTATACAAATGACTTGGGACGTTTGTAGCTCACCAGTGGGATTTGATAACTTTATTATCCAAATAATAAGATTTACAAATTAACTGTCTAATTAGCAACCTGGGAAAGCTGCTGCTCGTGCTGGGGTTTCTAAACTGACAAAGACATGGCTTAAACTGCTGAAGTGTGATGACAGCAGGAGAGCACAGCAGTGGAAAGATCTATCCAAACTCCTCGCATCCGTTGGGTGGCATGCATGTTTGGGAGCTGAAACGAGTTTGCTGACAGGAGACCCTGTACCTGATTCATTCCATTGACCCTTATTTCTTTTTTTCATGGATGGAGCATTCACCTAAGCATGTGTGAAGTGTTCCAATGGATCTTTGAGGCTTGTGGAGCTTCCTTTGAAGCACTGGATGCAAAGCCTGCCCTGCTGCCATCGACAGAGAGCTCCAGTTTGCCTTGGATGCACAGGGAGGTGTTGGCTCCACTGTCCTCCAGTGGATTCTCTTTACAGTCTATGTTATCCTTACAATTTATATTAGAATCCTGGAATGGTTTGGGTTGGAAGGGACTTTGAAGACCATCCAGTTTGGCCCCCTGCTGTGGGCAGGGACACCTTCCACTAGACCAGGTTACTCCAAGCCCTGTCCAACCTGACCTTGGACACTACCAAGGGTGGTCTTTAAGGTCCCTGCCAACCTAAGCCATTCCATGATAAATTCAGCCTAATTGCAGTCTTGTTCCTTTTGTTGAGCTGGAATTATCCCTGCTCAGCTGGGCAGCCCAGACTGGCAGCAGAGCACTCTCCCGACGGCGCCTGAGCTCCGGCGTGTCACAGAGCTTACTGAGTTTACACACACACTTCAGGAGAAACCCTTGCTAATAGAGTCCTAATTTCTTCCTTCCTGCTTCCCAGATGCTTCTGTCTCCATATAAAAATGACAGAGATGGTGAGCAATGCTTTCAAGAAAATGTTTGTTTGTTTGACTCAGAAAAGCAAGTGAGAGGTCCTTCGAGGAGAGAGCTCTTGGCAGATGTTCTGCCTTAAAACCTCCTGGGTTTGTGTTTTTCACAATGAAAAATGTGAAAAGGAAAAGGAATTCACAGCTGGATGTAGCAGAGCACAAAGAGGGGATTGTGAGGTTCATGTCACTCACCTTTTCCTTGTTCCTTAGGAAAAGTCCCATAGTGCTGCAACTGTTCTTGTTCGTGGCTCAGTTTGGTTCCTGAACTCTGTCTCCAAACCTCAGTGCCTGCTTCTCACCTTCCAAAGGGCCTCTTTTTTGGTGTAATCATGACTCTTGGGAAAAGGATGTGGCAGATGAGACCCCTGAGGCAGAGTGTGGTGCTCAGGCTTCCCCTCAGAATCAGGGCTTGTTCCCTTTGCTCCATTCCTGCCTGGGCTCCCTCTGGGCACGGTGGTGCCCCTGGGAGCTGAGATCCCACCCCTGGGGATGGGGCACAGTGTGGATGTGGTGCAGAGTGTGAGTGCACCCAGGCAGGAGCTGGCACTCAGGAGGACGTGACATGAGGGGTGAGGTGGTGCCTGTTCCCCAGACCTGGGACATCCCAGCTCCTCCAAGCAGTGCTGCTGCCTCCAGCTGCAGGGTGAGGTGGGCTGAGACCCTCGAAAAATACCTGGGCCATCAGCTGAAGTTCCCTGCAGTGCCAAATGGCTCTTCAAGGTCTGTTACTGAAGGTGATGTGCCTTTTTGTCATTTAGGGAAAAAGTTAACCTTGAAGTATGGTGCTTTGACTGCAAAAACTCCAGAAGCAGTGCTGGCAGCTTCAGATTGGCATGTGCTGGAAGGGTTGGGTAGTTTAGGGTTTGGGGACTTAGCTCTGGATACTTCTGCTTGGAAGTCTGGGTAGTGGCATGTGGGGATTGATTTCCCTGTGCTGTTCCCAGAAGGGCGACTGTCGTCGACGTGCGTGAGGGGAGGAAGACGTGCGTGTCTTCTGGTCTGGCAAACGGAGGCTGGGGAGATGCTGAAGAAAAGCAGAGCTGTGGGAGGAAAATTGCCCACCTGTTCCCTCAGTACAATCTTCCATTTTTGGACACATGCACTTTTCAGCTCAGATACCCGCGAGCGCCAGATTCTCCCTCTCTTTATTCCCAGCGGTGACCTCAGCGTGTGCCACAAGTGACAATGAGCTCAGAGGAACAGAAGGGTTCCCAGCCCTCCTCTGACATTTGCTCAACACTTTGTTCTGCTGGGTTTTACTGAAATGCCTGGTCCAGTCAGTGATGTGCAGTAAGGGTTAAAACTCTGCCACAGGTTAAGAAACCTGCTCAGGCTGTGGGGCCTCTGCTCACAAATCAGATACAGCCACATTTTATTTTGTTAACTCTCGGTTCTCGTGGTGCTGATCTGTAACGTGCTCCTCACCCCCTCCCTGTCTTCTCTTTGCAGTTTGCTGCTTCGTCGTGCACAAGCGGTGCCATGAGTTCGTCACCTTCTCCTGCCCTGGCGCCGACAAAGGCCCTGCCTCTGATGTAAGTACAGGTGTGATGCCCCGGCTGTGGGCACAGCGTGGTGCTGAGGGGCTCACTGTGGTTCACAGCCCTTCGGAAAAGATGTTCCTGCAGCTTCCTTGCTTGAGGGCACTTCTGTGCCATTATTTCACAAGCATCCCTGATTCATGGAGTTGTTTAAGTTGGAGCCTCTGAGATCGAGTCCAACCATTCCCCCAGCACTGCCAAGGCCACCACTAACCCATGTCCCCAAATGCCACATCAACGTGGCTTTTAAATCCCTCCAGGGATGGTGTTTCCATAGTTATGGGGACTCTCAAGTTTCTGGGACTTAAAACACTGAGGCCACCCAGTAACTTGCTCTCAGCAGAGCAGGGAGAATGTCTGGGCATGCAGAGAGTTCCCTTTGGGGCTGGCCCTGCAGCCTTGCCCCAGTATCATTTCATCTCTTGCGTCAGAAAACCACCCAAATGCCTGCTATCTAAGTCCCCATCCTTATTTTCACGAGGATTTTCTTTCCCGGTGGATCTTTTGGGGTGAGTGGGAGCCGGGGCAGCAGAGCTGGTCCGTCTGGCAGCTTTTGAGCTTTGCCGTGGAAACTGGCTAATTTGGGGAACTGCTGGGAGAAAAGAGCTCAAATTGGGGAAACGACAGAGCACCACAACTCTCACCCTTAAAAATAGAAGTGGTGGGAGCAGGCGGTGTAACAGGCTGCGGAAGGTGGAGGCTAAACACATGTTGTCGATCGCCCTCCCAAATCGGGGCTGTGTGCTGTGGTGGGGGGAGATGGGGGCCTGGAGGCTCCCAGGGCCATCAGCAGTTGGTGAGGTTCGTCCTGGGCTGGGTGATGGCTGAACCCTCTGCCTGAGCCGTGGCAGCCTCTGCTTGTGCAGCTTCCACAGGAGCAGCCGCGGCACCCGCGGCCCTTCCTGCCCCCGGCACAGCACACACAGGGGAGGTGACAGTGCCACTGCTGTCACCCACGGGACAAAGGCCCCTGAGGGCTTTGCTGTGCCAGGCCAAGGAGGGACTACCAATGGAGGTGTGGGCAGGAGCTGCTGCCTGCTTGGAGCGAGGCCAAGGGCGAGGCTTGGCTGGAATACGAGCACCCCTCTTCCAGCTCTGGGTGCCTGGGGCACAGCCAGGTCCTTACAGGGGAGCACTGGGGGTGGGGGTGTGCACACCCAGTGTGCCTGCACAGTGTTTGTCCCAGAGCAGGTCACTAGAGGGGATGGCGCTGCAGGAGGGGGAAGTGATGGCCTTAGATTGCTCAGCTTCCTGCCTCTGCTTTTCTTCTGGGAACTTTCACTCCCTGTCTCTGCAGCAGGTGCTCGCTGAAACTGGGCGAGGAGAGCTGGAGAAATGAGGGGACAGTGGTGGAGGGGGATCCCTTTCCTGAGGGGTGAGCCTGGCCATCCAGGCAGCACAGGTGTCTGTGCCCTCTGGGCAGTGCCAGTGCCTGGGGTGTGGGTGCCACTGGTGTGTGCTGGGCTCCCTCCACCATGAGCCCACAGTGCTGGAGGCTTTACAGACCCTTGATGTGACACTGTGGAGTTCCCTCTGGCCACGTGGCTGCAGCTCTGACACGCTTTCTCTCTGTTCTCTGTCATCTGAAACACAAAGACAGCAAGACCTACAGGTCTATCTCACGCCCTGCCAACCTGCCTTGGGCTATGGCAGGGATGGCACCTGTGCAAAATATCTGCTTTGGTCAGTACTTGGATATTTGTGCGGGCTGAGATGAAATCTGGCTGCTAAGGCTGCTGTAGGTGCAGTGTGATGGAGTTGGAACCAGAGTAGAACCCGGGCTCCAGCCCAGCTGTGGGCACCCAGGGGGTGACAGTGGTGGGTGAGGGGGGCACCCAGGGGGTGACAGCGGTGGGTGAGCAGGGTATCAGCCCTGCAGCTGCAAGTGGCCCTGGGAGCAGCCGGGTGGGTGCCCAGGGCACTCTGGTTGGTGCAAGAGAGACGGGAACACTGAAAGCACTTGCCCTTGCTGAGGGAAGATGGGGTCTGGCAGTGCAGGGCTGGGATCCAGCTGCTGCCTCTGGAGCAGCGCTGGGAGCCTGCCTGGCACTGCCTCAGCAGCTGGGGAGCAGCCTGAGCCCACAGGGCAGGCAGCAGGATGGGGCACACTCCACCCCACCTTTGGCTGGTGGTGGACACAATAGTTTGCTTTCCCTGCCCAGGCTGGGGCACACAGAGAGCAGTGAGGAGCCCTGGGGCAGCCAGGTCCCAGCTGGTCTCTCCAGCAGCTCTGGCTGACTGGGGGCAGCCTCTGCCTGGGAAGGGAAAGGCCTAATTTAAATCCAAGTTTGCACATTTTAAGAGGCCCCACAACATCGGGGCAGGTGTAAAGGCCCTTGGTCACATTCCCTGTTGCTTGCTGTTATCCCTGGGTGAGTGTTGCCCCCATGGCACAGCCCTCAGACAGGTAACAGCTGCCCAGTGCTGTTAATGAACCTCTTATCACATAATTTCTGAAAATGAAGAGGGATGCAGATGCTTCCGACAAAAGCATTGGGAGAAAACGGTGCTTTCATGGCCTTTTTTGTTTGTTTGTTTGTTTTTGTGGCTTTTTTTGTGTATGTGTGTGTGTGTTTTTGTTTTGATTTGTTTTTGGTTTTTTGTTTTTTGGTTTTTTTGCTATTTAGCAAAGACCCCAAGAGCCCCTCTGTTCTGTACCACTGCCCCTCTGTCACTAGGGGATGAATGCAGGACAGAATTCCTTCCTCCTGCACAGTCAGTTATGCTCTTACAGCAATACTATTATATTTATAATATATAATATTTATAATTACATAATCATATAATCCTTAAGGAGCTTTGAATCAGGAGAGGGAGAACTACAGCACACAGCAATGCCCTGTCAGCTTTGGAATGAGCCAGGGACTGGGGCTTTGCTCTGAACTGATGGAAAGCTGGACTTTGCCTGCGCTCTGTGGTCGCTGATAACAGTAGTGTGAGTCCAGAGACACCTGATGTCACATCTGGTGGCATCAGGCTGTGCTGGGGACAGTGATGTGTTTTTTTGGTTGGTGCCACAAGCTGCTAACTCTTCCAGCAGTATGAATCTCCAGTGAATCCAGCAGAAATAAGGAGCTTAATTTATTGCATGTGTTAAACCTCGCAGTGGGCCCCGTGGTTCTGCTGAGCTGCAGAGGGAAGGGAGCTGAGCAGTGAATGGCCCAGCAGTGCAGGGCTGCTGCAGCCAGGGCTGGGGCTCACAGTGCCAGCTGGCTCCTGGTTTGCTTCCCAGAGCTGCTCTTTCCTCTGGCCTGGTCCTGGAACCCAGGGGAAAAAAGTATATTAAAAAAATATCTTCTAACTTTGCTCCTTGATCTCTGTGTCTTCACAGTTACTGGAGAATCAAGAAGAAAACCCTTTTCCCCCGTGCAGTGCTTATGGTCTGTCTGAACATTTAAACACCTGTGTAATTCTAATTACTGAAATAAAACTCTTCAGTTTGAAGTTCAGGATGTGCTGAAGTGCTTTGGGGGATGCAGGCTGGTGCATGCACAGATAACCTGGGGTGAGCTGGTGTTTCACACTTGGGGAGCAGAGCAGAATCAGGAGACCACTGAAATGTCAGAGTCTGTCTAGTGGTGACTGGACAGACTTTGGGGGATTTCTGTTTGATCTGGTTGGGTTTGAACCTCCTTGAAGAGAGCGAGAGCGTGGTTGTGTGCTTAACCTTGCCAAGCCTGCTGAGTAGGAGCCTTGCATCTAGGAGAGAGGACTAATTACACATGATAGGGCTCTAAGTAGAAAAAAATGAAAGATTAATTGCTTCTTGCAGCAGAGAATGGAGCTGTATCTGCAGCTGTTGGTGCTGCAGACATCGGGCTGCGTTCATGCTACGCTGGTCGGGGCAGGACTTTTATTCCACACTGAGGTGCTGTCAGGCTGTGATCTCTCCCCAGCATTCCCTGAGTGAGAACTGGTGAGGTGCTTCAGAGGGACTGGCAGCCCCAACCCCTGCCTGCCCTGTCCAGTTCTGCTGTTCCTCATTCCCAGCTCGGGCACTCCTGTGTCTCGTCTTGGCAGCAGGCAGAGCTGCCATGGCCACTCTGACCCACAGTGGGGTCTCCAGGAGCTGAAATCAGGCATGTGTAATGTATTCCAGTTGGCAAACCTAATTATAGCCAGAGCTATTAGCAGAATGCATAATTATTTAAATTGTAGGCAAAATAATCATTAAAGTGACCTTCTTTGCATGATCCTGTTAAAGGTCATCTAATCAGGATGCATTAATGAATATCAGAGTTGCTCTTGGAAGGTAACAGGCCAGTGTAGCTACATTTAATTTTGCTTGTAGTTTGTCCCTGTTTGCAGCATGAGGAGAGGATTTCAGGAGGAATTTCTTCATGGAAAGGGTTCCATGATGTGCCCATCGAGTCAGGACCTTCCTGGTGACTCCAAGCACCCTCATGCCCGTGTGCTGCCTGAGAGCACGGGATCTGCTCCCTCCTCACATCTCCTGTTCCTCTGGGCTTCACTGTCCAGCGCTTTGGCAAATCTTCACAACCTTCCTGCAACTTGCTGCTTGATTTTGTGCTGCTAATTAACTTCTCCAGCTCTCGTGCTGTGCCATCTGCCCCTCAAGCGAGGGCACCTGCTCGCTGCTCCAGCAGCCGGTGACAGTTCCCATGGGATGAAGATGTATCTGCCTTGCTCCCTCCCAGCACCTTCTGGTGCTTCCCTGGCTCTGCCACAGCCCGACTCCTTCTCCTGGCAGCCTGCACATGGCTTCAGCCCCGGGATTGAAAAGCTCTTCTCTCGTTGCCTCGCCTTGTTTGTGTCTGGTTACTGATGGAGCAGATGGTTGGGTCTGTGCCCTCCCCGTGGCTCCAGAGTACCAGGGCTGGGTCTGAGGTGGGTTTGTGCCCTCATCAGGAGGGTGGTGAGGTGGGTGCTGCAGCCTGTGCTCATGCAGGTGGCACCAGCTGGGGGTCCTGCAGACAGGAGGTGTTTCAGGAGTCTCTGTGCTGTTCCGGCACCCAGAGGCTGCAGGGAGCCCCATTCTCATGGAGATGTAATAAAATGACTCTCAAGGCGTGTGCAAGATACCAGACATGTCTAAAGGATGTAGAGATGCAAGTGCTGCTCTGGGAGAGAAGCTGAGTTTGGTCTTTTTTTTTTTTTTTTTTTTTTGCTGCTTGGCAAGGGAAAGCGTTTTATTCAGTGTTGCCAGCAGCAAGAGAAGAACAACTGTTGTCCATATCCCTCTGCAGTTGTCTGACGAGAGGATGAGATCTTTTGTCAATAAAAATGTATTTACTTGCTGGAAGCTGTCAGGGACAGGTTATGTTTGTTATGTTTGATGTGGAAGCAGCCCCAGCCGTGGTGCCTGTGCCCGCAGCCGTGTCCGTGCTGCTCCGCTGGCCCTTCCCCAGGAGCTGCCTCCATCCTGCTGCCACTGTCCTGCATCCTGCTGCCTGCACAGCTGTGCCCTCAGGCCCTGTGCTCTGTGAGCTGCTCTGTGGTTGGAATGCTGTAAAATACAGAGAAATAGTTCTGGTGTCACTCACTGGTGCAGCAGTGTCAAACTGTCTCTGAACCGTGGCACTGAGGCAGGCTTCTGAGGAGAGGTTATGGGGGTAGAAAAGATGCTGCAGAATCATGGAATCACAGACTGGTTTGGATTGGAAGGGACCATCTAGTTTCAACCCTCTACCATGGGCAAGGACACCTGATGGAGCCCCAAATTTTTGCTGTCTTACCTTGAATAGGACCTGTGTTTTCCTCTTGCCTGTAACCTCCTCTGGTTTATGGTGGCTCTTCTCATTGAAACGAAGACCCAACACTCTTGTGCCCTTGTTCCTGAACTTCTTTGCTTGGTTTTTGCTGGGACTTGAGCTATTTCTCCCCAGTGGAGTTTCTCCAGCCCTGTGCAGGCAGGTGGGGTGGTGCAGGGGGTGACAGCTCCAAGGCAGTGCTGGTTGGGAAGGGCAGTCTCTCCATGCACTGACATTCTCCTCATGGCATTTTCCAGTCCTGCTCCAAAGAGAGCTTTGCCTGCCCTGTTCTTCAGGCTGGCTCTGTGCTGGTGGGGGAGGAGAAGTGCTTTTTCTTTTCTTGGCAAACTTCTTTTTAACCATTCTTGTTTTAAGTCTCAGCATCTGCATGCGCAGTGTTCTCGTCATCCCTGTCTCGGTGGTACAAAAATAGTCTCTTTGTACAGCGACTTCAGCCTCGTTCGAAAATGATATCCATGATTGCCAATTTCTGGTACTTTCTAAGGCACTGGTCAAGGTGACACGGGCCCCACACATCCCAGCAGCCAGAGAACTGGCTCTGCCTCCCTGTTCCTGACTGCTCCGTCACCCTCACACCCTTTGGGCTCTGCCCCTCTGCGTGTGGGTCTCTCCAGAACAGCCCCTTGGGCAGATGGGAGCAGAAGGTGAAGCCTGAAGTGTTCCCATGAGGGATTTAGCCCCTCTGAGCAGGGGGTGCTGTCCCACAGGGCTGTGGTGCTGGGTTTGGGGAACTCAGCGTGCTTCAACACACACTTTGCTTTTCCAGCTCTGACTTGTTTAACTCTGGGTTCCAGTGGGAATTTAACATCCTTCGCAGAAGTGGGAATCGTCTCCTTTTGCATAAAGCTTGTGTTTTTTATGAATGACTAAAGCTTTCTCTTGCCTAAACAGGACTGTTTCTAGAAAGGAGCACAGATGCTGGAGTGCCTGGGGGCGATTCCTCCCCGTGTCACACCCTGGCACGGGGCTGCTGCTCGTCCTGCCCCCTGTTCCCCTCACCCCTGTCCTGCTGGCTGAGGGTCAGGGGTGCTGGCTGATGCCCAGGGGGCTCTGCAGGATGCAGGACCTTTCTCCTGGGACAGTGGCAAGGGAATCACAGGATCCCAGCATGGTTTGGGTTGGAAGAAACCTTACACACATCCCATAAGGTCGAGCCCAGGCTGCCTGCCCCCACCCACCTCCTGTTCTAGCCTAAAATCCAACTTTGTTTGCTCTGCTCCCTTGTGTCTCTGAGCAATGCAAAAGGCTTTCAAACCTGCAGTGTCACTTAAGGAACTGTCTCCTTGGGATGTCTAGAAGGCAGGTTGATCGTGACCCTTCTTCCCCTTGGCTTTCCTGTGCCACAGCTGGCACAGGGGCTGCCAGACAGAGCCACACTGGGCTCTGTGTCTAGAACTGGTTTGCTTGGGGTAGAAGGTGAGGTATTTCCAGTTTCAGTACAAATTTGCTGAAGCCTGTACCTGATCCCTGGCTCTTCACAGATTGAGTTAAAGGAGGCTCTGTTAGTTTTGCCCCTCGCTGGTGTCATGGGGTTATCTGTGGTGCTGAGTAACAAAGCAGAATGTTGGTGATTAATGCAGCTGGAAGCTTCAATGCAACAGTGCTGGGAAATTAATTTTGGGGGGGAAGGGTGTATTGGCAGCGATGTTATAGCTCGCTTCTGATTCCACTCTTTATTTATTTACTCTGCTCACAGTGCCCTGAAAAGGTGTCTTTGCTAATGCCCGGGCAGCTTTCCAGGCCATTAAAAAGCTGCTCAGCTCAAATGACAGAGCGGGAGCTGTGCCTTATCCCTAACCCTTAAACAATTAACCTGAGATGAAATCAAGCTGCTCCGTGCTGGAATCTTCCCCCTGGCCTGCGTGTGCTGCTCCCAGAGGTGTGGAGCCCCAGAGCCCTCCTCTGCACAGCCCAGCTGCTCCAGGCTCTCCTGGTCTTCCACAATTGTATTTTCATGCATGGAAGATACCAAGAAATACCAAGTCCTTGCTTTGCCTCAGTGCTTCATCCTATCTCCTGACTGACAAGTTATTCCTTCTGGAGGTTATTTCACTGGCACAGGTTTCCCAGAGGAGCTGTGGCTGCCCCATCCCTGGAAGTGTCCAAGGCCAGGTTGGACAGGGCTTGGAGCAGCCTGGGCTGGTGGAAGGTGTCCCTGCCCATGGCAGGGGGTTGGAATGGGATGATGATCTTCAATGTCCTTCCAGCATTCTACGATTTGAGTTTGTTTGGCTTTAAATGCCTTTGCTGGAGCCCCAGGAGCCCTGTTTGCCTGGTGCCTGCACAAGGAATAATGGGATAAACTGGGCTCTTCTGGGTCTGCACACTCTGCTTCAGAAAAATCTTCCCTTGCTTTTAAGAAAGCTCAAAATATTAAAGTATCCCCCAAGCAGCTTGAATCCCTGGGATCATGCTGGGGAGGGCTGGCACTGGAGCACAGAGATGTTTCCTGGGCAGGCTTAATATAGATGGAATCGTGGGGGGTTTGTCCCGCTCTGCGTGGAAGTTGGGCAGTGTCCAGCCCTTCTGTTGGTTCGTACCTACCAATTTCACCTGGTGTTTTCCACGCTCAGACCGAGTTATTGACAAAGAATAAATCCCCACACAAGCCAATGCATTGCTTTTTCATTGTTATGGCAACACATATAAAGAGGAATAAAGCTGGATCCTGGTGATTGCTGGAAAAGGTCCCCACGAGTCGGGGGCAGTTGACTGAAGTCCATTAGCAGCACCTGCAGAGCCAGCTGGCACATGGAATGGGCAGAGCGGGGGTGCCTTGCCAGTATCTGATGTAAGTTTATAATCTTTGTCCTTTGTTTCCCTCCCAGGATCCCCGGAGCAAGCACAAATTCAAAATCCACACGTACTCCAGCCCCACCTTCTGTGACCACTGCGGGTCGTTGCTGTACGGGCTCATTCACCAGGGCATGAAATGTGACAGTAAGTGATGGCCCCGGTGGCTCTGGCTGCACCACAGGGGGGCTCTGGCACCCCATGGGAGGCTGTGGCACCCCGAGGTCCTGGGCAGGGGCTCCCAACCCACCTGAGCTGCAGCCAAGAGCCCGTTCCCTCTGGCCTTGGTGCAGGGCATACTATGGGGCTGCTGGGGGCACGAGGGGCGCGAGTGGGCACCTTCTCACCTGGTGTGGGGCATCCCCACGATGGCTGCAGGGAGAGGGAAGGTGTTGGGCTGGGGGGGAACCTGCCTGCATCCCACTGCAGCAGCATCCCCTCTGTACATCCCCTCTGTACATCCCCTCTGGAAGCACCCCCACCCCGCTGCATCCTTGCAGCATTCCTGCTGCCCACATCCTCCCCTGCATCCCCCCACGGTCCCCCTGCAGCGCCCTCGCTGTTTCCCTCTGGTCCCCGGAGCTCTCCTGGCTCCGAGTGACACCGTGTGGCCGTGCCCATGTGCTGCCGCAGCCGCTCCCGGGGCTTGGCGCTGCCAGGGGGGAATTGCTGCGCAGAGAGGACAAAACAGGGCAGTGGAAGCAGAGGGAGAGGATGGAATCACTAACTTTGCAGGTTAATCCTCTACATTCCATTTAAAGGGCCTGGGACACGCAGTGCGTGCTGGCACTGCCAGCAGGAGCAGCAAGCTCAGCTGCTCCTTGCTCAGGAATAGAGAAGCTTGGCTGTTGTGGGAACAGTGTATTCCTTGGGAATCTTAGCAAGGGGAAATGGATTGCTTTGAAATACAAGTATTTATATCTATCTGTGTTACATATATCAAATTTTATACTTGTGTATCTGTATACAGATACACAGGTAATTTTAATTGTCCCTTCTTGGGCTCCTGGTGAGTCCAGCATTGTACCCTGGGTGTGATGGAAGAAAATTTTAATGAGTCAGCAAAACTCCAGTGATTAGAGAATGGGCTCAGAGCCCTGGGGTCTCTTAGGCAGGACCCAGAGCTGCTGGCAGTGGGTCCCATGTCCCAGCAGGGCTCTGCAGAGTCTCTGACTGTGTTTGAAGGTCCATTTGCTGCACGTTTATCCCAGAACCCCTCACAGCATCCCAGTCTGGAGGAGGATGGGTGCTCCCCACCCCTCTGAGCGCCCCGTGAGGCGTGGCAGCGGTGACGGGGTGCTGAGTGTCCCCTGTGTCCCCCAGCCTGCATGATGAACGTGCACAAGCGCTGCGTGATGAACGTGCCCAGCCTGTGCGGGACGGACCACACGGAGCGCCGGGGGCGGATATACATCCGGGCGGACATCGACAAGGACGTGCTCACCGTCGTAGGTACGTGTGTGTGACAGCTCCCCTGGCAGCACCTGCCCTCTGGCAAAGCCTGCCTGGGCCTCCAGGGGTTCTGTGACTGTTACAGATTTTTCAAACTGCTTTTTAAATGCTGTGAAATTTCAGCATTCACAGGACCCCGGGAAGGGGGAGTAGAGAGTTCCTCCTGTTAACTATCCGTGTGGAAGTGTGGTGTTTCTATCCTGCTGTCTGTGTGGTGGTGAACACCACTTCCCTGCTGTTTGATGGTACCTGGGCACATACAGGTCTCGGTGGGAATCTCAAAACAGTCCTCAAACCATCCCATCTTTTAGGACTTTTGCCACCCAGATTTTGAGTTCCCAAAAGGTATTGCTTCCCCCACGACCTGGGAGCGACCCCCAAAACATTAAGCTGTGTCCTTGTGAAGCCAGAGCTGTGGCTCTGTTGGGTGCTGGTGGTGGGTGTCTCATGGGGCAGGGGTTGGAGGCAGGGATTGCTCTCCACGGGCACGGCACTGCCAGTCCCTCTGGGGTTTGCCTGGAAGCTGAGCCGGTGCTGGTGGGGAGGGAGGTCCCTGCCCATGCTGCTGAGCTGGTGCTGGTGGGGAGGGAGGTCCCTGTCCTCGCTGCTGAGCGGTGCTGGTGGGGAGGGAGGTCCCTGCCCATGCTGCTGAGCGGTGCTGGAGGGGAGGGAGGTCCCTGCCCATGCTGCTGAGCGGTGCTGGTGGGGAGGGAGGTCCCTGCCCTCGCTGCTGAGCGGCAGCTCCGGGCGTTTGGGTCTCCGCAGGGGCAGCCAAGCTGTCGCGGTTATTCCGGCTGAGTTAAAGCCGTAGGATGGGAAGTGCCCCCTGCAGTGCCCCTGAGTGGGCACCGGGCTGGGACATCCATGGCAACCCCGGATCCTTCTCCATCATCCCACCGGCTCCAGGTGGCTCCCTGGGAGAAGTCTGCTTTCCCACGCCCTGCCTCAGCGGGAGATGCCGTGACACCCCCAGGGTTGGGTTCCGTGGGATGGGGCTGTCTCCGTGCATCCCGTGCTGCTCCTCGTCACTCTGATGGGCACTGGTCCCCTGGGGAGAGCGGGGGCTGCCCAGGTCCTGCTGCTCCAGGCTGGCTCCTCACTGCCATGACCCAGCAGGGCTCCAGCTCCCCCACACCTCCCCTGCTCTGCTCAGGGAGGGGTGACCCCAGCCAGCCCCCCCGGGTGATGGGGGGCTGAGGGGATTGGTGAGCCATGATGGGCACAGCCTCGGGAGGTGCCCCAGCGTGGGCAGGTGGTGGCATAGGTCACCTCACCCACATGTAAGGAGGCACTCAGGTGTGATCCACTCCTGAGTGTGCAGGAGAGCCAGGATCCTTCTGGCCTACAGAGCCATCAGTGTTTTAAAAAAATACCAAGTTGCTTAAAATGTTATTGAAAAATTGAAAAAAGTTGTGGAGGATTTTCTAGTTTATTTTTTGTTTGGTTTGTCCTTAAAGGAGAGTGTCAGTGAACCAGTCAGAACTGTTTCTCAGAAGTCTTGCTTCCCAGGCTGCTTCCTTGAAGGTTGGACTTGGTGATTCCGGAGGTCTTTTCCAACCTTCGTGATTCTGTGGTTCCCCCTGGGGGTGAGATGGGACTGGTATCCAGCCTCCATCGATGCCAGTGGGGCACAGAGCTCACCCTCTGGCACTGTGGGTTCCCTGGCACTGTGTTCCCACCTCTCTGGAGGCAGGGGAGGAGCTCCCTTGGCCTCATTCTGTGCAGCTGGATTTTCATTTTTTCCACTGGGTTTGAAAGGCTGTTTTATTTCTGGCCCTTTATGGAGGTGTTGGTGAAAACATGTCAGCTGTTGGCTTTTCCAGAAGGCAGGGAAGCGTGCTGAGCTCTCCAGCTCTGCTGTGGAGCTGTTGGAGGAGTGGGAGTGCTTTGGGAGAGGAGAGGCTGGACACTGGGGAGCTCAGCTGGCCCCCCAGAGCACAGGTGGGCACCCAGCCCGTGGGAGATGGAGCCACCTCATATTGTGCTGGGCACTGGTGAGGCCACCTCGAATCCTGGGGTCAGTTTTGGGTCTGTCACTACAAGAAGGACATTGAGGGGCTGGAGCGTGTGCAGGGAAGGGAACAGAGCTGGGAAGGGGCTGGAGCAGCAGGAGCAGCTGAGGGAGCTGGGGGGGCTCAGCCTGGAGAAAAGGAGGCTCAGGGGGGACCTTCTGGCTCTGCAGCTCCCTGACAGGAGGGGGGAGCCAGGGGGGTCGGGCTCTGCTCCCAGGGAACAGGGACAGGAGGAGAGGGAACGGCCTCCAGCTGTGCCAGGGGAGGCTCAGGTTGGATATTGGGAAAATTCCTTCACAGAAAGGACTGTCCAGCCCTGGCACAGCTGCCCAGGGCAGGGTTGGAGTCCCCATCCCTGGAGGGGTTTAAAAGCCCTGTGGATGTGGCACCTGGGGATATGGGTTAGTGGTGGCCTTAGCAGGGGGATCAGTTGGATTCAATGATCTTGGAGGGATTTTCCAGCCTAAACAATTCCTGCAGGATCTGCCTTGGCCATCCCAGGGGGACACAGCTGGAGAGTTGCCCCATGGGGCCCCAGCCCAGGGAGGCAGTGGGTGGAGGCAGCAGCCAGGATTCCTCTGAACAGATTTCTGGTGGAAAATGCCCTTTACACGTTTTCTGCAGGAATTTCAGTTTGGGGCGGGCAGGGGGTGGATTTCTGTCGAGAACAGGAGTGACAGCGCAGTGATGGGCGGTGGGTGGGTGGTGGAGCCCCCTGAGCCTGGCAGGGGTGGAGAGGCAGTGCTGGCTGGGGGGCTGAGCCCCCCTTGGTCCTGCTGCACAGGGAAAAACAGGTACTGGCAGTGGCAGCAGGTGGGGAGACCCTTGCCCAGGAATTTTTGGAGCTTTCCCATGGCAGAGAGGACCCCAGCTGCTAAGTCTGAGAGGTACCCTGGTGGCCGTGTGCTGGCAGGGCAGGCAGGGCAGGCAGGGCAGGGCTGGCAGGGCTGGCAGGAGCTGGCAGGGCTGGCAGGGCAGTGCTGGCAGGCAGGGCCGGTGCCTGCAGGTGGCAGCATGGGCACGGCCAACACGGACCCGCTCGGTGCTTTGGTTTCTTCATCGCCTGGCAAATGTAACAGGAATGTGCTGGATGCTGTTCAGCTCTGTGGGTTTCTTTTCTCTTACTCCGATTTTTTCCTTTATTTGTAAAGCTAATCTTTCCCTCCCATTGGAAGACATGGATTTTCATAGAACTACTGACTCCTGGAATGGTTTGGGCTGGAAGGAAACCTAAAGCCCATCGAGTTCCACCCCCTGCCATGGGCAGGGACACCTTCCACTAGCCCAGGTTGCTCCAAGCCCCATTCAACCTGGCCTTGGACACTTGCAGGGATGGGGCAGCCACAGCTTCTCTGGGTAACCTGTGCCAGGGCCTGCCCACCCTGGAAGAATTTCTTCCTGATATTTAGAATGTGGGCTGTGGGTCTCTGAACCCCCTGGTGCGGGAGGGAGAAGTGAGGTGGGGCAGGAGCAAATGCATGTTCACAGTCCATGTTCTGCTCTGGGCTTTGATCAAGTGTCTTATTAGTGGGAAAAGACTGAGGAATAAAGTGGGAAATCACAGCAAATTAAAGTGTCATCAAGGCGTTGAGCATTTTTGCTTCTGTAATAGAAAAGCTTCCGAATGCAGATTATTCTGAGCCTGTCGTATTAAGGGACATGAATATTTGAGTCTGGGAAATGGAGGAGTGGGAGAACGTGAAGGCTGGGCTGGGAGTCCATTAAAGCTGTTGCTGCTCCAAGGTGGAAGTTGCTCTGGGGACTCTGTGTGGCTCTTGTCCCGCAGGCAGGAGCGGGCTCTTCCCACCGCGGGTGGGAGGTGCATCCGTCCCGTGGCGTGTCGGTGCATCCATCACGTGTTCGCCTCTTCTCTCAGGGAAGTGATGGTGTGAACAAGGGAAGACCTAAGAGACAGAGAGTCTGTGAGGGATGAAGAGGCAGAAAAGCTGTGCTGGGTTTATGCCGCGGGGTCGGGGGGTGTTTGGGCGATGGAAACTCCTCAGTGTGTCCAGGGGCTTTGACCGTGAGCGTGTGAAGGAGAGCGTGCCCTGTCCTGGTGCCAGGGCTGCTGAGCCTGGGGACCATGCTGGGCTCCCTCTTCTCTTGAGAGAGAGTCTTGGAAATGTGCCACTGCCCCCAGTGCCTCCTGCAAAGCTGAGCCCCTCGTTGGCACCACGGGCCCAAGCCCCTGGTGCTCCTGCAGCGTGGCAGGGGCTGCTGGGACCGGAGCATCACTGTTTACTGAGCTGATTGAAGGAAAGCATTGACCACAACTGAAACCAATTATGCTGTGATTAGATAAACGAGCTGGAAGTGTGTTAATTAATAATCACCGGCCCAGGCAGATGCAGCCCTAATGAGTCCTGTGCCTTTTTCATTGTATGAGCATGTGCAAATATATTCTTATCAGAGCATTAATTAAATGTTTTAACTCACGAGGGTGTTCATCTGAGTGCTGGGCACTGACTGGGGTGGGGCTGCTGCTGGCTGGGGATGGTGTGTGCTGCTGGAGGGAGGAAGATGAGTGCTGCAGGCCAGCCCCAGAGCCTTTCCCTCTCCAAAATCCCATCCAAGACCTGTGGAACTGAGGGTGCTACTGGCACGGCCATAGAGAAGTGGCAGGCTGGGATGAGGTGCCAGAGCTCTGACCTCTCCTTGCAGCGAGCCAGGCTTTGGAAGGGTTTCCATAGAGCCATAGGATCCTGGAATGGTTTGGTTCTTGTCTGAATCACTTGTTAGGAAGCTGTTGCAAATTTTGCACAGTAAGTTATTCAGGTATCACTGACCCAGCTCTGCCTGCCCCGGCCCTGCAAGGCAGAGCAGGTGACACCTCCTTCCCACGGCAGTGGAGTGGTGTCCCCATTGCCATGGGAATTGTGTGGAGGAGGTGGGCACTGCCACCACTGCCCCCACAAGCCTCCTAGTCCAGGGAGGTCCAAGACTTATGGAAGCCTCATCCTGCCCATGGCCTGAGACCGCAGTGGCATCTCCTTGGCCGCACTTGGCACCCACGGTGATTTAAGTCCTGCTTTAAATGGGATTGTAATATTCTTACTCATCACTGTTAATAATGATGTTACTACTTCTTAATGATGCACAAAACTGTCAGGGTATGACAGATGTAAAACTATTTCACATCAAATTTAACTGTCAAATAAATTCCATAAACATTGGAGAGGAAGGAGCACAGCTCTCCTGCTGTGAGGTATCACTGCTGTGCTGCTTCACGTTTTTATTTTGCCTCCACTTAATTGTTGATTTCTGCTTGAAAAGTTAGAAAGTTTCTTAAGGTCAAGCAGAAGCATTTTGTTTTTTTAAATGAATAGATAAAATTATTCCCATTAATGAAATTTTGAGGTCTGCACGCTGAGATAATAACATGAGGTAATCAAATCTCATGCTTCAGGGCATAAACTGATTAACTGTGAGGGTCAGGAATTACTTCTCCTGTTCCTTAAAGAAGCGAAGGACGGGCTGATAAACGATGGAGGGTTGTTCATTAGTCTCCAGAGGATGCTGTGTTGGCTGTTGGGATGGTGAAACACGGAGCAGAGTCGGAGCTCGTTCCGTGTGACATCATTTTGCATCTCCTGCCAGTGAGGGGACACTGGCTGGTGTGAGACCCCAGAGCCAGCGGCTTCTTCCAGCCCTGGGCTGGTTCTGCTGCTCACACAGGAGGTCTGAAGGGTCCTCAGTGGTTTCTGCTGACCCCAGGGCAGGTGAGGGTGATGGTCACCAGCAAAGTCTGTGCCCCTTGTCCTGCTCCAGGCACTGGCGTCAGGGTGGGCACTGTGTGGTGCCTGGTGCCACAACATCCCAGTGTTAATGGTCCTGTGAGTGGCAGTGGTTGTCCCCCCTTTCCCTGAGGCTCCCCCAGCTGAGTGCTGCAGGTGGGCAAGGGCACTGAAACCACATTTTCATGATGATTTTGAGGCCAGGAAGGTGATAAAAAGCAGAAGGAGCTGAGGGGGAGGGCTTGGAGAGGCCCTGGTTCAGCAGGGCACTGGGAGCATTGTTCCCTGTGCCTTGGCACTGGGGGGGGTGCAGGCAGGGAGCCCTGGGGTGGTGGTTTTAAACTTACAGAGGGCAGGGTTAGAATAGAAATTAGGAAGGAAATCTTCCCTGTGAGGGTGGCAGGCCCTGGCACAGGTTGCCCAGAGAAGCTGTGGCTGCCCCATCCCTGGAAGTGTCCAAGGCCAGGTTGGAAGGGGCTTGGAGCAACCTGGGCTGGTGGAAGGTGTCCCTGCCCATGGCAGGGGGTGGCACTGGATGAGCTGTAAGGTCCCTCCCAACCCAAACTGTTCTGGGATCCAGTTATTCTATGACAGCATCCCTGGCGAGGTCACTGTGTACCCCTGTCAGGGATGAAGTCATTCCTTCCCTCTCTGCCAGAGGTGACTCTGGTTCCTGCAGCTGCCTCAGCCCAGGAGCCTGAGGAGCATGTGGAGCAGCAGGATGGATGGGGCTGCCTGGCTCCTGCCGTGGCAGGCGGTGGTTCCCAGCAGGCTCTCGCCTCTCCCTGTCTCACGAGCTGCTGTCAGGGCTGTCACGTTTGATAAATGAGCTCCTTTATAAATGCAGATTTGCATTTTGGCTACAAGTTTGATTCCATGGATCTGGAAATTGGGCAGTGCTTCGGCAGGACGGCATCAGATGGCAGATTTTGGGGCATTAATTTGATTTTCAACTCTCTGGTTCCCAACCTCATCAGAAGTGCCTTACTGGTGAGTTAGGAAGTGGGCAATTGTTTTTACTCTTCTGACTCTAACAGTTTCTTCTGCTGTCCTGTGGTGCCACACACAGAGTCCTGTGCTCCTCCTCCTTGGGATTATAGGGTGGAGCTGTGCCTTCACAGTGGAGCTGCTGGTGGGATCTGGTGGAATTTCAGCCAGCACTGGGTTCCTGTTCCCAACATGGCACAACCCTCCATGCCTGAGCCCTGGGGTGTGCACTGGGCCTGGGGGATGGGGGACTCTGCTCTGGGCTTCCTTGAAACAGCTTTTCCACAGGTTACAGCTTGGCTCCATCAGTCTTTCCATCTCTGATATCCCCATTCTGGCTGGAGGGAAGATAAGACCCTTCTCCTGGCAGACAGACCCTTTTTGACTTAATCTGGGCAAAGAGCCTCAGCTCAGCCTGGTTGTATTTAATTTGCCCAAGCTGCAATCCAATTACAAACAACCGAGTCATCTCAGGTTGGCTCTCCCCTCTCTGCTCCTGCTTCCCGGAGGAGACACTTCAGCTCCCAGAGCCAGGGTGATGCTGCCCTGTGGGCATCCCCCTGCTCCCTCAGGGCCACAGCAGCTGAGCCAGAGGGGGCCCAGTGGGGAGGTTGGTGCTGGATGTGGCCACTGTGCCTTTGGGTCCCTGCCCTCACCTGCCCGTGGCTGATAACGCTGCTCTTTCCACTCTCCGAGGAAAGCTCCATCCCCGTGCTCCCACCAAATCATTGCAGTACTGCTTCCCAAGGGGCAAGAGGAAACAAATTGGCTTGAAACTGCTTAGAATGGAGAGCAAACAAAAAATCATCCAATCAGAAAGTAAAAATAATCTCCTGAGTCGACCCCTCAGCCTCCCCCGTCCACGAGAGCTGCGTTTGCTCTGCGTTCATCGTGTTGTTCCTCGTGCAGTGCCCATGTCTGCACAGAGCCAGTTTAATTCTGGTTTTAATCACTATTTTCACACTTACTCTTGGCACGCAGGGAAGTTGTCAGTTGTCGGGTATTTTTATAGTTGGAATACTGAATTTAATCCTTTTTCTCTTCCCCAGTAAGAGATGCTAAAAACCTAGTTCCTATGGACCCTAATGGCTTGTCAGATCCCTACGTGAAGCTTAAACTAATCCCTGACCCCAAAAACGAAAGCAAACAGAAGACCAAAACTATCAAGTGCTCCCTGAATCCTGAGTGGAACGAGACATTTAAATTGTAAGTACAAGGAAAATGTTTAAATTTCTAAACTGAATTTTCTCACCCCCGAGAATTACTGTGATTGTATTTGCTCTGATTTAATTATTCAGAGGCACTGAACTGATTTGACTGAGAAATGATTCTTTTTATTCAGTAAGTGACTCAGAAACACTCAGACCTCTGCCCTGACCCGATCAAAGCTGAGTGTTCGGGCAGGAACTCTGTGCTCTCCGTGTGAGTCGGATGTGGTTGGGCAATTAAATATTGGAGACCTCAACAGGCACCAGGGACCATCCTTTCACTTTGCATCTGTATTCCTGCAGAGCGTGGAGGGACAGGGTGGGGTGGCAACACCTTCCAGGATCAAACCGTCCCTTTTGCTCTCTTCCAGCCAACTGAAAGAGGCGGACAAAGACAGGCGGTTGTCTGTGGAGATCTGGGACTGGGATCTGACCAGCAGGAATGATTTCATGGGCTCCTTGTCCTTTGGGATCTCTGAGCTGCAGAAGTCAGGAGTGGATGGATGGTAAGATGTAATTGTTTCAGAAACACCATGGGCAGAAAGCAGCCCGGGTGGTCTGTAGGGGTGAGAGACGTGGCAGCCCCTCGTGCCAGCTTCCTCCTGCTCCAGGCCCGCCTGTCCTGGCTCTGTGTGAGGTGCTGCTCCACCTCTCAGGCTGGAGAGGGTGGCTGGTGCTGTGGTGTCCATGGGGTGCCCAGAGGAGTCCCTTCTGTGTGTCCTCCTGCTCCCTGCAGGGTTGCTCAGGGGTCCTGTGGGGCTTTTCCCTGCCCCAGACTCCCCTCGCAGCCCCAGGGTTGCTCTGCCTGAGGGGCTGGTGCTCCTGGGGGCTCTCACTGCGTGGGCTTTGGGAGGAGCCAGCATCGCCTGCCATCATCCGCCAAGGAAGCATTTTCCAGCCTTTTCTGCTTGGATTCCCTCAGTTTCTGTACCAGGGAGGCTCTGTGGCTGCCTCAGGCACGTGGGAGAGCAGGGCTGTGAGGGGGTGGTGCTGGGGACACCCTGGAGCTGTGGTTCCTGGCTGGGGCACGTGGGCTGCAGTGCCTGTGCGGGGGGCACGGCTCAGTCCAAGGAGGAACCACCAAAGTGTGTAATTACCAACGCTCGTTAGCACACGAGTGATGAACACAGCAGGGCTGTAACACCCCTGAATGGGTCTCTCCATTTTCATTTTATCTCCCCCAGCAGGACACACAGTGCCTTATTTCCCTGTTTTTCCCCGGGCACTGGTGCCTGAGAGCTGTTACCTGTCCATGGCGAGTGTAATAATTGAAAAGAGATATTAGATGTCTTTTGGAAACCAACCCCTGCACGTTATTAATCTGCATTCACAAGCTGAGTGAATGCCCCAGACTGTATTTTCCCACCATAGAAGCTGGATGCGTCTCCCTTTGAGCAGAGAATGGAGAGGAGGAGGAGGAGGAATTGGGCATTCTGTGTACCCAGAGAGAGATGGGAAATGCATGAGGGGACTGGAGGAGGCACCCACTGCCCCCACCCTGGCACATCCAGGGCAGAGCTGGGGGTGCTCCTGTCACTGTCCAGCCCCTTCCTGCCCCCGGTGAGGTGGGCAGCACCTGGTACAGCACAGTGACACGTGCCAGGGTTCAGCCTCCTCATCACCAACCAGACCCTGATGGGGACATGGCTCCTCTTCTGGAAAACAGCAGGGAGCTGTCACTTCCCCCCAAATTCCCAGTCACCTGTAAGGGTGCATGTGTGTCATGTGCTGCTGGCTTCTGACGCAGCCCAAAGCCTGAGCGTTTTCCAGCCTTTTAAAAACCATGTAAGTGGAGATCTAAGTAATTTTCCTTGTCACGGCACTGGTTGAAGTAAACTGGAGAAGGAGCACGAGCTCTGATCTATATTTCATATCTAAACAACTGCAGTTAATGGAGAAAACAAGCTCAAAGGCAGAGCCTGTCCCTGTGTTATGCAGACAGGGCTTTGTTGCTCGGAGCAGCCTCTGGGATAACACCCAGCTGAGAACCCTCCTGGCTGCAGAGCCTCTGCTGCCAGAGCTGGGCTTCTCCCCTCGTGGGGTGAAATGCCTCGGATCTGAGTGGCATTTCCATGATTTCTGGTAATTGCTGCTTAAGCTTTTTTCCTTCTTTAGAGGAGCATCTTGTCTGTGCTCTCAGGGTTGGCAGCACCAGCCTGGCACTGGCACATTCCACGTGCTGTCCTTGGGGGGCAGCTGATGGAGGGGGGGTTTGCCCACGCCTGTGCCTGTGACCATCACCAGAAAGACCTGCTTTTGTCTGTGGGTTTTGGGGTCAGGATTCATTTGGGAGTGACGTCAGTGCTCTGTGTGCCCGCCTCAGCAGGCAGTGGATGTGCTCCCTGGGCTGAGGGGGTCCCCAGTACAGTGAGGGACCCAGAAACATCCCTCCTCCTGGGTGAGGGCCTGGGGCTTGCTGAGGGCAATGGTTTGGGGGGGTCTTCTGACCTCGGGGAAGGTTCACCTGGATGCCATGCTCGGAGCACAGGTGAGGTCCTGCCTGTGGTCCTGCCCACCTGCCATCCTGACCCGACATTCTCCCTATCCCTCCAGGTTTAAGCTGCTGAGCCAGGAGGAGGGGGAGTATTTCAACGTCCCAGTGCCTCCCGAGGGAGAAGAAGGAAACGAGGAACTGAGGCAGAAATTTGAGGTGAATTGATTTTTCTTGGGCTCTGGGGTTTTCCTTGCTGCCTGCCTGCAGTGCCCTGGGTGAGGGGCTTTCCCTGCCAGCTCCTTCCCTGGCAGTTCAGGGAACATGGAGTAGGGTCCAACTCCCCACAGAGGCTCCAAGGAGAAATGTCTATTTACTGCTTAATAAGCCATGGAAGATCTTGCTGAATGATTGATCCAGACATTGCTGAATTAACAGGTCTTTGCCATTTCTCAGTGTAGCTAAAGTCTCCCCAGAACCTTGGGAATGAGCATGGTACATCTGGAGACTTGCATGCAATGAGCCATACATAAAAGAATTGCCCTTATGGTTGTCAGCATGAACTCCATAATTGCAGCAGAGACTGGAGTTCTCCTTTCCTTTTTTATCTTATTTATGTACAACTTTCCTGAATATACAAGAAAAGACAGTTCTAATCCAACAGTTAGCTACAACCAAGGGTTGTTGGCTCTATAAAGAACTAACAACTGTCTTCTGTTGTATTTCATGATGTTCCAGTGGTGTTAAAATGGTGTGCTGGAGGTCAGATGGTGAGTTTTCTACAGATCAGAAAACACCCAGTCCAGAGGTGCCAAAGCACAGCTGTGCCCTCACCTTGCTGTGTCTCCCCTCCTCCCTTGTGAGGAAGTCAGTGTTCCAGGCAGGGGATCCCCTTCCAGCTGGGCCATGGCTCATGCTGCTTCTGGGAGGGAGGAGTGGAGTGTGCTGGAGCCTGGCTGGGGGGAGGGCACAGTGCCAGCCTGGGTGACACAGAGCTGCCTGGAAGCTTGTGGAGCTGCTGCCAGAGCCATGCCCCTTTCCACAGCCTGAGCAAGGTGCTGCTGTGCCTCCTGCAGCCATGCCCCAGCCAGCACATCCCAGCAGATGGGAGAGGAGCCCAGCGTGGAGCCTGTGCCGCATCCCAGCACCACAGCCCTGCCAGCTCCGCTCACTGGGACAGCTGGGGAGATGGGCATGTCAGCTGCTCTTGCATAAATTCAGGTGTAGCAAATTAGCTGTGACAAATGGAGTTGGATAAGGAAGGTCAAGGTCTTTTTTTAAAAAAAATTAGTGAGCAATACTTGGCACGCTTCGGTTGTAAACCTCAGAGAGGTCTTGAGATTGTGGAGGTGTTAGGAGTGCATTAAAAACAGGTTACAGGACGTTGGTGTTCACTTAGGGACCTTAGAGACTCTTGACAGCAGAAGCAAGACCCTTCCCTTTGGGGGTGCTGGTTGTTACATTGCCCCAGCTCTTATTTTGGGCTCTTTTCTGGGAAGACCTTCCCCCTCCTGGCTAAGCCACACGCTGAGCCTGCTCTATCAGGGAAGCCTCATTGTGTTTGTATCCTCATCTGGTCTTCCTGGACATACTGTGGTGCTGCATGTCAGGTCAGGTGCTGGGCTGGCTGGGGTTGAATTGGCCCCTCTTCAGACACAGCCTCAGGAGGGACCCCAAGACACCCCCAGGCCTGGGTGCCGGGTGCTCAGCCGGTGTCACTGGTGCTGTGCCTGAGGCTGGATGGTTTGCTGGGATGGACCAAATGAAAACCCTCTTTCCTCTTCTTTGATCATCCTCTCTGGAGGATGTTTAAGGCCCCTCCAACCCAAATCATTCTGTGATTCTGTGATTTGGTTGGGTTCAATGGGACACGATTGGCTGTGTCAGAGCTGCTGTTGGTCACCTGAGCCCTTTGGTTGCCTGTCTGGGTATCCCTGTCTTTTGGGGACACTGGAAAAGCCTAAAGATGACTCTGAGGAAACCCCTCATGCTTTGGGAGACATGGCTTCATTTCCTCTTCGCTATGTGAATATTTTCCCATTGGGACAGGATGTGTGTGGCTCCACTGACAGCAGCAGGTCCCATCCTTGGGTTCCAGGCTCTTCCCAGGGCAGAGCTGTGCTCACACCAATGCTGCTTGGAACTGCCACGGACCATTCCTTTGCTTTTCAGGGCAGGAGCTTCTCAGATGCTCATAGGTGCTGCAGGTGACCTTGAGTGGGGAATTCAGCAGCAGGGAGAACCTTGTGAGAACCAATTAGCAGCAGCAAAGGCTTGAGATTACCCGTGAGGTGCTATCTGGAGGGGCTGCCAGCAGCAGCCAAATTGAACCGCCGGGATCGGGTTAATGGAATTTCATGCTAGGCTGAGCTCGGCACAGGCCTCACACTGCCTCAGAGTTCTATAAATTAAAAGGGAATAAATGGGGAGATAGCTTTTTCAAGCAGTGGTTCAGCACAGCAGACAGCCCCTGGCCTGGGGAGGAGATGCCAGGACAGTGATGGGGTTTGGTGTTTAAAGAGGGGGGGTTGTGGGGGTTCTCAGTGAGCAGCTGTGATTGTGAGGGGGTTGGGGGTGCGAGAGGGGGGCTGTCTGTTCTCTGCTCTTCCAAATAGATTTGGGACTTCCTATGTTCAACCTGAACTGGCACAGGAGTGTGATTCTCTTCAACATCAGATATAATCATGGAATATCTCAGGTTGGAAGGGACCCATAAGGGGAGTAATGGAGGTGGAGCTGGATAAAAATATGTATTATTTTATATATTTATATATATTATTTAATATATTTATATACACCAAGGTTATGGGTTCAGTCCCTCTATGGGCCATTCACTTAAGAGCTGAACTTGATCCTTGTGGATCCCTTCCAACTCAGAATATTCTGTGAGATATTCACCCATCCTTTTCTGCTGAGGTGAGAGACAGAAGCTTGTTTTGAGGAAAAAAGTTTCTTTAAGCCTATGTTCTATGCTTTGGATGACCTGGAGCATGGGGCAGGGCAGCATGGCAGGCTACCTGCTGGCATGAGGAGAGGGGTGACAATGGGCAGAGGTGGTTCCCAGTTGCTCTAGCAGGGCTTGACTGGGAAGCAGTTGATCAGTGCTGTGTGCCAGGGCTGGTAACTCCTCCAGTGCCCTTCTTGGTGCTGTCCCTGTCACGCTGACGGAAAAGGTTCCCAAAGCTCGGGGTGGTGCTTGAGCTGAGAAAGAGCTGACTGAGGTGGGATTTTGGGAGCATCCACTGGGTTTATAATACCCTTTCTCCCTGCTGTTTTCAGTACTGTTCTTTCTTTTCTCCCTGTGCCACGTCCACCTTTGCAGAGAGCCAAGATCGGAACCGGGTCCAAGGCTGCGGACGAGAAGACAAGAAATGCCATTTCCAAATTTGACAACAATGGGAGCAGAGATCGGATGAAGCTTTCAGACTTCAACTTCCTGATGGTGCTGGGAAAAGGAAGCTTTGGGAAGGTGAGGAACCCCATCCTTCTTGACACTGTCTGTTGCAGTGTGACCTGTCCTTGCTCTGACTGGGAGCACTGGTGTCACGGTGCTGAGAGCCCAGCTTGGCTCCCTCTGGATCACAGCAGGGAACACCTGAGGTGTCTGATGAGACCATCACTAAAACCATCTGCCCCACTTTGGGAAGTGGGGGGGCTGAGCTGTGTCTTTAAAGCTCTTTTTTGTTTGGCCTTTTTTTTCTTAATAATTACAAATATATGGGAACATTTTAATTAACTTCCCAGACTGGGTATGAGTGGTAACAGAATTTCATTCTTCTGATAATTATGTGATTCAGAGCCTTCATTTTTCTTGGGGTCTTTCCAATTCTCTCATGATTTCCATTTGGGATCCCAGTGCTCCAGGGGCTGCTGGGGCTCCACAGGAGGTGGGTGGCTCTCTCTGGATGCTGGCCTGGTGTCTGCTGGTGTGATGACTGGCCCAACACCACTCTCATTAGTGAATTCCCCCTTAAGTGCAGGGAATACTGCTCTGGCAACAGGCAGGTAGTGAAGATGAGGAGGGTGTGCAGGGGAGTGATGATCCCCCGTCACCTGAGCACAGGGGTGCAGCAGGGACATCCCTTCCCTCTCCCAGCCTTCTCCTGATGGTCGTGGAGCTTGGGGAGGTCCCTGTCTCTCTCCTGGTGTTTGCTCCCCCTCTGGAGATAGAGAGCTCAGAGATCCATGGAAACACCTCTGACAGGTGGAAAACAGAGGGAAGTCCTGATGGTCCCCGGCACCCAGAGCATCAGCCTGGGGTTCCTGCCCAGCACTCGCCGTCAGACCCCTGTGCTGTGGGTTGGCATCCTGGGGAGCCCGTGCTGCTCACACAGAGAGATATCCGTGTCCCCTTTCCCTCCCTCCCAACACCTCATCCCTTTTAAGCTCCGTGCTGGCATCTGGAGACTGGAGCTGTGCGTCGTGTACCCCCCCGCCCCCTTTCCTTACATTGGAGAAACATTAGCGAGCTCCTCAGTCGGCTCCCGGCTTATGTAAGGGAATGTGTGACAGCAACTGTTCCCTGGAACAGCATGTTATAAATATGCTAATTAGCACTAATTAAAACAGCACCATTGCTTTCTGGGGCTGGAGGCAGCCTCGCGCTCACGTGTGCCTGCGCTTCCCCACGGCAGGCATCCCCCTGCCCCACCATCCGGCTGGGCACGCCGGGCTGGCACAGCACAGGGGCACCTGTACCTGCTGGGGACACAGGGCTGGCACAGCACAGGGGCACCTGTACCTGCTGGGGACGCAGGCCTGGCACAACACAGGGGCATCTGTACCTGCCTCGTGTCAGGGATGGAGCGAGTGCCGCTGTCTGCAGGGCAGGGGCAGGGGAGCCCAGAGCGGGCAGGAGGGCCCAGAGCGGGCAGGGGAGCCCAGAGCGGGCAGGGGAGCCCAGAGTGGGCAGGGGAGCCCAGAGTGGGCAGGAGGGCCCAGAGCAGCTCAGCTCCCTGGCTGAGCTCCCTGCAGGCCCCCAGCCCAGGCTGTGTGCTCATGGCATCACCGTCCTTCTCCAGGGCTGGCACTGTGTCCTGCCCTCTCTGGGGCTGGCACTGCCTGCTGCTGTGCTGGCTGCCTGCTGCCAGCCTCCCTCCTCCCAGTCCCTGCTGGCTGTGAGAGCTCTTGGACTAGAATCGCTCTATTTTAGTGAGTCTCTGTCTCTCTCTGTTAACTCTTTGGCATCAGGATCTCGCATTCACTGCTCAGTATTTTCCTCTCTCCGCACTCAGGCTGTCCAGGTCAGGAGCACCAGTATTGGCCTCAGTGGAGTTTAACAAACTTGCTTTCTCTACGTTCAGAATATCTCCAGTTTTTATGCTGAAGCATTCCCAAACAAATACTCTATATTACAGGAATAAATCAAATTAAATATCAGCTTTTTTCTGCACAAAAAAAAAAAAAAAAAAAAAGAAAATAATGCAATCTGCTTCCCAGTGAGTGTGCTGGCAGATGAAGGTCCCCCGAGCCAGGCAGCAGAGTTTAGGGGATGGAAAATGGATCTGGTTTGGAAAACAGGGGCTTGGGTGTGCACAATCCTGGCTTGGTGCATTCAGCCCCAGGACTGTGGCCCTGTTTGCTCCTGGGTGCTCTGGGGTTTCCTTGGGCTTCCCTGGCCGTGAGTCCCCCCAAGCCCCCAGGACTGTGGCTGGTGGCAGCACTCCATGGGCTGGCACGGGCAGGGAGACCTTCCCATGGAGGGAGGCAGCACTTGGCACAGCCCACCCTGGGTTTGCTTTGCTGTAATATAAATAGAGGAAAATGAAATTAGGTGGCTTGCTCATATTTTTGCAGCTAATCAATCTGTCATGCTCTCGAGCTGTCAGGCTTTTGGGGGGTTTTTTGGTGTTTTGCTGAGCAGGGTGGAGCCTTTGGCCGCTGCAGTTCTGGATTCCAGTGCAAGGGAAGACAGTTTTCGTGTGCTGTGATAATCTTCAAGCTGTGCAATGCCTCCTCTCTGTGTGAAGTGTGGCAGGAGGGCAGAGACCCAGTCTCTGACAGCTGGGTGAGGTGGGGTACCTGCTCCCTCTGTCACCAGCCACCCCCTGTGCATGGCTCTGGTCAGGGCATCACCAACTGTGCTGGGGCACTGGCCTGTTTGCATCTCTTGGTATTTGAACGCCTCCAGACATCAGGAGGATGTCAGAATTTCTTTATGGAAAGGGCTGTCAGGCATGGGAAGGGGCTGCCCAGGGAGGTGGTGGAGTCCCCATCCCTGGAGGTGTTCAAGGAACAACTGGACGTGGCACTCAGTGCTCCAGGCTGGGGGACAAGGTGAGGATCACTCGTAAATTGGACTTGATGGTCTTGGAGGTCTTTTCCAGCCTAAATGATTCTGTGATTCTTTAATGCAGGAGAGGGGAATACAGCCCAGATGTGATTGAGGACTAGAGCAGAGGGTGGTTTCCACCACCCCTGCCCTCCCCGGCACACAGCTCACTGCCGACCGCTCCCCCATGTGTGTCACCCGGCTGAGTCTCAGCAGCTGGGAGGGCCCTTCTGCCTTTCACATCTCAGCGAAGCAGGGCTGGCTTAGCTGTGCTCGGGGTTGCAGTGTCATTGGGAAGCTGCTGCATGAAGCATTCACAGCCTGTGGATGCCCTGCAGCGGTTTTTTGTGTTTGTGGTGGTACCCACCCAGCCTCTGCCTCTCACTGCAGAGGGGGTTGGGAGCCACATCCCCCGCCAGGTCCCTTCAGGGCAGCAGCAGATGCCAGACTCAGAGGCTCCCTGGTTTCATTAATTTTCCTCTGAAGGGGTTATGGATAGCAGGGCAGGTCTGTATATAACTAATATTGTGTATAATGCCCTTACTCCCAGGTAACAGGGTTAATTTTCCCACAAACTGTATTGTTGGAGCAGTTGCTTCTTCTTTTCCACCAACTTTGAACAGCAAAACCTGTCTGCTTTTATCACTTAGAAAGCAGCCCTGGTTTTAGCACCTGTGTACAGCACCTTGTAAAGCTCAACTTGTGTAAAAATGGTGATAAATGGAGGCAATGAACCGAAACATTTCAATTTGGGCAGAATCAGAAGGGAGGACAGAGGTGCAGACTCCACGTGAGGCAGCTGTGTCTGCTGCCCTGGCAGAGAAACATGTAATGGTTTGGGTTGGAAGGGACCTTGAAGATCATCCAGTTCCACCCCCTGCCATGGGCAGGGACACCTTCTACCAGCCCAGGCTGCTCCAAGCCCCGTCCAACCTGGCCTTGGACACTTCAGGGATGGGCCAGCGACAGCTCCTCTGGGCAACCTGTGCCAGGGCCTCCCCACCCTCCCAGGGAGGAATTTCTTCCCAATATCCCACCTAACCCTGCCCTCTGTCAGAGTGAAGCTGTTCCCCCTTGTGCTGTCGTTCCTGTTCCGTGGCTGCAGGCAGGGTGTCCGTCTGTCCGTGCCTGTGTGTGGTGCAAGGGGCTGTTGCAAACATCTCAGAGAATTGATAGAAGGAAAAGCTGAAGCGCAGAGCTGGTCCCAGTGCCTGTGCCTTGCTGGGTTCCATCCCAGCAGCACAAGGAGCTGCTCTGGGTTCACAGTGTTTTTCAAGCTCCGGCGAGTGAATAAATCCTTGCCGAGGTCCCTGCCACGCCGTCAGCCCACGGTTCCGCCCTGCCAGGGATGAGTCGGCGTGTGTGACCGCTGCAGCCCCGCCCCGCTGGTGGAAATGGAAATGTCAGCGCCTTTCCAGAGCTCTTGGCTCTGAGGAGCCCCAGTGCCATTCCCAGCTAATCCTGACAAGCAGCATGTCAAGGACAGCCAAGCTCCCCAGGGCCACAGCCAAGCGCCGGGATGAGCCAGAGCCGCGTGCTCGGAAGGGGCTGTTCCCTCTCCCACTGCTTCTTCCACTCAAACACAGGGGTGGGAATGAAGACCTTGGTCCTCGGGCTGTGCCCCTGCCTCCTCCCTGGTCCTTGGGCTGTGCCATGGAATAGAATCACAGAATCACTGAGGTTGGAAAAGCCTTCTGAGATCGAGTCCAGCCTTTCCCCCAGCACTGCCAATGCCACCACTAACCCATGTCCCCAAGTGCCACATCCACAGTCTGTTAAATCCCTCCAGGGATGGGGCTCCACCCCTGCCCTGGGCAGCTCTGACAGGGCTGAAACACAAGAGGGTTAATCCAGGTGTCCTTAGAGTCTCAAAAGTCATCCTGAGAGCCGCCTGTGTGTCTTCTGCCAGTCTGCCCCAGCCTGAAGTGCATTTCAGTTCCACCCTATTGATGTTGACTTCACATAATTTATTTCCAAAACCCCCGAGCTGCTGTTCCCAATGTGACTGGAGGATTTCTGCCGACTCCTTCAAATGAAAAGCAATTCATTTCCACCCAGTGCTCCAATCTAATGTGATGAGAGAGTGTGAGAGGGAAAATGGGAGGCAAAGTGTGGTTTCAGAGTCGGTTTGTGTTGCTGGCAGCACAAGGAGCAGCTTAGGCTGATGGAGCGTGGTGGGTCGGGATGGGGACCCTCGCTGGGCTGATGGGATTAACCCAGGGGATTTGCACCATCAGAAGCAGTGAATCTCATTTATTGCAATAAATAAACCTGTAAATGGGTGAGACTGGTTTGAAATGAGAGGTTGGAGGGATTCTTCTGGCTGAGAGGGGCTTTGGCTGGGGGATGGACCCGCACAGAGTGGGGTTTGGTCACTGCTGGGGGGCAGGGTGAGGCAGAGAAAATTGTGTGGTTTTTGCCTTACTATTCACTATAGACTCACTCTTTTCCACTTTATATTTTTACCAGTTTATAATTTGATGGATTCTGTGTTCAGACTCCTAGCACCCTCCCCCAGTGCTGGTGACACTCCAAGGGGGCTGAACTGGGCCCTACTCAGGGGTGAGGGGTGCTGGAGGGTGAGCTGGGCTCAGATATCAGCAAACCCTTGGGCTGGACTCCTCCAGGCAGTGAGGTGGTGAGGGAGTAGTAGACTTGTTACTCATTAGACTGGTTGTCCCTAAATGCTTTTGGCAATACCCTGATAGCTTTCTGCATCGTTTGGCACCTGAAGCTCTTCTCAGGGTTGTAACAGGAGCCACAGGATAATAAGCAAGCCATTGGTTTAACTATTTAAGGTCAAGGAATTTAAGATCCACATTTCCCTTGATCCTGCACTTATCCTCCCCCTGTGTAGGTGATGCTGGCGGAGAGGAAGGGCACAGACGAGCTCTATGCTGTGAAGATCCTGAAGAAGGACGTTGTGATCCAGGATGATGACGTGGAGTGCACGATGGTGGAAAAACGCGTCCTGGCTCTCTCTGGGAAGCCTCCATTCCTGACCCAGCTCCACTCCTGCTTCCAGACGATGGTAGGTGCTGCTGCTACAGCTTGTCCTTGGGCAAGGGGCAGGAGGGACTGTGGACCCTGAGCCCTGGGAGCATGACTCTTGGCAAATGGATTGCAATAATGTCCAAGGCTGGGCTGGGCAGGGCTTGGAGCAACCTAGTCTAGTGGAAGGTGTCCCTGCCCATGGCAGAGGTAGAACTGGAAGATCTTTAAGGTCCCTTGCAACACAGACCATTCTGGGATTCCCTGATTCTCTGTACATCACTGCTCTTGCCAAAGCAGCCCTGTGTTCTCTGCCTTGGCAACCTCACAGCTTGTCCAGCTCTCTGGCAAAAGTGTCTCCATGACAAAATGTGGATGAGTGAAATGAGAGTGGAATGTGCAGTAGCTGCACTCCCCTGAGGTGTTTTCATCAGGGAGCTGTTCATGGTGTCAGCAGTGATTTCCCAGCCCCTCAGGTACCCCCAGCCCACAACGTCCCTTGTGATTCAATTGCAAAGTGCTGCAATTTTTCCCAGGACTCGTCCCTGTGATCAGAACCCTGAGTAAAGGGACAAACCTAATCCAAACCACGGGAAATCCAGTTTGCAGTGGCATGTGATTGTGTTTGGATGAGTCAAGAGTGGAGAGGGGGACAGGGGACCTTTAACACAATCCCTGCCCAGCCCTTGAGCAGCCTGTGAATGAGAATGTCCAGGTACGTGCCAGCGGGAGCCAGGAGAGGGAATCAGCAGAGTCCTTTAGAACGATGACAATGCTTTCCAGGAGGATTACATTTTAACATTATTCCAGAAATTTCATTTACCAAACACATTGAGTGTGTTTAAAGCCTGCGGCCTGGCTTTGCAGCACAGTAATCAGGATGTGGCAGGAGCAGCTATTTCACACGGCATCTCCCTGGCATCTGAAGTGAGTCAGCGCGGGATTATTCCTGGCAGACCCTATAGTAGCTTAATAGTAATCGTATTTGTAATGTAATCAAAATGTATAGCAGGGTGTATTATCAAAGGCTGGCACAAAGCACTCTGATTTCTGGGAGCACAGTCCAGAGCACAATTCTCAGCCGAGGCTGTTGGCTCAGCGGCTTCGGGAGAGACACGAGCCCTAAATCTGTGTTTTAAAGGAAAAGTGAAGATTAGCAATAAGAGAGAGAGAGAGCTCCTGCCTGGGGCTGAAGGGCAAGAGGTGACTGTGCTGGCATGTCCTGGGGTGCTCTGCCTCGAGAGATCCCAGTCAGATCCTGCTCCAGGGAGGGGTGTGAGCCAGGGCTCTCTGGGTGTCCCCAGGTGAGCTATGCCTTCACTGGTCACCTTGATTCCCTCTGGGGCACAGCAGCTGCAGCAACATTGAGATGATAAATCACCAAAGTACAGAATCCTGGAATTGTTTAGGTTGGAAGGGACCTCAAAAATCACTTAGTTCCACCCCCTGCCATGGATGGGGACCCTGTGCAACCTGGTCTTGAACACTGCCAGGGATGGGGCAGTGACAACTTCTCTGGGCAACCTGTGCCAGGGCCTCCCCACCCTCCCAGGGGCAGATTTCTGCCTAGTGTCTAATAAGGGGGTGGGTGGGGAGGGTGGGTGCTGTTCTGGCACTGCCGCTTGTTCCCAGCATGGAGCCGGGCAGGGGATGGACTAAATGGGTGGTTAATTAGGAGAAGGGCACTGGAAGGAGCCTGGGAGTTGCATCTTGTCTGCCCAGTGCAGGGGGGTGTCACCAGCTCCACGCCAGGCTCTGCAGTGGGATTTACATCTCCAAACCGTGCTGTTGCTCAGTGAGTTTGGATGCTCCAGACTTGGACAGACGCCGTCCTTTCTGCCTCCGACAGGAGCCAGGACAGCGTTCTGTGCCCATCCATCCCTCCCTCCCAGCCGTGGGCTGCCCAGCCATCTGCCTGCTTTGCTCATGGCATTTTTCTCTGAAGCACCAGCGTTCCCTTCCCCACCCAAATGAGGAAAGCTCAGCTCCTGCTTTTAGAGCTCAGCTGGCTGTTTCAAGAGACCGTCTTTTTAATATTCTTCCTTCTTGAAGCTGATCGATATATTTAGGAAGCAGCTGCAGCCGAGCACAGCATTGCTTTGCTCTCCCGTGGCTGTCACAGCCTGCCTGCCGTGGCAGTGGCTGCTCAAGGTGACATTGCCTGCACGTGCCTCCCCGCTGGGCTGGCCAGAGCCTGGCAGGGGCAGTCCTTTACAGATGGGGTGCTCCGAAATCCCCAGACTGAACTTGCCCTTCTGTCCCATCAGTGTCAGGTGTTTTACACAGCCCAGTTGCCCCTTTGGTGCTCTGTTTAATTCCCTTTGGGGCTACCCCGCTGTCCGGGTGGGCTGTGCCAGGGGGCAGGAGCCAATGACTCCAGTTCCTCTGGCCGGGCATCACCAGGCTCGATGTGCCCTGTGGAGTGCTGGAGCTGATGGCCCCAGTTCCTGCATAGCCCTTGTTATGGCAGTGCTCCATTTGCATCTCTTCTCATCTCCTTGTCCTTCCTGTCTGAAAAGCAGGGCAAGGCTTATTTAAGGAGGAAATGAGGAAATATTATGAACTATTATGTAAAGCTGCCAACCTGCAGCTCTCCCAGTGCTCCAGCCTCTGTGTCCTTCCTTCCGTGAGCTGGGATGGGGCCAGCCTGGGGGTGTCCTTTGGCTCCTGTGTGTCAAGGGCACGTGTTACTCCATGCCCTTGTCCCCAGTCCCTCTCCAGCTCTCCTGGAGCCCCTTTAGGCACTGGAAGGGGCTCTCAGGTCTCCCCAGAGCCCTCTCTTCTCCAGAGGAACACCCCCATCTCTCCCAGCCTGTCTCCAGAGCAGAGGGCTCCAGCCCTCAGAGCATCTCTGAACTCCTCTGGTCTCATTTAACCACGTGTGAACATGAAGTGGCCCCTCAGACCAGGCTGGGAGGAGTGAGGAGAAGGGGGTGCAGCTCCTTCCTGCCTCCCCAGCTTGATCAGGGGCAGCTGGATCCCCTGCAGACCTGTGCAGTGGATTGAAGCCATGCAGGGCGTGGGGAAATGCCAGCAAGGAGCTGCCTGACTGACTCTCTGAAAACAGATTCCGTGAAGAAGAGCAAATGTATTCCTGGGAGGTGAAATCCTCTGGTTTAGGGATTCCTCCACTTGCCTTCTCCAGCAGATCTATCTGCAGACCCGCAGAGCTTCAGTCCCGAGTGTTGCAGAGGAATCAGTACCTGTGGGCTCTGTATGACCATGAGCCCCCTGCACCTCGTGGGGAGCACAGGGATGATGACTGTATTGCCATGGAAATACAGATTGGAGCTGCCAGTCGCCTCAGCCCTTGTTTCTGGCCCCTGCAGATTCCCTGCTCTGATAATTCTGTTGCTAATTGCTTCTTTTTTCCTTTAGGATCGCTTGTATTTTGTGATGGAATATGTGAATGGTGGGGACTTGATGTACCAGATCCAGCAGGTCGGGAGGTTCAAGGAGCCCCACGCTGTGTAAGTGCAGTAGTTTGGCCCCTTTGGGGTAGGTATGGGATGTACCTGTGTCATGTGGCTGGAAACAGAGCCCCAGGCACAGGCTTTGTGGTGCAGTTCCTGGGCAGAAAGGGAGGGGAACCAGCAGGACTGGGAAGAAGCAGGAGAAGTCTTTGCCAAGAATGCTGGTATCTCCACCTCACCTTTGGGGTACATTGCACCTGTAAATAATTGAGCTAAAGAAAAAAATTATGTAAATGAAAGCACAAGGCAGGGAGGTTTGGAGGCTTCCACCAGGCCTCTGTTCTGCCTGGTCCTTCCCTGTGGGATGAAAAGGACAGTGGGTGTTGGCTCCTCTGCTGGGCCAGCCAACCTGAGTGTTAATGGTGACTTTTGGCTCCTGTCCCCTGCGAGCTGGACAGAGCAGGATGTGTTCCTGAAAGCCTTCAGGTGCTTGACTCACTGTGATCGGGTTTGAAAGGTTTTCATTTTGATTCATCTCCTCTAATTATCAGTCTTCCTTTAAATCTCCTGTTTCAGGTTCTACGCAGCAGAAATAGCCATTGGCCTGTTCTTCCTGCAGAGCAAAGGCATCATTTATCGGTGGGTGAGCAGGTTCCTCCTTCCTCCCTTCCCCTGGACCTCCCACCAGAGGCTCTGGGCTCCCCATTTGCCACAGCCCCAGGGCTCTCCCTGCCTGTGCCTATAGGCAGAATCATCAAGGTTGGAAAAGACCTCTAAGATCATCGAGTCCAACCATCAGCACGTTCCAACACACCCAAACAGAGCTGGGAGCCTCGAGGTGCCGCTGGTTTGGAAGAGGCTCCTGCTTTATCCCGGTTTATAGGAAGGTACCTCTGGTTCTCTCTTGTCCCACGTGTTTCTCTCCACACAACACAAATGCTCGCTGGCAGCCTGGACCAGCTCCCAGCCCCTGCAGGGCACCTCTCTCTTACCATCAACACTGGAGGAAGCGCTTGCCAGTGGCTGGTTCCGAGCTCTGCACTGCGAGTCTGTCACTTCTGCTTCAGCCACCGAATCTCCTTTGCCATCCCCAATATGATTGTGGCACCCAGAGGAGCTGGGGCGCTGCCACGTGCAGGACCAGGCTCAGAGCCTGCTGCTCTAGCTCTGAAAGCAGTGTTCACTGCTCTTCCCTGCTCCAGAGAATTCCCAGAGCCCAGGGTGGAGCAGAGCATCCTAATGAGTGTCAGATACCATTAAGTGCCCTGCAAAGGGCGATGCTGGAGATGAAAGAAGTAGAGCAAACTTGACATGAGGGATGTTTTTTTGCCATCAGCTGCTGCAGAGAGATTTCTAGGTTTGTCAGTCCCCAGTGCCCCTGCTTCCTTCCTTCCCCTGAATCTGGATCCCAGATAGTCCTGCCCATCTGCCTTTGGCCTGTCAGGGTTCTAAGCACTGACATGATAATTGGAAAAAGCAGCCTTAAAACCAGCAGGAGTGTAGAAATTGCACCAAAGTACTGTTTGCTACAAAAGTGTTCTCAAGGCTGGAGCACCCACCTCTGAGTTGGGGCTGGGAGTTGGATCCAGCGCTCTGCAGCTGGATCCATCCCTGCAGCTTGTTCTAAGGAGCTGGGTACCACAAACAGGTAGGTATTCTGTGGGTGAGGATCAGAGAGAAACACAACTGGTTTGCATTTCATGGGGGAGCAGAGCACAGGTGAGGCAGGGACTTGGACTGAGTAGGGGATTCTTCATCCCTGGGAGCTTTAAGTGCACTTTGATTTTCACAGGAGCAAAAAATAAAATCGATTCAATCCATCCCCTGCCAGATGAGTATTTTCCATCATACACTTCAAAGCACTGTGCCCAGCATGGTGTTCCTGTGGGTTAAAAGTAAAATAAACACTCCATCCTGACAGATCTCTTGACTTATTTTTACTGATTTCCCCAAACATCATCCTACAAAGAGTCTGGTGTGAGACAAAGCTGGAGCTCAGGAGTCCAGCAGACTCATGTTGTCTGTTGTGTCATGGGTTTGCTCTCTCTCTGTAGAGACCTGAAGCTGGACAACGTGATGCTGGATAGCGAGGGGCACATAAAGATCGCGGACTTTGGCATGTGCAAGGAGAACATCTGGGACGGGGTGACCACCAAGACGTTCTGCGGCACTCCCGACTACATCGCGCCCGAGGTGAGCGTGGCAGGGGCCGCGGGCACGGCCCGGCAGCCTCGCTGCTCTGCCCCGTGGGACCTTGCTCTGGGCACTGGCTTGTTGGAACAGGGCCAGTAAGGAATTCACTGTCAGCCTGGGAAGTTCATCCCCTCAGCACAACGTGACCAGTGGGCAGCAGGGAATTAGCAGTGGGTGATATTTCCCTGTGAAGTGGAAATCCTTAGATCCATCCAGCTCACTGTTTGCAGTGAGGGGCCCTGTGTCCAGTGGGGAGATGCTCCCTATCGATGGCTCTAGATCAGCCCAAAATGACTTTGCAGTTGGTTGTTGCTGATGGGATGGAGTCACACATGACACTTCCGTGAAGTGCTGTATGGGCACAATTGTGAAATTCAGCAGTGTAATTATTCCCAATGCCTGTTTCCTTTCCATAAAAATATCCCTCAAAAACCTTGTCACTGCTGAATTTGAAATGATGAGATTAATATTTATACATTTAAATATTTTAGAGAAAGAGATTCTCTTTGTTAGGACATGGATGCATTCGTGCTAAACCATGTTGTGTTTGCTGCAGCCAGTGAGGTTTCCAATTACTGGGTCAAACGTGTGTTCCATCCCCTCATCCCACCAGGATTAATACTGGGGCTGTTGGTGCAGAGCTGGTTGCTGTGAGTGATTAATGCTCCTTCAAAGCAGGACAAATGACCAGTTCTCTGGGTATTTGCCTGAGTGTTTTCACTTTAACTCTTACTTTCTTCTTCTTGCTCTAATTCTTTTTTTTCCGAAAGAAAAACAGAAAATAGGAAATTAGGATGCAGATCACTGTGGCACCCAGGAGAATGACAATAAAGCCTGCTGCCAGTGGGTCTCAGAGGAGTGATCTCACACATCCTCTTTGGGAATAGCAATAAGGTTGTGGCACAGTGGCCACACTCCAGCCCAGGCCCTTCTGCTGCTGCTCCCTGCCTCCTCCTTTAGGGAGCTGCAATGTGCTCAGGCCAATGTGGCTTCGGGGTAAAACAGTCCTGCGATTTGCTTGACCCATTTTTAGGACTTTTTCTATTGCAAGCCAGAGCTCTGCATGCCAAGGTGGCAGGTCCTGCGTGCGACCAGCCCTGCGTGTGATCCCCTCTGAACAGAGCTGTTCCTCACCTGCTGGGCTTTGACCTTCCCCAACGGGCAGCTGGGGACTTCACAGGACAGAGGATTTCTTCTGAGTGCTCTTTCCTTTCAAAGACCTTTATGATGTGAACAGTTCACACCTGAATTTCCCAGAGTGCTGGTAAAGAGCAAGTGGGAGGGACCCTGAGTGCCCTCAGTCGAGGGATTTCAGTGCTGAAACATGTCCCAGTGAATAACCTTGTGCTTGTGACCTGGGCTACAGCTTGGAATCACTTTGCTACCAGGTCAGACCTGGGAGTGTAATCCTGCTGTTCTCTTGTTTGCAGATAATTGCTTACCAGCCTTATGGGAAGTCTGTGGATTGGTGGGCGTTCGGAGTCCTGCTCTATGAGATGTTGGCTGGCCAGGTAATTGAGTTTTAATTGATTCCTCTGGGCTGTGTTACATTCCATTTTGAGCATACACTGATGTGGAATTTGCCATGCTGCTGGCACACAGCCAGGGCATTTTCTTCAGAGCTTGGGGTGAGTCTGGGTGCAGCCCCAGGGACTGTGATGATGATTCACTTCACTGCATGGCACAGCCAGGGCTGGGTCCATGGCCAAGGCCCACAGCAGCACATGGAAGCTTAGGGACCCAGAAAGGCCACTGAACCTGTGTCTGCTTTGTCCTAGGCCCCCTTTGAGGGAGAAGATGAAGACGAGCTCTTCCAGTCCATCATGGAGCACAACGTCGCCTACCCCAAGTCCATGTCCAAGGAGGCAGTGGCCATCTGCAAAGGGGTAAGGGCTGGGATGGATCTTCTACTGGCCTGGGGGAGCGTGTGGGCAGGGGGAGCAGTGAGATGCTGCACACCTGGGCATCCCAGCTCACTCCCTGCTCCCCAGCACAAGGGGATCTGACACTCAGTTGGGTTCTCCACTCCCAAAACTACAACTTGCGTCATTTGTGTGTGTGTACGAAAACCAGGTGAAAATCACACCCAGATCCCCTCTGTGCTGTTACACTGAGCAGATGTACAGCTGGGACTCAGGGGCTGCTCTGAGGGCTCAGGTGAAGTTCAGAAGGAATTGGGATGTTGGCTGGGAGGTGGGAAGGGAGGGCATCCCCAGAGACCCTGTGCCCCATCAGGTGAGGACAGGGCAGCTCTATAAATCTTTGCCTGAAATGAAAAATTATGCTCAGGAGAAATTAATGTCATCCCAGAATAGTTTTTCTATGATCAGATACCTTCATCCTTCTGCTTAGCTCTGATGTCACCCTTCAAGACAACCTGAAGCTCAGTGCTGGTGGTGTCTCTGTGGTGTCTGGGCAGTATTTTCATTATCATGTCTCTTAATCTGCAGTGAAGCTCTGCCTTGCCCAGCATCCTGACCTCTCCACGGACTGGGCCTAGTCATGACTTAAATGCAGCCTGAGTTAATTTGGGATGTGATGGATAAAGGCTTGCAAGGTCCTGATGTTGTTCTGTGTGCTTGGGACTGAGCCTCATCTCACCTCCAAGTGCCACACACTGCTATAAATATGTGTTTGTGTAGGAATTTAAGAAATGTTTGCTTATAATAGTTAATATTGAAAATATCTGAATGTTCTCTATCTCAAAATAGTGTTTCTATCTCCAAATGACACATCCTGCGCTCAGCGCTCCCACTGCGGCATTTCAAAGCCTCTTCCTGGCGTTGCCAGGATTCTGAGCTGGTGTTAAACACAGGAATATTCACTTGTCCTGTGGGGAAAAGCAGGTGTTCCCACCTGGAATGGGGCACAGGGAGGGTGTGCTGCCCCACCACTGTCAGCAGAATGTAGGAAATCAAGTCCTTAATTTAGAAACCACACGGGTGGTCAGAGGGGGATTCCCACAGGCACTGTCACCGTCTCTCATCCTCTTGCTGTGATGTTGGGCGTGTAAAGGGAAAATCCAGCGTGTTCCTGGTCAGGCAGGAGGGCGGGAGGTGTTGGTGCTGCTGAGCATCGCTGTCCCTGCCGTGCCCGAGGCTGGAACAGGGACCAGGCTCAGTGTCAGCTTTGTTTGCTGCTGCATCAGTCACAGCGTGGGTGCTGTAAATAGATGAGCAAGGACCGTGACTGCAGCGTCTGCTGGGTGTAGCTGCGATGGCTTTTCTTACTCTGGAGATGGGAGGCTGCATGGGAGGATATTTGGCCACACACCGAGGGTTGATTCTCTATAAATTCCTGGATTTTTTTTTGTGCCAAAGTGGTGGTTCCCTCTGTACTACTGTTGTTTCAAAACCTCCTGACATTCTTTGCCACCACCAAACTGCTACACCCGAAAGTTGAATTAAAACTGTGTAGGATTTAAGAACTTTTTAGTAAGCTGGGAACTGAGTATATACATTTTCCCCTGGAACACAGTGCAATACATCTCGGTGAGCTGCACTGAGGCTGAGCTGTCTGTGTTGGTGTGTGGTAGGTCTGCCAGGAGGGCACAAACCTGGGCTTACATTAGTCCAGGGAACAAGCCCCTGGAGAAGCCTTTGCCCCTAGCTTGAGAGGTTTGGTGTTTCACTGCCACAGTTTCCAAACCCATTTTCTTGTTCCCCCACGGTTTCACTCCAGTGTGCTGGTGCCAGTCATCCCTGCACCACTCAGAGATGGAATGTGTTTGATCCTGAAAGCCTGGAAGCAGCCTGAGCCCAGAGACAAGCGTTAATCAGGGATCCTTGGCTGGGAAGGAAACTGGAGAGTTCACTGGCACACGGCTCCAGGACTCTCCAGTCAGCAGCAATTAGTGGATCAAACGGAGCATTTCCCTCCTGTGCTGTCAGCTCGGATTTGTTTCTGAAGGCTGATCTTGGAGCTGCTGTTTCCATGGGCAGGTAGCTCAGGTTTGGTTATTAGGAGCCAGACTCCTGTCCCAGCCCTGGGAGTGTGTGGGCACCGGCACAAACCCTCAGCCTTTTCCATCCCATATGGAGAGGTCTGATGGTGCCTGAGCAAATCAGCCCTTTCCAGGAGAACAGATTGTCTGTGACTATCAGCTCCCTCTTTAATCTCTGCCTGGTAGCAAAGGCATGAAATGGCAATGTTTTCCGCAGCATTTTGGGAATATTTACAGGTATTTTGGGTGCCATTTCCCCTGGTGCTGGTGCCTGGGAAAAGCCCATCACAACTGCTGTCCGTGCTGCTGCCACACATGTTCAAGAGGCCAAGACATGTTAGCTCTGCCACCTTCCCAGGCGTCTTACTCAGACATTTGTTGTTGGGTTTCTCTTTTATAAAGGTCTGTGTGCTGCAATCCAAGGGAAACTTCTTATTAACAAAAAAACAAGTTAGAAAAAAATCCTTGCTTTTGTTTTTGCTGCCACCTGGCCTCCCGTGCCCTCCCTCCCGGGCCCCTGGCCGTGCTCCAGCGTGGCTCCTCGTACAGGGACAGGCTCTGCAAAGCTGATGCTGATGCCAGTCACACCCTCTGCCTGAGCAGAGGCTGGAAAATCCCTGGTCTAGCCTGTGTAGCCTGCCAGCCCCTCACTGTTTGCAGATGGGCTTTCCAGGGGGATGCTGCTCCACAGAAGCTGCGCTCCATCACTCTTCCAGCTGCAGATGGCATCACGGCTGGTGGACGGGCATGTAGAGCTGTTTGCTCACAGAGCAGTTGGTGGCTCTGCTCTTGCCTCATATTTGTTGGAGTTTGTGGTTTTAGGGTTCTGGGGTTTTTTTTTCCTAGAATTTTCCTTGCTTTTGGCACCCTGTCACATCATTGCTGTTAAAAGATCAACTTCCCTGAGCAAGCTTGTTTTGTGCCATCATGGGTGGCAGGACTGACTCATATCCGGCACCTGCACCCCAGGCAGAGGAGCTCTACCTGGATGGAGACCTGGCAGAGGCTTGTGAGGTCCCCATGGGGTGGTGGGTGCTGCCAATGGCTGACTGGACTGGTGGGCTTTTTTTGGTCTGCAAATCCTAGAATGGTTTGGGTTGGGACATTAAAGCTCCTCTCGTTTCAACCCCCTGCCACGGGCAGGGACACCTTCTGCCAGGTCAGGTTGCTCCAAACCCCATCCTGGCCTTGAACACTTCCAGGCACGGGGCAGCCATAGCATCTCTGCTCGCTTCTGGAACCCTTTTCTCAGCTCTCTGGCTGGAGAGGGGCTCTCTCATTGGCACCTCCTTTTCCTCCCAGAGGCTCCCCCAGCCCTGGGACACAGAGTCAGACTTCCTGCAACCTCTGCACAGCACTGGGATCAGTTTGAACTGCCTTGCTTTTAATAAAGCAGTGCTTTTGTTGCAGGTATATAGCTCATATTCTCCGTCCTTATCAACATCTTGTGAATCTCTGGAATCTCCATCTGATCTCTCAACATGGCTCAAACCCTGCCCCAGGATATTAATGTTGTACAGCTGCCCTTAATTCCTGGGGCCCCTTTCCCTTACTGAGCCAGTGAAGAGGAGAAGTTTAGATGATAAACAACATTAATGGACTGTTTCTGCTTTTTTATCTCCAAAGTGACTCTTTCATTAGAAATCCACCTCATGTCTGTGCTGCTGCAGCTCTGGAGGAGTGGGGGCTCTGCTGGAGGAGGGCTGATGAAAGTTTTGGAGGGCAGATTGTTCGTCTTGAATGGGCAGTGGGTTCTGGAGTTAATTCTGCAGATGCTGAGAAGTTTGTACCAAGCAGAGGCAGCTTTGCTGCCATCCTGCCCCCCTGCAGCAGGAGAGGCTGCAGCACTACGGGGCGCTCTGCCAGCGCCCTGAGGTTGTTTCTTGGCGAACCACTTTCATTCCCAGAGGGAAAGGGATGTGCCCATCCTGCCAGTGCTTATGTACCTTGCCACCTGTTTTCATAAGCCATTGTCAACCTTCCCTGTCCCTGGAGCTGCTCTGGCTTCTCCCTCGGTCCTCTGCTCGGAGCCCCAAAAGCAGGTGGAGCAGATGGGACTGCTCTGGGGTACAGACCCTGATTTGGGGTGCTGCCTGTCCAGCTGGGCATCACGGCTCCCAGGGGATCTGGGAGGTAGTTGGCCACCCTGTGAGTGACCGTGTCTTCTCTCCCTCTCCCCCAGCTGATGACCAAGCACCCTGCCAAGCGCCTGGGCTGCGGCCCCGAGGGGGAGCGGGACATCAAGGAGCACGCCTTCTTCCGCTACATCGACTGGGACAAGCTGGAGCGCAAGGAGATCCAGCCCCCCTTCAAGCCAAAGGCTGTAAGTGTTCTGAGTCCCCCCTGCTGCTCTCCCACGTGCCAGGGCTCTCCTCCAGTGCTGCTTCCACTCGTGAGGACACACGGGCAGACGGGCAGGTGCTGCTCGTCCTGGAGGTGCCGTTTCTTTGTCTGCCTGGAAAATGGTTTCTCCTCGGGTCTGGCACGTGTCAGAGCTCTGCCCTGGCAGGATAACTGGGGGATGCCTGCTCCCACTCTGGCTTGCAGGGATGGAAGCTCCACACATTCAGCTCCTGGACCCCTTTGTGTTGCAGCACTGTCTGTCTGTCATCCTGGGTCAATCTGTCTGCTGGGTTTTTCCTTCCTTCTTCTCAAGCTGACCAGGTCTCTCCGTTCTTTAATCTCGGCTTTATTTTAACAGCAGGTCAGCTCAGTCTGCCTGAGGGGCAGTGGGGCTGAATTTGACCCCCCAGTCTCTCTCCAAGGTGGAGGGCTGCAGCCTGGCTCACAGAGGGGGGATCCTGGCTGCTCTCCCTCAGCCCTGCCTGGCCCTGCTAGAAGTGCTGGGTGTGCAGCCTGGGGGAATGAGCTGCCAGAGCAAATGGAGGTGCAGGCAGGAGCAATCAGGAAGCTGTTTGTCAGAAAAGATGGGAATACTTGTCTGCTCCTGGTCCAGCCATCATTACAGCAACGTCTGAGTGGGTAACACCAGTGCAGGGGTGCAGCCTGAACCCCACCATGGGTCTTCCTGCCTGCTGTGCTGTGGCTGCTCTGTGATTCCAAAGTCTGTGTGATCCTCTCTCCCTGTGCTCTCCCTGCCCTCCCCCAGAGAGGATGTGCAGGAAGCTGTGACCGTGTAGGCTCAGGAACAGAGATGTCTCTCCCTGGATCTCTCTATTTCTCCTTGCCACTGGTGGGACTGGCAGAGTCCCAGCCATGTCCAAGTCTCTCTGTGGTGCTCCAGTTCCTTAAGGCTTGGGATTATTCATGTGCTTCCCCCCAGGTGCCTCTTGGCTGCTGTACCCTACTTGGTGTCTCACAGAGAACTGAATCCACAGTTAATCTGATCTCCATGGCTATATTTGTGATCAGGGTGGGGACATTCCATGCTCCCTTAATCCATCGTCCTGGGTCACAGCTCAGGGTCCAGGCATGTTCCATACATTTACCTGAACCCTCCCCTGTCCCACTGCCTGTAACAACCTCGTACACATCTGCTTTTCCTCTGCTTTACAGTTATCCTGTTCATTTCAAGGGACCTCTGCTGTGCTTGGGACAGCTCTGCTTTCAGGGAAAACGTGGAGTGGGAGTCCACTCAGTGGACTCAGCACCTTTAGCTCTGCTCTCTCTCAATGCCTCTTTGCTCCAGCAGCTTTCTCCCTCCTACAGCTCCTTTTCTGACTGATCAAACAGGAATAATCCACCCATTTGGTAGCTGTGTCGGAGCCTCCACAGCCCCATCTCCCTCCAGCACATGGCACAGGTGGGGCAGGGGTGCTGACCTGGAGAGCTGCTGGCCATGCCCTGCCTACATTTGGGGCTGCTTGTTTTGATTTCAGACAGATATTTTTACCAAGGTCACTCCTGGCAATGATGCCTTTGCAGGGAGCTCCATGGGGTCCTGTCCCCAGAGCTGCTCATTTCCACTCTGTGCCTCGTGGCCCAGGCTGCCTCCACGTCTGCAGAGGGAAAATCTCCTGCCTCGGAAAGGGGGGGACCCAGGTGCTGGGATGGTTAGCCCAGGGGTCTGGATTGTGCCTGCCTGCCTTTCCTTGGGAAGGAAGGGGATCTTCAAGCCATTGGACTGTGTGGGAACAGTGTTACCAGGAAGGTGTTAACTTTGGTATCAGAGTGTAACAGTGCAAAGTGGTTGGGGCTGTTTGTGCACCCCGTGATTTTTCTGGGGGTGGGATCGGACCTTTGTGCCAGGGATGCTAAGGCACAGAGGTAAATCCATAGCTCCTGCTATTTCCCACCTCTGTGTCTGTTTTCCAGTGAAGTTGCTGCTGCTGTGTCCCCTCTGCCTTGTCCCTCTCTTCCCCAGCAGCTCCCCAGTGTCACCTGCCCTGGACTGGGGCAGAACAGAACGTTGGTGTTTGGTGTTTTACAGTGAAAAACAACTGAATTCCATCAAAAGCACTTCCTTACTGCTCTTCTGCTTTAAAATGTGCAAATTTTGTCCTGCTTTAAATGTCTTCTCTCTTTAAAAATCCCTTTGACACCGGCCCTGGGGAGGGGGACGGTTAAGCTGCCGGCTGTCGCTTCACCCAACGGCTGGCGCCGGGAAAATTCCCCGTTTGATAGGACAGGGAGATTAACAGCAGCTGATTTGGGATTTAGGGAGGATTAAGACAACTCAGGTACTTGCTGATAGCTGATATTTCTCCAGCAGTGCCTCTGTGCTGCAAAAAGCTGTTTCTTTCATGCCAGCAGTGGGTGCAGAGCGGAGCAGCAGGGATGGGAGTGGGGTTTGGGCACTAACAGAGTGTTTGGGAGGTGACAAAGGGAGATGTTGCTGAGTGTTTGTGGCCTTCAGGGGTCACACCAGGGCTGAGGAGTTGGTGCTGACCTGGCTCTTCCCCTTGGCTAAAGTCTTTTTTTTTTTTTTTTTAATATATTAGTGTCTATAAAGGTCAGGCTGCAGGGATTGTTTGTATCCAGAGCCTCAAAGTAAGGCATAACACACAAATGAGGGCTGGGTGTCTGTCCCCAGCCATCCCCTGATCCAGCCCATGCTCAGCCCCAGGAACACCAGCCAAGGGGAGCAGAGCCCCATTCAAATTGTCTTTAGCATCATTTTGCTTCTCAGAGGTGTTATATTAGTTCCTGTTTGATTTGAGCTGGTGGCTCAGTTCCTCATCCACACCCATTCTCCACAAAGGCACCTTTGCTGCTTGTCTCTTCTCTAGCAGACACATTTTTTGGCCACATTTCCATGATGTTGTAGCATTGCTGCAGGTTTCAGTGGGGGTACAGGAGGCACTGGGAGGGTATTGGGGACGGCTTGCTGTGCCTGCTCAGCCCTGCTTCTGGGGAGGGCATCAAATCCCTCCCAAAAACCCCGATCATTGCACCCCACCAGGGAAATGAAGGCTTCAGCCTCTGCCTGGCTGGGTTGTTCCATGCCCGGAGCTGGAAGTGAATTCCCAAGAGCTCGTGTGTTGCTTTGTGCTTGATTAACCTTTATCACAGAGCCAGGAACGAGACAGATCAGGGGCTGGGTTGTCTTTGGTGGTTCTGACGTGGGGCTGTGCTTGGCTGCTCCCTGCTTTGGCTGGTGCATAACAATTCCTTCCCTGGGTCTGCAGTTGCCCTGGCAGTGTATTTACACTTCTCTGCTCTCCCTGTCTCTCGTTGAGATAATTATTGTTTTTGGTGTCTAATTACTCCTTTACTTTACGTAAAGCCTAGTGATTTGAAAAGTCTCATTTTGAAAGCACTGAAATCACACGGCAGAGCCCAGGATTACTCACAACAGGATGAGGGGTTAAAAAAACGGCTTTTAATCTAATAATTTTTAATTGCATAAATTAATTTTCCCCTAACTGCCTTGAGTTAATTAATATTGAAATACCATTTATAGACCTGGATGTGTAAAAGCACTGGTTCCCTGCGTGTGGGGTTTTGTAGCCTTAGTTCAGTCTGTACGAGGTGAGTTCCGATGTTTGCAGAAGTAATTTCCTAATTAGGTGGGATTTAAGGATTGAGGGGGCCGACAGTGGGCAGGTGGAAGTGCTAAGGTTAAACATCTCCTCTGGTAATCCAGTCAGGATTTGCTCTGGGAGTCCCAGGGATCTCTCTGAGATTCCCCAGACTATTCAGCCGCTGTTTTCAGTACATTAGGCAGAAACTTGGCTTTTTCCATAGGAGTTGGATGAAAGGCAGGGCCCTGTATCAGGAGCCCTTGCAGCAGATGCTCCCTCTGCCAGCAGCAGGGATCAAGGGATGTGCTGGAGCATCCCAAAGCACCATCATCCCCCCTGATGAGCACAGGGACACTCGGGCTGGCCCCAGTGCTGTGACGCGAATCTCCCCAAACATGGTTTCCAGAAGAGCCCTGATCCTCCCTGGGGTACAAGGGGCCAGTTTTCCTGACCCAGAGCAGCACCAGGAAGTCAGACTTGCCCAGAAGATGCTGCAAGGCCAGTGGGATTGTGGCTGTACCACTGTTTTGGGCCAAAACCCGGGGAAATCGAGGGTGTCTTCTGACACCTCTCCTTGGTGCTGGGACAAGGGCTGGTGGCAGCAGCATCCTTGGCTTCTTATGGTCCTTGATTGCATCCTAGGGATCAATGGAAAATATTTTATTATGCCTTTTGTCTCCATTTGAAATCAAGCAGGAAAGTGATAAAACACAAGGCCATCTTCGGAGCTGACAGGTTTATTTCTGCAGCTCAGGAAGAAAAGCCATTCTGTGCTGGCTATAAATATTAGACAGGACACGCTGGGATTTATGTAAGATAAATTCCCACCCTCCCTCTTTCTCCAGTCGGGGTGGAGTGATGCCTGTACATTAATATCAGACTAAAAGGAGGCAGATTTTTCACAAGGTGGCTTTAGATAAATGTAAAAATTCACATGGCATCTCCTGTCCATTAACATGGGACTTAATTTAGGAAGCTGTAAAGAAGGTGCTCCTGCAGATAGAGACCATTTGCTGCCTGGAGTGGCACAGATCCTTCCTGCTCTCCCTTGTCACAGGGGTGGGTCCAACCTGGAGTCTGGAACTCGGGCAGTGCTGGGCTGGAATAACCCTGCCCTGTTCCCAGAGCCCCCAGCTGTCTCAGGATGTGGGGTGAGAACAGCACCAGTGCAAGGTCACCACCTTCAGACCTCAGGGATGGGCTTGGCTGTGACTTCTGTAAACCCAAAGGCAATTTTGAGCTTTAAAGTATTGATTTTATCCATCCATTTTATCTGTGTCCAAAAAGAAAGTCCACAATTTCCACGCAGCAGGACAGGAAATACTATGGATAGATGCAACTTTTCAGATTTTCCATCCACATATACTTATTTCATGATAGTGAGAAATTCTTGCTTGCCAATTTGCATATTGAAATATGTTTGTGCTTCCTATTGCAATAACTGGTAGCACCTCATCAGGATTAATTTTTAAATCATTTCTGAGAGGGTTGCTCATTTGGTTGGGTTTTTTTTAATATTATTTTTTTTAAGACAGCGCATTTCTTTGTAGCCAAAAGGCATCTGGTGCTGTCAGACATTGCACATGAGCTGCCCTGAGCGTCTGCACTGAGGTCTCGTGAAGCTAATAGGGAGTGACAGCGGGACTGGCAGGCACTGGAGGCTCCTGGTGTGTGTTGGGGCTGATGGAAGGGGCAGGTGAGCGGCTCCACTGCAGGTGACCCCTGCCATGGTGCTGTTACTGCAGCTTTCCCAGTGATCCTGCTCCTGGTCTGAGTTATCCCAGTGCTCAGGAGGAGCAGTGCCCAGGAAAGCCCAGCTTGGCTCTTGTGTCCTGACTTTGGCCCCCCGGGCTCTGTGGAAGTGGCAGCTCCCATGTGGAGGATTTCATTGCTGGTTTGGTGTTCCTGTGCTGGCTTTGGGAAGGTGTCAGGCTGTCAAACAGCTCCACCACAGGCTCCCCCGGGGTCCCCAGGGCTGGGGCTGCGGCACATGGGACCCCACAGCCCTGGAGAGCTGCAGGAGGGGACAAGGGCTGGACTCAGCTCCGGGCTGAGCTCATGGCTGTGGGCAAGAGGCTCTTCTGGGAGCAGAAGATTAACAAACCCAGACTAGAAATGTGAAGATGTGGCCTTACAAACTGAGGGGTAACCATGGGGTGGAAGGATGGGCTCAGGCTGAAGTTAAATCCACTCAAGCATTACCCATTGAGCTGTTTTTTAGAGGTCTGAGAAGAGTGTGTCTCACTTGGTGCTATAAGGACATAAAAGAGCTGCCAAAGGAACGTGCCATGGGGGCTGATGGATTTTCACACTGTCTTCCCTGAAACCTCTGAGCAGAGGAGGGAATGGGAAATGTTGAAGTTTACATGTATTTGTCGTTAATATTTTATTAAATTTAGTCTGACGTTTATTAAAATTGCAAATCTATTTACTTAACAAATGAAAGTTAAACACCAGGAAAGATTGTGGCAGCACTTGGAGCGTGTGTTCTCTCAGGGGCAATGGGAGAGAGACTTGAGGGACTGGGATTTGCTGGCTGAGCAGCTTCTAGGAGGAAACAGGGCCCAGAGAGTGCTGGCTGTGTGTGACAGGAGGGAGAGTGCCCAGCCCTCGGGGCAGAGTCCCCACATGTGTGTGACAGGCAGGAGCTGAGCCTGGGCTGCAGCTGTGCAGTGACCTGGCACCCACCTGATGTGAGCTGCTGCCCTTGTTATTCCACTGAATCGTGACCCCCAGCCTGGGGGTCACAGCCCTTGTTCTGACTGCCCCCACCTCATTCCTGCTGCTGCCGCTTCCCACGGCACAGTTCCCACACCGGGGGCTTTGCCAGTCCCTGGCTGTGCCGTGCCATGCCATGCCATGCCATGCCATGCCATCACCCCGTGACTAACAAAGTGTGTTCTGCACCTTTCCCCGTCCTGCCGTGGCTGTGCCGCGATGGGGGGGTTGGTGCAGCCCCGTCCCACCATTTCCTGCCCCACCCACCACCCGTTCTTTTCTCCCCCTCTCATAGTGCGGACGCAGTGCTGAAAACTTCGACCGGTTTTTCACTCGCCATCCACCCGTGCTAACACCTCCCGACCAGGAAGTCATCAGGAACATTGACCAGTCAGAATTTGAAGGATTTTCCTTTGTTAACTCTGAGTTTTTTATGCCTGAAGCCAAGAGCTAAGTAGCTGTGTAGATCTCATCCCCACATCCATCATCCAGTCCCAGCTGCTGTTGTGGAGACATTTTCCACTGCGAAACTTGCATCCATGGATTTTCTCCAGTCCCTTACTAGAGTGACCATACTTCAAAGCCAGAAGTGTCTTCCTGTGATTTGGGGTGTCCCTGGATGGGGGGTGAAGTACAGCAAATGCTGCAAATGGTCTTTTGTGATGTTTTTTTTTTGGTAGAAAATGGGAGCAGTTCAGTGGGTGATGGAAGGAAAACAGAGACACAGTGACAATTGGGAGAAATCCCTTCGTCATGTGTTTTAATTCCTGCTCTTTCGTTTTTCTAGTCTTTTAATATAATCATGAAAATTTCATATTTAGCCTTCTTAGCCTTAGTGGCAAGTAAGTGTTTTTAATGAAACTTTTCCCCAGAGCCTTTCAGCTCCTCCTAAAACCTCTGGAGAGCCAAGATGCTGATTCTGGCTCCTTTTTTAGCTGTGTCCTGCTGTCTGTCGAGCCCTACCACAGCTCCCCTTCCCTCCAAAGATGCTTTGGGATGGCATGTTCCCAGTGCTGGGTCCCCAGCAATGAGATAAGTTATTCAGGAAGGCAGAGCTGCTGTTGGCAAAGATTTCTTCTGATTGTGCAGTTCCTAAGTGATTATTTTTTTATCAAAACATACAATATCCAGTGCTAAGTGAGAAATTGGGAAGAGCTACTTTTGAACCCATGGTCACCCTAGTAAACACCACCAACACCGGTTCTATAGTGAAGTTTCTTCTTCTTTTCAAATGCCAAAGCAACTGATGGAGTTTGTTACCTGGGCTTTAAATGTGTCAAAAAATGGTATTAACCCAAACGGGACCTATTTAACTCTGACCAGTATTGTGAATTCTGATATGAGCCTTGTAAAGAAACTTGTTTCAACTCTTAGTCCTACTCTTAAAAATTGCCGCTAGATATTTAAATGGCCTCATTTAAATGTTTTGTTTCTGGCCTCAAAGGAAGCGTTTCAGGAAGGGTGAATGTCTCTTGAAACAACAACAGTCACACCACTTCCTTCTATGCCCTTGCAGATGTTTGTGGGCTGTCACTGTATCAATCTGCTTTGACTTGTAATGTGCCAATTTTTTTTTTCTGATACTGATTATAAAATAAAAAGTGAGAAACTGTGTCCAAGAAACCTGCATGTGTTTGGCAATAATGAGTTTCTGCAGCTCAGTGGGGCGATTCCAGGAGTTGAGGCTGCACCGCTCCGAGGGCTGGAAGGTTCTCTGGATGCAGGGGGATGCCGGCTCAGGAACAGCACTGGCAGCACTGGAGCCATGGCCTGCTCTTCCTCTGCAGCGTTTGTCCCAAAAGAACGGAGGTGGGATGTGCTGGAAGCATCGTCCGAGCAGGCAGTGATTGTCCACAGCCCCTGCACCAGCCCCTGCTGCGCAGCGATGACCCAGCTCACTCATGCCTCTCCAGCATGGACAGGGAAGGAGTTCCTCTGGGATGACCCTTGGAGGAAGGACGATCTGGAGTGGAGGATGGCAGAGCTCTGCCGCTTGGGAATCTCTTCCAGCACCGTAAGCGGAGCCGACTGCGGCATCGCCTCGGATTTCTGGAGACTGCAGAGGCGAGCGCCCGGCGTGTGCCGGTGACTCATCCCTGCCCCGCTCTCCCAGGAGCAGTTGTTCAAAGCAATTGGCAGTTTCAGCTAAAGAGGGATTACAGGTCCCTGTTAACCTCCCTCCTGAGTGCCTCCTGCCTTTGGGATTCTGCTTCTGCCAAGTTCTGCGGGTCTGGACACTGCGAGATTGTTCCGAACGGCACCGAACGGCGGCACCGACAGCACCGGCAGGAGCTGATCCCTGACCCCTCCACTCAGGCATCCCCAGAGCTCTGCCATGGGGAAGGGGCTCAGTGGCAGTGGATGGGGAGGATTCCCATCCCTGTGGTCCAGGCAGAAACACTGCTCTGGGCCAGCCGTGCCCTGGACAGTGGGAGCCAGGGTGTCCCGCTGTGCTCCCCATCACCTCCCAAAGTCAATTCACCTGTTGCTGGAGGCACTTTCAGCCCTGAGTGTCCCTTGCCCTCCCCCCTCTCCGTAGCAGATCCATGCAGCCATTCCGTGCCTGTTTTCAGGCTGTTCATCATCTCGACAGAAGCCAAATTGCCACCAATTCAGACAAAATTCAAGGTAAGAAACCAGCAAACCCCACATTGCTGAACTCAGAGCTTCCCAGCCAAGCCCCCAAGGACTGGGGGACTGCTGGAGGGGCAGTGCAGGGGGTGGGCTGCCCTGAGCCCCCTCCAGGGCACGTCACTGCCTTTGCTAGAGCTTTCTGCTGCCAAAAAGCAGCAGGAGGAGGTTTTTCTCACCCCAGGGCCCCCAGGCTGAGCATTCTGGAGGGCTGGGGGACCATGGTGGCAACTTGCACCAGTGGCAGATGTAGATGTGTCATTCCCCTTTGCAGCATCCCACAGCATTCCTCCTGAGGAGAAGCTCCCGGCTCGGTAGGATGGTGGTATCCTGGCACACCTTGGTTTGGATGGATGTGGCCTTCAGGAACCATTTGGTCAGTTCATCATCCCTCTGGGAATGGGGCAGGAGCCCCATCAGCTTCCTGTGCACGTGCTGGGGTGCAGGAGAGACTCTGTGCCCACCCTCTCTGCAGCGAAGGGCAGCACCTTCCATGGACCAGCCAGCTCCTTGTCCCTGGGGGAACCCTGCTGCCATCAAGGTGGGCTTGTCCTCGCGTTTCAGCTGCTTCACCCTTTGCCTGCAGAACTCTGCACCTGAAATCGGCTCCTTCACCCTGTCTGCCCCTCCCTGCTCCTGCTCTGTGCCCCCAGATCTGCAACTTCTTCCTTCTCTGTGCTGGAGTGGAGCCCTGGAGTGACTCTGATGGCTCAGGGACAGTTGGGACCTGCAGACAGCGGTGCCCTGAGCTTCGCCACGTGTTCAAGTCCTGATGGCACAGCCACGTCCTGGCTCTTCTGGCTTTTCTCTCTTTGCTCACTGAGCTCCATCCAGCCCTGTTTTTCTTCCCACCTCGTCTCCTCTCCATCATCATCCCTGCCTCTCCCTGATCCTCCTCCCACAAGGCTGAAGCCATCCTGCTGGGATGTCTCCGGTGACGAGTGGGGTCTCCAAGCACCCCTGTAGGTCCTGGTCCATTGCCAGCTCATCTCCCAAGGTTCCATCTGACTGCAGCTCTGGTGTGGTGCTCCTTGCCTGTCGGGGCTGGCAGGAGAACCTCTCTCTGTGCCGTGTCCTGCTCAAGGCATGCCAGGCCATGCTCCTGCTCAAGGCATGAAGATGCCAATGGCTCTGCCCTAAAGTCCTGGGACAGTGGCAGCTGCTGGGACGAGAGGGGCTACAGGGAGGACACAGCATCTCACCTGCCAGGTCCTTCACCAGGACAGTAGCAGGAGGTGAAGGGAGCAGGGTGGGATGTGGGACCTGCAGGACCCCCACAGTTCTTTCTCTCGATATGAGCTGACAGATTATCCCAGGGCTGGAAATCCTGGTGCAGCAAAGCAGGGCCCCCTGCAAAGGCAAAGTCTGGGAAAAAGTAAAAACAAATATCACATTGCAGGTTTCTGCAAGGCACCAAATTTGTGACAGGGTCCTGCTGGTGTCACAGCAGGGCAAGGTCACCTTCAGCACAATGTTGGGGCCTCTCTTACACAGAGATACGGAAGAAGGGATGGGGAAGGTCTTTTGTCCCTGTTGGCTTTAGTAATGGGGCAAAGCAGAGCCAGTTTCCTGGCTGCCCATGTCCCCCCACCTCCCACTGCTGTGGATGAAGGACCCTGGGTGCTTGTTCTGTACCTTCAGTGCTCAGTCACCCCTTCAGCCACAGCCCTGTCACCTCCCCCAGCGGGACACCCCTGAGCCAGGCGGTGTCTGATCCACACGGGTTTAGAAAAGCAGCCCACGCGCTCCCAGCGCCGGCTCCGCAGTGCTGATAGCAGGTTCCCAGCGCTAATCCTGACACTAACGTCCTTTTTTTTCCCTTTTTTGGCTTGGGTGTAGCTGCAAAGTGGTTCTTCTTATGAAATTAAAAGGAGAAAAGGTTGCCTATGTGGAATTTTCCTTCTTGGAGGTTTTGAAGTGCTGTGTGTTTTCTCTGTACAACCCTGGAGCAAATCACATCCTCCATCAATGAACCAGTGGTGGTTAACACCGTATCATGACATCATTCAAAAACCGAGCTTAAAGCAGAAAGAGCTCTTACAGCTGATTATTTTGTTTAAATTTTAACATCATATTGATTGTTTTGAGGCATGTTGCTTCCTCCAGGCTCCTTCCTCCTATGCAGTGCCAAGCTCTGGTTGCAGCAGGGGTTCTGCATGCTAAGAACTGCTCTGTGCTCTCTCTCACAGTGAACAGCAGAGGAGAGGTGCTCCCTCCCCACCACCCTCAGCTCTTGTGTGTCCCTTTATGTCCTGGTTGTGTGTTCCAGGCCTGTTAAACTGGTGTTCTCTTCTTGCTGGTGGTGTGGGGCTGCTTCTTTTGTACAGGGCCGTGAGTTCCTCATCGGTGGCAGCTTGAGAACTGGTGTGGAATGTGGAGTGCTGGGGGCAGCACGGCTCCCTTGGCTGTGCCCCCCTGGGTGCTGCCACTCCCCCTGGGTGCTGCCACGCTCTCTTGCTCGCTGGCTCGCCCCTTTCCCAGCTTAACTCTCTGCTTTCCGTTTAACAGAAAGACAAGCGTGACACTTCCAACTTCGACAAAGAGTTCACCCGGCAGCCAGTGGAGCTCACGCCCACGGACAAACTCTTCATCATGAACTTGGACCAGAACGAGTTTGCTGGATTCTCCTACACTAACCCCGAGTTTGTCATTAACGTGTAGTCGCGGCGCAGCCCTCTCCTCGCTGTCCCAGCTCCAGGTCGCCTTGTACATACCGACACTAGTCTTCCGGGATTAGCAGTGCAGACACACATTCCCTCCCGCCAAACACGCCGACCGCTTCTCCTAGGAGGCCTCTCCATGTCCGTGCCACTCGCTAGCTTGGTTTCCCTAGCCGGAGGTGTCCGGGGTGCCAGTTACCGATCAGTGATACTTCTAGGAACTATAGTTGGTGGTGACTAATAGAGTTTTCAAACAGAAATATACCAAATTGCTACAGTCTCTGTAATTTTTGCAGTGGAATGCTGAGATCCCAGTGACCCAGCTACTCCCAAAGCGTTGCTGTGGAATGCTAAGCATGGTTGATCGCTTAAAGCGTTGTGCTGAAGCTTGCAATGAGTGTGAGCTTGTCTTAGAGGAGCCTTTTGTTCAAGACATGGATACATTTGATCAGTGTGGAAAAATCTGCTTGTAGACCTATATTTTTCAATGCATTGTCGATAGGGTCAGCCCGGCTCCCTGGAGTGTCCTCCCCCACCATCCGCCTTCCCCATGCCCGGGCATTACCACTCCAAACCAATCCCATGCCAGTTCTTGTAAATCAGAGCAAATCTTTTTCTAAGTGAAAGGTGGGATTTTTTTTGTAACATCTGGAACAGTTTGCAGTTTTGATACGCTCTGTCAGCACTCGCATAAATCTTTCACAGACACTGTCGAGATGTAACAGCTCTGTAAAGGATATTAATATTCTACCAAAACAGAACACATTTATATTCTCAGTTTACAATTTACCAACTGAAAACACGCCCAAGACCAAAGGGCTGCACTGAGGGCTATTTATAATGGAAACTTTTCTACTTTACACCCTCTGCTATTCTCTTCCAGGCTCCAAACCCATGGATTTCACAGGCATCTTGATTTCCCTGATTTCCACCAAAATTCCTGGGGGTTTTAGTCAGTAATCCAGGATCTTCTGCATCATTTAAAAAAAAAAAAAAAAGAATGAGAAGAGACAATTTCAGCAGCTGTTTGTGAGGCAGAGCCGTGGTGTGCAGGAGGGCAGGGGTGGGCAGGAGGAGGCAGGGGTGAGCAGGGGCTGGAAGGAGGGGACAACAACAGGCAGGAGAGGGCAGGTGGAGGCAGGAGCAGGCAGGTGAGGGAAGGAGTAGGCAGGGGCAGGCAGGAGGGGACAAGGGCAAGCAGGAGGGGGCAGGAGCAGGCAGGTGTGGGCAGGGACAGGAGCAAGAGCAGGCAGGTGGAGGAAGAAGCAGGCAGGGAAGGGCAGGAGTGGACAGGCAGGAGCAAGGGCAGGCAGATGAGGGCAGGAGTGGGCAGGGGTGGGTAGAAGGGAGCAGGCAGGAGTGGGCAGGGGTGGTCAGGGACAGACAGATAAGGGCAGGAGTGGGCAGGGGCAGGCAGGGCTGCCCACGGGAAGCTGGGCAGTGGCTCTGGCTGTTGGGCACACAGAGGGCTCTGGGTCCCCGTCCCCACTCCCATCACAGCCCCGTCTGGCTGGTTTGCAGAACCCCCTGTGTGTGTTTTCTGAACCAGCACCGGTTCTGCTGTGTGTAGCTGTTCCTCCATGTCATGGGGAAATGGAGTGGGATTTTATCAGTCAGGAGGAGTGCTAGAGAGGAAATTCTGGTTGTAGATCTTTTATAAACATCAAGCTATACCTTTGGAAATTTTCTTCTTCTTTTGATGATTCCTTGAGAACAAAAGGCTGCCAGCAGCGAAGCCGCTGTGCCGGTGCCGGGGGTGGATGGGTGTCCCCGCTCCGTTACCCAGCCACGGGCACTGTCCTGTGCCGGTGCCGGGGGTGGATGGGTGTCCCCGCTCCGTTACCCAGCCACGGGCACTGTCCTGTGCCTGCTGGGGCGTGAGCTGAGCCCACGGCCTCGGGTCCTGCCCTGGGCTGGAGGAAACCAAACCAAACCCAGAAAAACTGCAAATTGTGCCAGATGGAGGAGGGTGTTGATGAGAGGCCCAGGCAGGCCAGGGGGCTGGTGGCCGGTGAGAGCTCCCGTGAGCCCCCCACGCGTTCCCGAGGACGCCGCGCCATCCTCTGCAGACCACAGCTGATGTCAGAGCATGTGCGTTACTGTGACCTTCCAACCTGTTGCTGCAGAATTAGTATTACTTCAGTGGTGAATGTTTTTAATTTCCCCGTCTTCGGCTCTGAAGGCACTCCCAGGTCTGTCCAGGATGCTGCTGGAGGGTCTCCGGGGCTGAGGGGCACCCCGGGGCCGTGGGCACTGCAGGGGCTGCTGCGGGGGGAGTCACGTCTTTTCTGTTTGGCACTTGTGTGTCTGTGTTGGGGTGACACTTGTGCGTGGAGCAGGCGTTGCTGGATTCTGAACAAACTGGGTGGCCCTGGAGGGGACTGCAGGGAAGCCGGGGCTGGCACCAGGCAGCCCGGGTGGCAGCTTTGGGACTGAGATCCACGTTCTAGGGAGAGTTTGGCAAAGGCTGGGTCCTCTTCGCAGGACTCACACCTTCAGTATTCCTGACACTGTCCGTTCTGCCGCTCGCCAAACTCTTATTTCAAGGTTTATTTCCAGATGACCTGTTTCTTCTGTGGAGAAACGTGTAATGGGATGTGTCTGGCCCTGCACAGACGCTCAGATCTGTGTGGACTCCTCCAAGGGAGGGCAGGGTGACAGGGGTTGAGTCACTGTTTACTGTAATTTGATGATTTAATCTTCACTATTGGATGGGGAAAGCAGAGCTGCAGGAGGATGCTCAGAGCTGAGTTGCAGGAGAGCCCCATTCACCAATCCCCAGGTGCTCTAATGATGGAGAAAGCCCAGGAAATCCATACCAATAAATCCCATGGTGCCCCCACTGCTGTGTGTCAGAGCAGTGCTGGGGACCAGGGGACAGTGTGAGGCAGGAGAAGGATGCTCATGGGGGACAGAGGTGGCACCTCAGCCCGCTGATGCAGGGGGGGCTTGCAGGGTGCCCCTGGGCAGTTGCTGCTGCTGGGGGAGCGGGTGCAGGTGTGGTGTCCCTCCTGGATGCAGTGGGACTGGCAGGGTCCCGCAGGGGCAGAGGGGGAGGGCTGAGGAGGCAGGACATGCACTCACCACACTGCAAAGGATGGCAAGTCCTGACTTTGTGCAAGGCTGGGTTACAGCTTAGTGCTGCAGGTAAGTGGGGTTCAGGCTCTCAGGTGGTTTCCCTGGGACGGGATGGGTCAGACAGCTCCCCCTGGGCTGCTGGCTGGTGGCTGCTCCGTTCACAGAACCTGCCCTACTCCTGCTCCCAGTGGGGCTCTGTTTGCATGTGGCTGGGGACCTGCTGCTGCCCTTCCCTGCCCTGGCTGGAGCTCTGAGCAGCCTTCTCATGCTGAGACCCATCACCCAAGGAGTTATCGACTGATTTAATCCATTTAATAAATAAATGCGAGTTTGCACAGTGGCCAACCCATGGAGACAGAGAGCCTCAGGGGTGGAAGATGAGCAAGCACAGGGCAGTCGATGTGCTCTGATGATTGTGAATCCCAGAGCTCTGATCTAAGGGAAGAACCAGGGGAGTTCTAGGACAGAACAGAAGGATCAAGCTGTTCCAAAGGTTAGGATTGCACCTGGAGGGTGGAACTCGCTCCCACTGCTGAGTTCTGTGACTTGCCCACGGTGGCAGGAGCAGGTGAGCCTGTCTGACCACACGCCTCTGGCTCCATGCATGGAAGTGTCACCTGAGCTGTTTATTTCTGATCACATTCAAAGTGGCAATTAAAACAAGAAAAAAAAAAAGAAAAAAAAATGTTTATTGTTGAACAGTTTGTGTTTGTGAATTTGATTTCACCTGCAAGTATTTGATGACTTTTCTACATCCTAGACTACCTGCTGTGTGTTGTCAAACGGTTCTCATTAAGACCTCCTTTTAGATGGGCATATACTCTTGATTCGATTTGCTGCATGTATGAAAAAATAAAATATATAATTTTAAAGAAACCTCGAGAGCTTTGCTTCTTTGCCCATGAGCCTCCAGGGGCAAGCCAGGGGCTGGGCACGCCCGGGGGTCCCAGCTGTCAGCCGGGGATCTGGGGGCTTGGGGTCACCCAGAGGGGCAGGGTGAGTGCATGTCACAACCCTGGCACAGCAGGAAATGCTGAGAAGTTGTAGGGGTTTGGTCAAAAAGCTGCATATCTGCACATCTGGAGAGTATCAGCTGATGAAGGGTCCCAGAGTGGAGACCTTCAGCTGCGCTCCAGGGTCCAGATGGACCAGTGGGGAGCAGGGGAAGGTGCAGGTTGTTTGCACCTTCTGTTAATTGCTAATGAAGGGGTTAGTAATGCTGCTGCAGGAGCTCTTCCCACCACCTGTGAGTGCTGGTTCCCAGGCTCTGTAGCTGGTGCAGGGCTGTGGGGCTGAGCTGGTGGCACTGGGGTTTGGGTGCCGGGCAGCCCCTCTGTGGGCACCATGCCTGGCAGTGAGGTCAGGGGGCAGCAGGTGAGGGGGGTGTTCAGGGCTCTGAAGAGCTGATCTCAATCCTCTAGGATGCCCCAGTGCCTGCATGTGCTGCAGGGTCTGTGGGGTTCCTGGCTGAGTGCACCACTGCGCTCTGCTCGCTCCCAGGAGAGCTCCAGCTCGTACCTGCCTTTCTCCACCCAGGAACTCAGCTTTTTTAGGAAGTGCCTTTGTGAAAGCTGGTGAGTGTGTTGGGAAGGGCTCCTCCTCCTGCTTTTGGGAACTTCAGCTAAGCTTTTGGTTAAGATATCCTCATCTCTCTCACCTAGTGTGGCGGGTGGTCACTGGGAACCACCCCAATTCACCTGGGGGTGGTAAAACTGTCCTGCTCAACCAGCCCAGCATTGCCCACGCCCCAGGATCCCTCTTCCAGCTGGGCAGCCCTGCTCTGTCCCCCCTTCCCCATGCCCCAGCCCCTGCTGCTGGCACCGCTGCCTCTGCTGCTGCCCTCAGCCCCCAGTCATGCCAGGAAGGTCCCCTCAGCCCCAGTGCAGGGTTTTGGGGTGCCTGGGCGAGCCCCTCCCCACATTCACTGACGTGCCCTTTCCCAGCATGTCGGAAACGCTCCCGAGCTTTCCTTCTCTTGGCTTGTGTAAGTGAAACATTTGGTTTTGTGACACTTTCCTTAATTATGGGAGCTAATGACAAAACCATTGTGACAAATGACTCAGCTTTTGATAGTGAAGTTAATTAATTCTGAAGTTAGAGCCTCCATTGGAGTATCTGGAAAAACCCGATTAGGAAGTCTGCTTACCCAGCGTGACACGGGCAGCAGGAACCCAGTGCCTGTGACAGGCAGGTAAAACCCTCCCCACGGCTGCGAGGGACGATCCACCTGGAGCGAGGGGATTAAAGGCCAGGCATCCCAGTGCTTGCCTCCTGATCCATCCGTCCATCCATCAAAGCATCCAGGAGGACACAGCCTCATTAATGTCGGAGTGAGTGACCAGGAGCAGCTCTGCATTGGGCGCTGACCTTCAAGAGCGTCTCCCTGAAGCCATCTTTCATCTCTTTCATTTGCATTACAATCCTGTTTGCCTCATTATTCCTTATCCACTTCTTCTTCAAAGGATTTAAATCAAATCAATTAAATTGCGGTGGCTGGAGCAGCAGTGAACCTTTCCTTGTGGCTCAGCGTGGTCCAGCTGGACCTGGCTGCAGAAGGGATTTAATATTCTGCTATTTGTTCTTTTATTGCTTCTGGGGTACCACTGCCCACAGATCCCTTTGGTAATAGTCTGTCCTTCCCACCCACCCCGTGCAGACATTCTCCATGTACAGGCTGGTCTTTGTATGACCTTGGGGAAGGGATTCTCTTGGCTTCCCTCACAGAGCCTGGGATCGGAATGATGGGGAGCTGCTGACCTGCCCAGAGCAGCTGGAGGAACTCTGGGGCACTGCCATAGTGGTTGCTGTCCTGTGTCATCCTTTTGCCTCTCCTCAGCTTGTTTTGTCTGCCAGGGAACCAAAGAACTATGGAATCATTCAGGTTGGAAAAGCTCTCTAAGACCATCGAGTCCAACTGTTCCCTCGGCACTGCCAAGGCCACTACTAACCCCTGTCCCCAAGTGCCACAATGACATGACTTTTAAATCCCTCCAGGGATGGGAAATCCAGCACTTGACAACCTGTTGGTGAATCAATTGTCCCTAATACTCCATCTAAACCTCCCCTGGTGCAACTTGAGGCTGTTTCCTCTTGTCCTGTCACTTGTTACCTGGGAGAAGAGACTGACCCCCACCCGGCTACACCCTCCTGTCAGGGAGTTGTTGAGTATTGTTACAGAGGCGAAAAAAGCTGATGGAATGTCATGTGTGGGCAAATTAACGTGGATTTAGGCACGCAGCTGCTGCCAGTGTGGTCGCCCAGTCCCCGGAAGCTGCTGCTGCTGCTGGCCCACGCACGGCCACCCCTGCTCCCTCTGCATCTCAGAATAAAGAGGCTTAATCAGAATGGATTTCTGTTCCTCCCCTGCTATTTTTATTGCTACTCAACTGTCGGAAGTCCAGCAGAGAGTGTGGTGCAGGGAGGGAACTGCACCAGCTCGCACTGAGTGAACCAGCTCGTGGCACCAGCAGCAGGGCTGGTGGCACATGTGGCATCGCTGCCTTGTGTCACTCCTAGGACCCCACTGAACTCAGCAGCACATCACACGGGGAGACATCAGCCTCACCACTGGAGTCCAGTTGGAGCCAGTGGATTGCAACCAGCACTTCCAAAGCGTGTGCAGATATAAATAATCCCCTCGTAGGAGTGGGGAAGGATGAGCACATGTGCCGAAGGCTCTGGAGTCCTTATCCCCTTGCAGCCCCTGGGAGCAGGGAAATGAAGAGAAGACTAGGCAAGGCTGGAGCACCTCTCTGCATCGCTAATGACCCAAACTTGCCTTGTATCAGCCTCTCTTCCTTCAAGGAAAAACCTAATCCAGCTAGGGATTACTTCTGACTACTTACTTCCTGTCACTTTGCCAATTTAAATGCAGCAGAGCTTTCATGGCTGGATTTGGGGGACAAAGCCTAACTGATCTTGTGTTAGGACATTTTTGCCTGCAAGGACAGCCTTTTTCTTGCAAGAGTCATACAGTCTTTGCAGTGTGGGTTGGATGTTATTTGTTTCTACTTTGCCCAGTGCAGAAGGGTCCAGGAGCAGGAGCAGGTGGGTGCCGATGGATAGGGCAGGGAACAGCAAGAGGTGATGGAGCAGGAGCTGGAGGAGCCTGGAGAGTCCAGGGCAGGGTGCCAGGCTGTGACCCTGTGCACTACAGTCTGAGCTGAGAGCAGGACACCAGGGTCCCCAAATTGTTGTTCACTGCAAATCTTAGTGAACCCCTGGAGCACCCGCTCCAGACAGAGCTCCGAGCTTGCTCCTGGGGCTGACACTCCATCCGTGCAGCAGCGAGAGGGGCACAGGGCATGGCAGGGGTGTCCCCACCAACAACCCTACAAGGGCCAACACGATCTGCCATGGACTTTGCTTCTGTTTGAGCTCGCTTTGTTCAAAGCCTAGGAAACGGTACATGTGCACTCTGCTCACACCTACACACGCTGTGTTAAAATAACACAATTAAGGCTGCAAAATCCCCCACTCGCAACGCAATTTGCAGCCCCTCAGCTGTGGGTGGGAGATATCTTTGCTGCCTCTGCGCAGGCCGGGGGCCGGGCGGGGTGCTGGCGTCAGGCGCTGCCCCACGCGCTGTGGGGGTGCCGGCAGGGGGAAAGGGGGCGGCAGGATGAGGGGCGTCGTGCCATGGCTTGGGCAGAAGTCCCAGGGAAACATGGTCTCTTCCTGTGCTGTGCCCCAAGCTGCCTTCGTGGTACCCATGGGATTGTTTAGGACTTGGGGGGCTTATGGAAATGATGGAGAGTGGCTTTTCACATGGGCAGATAGCGACAGGGCAAGAGGGTGTGGTTTTAAGTTAGAAGAAGAGAGATTTAGATTAGTTATTATGAAGAAATCCTTCCCTATGAGGGTGGGCAGGCCCTGGCACAGGTTGCGCAGAGAAGCTGTGGCTGCCCCATCCCTGCAAGTGTCCAAGGCCAGGTTGGACAGGGCTTGGAGCAACCTGGGCTGGTGGAAGGTGTCCCTGCCTATGGCAGGGGATGGGACTGAATGGGCTTTAAGATTCCTTCCAACCCAAACCATTCTGAGGTTCTATGTTTCTATGAGCAGGGTCCCAGTGCAGCCACGTGCAGGGCTCATCTCGGTGTCCAGCCTGTGACACCAAGGTGTGACCTGTGACCACCGTGTGCTGCTTCAGGACCAGTCCCAGAGCTGCACAGGGATAACCCCTCCTCCAAAAATGCACAGGAAAGGTGTTTGTGTGGGTGCTGCTGACCCCAGCTCTCGTGACCCATCCACACACTCCTCAGAGGGCTGTGTCCGCCCCCAGCCCGCAGAGCACTGCCGCTCTCCGGATGGAAATGCTGAGAATCAGGAGCTGGTGCTGTGCGCCCAGAGAGCCTGGGCAGAGCTGCACCGCCTCCAGCCTGAGCTGGGAACCAGGCACGGGGCCCGTGGGGAAGCAGGGAATGAACCAGGGTGATCCACGGCCGGGAGCCAGCGGAAAGGCAGGGAGGGAACGCGGCGGGGCAGCAATCAGCATATCCTGCCTGGGGAGTAGCACAGACGGTGATTTCAGGTTGAGGAGCTACTTAATTTTCACATTCTTAATTTCTCGGTACCTTCATAATTTTCTGTTTGCCTTTTTGGAGTAAATAACTAGTAATTCCATGTGAGTGCATACAGATGAGGGCTGGGGAAGCACACACCATCGCATAAATCATTCGCTTTCCCGTCTCACCCGTGGCCCTTACAGGACTGTGAATTCAAGAGGTAAGTGTATTCTAGGGCTTGTTGGAAAGGTCGTATGAGTCATGGGCTCATCCAACCGGCTGAGGAATGTTTGAGGGAGATGAGGAGACGGTGAAGAGGAAGTGGACAGGGGGATTGACTGGTGGGAACGGTTCAGGATCGGATTGCGGGTATCAGGGATGTTCGGGCTGAATTGGTGCTTGGGTAGGGGTTAAACACGGTGTCCCCGGGGCACGGACAGCCCTGTGTCAGCGTGGGCAGGGGCTGTGCCCTCCCTGGGTCGGCTCTGTGGTTGTGTGGCCCCCAGCCCCTTGTACCAGATGCCACCCGGTGCCCGGTACCGGTGCAGCAGTTCCAGTGCTGTGCAGACTGAGGGGTGGGGGGGGGTAGGTGGGTGATTGGGGAGCCAAGTTGCCCCTTGCCGGGGGTCTGCAGCCGGTGGGTATCTGCCAGGACTGCCTGCGGCACTGACTGGGATGGGCACACCCACCCAGTCCTGTTCCCGGTCCCTTGTTACAGTCCCGATACGGTCCCAGAATCCCGGGGAGGGGTCCCTGGGGCAGTCCCGGTCACTGTCCCCGCTCAGTCCCGGCACCCAGCGGTGGGGTTCCCCCGCCCGGCCCGGGTATCCTGGGGTAGGGTCTCTCTCCCGATCCGCCGGGGCAGTCCCGGTCTCAGCATCCCGGAGTGCGGTTCCCGGAGCAGTCCCGGTCCCCGCCCAGTTCCGGCACCCCCGGGTGGGTGCCAAGTCCCGGTCCCCTCGTCCCCCTCCCCGTCGCGGTCCCCCGGCGCTGTCCCCGCCGCCGGCCGGTGGTTGCGGGCGGGGGGCAGTGTCCCGGCGGCGCAGCCCCCCGCGGGTCCTGCTCCCGCCGCCCCCGCCGCTGCCTTGGCCGGGCGGCGCGGGGGAGGCGCCGGGAGAGGCGGCGGGAGCGCACGGCGGAGCGGCTCTGCTCCGCCGGGCTGGGCTGCTGCGCTCCGCGGGCTGCGCTCGGGCCATGCCTGCCGGGCTCCCCGGGGCCGGGCCGCCCCGCTCCGCGCCGCCGCGGGGGCCCGGCGCTCCGCCGGCCGCGGGGGCATGAGGCGGCGGGCGGCGGGCGGCGGCGCCGGCCCTTCCCCTGCGAGCCGCCGCCGGAGGATGAAGCAGCATGAGGATGTGTGACAGAGGCGTCCAGATGCTCGTCACCACGGTGGGAGCCTTCGCAGCCTTCAGCCTGATGACCATCGCCGTGGGCACTGACTACTGGCTCTACTCGCGCGGCGTGTGTAGGACTAAGTCCACGAGCGACAACGACACGAGCCGCAAGAACGAGGAGGTGATGACCCACTCGGGGCTTTGGAGGACGTGCTGCCTGGAAGGTACCGACCCCCTCGGCCCCAAAACTTCGGGGGAGGGGGTGCATCGCGGGACCCCCCACCCCAGAGCCGGGTCCCCGGCCAGCGGAGCGTCCCCCGGCCAGCCGAGCATCCTCCTGCCCGGTAGCCCCGCCGCCCCCCGCTGCCGCCCTCCACTCCCTTCCCCGGGCACTGGCAGTGGCACCGCGGTGGAACCTCGCGGGGGGCTCCTCCACGCGGGTGGCGGGGGTCGGGGGGAGCGTGGCTGCGGGCTGCGGGGTCCCCCGTGCCGGGGACTGGCACTGGCGGCAGCAGCCGCGCTGTGTCTCCCCGGGGATGCTCTCGGGGAGCTTCGGGCTGAGGGGCCACAGGTCCCTCTCCCTACCAGGGCTGTGGGAGTGGGAGCAAGCAAAGCCCCGCTGCTGCTGCCTTTCTCTAAGGCTGCGCGGGCACCGTGCCCCTGTCACCGGCAACCACACACCAGGCGTTTTCATCGCCGAGCCCCAGCACCAGAACCAGCCCTTCCCATCCGAGCGGCAGAGTGGGGCAAGCTGGGCTGCTGCTGCCCCACTGCATCCTGTCCCTCCCTCCCACAGCCGGGCTGCCCCACAGCCAGACTGCCCCACCTCAGCTGCCTCATGGCTGGCTGCCCCACACGGCTGCCCCACGGCAGTTCTCTCGCCTGCCCGGCCTCTCCGCTTTGCCCCCTTGCCTCCCTCTCACAGCAGTGCTCGGCAAGGCCCTGGCAGCTGCTGCCCTCCTGCAGCACAGGCCACACTTCGGGGCAGTTTTGCCCCAAAGCTGTTGGTTGAGGTGTTTCTGAGCACCCATAGGCTGTGCTTAAAGATGAGCTTGAACGGAGCCAGGTACTGGTACCTGCGCAGCAAAAAAATGGCTGATGGCATCACTCTGGGCCCTAACTTTTAAAATTAGTGGCAGCAGTGGGTGTCCTGTGTGCTCGAGGGGACCTGCCCCACTGTCCTGTGGGGCTCCAGGGACATCAGGCTCCCCCAGCCCAGGAGTGACCGCTCCAACGGTGGGGGCAGACGAGCCACGGTGCCAAACTGCTCCTCCACGTCGGAAAGTTCTCGGTGAGTCACGGCCATAGATGCAGAAATAACCGGTCTGTTCCTGGTGCTTGGTCCTAAACCTGGTGAAGTCAGTTGGAGCTTTCTTATTGATTCAAGGATGGTTTGGATCATGCTCTAATTCTGTAATAAATAATTTGAGATAATCTGTCTCCCCTCTTGGGCTGAGGGAGCCAAGGAGGCAGGAGCCAGGGCTGTGAAAGATGGGATTGCTGGAGGCATGAGTAATTTCCAAAATTCTTGGGTTTGCTAGCTGTATTTTTTTTTTTCCAGCCAATGTTTTACGTTTCCCTCACTGTGATCAATCACTGCTTTGGAAGGAGCCGGAGAGGCCCCGCTCCCCTGGGCACAGCTCACTCGGGAAAGGGCTCGGTAGTGCCATGGCAGAGCTTGGAGCTGAATCCCAGTCCATCACCCTGAGACCAGGTGTGGGGCTGAGAGCAGCACGGGCTCACCATGGGCTCAGTGCTCCCAGCTCCACGTCCTACCCCGTGCTGGTGCCCTGGCAGCTGTGGCAGCAGTGGGAGCGGGAGCCGTGCGGTGCCACACGGCCGTCCCTGCGGCACAGCCGAGGCCTCACGCCGGACACCGGCTCCACCAGCCCCGGGGTGTGGGTGTGGGTGGCAATGGGCTGCAGGGGGCTGCAGAACCCAGTCGGTGGCAGGGCAGGGAGGGTCCCAGCTTGTGCTCTGGGGGAACACACGGGGCTGTGGTGGTGCTGGGGGGATGTGACGGGGCTGCTCGTCACCCTCCTGGATTCTGCAGGAGGAGCGCACTGGTGCCTTGCAGGCTGTTAACCGGTGCAATGCTGGGAAGGGAAAACTTGCCCAGCCAAGCTGTGCAGAGCTCATGTGCTGGCACGAGGGAAGGACCTGCAGCAGCAGGGGCTGAGGACCCCCCAGCTGGGGTGGTCATTGCAGCCAGGGGAGAGCTGGGGGCTGAGCCCTGTATCTGGTACGTGCAGCAGGTCCTGTGTGATCCCTGCTGCAGGGCCTCGCTGCCTCCTGTTCTCTGTGCACTCACTATACCGGACTTGAAAAAGGGACAGAGGCTTCACCCCCCTGTGCCAGGACCAGTCTGTTGGAGGGGCCGGTTCCTCTGCGGTGCAGAAGAAGCCCTTAGCACTGAGCAGAGCTCTCTGCCCGTCAGGAATCGCCTCTGTCTTGGACTTTCCCCCGCTAACAGGGGTTTAATGTGTGTAGGGAGGGAGGAATTAAGTGTGGGGCCACAGTGGCTCTCCCGGCTGGGCGCAGGGCAGAGCACGAAGCTGCCCGACGTGAGTGCCGGCTGCGCGCCCGTGGCAGCCGCTCTGTGCATCCGTGGCAGCCCCGGCAGCGCCTGCGTGGGAGCTGCACCACGTGAGCATCACAAGCCCATCGGCGAGAGCGGATAAATCTTGAATGAAGCCGCTGCAGACCCATGGAGAGACACCCACACTGGGAAACACAAATTAGTGGTTGACTCAATATGTGGAGCCCAGGCAGGTGTTCCCAGACTGCTGGGCTGGGATAGACTGGTTGGATTGGCAGCGTTTGGATCCTAATTATTGCTTTTACAATATGCAAATGCTTAGCAGGTGCCCGCTCATGTGTCCCACTCAGGCGTGACCAGCGCTGGTCAGTGACTGTCCCTGTTGTTGTTTCAGCATCACTGGTTTTCCTCTGTTCCTGCTTTGTCAGAAAGGAGGGATGAACACGGCACTCTGAGGAGAGAGCTGAAGTTGAGAAATAGCTGCTTAGGTTGATGGTGTTTTTTGAGAAAGTAAAAGAACTTTGGTTTTCATCAAACTTAATTAAATTCAGCATCATTAAATGCAGCATCATTAAATGCAGGGAGGCTCCATGTCCTCCCTGCTGCGTGGTGTAGATTGGGACTGGCTCCATGGCATCATGCGGATCTGAAACAGGCAGAAGGAGCAGGAGGATTTGGCCAAGGCTTCTCAAAATACTATATTTTAAGGCGATGTGGTACTTTTCCTTTCCTCCCTCATTTCCTCATCATAATAAAGTGCTCTGTCACTTCTGGAGGAGGCCAAGCGTTGCTCTGCCTGCCTCCCTCACGGAGGATGCTCGGCATCCTGCATCCTTCTGGGGTGGGATGCAGGCCGGTTTGCAGGAGACACAGACATCTCATGTCCCAGAGCTGTTCCTCAGCCAGACTGTCCCCCTTGGACCCATCCTGGCCCCTCCAGTGTCCCCTGCAGCAGCTCCAGCACAGTCTTTGCCAACTGGCAGTTCCTCCCTGCCAAGCCTGGAGAGCCTTACTTGGGGCTGGTCTTTTTGGAGGGATCCTGTCTAGACTGAAACGTAATTTTGGGGGTATCATCAGCTGACCCCACAGCCCCAGGACCCTGCCCAGTTATTTCTACACCTGCCCTGCAGCTCCTGTGTGGCTCTGGGTGTGTGGTGGGTCTGTCCTCGAGGCTGCAGCTGATGGTGATCGGCCGTGTCCCTGGTCTGATGGTTCCACCGGGAAAGGACATGGGTTCTTCCTTCGAGCATAATAAGTGAGCTCTGCTACCCCGTTGTCCCACAGCCATGCAGCTGTTTGTCATTAAGCTGGCCTGCTGTGAGCCCCCTTGGCTGCAGCCCTTCACAGCGAGTTCCCACGGTGGTGGCCCAGCCCAAGGCCCAGCCCATCCTGTGGGGCTGAGCATCACCTCCTACCCCCACCATGGAACTTGCTCTCCTAGTTCTTGGCTGTTAATCCCTGGAGCTGACTGTGTAAAGATGGCTGTTGCTGAATGAGCCCATGGTACCGAGCTGCCCAAATTTGCCTGCCTTGTTCATTAATATCCCCATCAGCCTTTTCTCTGCCATTTCCCTCTTTCACTCCCAGTTATTTCATGTTTTCTTCGATACTGCCAACAAAGATGTTGTCATAGTTCAACGCTGTTCTGGTAACAGGTGATCCTGTGCAGGAACATCTCTCGGATGACAGGGACTGTCTCTGTGAGCTCCCAGGCCCATTAACAAAGCGCTGTTGATTCTGTGTAGTACAGGTCTTTAAGTTTTTCAGGAGAGCTGAATCAAATACCCTGTGGAATTCTAAATGTATTATGTCACTGACTTCCTTTATCAAGTTAATTTGTAACCATATCAAGCAAAATTTATGGAGTTTGATAAATCTGTTTTCCACAAGGCTGTTTGACATTTTCCTCATCCACAGTTCCCACCTCTGCCAACCCACGGGCAGTGCCGGGGACACAGCTCCTGCCACTGCCCATCGCATCACTGCTGGCATTAAACCAACTTCTCCCGTCTTCTAGAAATTCAACAGAATTGCAAGGCTTATTAAAATCCATTTTAGATCTTCAGAAACCTTCTTAGCCTATTCTCTGAATGCTCCTGGGAGGAAGTTCTTTAGTCCTCCCGATTCCATGTTTACACATCGCAGTCACTGTTTAGCATCCCCCCAGCTCCTGCTGGAATACAGGAGCCTATTTGTCTCCAAGTACAGAACAGAAGTATCTAATGAATAAATAATAGTGTGTCACTTCTGCTCCATGACTGACAGTTGCCCTGTCGTGATCCAGTGGTGTTCTGCACTGTCAGGAGACCTCCTTCGAACACAATGAAAGGATTCCTCCTTGCTTTGCCTTGACGTTTTGGTTACAGGTTTATTTTATCTGATCCTGTCAGCCACATGTGTGTCTTGCTACTTCCCATATCTAAATTCCTGATTTTTAATTTTTTTTATTCAATTTTCCCTTCAGCAGGCCTAGCATAAGCATGAGGTGCAGGGAGGCACCTGCCTTTGCTCCTGGATTTTCCCCTGTTGGTTTTGTCTGGCTGGTTTTGGCTCTGCTGAGCAGAGCTGGGTCGCAGTGAAGGCATTAAGTTGGGCTGGAAGCGGCTGCCCTGGCCAGCCACCAGCTCTTCCCCCGCCTCCAGCTCCTCAGCCCTCTGAGTGAGGCCAAGCAGAGAATTTCCCCAAGGTGACAGCAAGATTGTTTCTGTTAGAAAGTTATTATCTTTAATTTTTAAAAGCGCCAAGCAAATGTCCCTGAGATTGCAATCACCCATGATGGAGCACTTTTTCTCGCTACTCATTATAGGCAGGTATTTAAGGAGCTGCTCATCCTGTTCCTCTGTCTGGTCGGTGTCTGTGATGGATTCTCATCAACACCCCAACGTGCCATCGAGCCCTTCTCCACAGTGCTCGGTCCAGCTCGGTGCCAGTGCTGGTGATGGTGTTACTGTGGCTGCCAGGCTGCCCTCCACGGCCACGCTGACCACCGTGCCCCAGCCCACTGGCCCACCACGCCTGGCATGGCCCCCTGCCCCGATGGCAGGGCTCTGCCCGGGGGTGCCTGCTGGCTCCAGCACCACGGCGAGGAGAGCCCAGGGATGGCAGCTGTGCCGGCACGAACGCACGGGTGGGGACCATCAGCATGGGCTGGAGGTGATGGAGGGGGGACAGGGCTGCTCTGTACAGCAAGGCAGGTTTGGGGAGGTGGTGGAGAGGAGTTATTTGCTCTTTGTTTACCTGAGAGCTGGGAGGCGCCGAGTTAACCTGTGTGATGGGAGCAGAGGATGTGGTGTGATGGAGGCACCTCAGGTGAGGTGATGGATGAAGAACTGGAGAGGGACCAGTTACCTGTCTGAGACTCCCTGATGGAATTACCAGGCTGCAGGTTTGACACCCAGCAAGCCTTTCTGCCAGGACAGCACAGAGCAGGGACAGCCCACGGGCCTGGCACTGCCCTCACACGGGACTGAACACGTGCCCTGGGCACGGGGCTCTGCGAGGGGTTGGGTACAAACGGCATCCAGGCACAAACTCAGGCTTAGGGAATCCCTGAGCCTCGCCTTGGTGGAGGATGTACTGGATAAATGTGAATTACTGTCCTCTAATGGAGATGGAAATGAGGCTGGCTGGACCCTCGGGCTGCTCCAGACCCACGTCCCTGTGGCACGTGGCCAAATGCCATGAGCCATAAAAATCCTTCTGGACACCGAGGGTCCCGTGCCACTGCCAGCTGGCACCGTGGCTGCAGGCAGCCCTGCCTCCGGCTCCACGGCTGCTTGGAGAGTGTCCGGGGTGGAGCTGTGCCTCAGCTCACTGCCACCCGCTCTGCTGTGAGCAGAGGGTGCAAAATTCACCCTCCTGGGAGCCTGCGGTGTTTTCCGGGCAAAAATCATGACTTCTGGGGTGGGTTAGAGAGCTGGTTCCCTCACTGCCTGCGAGCAGCACGTGATGAGTAAAATGTATGCTGTGAACAGCTCAGAAAGAGGCATTTTACTGCTGCATAGGCGTGGTGCAGAGCCTGTCATCTCCAGAGCTGTTCCCGTGTAATAGAGGTGGAAGGCTGAATTTGAATGAGGCTCAAGTGGGTTTTTTCCCAGGCAAGGTCACCAGCTCCAGGCCGGCTGTAAATAATTAGGGCTGGCTAATGAAGGCTGCCCTGGTGCTGGGACTGGTGGCAGGGGATAGCTGTGGTTTGGGGAGGATGCCCACAGATGGATACTGGATCCTCTGGTCCTCAGGGAGGTGGGGGACTGGTTGGGTGGTGCCAGTGACGATGTTTGCTGAAGCTGCCAGGGAGCAGGGAGAGGTGCCCAGCTCTGCTGCTGGAAGCTACCTGGCCTTTGGTAAATCCCTTCTCTCTGCTTGAATTTTGCCTTTTGTAAGGTGAGGCCAGGTGGATTCATTAGTGTTCCTCTCACATGGATCTGGAAAAGTCCCCCAGTGCTGTGACCAACGGTCCACAGGGTGAAGACCCTCCTGTGCCCACTGGCACAGCCCCCCGGGCCGTGCTGTGCTGTGGCACAGCCACTCAGGGTGGGGGGCCAGGTGTGGAGCCTGTGATGCTGCATCGTTTGGGACGAGGTGAGGTGAGGGAGGTGAGGCAGCTGAGGCATTAAGCTTCCTCAGTGCTTCTCGTGTCTCCATGGTTCCTGTTCACATGGGTTTCACCATGGATTTTTAATGAACACAGTGTGCACTTCATAAATAGACATTAACCTCCTTTTTTGGGAAAATCAAAAATGCTCTTAAAATTACATAAATGCACTAACCCATAAGTATGGGGGAGAGGGGTTGGCTCACCTGCTGCCCTGCCCAAGGGGTCCCACTCGTCAGGGGCGTTCATCCCTGCCTCATCTGCTGACGAGTGTCACTGGCTGACTCACAGCGTTGGCACGATGCAGCTGCCAGGTATCCACTGTCATTAACAGGGCACTGACAGGAGCTGGGGGTGGGTTAGTCCAAGGCATCCGAGGGGAAAGGTGCCCACCCATGTACAGAGTCCCTGTGAAGTGCCCCTGGGGAGGTGAGGAGGGAGCAGCGCTGCGTGCTCAGCGAGGGGTTTCTCCACACGTCTCCAGATTCCTGGAGCCGGTGGTTGCATTTTGGGTTAGTGCTTGGTGTGGAGGGGGGGTTTTCATCTCCCTCCTGAGGGTTCTCGGGTGGCTTTGCTTTGGCTGACTCTTTGGGCTCAGCTCCAGAGGTTTTGGGTAGCTTTCCTCGGAGTGAGGAGCCAGGAGGTGCTGGCTCTGCGCAGTCCCACGCAGGCTGTACGGAGCCACGGCTCGCTCGGGGAGCGCGGCAGAGGCAGCTCGAGACAAAGGCTCTGATTAAGAAGACACCTGCTGTGATAAAGAATGACAGTGCTGGGGTGACAACGGGTGCCTTCTCCCCCGGCGTGTGTGCTGACAGCTCTGCAGCGAGGGAAGGGTTCCGGGAGGAGACGAGAGGATCATGGGCTGCATCCCCTTCCGAGACCTGTTACACAACCTGCTGTGAAACACCCCTGGTGTCCCAGCTCTGGGTCAGCCCGGGACGCCGGGGATGCTGTGGAATGTTCTGGTTCGACACTGGGGTGACCTTGCAGCCATCTACCTGCCACAGGTATTTACCAGTGTCTCCAGGAGGAAATGTCCAGGTCAGGCTGTGCTGCATGCTCGGAACTGTCCTGTGTCCTTTGGTGCCTTCCAACCCAAAACACTCTGGGGTTCTGTGGTTCTATGATCACTCGCCCAGAGGAGGAGTGGAGGGTCTTCTCACAGCAGGCTTTTGGTCCCTTTTGAGACGTGTCAAGACCCCTGGGCTTCACTCATGCCCTGAACCTTGACTGGTGAGTGACTGTGCTTGAACACAGCGGGGTTTTTCACAGTCCTGGTGAGCAGAGGCAGGAGGAGGGATTATGGCTGCTGGATGGGTCATAGCACGTGATGATTTTCTCAGATATTGCCTTTCTCTTATCTCTGGACACTACAATCTACAGACAAACCTCGTGCTGGTGGGCAGCAGAGAGGACTGAGCCATTCCCACATCAGGTCTTTGGCAATGGCAGTGTTTTATTGTGCAGAACCATGAGGAAATGCCAGGGCAGGTGTGGGAGTGGGGCAGCCCTTCGTGCCATCCCACCACTCTCCACAGGGCTCTGGGTGTTTGCTGTTTGCCCAGTGCTTTGTATTGAAGGAGGAGAATTGGGCCTGGACAGGAGCCCCAGGGTAGGCACAGAGAGAGGGGAGGGACATGTGACCTCCCAGCCTTTCTGGGGGCCACTGGGCACCCTCAGGGGTGTTGGCATTGGTGATGTGCCCCATGGTACTCAGGCACTGGAGAGCAGTGGCAAAAAGTGGCATTTGAGGGTGACATTTTGGTTTGTGCCTCTCAAACCCTAGCATTTCCAATTTCACTGGTGGTCTGGTAATTGTCCCCTAACAATACCTTTCAGTTCATGCCTGGAATCACAAGGGGAGGTTACCCACCAGAGAGGTTACCAACAAGCAATGACCCGTTTGAAGTATTCCTGATTTTAATTTGTTAAAATCAGCATTGGCTTGTGCTGCTGGCACCAGTGAGCTGCTCGTGTCCTGCAGAACTTCCCCTGGTCCCAGCGATGGCACTTCTGTCCCCCTGGTGGGGCTGGGCTCCCTCCCAGCACAGAACAGGAATTCCTGGGCCTGGCTGGTGATGCTCAGCTGGATGTTAAACACCAGCTTAGGGTTATTTTTGCAGCTGTCAGAATATGTGCTGGATCAGCATCACCGATTGCATCACACAACGTCACCGCATGAACAGTGCAAGGGGCTGCGGGAGTCATCGGCCGCCTTCCCCGGGAGCCTCCCGCCCGACCCCGGCCCGGGGCCGCTGCCCGGCTGGGAAAGGTCACTGTCACTTGGCGAGGCAGATCTGAGCTCCCGGTGGCTGTCCCTGCCGCAGCCCGGCTGTGTGTCCCGGCCACCCGAGCAGTCATTCCTGCCGGGATGCGGGGCATCCTTGCCAAATCCTCCATTTGCCTGAGCACCCCGCAGCCCTTATCGCGGCGCAGCAGCTGTGCCGCCCGGCGGAGCGGGCCGAGAGCGGGACCCCCTCCAGATGGGGACACGCTGCTCCCCCCTGCCCGCCCAGGCTGCTGCCGGGGGCTGGGAGCCTCTCGCAGCCCCGAGGCTCCTTCTCCCCGTGCCGGGAGAATCTCTTGTCGCTCCTCAGCACGCTCCAGCCGAGGATGAAAGTGTTCTCTGTACATCAGTCTTTGGCCTTCTCTCCAACGTGAGAAGCTGGAGAAGGATCAGAGCGATCGCGCCTTGCATAGGAAGCAGGAAAGCTGCAGCGGGGACTGAGACCTCTCGGCTGGGGAGGAGCCGGAACCGCGGCTTCTGCTTCTCTCGCCCGGCATCAAAGTGTGGTCCTGTGAGGGCACCGCGACGGCAGAGAGGTCGGGGGAGGTGGTGTGCGTGTTCCAAATAATTGCAGATAATAATATGAAATAGGATCTTCTCTGCGTATTGCCCCAAGCTGCCCCAAGTCCCACTGCTGCCATCCCCCACCCTGAGCCCGCAGCAGCTCCTGGGCAGGGACCACCCGCTCTTCCCTCGGGGCCGATCCCCGGCTGAGCTGCGGTGCCTCCCCGCAGACGGGTCCGTGTGGCTGCGCCGGGAATCGCGGCTCGCTCGGCTGAGGTGTCAGACAGACGTGCTGGCACCCCCGCGCCTGAGCCACCCTGCCATGGCACCCCCGGCTGGGGACCGCCACCGAGCGGCCCCTGTCCCCACTGCAGCGTGCGGGGTGACATCAGCTCTGGGAAAGCTGCTCGCCACCGCTGCGGCCCAGCACTGGGGCCGTGCGTGTGACACTGCCCGTGCTCTCGCTGCAGGGTGTCGGAGGCAGCCCTGTGTCTTTGGCTGGGGCTGGTCAGGGTACACAGGCTCAGCCAGTCTTTAGAATTACTTGCCATGTCAATTTGAACAGATCTCCCCTGTAGGATGAGAAGCCTTCCAGAAAATAGGAGCAGCAGAACATCCCATGAGCTCGCAGGAGCTGGTTCCTCGGGAGCAGGCTCAGCCCCGCTGGCGGCTCAGGCTCGGCAGCGCTGGCTGGGCTGTGACAGCACCATCACCTCCCGCGCAGAGCCTGTTCCAGGGCTGTGAAATCCCCGGCTCTGCACAGCTCCAGCTGAGCACCCAAAATGAGCAGATGCTCGTGATCTCTCCAGTACTCCACTACCCATCTGTAAATTGGGGATGACAGAATCGTAGAACCATGGAATGGTTTGTGTTGGAAGGGACCTTAAAGACCATTCAGACTCTCCTGCCATGGACAGGGACACCTTCCACCAGCCCAGGTTGCTCCAAGCCCTGTCCAACCTGGCCTTGGACACTTGCAGGGATGGGGCAGCCACAGCTTCTCTGGGCAACCTGTGCCAGGGCCTGCCCACCCTCACAGGGAAGGGTTTCTTCCTTATATCCAATCTAACCCTGTTCTGTCAGTGGGAAGCCATTCCCCCTTGTCCTGTCATTCCAGGCCCTTGTCCAAAGCTCTCCTCAGGGCTGTTGTTCTCCATCCATTCCCCACCCAGCTCATAGTCCAACCTGCCGGTGCATCACCCAGAGTGGGGCAGGTGGGTGCTCTCAGCACTAACCAGGTGGAGCTGCTGAGCTGCAGCTGGGACAGAGCTATTAAAGGGCTGCTGCAGGCATAGGTCTCCCTGCAGGAAGGTGCTTTGTGGGCAGAGCCATGCTGAGAGCAAAGCCGCATCCTAGGCACAAGCTGGAGATGAAAATAGGGGAGTGAATCTGCAGAGGCAGCCCCAGGTAAGTTCCATGGTGCTGATGCTGGTGGAACCAGGGCAGGCAGGCTGACATAGTCCCACTATCCTCACAGTTGGTGGCAGAGCAGCACCTTGGTGCAGCAGCAGCAGGATGGGCTCTCTGTGATTGAATGCAAAAGAGGCAGAAGATAGAAAGCATTGAATAAGTGGTGAAGCTCTGTGTGCCATCATCTCAAGGGATTTCATGTTTCTCCTCTCCCCCTTGGAGTTCTGTTTGGCTCCTGGAAGGGCAGAGGCACAGGGAGCTGGTGTTGCTTTGCTCCTGTAATGGCAGGGCTGCGTGGAACTGGGGTTGTTTCACAGCCCAGAGTTCTTCCAGCAGAGTACTTTGTGTGCTGAGCTGGGTTTGGGAAGCTGGGAAGGGGGAGGCTGGTTAATGGTCAAGGTGATGGTGTGAGCAGCTCAGGGACCATGAAGTTTGCCTGGGTCTGACCCGTGTCAGAGTGGAACTGGTTTGTAGCTGGGAGTGGGGTCCTGCTCCCTGCCCTGAGGATGCAGAGCGTGCGGTGCTGGGGCTGCAGCATGGGCAGGAACAGCAGAGCTGGAGACAGAGGAGTCCCATGGGCTGCCTATGGGCAGGGGAGTGTTTCAGCAGGGCAGGGCAGCTGGTTGTCATTTGTTAGGGTTTCTTGGTGCTATAAAATCCCAAAGTGATGGGTGATGGACAAGATGTCCCATCCCCAGGCAGGGAGCCTGCTGCTAGTCTGGTGCTGTCGAGGTGTTCCCAAGGGCAGAGCTCTCCCAAAGGCACAGGGCAGGGCGAGTGCTGTGCCATGGGAATGGCTCTGATTTCTGGGCAGATCAGGAGGGCAGCTTCTATTTCTTGGAGGGGGAAGGTGAGGTGGCATTGCTCGCTTGTTCACCAGCAAAGTCCTCCCCTGATGCTCTGTCTGGAAGGAGAGTCCCTTCTTGTTCTCCCAAAAAAAGCCAAGAGTGAAACTATGGTGCTACTCCTGGATATCGCTTTCCCCATCTGGGGCGTTGGAGCTGCTCCCCGGGGCTCGCTTCCCTCCCGCAGATGGTGAGGAGGTGGCTCAGCCTCCCGGCAGGCACCGAGCTAAATCCGGCGGTGCTGGATGTGCCTGGTACCTGCAGCAGCTCTGGGCTGGCCTGGACCTCCAGCCTGGAGCGGGGTGAGCCTGGCACCAGCGGGGAGGGGAGCAGGGATCCCCATGCACACCATCCCCTGGGCCTGCAGCAGACAGCACCCACCTCCCACACCAGCAAACCAGCAGCACGATGCCCACTGCGTTCCCTGGAATAAATAGGCTGTGATGGATCGAGGCCCTTTTAGCGCATCAACTGAAAACTTCAAATATTTATACCAGGAAGATGTGACAGAAGTATAGATATGTTTAAAAAAAGGCAGGTGCTGGAGCGGCAGTCACATATTTGAAGTTCAAATGCTTACCTTCAAATCAATGCTATAAAAGAGGGAGAATGTAATAAATTTAATATCACTTTTCAGGGAAAACAACCTGCCGAGCCTCCTCCCAGGCTAAATGTGCTTTAAAGATTGACTGTGCAGCTGTAATAACTATTGATGAACTGTAAACATGAAAAGATCCCCCTGCTCCCGGCCTGTCAGGAGCATTAGGGTGGAAATGCTCTCTGCTCCGCTCTGGAATGACTCACCGAGGCCTCGGCAAATGTGTTTATTTGTAAAGATCCTTATTTCAGAAATAGTGACCTTTTTAATGCCTCGTGCAGTGAGCTCGGAAATTCAAAATTGCCTTTTGGCAACTGGCTCGTCTCGCTGCAGCTCTGACAGTGCTTTCCATGACGATTTACATATTTTTAGTCTTGATATTCTGCACTGTGGGGCTCCTTTGGAGAATGATTTGCTTTTAGCGGCCCTTGAACCGCAGTGCTGGGCTGAGGTTAGGCTGTGCTGAGGGCATGGAGGGGCTCGCTGTGCTGGGCTTCTCTGGCACCTCCCAAACCTCTGCCTCCGAGCCCTCCCTGAGTAACACCCTCTTCCGAGCATGGACTGTAGTGTTGGTCGCAAATTTGAGCAGCTGCTTCATCTTGAGCTAGAGAATGTTGAGGGTGGGGAGGCCCTGGCACAGGCTGCCCGGAGCTGGGGCTGCCCCATCCCTGGAAGAGTCCAAGGCCGGGTTGGATGGGGCTTGGAGCAACCATAACCAGTGACCTGTCACTCCGTGTCCATGGCCTGTCCCCTTGTTTGAGTCCTCACTTGTGCCATCAGGTACCAGCACCTGGAGCTGCGAAGGGCTGCAGTGGCACAGCTGGGGGCTGGAGCTCGGGCAGGGTGGGCAGTGGAGCGTGTCCATCCTCACCCTTCCCAGCAGCTGTTCATTGCTCAGCCGGCTCCTTCCACGTGTGTCCCTGAGCTGCGGGACGTGCCCGTGTCCCTGAGCTGCGGGATGTGCTCATGCTGGGTGTGACATGCTGTGGTTGGGATGGGTTATTGAACGTTCCTGGGGCCTGTGACTAACGCTGTGCCGCTGTTTGGTGACGGGCAGTGGCACTGCTCCTTTCTGCTGCTGCTGCTCATCCCGGTGCACTGGGGAAGGACCTTCTGATGGTTCTCTGCTGTTTGTTTGCGCCTTTATCAGTGCTCTACAATTCTGTGCTGCTGATTTATATTCAGAGTTATGAATATCTCCTTCCTTCTCTTTGTTGGGCCTGTTTTTATTTTTATAGCTGTTCACATATTAGCCAGGCAGTTTCTAAACTGATACAAACTCCCATCGTGGTGATGGGTTTGGGGCAAAACACTCTTAAATCATTCTCTATTCACAGTTGTGCTTTTATGCTTAAATCATTCTGCTAACTGATTTGGCTTATAATTGTTTTCTGCTCTGTGAATTGACCTCTCAAAGCACCAGGAGTCTGTGCTGGTGCCTTGGCCTTGCCTCTGTGTGCCCATAAGAAGCGTAATCAAGCCGTGATTGCTTGGACTTGAGCTGCAACTAGTTTTTAATTCTATGATCCATTCCCCTTCAGCTGTCAACACAGAGTCGAAAATAGCACTCCCCTGTGCTGGATGCCACGCTTCACAGCTATGAAATTGTCATTTATAGGTTTTTAGAAATTCAGAGGACATTTTAATACTGGTGAAGTGAAACCTCCAGCTCCCCATCATAATGCAGCTTCTCTCCTCCTTAGTATAAATAGGTGCTTAAGCAGCCTGGGGATGATCCGGCCTCTGGCACAGCTCGGGGTGTGAGCAGACATCGGAGCACCCCCTTCCACACACTCTCTTGGTCTGAATTACTGGCAGCTTGTTTAACCAGAGTATCTCAGGTTTTACACTCTTGACTCTTGTTTTTCCCTCTGGTCCCATCTAGGCAGTTTTTTATCATCAGTTTTCAGTGTTCTGGTCATGAAACACCATGAGGGTCAAACTTACTCCTGCAAACGAGTGAGTCTGGATCCTTCTGTTAATTATCCAGCCAGTGGCTGGGGCAGTGAATCATGGAATCACAGAATGGTTTGGATTGGAAGGGATCTTAGAGACCAGATGCTCACACCAGTGGTGGACTGTGAGCTTCTGCCAGCTCTAGCCAGTTCTCAGGAGTGGTGGGCAGCAGAGGATGGGGATGAGCCCCAGTCCCCTTTCCCAAGGAGGCACAAGCTCTCACGGTGCAGGATGGATCCACTTTCCCCAAGTCCTGTCAGCAAAAAGCTGTGTGGTCCAGGAATCTCCAGAGTTGAGCTGGCTGTCCATATTACCAACAGCCAAAGAGGAGGCTGGAAGGCAAACCCTTCCCAGAAGCTCATCAGTTAACCCAAGTGAATCTAAAATGTTCATTAAACAAGGAAGAGGGGGATCCTGCTCTGGCTGCACGGACAGAGGTCCTGATGCCTCAGGCACTGGGATGCTCAGCTGGGGCCAGGGCTCCTGCTCTGCCCCATCTCTTACCATCAGCATCTCCAAGCAGGCAAACAAACGAAAGATCATTATTTTTTTTAATTGCTAGAATTGTATTAATTTAAACAGATAAACTTAATCAGTGAAGCTCATTAATTTCTAGCACATGGCTTCTTTACGCTGATTCTGGCTGCTCCAGTGCTCATTGCACTCTCATAGGAATGTCAATTACTTTTTAAAATAAAAATCAATGTTTATTCACTGTTAAAGATGAAACATGAAATGATTTCCTTAGACATGCTGATGAGTGCTCTCCTCCCCAGCACGATGCGAGGGCTCCCTGCATCAGCAGCTGCTGCCATTGCCATCACTGTGCCACACAGGGGACAGCAGTGTGCTGGCCACCCATCACTGTGCCATGAGGGGACAACAGGGAAGGGGCTACCCTGGACCCCCACACTCACCTCAGCCCCCTGCACCTTCCTACCCGATCCCAGCATCTCCCAGGAGCGTGGTGTTTCCCTGCCATGAGCTCCAGCAGTGTAGAAGGATGGAAAGAGGAAGGTGGCAGGATGGAGAGAAGGAAGCACGGGGGGAGCCCCTGGAAGCAGCTCCAGAGCATTACCTGATTACTTTTCTAATGAGAAAACCCAGCTAAACCCTTGGAGTGGAGGGCTGGAAATTACCCATCAGCTGCAAACTTTTTTTTCCTCCTCTATTATTCAGAATTGTTTTGCTTTTCTGAACTGCCTTGTGTAGGTTGCACCAACCCCACAGATCCCAGAATGGGAGATGATGAGTCACTGTCAAAATGTAGATTTTTTTTTTTTTATTTTTTTTTTCCCTTTTAGCACCACTGAGGGAGTGAAGTCCCTGTGCCACGCGCCGATCGCTGGCACCTGGCAGGCTGGAGCTGGCAGGAGCTCCCAGCCCGCCCCTGGTGTGAGTGCCAGGGGGGGACACCGTGGGGATGCCCGGCATGGGCATTTGCTGCTCCCCATGCATTGAGCTGTGGGGGTGCAGGGGGTCCCGGTGCTCCCCCCGGGGGTGTTCGGGTGTGTGCTCGCTCCGGCCTTGGCGTCCGCCAGTCCCGCCAAGCCCCCTCTGCCACCTCCTCGCTCCTGTGCTCCTTTCAGCTCACTCGGGGTTTTTCCACTGGTGTTTTTTTTGGTTTTTTTTTTTTTTTACAAAACCAGGAAAAAAGTCCTTCAGAACAGGCATATCTGTGTAGGTGCCTCTGCTCAGCCACAAACCACCACCGCAGAGAGGGGGAGAGGGTGTGAAGTGGAGACGGAGCCAGATTACGCCGGTGCCGCGGTGGGAAGCTGGGGTGGGGCGATGGGGATGTGCCACAGGACAGCTCAGTCCTGAGGGGGAGGATTCCTCCCACTGCCAGGTGCTGGGGAGCCCAGCACCCCTCCCGACATGGGGAGATCCTGGCTGGAGAGTGGTGCAGAGCTGGGGGCTTTTGTTGAACGAAAACACAGGGTTTGCCTGAATTCAGCCACTCTCCAGGAGAGTTGAGGCCAGCAGATGCTTGTGTGAGGAGGCAGGTGACAGTGACAGTAACAGTCTGAGGAGTCACAGATGATGGCAAGGACAGGTCCCTCACCTGGCTCTCTGAGTATTCCCTGCCCTGGGGTAGCACCTCTTGTCTTTGGCTCCAGCAGCAATTCCGGCTGTGTTGCTCTGAGCTGTGGGTCGGGTCTGCAGCCATCCCACCATCTTTCCCTGATGCTTTTCTAAGCTGCTGTTTGTCTTTGAAATTGGGCTGTGTTGAAAATTTGGCAATGCAGGAGGCAAACGAGGTGCTGTGGGGGTTCCTTGGACCCCCACAGCCCTTCCTGGGGGACAGGAGCTGCTCAGTGCCACCCACTGAGCCCTTCACAGTGGCCACTGGGTGCTGGCCATGGCTAACCAAGACTCAAAACCCCCTGGCTCTGCAATCTTACACCAGGGACCTTGTGCAAAGAGCCTCAGGATTCCTCGCAGAGCCTGGAGCTGGGAAAGGGAAGGAATACGGATGAATTTCTTTCCATCTCTCCAAGCATCTGGGAGGTGGGTGGGAGGTAAAAAAAGATGAGCCCTGAAGTTTTAATTCCTTGGAGATATTTAGGTATCTTGCTCTCGTTACTCAGGGAGTGCAGAGCCTGAGCATCTCTGGGGATGTGCCACGGGCTCCTGCCCCAGCACTTCTCAGCTCAGCTCCGACCTCTGGTTCTCCAAAATAATAATCTTCAGAGAACTTGGACCACAGTGACTGCCATTGCCTCCAAATGGATTTGGTGTAATGTGGTGTCTTTAGGAAGGCCATTACTGGAAACCACAACTCGGGAGATAACTCACTTGGATTTATCAGGAGGAGTGGAGAGCTGAGGGCTAGAATGTGACCTTGAGTCCTCCTGGCTGAGCCAGAATTAGGGGAGCAAGGAATTTTGTTCTCATTTAAAAGTGGTTGTAGCTCATCCTCCCCAGCCTGAGTCTTCCTTTGCACACGGTAGTAACACCCAGAATGGTCCCTGGAAAACTGTTCCAGTGGATGAAAAGTAATGAGATTTTAACACCATAACTGGAGCTCTTTAGTCTTCTGGCTCGCCGGGCTGGGATCGATATTCTTGGTCATATTTACACCATCGTGCTTCCTTTGCAACCCCCTCCCCGTTCCCCCCAGCCCCCTCTGGGGAACAGGGCTGTGAGAGGAAAACGACCTGAGATCAAATCAATTAATTGCCTCTGCGTGCGCCGATAACCGCGGTGCCGGGAGCTCCGCGCGCAGCGGAACTCGAGCGAGCAGAGCAGGAGAACCACAAAGCCCTACCCCGGGGGAGGGGGGCTCCAGGGGCAGCCACCACTCACATTATCCAACGTGCAGTTGGTGGGGCTCCAGCTGGGGCCACGGAAGGGCTCGAAGGGTTACGCAGAGCACGGGATGCAAACGGCCCCGTGTGAGGGGAAGGAAGGGAAGGGATCCCGCACAAACCAGCGGCTGCAGAGTGTGCTGTACGAGTCCATCGCTTCCTGAAGACAGGGCTCGCTGCAGGGAGCCTGGAGCTGCTGGGCAGGCACGTGCTGCAGGTACCACACAGCCCACGGTCCCACTGCTGACACGTACAACATGCCCTAGAAGATTTCCCAGCTGGAGAGGGCTCCCCTGCCATGCCTGCAGATTCTCAGGGCACCCCTGGGTTAAAGTGAGACCATTGCATGGAGAGTTTGACCTGCAGCTGGGTGAAGGTGGGACAGAGTGTGGGTGGATGTGCTCTGCTCCTGGCCAGGGGTATGCAGGAGCTGTGAAGGCTGAGGAGAGAGGTGGCACCCACCTGGTGGTAGAGGTGGGGTTGCTCACAGTAACCCTGCCATGACCAGGTACCCCTGTCACCCCACGATGCAGGAGGGCCTAGCTGGGGCTTGGTAGTCTCAGTTCCTGACCAAGCTCTTCCAGCTGCTCCCCTTTATGGAGCAGCTTGGTGGTCGGTGGGGAAGATGCTGCAGGAGGGTCGGGAGGTGCTCTGGCTTCGTGGTGGAGGTTGTAATTTAGCCTGAGCAGGCAGTGCAGTGCCACAGCACACAGCCAGTGTTTGAAGAACACACTTGTCCCTGTGCCACCATGAGTGTCTTGGGGGTGAAGAGCACAGCTCATCCCCAGTGCTCCTCTTCCCACCCGCTCTGCCTGGCTCACCCAGGCACTTACACTGGTGATGTTGCTGTTCGCTGACTTGGTCAGGCTCAAAGTGCCACCTCGAGGGCTGTGCCTCTCTCCCTGGACATGGCAGCAGCATTTCTCACTGTCAGTGTGTCCATGTTGGCCACAGGAGAGCACTGAGGCAGTGGTGGGTTGTGCAACTGCAGATGCTTTTCCAGAAAAGAAAGGAGGGATGTGAAATGGAAGAGCTGTGGAATATGGCAAAGGATTTTGTTGCAGGCTTTGGAGCTGGCACATCTCCAGCTGATTCAGAACATTGTTCTTATGTCTCCTTGCTGGTGCCTGTTGGCCAGGCACCATCCCAGCCTGTCTGTGGGTCTGGGGGAGCCCAGTGCGTGTCCTTGCCTGGGGAAGCCGAGCTTGTCACCCTGCTGGATGCACCCGGGGGTTCTGGAGCAGAACCCAGCTGGAAGATGGGAGGGCAGGTGTAGTTCCTCAGTGCTGCCCGGTGCCAGGGCAGGGAGGGGAGTGAGTGCCAGCTGGTGGGGGCTCCCTGCACAGCCCCCCTGCCCAGCTCTGAGCAGAGCCGGCTGCTGCCGGGCCGGGCTCTGGCAGGGAAGGGTGGCGATCAGCCAAGCTGGCTAATCAGGATTCACACTAATAGGGAGAGGAAATTAGCCAGATCCACCACCGAGACAGCCGAGCAGGGAGTGAGTCCCGGTGGCAGCGCTGCCTGCACTGGCGCTCGCCCGGCCGCAGGTGAACCGACCCGGGTGTGATTGACGCTCACAGCGTGGAGCTGCGGCACAGGCACGGCCAGCGCCTGGGGAAGGACTCGGGAGCAGGTTGGGATGTGCTGGAACCACCAGGCTGGTGGGGTCCCAGCTGGGAGAGGAGCTGTCAGCATGGGGAGGGTGGCTGGGTGGAGGCAGCAGCGCCCGGAGCAGCACGAGCCGTGCCCAGGGCTGTGCCCACGCTGGATCCACACCCGGTGCGGGCGACGTGTGCCCAGGAGAGGCGTCAGCAGGGGCTGAGGCTGCAAGTGCCCAGAGCAAGTGGCTGGACCTGAGCCAGGCCACATCCCGGTGGGACAGCATCCCAGTGAGTCCTGCTCTGGCCAGCACTGGAGCAGGGCATCCTCTGCCCAAGCCCACAGCTGTGGCCTTGGATCTGGCAGGGGTCAGGGGCAGCTAGGAGCAGTGATCCAGGAACAGGTAATCTGGCATCACTGCTGCCTCAAGTTCTTGCTAAGGGAGTGTGGGCAGAGCAGGAGACTCCAGAAGCTGAGGACCTGGACAAAACTCACTTCTTTCCTGCCCATGATGTGGTATTGCTGCTGTAACCCAGGCCCAGCGATAAAGCTGGGAGAGGAATACCTGCAGTTTCATCTGCCATCACCAGGGGACAGGGAGCTGATGGCTGAGGATGTGCCATGTAGCCCAACTGCCTGGTGGGCTCAGTCCCCAACCAGGACCCTGAGCAGCTGCTTCATCCATCCCTGGAGCCGTTTCCAGCCACAGCTCCCTGAGGCAGGACTCCATCCTCAGGGAGCATTTTGGAGGTCAGAGGGGGCTTTTTGGGATTTCAGCCTTGTTGTGGTGTGTGTTTGGAGGCTGAAGTTGTGTGTCAGGTGGCTCAGCATTGCCATGGCAACGAGCATCGGTTGATGAACAGAGGGAATAAAGGAGCCAAAATAAATGTCAGAGCGTGAGATAGTGGCAGTGGAGCTGGGGCTGCCCCCCTGCCCACCCCCTCCCCCTGGGCGCTCGGGCACGTTGCCCTGGCCGTGCCCACTCAGAGCAGGGCTCAGTTGGTGCAGCCCCACTCTGGCAGTGCCCGATGGCTGGAGAGCAAAGGGACACGTGGGGGTGACTCTGGCAGAGGGGGCAGAGCCTGCTGGCTCTGGGTGCCAGCAGAAGGTGGGTGGACACCGAAAGCTGCGAGGAAGAGGAGGCTGGGGGCTGTGCCGTGCAGCTGGTGTCCTCGCTGCGCTCAGTGCATCCCCTTCTCCCAGAGTTCCCAAAGCAACGGGAGCAGGCGGTTCTCCCTCGGATGCCGTGTCTCCCTCTGGATGACAGCTTGCCTCCTCCAGAGCTTCATCTCCAAGCTTTAATTGATGCCTGTCACGACGCTCAGCTCCCTCGAGTGCAGCCCGGGAGCGTGCAGGACACTGTGAGGGTGGGCTTCTCCTGCCTGGAGCCTGTCCCCTGGGGACACGTCCTTCCTGCTCCCATGGGAGAGGGGACAGAGCCAGCACGACCTGACCACGTGCTCCAGCACCACTGTGACGAGGGGGCTCCTCTTCCTCCAGGGAGATGCTGCAGTTCCTCTCACCTCACCCTGCACCTCCAGAGGAGTCCCATACTGTGCCTCAGTTTCCCCACGTAAAACATCCAGGCCCCTGGGCTGCTGCACATCCTGCAGCGCTCCAGCCAGAGCAGGGAGGTCTGAGTGTTTTCTGGCTTGTGTGTTCCCAGGAACCTTCCGAGGAGTGTGCAAGAAAATCGACCACTTCCCCGAGGATGCAGACTACGAGCAAGACACCGCTGAGTATCTCCTCCGTGAGTTCTGCTTCCCCATGGTGCACATTCCCTGGGCACCCCCTAAACCCCTCTGCAGGGCACCCCCCTCCCTGTCCCCCAGCCTCACCCAGCAGGTCCCCCCCACCTGGCTCCCCGTGCAGCAGCAGTGACCCTCCAGGTTACCCTGGTAGCCACGTCCCACCGCAGTCCTCGTGGCAATGGCACATTTGTCTGGCACCCCCTGTCCCCATGGCCAGTCCCAGGAGCTGCTGCACAGCCTGAGCTTCTTGGGGTGCCCCCAGAGGGGACTGGGACCCCGTGTGTCTGTGGTGCAGCACTACAGGGGTTCATGTTCATGCCCTGTTTGTGCTGGTGTCCCTGTTCCCAGAGTCTCCAGCCAGGCTGGATCTGCTGGGAGAGCACAATGAGCGTCTGCCACGTGCTCTGCAGTGGCAGCCAAGTGCAGGGAGACAGAGGGAAATCAAACTGGCAGCTCTCCTGGGAAAAGCAGGTTCTCCTGTCTCTGGGGCCAGCAAACCCTCAGGGCAGAACCACACAGAGTCATAGAATCCTGGAATGGCCTGGGTTGGAAGGGACCTTAGTATTTGAATATTACCCAGTCCCACCCCCTGCCATGGGCAGGGACACCTCCCACCAGCCCAGGTTGCTCCAAGCCCCATCCAACCTGGCCTTGGACACTTGCAGGGATGGGGCAGCCACAGCTTCTCTGGGCAACCTGTGCCAGGGCCTGCCCACCCTCACAGGGAAGGGTTTCTTCCTTATATTGAACCTAAATTTCCCTTTCAGGGGAAATCATGGGGAGCCCTGAGGCTGGGTGAGATTGTCCCCCCAGGGAAGGGGCACAGTCCCTTCAGTGCTCTGCAGACAGGGGTGTGAATGCCCTGGGGCACCTGGTGAGAGCCTGGGCACAAATGGCAGAGCCCAGCATGCAAAGCCACACGGGCAAGGACTGCCCAGCCCATCAGCAGCCGCACCCGTGTGTGACAGGCTGTGGAGCCTGCCCAGCTGGGGGTTCATTCCAGCACCTGTGTGTCCAAACAAGGACAGGGGGCAGTTTTGGAGGTGGTGGCAGCCTGGGCACTCTCTGAGCCCTTGGGGGTGGGAGGAGTCCCAGGAGAAGGGCCCTGTGCCCGTTGCCCAGTGCCCAGCCCCGATCCCCCACCTGACCCAGCTGCTGTTCAACCAGATGTTGCTCTGAACTCCCCAATTTCTACAGCTCTGCTCACCCAGTAGAGAGGGGAGGGGTTTTAATGGAACAGGTTTGCAGTTTTAGGAGATTAGCATTGAAGTTCTCCCACCCCCTCCCACATTTAAAGTAAAAAGTCTATTTTAAAGCCCCCAGAGTGGCATTTTAATGGGGCCTCTCTGCATTTCTGTGCTTTAATAACAGCCCTAATCAAGGGATGAGAGCCCAAGCCAAGACACAGTGTATTTTTGGTGCAGCAGGTAGTGATTTGCTGTATTCATTACTCTCTACTGTCATTTTGGAAGCTGATCCATTCAGGAAAGACCCTTCTTGGTGTAGTGCCTGGTCAGTGACTCCCCAGCACGCAGAGACTGGCTCTGCCAGAGCTGATCCTGTGGGATGGAGCCCAGTGCCAGGGTCACGGCATCATGCTGGGCTCCAGGGCCTGGGCTCTCTGTTCATTTTCAAAATGTTCCTCCTCTACACCAGAAAATTACTTTTTGTTGAACTTGAGCTGTATTAGTTTGCAAATTTTGGCTTTCAAAGCAGCTGTGATAGTTTGGGCCCTACGGGAAAGGTTCCTGACTCTGTGGTTGGCAGTTCCTCCCCAGCCTGGTGAGATCCATGTGGTTTCTGCCATCCCAGACTCCAGAGGCACATCCACAGCTAAAACCTGTGGGTGGTGTGTTTGGTAATGGGAAGGTAAATTGCTGGTGCTGAGTGTGTGACAAGGCTGGAAAAAATAGCCTAGGAGGTGGGGGGAAAAGAAATTCAGGGATTAAGCTGTTCTTGTGGCTGGAATCACAGGGTCTGCAGGGCTGCTGTTGGGATCTGGAGCAGCTCAGTGACAATAGAGATACTGGGAAGAAATTCTCCCCTGTGAGGGTTGGCAGGCCCTGGCACAGGTTGCCCAGAGAAGCTGTGGCTGCTCCATCCCTGGGAGTGTCCAAGGCCAGGTTAGATGGGGCTTGGAGCAGCCTGGGCTAGTGGAAGGTGTCCCTGCCCATGGCAGGGGGTGGAATGGGATGATTTCTAAAGTCCCTGCCAACCCAACCATTCCAGGATTCCATGCCAAGCAGAGGATGCATAGTGGGGACCCGTGCTGGGTCTCCCCACCTCTGCTGGCAGCACCAAACGTGCCCTTGCACTGCTCCCTCCCGGGTGCAGGTGTTGGTGGGGGGTGCCGGCAGCGATGCCAGGGCTGATCCTGCCCCACTCCCTGTCCCACAGGTGCGGTGAGAGCGTCCAGCATCTTCCCCATCCTCAGTGTGGGGCTGCTGTTCTTCGGGGGTCTGTGCGTGGCCGCCAGCGAGTTCTACAAGAGCAAACACAACGTCATCCTCAGCGCCGGCATCTTCTTCGTCTCTGCAGGTGGGAGCTCCCTGGGGCGGCCCTTCCAGCCTGGGGGGACAGGGGTGACAGATGGGGTGTGGCTCCTCCCAGGCTGTCAGCACAGGTTCTGGGGTCTGTGAGCTGTCCCATCCAAGTGGGAAAATGCCTGTCCCAGGGATGAACTGTCAGGGGTCTCTGGCCTTGGTCACTGTGCTGGGCAGCACTTCAAGCGTCCACCCTGCTGTGTCCGAGCAGGATCCGTGCAGGTGCTGCAGCCTGGGAAGGGTTCCCAGAGTGCAGCTGTCCCACTGGGGGTTACCTGGCCCCAGACAGGTCCTGGGGGGCCCTGTCAGTCAGCGGGCACTGTGCTGGCAGCAGCAGGACCAGGCAGAGGGGCTGCCGCAGTCCTCCATGGAAATCACTCTCTGGAGGGGCCGTTCCTGCTGGATTACTCATTGTGCTGTTCCCCAGCGCTTCCCCTGATTATCGTGTGACAATGTCTTTGTCTCAAGGAACTGCTCTATTTTGTGTTTTTCTTCTCCCCACAAAGAGACAAATGACTCTCCCTCCTTGGCTGGCAGGAGCTGCTGATGCAGATGAGAAAACAGCAGAGAGAACATAATCGATTCATTAAGTAAATCCGGGAATGCACCAGCCACTCCCCAGCCCTGCGGCACAGCCCCGCTGGCTGCTGGCAGGGCACAGAGTGCCCCCATCTCAAATAAAGCCTCCAGGCTCCAGCAGAAATGGAAAGACATGGAGCCATTCCAGCTTCCCATGTGCTCCCATGGGCCATCGCAAGCTGGGGTTTGTACTGGAGGGATCCCTCTGTGCCCCTCGGGTTGTCTCTGCTCTGGCCGCAGATCGGGCTCCTGGGGTTCATTGCTCAGCAAAGCAAAGCACAACCAGCTCTTGAAATTCCCCTTTTCTAAACAAAATAGTGGTTTTTCCTTCCCACCTCCCAATATCCAAGAATATCCAGATATACTCCATGTATATAGATACACTGGGATAGCAGAGCTCTGTGAGGGGGTTTGGCCCCAGTGTGCTGGCAGAGGTGTTGGTGCCCCATAGGGACACATTCGCCCATCCTGCTCCTGTCACTCAGGTGAGCGCCTGTCCCTCATCCTCCCCTGCAGGTCTCAGCAACATCATCGGGATCATCGTCTACATCTCAGCCAACGCGGGGGACCCGGGCCAGAGCGACTCCAAGAAGAGCTACTCCTACGGCTGGTCCTTCTACTTCGGAGCCCTGTCCTTCATCATCGCTGAGATGGTGGGGGTGATTGCCGTGCACATGTACATCGAGAAGCACCGCCAGATCCGCGCCAGGTCCCACTCAGAGCTGCTGAAGAAGTCGGCCTTCACCCGCCTCCCCCCCTACAGGTACCGCTTCCGCCGGCGGTCCAGCTCCCGCTCCACCGAGCCCCGCTCCCGGGACATGTCACCCATCAGCAAGGGGTTCAGCACCATCCCCTCCACCGACATCTCCATGTTCACCCTCTCCAGGGATCCCTCCAAGGTCACCATGGGGACGCTGCTTAACTCGGAGCGGGACCACGGTTTTTTACAGGTCCATAACTCCATCCCCAAAGAGTTCAAGGAGTCTTTGCACAACAACCCGGCCAACAGACGAACCACGCCGGTCTGAGGCGGGCAGGGCCGTGGGCAGGCTGCATGGCATCACCCTTGTGATGGTGTAACCCGTGAAACCCCGTTTTTAAGGACAAACCCAGAGGCTCCCCAAGCCCCCGCCTGCGGGGCTGGTTTTTCACTCCTGAAATGCCACCAGCCAGGCCAGGCGGCTGCGGCCACGGGGGGACAGGACCCCCGGTGGGGAGGGGACAGGGCCGTGCTGGGACCCTGGCCCTGGCGCCCTGCGGACTGAGTGGGGCTCCAACCCCCCTGGGACAGCGGCTTCCCGAGGTCTCCATCGTTCGTGTGATCATACCCGCCGTGTTCCCGTAGCTGTGTGTCCATGGAAATGCTGGCGATAGCCCTGTCCGTGAGAACCCTTAACCCGGTAGTTACATTTAAGTGGAATCGCCTGGAAGTCCGGAGCTGGAAGCACTGAGTTGGTGCCGGAGCGATGCTCGTGTTCCAAACCCCTTTCCCTGTCGTGCTGGACAGAGTGCTCGGGCTGGGTTCCTCTGTGGCGTTTCGTGCATGCATTAAATAGCTTGGAATTCAATTTTGTCATGTCGGGTTGGAAGAAACATCCTTTTGCAATTTTCTGTGGTCTCAAAAGGGCTTTTTTCCTTCCTGCCTTCCTTCCTTCCTTCCTTCCTGCCTTCCTGCTTTCCTGCCTTCCTTTCTTCCTTCCTGCCTTCCTTCCTTCCCATGAAAGGACTCAGGAGCAGAATTCCTCCAGTGACTGGTAGCGAGTATCCAGCGTTTAATTCACCTCTAATGTTGCAAGAAAATGAATTAATTCCCTACAGTTGATACACAGCAGTCAGAGATGACTGTCTGGGCACAGCCAAGGAGGCACTGTGTGATCGTGGTGCTGCGGGAGCAGCTGGGCCGGCCGCAGGCGAGCGGATGGGGTGTGATTCCCTAATGGCTGGGAGATCCATGAGAAAAACAACAATAAAACCGTCCAGTTTGGCAAGATCCTTGGCTGAATAGGTCACGCTGACCCTGCTGTGGGCACCAGAGAACTGCGCCGTGGCTGGCAGGGAGGAGGGAGGTCAGTCTGGGAATGCCAGGGCACATGTGAGCAGGTGGAGGTTTGGCTTTAAACTCTCCCGCTGGAGCAGAGCTCATCTAAATGGAGGCAGTTTTGAAGCAGCTGGTCTGTGATGATGTGTCACTTAATTGAAATCTTATTTAATGTTCGGACAGAAGTGATGGATTCCCACAGGGTCCCCAGGGCTGATCTGGGGGCAGCGAGGCTCTCGTTTACTCTGCTCTCTGTAGAAGGGAAACATCTGTGCCTGGTGTGTGTTTCTTTGAGCAGACTTGCCCTGGGTCTCCCACCCAAAGTCAGAGTGTGGCTGGTCAGGGGGCACATCCTAATTCTTTCTGGAAATAACGGTCAGGTCACTGTGGGAAACCTGGCACAGGAGCTCTGCTGGAGTGAAATCCCTCCTGGAGCTCTGCAAATGGCCCCAGGCAGGACATTAAAGCCCATCCAGTGCCACCCCTTGCCATGGGCAGGGACACCTTCCCCTAGCCCAGGTTGCTCCAAGCTCTGTCCAACCCGGCCTTGGACACTTGCAGGAATGGGGCAGCCACAGCTTCTCTGGGCAACCTGTGCCAGGGCCTGCCCACCCTACAGGGAAGAGTTTCATCTGCCTCCCCCTTATCTGCTGTTATTTGGAAGGGGGTTGTTCTGAGAAGGCTGATTCAGATGATAATTAGGCCTCTTAATTCCCTGTAGTTGCTGATTGCATGTGTTAAAAACAATCGAGGAAGAGCAGCACCCAGATCTTAGGGAAATATTTAAAAACAAAGTAGTGAAAGGGCTGGAAGCACAAAACATGGAATAGGATGGAGTGGAATGGTCCAGCTGGGAGGGACCTGCACTGGCCCTCTCAAACTGCCCAGCCAGTTACTTTTGATTGGGGCTGACCCAAAGCTAAACCGTGAGAGGTGTGGGGCACTGACCCCGTCCCCAGGCAGGGTGTGAGGCCCTGTGGGCAGGGAGATGTGTGTGCAGTGCCAGCACTCTCCGGTTTGTTTATGGAGGCAGGGCGGGCGGTGATTGAAGGTGTTTACTGCCACGTGTAATATCTTTCCTTTGTGCCCATGTCTTTCCCCTGGAAGAGAAAATCAATACCCAGGCTAAATCTGGAGGCTTCAATATTTCTCGGAGAAGTGCAAATCAATATGGATTTCTTAACAAGTTTAATTTCAATACCTGAAAGTGCACATTCTGCCTATTTCCTGACCTTTCCAATCCTCGGGGGAGGAAGATTAAAAAGATTTGTTCAAATTCAACGAATTGAATCAGCAAATGCCCCATTACCTTGTTTTCTTTCCGCCAGACCTCGATAAACACTATGATAGCCCATCGTCTGCGTGGGGCTGCCAGCACCGTCCCACCGGCGAGGGCAGGCTGGGCAGGGAGCCCCACGGCAGTGCCTGGAGTCACCTCCATCATGGGCAGGACAGCCCAGGAGGTGACACAGGGGCCAGGTGTCACGGGCAGATACACCTTCAGGGAGTGCCAGCAGACCCACATCCCACCGGCCAGCCCGATCCTCCCCTTGCTCCGGAGCAGGCTGATTTATGGTGCTGCAGTGCTCTATATTTATCCTACAATGGCTTTGTGCAGCGTTAGATCATCGTGGGAGCACTGTAAACACTGCAAAACCAACAGGAGCGTGGGGGCTCTTCTGGCCAGAGAAGAAGACTTTGGGTGATTCGGTCTTTGCCCGTGGAATGATCCCACAGACAGGAGGAACTGGGACCATCCATCCCAACTGGCACCACGGCCAACGTGCCTGCTGAGGTCGGTGTCTGTGTGCCAGTGCCAGGTACAGCAGTGGTCGCCACCGTGGGTCACTCACAGCTCACCAGGGGTGACACAGGAGTGGGCATGGAGGGGACACACGACTGGGGGCTGCCCCTGGAGGGCCAGGTCCAGCCCTGCAGACACAGAGGGACCCAGCTCTAGCTGTGGGAAGGGGGGATGGCTGCCAGTCCTGCCTGGGGCGTTGGTTTGCTGGGCGCTGTGGGCTGCCTTCCCCGCCTGCCTCCCAAGGGAGGGTTTGATTGCTGTGTTGGGGCTGTGATGACAAGCCTGGCGGTGAGGCGCTGTCAGCCCGCAGGAGCTGGCACTGGCACAGAGCCCACCGAGGGGAGGTGGCAACTGGGTCCTGGCTGCAGCTCAGAGCTCTGCTTTTCACCCTTCCTCCCCTAATTCCACATCAGGACAAGCACGCAGCCCTCACCATGGTTTGCTGCAAAGGAAGCTCCCCAGTCCCTATTCCTGCAGACCTTTGGCTGTTCCTTCCTCGACATCATCCCTTGTCCTTTGTCCTTTCTGGCTTTCATTTTCTGGGGGTTTTTAGAGTTTGCCATAGTTTGTGAGAGCCTGGGTAAGGCCAAGTCGTTTATATCTCGTGTTTATTATTTACTTGATGGACAGTAATGGCTTCTGAGGTGCCATTACTATATGTCATCTAAATCCAAACGCTGAGGTGCTGTAAAGGGCAGCCTTTCACTTGGGGCTGGAATAGCTTCTCCAGCATCGTTATCCTCTGCCACGACTGCTTGCACACCCATAAATCTCTGACCGACCCAGCTCTCAAGAGCCCCCCAGAAAATCTTCAACATGTAAGACCTTCCCCTGCTCTTTGCTAATAAACTCCAGTCCCTCTGCCAGTACCTCCAGGCAGTCACTAGAGGAGAAAATCCTCCTTGACCCTGAGCTGGTGCTGGAGAAGGTCAGCAGGAGCTGGGCGTGTTTGGGGAAGGGGGACCGGTGCTCTGTGGCCGTGGCTGCAGCTCTGGGGCTGATCCAGAGCTGGGGGAGCTCCAAGGGGTGCCCTGGGAAACAGTGATGCAGGTAAGTGCAATTAGCAATTAATCACTGCAGGTTCTAATTGTTTGCTCCTGGCCTTCCAGTACCTGAAGGGAGCCTGCAAGAAAGATGGAGAGGAACTTTTTACAAGAGCATGTAGTGACAAGAGGAGAGGGAAAGGCTTCAAACTGTCAGAGAGTAGGTTTAGATGGAATATTAGGAAATAATTCTCCCCTGTGAGGGTGGGGAGGCCCTGGCACAGGTTGCCCAGAGAAGCTGTGGCTGCCCCATCCCTGCAAGTGTCCAAGGCCAGGCTGAACAGGGCTTGGAGCAACCTGGGCTAGTGGAAGGTGTCCCTGCTGTGCTACTGCTCTCACTTTGCTGAATTAAAGTTTCAGCTTCTTTAATAACCTGCAGGTCCGCTGGAAAACTGCGATGAGTGGCATCAAGAAGCAACTCGGTAAGTTTATTTTGATGAAATACAATAATTATCATGCTTAGCAGCTGTTGCTATTTAAAATAAGAAAAAACGGGGCTTGCATTGAAAATGTTTTGTAAACCATGTGCACCAACAATCTGTTCCAATGAAACCAGCCATTATGGAAACGGTATAATAGCAGGAGCTCATTATGGAAAGTTAAATTGCAAATCATATTTTGTTTCAAATGAGCTGGATGAATGCATAATTTGCCTCAAAGAAATAGTTTTGTAGTTCTGATCCTCCTGCCAAGAGCTGAAGCTCTTGGGCTGCAGCTGCCGGAGCGGCCTTATTGTCCATTTCAAACTGCAGGAAGTTTTGGTTTCAAAGGAAGATTTGAAGAGAGAAAAGGGGCAAAAAAAGTGAAGGAATAAAAGACAGAGCAGTGGGAGCGCTCAGTTGGTTTCCTATGTGTGATCCTGGTGCCTGTGGGGCGGGCAGGGCAGGTTTAAAGCAAACCAAGGCCCTGTGTGGGGCTGACCACATGCCCCACTGGAGCTGGAGCCAGACCCTGTGCCTGTGGGCAGAGCCAGGGGCTGTGCCAGGGCCGGTTGCTGCAGGATGTGCACCGAGAGCAGGTGCTGCCAGCACGGCACGCGCTCGGTGCCGCAGGGCCGGCCCGCGTGGGAGCCACACGGGCATCATCCCCGGGGCTGGGATCAGCATCACCCTGTGCTGCCCCAGGGCACAGCACTGTGGGGGGGCCCACGCAGACCCTGAGCTCTGCCAGCTCTGCCCTCAGCTCGGAGTGTCACTGGAGAAGCCACACAGACAACTCACAGGTGACAAACCCCCATTCCCACGGGACCTGCTGCACGAGCGAGGCTGCCGGAGGTGCTTGCAGGGCTCTCACTCGTGGTGCCCAGAGACCTGACGTGCCAGTGGTGGCACGGGAGATGCCACACGCAAAGCCTAACGGCATTTCCTCGTCGTGGGGCGGCCCCGGGGACGGGCAGCGGTGGCACAGGGATAGTGGTGGCACAGGGGCAGCGGTGGCACAGGGGCAGTGGTGGCACAGGGGCGGCGGTGGCACAGGGACAGCGGTGGCACAGGGGAAGTGGTGGCACAGGGATGGTGGTGGCACAGGGGCGGTGGTGGCACAGGGATGGTGGTGGCACAGGGGCGGTGGTGGCACAGGGATGGTGGTGGCACGGGGGCAGCGGTGGCACGGGGGCAGCGGTGGCACGGGGGCAGTGGTGGCACAGGGATGGTGGTGGCACAGGGGCTGTGGTGGCACAGGGATGGTGGTGGCACATGGGCTGCGGTGACACAGTGGTGGTGGTGGCACAGGGGCGGTGGTGGCACGGGGGCAGCGGTGGCACGGGGGCAGCGGTGGCACAGGGGCAGTGGTGGCACAGGGGCGGTGGTGGCACAGGGATGGTGGTGGCACGGGGGCAGCGGTGGCACGGGGGCTGTGGTGGCACGGGGGCAGCGGTGGCACAGGGGCGGTGGTGGCACAGGGGCAGCGGTGGCACAGGGATGGTGGTGGCACAGGGATGGTGGTGGCACAGGGATGGTGGTGGCACAGGGGCTGTGGTGGCACAGGGGCTGTGGTGGCACAGGGATGGTGGTGGCACAGGGGCTGCGGTGGCACAGGGGCTGTGGTGGCACAGGGGCGGTGGTGGCACAGGGGCTGTGGTGGCACAGGGGCGGTGGTGGCACAGGGATGGTGGTGGCACAGGGGCTGTGGTGGCACAGGGATGGTGGTGGCACAGGGGCAGTGGTGGCACAGGGGCGGTGGTGGCACAGGGATGGTGGTGGCACAGGGGCAGCAGTGCCACGGCTCGTGGTGTGTGCCGTGGGGGGAAGCCACGGGCAGCTGGCCAAGCCCGGCTCCTCTGCCGTGGGGGGCCATGGCCAAGCCCAGGAACTGCCTGGAACCTGCAGGACACGCAGGGTGGGAGATGCTCACCGCAGGCCATCGTCCCTTTTGGCAGGGCACTCGTCACAGCTGCACCACATCCTCCTGCCAGAGTCGCTCCCAGCTGTGGTGGCTCTGCAGGATGGAGGAGCTGCCCTTCTGCTCTCCTGCTCTCCTGTCCCCATGGCTCACCCCGGGCACTCTGGGGCTGCTCTGGTGTCCCCCGGCCCTGCTGCCACATCCAGCCCAGCCCAGAGGCAGTCTCATTAAACATTAAACCCAGCAGCTGCAGCAGTGCTGGGGGGTGGGTAAAGACAGCACAAGCAATTTGCAATTAAAATGTGTTTATCTTAGGAAAGAAGTCCCGGAAAATTGTAATTAAAATGTTTATACAAAGGGCAGGATTTCGTAGCCTGAGTCTTCAGAAACTTCCTCAGTGAAGCCAGCAGTGGCACTGGTGAAGTTGTCACAGGAGAAATGGGAGCCATGGCTCTGGGTGGTGCTGAGGACCCAGGATGCTGGTGGGATGGTGGGGAACTGTGTCCAGCATGCCTGGAGCAGCCCCACGAGCTTTGTAGGATGAAAGCCCTCAGCCATGCCCTGTGCCCAGAGGATGCAGGATGGTACCCGTGGATGCAGGATGGCAGCAGTGGATGCAGGAGGGTACCCGTGGATGCAGGAGGGTACCCGTGGATGCAGGATGGCAGCAGTGGATGCAGCTCCTCCTTGGCTCACATCACTGACAGGTACAACCAGGGTGGCCAGGATGGCTCCTTGCAAATCCCTGCTGGGCTGTCCCTTTCTCCAGCACCACCCCCCATCCCCAGTCATCTTGGGGTGTTTTTGTGCATTTCCAAGTTTATTTTTCCTCCAAGTAGGAGCTTCCCTGGCAAAGCAGGTAATATGAAAACAGCTCCTGATTTGGGAGCTTGTAAATCACAGTCCCAAGCCCCCCTTTTTGCTGGTCCTGCAGCAGCAATGTCTGGGCTGAGAGTCTGAATTTTAACTCCTCTTCATATTTATTTCACAGTGATAACGACAACAACAGAAAAATAGATAGAAGAAAGGCATTAAGCTGGCCCTGAGTGAGTGGAGAAGCCATAAATCACTCTCAGAGCATGTCCAGAGGCTCTCACTTCAGAGTTCAAGTGCCTTTTAACCTCTCAGATCATGGAAACCCTGCAGCCAGTGCTGCTGGGCTCCAAAAGGTGCCTTTGGGGCAGTTTTTCTCAGTCAAGGAAGAAGAGAGGGAGCAAGTGCTCTGCACTGCTGCCCATGTCCCAGCCTGTCCCTTCAGCAGCTTGGGCTGCAGCCTCTCCTGGCTGCTCTCCCTCTCCTTGCTCTGATCCAGGAGTCAGGGGATCTCTGGGGTGCTGGAGCTGCCCTTGCCGTGGGTTTACTGAGCCTACCAGGATGTCAGGGCATAAAACCCAGCACAGAAAAAAATGACACTAAACAACAGTGAAAGAAATAATTTATTTCCTTATCTTCCATGTTCTGGATTGAAGGGAAATCCCCATAACTCCAGCAATTCAACTTTTCCTGCCAAACCACAAAGTGATAGGCACTTCATTAGCTTAGATCATCACTGCTTGGAATGTAATCATCTTTAAAATGATAAAAAATGTAAACCCCACTGATCAGAGGTGGCCAAGGGCTCTGCACATCCAGCATCCCCCTTCCAGCACCCTGAGGTGTTCCCTGCTCTGCCCAGCCTGGAGTGTCATTGGATAAGTGCTTCCTACCCTGGGTGCCAGGGATGTCACTGAGCAGCCAGACCTGTCCTGGTGCTCCCACCTTTCCACCTGCCTTCTCCTGCCCTGTCCAGGTAAGCAGCTCTGAGGAGGGACTGGGAAGCAGGAGCCTTTCCCAGTAGCACAACAAGGAGCACACAGTTGGATTGGGAGCTAAAGGAGCAGACACTGCCATGTTTTTACTGGGTCTTCAGAAAAAGTCAGAATCACAGAATCACTGAATCCCAAACTGGTTTGTGTGGGAAGGGACCTTAAAGGCCACCTCATTCCACCCCCTGCCATGGGCAGGGACACCTTCCACCAGCCCAGGTTGCTCCAAGCCCCATCCAACCTGGCCTTGGACACTTCCAGGGATGGGGCAGCCACAGCTTCTCTGGGCAACCTGTGAAGAGCAGGGGTGGGTGCCGTGGGCATGGGGAGAGCTGGACCCTCCTGCTCTCAGTGATGGTGTGACCTGTGCTGGACACCACATGGAGCCCATGGGCTGGGCTGGGGGGCTGGGGGAGGTTGTAGTCATGGGATGGAGAAGGGAGGTCAGGATGGAGAGGAAAGGTCAGGACAGCACCCACGAGGCTGCAAATCAACCACTGCTCTGCACCTGCTCCACACTCACGAGTGGAGCCCATCAAACCTGCTGCTGCACAAGGAATGCCCAAAGCATCATGAAGTGAAATGAGTGTGGAATCCGCTTGCAGGTCTGGTCAGAGCTGCTGGACCCGGGCAGTGGGACAGCCAGGATTCGGAGGGGGCTCTGCCAAGGCTTTGTTGAATATTCATCTCTAGGAAATGGTTATTCATGAGCACAATGAAGATTATCGTCCTGAATTCCGAACAGCTCAGCCCAGCTCCCGTTTGATGTGGCAAGGCTCTTGCAGTGTATTTGCATTTGAGAAAGCATTACTACTTCTGATGAGGAGAAGGATTACAGGAGAAATCTGCATAAATTTATTGGCAAATGTCATTTAGTGTGTGTCCGAGTGTAATTCATCACGGGGCCGTTGTGCAGCCTGGCTGACTCACACGGGGCTGGGGCTCTTCAGCAGACAGATAAAGAACCCCTGGGACAAAATTACCTCATTGATATGAAGTCACTACAGCTGCAGGTGAGCAGAGCCTGCTTGGGGCAGATCCTCAGGGAACACCAGTCCTGGGGGCATGAGCGATGGGAAATGTGAATCCCGGGGATGCTCAGAGCTCTTCCCCTGCCTGCTGAGCTTCTCCCAGCTCTATCCATGTGCCACCAGCCTGCCCAGCGCCACAGCCCTCTCCATCTGCCTCCAGCACCGCTCTCTCCCGGCACAGAAACACCCCCAAGATTTATCCCAGCTGCCTCTCCGGATTTGGGGACGTCCCTGTGCTCCCACCTCCCCTGCCAGAAGCCCCCAGGAGCCTGGCTGCTGTCGGGAGCACCAAGGGACCTGCAGCAACCCCCTCAGAAAGGGTTTCCTTGCAAAGCACCACCTTTGTGCCCACAGGCCCCTTCAGGGCTCTGTCTGGGTTCATTCCACAGCTGCTGGTGGTGTTGTGTCCTTGATTAGCTCTCCCAAGTGATGTGCTCATCCACAGCGCTGCGTCCAGCTGTGGCTTTGATCTCGGATTTCCCTGTGTGATGTCAGGATGTTAGACATGTTAGCTGTTGGATGCTGGCTGTGACAGGATGAGGACTTTCTCACAGGCAGCACCTGCCACAGCATCTGTGGAAAGCTCAGAGCTGGTCCTGCTGAACCAGGACGTCACTCCCAGCACTCAGCTGGAGCTGGATGTCCATGTCCAGCCCCCACAGACACCAGTGTGCTCACTCCCACAGACCCAGTGCCCACCCCCACAGCCACCAGTCCCTTTTCCCAGCAGTGCCCATCCCCACAGTCCCCGCGGTGTTTTAATCATGATTCCAGCCTGGCAGAGGTGAAGGTCACCACAGCGACTGCCTGGAATGTGATAAACATGATGGCATTGGATCTCCTGCCCCATAGCCATCCTGCCACTCTCCATAGCAGGAACATCCTGGGAGGGCTGGGAGCTCTGGGCAGGGATTAGGGAGCTGAATCTCAAGAACCAGCCAGTCATTGGCATTTTTTACTGGATTTTCCACAAATGCAACAAGATAGACCAAACTCCCTGTGCTGGGGAGGAGGGACTGGGCACATCTTCATCACACCTGCTCCGTGGTTCACAGTGTGACCTTGACAGTGTCCCCTCCTGAGCACTGGCAATTCAGCCTGCTCTGAACTCCAGCCCTGGGAAGGCTAGGGGCTGATGCCAAACCCCGGCACCCCCAGCCTGGGAACACCTCCCAGCTGTGGGATATCCATGTCTGCAGTGATTTCTGCTTCCACACATCTCTCCGAGCAAGCAAAAGCCTGTTCCATCCCAACTGTCTGATACGCCTTATCATCGTGTTAGCAATTAATATTAGCATGGTAGAAATTGCTAATTTGTGATATACAATAATTAGAATTCAATTTAATTGCTCTCAAACTCTGCATACAAATGTGGCTTCCACTCTCTGGGTTAGGGAGAACAACAGAGGAGGAGAACTCATCCTTGATGGCACGGGTGAAACCAGCACAGCCCACTGGGGCTCAGGCAGCCCCAGTAGGGTGTCCCCCCCTCTGGGAAGGTGGGAGAGCTGGGAAAAGTGGAACAGCATTGCTGGGTGCTGGGCCTGCTGCCAGGGTGGGTGCTGTGGGAGCACAGGTGGGCTGGATCAGGGCAGGCAGTACCCAAGGCTCACCTGTGCCTCACTGCAGCAAAGGATGGGGTTTTTCCTCCTGCATGTGGGACTTAGGTGAGGCTGGAAAGAGGGATGCTTCTTCTGGAAACAGCAGAGGCTTCATGAACCACCACAGGTACCAAAAAGAAATAAAAATGAGGGAAGCAAAGAGAGTTAACAATCCTGTCATTTCCAGTGTTCAGTGCCCCCCTACCTGTGTTGGTGCTGCCTTGCAGTGGGTGCAGCAGAGGGTGAGGGCACAGCCAAGAGAGAGGGATGGGCAGAGGGAAGCACGTCCTGGAGGGGGGGACTCTGAAAGGCTCAGAGTATAGGGCAGGTACCAGCTGCACACAACCCCAGGGTGATGTTGTGGCTCCTGTGGGTCCTGGGTATCCACAGGGAAGATGTTGCCTCTGCACAGCACCAGTCAAACCAGGAGCATCCTGAGGCCAGTACTGGGGTCTCTGCTCCCAGCAAGGTGCTGAGAAGCTGCAGAGTCCTGGCAGGAGCTGTGAGAGCTGCTGGAGGGCTGGAAATGTGCCCTGGGGTCAAAGTTAAGGAGGTGAGTCACTGAGGGGTGAGAGATCACCCGTTGTGGTCTCCAAGCACGGTGTGGGAAGTTTCGGTGATTGATGGCATAAGCAGTTGTGTAACTGAGAGTGATTTCAGCTGGGAATACAATACACGTTTAACAAAGGGAGAAATTAAACTGGGAACAATTTACTGTGGATGTGGAGAAGGTTTTAAAATGAAGCAGACAAATAATGCTGAATTTCAGCTTGCCCTTGCTGAGGGTGCTGTGCCAGGCATAGAGGGGCCTGGGGGTCCTGCTTCTGGGGGTCTAGAGCTGTGCTGGGGGAGAGAGGAGACCCCCAGTGCCTTGGGGGAGAGGAGGAACAGGCGGTGTTCACGAGCCCCCAGGACTGCTCAGCAGGTTAAGAGAGCCCTGGCTCAGTGGGGTGGCTCTCCAAGGTGACACGGGGCTGGTGTGACACCCCACAGTGTGTCCTGGAGTGCTCCCACCACGACCTCAGCTCACACGGATTTGTTCCCGGTTCTGAAGAGCAGGCACAGAGCAGCAGTACCTGCACCGAGAGAGCTGGATGAGGCCTTATCTCTCCAAGGGATTAACGGCTGCTGGTGACTCACAATGAAGATGACTCAAAGACAGGCAGGATCCAGGGATAAAGTCAACGACAGTCCCATCACCAGCCAATTCCACAAAGTCAGCACCGTCTCCTGAGCGATTAGAGCAGCGGCGCAGGGAGCTGCAGAGCAGAGCTGCTCTGTTTTGGCTCCCCACGTCCCGATGCTCGGCGCTGCAGCCGGCGAGAGCTGCTGCGTGCAGCCAGCCGGGCACGGCCGGGCTGGGAGGGGGCTCCGGGGGACAGCGAGAAGGGGCCTTTGATCCCTCTAATTAACTCTGATTTAAAATGTATTGAGCAGCTAAGAGTGAGGAGGGAAGCTGGGGCTGCTTTGATGTGAGTGGGTGGAGGGACGTGGCCAAGAGGCTGCAGAGAGGGCAGAGATTAAGGCAGGCAAGGAAAGGACCTGGAGCAGAAGGGGCTGAGGAGCGCCGGTGGGGATGGACACGCCAGTGCTCCCACAGGAGATCCCAGGGAGCTGGTGGCACTGGGACCAGCACAGGAGCTGCCAAGTGCCCGGCTGTGGCGCCCAGCAGCGTTTGCTCTCTGTGCACAGGGCTCAGACACCACAGCACAGCCCTGGCTGCTCCCAGCCCGGGGCATTCACGGGCTCTCTGAGCACTTGAGGGGGGCACTGGGACCAGCACACGTGTGGGGCTGCACTGGGTATGAACTGTCATTGGTCTGACTACGAGACATGACTGTGTAATATCCAGGGGATGTTTCCTGCCCTTCTGAATGGAAACGACCACCCAAAACAAGCACCAGAGCTTTTCTCAGCTGTAGGGTTGTTAAGCCTGGAGAAGAGAAGGCTTCAGGAGGACCTTGGAGCCCCTTGCAGTGCCTAAAGGGGCTCCAGGAGAGCTGGAGAGGGACTTTGGGCAAGGGCCTGGAGGGACAGGACAAGGGCAAATGGCTTCCCACTGCCAGAGGGCAGGGTTAGGTGGGATATTGGGAAGAAATTCCCCCGTGAGGGTGGGCAGGCCCTGGCACAGGTTGCCCAGAGAAGCTGTGGCTGCCTCTGGATCCCTGGCAGTGTCCAAGGCCAGGTTGGACGGGGCTTGGAGCACCCCGGGCTGGTGGAAGGTGTCCCTGCCCATGGCCGGGAGCCGCCGGTCCCCATCCCGGTGCTAAAATGACCTCTAGTGGCAGGCGGGGACGGGGGCGGCGGGTGCGTTTTCTTTTAAAAAAATCTAAGCTAAAATAAAAAGTGAATCGCGTCGGGCTCCTTCTCTCCCGAGATGGCAATGGCCAGCTGATCTTCCCTCTTGCTGAGTAGCACGGTGAGTGACTCGGAACCGAGCAGCGAGGTCGCCCCGGCGCTCACGCCGAGGGGGATCAGGCTGGGAGGAGATGCTCGGCAGTGCCGGTGACTGCGGGACAACGAGGCGGCATCTTCCCAGAGCCCGTGAATTCCGGGGGCAAGGCGAGATGTCCCCACTAGCAGCGTGATCCCCGCGACTGTGGGTACGAGGAGCGGGCAGGAGAAGAGGAGCTGAGGGCTCTGCTGCCAGCCCGAGCCCTCTCCCGCTGCACAGGGCTGTGTGCAGCCCCCCGAGGTGGGCACAGCTCTGGCATCATCCCAGGACAGCATCATGGAAAGCCCTCTGCAGAGGAGCTCCTGCTTTAATTCGGGATCCCGAGCCAGGGAAGGCACTGATCCCAAGGGGCAGGCTGTGCTGGGGGGTGCCCAGTGCTGGGACCTGCAGGGGGAGCAGCCCTGCTATGGGACAGGCTCCCTGGGGGACTCTTCCTGATGGAGCTCTTTATGAGGTTTCTATGGATTTTTGAATAAGTTATCTTGGATTATTACAGGAAAAGTTACTTTTACGCTGAATACTGTTCATGCAGGGGGGCATTTGTCCTGCTACACCTCTCCTGATTCATTCTGGAATGAGGAATGAGCTCTCATCTTCTTTCTGACTCGTTGATAGGGTAAATCTTCTCCTCAGTACCAAGGGTAATAAATTCAAGCTGCAAAGGGGCTGTCCAGGGTTGGGACCCCCTGAAAACCAGGTCAGCACCTTCCACCTGTCCACAGGGTGTGCAGGGTCTGTGCTGCAGGGTGTGAGCAGAGCTGTGGAGGGAGCAGCTCCCAGGACTCTTGCTAATTACAGGCTGGGTTTGATTGTTTGCCTCCTTGTTTGTTTGTTTCCCATGACATGAAAGCAGCTTTCTGGGGTTGTTTCAGTATTCCAGCACAACTCTTTTGGTTTCCCTCAGTTCTGAGTCCCTCGAGCCCCAGGGAGCTGGCAAACAGTGCTGGCTTACAAACTGTGAGTGGACTGGGGAAGGGAGCCCAGCAGATGGGCTGTGCCAGCCCACAGAAACCTGTGCTGGGAGAACTTCCCAGCTTTCAGGACACCAGCACTCAGATCTGCCCAGCCCTGGGGAGGCCAAGGCAAACCCTCAGGTCTGGTCTCTGGTGGTGAATCCCAGCAGGGCTGGGAAGGGAGAGGTGCAGAGGCACTGCAGGGTGAAAGGTTCATTTTCTCTGCATCCAGGGACTGCTCTGCACAGGCAGAAAGTGCTGGTGCCAAACAGGGCAGAGGGAACTGGGAGCCCAAATTTACAGGCTGAGGGGCACGATCCAGAGCCTGGGGAGCCTCTGGGACAGATGGCACTGCCACCTCACACCGGCTTAATTACTGATGGAGAAGCAATTCACAGGTGAAAAACACAAACATGTAACCCTCCCAGTGAACAGGTTGGTCAGGAAGGGCCTGCCCCATGGAAAGGCGTTGCTGGATGTTCCCTGCTGGCCTCAGAGGGCGTATTTGTGCTGCACTGGGGTAGTTCAGTTCACATGCTACACTGCCAGAGCTAGGGGACAAGGTATCCCAAAACATCTGAGCATCATCTGCTGATCTGCAAGAGCAGCACCAGCTCGGGGCAGAGTCAAGAGCCAGCACGACATTTCCCCAGCCTAATTAGCTGCCTTTGTTTGCCACTCTCCAGGCTTGGTTTGGTCACTGTGGTCACACTGGAGCAGTTTATCCATGGAATGAGCTGGTGTGGTGTTGGTGGGAAGGGTTTGGTGTGTGCTCGTGGAGCAAAGCAGAAGAGAGCGGGAGCAGGGAAGAGTCAGAGATCTGGGGATCATTTTTTCAGTGCATTAATGCAGCATCATCCTTAATTAAAGCTGAGCTTCACCCAGTGCCTGCCCACAGCAGGGATGACACCGAGCTGGGGCTCAGGGAGCAGTGTGGACATTCCAGCACAACTGGCCTGTGCTGAGCTGGGCTCTGGGATTGCCCAAGCCCTGAGTGCTTGGGGCAAGGCAGGTTCCTCTCCCCTCGCACTGAGCTCACAGCTGAGGTCCATAAAAACTGGGGGGGAATTACAGTCATGGCTGCTGACAAACAAACTGGAGAAGGAAATGCAGATCCACACCTTCCCAGCCTGCCTGTCTGCGTGATCTTTCCCAGCAACCCTGCCCGTGGGGCTCCCAGGAGTGATTTGTGCTGCCTGCTTCTGACGGGGTTTGTTTGGTTTTGCACTGTTCAGCCTTACCACGGGTACAGTTCCATGGCAGCCCTCGGTCTAAGGCTTCAGACTGAATGTCACAGCTTTAAATTGACAAAGAGTGGCTTTAGGGGAGATATTGGGAAGGAATCCTTCCCTGGGAGGGTGGGCAGGCCCTGGCACAGGGTGCCCAGAGAAGCTGTGGCTGCCCCAGCCCAGGTTTGATGGGGCTTGGGGTAACCTGGAATAGTGGGAGGTGTCCTTGCCCATGGCAGGGGGGAAACTGGATGGGCTTTCAGGTCCTCTCCCACCCAAACCATTCTGTTATTCTACGATTCTCAGATTCAAGCTCCTGTATTTGAGAACTGGAGCAGCACAGAGCACTGTGCTCTGCCAAAGCTGCTCAGCACAGCAGCTCTGTGCACAGATAAAAGCTGCTTCTACATCAGTAAGTAGTAAATGAGATGAAGTTCCCTATGCAGCTCCCAATAATCTGTCATGGGAAAACACTGAAAATCCATTTTACAGCAAAGAGTTTATTGCTCTTCTTAAACTAATGTGTGAGAACGACCCAAAAAAGTGCCAACGGGTTGCAGGTTGTTTTGCAGAGCTTAGAGGGCAGTTTACTGCTGAACACACGTGAAAGCGAAAGAGTTCAAGGTTTCAGGAACGATTTGGGGCTCCAAAAATAGCGCCGGTGCCCCCAGGTGTGCAGGGAACACCGAACCCCAGCGCCTGCAGGAGCCAGCGGGGGCTAACAGTGATTTCGCAGATCGTGGGGTGCTGTGGCGGGTGGCGGGTCCCGGGTTTGTAATTAGCGTTAATTAATTGCGATCTCCCCTCCCGCCCGTCCGACCGTACCGCCAGGGGGCGCCCCGGCGCGGCGGGGGCGGGGCTAGGCGAGCCCACGTGACGCCGTGTCACGCGCGGCGCCGGGTCACGTGCGGGCGCGGCGGGCGCGGCTGCGCCTGCGCGCTGGGGGCGCTCACGCGGCCCGTGCGGTTGTCGGCCGGGAAACCCCTCAGCGGGCGCTGAGGGCGGGGGGGCCGCGGGAGCGACCGCGGGCTGGGCCGAGCGGGGCCGAACCGAGCCGAGCGGAACCGAGCGGGGCCGAACCGAGCCGAGCGGAGCCGAGCGGGGCCGGGCCGGGCCGAGCCGAGCGGCAGCAGCGGCAGCCGCAGCAGGGCCGGGCGCGCCGCGCTCGCTGAGGCCGCAGGCCGCGGTCGTTGCGGGGCGGGGGCCGCGGGCTCGCCGCGATGGAGCCCTGAGGGGCCCGCAGCCCCAGCGCCGAGGCCGCGGCCCGGCCATGGCGCAGCGCCGCGGGCTCTGAGCGCCGCCCGCCGCCCCAGCGCCGCCGCCCCGGGCCCCGCGGGCCCTGCCCGACCCCGCGGCCCCGCAGCGGGCGCCGCCCGCGCCCCGCCATGTCGTGCGTCCACTACAAGTTCTCCTCCAAGCTCAACTATGACACGGTCACCTTCGACGGGCTCCACATCTCCCTGAGCGACCTCAAGCGCCAGATCATGGGCCGGGAGAAGCTGAAGGCGGCCGACTGCGACCTGCAGATCACCAACGCGCAGACCAAAGAAGGTGCGTGGGGCCGGGAGCGGGGCCGGGCTCGGCGCTGCGCCTTTGTGGCTCGGGCGGCCCTGCTGCACAGCCGGGGCTGCCTGCAGGGCAGGGTGTCTTATCGGAACAGGCATCTGGCAGAGGAATCTGGAGGTGATAGGAGTAGAACACGTGGCTAATTTGAAGTTAAAATAATTTTAAAAATTAGTTTGGTGGCTGAATGTTGTGTTCTTCAGCCCCCTTGGTTGGGAGCTGGGTTTGTGCGCTTTGCTGGAATTGCTCAGAAGCAACAATTTGCATCGAGTGTATCAGTGACTTACAATTTCTGCAGCCCTTTAAAGCCTCTTGCTCGTGAGCGTTCTCTGTATTGGAATTACTCTTGGGAATTCCTGGTTAATGTAACTTTTCCACACAAAAGACACCGTCATTGGGATGCTGTTGAGCATCATTTCATCATTCGTGTCCACTTTTTTTTCTTAATCTTCCTAGCACTGTGTTTGCCGGATTAGGGTAGCCCTGAAGTTTTACGGCAGAACATTTGCAGTGAATATATGTACGAAATATTTTTCAGGAAGTCATAAATTCTTTAAAATCTAATAAATAGTGCCTCGTTCCGAGGGGTGAATATGGGCTTGTGTTATTATGGTGCTTCAGTTCCACAATCTGCCATCTTGGTAAGTTTGAATGTGGCTAAAGACTAAGGGATGTGACTTTTCAGAAATAAAAAGAATTGTGTTTTCATCTCTTCAGCGTTAAAACTGTTTATTTTTTTGCCATGTGGTTCTTTGTCACAACAGTTTTTTCTTTGAAATGTGTACTAGTTGTTTTTTCTCTTGGTGCTTCATTTATTAAAACTTCATCGGAATGCTGTGTAACTTTGGCTCTGGCCTTTAAAGGGGCCGGACTTAAAGCTGCTCTTTTTCTACAGGTACTTAAATGATTTTCAGGAGAGTGTGGGGAGCCTTCACAGTGCTGGAGGTGTTGGGGAAGCCGTTGGGTTGCTTGAGAAACAGAGAGACACAGTTCAGGAGTCTTGAATCTTTCCAGTAGTATTGAATAAAATTTTCAAAAGCTTTCGAAAAATAAGTTTGATTTGCTTTGAGGGCTGTGCTGGAGGAGAGTCCCTGAGTTATGTCCTCGGTTGCTGGGGCACTTGGGCCTCCCAGATGCAGGAGCAGCCTGACGTCATCCTGGGCCGGTCAGGGCTGTGTGGAACAGCCTGAAAAACAGAGGCCCGGCTGGGAAGGAGCTGCGGTGGAGCCCAGTTATGGGCACCAGGACAGAAAATGCTTTGAAGTAGGCCAAACACGTGGGGCTCGTTGTAGCAGGTGGACAGAAAGTGAAGTTTTTAGAAGAAAAAATGATGCTTATAAGTGTCACCTCATGAAGTGTTACTGCAGCATCCAGCACACCAGATTTACTGGGGTGTTACTTTGTTATCATACATAACCAGAGTCCAGGGAAGGAAGAGTGTTTACCTCACTAGAAGCTGTTAAATGTGGTGTTGCCTCAAGGTGAAGTTAAAAAAAGACTACGCTGAGTCCTCTGGGCAGGTTGTGTTGCACTTTGACCTTTCAAAATGAGTATAAAATTATAACTATATAAAATACGTAGTTTAAAATTCTGTAGTAGTGACACAGATGCTTATTGAAGCTTTTCTAAGGGTGTTTTCCATGTGAACAGGCAAAAATCCCCCTGTGGTTTGCAGAGCAAAGCTAAAGAGTGCATTTCAAAAATATATGTTTGCCAGATCTTTGGTTTATATGCATAGATGTGAATTTCCATTTTTATTTATTAGATACAGATGCTTAAGCTCACCTGCAAAAATTAAAGTAAAAATTAGACCGGGATATTGTGCTTAAGTGGGATGTTTGGAATTCTTAGGTGTGGACCTAAGTATTGGGTTTTTATAACTTGGTCTGTGCACGAGTCCTGAGTAAGCGTTGGAAAGGTCTTGGAAGGAACAAGGTGCCCCCCGAGTGGAGATGTGCTGTGCGGTCACATTGTTCCCAGATCCGGGAAGCTTTTACAGCTCAGGAGCTGTTACTTTTCCCAATGGAAAGCTAGTAATAGAAGCAGTGCTAGTATAAGCTAAAATATCAGTGGGAAAAAAGGACGTGATGGACTCTGTAAAATTCTGGGAATGCAAACTGGGTGGGTGGGACCTGGTCCGTAAAGGGGGGATCCTCCTCCATGCTTGTTATTGAGGCATGTTCTGTAAAGCCTGCACTCGAATGGTGCTTTTAAACTTGCCTCTGTATCATTGTATCTGGATTTCTTGACCTGTCTTCTATAAAAGGTGTTCTCACAGTCTGTGAAGAGCTGCTGACTCCAGAACTGAGGTTTCTCCAGTGCTCTTTCCTGCCCTGGGAAGTTCTGACTCAAAGAGCTTGGAAATTTTGCCATTGTACTTACTGGGCAAAATACAAAGGAAATAAAATGAATAAATAAATAGAAGCTGTGCCTCTGAACTGGTGTGGGCTGAGTGTTTGGAAGGGCACTGCAGCCCCACGCTGACACCACCCCAGCGCCCAGGGGCGGGCAGTGTAATCGGATTAATGAGTGGAAGGAGGGCAGATCTGATGGACTCATCCCTTCAGAGCGGTGCAGGGGCTCCTGTGGGGCACAGTGCCCCGGGATAACAGTGCAGAGGGAAGTCCTCTGGGCTGTTTGGCCTCCTGAGCCAGCTCGTTCCAGAAGTGATGACCTGCCTGTGTAGATGAGATCAGCGATGCCCATTCTGGGGGAAGTGGAAAATCCAGCAGGAGTGGCCCAGTCTGTTCCTCGGGATGTTTCAAGGCTGCTTTCAGAGCCAGCTACAACGATGGCTTGTCACAAAGTGAGCAAGTGCTGGTGATTAGAGCAGGGTTAACAAATCCTGTCACGAGAGAGTGGAATTTTAAGCACTAAGGAGAAAATGTGTTCTTAGGAATTCCCTGTGGTCCGGTGGGAACAGCCTGGCCTGTTAGCAGGCATTCCCAGCTCTTACCTACCCATCCTGCCCCCAGCAGCATAACAGCAGCTTTGCAAGGCTTTTCCCTGACCTTTCCACCTGGACTTGCCTTCTGAGGACTCCTGGTGAATTCTGTACTTCACTTGGGTAAAAAACCTCTGGAGAGAGTGCTCAGAGCTGCTTGAGCAATGCTGTCACGCAAAATGGTGGATCAAAGCAGGCCAGAAAATAACGGGGAAACTTCTGTCAGTGACTTGTTTATAGCATAACTACAACACAAATTACTAAAACTAGTAGGTTTTTGAATTATAGCTAAAAGTTGGGTGTTTAAATTGTGTATTAAATGTGAAGCACCATAAATTTCAGAACATAGGTGAGCTCCTTGCACATTGCAGTAAGAATGTTGTGGGCACTAATGCGGTTGTTGATGTCAGATTTCTAAGTCAATGTGAGTCAGCAGTCAGGGTAGCTGCTGTTAACTAGTCTGCCTCCATTCATTCCTTGAAATACTTCCTTCCCTGGACCTCTTTCAAGCTGCTGTTTTCTTGGAGGGATAAATAGCAAGTTTTACACTGTTATGTCTTGTCTGCTCTTGCCTTTAGGATCCAAATCTTTCTTTGCTTTTGCAAACATTTTGAGTTAGTTGAGTCTTTATTTTTAATCACAGCTCAGGTTGACAAAATCCAGTAGCCATTTCCTGGCCATTACTGCTGGTAGAACAAGTTTGTGCTAGAAGGGAGTGGGAGTGAACAATGTTACCTCCAGCTTTGAGCATTTCTGTTGTGTGTGTGATCACTGAGCAAAACCACTCTGGAACTTCAGTAGACTCACAGCGACTTTGGGCTTCAGACCATTGTTCTGATCCAGACTGCGGAGTGAAGGGCCTGGAATATGAACCATTGCAGGCACAGGACAAGGAATGGCTGCTCATGGTGCTTTGTAATATTTAGCCATATCCTGCCTGTGTAAATTAAATATAAAAATCATTCTCGTGGAGAGCTCTTTGAGTTTTAAGCTTACTCAGAGTGTGTCTGTGAGTTGGGGTTTTGTTTAGGCCTTATGTAAAAGGTCAGGAGGCTTTTCTCCTCCTTGGACAAGCAGCGCAGTGCAGACCAAGGCTTTTCGGGGCTGTCTTCACAAGTCATTTCATCTGAGTCTCTTTTCCCTGCAAAAAGTGAGTGGAAGGAACTCCTGCCCCCTTGGTTAATTAAGACCGGATGATGAGCTTAAGGGAGGAGGCACCACTTTAGTTTGAGCCATTTTTACCCTTCTTGTGAAAGCAAGTCCAGGAGCTCCCCCAGATTTCTATGCTCCGAACTTCAGTTTGATTTCCATTTCTATGCCAGGCCTTGAGCAGCTGCACAGTGAGGCTGGGGATGGTTCAGCTCCAAGAAGCAGAGCTGGCAGCTCTGCTCCCTCTGCCTGAGCACGGCAACCAGGGGGGAGTCAAGTGTAGTTAACACAGGGAAGGCACTGCTGTGGTTTCCCTGCTTTAGCCCAGTGTCTGCTTTGTTCAGGACAAGCAGTCACAGACTTCAGAATCTGTTTTATGCAGGTGGGACTTGGCTGTGTTTTTTTTTTCCTCCAGACATCTCTTGATTTTGTAGTCAAACAGAAGTAAAAGCAACTTAAGGAAGATCAGGCTCTGCTTTAATGTCTTTTGAAACTGTTTTGCTGTTGGCATTCGAACTAACTCTAAAAAATGAGAAAGATTTTGCTGCTTGATAATCAAATGCAATGATTCCTTGACAGGTACTGTTGGTGTGTTGAGAGGATAAAAGTGAGATGTTACATATGAAATTTTGCTTTTAGATTTGTAAAGGGATTCTTCAAAGTGCTCCATAATTACCTATTAAATACATTCTTACAAATTGAGTAATGTTTCTTCTGTATTGATGTTGTTTTCAGAATACACCGATGATAGTGCCCTGATTCCCAAGAACTCATCGGTGATTGTGAGGAGAATCCCCATTGGAGGAGTTAAAGCCACAAGCAAAACATACGTTATGTGAGTACCCCGACATTGGCTTCCTCGGGAGGGGTGACTGTGCCACCTTGTCACTGCCAGCAGGGACAGAGGCCCTGGCCTTGCATCTGCCTTGTTAAAGCTGCTGCTGGGCTCTGTTGGCACGAGCCACATTTTAGTGTCTGTCCCAAAGGAGACTTAGATTTTGAGGCCTGCTGGGACATGGGGTTCAGACTCCAACAATGGTAACTTTTAAGATGATTCATTAAGTTTGTTTTGGGGTTGATTTTTCTGAGATCCAAGAGCAGATTGTGTTTCCTCTACATGGGGAGATTCCTTATTATATGTGTTTGCTTTGCTAGTAAAGGCAGTTATGCACTGTAGAGTAAAGTTAGCATTTGTTTCCATCTCAGAAGAGTCTTTGTGTAGTCGTTTGACTATTTCCTGCCTTTGGGGGAGGTGGGGCAGGATATGACAGGTGTTTTTGTGCCTCACATCAGGAGGGGTTTGTACAGTAGCTGTAGAGGAAAGGCTAGGGGTTGCCTGCTGGTGACTCATGCAAACAAGAAGGTTCATTCTGAAGTGACTGCTGTTAGTTTCCTGAAGTCAGTGTGTTCCAGGCAAGACAAAAAGAACCATACCCTAAAGCCTACTGGCTTTTGTGCGAGTACCGTGAAGGAATAGTTAGTCCTTCCCAAACTCGAATCTCAGAGGCAGTTTAGCCCATTACCAAATGTACTGGTTACCTTTCTGAGTCTGTACCCAAGCTGGGATCTGTGCTCCAGGCTTTAACTCTGTATTCCTGAGGTTTACTGAGGACAGAGAATCAGGTGTATTGATTAAAATCACAGATTCTCAAATGCAATCCTGACTGCAGGATTATTGCTGCATTGATGTTTTCATACAGTCCAGTTCTATAATAGCTACATCAGCACCATTGGAATGGGCATGTTTTCCAACCTCCTTAAAGCCTCTCCACCCCCAGCAGGAGATATTATTAGCTGCTGGTTTTGCCAGGTCCTTCTAATGTTGGTTCTCAATAAATAAAGTACCCTGAGGAGTTACAGCGTGTCTTGAACAAACAGTACAACAACATCCTGGTATCCATAAAGCATTTGCAAGCAAAAAGCTCTGGACTGATGTGGCTCTGCATGTAATCCTGGGGCCTGTTTCTGCAGGAGTTGGTGCAGTGTTTCCAGGCACTCCCTCGGGATTGCGAACCCGCAGCATTGTGCTCGTAACATGGCCTTGCTTTGGGGGTTCATTTTGGTATGTGCTGAGTGCTGTGCTGTCAGTGCACCCTCCCCTTGGGTTGGATGGCACCTCCCCTGCTGCTGTAATGCTGCCCTAAAATGGGAGGACAGATGCTGTTGGCATCAAAGATCACATCAGTACCAGTGTGGGACTATAAGGAAAAAAAAGCACTGCTGGGTTAGAGTTGAAAGTAAGCCAGCAGATGAGCTTTCTGTTCTTCAGCTGGAAACATGGCAGAAGCCCCTAGTGTAGAGTGGGTAATGCTTGGGGATGGAAATGTCTGCTGGAATGGTGGAGAGGCCTTCAGAAAGGCCTTACCCACCTTGCAGGAAACGGCTGAAGCCTCCACTTCGTGGTAATCCAAAGTATTTTGGTGCACTTCCTCACCTGCTGGAGGTACATGGTGCATCTGGGAGCCTGGGAGGGCTTAGCACTGGCAGGTAGCTGAGCCTTTTGATTGGTACATAAATTCCCCAGCAGCCTTTGCATTGCCTCTGCTCATGGGACACCTTGGATGATGTGTGGATTGTTTGTTAACTCTCTCAGTAGTTGCATGTGTGGTTCTTGATGAGGAGCATGCAGGTACAGACCAATGATATGTGGAATCTCAGCAAGTTTACAAATGTAATACATATTTCCTAAAATATTGTAGCATTTTCAAGATTATCTGAAAGCAAATTCTGGCAATTAAGACCTTTTTTTTTGTCACAGGACTCCTAAATCGCACAAAATCCTAGAAACTACTTTCAGGTGACATTTCTACTACTATTTTTAGTCAATATAGTACATATGTAACATGTTTAATATTTTGGCACTTTGATGGCTAAATATAGTAGATCTCTGAACACAGTGCTTGGGCTTCCACAAAGAAACACTGTTGTAGAGACTGTGCTGCTGACACTGTTGTTACCCCTTTGTCACATGACTGTGTTTTTCACTTGAGCAAAGTCGCACTTGTAGATTATGATTGTTGTGTAGAAACTGGAGCCCTGTCCCTGGTACCTGTGGGTGATACCGGGGATGTGCAGGTTGTCCAAAACTGCCTCCACATTTCAGTGATTGATTGTTTAAGAACACAGAACTCTAGTACAGGCTTCATGGGTTTGATACACAAAGGGTAGAGACACAAGATGTGAAGACTTCCTCTTGCACTGTTGTGTTCTAGATCTGTGAGTCTTGAGTAATTTGTGACAAGGTAGAAATGTGATGTGGGGGGTTTTTTTAGTTGCACTGAATGTACCAAGAGAGAACAGTTTATGTATACCAGTAAATGTCCATGTTCACTAGAGTGTTGGAGCATAATGTTGTGATGTTCAGGTTCTGGAATCTTTGTGTTGGGTTCAAGTGCTTTGTTTTCAATTCTGATCACCTTTATTTCTTCTTCTAGAAGTCGAAGTGAGCCAGTGAGTGGGACATCAAAAGCAGTATGTAAAAACACAATCTCACCCTTTTTTTCCTACACACTGCACTTAATTCTAAACAATACAGCTTTTTATTAATTTACCAAACGTTAACTTAATATATTTTTCCAGTAAAACCTAGTGTATGTTGTAAATACATTGTATTTGATTCAGCATAGTAAAAACTGAGTAATGCCTTCACTTGCAGAGTCTAATGTGAATATTGGTATTTGTGCCTAGCAATGCATTGTATTTCATATTGAATATGCCAGAATCTCTCCTGTATGACTCTGTGTTGTACAGATAATGTATGATCGTTTCAGATCCTGTAGGCTCGAGGTTTGCACACTGAACATGGTGCCATGTTCTACATCTGTCTGTCTATAGCTAGTGATATGTATGTTTGTATAGGTTGTTGTGTGCTTTTTGTTTCTTGCAATAAAAACTGTTTGGAGTGTATTTTTTGCCATTTTCACATTGTATCACTTAGCTTTTGTTTTTAAATACCTTTTTTTGCCTAATGGTTTTTGAAAATGTTTATCAAAAACCACTGAGAAACCATTATTGTGAAACTTGGTGCTGTTCCTTACTTTTGACTTGGGGGTTCAAACAAATACCAAACCCAGCATATCCCAGACATTTTGAGGACAGTTCTGTGCAGCTAAATGATTCTTTCTCATGTCCTTAAATACTTGGGTATTTGTTCCTAAAACTGTATAACTGAAGTGATATTGTTTGGGCCCCTCTGAGTACAGAAATGTCTTTAATAGCCTGACGTGAATTTTGGTATCGTTGCTACACAGAGTGGTTTTCTGAAGTTCTGCATTTGATCTCTCCCTTTATCTGGTGAAGCAGTTTAGTTCAACAGCAGTTTGTCTGCAAATGACAATATGCAACACAAATTTTGGCACCAGGTTACAGCCTGGGGCATCTGGGGGTGAAATCCCTGCCATTTTTCTTAACTTCTGCCTGCAGCACGTTTTTGAATCTGGGTAACTCCAGGGTTGGCTGCTGCTGTATTCCCAAAGGTTAAGCCTTCCTTTAGTGTACCACCACTTGGAATTCACATTTGGAAAAGGGGCAGCATTTTCCTTCAGGTTTGCAAACACTGTTGTTGTGCTGCTAACATACAAATCCCGCACAGCAATCCAGGTGATGGGGTAGATCTTGGTGTGCCACTTGGTTGGTACTGTGTGGAAATGTGCCTTTCCAATAGTCGTTAGAGTACTATTTGATGGGGTTTATTTTTCATCTTTATTTTAAATATAACTGCTTCTCCTTCACTAGAGTGGTGCGAGGCATTACACTAACCCTGGATCATTGGATCTGATCGCTCAATCAGCTGTTAGGATCACTTAATCTAGAAATTCCTGAACTCTGGGGCTGTATTCTGGGTAGAATAAAGCCTCTGGTCCCCATGGAAACAATCAACCTCAAATTGAAAACTTCCTGTGTGTAGGTCTAAAATCACTAAATGTGACATCTGTAATTCTATTGCTGATTGGTTGGAATTCCTTTTTGGACACAAATGCCTCTCATCGTGAGTTTGAGTTAGTTGAACTGGCCCAGTGACCCTAGTAGTTAATGTAATGCATTTATGTAAACCACGTTTATAGTATTTGATCTAATTCAGATGGGGTTTTATTTCTTGAAAACAGTTCTTTTTCTTTTTGTTTACTAGCATGTGTATAAACACAAACCACATGTTCATAAATAAAGTTAACATTCTTTTAGCCTCGTGTGTTCCCTGGCATGTCTGTATTACATTGCTCAGTAGCATCTTACCATAAGCTAATGTAGATGTGTCAAAAGAGAGAAAAGTGAAAATCCCAGAGTGGGAGGGAAGACTTAGTGTGAGTGAGAGGTAATGGCAGTAGAGGAAAGGCAAAACCAAGCCATTCCTTGGTGTGCTCTGACTGTCCCTGGCCTGGGAGGGTGGAAGCCCTTGCATCCCTCTACACAAGCCCTCCCTCTTTCTCACTGCAAAAGCCCAGCAGCCTCAGGAACTTCTGGGGCCAGAGACAGAAATAGTTTGTTCCTAAAGCTAACTTAGATCTTGGTCTGAAGCGTGGGGGTTTATTTGTCTTTATTTTTTTTTAATACACCTATTTCTGTATGTATTTCAGAGTAGAACCTGAGGGTCTTGGTGTAGTAGGGGTAAATCACTGGATATTTGGTCAATTATTGATGGACAGTAAAGCTGCAAAGTTAAAATCGGTTTTGTTTCTAAAGGATGCACAAAAGCTAATTTTTAACATGTCTTCATTGTCTTCTGCCAGCTGTGCTTCCAGGTGTGGAAATGTGTGCCGGTGTCGGCACAGCCAGAGGCAGAGTGCGGGGCCTTTCTGTGGTGCTGCCGGTGCTCGAGCAGGGCTCTGGGGCTGGCGCTGGCCCTGCAGGGTGCAGGGCCCTGCCTCTTGTTGGAGCACCAGCAGGCACAGCTCGGAGCCTTCCTGGCGCAGCTGGCACTCAACCAAGCTGCGGGTTTAGGAAAGCCCTGGCATTTCAGGGTAGCACTGCAGCAGTGCCATCAGCCTTCACCTCCTCTCTTCTGTCCCCCTGCCCGCTTGGCTGCATGGTAGTCTTTGTCAGTCTGCTGCAGGAAATGGGAGTTAATACATTGGCTGTCAAGTTTAGGGTTCGGGGGTTGCTTTTTCTGGTGGTTCTTTTTTTTCTCTAGTTCTTCTGCAGTGTTATCTTAGGGTTGCACACAAGTTCACAGAGATGTTTCTACTTGACTGTTTTGAGGGACTGCCAGGAAATGCTTCAGTAGAAATTTAAAAGGAAAAAAATAGGCCGAAATGTAGGACCATGGAAAGATGGCCATTGGGCAAATGCATTGAAGAGTACATTAATTATCTTTTATGTGCTGCTTTTGGTAACTGTTCAATATCCCCTCCTTTAAGAAATTAGACTGTTACCTGCAGGCCATATAATAACTGCTTACTTTAAAAAAAATACAAGAACTAATTAATAGTTCATTAACTGTTGTATTTCAGTTTCTGGTGAGTACTAGACTGTTTAATGCCAGAGCTTTCCTAATTTATTTTTTTTGCTTCTAAAAACCACAAAATGATAGTTGTGCCTGCCCTGAGAGAACACTGCTTTACTCTTCCGCATATAAGAGAAGGGATTATGGAGCACAAGGCTTGAAAATGCTTGTCCAGACCTCCTTTTGAACAGGACTAGGTGCAAAGTGTTCTAGGGAGGAGAGATGAATCTTCTGGTAAGACTTGCAGTGGAGTGAAGGTCTCTTTGCCTCGATCTGGGTGATCCAAAGGCACACTTTTCAAGAGCTCTTTGTCAGTAATACAGGAGTGTGTGCTATATGTGCTTTCCTGAAAACAGAGGGGGAACAACTAACTGCAGTGAGGAATCATCTTCTGCATGGAGATATTTTTTTCTCAGACTCTGCCAAAACTGTCCCCTTGAATTCTCCCACTACATAAGATAGTAAAGGACAAGAGCTTTTCTGAGGAAAGGTCTCTTTGCTGACCTGTTTAGTGACCTCTTGGAGAGCTCAGTTCACACTGAGAAATCTTACTCTATGTTTTTGAGCAATTCAGATGTAATAAGCAGTGATTTGAGTATATTTCTGGTACTGCTTTGGTAGTGTCAGGTTAAGTGTGCTCATGGCATGATATATTTCCATATATTGGAGAAGATCAGAGTTGCCCTTTTTACGTGTGGGAAAGCTGTCCTTCACCACTAGTTTTCCATAAGCTCTGCAGTCTGTTCCTAACTACTGACCCGAGAACTTCATTCTTGAGAGCTGTTCCATAGGCAACTGGGAGGAGAAAAATGGAGACAAAAACTCCAGGCTTGTGCTCTGAATCCACGTTTGCATCATGAAGAGTACACTGTGCACCTTCTTCTTTTGTTCATTTGGCGCTGGGCTGCTGTTAAAGATCAGGCTTGGTCTGGCTGCAAGGAGTAATATAAATTCTCACACTTCCCAAGGACATTTGGGTGGCAGGGTCTGTGGTCTCATAACATACAGGAAATTGGTTTTGTCAGTTTTTATAGTCTACTCTGTCATTATAAACACCATTATGTAAATTATTTACGCAGGTTTTTTTCCAGGCAAAGTGACAGGTTACTTTTGTGGCTGCTGTTCCAGACTGGTTTATAGTTGGGGTTATTTGGGTACTGACAGGAGGGGCAGAGTGAGTGTTCCAGGGTTGCTGGGCCTGACCTTCCTTTTGGCAGCTGCTGGATTCACAAAAGCATCACCATATGCATTTATAATGATGAGACATTCACTAATTCACTTACAAACTACACTACTATTAAGTTACCCAAAGTGATGCTTCTTCCCCAGTTAAAATTACTCAGGGTTTTTTTAAATCCTTTTTAGCTGAAAATTGGCAGATTCCTTTACCCTTTTGACAGGGATCCCTCTCTGAAATATTGTGAGCAATAAGTTGATCTCCAGCAGGGTTGGTTATTTTAATTTCTTCTCATAACCATGTAGAAGCTCTTAAGCCATCATAGATTTGGACTTTGTTTTGAATAAATACAAATTACACTGGGTTGAAGTTGCCTCTGGGTGACACTCAGGGGATATAGTGCAGACATTCAGGCTATAGTAGAGGTTAACTATTGTTGTGTTTTGACTGTAGAACTTGAATATGTGTTTAATTTTTTGTGAACAGATTGATGACTCTTCTGCATCTATTTCTCTGGCCCAGCTTACTAAGGTATATATAAATATATATATATATTCTTGTCAAATACTTTAAAAAGTGTTTGCTTCCTAGTTTTAAATTGATACTGTGATCTATAGTTGGATAACTGTTGTAATTGGAAAAATCCTTTAATTTTTAATAACTTAAAGTATTTATTTTTATTTTAAAATGTGTGTATATTTTGATACTATCCTGTAAAGAGTAGTTCCCAGTTTGGGAAGATAGAAGGGGAGTACCTTATCAGCCTCAGCATAATGTTGCAGTATTACTCATCCTCAAGACACAAAGAAGAAGCACTTCAGAAGCTGTTTTACCGTTTTTCATACGTTTCATTAATTTTGCGTTGGAAACTAACCCAGTTTGTACAGAAGAATTTAATTGGCTGTAATTGTGGACATTGCAGGGGGGTTTGACCAGCCACAAGAGAAGCGGTTCTGTACCATGGACAATTGCATGGCTATTTTTGAATCCCTAGTCATAGTTACAGACCCATTCTCTGAATGCTGCACAATTCCATAAATTCTGGGATCTATACAGTGGACAACCCGATCTAATTTGTTTGAACGCAGACTGTGTAAATTGTGTAAATGTACCTCATTGTTTATAGGAATATACCAATGTGTATGTGTGGCATCTGAGCAGCTGTGACCTTCCGAAACTGTTGTAATGCCATGTTTTGCTCGGGAACTGCTTGCATTTTTGCTCACCAATGTGTAATTTGTCTGGGAAAGCACTAGTGACTGCACTGTGTGGACAGACGGGTGCTCAACCACCAGTCCCTAAAGCTACAGGCAGCAGAGCAGGCAGGACTTGAGGCAGAGCAGCTAGTTCTTCATCCTCAAAATAAAGGCTAAAGTTCATTTCCAACAAAAAGAAATCTCTTCCCACTGGTAACTTTTTCCCTCTTCATTACAGAAATTAAATTGTGTACATTGGCCAAAAAAGGAAAAATTATATATTTAGATATATATCTAGTTTGGAAGGGAGCCCCATTAGTGCTGTCCCTAAACATGTCCTCAGGTTTGTAACCTCATGTGAAGCTTTACTCTAAAAGGTGCAAAGGTGTCCAAGGGATGGGTGTACACATCTAAGCTTTTGAGGAAAGCTAAAATGCAGGAAGGTGCCCCCAAGCAGCTCAGCACTGTTACTCCCTCTAACCGCTCTAGTGCAGCCCGGCTCAGCACGGAGGCAATGTGTTAACAGTTCTCTGGTGATTATTACTATGTATGAAATGCCATATTTGAATTTTGGTCTATTCCTACTAATGTTTTGTGGCTTTTGGATGTGTTTTGTAAACTGTTTGGGTTCAAACAAATTAGTCAAGTATTATCTGTAAAGCTTTCTGTAACTGTTAATGGAAATGGTTTCATAGCTGGCGATTCGGACTCTGTTACTGTGGAGAAAAACTGTGTATATGAAACAACCATTAATAAAATGTTGAAACTAGTTGGTTGCTTTTGTGAATGAATGATACAAAACCAAACCATGAGTGCTTGAGCTGAGTGATAGGTGCTTGAAGGCCCAAGTCATTGACAGTCACTCCCTTAGACCCTGCTTGTATCTGGACTAGTGTGTAATAAAAACATTTGAACAAAGACGACTTGGAAAATCAACTGCCTTCAGTAATTTGAATATCTAGTTGTGCAGAAGGTTTATATTACAATTTGTGTGTTAAAAGGACACAGTCAACTGGAAAAAACTGCAGGCTGTGTTCGCTGTAGTTAAATCACTTCATAGAAGGAAGTTAGCAGGGGGGAACAGTTTGGGCTGCCTGCAGCTTCTGATGCAAAGAATCTTTGGCCTTGCTGAGGGATTGTAAAAGGCTTGAGTCCTTTGAATACTTCTCTGTCTGAAGCTGAGTTGTGTGTCCTTTTAATGCAGCAAAATGTAAATAGTGCTACTTGCATCCGTCTTAATTCCATGTCCAGTGGAGATCTTCTCCTGCCTATAGTCTGGAGCTTAAAAATCAGTGTTAAAATACTGGATATTGTATGTTTTCTACACATAGCTTCAGTCCTCTGAAGGAAATTGGATTGGTTACACAAGTCGTGCTGTAAGGTACAAACAGAGCCTAAGGTCTGAGTGTCCAGGAATGCTCTTTTCTCAGGCACATAAACATCATGTCATGGCGTAAGGACTCCCCAGAACATCTTCAGCACAAATGTTTGGTATAAGCAGCTGGTTTCATGCAAGCTCAGCTAGTGTAGTGCTGCTCTTTACAGGATTGGATGAGTGGTGTTGTCTTGGGCTGTGTGGGCTTAAATGTGTTTCTAATGTGTGTGTCAAATAATTACCTGTTGCACAGACTGCCAATCTGGCTGAAGCCAATGCTTCCGAGGAGGATAAAATAAAAGCTATGATGACACAGTCTGGCCATGAATATGATCCAGTCAAGTAAGTGTTGCTAATGTGAAACCTATTCTTTGAAGTTGATCTAAAAATTTTAGAGATATTTTTTTTAAACGAGAAAGACACATGCGTCCCTTTTTCTTTTTTCCCCAACACCTTTTAGTTACATGAAGAAACCTGTGGGGCCACCTCCACCCTCCTATACCTGCTTTCGCTGTGGCAAACCTGGGCACTACATAAAGAACTGTCCAACGAACGGGGTAAGATTTGGGGGACTTGGGGGTTGTTCAGTTTTTAATATTTTGCCTTGAGAGTTACATGCGTGAGTATTCACAGTAAGAAGCGTTTCTTCTGGAGTGAAATACAGAGGTTACATGGCAGTGTTGCAAAGCCCTTTGGATTCAAGGATTTGGATTATAAATGTAAAATTTTCTTTTCACTAGGTCACAGGCATTAAATATTTCCACAGATCTTTGTGAGATTCTGTGTGCAGTTTGATGTATCTCAGTATTATTGGACATTTTCCTGGTTTTAACTCTCTTTTATGACAGTTCACAATTTTTAGTATTTGGCCTGAAAAAAAGATGTCTCCTTGTCCCCCATCTGTTGGATATTTGTGTCTTTAATAACCCCACTCCGTAGTTGATCATTAATGCTGTTTAGCATGGGTCAGTGACTGTGTGTGCATGAGAGATGAATTCAGCCTTCATTTACAGATGGCTTATACAAGTTTCTCCAAGCGCCTGAATTTGGCTCCCTTTGAGCTGTCCTTTGGAGGATGAGCAGGTTTGGGGGACTTCACCCATAAGGAACCTGCAATTAAAACCAAAGAATATCGATGTCCAGCCTCTGGAACATCCTGGCTGAATTCATGTAGGGAAATGAGTATTTTAGTCCAACAGCCCCTTACGCTTGGTGGGAGAAGAGGGTTAAAGGCTTTTGTGCTTAAAACAGTCATTGAAATCTCATTTTCAGTGTGGGCCTTGAGATATGTCTGCATTTCTTAACAGGACAAAAATTTCGAGTCTGTTCCCAGAATTAAAAAAAGCACAGGAATTCCAAGAAGTTTTATGATGGAGGTGAAGGACCCCAACACAAAGGGTGCCATGTTGACCAACACTGGGAAATACGCAATTCCAACCATAGATGCGTAAGTATTGGTTGGGCTGATCCAGAGGGATGAGAGAAACCTCGTGGCAATGCCTGAGTGGCAGTGCAGCCACGCTGGCCAGCACCTGGAGTTCCAGGGGCAGCACAGTCACTGCATCTCAAATTTAAAATCTGTGATGGTTTCTAATATTAAAATAGGGGTCCCTCTGCTCACACCCCTGGGAGTTGGTTAAACATGGGAGACATGGGGTGCTGAGAGACTGTTTCTGCAGGGTTTGTAGTTGGGATCGTTCTCTCTGGAAACTTGTTTTGCTTCTGGTTTGTGTTTCAAAGGCTTTGTGCAAAATGTAACCAAACAGCTGTTGGACTGTGATTCCATCCCTCAGATTTTGATCTTGCGTGTGAAACAGACTCAAGTTTTCCTTTTGCTGTAAACTAAGAAGACACTTGTGTTTGCTGAGAATAATGACTGTTCTAAAACACACTTGGGAGCTCTTCTGGTTTTCTCTCCTGGATGTCCTTTTGTGGAAGCTGTAACAGAAACTTCTTTCATTTAGAAAATGTAATTACTGAGAGACCGGGTTTATCCTGAGCCTCCAATTTACACTTACCCTCTGGCAAAGGAGAACTGGGATTCATTTCACCTGAGATCAACTGTTGAAATATTTTTCTAGTTTCAGCTGATTTCTTAGTTGATCCAGTGAATGGGAGAGTTCTGCAGGAGATTTGTTCCTACCTACCTACCTACCTCCTCTTGTTTGGGACTAAAACTAGTTGGTTAGTTCAAACTAAAGAACTGTGTTTAAGAAGGCTGATGGAGAGGGAGAAGAATTCCATATGTTACCTTTATTTGATAAAATGCAAAGCTTGGAAGAGTTTCCTTTTAACTTCTTGTTTTGTTTTCCCCACCCTCCCTCCAGGGAAGCTTATGCTATAGGAAAGAAGGAGAAGCCTCCCTTCCTACCTGAGGAGCCGTCCTCCTCCTCGGAAGAGGATGATCCTATTCCGGATGAGCTGTTGTGTCTCATTTGTAAGGATATAATGACGGATGCGGTTGTTATTCCCTGCTGTGGAAACAGTTACTGTGATGAATGTAAGTGTTAAAATACCCCGTTTATTAATTCCAAACATTAAATTTGATCTTCTGAGAGCAGAAATAAGAGAGAAGGAAATTGCTGTGTTGGTTCTGTTGAATATTTCAGTGTGTCCTCAACAGGGAGAGGCAAAAAGCTTTTTTCCCTTCTTAGTATTTAGCATTTAGTTAAATCTTCTTTACATGCAGAAGGATGAGGATGACGAGAATGCATATTAATGCAGGTGGTTACAGTGTTAGATATGAAATGCATTTAGTTTGTCCACAGCCCTTTCCCTTATGCAGAATTCCATCTCCAACTTCAGGGACTTACTGTGGTCTACAGAGAACAAAGACTGAGGCATTTCATCCACATTCTTCTCCAGATTAAAACCTTCAGAACTCGAACCTGCTCATTGTTTTTTGAAATGTGTTTTGTTCATTAACCTGGTATGACTTCTCGCTGCACTAGAGCGGAAAAAAGACCAGTTGAGATGTCATTCCCCACTCTGCTCTGCATATTCACATATTGCCACAGTGAAATATCAAACCTACCATTATTTGCTGCATGCCAAAAGTTTTCCTAGAAGGATCTGGGTTGGAAGGGACCTTAAAGCTCATCTCATTCCAATCTCCCTGCCATGAGCAGGGATACCTTACACTAGGCCAAGATGCTCCAATCCCTGTCCAACCTGACCTTGGACACTTTCAGGGATGGGGCAGCCACAGCTGCTCTGGGCAGCCTGGGCCAGGGCCAGTCTTTTTCAGCATTGAACATTTATAACTTCATGCTCTCTGTTAAAGACTTTACTTCCCCATTATTCACGTGCTTGTTTTTATAATTCATGGGAACCAAAGAAGTTTTCTTAGTTTGACTAAAAACTATTTTAATGCTCTAATTATTCCCAGGTATTAGAACAGCATTGCTGGAGTCTGAGGAACACACATGCCCAACCTGCCATCAGACAGATGTTTCTCCTGATGCTTTAATCGCCAACAAGTTTCTGCGCCAGGTAATGTGGTGACTTCAGCGTGAACTCTTAGGTGGAAAAGTCTATTTGTAAAGAGCTGAAAGGGAAGAAAATATGAATTTAGATCTCCTTAAGCAAGACTAAATTGAATAAGGCTAAATTTACTTTTCTGATACATAATCTATTACAGAAGCCTACAGCTCATTAGAGACTGTTTGTGAAATGAAGTACACACTTTTGTTTGATGGGATGGCCTCAATTTCAGACTGGGTGTTAACACCAAAGCACGTTAAATCCAGACACTCTGAGGTACCAGTCACTGAGACCAGAGTTTAATGGGATGTGTTCATAGCTGAATGCTGATTGGGTTTATGATTAATAGCATTTACAGGAATACACAGTGATTTTCCTCTAAGGAGGCTTTTGTTCATATCTCTACTGCAAGTTTCACATTACCTTTTCCTACATATTTTCCTACCTCCAGGCTGTGAACAACTTCAAAAATGAAACGGGCTACACGAAAAGGCTCCGTAAGATTCAGCAGCAGCAGCAACAGCAGCAGCAGCAGCAACAGCTGCCCCCGCCACCCCCTCCACCGCCACCCCCCCTCATGAGGCAAACGATAACGCGCAACCTGCAGCCGCTGCTCCGCCCGGCCATGGCCAGGCAGCAGGATCCGCTCATGATCCCTCTGGCATCCCTGGCTTCCCGCTCTGCCCTCTCATCCTTGGGCCCCGGGCCGTCCATGGCAGCTGGGCTGCCAGTGAATCCGTCTTCTGTGGTTGTCTCTGATCTCCCTCCAGCAGTGTCCCTCTCTCTCCGTGGGGAAAAACCGGATGGACCTTTTCGGTAAGGAAATCTGGAGATCAACAGGAATTTAGAGGACACCAAGGTAGATTATTCTGTAGCTTGCCAGCCATCACCTTATGTATCATTAGTGACAGCTCCAGGTCCTCGTGGGAGTTGTGGTTTTCTTTTTACTTGGGATGAGGACACTTTGGCAAGTTGAACATGTACCTCATGCAGGAATTTTCTTGACAGTATTTTTGTTTGGTTCCCTTACCAGTCATTCAGTACAGGTTTACCCTGAAGGAGGGACTGGTTTTGATTTGAAATGGCCAGCCATTCCTAGAGTAGCCATTTAGTTGCATCAGACCTTAGTGTCTCATTTGTTTCTTTTTAGTACTGAAGAAATACTATTTTTATGCAAAAATCTGTGCCATTGTTTAGGGTTATATCCTTTAACCTTGCTGCCTTGGATGCACAGAGCAGCTGTACTGTCAGTACAAGCACCACGATTCAGAGGAGCCTCTAAGGCAGCCTCAGCTAGCACAGAAACATTTCCTAATGGATCTTCCAAAGCTGAGATTCAGTATGTGGGTTATACAGCCTCTCATCCATTCAAGTGCAGCTTAATCAGATATTTTTCCAGAGAGCTTCTTCTCTGAATGCCGCTATCCAAACAGGCTCCTCGGCAGTGCTTCCTCTGGAGCCTGCCAACTTCACAGGTGTACATGTGGTGAAGGTAATTTTAACATTTTCTTTCATTTACAGAAGTCAGCCTTTTCTCACCTTGGGCTCTCTATTTCAAAATGTGTATTGTATTTCAGTTCAAAGCAGTGTGTGAATAACAAAGACGTGTGGTTTTTGCAGCGATGCCGATGCTGTGTTGCCTCCTCTGATGGCTGCGGCTGAGCTTTCCAAATCCTCCCCTTTGTCAATCAGCAGTTTGTTGGAAGAGAAGGTAAATTTTATTTCAACACGTGAAATGATCCTTGTGTTGTAGTAGAGCTTATTTTGTAACTGTTTGCATTGATTCCCAAGGGCTATCAGGTTCCTGTACTGAGACAACCAGCGATACCAAGTCTTCTGGGCCCTCAAGGACAATCAATACCCACAACTGGTAAGGAATTAAAACTTTAGAATTTCTTCTAAAACATTATCTTCAAATAAACTTACTGGGAAATTTTTCTTCTTCCTGTGCCCACTGCAACAGGTCATCCAATGAGAGCTGGTGCACTTCGCAGGCCAGGCTGGGAACTGTAAGTATTCAACAGAAATTCAATATATTACTGGTTGTAACCTGTTAAATTAGTCTGTAACACATCACTTAAACCACAGCTGATTTATAGTGAAATAATAGTTGTGGAGAATACAAGTAATAATTAATTTTCAAGTGGCTTAATTTAAATTAGCTTTAACAAAGGGGATCTGTGCTTACAGTAAGATTATTTAAAAATAAAACTCCAGTACATAATTGAAAAGAAGACTCTGAATAATGGACACTTTTTGATGAAACCATAATTACATATAAAAATTAAATGTAATTAAAAGATTGGATGGAAAGCCACCCTTTTGATTACTGGCTGAATAGTGCTGAAGAAATGGATTTCCCAGTAGAAATCAGCCTCCAACATTCTTTCTTTAACAACTTAGTAGATACAGATTGAGCAAATTATTGAAAAGTCGAGGCTTTTATTTTATGACACTTTTGTATTTCTTCAGTCATCTCAAAGGGCCAAGCTGCTTTCTCACACTGGAGAGAGAAACCTGTTTAGATGTTATTGCAGTGTCAATGTAGTCCTTCGTTTGTTAGAGATTTGTTACAGCCAGATTGTAAGAGTCATTGTGTTTATGAAGTCTTGAAGGTAAATCAAACAAAATCCAAGATCCATTCCCCAGATTATCTAAAATCTCAAACTCAGTAAGCAAGAAAATAACAATTCAGCAACAACAGGCCAAATACATCATGAGGCAGGAGCACAGGAAGCGTGTGTGGGAGAGGTTAGGAGAGGTTTGAGAGGTGAGTTAATTCCTGCACAGCACTTGGAAGCTCAGGAGTGTGGAGCACAAAGTGTATCCAGGAGGGGCAGAGGAGCAGTGGGCGCTTGGCTCGTGGGAGATGGGGGTCTCTTGGCAGCCTCATCCACAGCCCCGAAGCTGGGTAAGGAGAGGAGGCTGAGGGAGCTGCTGGGGCGAGGATGTGGAAGGCAAGTCCAGGACTCCAGAACTGAGTGTAGTCTGAAGTGAACAGAAAGCCGGAGACCAGTGAGAACCAGGAGAGCTCCCGCCGTGCTGCCGCTTCGCTTTCCTCTGTACACTCAGGGCAGGCTGTGACAAACAGTGACACGTGTTTTTGGGTTTCTTTAAAGTTCAAATCGAGGACGCCCGCACAGTGACCGTGCCCAAAGGACTCAGGCCCCATCACTGCCAGCATCAGCACCAGTCTTTGTGCCTGTGCCTCCACCTCCCTTGTATCCTCCACCACCCCATGCACTTCCTCTTCCTCCGGGGGTACCACCACCACAGTTTCCTCCTCAGTTTCCACCTGGGCAGCCTCCATCCGCTGGGTACTCTGTCCCCCCTCCCGGATATCCCCCAGCTCCTGCAAACATGTCATCAGCTTGGGTCCCAACAGCAGTGCCAGCGGCTCATTCAAACACCATCCCAACGACACAAGCACCTCCTCTCTCTAGGGAGGAGTTTTACAGAGAGCAGCGGAGGCTTAAAGAGGAGTAAGTATTTGGCTCGCTAACGTTGCCTTGTTTTCGTGTCTGTATCGGGGGAGCGTGTTGGACTGCGGTTACACTAAAGTGCATCTGACCTAAGAAAAAGTGACTTAGTGTTTCCTCCAATATATTTTTCATTGCAGATGGTAAATATGCAAAGCTAAACCAAGACAAATGTAATTCTAAAACTTTTCCTAAAATTTGTAGGAACTGTTTTTGCTTAAATAGGATGTTCACCTTTTGCATTGCATGCAGTAAACATTTTCTCATATTGGCCATGTTTTGTTTCTTGATGTCTTTTGTAATAAAGGTCAAACTATAATTGTAATAAAGGTCAAACTTATTTTAACAGGGAAAAGAAAAAGTCCAAACTTGATGAGTTTACAAATGATTTTGCTAAGGAATTGATGGAATATAAAAAGATTCAAAAGGAGCGTAGGCGTTCGTTTTCCAGGTAACTGCTTTACATGTCCGTAATGGAGAAGCAGATTGTCTAGAGGAATCAGGGGGAGTTCCACTCCACCTCCCTGTCGTTAGATGGATTGGATGATTAAAGAATGAGCAGTGGCAGGAGTGTCATACGCAGTTATTGGCTCCAGTGTGGCAGAGATTGCAGGTGACTGAGTTAGCACTGGGCAGCAGACGCTGAGGAGCATTGAAGGGTCTCTCTTTCTGAGGTGTCTGCAGTGACATCCTTCACTGCCTGACAGCCCTGAGGAGGCCAGGGATGGAATAGCTGTAAGGGCTGGATTTTTCTGTGTCTCCCTGTTCTGATTGTAACCAGCCCCTCCAAGCACTTTGGAGGAGATAGGTGAGAGAAATCATCCTCATTTCCTCTTTTGTCTGTCTCATATGGATACAAAAGAGATTTGAACCTGGACTGTAGTTTGTTGACAGTGTTACATTTTCCTTGGGAATTAAAAGCTCAGACTTGTTTGTAAGGAAATCTGGAATTGGTGAGGGACTTGGAGAGGACGAATGATGCTAATGAACATATGCAGAATCATGTGAAATGGTTCTTTAAAAAATAGTAAAAAAAAAAACTTGTGAAGAAAAACCTGAGGGTAGCTGCTGTTTTCTGTCCCCAGAAGTCCCTTGGGCAGGAGTCCAAGTAGCTATTTGCAGTGGTGTCAGCAGCTGTGCCAGAGCCGTGGCACTGGGGCATTGACCAGATGCTGAGGTTAGAAGCTCTTACATAGGATTTTTCTTGCAATGTGGTCACTTGCCTTGGTTAGAGCTGGAGGGATGTGCAGGATTTTGATGGCACACCTGGCAATGTGAATTCCACAGGCCTGTCTGTACCTTTGCAGTAGCAGGATTGTGCATCCTGTCCAAATTCCCAGAAAAGGGTGAAGTTAACTAGACCGAGCTGTCATTTTAACATTGGGCTTTGCTGTCCTCAGGATAGGTGGTGGTTTCTCAATGTTTGGTTCTGCATTGTAGCCTCTCAGAGTTGCTCTTTTTGCATCTTACTGCAACAAAAATGATTTGCACTGCATGTGGTTGCTCAGTAGTGACAAATGTGTGTGTTCCTGTACCAGTAGAGGCCAGTGTAACCACCTGAAATCCATCCGTAGCTCTGGTAGCTCGTGTGATAGAGTGAGTGGAAGTAGACTGACCCTTCTGTGTGTTCTGACACTAACAAAGCAGCAGCTGTTCTGTCTTGCGAGCAGAAACTTTTACATGTTATCAAGTTCTTCAATTTGCAGTAGCTTTATGTCAGCAGCTGAAAGAAGCTTTGACATAAGCATGTGGAGAGGAAAGAAAAAATAAGTGTGGGAGGAAAAGGATTGGGGAGAATGACTGTTTGGAATTAACTTCCTTTTGTTTCTTTTTTTGTGTTGTGTTTTTTTAAGGTCCAAGTCTCCCTATAGTGCTTCATCTTACTCTAGAAGCTCGTACACCTACTCGAAGTCACGCTCAGGTTCCTCCCGCTCTCGCTCCTACTCGCGCTCCTTTAGCCGTTCCCATTCCCGTTCCTACTCGCGCTCGCCACCGTATCAGAGGAGAGGCAAAGGGAAGAGCCGGAACTACCGCTCCAGGTCCCGGTCCCACGGGTACCACCGCTCACGGTCACGCTCCCCCCCGTACAGGCGCTACCACTCCCGCTCCAGGTCTCCGGTGTTCAGGGGCCAGTCTCCCACGAAACGGACTGTCCCGCAGGGGGACGCGGAGCGGGAGTACTTCAACCGCTACCGAGAGGTCCCCCCATACGACATGAAGGCTTACTATGGTCGCTCTGTGGACTTCAGAGACCCGTTTGAGAAGGAGAGATACAGAGAGTGGGAGAGGAACTACAGAGAGTGGTATGAGAAGTTCTACAAGGGCTATGCCGTGGGCGCTCAGCCACGGCCTCCGGTGAACAGAGAGAACTTCTCTCCAGAAAGGTTTGGCCCACCTGGCACCAGACGAGAGAATTCACCGTATGCTCGGGGACGGAGGGAGGAGTATGCTGCTGGGCAGAGCCACAGAAATCGTAATATTGCTGGAAACTACCCTGAAAAGCCTGGGAGAGAGAGCCATGGCGTCAAAGACCCTACAAAATCGAAAGAGAAGGAGGTGGAAAATCCACTGGGAGATGGCAAAGGCAATAAACATAAAAAACACCGAAAGAGAAGAAAAGGGGATGAGAATGAAGGATTTCCCGATGCTGAGCTGTTAGAAGGGGTGAGAAAACCAAGAGAGCCAGTTCCTACAGAAGATGCTAAAACAGACTCTCTGTTCATGCTGCCAAGCAGGGATGATGCCACCCCTGTGAGGGATGAGCCCATGGAAGCAGATTCTATTGCTTTCAAACCAGTGTCTGAAAAGGAGAAAAAAGAGAAGGATAAGCCAAAAGCAAAGATTGAGAAGACAAAGCGGAAAGTAGAAGTGGCGGCTGCTCCAAAGAAAGACAACGTGGTGAAACCAGCTAAGGCTTCCCAGGAGAAGCTGGACCCCGATCGTGAAAAATCTCCTCGAGCAGAACCACCCGTGAAGAAACTGAAGGAGGAGCTGCCAAAGACAGACAGTGTTAAAACTTCTTCCTCTCAGAAAGATGAGAAAGCTCTTGGTACCCCACGGAAAGTTCACCCCAAAGTGGCAAAGGATCACCCAGAAACCAGACCAGCCAAGGAGGAGAAAGCAAAGAAAGAGCATCCGAAAGAAGCCAAGTCAGAGAAGCCCTCCAGCAAGGAGGACAAGTCAAAAAAACCTGCTGAGAAGAGCAAACCTTCCGATGCCAAACCTGAGAAAAGAAAAAGAAAAGCAGAGGAAAAGGTTGATAAAGAACACGAAGCCACTTCTGCAAAAGCCTCTAAACCTGAAACTGCGGAATCGAAAACATCACCCAAGGGGAAGGGTGAGCCCGAGGGGGAGAAAGGAGAGCGAACACCAGAGAAGGATAAAGCTGCTTTTCTTAACAACCCCTCCAAAAAGATTAAACTTAACCGAGAAACTGGAAAAAAGATTGTGAGTGGAGAAAATGTACCACCTGGAAAAGAAGCTGTGGAGAAACCTGAGCCCAGCAGCAGCAAAGTTAAACCGGAAAAGGCAAAGGGAAAAGCGAGAAGGAAAGTGACAACAGCTGATGGAGCAAGTTCAACTCTTGTAGATTACACCAGGTACCTCAGCAGTTCCTTTCCTTTTCTTTCTTTCCTACTCCCCCTTCCAAAAAAGTATAGAATTCTTTATGGTGTCTAACAAAGGGAACAGCTAAATCCATGCTAAACGAGGGAATAATCTGTGATCTTCCCTGTGAAACTGTACTTGGGTCAAACTCATATGTCATCAAGGAAAACGAGCAGTCTGTACTGCCCAGGAAGCCAGTAGGGTTACTTCACTGGTGATGTAAACTCAAAACGGTTAAGACATTTGTGGGAGACCTAAGATAGTGTCTTGGAGTTTAAAATGTCTGTTTTCTTTAAGGAAGAACACTGGGACACAAGGATAGAACTTTGGTTGCATAATTTTTGGCTTTATTTGGAAACAAGAATGGATATCTAATTTATCTGCCATTGGGAGAAATAGGACATGAAGGAATTACCAGATCAGGCAGTCCCCAATCTGATAATCCTGTGTCTTTGTTAATTGAATATATAGTAGGAAGATACTAAATTAATTGATTGCTTGTCATCTCAGCTAGTGGACTCAGCCTTTCTCTTGTCACTTCCCTTAATTGAACATCTTTTGGAAAAATGATGAGAATTTAGAATTGAAACATGAGCCAGTTTATAAAATGTTCCCAAAGCTGGCTGTGTGTGCCTCCTGTTACTAATGTCCACGTTTTTCCTCCCAGCACGAGTTCTACTGGGGGAAGCCCCGTCAGGAAGCCTGAGGAGAAGCCAGACACCAAACGAACTGTCATTAAGACCCTGGAGGAGTATAACAACGACATAACAGCCCCTGCTGAGGATGTCATTATCATGATCCAGGTCCCTCAGTCCAAGTGGGATAAAGACGACTTTGAATCTGAAGAGGAAGACATCAAATCCACCCCCCAGGTGCCCCCAACTGTAGGAAAACCCGCCAGTGTTATCAAACCCGTGAGTGTGAAGGCACCAAACCCCCTCAAACACACTGAAAAGGAGATGGAGCCTCTGGAGAAAACACAGAAAGCTGTGAAAGAGACGAGTTATGAAAGCGCCCAGCATGATGCCAAGAGTTCCAAAAGTTCCGTGTCAAGTGAAAAAGGCAAGACCAAAGACCGGGATCATTCTTTGTCAGACAAGGACACTTCTGAGAAGAGGAAGAGCAGTGTTCAGCCAGAAAAAGAGCATTCAGAACGTGTGGCTGAACAAGGAAATGGAAAAACCATTTCTCAATCTTCCAAAGATGGCAGATGTTCGGAGAAACACGACAGTGGCCGTGGCTCGGCCGCGAAGGACTTCACTCCCAACCGGGACAAGAAGTCTGACCATGATGGCAGCAGGGAGCATTCGAGCTCCAAGCGCAGGGATGAGAAGAGCGAGTCAGCACGGAGGAAAGACTCCCCGTCCCGGAACAGAGACTCCACAGCGGCGCAGAAGAGCAAACCCAGGGAGGAGCCGCCCAAGAAGGGCCCCGCGGAGCCCAAGCGCAGCAGCTACAGCCCCCCCCGCGAGCGCAAGCCCGCGGAGCACAAAGCCGTGCACGACTCCAAACGTCCCGCCGAGGAACACAAACCTCCGGAGAAAAACCCCGGCAAGGACAAGGAGAAAGAGAAGCACGTACCAGAAGTCAAGAGTACTAAGGAGAAAGAACCGGGTGGGAATAAACCACCTGTGAAACAGGAATCGCCAGAAGTCAAGGCGGAGAAGGAGGCGGCGGCGGGGCAGAGCGCTCCGGGCGCGGCGAAGCCCAAGCCCCCGGTGAGCAGCGCCGCCCGCCTCTCGTCCGACCTCACCCGCGAGACCGACGAGGCCGCCTTTGTGCCGGACTACAACGAGAGCGACAGCGAGAGCAACGTGTCTGCCAAGGAGGAGGAGGCTGCAGGGAAAACGCCGAAAGAAGTGAAGGAAAAGGCCGTGGAGAAGGCGAAAGAGGAAGCGGCAGCCCCGGCTCCCGCTGAGCAGCCGGAGCCCGGCAGGAGCCAGAGCCAGAGCAGCCCCAGCGTGAGCCGCAGCCGCAGCCACAGCCCCTCCGAGAGCCAGACCCGCAGCCACAGCAGCAGTGCCAGCTCAGGGGAGAGTCAGGACAGCAAGAAAAAGAAAAAGAAGAAAGAGAAGAAGAAGCACAAGAAGCACAAGAAACATAAGAAGCATAAGAAACATATGGGAAACGAACCAGAATTGGAAAAGAGCCAAAAACACAAACACAAGAAGAAAAAATCGAAGAAGAGCAAAGATAAAGAGAAAGACGACCAAAAAGTGAAATCTGTCACGACATAAACCGACAGATAATGACAAAATGACTTAATTCCTAAGTCATCTGTATTAATTTTGTTAAAATGTAAACGACTTCAAGCGTTGTAAATAATGACATGAAAGACCCTGTGCTGCACTTAAAATATTGCTGCTTGATTATTTGATTTTTACATCAGAGCTTTATAAAAGTGAACATTTTGTACAGAATTGTGAGTTGTGACCATGTAACATGAAAGGTTTCCCTGGGGCATCTTCTTTTTAACCACCATTAATTAGTTTGGGTGGAGTTTACTGTACTGTGAAGAATTTCACATTTGGGTTTTTTTTAATTGCCTGGCAGAAGCAGCTGGTACCAGTTACCAAATACCAGTGGATGATTTGCAGAATCCATTACAGCCCTGTTATGTCACTTTTTGATTACAATAAAAAAGTTTTCAGTAAACGACCCGATGTGGTGAGATTTCCAGTGAGAGCTGAACACGAGCAAGGAACATCCCAACCCTTCCCATCCTTGGGAGTGTCCAAGGCCAGGCTGGATGGGACTTGAAGCAGCCTGGTCTAGTGGAAGGTATCGCTGCCCATGGTAGGGGAAACCATTTCAGGATTCTTAACAGTAGTACCAGGGGAAAAGCTTGCTGGGAGCTAATGTGTGAGAAAACTTAGCAAGGGTGTTAATTTTGGAAAGACTGGTGGGACCTTAAATGTCCTGCCCTGGTGGAGGCTGGGGAGGTGCTGGGGGAGGTGTGCTGCTTCCATGTGCCGAGGAGCCAGCTGTGACCCCAAAACTGCAGTCTCTTACAGCTGGCACTGACTGCTTATGGTAATGTTGCACACAAACCTGTTACGTGGATGCCTTGTTCTGGTTTGTTTGGAAAGCTGTTGTCCTTTGGGGTTGGAACTGGACGGTCTTCTGTGTCCCTTCCAGCCCAAACCATTCCAGGGTTTGCCAGTAAACATTTGCACACGGGGTTAAGCTCCCTGTAATTGTATTTTCTCTCCCAAGAGAGAAAATAGGTGTTTGTGTGTTCACCAGAACTCTTTGGATACAGTGGTGGCACCTGACAGGCCTGACTCCTCTGTGAGTATGTGGGGATCAGAAGGGGCTTGGCAGGACAAGAAAGCCAGGAAACACACGATCCTGCTGTGAGCAGTGGCAGGAGAGCTAGAAAATGGAAATGGAATTAGCTGGATAATTTTAGGATGTAATTTTAAGAAAGAGGGGACAGTGGGGGTTGTCGCTCAGCTGGATGGGGAATGGGTGTCATTGAGGGCACGACATCCCAGTGACCGAGGATTGAGCAGTGACCCCTTGGCCTCGGGATTTACCTGGAGTTTGTTTGGAAGTGCTGTGTGGAAGCATTTCCTGCTGGCAGGAAGCGTCACCGTGCAGAGGAGCTGTCCTGGGGCTGAGCAGCGCAGAAATGGTGGAATGGGAACACTGATCCTTGTTCTCCCTGGGGGCGACCGTCACCTTGGACATCCCGGGCCAGGAACGGAGCATCCTGCAAGGTAAAGGCACAGCAGAGTCCCCGCTGTTCTCACCCCGGGACTTCGCACACGTGGTGATGGTGTTAGAGGTGCTCAGCTGGGGTTCGTGGGGTGTGGGAACTGGAGTCACCCGTGGGAGCACTGAGAGAGCCCCAGAGTCTCCCTGGGCACAGTCTGCTCAGGGGGATGAGGCTGAAAAATGGGATTGATTTTGCCCTTCTCTGTGCATGTTTTGGGCTAATGAAACTGAAAATTTGGGAATCAGGGAAGGGGATTCTCACTTGAGCTGGCATGTGTTAAGCGCTTTATTGCTGAGATTCAATTTGATGAGTAAACTTCCACTGAAGTCAAATTTTGAACTTTTTCTTTTAAATAGCTCCATAAACCCAAGCAAAATTGTGTATTTTTATATAACCTTGTACTGAAAGCTGTTGTCAAAGTCTGTCCTAATGCCCAGTTCACCCTGTTGAGGTGTTGGAGAGGTTTCACGGTGTCACTGTGCTGTGCCTCAGCCTGGTTTGCCTGAGGACAGCAGGCAGAGTAGTTTTCTTGGGTGTAAATGTCTTTCATTTGGCCTCCCTGGTGTATAATTTCAGAGTCAATTTCCATTAAAAGTGAAGTGTTTTGATGATTCCCAGCCTTATTTTAATTCCCCTCTGTGTAGAATATGCTGTAAATTGATAAAGCTTAAAAACAGGCACTGCAAAGGCAGCTGCCACGTCCAGAGGGGCACCAGGTTATAAATAACGGGCTTGCTTTATCCAAAATTTGCCTTTGGGGCTGCTTTTGCTCAAGATTTGGTCACTCTCCAGGCATTTATGTGCAGCCCATGGTGGGGGTTACACCATATCCCCAGTGTCCCAGGCTGCTGGCAGTGCAGGTGCCCTGTAGAAGGTCACGGCTCTGTGGTGGATGGGGGCACCTTTCTGGACCCGTCACAGCTGTGTTAGTGCCCACAGCAATGGATTAACACCCTGCTGGGTCATGCCAGGCTCCTCTGGGCGGCAGTGGCACTGGGAGGGTTTGGGAGGAAGAGGAAGATGCTGTGTGGGGATGGGGTGCCTGGCAGGGCTCCAGGGCTTTGGCTGCGCTGCCGAACCCCGTGGGTGCCTGGCACGGTGCTGCCTGGCACGGTGCTGCCTGGCACGGTGCTGCCTGGCACGGTGCTCCCCGCCACGTCAGCACCAGGCACGAGGGGCCGAGCGCTCGCTGCCGAGCCCGTGAGCCGCTCTCCCTCCCCACGCAGCCAGGACTCACAAAACCCTCATCCAGGGCCGGTCCTGGCCCAGGCTGCTGGCAGAGCCCACCCCAGCAGGTCCCATCTGGGGCTCTCCTGCTCCATGGAAATGCCCTCGTAACATCGGCCAACACCTGGGCCTTTGAGAGGTAAATGAAAGTTGAATAATTGGCAGTGATGCACTGAGGGGTGGAATTTGCCTGGTTTCATTTTTGTCAGCTCTGCTCTCGTGTGTCCCAGTGGGAGGCAGCTGGGGCAGCTCTGGCTGAGCCCCCCACCCCGTCACCCTCTGTGGGGCCGGGGCAGGACGAGGCTTTGCAGGTGTTTGTCCATCTCCTGTGTGTCTGTGTGTGTGTCTGTGTGTGTGTCTGCACACACTGGGGGTTCTGTCGCCCTTTTGTGAGTGAAATGGCTGTTTGGTAGCAGCGAGCAAGGACTCCTTGCCAAGTTGCCTAATTAAGATTAAGCATATGCAGATTTGCTTGTTTTCAGCTAATGACAGCTGCAAACAGTTATTTGTCAGGCTCACTGGCTCTGGGGTGGTGACAGGAGGCCAGTGAGGACTCTGATCTGGCACCGTGGCCAGCATTGGCCTCCTGGGGCTGCTGGGGCTCAGCCCTCAGTGCTCCCCATGGGATTGAGCAGCTCAGCCCTGCCCAGGGTCTGTTGGGGCTCATCCCATGCCCTCAGTGCTCCCCAAGCGACCACACAGGTCAGCCCTGCCCTGGCATCCTTGAGTTGGGAGCTGCCAGAGGGGGGATTGTTTTGTTTTGGTTTGTTTTCAGAGTTGCCAGCAGCACCGACACATCGTGATGTTTTCACAGGAAAACAAATAGAGATGTGTGCAAACGTGGGTGACGTTTGTGGTTCCCCAGCCAGCAGCCTTCAGCTGTGCTCTGCCAGATGAGAACCCAAGCAGAAATTGAGGCGGGAACTCCCTGCCCGCAGCCCTGCCCCGAGGGCCCCTGGCAGCTCTCCAGATTCCTGTGCTTCCTAAGGATGCTCTCAAAAAGAGAATGGTTTCACTGGTTTTATCATTACTGTGATTTTGCTGATGGAAGGAGAGAGCCTTGCCCAGCACGGGATGCCAGAGCTATGAAACGCTCTGTGCTGCAGATGAAGACACTCCACGTTGTTTTAAGGACGCAGGGAAATGAGGACATGGGGGAAAAAATAGTCACTGTGGAGATATAATTAAGTCGTGTTTGACACACATCCTGCTGGTGAGCCATGCCCTGGGCCTGGGCTGAGTGCTCCGTGCCCAGCCTGGGTGCTGGCCACGTCCAGAGCCCACTGAGTCCTCCAGCTCTGAAACGAGCCCCTGCTCCTCCCCGCGAGGAGCCAAGTTAAGTGCTCAGACGCTTCTGAGAAAATTTTGGAGCATTCCCGATTTTAATTGGGTTTATTTAATTATTATTTACTTTGAGTGAATAAACTGTTGTGTTTAAATAACACTGTTTTTGCCAAAACGCTGTCAGGGAGAAGCTGCTTTCCCTTTAGGAGCCCTCAAACATGGGCTGCCTTCCAAGCCCCTCGGCGCAGCGGCGGGAGGAGCATCATCCCCGGAGCATCCTCCTCCCCCGGCCGGGAGGGGACACGGCACCTTCAGGGGTTTATGAGGTGAAGGGAGAACGGATCGGAAGAGCGTCTGGATTATGGGCAGGATGAACGGCTGAGCTTGGAAAAGCGGGGGGAAGAGAGAGCTGAACTCCAGGGATGGAAGTGGTTGGTGAATACAGACAACACCAACAGGCAGACACATCCTCATTCCAGATGGGGGATTTGTTTTTCCTCTTTTTTCTTTCTTTCTTTTTTAAATCACAGTTAAATCCTATGGAGACAGACTGGGAAAGCTGGGGATGTTCATCCTGGAGAAGAGAAGGCTCTGAGGACCTCAGGGCCCCTTTCAGTGTCTTAAGGGGCTCCAGGAGAGCTGGAGAGACGCTGGGGACAAGGGATGGAGTGACAGGACAAGGGGAATGGCTTCCCAGAGGGCAGGTTTGATGGGATACTGGGGAGAACCCTTCCCTGTGAGGGTGGGGAGGCCCTGGCACAGGTTGCCCAGAGAAGCTGTGGCTGCCCCATCCCTGGAAGTGTTTAAGGCCAGGTTGGAGCTCCCTGGAATCTTGGAGCCTGAGCCCCTGCTGGTGCACTGGGTGATGGAACAGCCTTTCTTTGGAAGGGAGGGGCTGGGACCAGGCTCAGGGCTGCCTGTCCCCCAGCCCAGCCTGGTTTGGGGGTCCCACCATGGCAGAGACAGCCCTGGGACATGCTGCCCTTTCAGCATGTGGGGATGGTCTCTGCACCAGCACCAACTTTTCCATCACTTGGTTTCCTTATTTGGTATTTCTTTAATAATTAGTGGCAGTGTTCATACTTATGTTTGCAATTATCTGGATGCCTCTGGGACATGTTCTGCCAGATAATTGAATCTCCTGGTCTGTGACTGCAGGGATGGCTGGGGAGCGCGGGCTGGAGCCCGGGAATGCTGTTCTGTCTGTTGGTGTCATGTTGAGACAAATTGGGCTTTTTCGTTCTAAAAATCTACTGGAAACAAAGCATTTTGCTTTGCTGTTCTCAGCACAAGCTTTGCTGGAGCCTGTATTGGAGAGGGAAATACATGATTATCAGTAATTAACTGGATGTACATTTTAATTAGACGCAGCAGATCCTCCACGTGCCCAGCTCCGAGCGGTGACTGATGCAGGGCGAGGTGGGGAGTGGGAATGCAGGGTCCTGGACGGACAGACGGACACTGTGTGTAACCTTGCTGGGGTGGGGCTGGAGAGGGGCCCCCCTGCCCCAGTGCTGGTGCTACCAGGGGACCAAGGTCCGTGCAGGGCACGTGTCCCCATCCCTCCAGTGGGATCTCAACATTTCACTTCTTCTGTCTTAGCACGTGATGTTGGGATGTGAAGTGACAAGTGAGGGATGGGAAACCTCCACCTCAGAGCTGCTCCTGAGGGTAAGTGCAGACCTGTTTGGCTTCTAAACCTTAAACCTTTGTAAGTGAAATCCATTCCATCAACATTGTTAATTCTTGTAGGCCTTGGGAAGGCAGGCGATCAGAGAATCTCAGAATGTTTGGGTTGGAAGGGACCTCCGTGTCCATCCAGTCCCACCCCCTGCCATGGGCAGGGACACCTTCCACTAGCCCAGGTTACTCCAAACCCCATCCAACCTGGCCTTGGACACCAGGGCAAGAGGGTCCATGTGCCTGAGGCTGGGGGCAGCTGCCCCCCACCATGAGTCCCTCCAGCTGCCCTGCTGGCTGCAACGGAGAGACCCCCCATGCCACTGCCACTCTCCCACACCCTGTGCCAGCGGCGCCGGTGCCGGCAGTGGGAGCTGCAGCCACCCAGCACCCCACACAGCACCCCTGCTCCCTCCCACGCACGAGCTGATGGGACATGAGCTGAAAATTGGGGTTGTCTCTCTCCCTTCCCTTCCCCCAGCATGTGGCCAGTGGAGTGTTCCCTCCCCGTGGTTCCTGGGAGCCGCAGCCGCAGCCAGCCTTCTCCTGCGGCTCCATGTGCTGGGAATGCCAATGAAGCTCCGGCTCGCCAGGCACGCACGCTGCAGCGCACATCCACCCGGGATGCGGAGCAGCCGATGGATGGGGGAATCCAGGGAATTATGCTGCAACTGTTGCCCAATTAGTTAAACTAACTGTGAGCGAGGAGGGCTGGCAGGAACCCGGGCATCCCCACCAGCTCTGGGGCTGGACCCCAATCATCTCTGCAGAGCCAGAGTTTCCAATTTTGCTGCACTGCTGGATTTTCAGAGGGAAGATTTTCCTCTTTATTTTCCTCATCCATACATGCGTGTGCAGGCAGAGCTGGGATGGAATTCCAGCCCATCAATGCCCAGTGGGGCTGTGGTTGGTTTGTAACCCCATCCTTGTACCAAATCTCACATCCCTGTGCCCTGCACGCCCGCCCTGTCCTTGCCAATAGTGTGAGCAACCCCTCTGGTCCCACAGGCACTGAGGGAAGGTCAGTCAGGTGGGGAGGGAGGAGATGTTTATTTGTGGAACCACAGAAGTGTACGTGCCCTGTCATTTTCTGCTTGAGATTAAGAAAATTTCAAACAATGCAGAATTCTACTCTCGATGCAGCAGGAAGGAGCCTTTGGAAGCATCCTGTGCTATTTCTGGCTGCGAAAAAAATACATATATATACATTTTTAAATATCCATGTGTGTATGTAGATATATTAGGGTTCTATAGAGGCGGCAGGGTGGGTCCCAGCCTGGTGCTTTGTCCGGTGGTGTGGTGGGGACGGGTGGTTGCTCACTGAGCCCCACGTCCCCCCAGTCCACTGTGACACATTCCAGCTTGACGGAGCCACACTCACCGACCAGCAGCAGGGGCGTCGGTTTGGTTATTAACAAAGGACAGATTCAGCTGGCGCTGGCGCCGCTCCAAGCGCAGGAGCTGCTGAGGAGCGTGGAGGGTGTATTAAATATTCATCGAAATCTTGGCATTTCATTCCCATCTCTTGCTCTCCCGCCCTCTCCCCATGAAATTATTTGGTCCTTAAGGATAGAAGTCTGCTTCAAAAATTAATTATTTCATTAAGCCCTTTATAAATTAGGTTTTTACAACTAAGTTTTTTAGGGTCGACGCGAAATGGGTCGTGGTGGCTTCATCAGGTTTGCTCATCACGTGAGCCCTGACCCCGGCACGTGACGGTGCAGCAGCATGTGACCCTAAATGCTACGTGAGCTCAAAAAAAAAAAAAGAAATTTAAATACAAAAATATCAGCAGGTCTGTCTCCTGCCTTCACCTGCCCGGCGTGGTGGAGCCGTACCCGCCGCAGCACTGCCAAGCCCTGCCCTCCGCCTCCAGTGCCACGGCTCCCCATTCGGTGAGTGCACAGACGCTTCCAGCAATTAATTGGCGCTGATGCTGCCTCATTACCATGCGGGGCACGCGTGGGCCCCGCCGCGTGCGGCCTCGCGCCCTGGGAGCCATCGGTGGCCCCGGCGCTGCCTGGGGGGCTCGGGCAGGGGTCGGGCGTGAGGGCGGGGCGGGTTTGCTGGCACGTGTCCCATCTCCGTCCCCCGGGCATCGCCACGCTCCCCAAAGGGCTCCTTGGGGTGGGGGTCAGGGTGCTCTGCGGCCACCGGTTCTGCTGCGTTCATGCCAGGGTTTAACCGTGATGTGTCCTGCTTGGGGTGGGTTTGGGGGGCTGGTTTCCCTTCCTTCCTCGTCTGAAGGGTGGTTGGTGCCAGGTGCTCAGCGCCAATGCCGGGTTGCCGGTCCCAAAGTGGCGGCTCTCAGACAATGCAGGTTTTATTTTGGCGCTTGGTCGGTGCATCGGCGCTCCCCAGTGATGTCCCCAGCAATGCCCCACTGGAGTGGGACCACCCGCTCTCCCCCTCTCGCTGCTGTGTTGGAATTGGGGCTGAATCCATAATGCCGGGAAGGGCCGGAGGGAGCTGGCTGTGGGTGCGAGTGCCGTCAGCCACCCATCATTAGGATGCAGGTCCATCGCCATCTCCCTGGAGACCATGGGAATGGAGGCTGGGTGAATCGTGTCTGGGGCGGCTGGCAGCTGTGCTGGGAGAGGGCAGCTGTGTGCTGGGGCGCCGATGAATCACTGCCCTGTGCCGGCTCCGGCCTTTGTTCCCTCATTGTCAGCACAGGAACGGGGAGCAGGGAAAGCGTGCAGGGAGCCAGGGCACGGGGGCCGATGGCCAACCCCGCGTGTCACTCGAGCCCACTGCAGGTTCGACCATCGGTAACAATTCCATATTTTGTGTCCTTGAACTAATTACCCACAAGAGCTCTGTGGAGCTGGCACAGGTGGGAGCTGTGCGGGTGTGGCGCTGTCGCGGCAGTGATCCCGTGTTTAACACTCGGGGCATTCCCAGGGCGCTGTGGGCCCTTTGTGCCGCTGAAGGGAGCCATATGCTGCAGAGGCATCTCCCAGGATCCTGCAGGGACAACAGAGAAAGGGATTTCTGAGTGCTGCTGAATGCGGCTGCCAATCACCCGCCGTCCAGGCCGGCTGCCTTGTGCAAGCCTGGAATGCGCGGCTTTGGCAAACACAGACTCGTGTTTGGAGTCAGGATTTGCCATCTGGGGGAATGAGCTCCACAAGCTTTTAATTGGCATCAGTGTCTGCCCTGCCCTGTTCTCACGTTTGCTGCTGCTCCCAAGTCCAGCTCCTGTGTAATTCCATCACAGGGAAGCAGCTTCGGTGGCGGCGCTGCTGGAGGATGATCCTTCCCTGTGCTCATACAGACTGTCTTTGGCTGTCCCTGAACGCACCAACCAGTGACCCACCTCCCTCACTGCTCTGCTCTCCCACAGCGCTTTGCTCACGTCCTGGATTTTTACTGGGTTTAATTGGCTCTGTAATGATTTCATGGCAGGAATTCTGCTCCCATCAAAAGCTGCTCCTGTGAATGTTCCCCCACAGTACGAGGGAGAGGACACGGTGGAAGCCCCAGTGCCAGCGTGGTGTCCCCCCGTGCAGTGTGAAGCGTGCAGCCTCTTGTTGCACATCCAGCCAGTGCCCCATGGAGCCCCACTGCACCTGGAGCTGCAGACACAGCTCCTGGCAGGGTCAGGACATCGCCGTCGTGTCCCAGGGCTGGGGGCCGGTCCCGGGTGCAAACCCCCAGCTGTGCTGGCCGGCAGGTGGGGCAGCCAAATCCCACTGCAGCAACACCTCAAACCGCAAAGCCAGAGCCCTCCACGCAGGAGGTTTCCTCCCCTTTCCTCCTCCTCACGCCCATTGCCTTCCTCCCAGCTCTGGGGCCGACAGTGAAGTCCCTCTTGCTGAGCCCAGCCCTGTCCCTCTGTGCTCCGCTCCTGTTGCTCTGCAGGGATCACAGGCTCCAGGGCTGCCCCCGGGTGCTTCTCTTCCAGGTCCTATTGATGCTTCCAGCGTGGTTCATGGGCCAATCTCTCCCAAGGAGCTGAGAGCCGCAGAGCAGTGAAGATACGGATGCAAAGAGAGGGGGCAGCCACCCTCCAGTAGCCAGCTGGGTGCCAGCACCGAGGACCTTCCCCTGGGACCTTCCTCCAGGACTAGGGACAAGACCTTTCCTCAGAACCTTCCCTGAGACCTTCCTGACTGTCACTCTGCAGTTCTCCCAGGTGCTCCATCCACATGGACCTTGTGCTTTGTGTCTCCCACAGCAGTCTCTGCTTCTGAATTTGCTTCAGAGCTGTGGGTGTCACCAGCATTAAACCCTCAAACATGAGAGCTGAACGCTGCAGGACACCAGGACTCTGCCAACAGACCTGCCCAGGACCCTGAGTTTTCCACCCCTTGCAAAATCCAGAGCCAAGAATGCTGGAAGCACTGGAGAGCAGCCCCACGCAGACAGGCTGGGGAAAAAGGACAAGTTCCTCAGAGGCTGTGAATAAACAGTTGGTAACTAAAGGCCCCAGCAAACAGAGAGTTTGCTGAGTGTAGCCGTGGGGAGGCCAGCGGGGATGGGGTTGGGGTGAGCAGGGGCTGTCCCTGCCGTGTGCATCCCACTGTGGCAGGAGCACAGGGGCCTTTGGGGTGCCCACAGCAAGGGGAGAAACCCGTGGGGCAGGGAGGCTGTCCCTGGCTCTGCCTCAGGAAAGCGGGCAGTGATGGAGTTCCAGGCTCAGCACAGCCTGTTCAGCTAAAGCTGTGTCCTCACAGAGACCTTCACCGGCTGCTTCCCGACCTGTCTGCAGTGGACATGGAGAGCAGTTTTTCCTTCCTTCTCTGCGGCAGCTCCTCGTCCATCGCAGAGGGACAGCAGTTCTGGGGACTCTGACCCAGCGTGGCACAGGGATGGATGGGATCCCCCGTCAGATGGGCTGTGGCAAGAGGAACAGGGTGAGCTTCCAGAGTCTGTCCAGCACTCCTTGGTTTTATTCCTCCTCCTGCTTCCCTCATCCAAACGAGCAGGGCTGGGGCTCCCCCCTGGCTCCCCAGCAGACAGGAGACAGCTGGGTTCAGACCCCCCCTCTCCAGGCATCCCCAGTCACTCTGCTGGGTCTCCAGCCAGCACACAAAGCAGAACTCTCCCTCTTGATTTAATGAATATCTGGAAATGTCATAAAAGACATGATAATAAAATATCAGATGCAGGAAAATGAGCAGCCAAAGGCATTTAAAAAAGGGACAAGAGTAAATGCAGTAGATTAAGACACTAATTCCCATCCCTTGTATGTTCTCCATCTTCCCTATGTCTTGACAGACAGGAATAAATGCCCCCACTTCCCAGGAAGCACTATCTGCCTCTCCCTGCTGGATTGTCACCACGGGGTGCCCACAGCTGCCAGCCCATTTATCCTCCAGGTTCGGTGCTTTATCACTTTCAGAGGAGTGGCTGGGCTGGCTCATCCTGCGCTCCCACAGCCAGCACTCGCACTTAAAGGGCAGGTTAAGATTCTAATGGTAAAAGCTAAATTTGATTTTTACTGCTCTGAAGTATCTTTGCAAATTAAAGAGCCAATTTGTGCCTTTGTTTAGGCTGTGCAACAAGGCAACAGGAGCAAAGACAAAACCAGAAGGAAAAATAGTCTCAGGGCATTTAGAGGAGCTGCTGGGTCCAGCTGTAACTCTGTCACAGTGGGAGCTGAAGGTGAGGGTTTTCTTGCAAATGCAGCTTTGAAGCAAATCAAATGCCAGTAAATTCCCAAGCCCAGTGGTGCCATGAACACAGGAGTGGGATCAGAGACAGGGTGATGGATGTGTTAATGTTTTAACAGGCCAACCACCTCATAAATAATTTGCTGAGTTCTGGAGTAACTGACCTGGTCACAGTGGCAATAAAAGACCATCCCCTGGGCTCTGCTCCAGGGCTCCGCAGTCCTCCCACGGAAAGGCTTAAGTGGCTTCTAACAATATCTATTTTATATTGTCACAGCCCAGCGCCCCACTGATGCTGCCAGCCCTGCAAACACCACCACGTGAGCTCCGGGCTTATTCCAGTTAAACCCCCCAGAAATTATAACAGAGGGACTGTTGTGGGTGAGCTCTGTGTTTGCTCTGTGGGGAGCGGGACCAGCGTGTGGAACATCCTGGCACAGAGCAGGGCTGGGTGAGGAGGGACGGTGTGCCCAGCCCAGGGGAGCGGTGCTGGGTGGCCAGCCTTGGGGGGATTCACAAGAACCCAGTGGGGATGGGGCCATGGCCTGGGCAGCAGGAGCAGATGGAGCCCAGCCCGTGGTCAGGAGACAGGGTGCTCCCAGTGGATCAGCCTTGTGGACTGGGTATGCTGCTTCTGTACTGGGTAGTCCTCTTGTGAACTGGGTTTTCCTCTTGTGTACTGGGTATTCTGCTTGGATATTGGGTATTTGTGTCATTTATCAGCTATTCCTCCTCTATCCTGGATTCTCCAGTTGCACACCATGTCCCCCTCTCCGGTGCTGGCAGGGGGAGCAGCGTTATCAGCGCAGGGCAGGGCTGATGCTGTGTTCTTTGGGTTTCTAACCTTTGCCATTGTGGGTTCAGGCCAGTCATGGCATCTGCAGCTCTCCCCACAGCCACACTGTGATGCTTCCAGGTTTCTCTGTGCTGTTGGTTCGTCAGTTCCCAGACTCCCCCTGTGTCTCAGGGAGATGGTGTGTTCTGACCATGTGAGCTGTGGGATTTGTCCCAGCTGCTTCGCTGTACCTGTGGGATGGGCCAGTGTGGCCATGTTTCTATAAATTATGGAGTTTCCAAACAATGGAGCCATTTGTCAAACAAAGTTGATGGCAAACATCTCCAGCGTTGGACCTCCATGGAATTAAATGGGACAATGAGGAAACAGCCCAATTTTGGAGGTCAGAGCAGCAGGGACGGTCCCATTGCCTGCTCCAGCAGCACAGGGACAGTCTGTGGAACACATGGAAAGATGTTGCTGAGGAGGAGGGGGACAGCAGTGCCTGCCTTGGCAAAGGCAGTGGTGGGCAGAAGGGGCCAAGGTGGAGATAGGTGTTGATGGTGGCTTTGTGTGTTCAGTTTTCTCCATGTGATCCGTGCCTGCTCTAGTGCTGCTGGTGGTGGCAGAGCAATTCCCTCCCTGGCAGTGGGAGTGGGGGCAGAAATCCCACCTGGGCAGTGACTGGTGCTGTGCCTTGCCCCCTGCCTCTCTGCCAGCACTGCTGACCCCAATCTACCTCTGCTGGGGCTCCTGGGGCTCCCCAGCATGGCATCCCCTCGCTGCAGCACCTTCCCCTCAGAGCATCCCTCCTCCTCCCTGCTGGGTTCCCTGCACACACAGCCTCATCCCAGCCACCAGGGGCAAGTGTGGCTGCAATGAAAAACGAATTTAATATCCTTGCCCCTATTTTTGTAAATTAGTGTAACCATCAGCTGCAGAATAAATGACACCTAATTACGGCTGAGGGGAGTTCAGGCAGGAGGGCTTGGCTGGGAGGGGATCACAGGGAAGCTCCAGCACTGATGGAAAATGAACAAGATGCCGGCTGTAGGGAACCATAATTACAGAGGACTGACACACTGTGAGCTGTTTATGGTAATGAAGTGGTGCATCAAATCAAATTAACCTTAGTTATTTAACACAGAATGCACAGAGGACTTGGCTCAGGAGATGCTAAATCCAAATCCGGAGCTGTGCCCAAGCCAGGGAAGCGGCTCGAGCGCCTCACGGGCGTCGCTTTGATTTAGGATGCGTTCAGTGAGCGGCCGGAGCGCCGGGACGGCGATGGCGAGGGCGGGCGGGCAGAGCGGCGGCGCGGCCGCTGCCGGCAGCGCACGGAGCCGCGGGGCTGCCGGGGGGTCCCGCTGCCGCCGAGCCCCCCAGCATGCGCCCCGTGCCCGCTCCCCGCCGGAGCGGAGCCCAGGCGAGGGCCGTGTCCCGCCCCGGGAGGAGGGAGCGGGGCCGGGGGGCTCTCCCTCCGCCCGGGGGCTCTGGCAGGGGGACGTTCCCCTGCCCGGGGAGCCGGGCACGCCGCCGGCCGCTCCCCGCTCCCGGGCGAAGGATGCGAGTGCTGCCGTGCTCCTGCCAGAGGTTTCATTTCCCGTCTCTCCTCCCCACGAAGGCTGCGGCGCGCGCAGGAGGAGCGTTCCCGTCGGGATCCCTTCGCGCTGACGGGTGAGTAACCTTTCCAATTAACCCAGAGACTCTGCTAAAGATTAATGAGCTTTCGGGACAAGGGTTCCCTCTGCGCGCCGAGCTGCTGCAGCGCTGCACGTTCCCCTCCGCCGGAGGAAGGGATTCCTGCGGCAGCCGGAGGAACCCTGACGGAGGTGTCGCCGCAAGCTCAGCTGGGGCCGGGGGGCCCTGAGGGCGAGGGGCAGAGGGGCGAAGACACTTCATGGCAGCGGTTCTCTAAAGAATGTTAAAAGGCTGTTTGTGTTGGCAGTGTTTCTTCGGATAAAGGGAGGAGGCAGGAGGGATGCTGTCAGGCTGTGGCCAGGAACGCTGCCTGGCTCGGGTCAGGGATGCCACTGTTTGGGGTCGCTCAGGTGCAGGCAGAGCCAGGCTGGCTTTGCGAGGCAGGAATGGGTGGTGCTGGCAGTGAGGCAGCCGGGCACGGAGCACCGTGGGCAGCTGCCTGCTGCTGGCACAGCCCGTCAGTTTGTTTGGAATTGGTTTGGATTAGCAAATGTTTGCTCAGTGCCCTGCGCGCCGGCGGGGACCTCTGGGGAACCGAGTCCCTTCTCACAGAGAGGATTCCTCTGCAGGACTTCCCACTTGTTGGAGCAACACCAATTGCATCCCTAGCCAAAGGCTTTCCTCTGTGTGTGTAATTCACGGAGTCTGATGATTTTGGAGTACCTGCAGTCAGGTTCATCTTGAACTAAATTTTTGCCAGGAACCTGGTGGTTCCCCTGCCGGTGTGCCAGATCTTACATGGCACATTTTCAGTGCTGCCCTGTCACTCCTGTGAGCCTCTAATCCTGCACTGGTGGCTCCCCTGAGTATAGATGAGCACCCCAGGTGCTGTCCCAGTAATTTCTCCCCTAACAATGGCTCCAACTTCCACTCCATAGTGGAGGCACTGGATTTTGTGGTTATGAATTAATTTTGCTTCTTTCCTTCAATAGGAAAATGCCATGTGAGTCCAGAGAGTTAATCACTATTGTAGGGGAATAAAGAGTGGATATTTCCTCTAATCTCCCTTAAATAGCCTCCAAATGAGGGCTTGACAAAGATGACTAATAGACACGATTAAACTCATTTAGCAGGTGAAGCTTCAGTGGGAGCCCCGAAGCCCAGGTACAGCCTTAGGGCCCAGCAGGAACTCCCCCAGCTCACTCCCAGCCCACCTTGTCCTCACGCTTGAGATAAACAAACTCATTAGCTTTGTTTTGATCAGAGGATGCCCTATTGAAAATATTTTTGTCTCTTTCTGCAAACCTTTTCCTTGCTGCTACCAAATACAATCTCCCTAATGGGATACTAAATCCAGATTCAGTTACTAGCCAGCTGCATCCTCATCTTTCACCCCATCCCTCCCCTCAAAGCGTTCCCGCTGAACACACAAGTGTCTCACGAACTGATAACAGTAATGAAATAGAAAGTCAATGGCATGTGCCTGGGGACCTCTGGGAGTGTGTCTGGGCACCTCTCTGAGGAAGATGCCCTGAGCTCTGGGCATGTGTTGTGCCAGGAATGCTACCAGGCACAGGGATGGGCGCTGCTCCCTGCCCAGCCAGGCTCCACTCAGCCCTGCTCCTCTCCGAGTCCCAGAGGTGCCTCTATTTCAGTGTTCACCCTTCTGGGTGGGCACAGGGCAGGACCCTGGCCTGGCTGGCCGGTGCCATGGCCGTGGCTGGGGTGGCCTCGGCAGGGATGGCCCCTGTTCTGCAGGACATGGGAATTGCATGAACAGGGAACACGTGTGGCAGCAGCGAGGGCTCAGGTGGCACCTGCAGCGTCAGTGCTACTCAGCAGCATCTGACATGGGGAATGGGATGGACGGGGTGAGCTTTGCTCTCCCCTCCCTCCCTGTGAGCTGGTCACTCTTCCCTTTGATTTAAGGATTGCCCACACTGGTGACTGCCCTGTCACCCATTCCTTGAATCCCTGTGGCAAGCTGCAGCCTGTCCTTGCTGCTGCTCCTGGATAATGACACCAAACCCTCATCTCTACCACACACCATGAGCAGCACTGGAAGGTGCCCCTTCCAGGCCCATAATATAACAAAACCTGTGCAGAAAAAAGGGCAAAACTGGGGGTCCCATGCCTTCCCCACAACAGTGGGAGTGATTAATGGTGCATCAGTGCAGTCCATCTTGCTTTTGTTTAATTATTGTTTTTGTATTGTTCGTGTCTCCAGAGACCCGACCGGGCAGGAATGGTTTGATGGATTATATATGAAATCCAGGTCAACACGTCCAAGTGTTATTGCCTCATAATTTGCTGCACCACAGAGGCTGATAGAGATGCCTCATGTTATTAATTATGCCAATATATTTTCCTGAGCAATGTGATTAATCAGGCTGTGTACGGCATGGCCACGGGCCTGGCCTGTGGCTGTTTGTGCTCGGGTGGAGGTGGCTGGCTCGGGAGCAGGCAGCAAAATCTGCACTCAGTCTCAGTCCTTCTCTTCCAGAGAATTCAGGGGAAAATAGAATTCCCAGTGCTGCACTTTGTGTGCCAGGGAGCCATGGGGCAGTGGGGGGCAGAGCACAGGGCTGCCTCCGGCTGGGCAGCTGCTCCAGGGGGGACAGGCACTGCAGGGGACCCCGAGATGCTGCCCAGCACAGAGGGTTTGTGTTTAGCAGGGGTGGATGACACTTAAATCACAAAGACTTGTTTGCTCTCACTGAACCTCTGAGAAGTGTACCCCTGAAGTTTTTCCTGTAACTCATTTCATTCTCCTTTACAAGCTCGCAGTGCAGGATCTGCGCTGTGCTGAACACGGTGGGGTCTGGCACAGGGGGCTCACCTGCTCACATGTCCTGGTAACTGCTGTCAGTCTGCAGGGTCCCAACAGGACACAGTGTTTGCAGCTTTGCCACAGGGTGGAAAGATTCACAGAAAAACAGGTTTTGACAGAAGCCTCTCCAGCTTGTCGGGCACATTTGCTCGGTGTTGGGGCTTCAGCCTCCCTGGCAGCCCTGACCTCAGCGGAGCCCTGACCAGGTAGGCTCCCCAGAGTGCCACAGCTGGCACCAGGACCGGGGCAGTCTGTGGTCCCCAGCTCAGCATCCCCAAACCCTGGCAGAGGTGGCACTGCCACCAGAGCTGAGCTCTGCCAGCCTTCCCGTGAGGACACAACCCTGACCCTCAGAGCTCTGCTCCTGCACTGCAGTGGAGCTGAACCTTCTCTGTCTTTTGTCTCCATAAAGGTCAGAGAAGAACCGACGCCCTTTAAGTGCCAAGCCGAGGTCTCCCACCCTCCGGTGCCAGAGGACTCGGAACAGTAAGGCAGCTGCTCTCCCGGAATGGTTGCTCCTTGCTTGCATGTACATTGGGCTGACTCCAGCCGTGTTCTCCCTTCTCATCACGGGTGTGATTGTGAAGGTTTGTGTCTCACACGCCATGCAGGCCTGGCAGTCACACAGACCCGTGAGCCGCTGCTGGGAACTCCCAGTGATGCTCCCAGACCCTGAGCTGCTCTTTTGCCAACACCAAGTTATCCCTGCAGCAGGAAGGACAGGACATGGGGTGGGGGCGAGTCCTGACTTCCATGTGCCTCAGAACCCCTCTGAGAGCATCCAAGAGCCATTCAGGCAGATGGAGGGGCTGGACTGCAGCTCCAGTGACGGGGGTCCTGTGAGACCCCAGCCCAGGGGCAACTGTTGGTGTCAGGGAGCTCCAGGCTGGTGACCCCAGTGCTGTGGGGTGTGACTGCCTCGCTGGAAGTGGGGGAACTCATGTAGTTTGGGAAATGGAGTACAGTGCTGGCAGGATGCAGGGTCAAACCCAACAACATCAGGGAGAAGCTGCTCTGGGTGGTCCCCTGGGATACCTGCCTGCACAGGGAAGCACATACCTGATCTGTTAAAGTGTCTGACACTTTCAGAGTGCTCTTCTTGTCCTTTGGGGTGAAACCCAAAGCTTCTACTGAGCTATTGAGGACCTGGGTGTGGCAGAGGCTGCAGTCTGGCTGCTGTGCCCGGGGCTGGCTGGGAGCCAGAGCGGCAGCACAGGGATGTTTCATTCAAAGGCAGGAGCAGCACAGACACACAGAGGGTCAGCTGTGCCTCCCTGGCTGTGCCTCCCTGGCTGTGCCTGACCTTGATTTAATTACACCAATAGCTGCAGCTGGCTCTCTGCCCGAGGCGGGTGATCCCTGCCAGGCCATGGTTATGGATCCCCAGCAGTCCCGTTCTCCTGCAGTCCCAGGCAGGCTGTGTGTCAAGCTTAGGCTCCCCACAGTGCTGAGGGGACCTGGGGGCTCAGGGGGCTGAGGGGACTCAGTGTCTCCACCTTGGCATGGGATCCAGGAGCCCTCCCCTGGCCAGGGGTCCTGTGCGGAGTTGGGATGGATGTCCTGCCCCTGTCAGGGCGCAGTGCAGTGCTCAGGGTGAAGATGATCCCCCTGTCCCCTCCCTCAGCTCTGCCTGGAAGGCACTGGGAGCTCATCCTGAAGTGAAGCCTTCCTGGGATGGTCCTGCCCCAGCAATTCACCCATAAGCTGGGAGGAGCCTCCTTTATTCTACATTTAGTTCCTGGGACTTACCCTCTACCCTGGGCCAAGCCCATTGCTGAAAATGCCTGTTAGAAGCTCCAGTCACAGTCAAAATTCCATCAGAAAATGAACTATGACTGAAGTCACGTGGAGCTGGCAGGGATTGATGTGCTCCAGGCAGCTGGAGCCCCTGTGTCAGTACCTGGGGAAGTGCCACCACGCACACACCGTGACCACTTCCAATTTCACACCACTTTGAACTCACTCCCATTGAGGCTGGGGAGATGAAAAATGTCTTTATTAAGGGAAGTCACAGGTTCCTGACTGGGAGCTAAATGAGTTTTAATGTGAGTAGGGAGAACAGGAAAGGGTGCAGGAAGGACGTGGCTGATCCCTGGCCTCCCCTGGGAGCCTGGCAGGGCAAAGCACCTCCCAAAAAAGGATTGTCCCTTGGTATTCCTGCTGCTGTGATCACCTGGAGATGGTTGGTGGCATTCACTTTGGGCCAGTGAGGTGACATGTTGACCTTGCTGTTGCCATGTCACCCAGTGACATGGTTTCCATGGGTGGGGGGAGGTGACCCCGCTCTGCAGCCAAGATGCTGGGCCCGATGCAGAGCTGTAAAACACAGGGATTTGGGGAAGGACACATGGCTCGTGTGTCCCCTCAGCCAGGGCTCAGGTGTGCACCCCATCTCCCATGAAATGCTGCAGGTGTTCCTGTTCCCTTCCTTCATAACTCTGTTTATTTGCTGAAATGTGTCGGTCCCAGTCCAATGTTTCCTCCAGTTTCCCTGCCCCAGTACTGGTCCAGCTGCTCTGCAGCAAAGTCTCCTGGACCAAGATCCCCCTTTGCTGCAGAGGCAGAAGAAAACATCCCAGTGGTTTTCCTCACTATCCTTTGGGCACAAGCCCTGGTGATGGCCATGGACTTGCTGGGCTGCTCTGCTCCATCCAGACCTCCTGACACTTATTCCCAAAAAGGAATCTCTGAGAGCGCCACCTGCACATGGACACACATGTGCACACACGTGTGCAATGTGCTTTAACAATTTACTCAGTTAAACCTGCTGCTATCTGTGCTCCTCCCGTGGGAGTGTTGGTGCTGATCTCCCACGGTGGCTCCCACCCGGAGTGACTCCTGAGCACGGCGGGCGCAGAGCTGAGCGGGGAGTCCGGGCTTCCCTCTGCTCATGTTACCCCAGCAGAGCTGTGTGGGTGTTCCCTCCCTCATGATCTCTCATTCTTACATTTGTATCTTTACTCCAGGAATCAGGCACCAAACCTGGAGCGAAGTCAAGTCCAGACCCTCCTCCCGGCTCATCCAGCCCTAGAGTTTGCCCAGGGCTCTGTTATTATCCTGCATCCCTGTAATTAGCTGTTTAGGCTGTGATTGCCCCATTGTCCGCTGGATGGGTTTAATCATTCTTTTCTCCTACAGTGGCAATTTTGTTCCAATTAATTATTTCAGTTTGAACAGCAATAGCTGGTTGAGCTTAGAGAGAAATTAAAAGGGTAGGGAAGGATAATGAGGAATGAGCTAACTTGGGAAAGGCTGCAGACAGGGCTGCATGGGTCCTGCTTCTCTTCCAGCCTCTCGCTCGCTCCCCAGAGAGCCTCCCAGGGCTGGGAAATGTTCTCCCTGGAATCTGAGGATCTGGAGTGACACAGAGGCACTGCCTGGCTTCATCCCTGCTTGGGAGCTCTGTACCGGGTGTGATGGAAACGGGGAGGGGAGCATACTCAGAACCTAGCCCCGAGGGAAAGAGTTGCTTGTTGTAGTGACAGGACAAGGGGAAATGGCTTCAAACTGACAGAGAGGAGGGTTAGATTAGCAACATCTGGCTGTGCCCCTTCCCTTCCCACATCTGGCCACTGGGCTGGCTGACAGCTGCCAGTTGAGGGGCAGATGCAGCAGCACATCCCATGCTCCTGTTGTGCAGGGCCATGGAAAATGGGATGAGGAGGGAGGGATGGTATGTCCAGGTGCTCCCTTGGCCCAGGGTGCCTCCAGCTCCCTCAGCCTTGTATCCCAAGCTAACCCAAGGCAGGGTGCCAGGGAGCCAGGGCAGGAGGGATCTGTGGTGGCTGCTGTGCTCAGGGTTGGAGCTCCCAATGCGAGGGAGTTCAGAGGAGCTCTCACCCTGCCATGCTGACTCAAACACTGCTACAAAACACGTTATGTCATTGCAAATGGAGATCACCAAATCCCTCATTAACTTGGTGGAATTACCCAGCGTGAGTGATTTGGGGTAAGACTAATTTAGAATTTTAAAAATTTTAAAATAAATAAATTTAAGGTTATCCAAGGTTTTGAAGGGAGAGGAAAAGCATTAATGCCTTTCAGGAGTTACAAAAATGCTGCCTGTGCAATTCATGTATAATTCAGTGAATTCCAGAGTAGTTTGAATATTTAAATTATGTATGATCAAAGCAATAAAAAAAATCTCCATTTTCTCACTTCAAGCCCCCCAGAAACAATGCTCTCCAGTGTCCCCTCCCCAAAAGGCAGCTCCTGCCTCTGCACTTCCAGAGCTGGTGAGCCTCGTCACTCCCAAGAAATTGAGTTAGACTGGAAAAATACAGCCTGCAAGTGCGGCTGCTGCTCCCTGATCCAGGCGGATGCATCGCTCAGCCAGCGTTGCCAGGGCGATGGGCACAGCCGCCACCGAGCCAGGGCTGAGGAGGGGTGATGGGCACGGCACGGGGCGTGGGGAAGGAACCAACCCCCCAGTGCCCACAGCCGAGCTCCCGGAGGATGGAGCTCCCGGAGGATGGAGCTCCCGGAGGATGGAGCTCCCGGAGGATGGAGCTCCCGGAGGATGGAGCTGCCGGTGCAGGATGATGGAGGGGTCCTGTCCCCCACCACTGCCTCTCTCAGGAGCTCAGGGGATTCACTGCACGTTTTCCCCGGGGATTCTCGGTCCCATCCTCCAGCCCCTGTGGATGTGTCTGTCTCCTCTCCCAGCTCCAGCGCTCAGGGGATTGGACTTGGCCGCTCCCCTGGCTGTGGCCAGGGAAAAAAAAGGAAAATACCAAATAACTGCTCCCTCTGCCTGTCCCTCCACCCCCCTCTCCAGATGCTGTAAATTTTCATTAGTACTCTGTAATTTAATGATCTATTCCCAAGAGAAAATTATTCTTCAATTTACAAAAACTTCCCTGTTAATTTAAGCATAATAGTAGGGAGCACTGCAGTGCCAGAGCCACATCCTGAGCCCTCCATCCCCCTTCCACAGCCTGGCAAAGGACAAGGGCAAGGGACAATTCCAATGACTCACTAAAGACCACTGGAAATCTCCCAATCAAGACTGCAAGTGGGTCCTTGGGAGCAGGAAAAGCAACTTTCTCCTGAAACAAGAGGTTATTTTGAACCTGGCAAACACCAGTTCAGCTGGAGGTTGATGCTGGAAGACTGGGAGGGAATGTGCCAGGCTTGCCAGCAATATGCTGGGTCAGCCGGGAGGCAGCTGCCACCAAACCCTCAGGGCTTTTAACCAGTCAGTGCCAGGCCCTGCAGCATCCTCGGCAGACCACCCTGCAGACACAGTGTGGTCCCTGGGTTAGGGAGGACCACAGTGGCTCTGCCTGGGGCTGCTGCAGGTCCCTCAGTGCAGAGTCAAGGTTCCAGGCTCTCAGCATGCCCACCCTGCTGGTGCTGCCCAGACGGGGTCCAAGGGCATGGCTGTGCCCCCCTTGGTGCCGAGGGACAGGTGCAAATGCCGAGTGTCGGCCGATATTGAGATGGATGAGGTGGCTCTGCTCATCAGAGGCTGTGGCAAAGGGTAGGTGCTGGGAGTCTCTGTGCTGGGGAAGAGCTGCAAGGGGAGCTCATTAACTTGAAAAATTGGGTCCAGAGGGCTCATTTGTCTGAGATTGGTTCCCTGTTTTTTCCAGTAATATGGAAAATGAGGGAGGGGGATCTGAGCCTCTCCTCAGTGACCGGTGCTGTGATTTACCCCTTCCTCATTCATGTTCTCTCCTGCAAATTGCCTTTAATACTGTTTATTTTCCATGGGCCTTAAGCCTACGCCTGTGGAATGTTCGTAGCCCTTCCCTCCCATGATACTGTACCCACAGGACAGAGCAGACACTCTGACATGTTTGCTCAGCCTGGCACCATAGGGATGCCTTTGAGGGGCTCACGATGCCCCCTGGCCAGGCCCGGGTGGTCCCTGGCACCCACTGCCAGGCACTGCCATACAGGCTTGTTCTCTGATCCCTGGTGTCCTGCAGGAGGGAGTTTGTGCCCCCATTGCCTCCCTTGGGGCCATGGTGGGTGGCTGGCAGGCAGAGCCTGCTCTGAAACATCAGGGAGGGCTCATCCTGGGTCTGCCACTGCCACTCGCATGGGGAGGTGGTGAGGCCCAGTTCTCTCCACGGCTGTGGGAGGAGGATGTGGAAAAGAGGACGGGGAGAGGAGGACCTGGGAGGAGGCCATGCTTTGAGCAGAGCCCCCGTGGAGCTGATGGAGGTGAGGGTTTGGCCACGGGGGCTGCTGAGCCCCCCAGCATTTCTGCACCCGCCAAAGGAGAGACCAGCACCCCTCTAACCCACACTGTACCAGGGCTGTTCCCTGCCCAGCCAGACCCCAGACGTGGTTAAATTAGAAGGGAAATCTACTTCCTCTTTTAAAAAAATCCAGGAGAGCAAAGTTGGTGTTAAATATAGAGATACGATATGTAAATGAATCTGACAACTGAGTGAATAAAAAATGAAGGTTTGAATTATTGAAGGGTGGGAGGAGATGGCGCATGCAAATAGCATTAATGTGGAAAGAGGCAGCGCTCAGAACAGGGAAAGGAGGTTTTGAAACATAATTATTTCTTTTAAGAAAAGCACTACATATGAAATAAAAGCCAACAGGGCCAGCATGTGATTGTCTCAAAGCCCTTTCTCTCCTGCTTGTCCCTTTACCCTCCTAGTCTTTTTTTTTTTCCCTTGCAAAGCAATGAGAGAAATCGAAGACCACTGAATTTTTTAGCTTTAATTAAGATAAATTAAGTTTTGATTGCTTGAGAACAAGTGAGACCCAGGGATGTCCGATCACAGGCTGCTACTGAGAGGGTGGGAGGGGGTGTTTGGTAATTGATTTGGTGGGGTCAGGGCCCTGTCAGAGCCAGCGCAGTCACAGCCAACCCCTGGAATCAGTGGGGACCTCCAGCACTTTGCAGAGGAAGCATGGACTTAATTTACATGGAAAAACACCTGCCTGAAGATGTGAACCAGCCAGGAGGAGTTCAGTAGGGCTTGGCTGTGCAGACACTCCGCTGGCTTTTGTTCCTGTTCCTCCCTGGGCTGCAGAGCCCGCGGGGCAGGATCAGACGGAGCGTGGGGCCGGGGGAGGGAGCATTAGCCATTCAGCATTGAAAATAGAAAACTCGGGTGAATTTGATCAGTGGTAAAGCCGAGAAGGAATTCTGGCGGGCAATCTGTGAGCACAGAAATTGTCCCCATCACCTTCCTCACAGCTGTATTTCTGCCTCTCTGACCCTGTTCAGGACTGACGGAGCAGATTACGGGTTCCCTTTCCCTAATTCAGAACTTGATGGCTTGGGACAAGTTGTTAAAGTTATAGATCAAAATGTCATTTATTAGGAAAGTGCCTCTCCTGGGATTCTTATCCTTCATTCATTATTTGTCGTGTGCTGACAGTGAGCTCTGTTCTGTCTAATCTGTCTTCCTGGCTGTTTACACAGCCCTCACCATGGCACCACCCAAATGCCTCCCATGCCTTAAAAAATGATGGTTTGCTTCCTGCTCCCTCACCTGCTCTCTGAAGCCATGAGGGCTTCAGGATTTATGGAAAGCACATGGGATTGATTTTCCCATTCCCTTCCAAGGTACCAGTGTTGGAGGGTCCTCCCCAAGGACCTGCCTGAGGGGCTCGGGGTGATGTGCAAGGCTCACCCCACTGCCTGGGGTGCTGCTGTCTTGGGTGCTTTGGTGGTGACTCCTGTCATGGAACAGTGACTTGGGGTGGTCCTGGTGCCCCCCACACCACACGAGGCTTCCCTGGCATTAGCCCCTGCCTGATGTTGGCCTCAGTGGGGAACCCCATGTGTTCCCTGCCTGGCCAGTGCCTCAGCCCACTCCTGGCAGGACACAGGAGCCATCCACACAGACCTGCTGGCCATTGGGACAGGACACGGGAGCAGTTCCTGCTTTCTGAACGATAAATCACCCTACACCACTATCAGGCACACAAATCACATTCATCACCACCAGCCATTCATGACACAATTCTGCACAGCAATTGTAACATCTTCTGCAGATGATCCAAGAGCTCTTGGATGTATGGATGGAGTGGTTCGCTCAGTCTGTGTCGCTGCCCAAGCCAGCCCAGGGGTTTGTGCCTCCTGCATGGGCCAGTTCCTGCCTCCCCCCTCAACAGCTTTTGCATTGATGAAATGAGGGGGAAAGAGAATTCCTCCATGGATCCCTGACACATTTTCACTGTCTGCTTCAAAGATGCCACTCATGCCACTTGTCAGGCCAGGTCCCTGGCCCAGTGAGACACAGAGTCTGGTCCAGGCTCTCCGTGGGTTCAGCGAGGCGCTGGTGTGACCAGTGCCCCGGTCTCTCTGCGGCTCCCATGGTTCCTGTGGCTCCCAGTCCATCCCAGTGCAGGCCCTTTGCTGCCCGGTTTGGCCCCGTGTCTCCATGGCGACGCGCTCTCCCTGCCGCAGAGCATCCTTGGCTCACCACTTCCAGCGCTGCATTTGTATTCCCAGCCTTTGTCTCCCGCCCGGCGCTGGCAGCCGGCCAGGCCAGGCATCCATTTCAAAGCAGCCTTTGTTTTATCGGTGCAATAGCTGCTCAGAGATCCATGGGATTCAGTCAGGGTGAGAACACTGTGTTTCCTCGCTCTCCTCTTTCCCCCAGCCAAGGTGCTGTTGCTCAGCACGACCGCATCACCCGCCGAGGGCACCGGGATGGGGCTGTGCCCGCGGCCTCACGTTGGACAGGCAGGAGCAAGCGGGGGAGACGTTTTCCTCCTCCCTCCCACTCCCCAAGCGTAGCTGACATTTCCTTTCATAGTCAGACGTGCCATTTGCAATGCTGCCCTGTCCTCGAGGCTCAGGTACAGCCACATCTGCTGAACTGCAGGGCCCAGTAGTTGAGATTCCAGGCCCTGGGCAGAGGAAAAAGATGCTTTGAGTGAACTCAGAGCCCAAAGCCAAGATCCTACCCCAGCTCACTGCCCCTTCCCCCTGTGGGTTGCCTGCTCCAGGCTGCCAGGGGTGTGCCAGGGTGAAGCCAGCCTGCCAGTGGGTGTGATCCAGTAATTGCAGTATCTGTCCTTGCTTCCAGGGGAGTTTAAGACTTAGAAAATGGAATGATGTTACACATCTGCTCAAATGTGCAAAGATAGATGTGGAAGTATGTGTGTGTGTGTGCACAGGTGTACTGATGCAGGTTTATGGGGACCCTGGTTTCCAGGCACTCCAGTCCCTGTGGAGCTGCCCCGGGGCACAGAGCATGGACATGACCTTGCGTGAGGACACTCTCACACCTGGAGACAGTCCCGGGAGGTAACAAGTGCCAGAGCTCATGCTGTGGTCTGTGGTGTTGCTCAATAAAGTGTGTCCTGGCCCCATTTTATTTTCCCTAATTAGGAAATTCAGTAGACGAATTGCTCTCTGAAACCTAAACCAGAGCGTACTGCTGGCACAAAAAGAACTGGTCTGCAGCAGAGTAGGAATTGTTTGTGCCATTGTCAGTGGGAAGTGCAAAGGAAACAGGTGAAATCTGTTAATCTGGTGCTGTGCTGAGAAAGGGCAGGTGTGAGTGAGGCAGTCGATGAGCATCGATTAGAAAGGGGCTCACTCTTGCTGGATGTGATGGAGGACAGAGCAGACACATACAGGGTGTGCAGCCCTGGGGCAGCGCAGGATCCTGTGTCCACTCCGGTGCTCTGGCTGCTCCCGTCCCTCTCCCAGGGCACTGGCATTTCTCTGGAGGTGTAGCTCGTGTCTCTCACCAATTCACCACCTGGGATTAACCCTGGAGGAAGGGTGAGCTCTGCCATGGGTGCAGCTGGTGGGCTGAAGGGAGGGGAAGCCTCAGTGACTGCATGAGGCCACAGCAAATTATTGGGACTGGAGGGCAGAAGCAGGAAGGGAAGCACTTTTCCCTCCTCACATCATCCACATCTTCTTGCTGGCAGTGAAGGACAGTGGTTTGTGACTCTGTGGGCTCTCCAAAGAGTGCTCTGCTATTTTTTGGAGTTGTCTTTTTGTTTAGCAGAAACCTAGAAACGAGCTAGAAAAGAGCCACAGCTGTGGAAGAGAGGTCAGCACGCGTGGACCTGTCAGATTCTGTGTGGGCAGATCTGGCTGAGCCGCCCATAAGGCAGGTGATGCCCAGGGTGGCTGGACCTGCTGCTGCAGCAGCATCTTGAGGGACCTTCAGAGCCAGGGGACATTCCTCCACCAGCCTCCATGAGGGGGAAGGTTTTTTTCCTGTGGTCCAGGCACTTGGCTGGGAACCAAGTCCAACCTGGGACAGGGCCATATTCGCTAATGCCTGGGAAGTATGGAGTGTGGGAGCTGGGAAGAACCACAGGGAGCCCACCGGTGTGATTCCTTTGGAAGTGCAGTGCAGCCCTGGTAAATCAATAAAGATTGGGAGCATCTCTTACACTGCACCACTTCTGAGTGCAGGGATGTGAGGCTGGTGTAATTGGCTGGATGCAGAGTGAAATCCAGGCTCAGCAATTCCATTTTGCAGTTGGCAGCCTTCCCAAATGCAGATCGGGGAACACAAGTTGGACTGGCTTTAAAACAGGGAAAAAAAAAAAAAAAAAACACAAACAGGGAAATCCTTTATCTTTGATAATTTTTTTTCTGACTTAAAGGATAGGATTAAATCCTCATTTAATAACCCCAAGTGCCTTGCTCTGCCCTGCTCTGATTGCTCTGTGTAACGGTGATAGTGCTGCCAAGGTGCTGGAGCCCAGAGGCAAGGCAGGGAATGTTCTCCCCAGCACAGAGCTGATGGCTGTTTGCTGCTGCAGCCCGTGAAACAGAACCGACTGTTTAACCCCAGCCTCAGCACAGGATGATGTTCACTGCTTTCCAAGGCTTTTTCCAGCTGCTTTCCAGGGCTGTTTCCAGCTGCTTTCAGGGGTGCTCTGAGGACAAGCCCAAAGCTTTCTGTTACCAACTTCCAGCTTTGTCATTTGTGGGTTTTCGTCCTAATTAAGGATCCTCAGGGTCCCAAATGTCCCTCACTAACATACACAGCCTGGCTCGCTGCACTGACAGGCACCAGGGCAGGGATTGTTTCTAGCAGTAAGTGCTGCCTATTCAGTACCTTTATATCGCCGCCTCTTATTGTCACCGGGGCCGTTTTTAAATCCTGTAAATAAAGCCTCTACAATGAAAAGGGAAGGAGCCTCCTCACAGAGGAACACAGAGAGTTGCCGTGTTGACAAGGAGACTGCTTTCCCTTGTCTGTCAAATCAGCTCATTCAGATTATTTAAGTCAAGAGCAATTTTGAAAACAATCTGTTTTGCCCATGACAGCGGCTTCACCCTGTGTAATGGGGCTGCATGGAACAAGCAGCTGAGAGTTACTGATGGCAAGTTCTCATGTACCCAGGCCTGCGCCTCTCCCGGCGCAGCCCCCAGCTCTGTTTTCCCCAGACATGAAGCAGACAGTATTTTCTAACATGAAGCAGATAGTATTTTCTAACATGTCGGCTTCCCCACTCCACGGAAGCCTTGACAGCAAACTGTAGCTGAAGGGTGGAGGGGATGGGAATCCTGAAATGGCGCCAGCTCCCCTTTAACTGTTTTCTGCCAGTGCATTTCTCTGCCTCCTGCAGTTTGTTCTCTTGCTCTGATGCCACGAAAATCCTAATTAAAAAGTGAACGGGAATGTGATGATGGGAGGACCCACGTGTGTGCCAGGCTGGCAGGGTGCAGGTGGTGGCTGCTGTCGCAGGGAGAGGCTGTTTGGGGATCACTGCCCAGGAGGGCATGTTTGCTGAGTGGTGAAAGTGTAACTGCACAGATCCATCCCTGGCAGCTGCCTGAACATGGGCGGCGTGTTTGCCCTTGAAGAGTTGTTTCCATTATTTCTAATTTCTGATGTAACTATGACCACAGTGCTGTGGAGCCATTCAAAGACACAACAGAGAAGGAAAGCAGTGGCAGGGTGAGGAGGAAACATTGCTGGAGGTTCCTCCCTTCACACACTGCCCTGAGCTCTCCTTCCTGCTCGGGAACATGGTGGTTCCTGGGAACAATGATCCCATGAGGGTTAAGGACTTACCAACCCTTAGGCTGAAAGCAGCTGCCAAGCCAGGTGGTTACATATGTCTTTTCAAGCACAGAGGTGTCGCTTTGCGCTCCCTTTGCTGGCAGAATCAGGAACTGAGGCCTTAGCAAAGAAGTCCAGAGGTCCCAGCTTCAGTGAACACCAAAGGACAGAGAATGAACTGAATAACTGTAGTAAGCAGGAGAGAAGGTCACCCAGAACCTCAGCTCCCAAACAACCTTAGGCTCAGTGCATAATAAGGCTAAAACCAGGAGTGAGTGGTGAACATCAGAGAGCTGCTTCCAGCCAGCTGCCTTGACCTTGTACCACTGCTTTGACTAACAGGCTTTTGCATGGGTGAAGCTCAACCTTCCAGTTCTTCCAGGAGAAAATGTTCTTCCTATATGAGGATTCATTAATTTCCCTAGTGTATCCAGGAATTCACCAGCCAGTTTCATATGTGTCAGAACTCAGCTGAGTGAAGTGTTACCTGTGAGGGTGAAAGAGGTAAGAACATGACGCTGATGAAAGAAGATGATGGGGTAGGTAATTGAGGGTTTGTTCCAGCAGCTGACATTTACACTTACACACTGGTTATAAATATATATACACCGGTTATATATACAGTGATTTGCTGACAGTGTGTAACCAGCTGCAGCATTTACAGCACAGAATGGAAGTCACTACTGCAGCAGTCTAGTTGCTAGGAGCATGTGCATAAATAAAATTAGAGAACAATCTAAAATAATAAGGAAAGCTGCAGACCTTGACTATGAATTTTATTGACAGTGGCATAATACAGTTAACAAACTGACATAACAGGAGTACATAATGCATTCATCAGCCTTCCCAACTGAGGACAGACTTAACAGCAGCCCTCCTACACCACGTGTAGCACCTCCAAAGAGAGATGAAACAGGGCTGCTGTGAATGGAACAGAGAGAGAGAGCTGAGTCAGACTTCAGGAAATAATGGCTTTCAGTTACACACAATTACATGACAGTCCAAACTTTTTCATATGAAGGAAAATAAACACGACCAAATGAATTCAAACCAGTTTCAAACTGTCAGTACCCTTTAAGTCCGATCACTTTATGCCTGCGCATGTTCAGCTCACAGCGATGCACTCTGCATTACTGAGCCTCTATGGTCAAAAATACCCTCCCTGGCTACTCTGCATTGCCATAAACCTCATCTTTATTAATGTATGATCTTCTTCAGCTGAAAAACACTGTACTCCATTCATGCAGGCAGAGAGACAGTGGATACTGCAGCAGATTTCCAGGGACAATTGCTCATATGCCCAGGGCATCCGTTCATGTCACAGGAGAATCCAATAGCATTCATTTTTTCACTAGCGTTGACAAGATGCTAGGCTGGTAAATGCTGGTGACAATGTGCAGCTGGATGCAAAGAGAGAGCAGGAAGTTCCCTACCCCAACATAACCTTGGATGGGGAGTGCCTGTCAGATGGAAAACTTTTCACTGGGTCTTTGCTTTCAGTTTCACTTGTTCCTAACATTACTGCTCTGTTCTGATCCCTTATCCTGTTCAATCCTTTGACTGGCTTGATTTTTCTAATTTCTGGGATATTGTTACTGAAGCCAAGTCCAGTAACAGTGTGGCTCATATACTCCTCACTCTTCATTTTCTGTATTTGAAGTTACAGTATCTCTCTGTGTTTTGGAATAAGCCCTGGGTTCGCTTTCATCAATCTTTTACCAGGTTTGCCGGTGCTGGGGACTTTTCTATTCCCTCCCTCAATCCAATAGAGTCAGTAAAAGGGTAAGAGAAAGGTCTGTGGTGCTTATTTACACATTCACCCCTTTTGCCTGTCAGTTATTGGCACCCCAAGCTCGGTGCAGAGCCAAGCACACCAGCAGTGCCCTGGGAGATCTGCCCAACACATGGAAAATGTGTGGAAATGGATGTTAAGTCCATCCATGTCTTGTCCTGTATTGCTTGTGGAACGACTGTGTTATGCTGAGGGTGTTTGACAAGACAGCACCCAAATTCCGTGTGCACGCCTGGGACAGCGAGGGAACGCATCGGTACAGGGAACACATCGGTACAGGGAACACATCGGTACAGGGAACACATCGGTACAGGGACCTCTCTGCTCCTGATGGCTCCCTGACAGGATGGTGCAGTGAGGTGGGGCCCTGCCGTGCCTGCAGTGAGAGGACCAGAGCAAACAGCCTCAAGCTGAGACTGGAGAGATTCAGAGTAGGCATCAGAAAATATTTTTTCACTGTCTGGGTGGTCAGGCATTGGAAGGGGCTGCCCAGTGAGGTGGCGGAGTCACCTTCCCTGGAGGTGTTTGGGAGGCCTCTGGATGGGTGATGTGGGCTCACATCGTGGTGCTGGCTCGACAGTCTAACTGGATGGTTTTAAAGTCTCTCCCAACCCTGACCACAGAATCACAGAATATCCTCATCTGGAAGGGATTCACAAGGATCATCGATCCAACCCCTGGCCCTGCCCAGGACACACCAAGAGTCCCACCCTGTCCCTGAGAGCATTGTCCAAACATTCCTGGAGCTCTGACGGCCTTGGGGCCGCGGCCACTGCCCTGGGGAGCCTGTTCAGTGCCAACCACCCTCTGGGGGAAGAACCTTCTCCTGACACCCGTCTCAACTCCCCCGACACGGCTTTAGGTGAAGCCATGTGATGTGGTAACGCGATGATTCTGACCCAACCGGGGCCCTCATCGGCCCCATGTCGGGGCGCCCCCCTCTCCCTCATCGCCCGGGTCGGTCCCTGCCATGTCGCGCCATGTCGGGGTGCCCCCCCCTCCCTCATCGCCCGGCCCGCGCCATGTCGCGCCATGTCGGGGTGCCCCCCCCTCCCTCATCGCCCGGCCCGCGCCATGTCGCGCCATGTCGGGGTGCCCCCCTCTCCCTCATCGCCCGGCCCGCGCCATGTCGCGCCATGTCGGGGCGCCCCCCTTTCCCTCATCGCCCGGTCCGCGCCATGTCGGGGTGCCCCCCCTCCCTCATCGCCCGGCCCGCGCCATGTCGCGCCATGTCGGGGCGCCCCGGAAGCGCGGCCGGGGCGGGTTCGCTTCCTGCGCGCGGGGCGGGCGGGCGGTGGCGGCAGGAAATGGCGGCGGAGCTGCGGCTGCAGCTGCCGGGCCCTCCCGCTCCGCAGCGCCGGGCTCAGCCCGCATAGAGCCGCCGGCCGCGCCGGGCCCGCGCCGCCGCCTCCGGGACGGACTCCGAGCACTTTACATACATGAGGTAGCGGGGGGCGCGGGCGGCGCCGCGCCGGGCGGGCGGGGGAAGGGCCGGGCGGCGGCGGAGCCCCGGGCGGCCGGAGGGGTCGGGGTGGCCCTGGCCGGGTGGCGGGGCCGGCGGAGGGGCTGCCCCGGGGGGGGGCGGGGCGCCCGCCCGGAGCGGTGTTCGCCCCCCACTCCCCCGCCCCGGGCTGAGCTCTGCCCTCCCCGGCTCCCGGTTCGCTCCTGCGGGGCCGGCAGCGCTCGGGGGCCGCCGGCGGGGCATGGAGGGTCCCGGGGCTGCGCTGGAACCGCATCCGCGGGCTGAGGTGATGCAGCAGAATTGTTTTCCTTAAACTCCTCGAAAGGGTGAAGCGCAGGTAGGACGGGGGAGGGCTGGGTGTTGGGGCGCAGGTAGGACGCGCAGGGATGGGTGCTGGGCACAGGGATGGGTGCTGGGCACAGGGGTACATGTTGGGCTCAGGGGTACATGTTGGGCTCAGGGGTGCGTGTTGGCTCAGGGGGCACACAGGGCGGCAGGGACAGGCTCTGCCTGCTCCCCTTGCCATCCCTGGGGCACACACCGCTGCATCCCATCTCTGGGTTATCCATGTTCTCCCTGCTCCCTCCTGACCAACCCCACCTGGAGCTCCCTGTACATCCTGACCCTGCACCACTTTTATTTTCGTGATGCATTGCTGTTGACATGGAAACCAACACCGCTTTTTCTTCCAGAGAATTGGAAGCTAAAGCTACCAAAGAAGTCGAAAGAAAACTAAGCAGGTAAAAGGCTCATTTAAATTCCCTCCCACATTTTAGATGGAGAGTTGGCCTTGGGCTAGAAATAGTTGTGGGCTTTATCAGGAGCTTTAATCTCTTGTTAATTGTAAAGATAAAAAAACCCCTGAATTGCATAGAGAAATCTGTGCAAGTTTAGTTAATTCTGCAGACTAAACACGTTTTTAGCAGAGTTCTTTTTTTCACATAACAGCGTCAGGTGTATAATAGAGTGTCTTTAGTGGGGGATGTTTTTGAAGAGAAAAGTAACTTTTTTGCTCTAGGTTGTACTACCTAAAAATAACTAAAAAATAAAGGATGATTTTTTTTTTTCTGTACACTTCAGGCAAATATTGTTGGGAGGCAAGAAACAGTTGTGGCAAGAACTGGAATAAACTGTATTGTTGCCACAGAACTGTTGGGTCTTTGCCTCTTACCATGAAGAGTTAGTTGGTGAATTTCCCCTTAGCAGGTAGTTTTTAGAATGATAACTTTGTAGAATGGGCAGGAATTCAGTCATGCTGAATTAAGGATTCTGTGCCATCACACATCATTTTTGTATTTAAGTAGTTGTTTCTTCTGCACCGTTGGCTTTTAGTCCCGTGACTTTCCCACAGATCTCTGCTCTGTTTTTTACGTTCTTTGATTTCAACTTTTGTCCTGCTTCCTTTTTGGGTTCTTTTTCAGTTAGACCTTAAAGGACCTTTTGCTAATTGTTAAAGGGATTTCCCAATGTGCCCAAACCCTGAATATAGCTGATGGAATCCCAGGTTTGGTACCTTGCTTTTCTCCTTTCCCCTGCCTGAGCAGTCTCCCACTTCCAGGCCGAGTTATGATCGCACTGTGAAAACTGCTTTGCTTTCCCCTGCTGTCAGGATTCTTTTGGTAATACACTTAAGCATGAATAATTTTTCCCATGTTGTTGTTGAAATAAATACGTGGAGTAATTTGAACACATGGAATCTTTAAGATACCTTCGGCACATTGCTGTTAACCCGTCAGGGTTCTGTGAAAGCACTCGGTGTTTTCTCGATGACAGAAGTGATTTCAGAACTGTGTTGTTTAGAGTGACAGAGTGCTAAGTTCAGAGCAGTATTTGGTGCCAGTCTCAGTAAGTCAGTAGATCTGCACATTTTTATGACCTTAGCAGAGATTTTGTCACACTGCAGGCGAGGCCATGAGTGACAAGAAGTGAAAGAAAACTATAGACGTGCCAAAATTCAGTGCTTGGAGAGTAAATCGTGCTATGGAACGGGTCCCTGTGTCTCTCTGACACAGAGGGGTATGTTTTATTCATTGAAAAGATTCAGAACGGGTTTGAAGTTCACATTGATGCCCCAGCTGGTTTATGTTTAGCCAGGGAGCCCTGGCTGTGTGAGCACACAGCTGATAAACCGTGGTGTGCCTGCGCTGGACAGGCCTGGTTAATTGTTTTACTGGGGTGGAACTCAGCAAATAGCCCTCGTTCTTCCTCCAGTCTCATTATTTACAGTCTTATTAAATTTGCAGTGACCTAGTCAAGCCGTAAAAGAGCTGATATTCTTTCCTGGGAAGGTACATAGCCCTGTGCTATAGTTTATGTTAATCTCAGATTTCACAGTGTGGATGTAGACTCTGAACACCATGGGACATTTGCTTTGTGTGTATTCTGAAGTCACTTCTGGAGTTTATGCTTATGAATTAATGGGTAGCAAATATTTTTTATCTTACTGGGAATATTTGCCTAGACTGTAGGTTTGTGACAGGATTAAGTATTACAGATTTTAGTACAGCTTGCTTATTGGAGTGATTCCTGTTTTACACTCAGGATTACGTTTGGCTTGCTTGGCCTTTTGGAAAAGAATCCTCATTTGGTCTGAGTTCTGTCTAGAATTCATACATGCCTAGTGGTGCACAAATATTCCTACTCTCAAAAACGAGCCAGTGACAGTGATTCAGATAAGGGCATTGCACACTGTTAATGTTACGAGTCAAATGTCACCTGTTTGGCCAGAACAAGAGCTATCCGGTGTTAACTGGGCACATCTAAGAGTTAAATTTGGTTAAAATCAGGACTACTAAAAATCAACACTTAGTTCTTCTGATTTAAGCAATAACCTTTCAATTCTGTTTGGTAAACAGGGCTTTCCTGCCTCATTTATGTGGAACTGAGAGAAGGTAAATATCTGAAATACGTTTACATTTTCCCAAACCCAGGGGTTTGTCTCTTGTTTCACAAGCATGCAAACCATAGGGAAGAGTCTCCATGGCTTCCATTCACCTGTGATTTCTGCTCCACATTCCATCTGCATTGGTTGCAGACTGACCATGTTTTGGGAGAGCAAACTTCTCACCTAGATTTCATCCTTGTAGTCTAACTTACTGCTGTACAACTGATTTTTACAGCTTTGTGTTACAGTAACTACCATATTGCTGTGATATGTTCCTTGTTTGCTGCAGGGGTAGAAAAGAGCTGGCTCAATGATAGAGGCATAGAGAAATGCAGAAATGCAGTAGTTCCTGTTGACATTAAAGCAGTTGGTTTTCTGTTGGGTTTTGGGGGATGTGAGTCTTTTCCCTGAGAAACTTCTGATGGAATGATGTCTACTGTGAAATGGGAAGAGTTTATTGCAGAAAAAAAACCATTCTATTTGTGCTTTTCAAGACCTGTAGAGTCACCTTTGCAAAATTACACACCCCTTTCTCCTCCACAGACATTTTTCCAGGTCATTTGTCAGGTGGTCCCCATAAGGTACCTTGTATTTACTGTAGTGTTTTGGGTCTTAGAACAAACCCCTGTGCAGAGCAGTGCTGCCTCTGCAGCAGTAACACTGCAGCAGCCTGGGAGTGGGTCAGAGTTGTGCTGGTTTTGAACAGTTGTTTGGAGTTGTGCTTCTGTTTAGAGCCTCCTGTGGAATGAGCAGTGTGATTGTGGAGGAGCAGTTTAATCTGCCTTCTTCGGTCCCTCATTTGTTACAGGAGATAGGGATTGTTTATGGCTGCTGCTGGAGTCTTGTGGAGTTGGATGATAAACTTCTTGGGAAACAGATCTGTCTTTTGTCTGCTTATGTAGCAGTGAACATCTCAGATGAAACATGAGGACAAAACTGACACAAATGTTCCAGAATTACGGTGCATTTATAGTGCTTGTAGTGGGGAACATTGTTCTGATGAGCCAGCATCTGTATTGGGAAAATGGGAAAGATGAGTGTGTTCCAGGTAATTGGTAGTGGCAGACATGGTAGGTAGAATTCCATCACTTCACTTTTAGGATGATAATTTAAAGAATGAGGTATTTAAAAGCAAAAAAAAAACTAGCTGATACTCATTTACTAATTAATTATTCATTGCAGTATTTGTTTCAGGTTTTAGCTTGGCAGCACCTCTCCTTTTTGTTAATAGCTGGAAAGAACTAACACACATACATGTCTGTAAATGAGTGGGTTTGTTTTGTTCTCACTGCCTCAGGCTCTCTGTGCTCCCAGGAACATGCTGGGTGGGTTCAGGTGCCAGAGCATTTCCATCTGAGGCACTGGTGGGATTTACTGGGTTTTTTTGTTAACTTCAAAGTCCTGGTGTCTGTTCCATGAACTCTTCTTGGTGTAGTTTGCTGTTCTGTGGGACTCATGGATAAATGAACTGTAGGGTCCCTCTTTAATGAAAATACACATTTTATAATTGATCCTTGTAGAGTTCTGGTGAGTAGAAAAGCTGTTGGTTTTTATAGAACCTGAGAAATCACTTTTATTGGCAGTTGTATGTAATTGTGTAATTTCAAAAAATTTAAAGATTAGGGAACTTTTATGTCAAAATATAGAAAACTTTTCAATCTCAGCAATGTATTTGAAAATGTGTGTAGAAGATCAGCTGTAGGCTGAGCATGTGGTGCTTTGCGGAATTGTTAAAGACCTTTCAGTTCCTGATGCTTACCTGTAGTTACCTGGCAGTGTTCCACCTGTAGCACTGCAGGTTAATTTATAACTAGAAGAAGAGCAAACAGTGGAAAGCATTAATTTGTTTATTTGTTTCACCCAAAATTTATTTTATGTTTGTCACTGAAATTTTTAGAGTGGTTTCAAAAGCCTCTGTGTCCAGTTGCTTCTAATTTTTCCTTGTATGTTTGCTCCATGTAGTATGTGGGAAGAAGGTAAAAATCCATAGTTGTGTTTTGCCTTCAGCTGTTAATCCAGTGCCACCATGTCCCCAGGTGTCACATCCACATGGCTGTTAAATCCCTCCAGGGATGGTGACTCAGAATTCTTGTAACCATCTTTTCCTCTGTGAGGTGATAGAATTGTGATTTTATTGTGGCAACACATGTTGCCCTTTGGTATACTGTAACAACAAAGATAGCACTGCTGCACAAACGTTAATTACTGCATCCTCAGCCTGTCTGCTGGGGAAAATATGGATGAACTTGATTTTCCCCTTCTGCAACATAAGAATAAAGGTTAAATATGGCTGTTTCAGCCCAGGTATTTTTACAATGCCAAATTGGAGCTTTAGAAGTTAAAGATTATTAGAACTCTTTTTCAAGAATTAAAGTAATGAGTGAAACATGATTTGATATAAATATAACCTGGATTGTTTGCAGTTTGAGCATTAGAGCTTTTTCCAGTCTCCACAGGCCAAATAACAAATCAAGCCACACAAAAATAAAGTGTCTTACGCTCTCTTGATTCCTGTTCTAGAATATTAAAAAACTGGTTTTGGTTTTGATTTGTTTTGGGTTTTTTTTAATGGCTTAATTGAGGAAAACATTTTGGTAGTTTGTTGGGTTTTTTCTCTCCTTATACAAGGAATTGTGCTGGGGTACACACCTGGAAAAAAATTACTTTTTAAAAAAATATGGTAAATATTTATCTGACCCTCGGTCTGTTCAAATTTATGCAGAGAGCAGCAGTTTCCCCTTGCACATTCTCAGAGCCATCAAATGTGCAGTCTCTCCTGAGATCAAGATCCATTTTCATTTGGTCTCATTTGAAAATAAAGCACCTTTCAAGTTAAGCTGTTGAAACCAGAGGCCTTTGTTCTGTCTCCGATCTGGATTTCCTATGGCCGGGGTGTTTTATTTTCACTTGATCTAAATTGAAAAATATGGTTTGCATTTCTGCTAAGGCCATTTAACCTTGAGCAAGCTAATCCTGTTACACAGGAGGAGAAGGACATTCCCTGTGCATGTGTCTGGTGACAGTGGGCTGGCTGATAGGGGAAGCCATGGGGGCCTGTTTATATATTTCTGTTTTCAGTCGGAAGGCTTGGGCCTTGGCTCAGGGCTGCTGACAGACCCAGCTGAGCAGGCTGCTGCAGACACTTGGGCCACACAGGGTCCATGGATTAAACCCCCCAGATATAGGGGAAAGCCCAGCAGAGGAACCTGTTGGTTTTTCTGGCTTTGTGTTGTTAGCACAAGACTGGAGTCCTGTGGCGGTTCCTGTTCCGTGCTGTAAGGGCCGTGGAGCTGCTGTTGGTTTGTGCGCAGGAACAGAGGTGGTAAATGGGAAATGCTACATTCCACTTCTGTTCCTCAAGGAGTAGCGTCAGAGATGGAGCTTGTTTGTTATATGTTCCGATGGAGGTGGGCTCAGAGGCATCAATCCCATCATTTGCTGTCTGGTGAGAGGGACGTGGATTTGTGTGTTGGAAAGAATAAGGGAGACTCACACTTCCTGCTGTCAGAGATGGAAATTCAGGAGTTCTGCCCGAGACTGAAGACTTACTAGGCAAATGTGAATTTGTGTCTCAGGTTTAAATGTATGTATGAGGGTGGTGGATAGGCCTGTCTTCCTTGAAGGGTTCAGTTTTCAGGGAAGAGGAGGAGAAGCAGGAAAGGCTTTGCTGCTGGTGTACAGTGGGTTAATTTTGCACTCCAGTCACTGAGATTTAACATTATAGTGGTAATTAATACTCTTAAAAACTCAGCATGAACTGTAGATGGATAATTTTTATCCAGGAGTTGCCTGGAGTCCTGATCCTAATCATCATTTGGTTTATGTATCCTAAGCTGGCTTTGTAATCTAGAATCCGTTTTTCTTAATTAGATAAAAATCAGATGTCATAGAGTGTCATAATTTAGGAATTCTGTTGTGCCTGTGTGAAAACAAACCGATGATGCTGTGGTAGAATATTCCAGAGATATTGGTATGTTAGTTGTTAGCGTCTGTATTCTCAAAATGAAATGTAATCGTGTTGATTTAGCTGTAGCAGGATTGATGAGTTACCTTTTTTCCCTGTGAAAATACTATTTTGCATCCTGCTTGCTCTTGAACGTGCTACAGCTTTCTTCTAAAAGCAGAACAATTTTTCAGTTAATGCAGTTTTGGCATGTGACAGACTGAAATTTGTTATACAAAACAAGCGCTGGTGGCTTTCTTAGCTCTTAGAACTCTTAGAGGTTCTGTAACCAAGCTTTTGCTCCAGCAGCCAGTCTGAGGGGAGGTCCCAGCCTGGGTGTTGGCAGGGTGGGCAGAGCTGCCCATGGACCGTGTCCACTGAGGGACTGAGGCTGGGAGAGAGAAGGGCTGTGGGAGGAGGACACAGTACTCTGCCTTTTCAGTGCATGAGGCACCTCCTGCTGCCAGTGGTACCTCAGGAAGTACTGAATTCCTGAGGAGTGAACCATTGGCTCTGCTTGGTGTGGAACGGAGATGTAAATGAACTGGGGGTCGTGTTGAGAAGGAGCTGGGACCTATAGAACCTTTTTCCTCTGCACTGATTCCAGACCTGGTACTGTTCTCCAGCTTGAATTGCCTGTTAAAAATTGGACTGTCCCAAATTAACCCAAAGTGAGGATCAGTGTCACCAACTCCCTTTGGTTACAAATGCTCAGGGTGTGAGACAGCAAGGGACAAAACGGACTGATGTGTCACCTTTGCAGTGCACAGATGTCACTGCAGGTTAATCATTGAACTCAGATTTGCACTGCATCCAAGGGGTTACTCTAAATGAAACTGGCCAACTGGAATTGTTTCTGTAGTTCCATGACTGACCTCTTCGTTGTCCGTGAAATCATTTTTGAGACCCAATTGTAAATGCAAAATTGCTTTTGCAGGGAGATGGTCCTTGATGAATCTTGCAGCCAGATGATAAAGCTGTGGTAAAATGCAAAATAGCCAGGCTGTGTTTGGTGGGTTGTGATTCCTCTGGCAGTGCAACTGGAACACAGAGGGGGCTCAGAAATAACATTTTTAGATAATTTTTTTGCATATCTTAACACATCAGAAGTAATTCTTTCTTAAGAGAAGTAACTAATGCTTGCTGTCTGTTACTGGAAAATCTTAAAAGCCAGAATTTGGTCTGTGGAAGCTTCTCAGAGCAGGGGTGTGCCTGTAGCAGGTCCTGTGTGGGGTGGAGGGGACACGGGGTGGTTTGAGTGCTCGCTGTCAGAGCAGCTCTGCCACTGGTCAGACCTGCAGGACCTGCTGCTGCTGCTCACACGTGCAACACGAGGTGTTGGGACCTGGAACGGCCCCCTCAGAGTGGCAGAGAAGAAAAGGAATGCTGGATGTGCAGTAAAGCAGTGTTATTCCAACAGAAGGGAGCACTGGGGAAAGAAACAGGTAGTGGATGGAATGGGATTTGCAGTGAGAACCAGGATCTCTGCAGTTAGGGATTGACAGTGATTGCTGTCAGTGGTTGCTCGGTGGGTACACTCAGCCATTGAAATTTAAATTTAAGTATAAATGGCACTGTATATAATGGCGTTTGTAATATGGCATTGTCCTTACTGGGAGGAGAGCCACCTTCACCACGTCGCTGAAGAACTTCAGATCAGGACAAAAAAACAATTTTAGAGCTTAAAGGTAGAACTGAAATAGGCAGCAGTAACCTGGGAGTCGCCTCTCCCAAAGGAATGGTGGGATCATGCAGAAGATGAGGATAAACTGCTGCTGGATGCCTGAAAGAGGTGACCTGGTGAGCTGCTGTTCAGCATCATTTACACTGGTACCACCTGCACGAGAGCAGTGCTCAGCGTGCTGCCTGTTTGTCTAATTGGTCTGATTAACGAGTGAGGAAGTTATATAGATATGCTGCAGTGGAACCAGGCAACTGGAAACTGGAACTTGTGGATTTTAAAAAAAATTATTATAAAAACTCCAAAAACTGACACCTGCAGTCACTTTGAAAGGGACTTGAGCTAAAAGTAGAATTGACTGGTTATTTGTATATCTAAGAAAGTAATGAAAGTTTTAGTACTTGTGGAGTATCTTGTAGTTTAATGCATTCAATTGGCATTGCATCTGACAGATATCAAATTATCTTGTCTGAAACTGGAGGTGTGTAGTTATGGGTAGTTTGGGGTTAAAAAGTAGCCCAGTGTTTCCAGGCAGAAGCAAGTAGTGACTGCCCCAGATTGACATTCTTAGTTCTTTTTCCCGCAGAATCTTTTGAAGTGTGTTTTTAAACAGGGTAAGCTGGACAAGGATGTTGCTGCTCAGCCTCCAGTTTGAGCACAAAATACTGTGTATGAAGTGAATTCAGTTAATGCTCTTGAGTTTTGGTTTCACTTTTAACAAGTTGCAGTTTTGTCCCTGGGTTAGGGAGCTCTAAAATGGCCCTGGTGGTGCCAGCTGTGGTCTGACAGTGCCCACACTTGCTGCTTCCTGGCAGAGGTGGTTTGGGGTGAGGGAGCTGGTGCGGATGTGCGGGGTGTGCGTGGCTTTGGCTGAGTGCGGGAACGCTGCGGGCTGGGATGTGCCAGAGCTCAGTTGTACCAGTTCAGGTAGAGATTAAATAACATCTGAATTTGCTGGCTTTTGAATCAAATTAAAGTCTAAGCCTTCGTTGTAGGCTTTGGAAGAAAGAACACCTTATGTGTAGCTTGACACCACATCTGCACTTAAAGTCCTGTCACTTGTGTCTCGCAGTGACAGTGACAGTCCCTGTAGAAACAGGATCCAATTAGAAGCAAAATTCCCCAGTTCCTTTTGTGTCACTGTGAAATAATTGTTCTAAAATGAATCTAAGTGTGTACAGATTGTATTTTGGGAGAGTTAATTACAAACTGTGTGGTTCAGGGATTTAGTGCAAGAAGAGGAAGAACAGTTGATGGAAGAAAGGAAAAAGAGAAAAGAAGACAAGAAGAAGAAGGAAGCTGCTCAAAAAAAGGTATGTGGAGCACTGAAAAATAAAACCCTGTGCTCAGGGGTGACTTCTTTCACCACTAGTAAAAACTGATTTAACTGTTGTTACTCACAGGTATTTTCTTGTTAATTTGGTGTGTTCAATTCAGATGTGCTGGCAGTTATCTAGTGGTTACTGACATACTGAACAGTGTCATTGCCTCTGTGTAGTTTCTTACAAGACTAGATTTTCTTCTGAGATAACCCTTCTTTTTCATGATTGTCACTAGAGGCGGTTTCAAGTTTGAAATCCCTCAGTGTTAATGCATTTATTAGTAGAATAAAAGTACCATTTGAAGGTAGTGGCTTTCAACTGTATCCTTATTTTAATATATCTTAATCTTCAGTATGGAAACATGTCATAAGAGAATTTACAGTAGGATAGGTGGATAAAGATGAAAATATTGATAGCAAAAGTGTTTAGGGATGGAAATGTCACAGGAATGTTTGTAAACACTTGAGAATCCCTGTTTACTGACAAGATACTCTTCATTGCCATTGATTCTAAATATTGACCCCGAGCTTGAGAGGAGCTTGTAAATGTGGGATTTAAATATGTCCATTTTGGGATTCTTTGGCTGGTGGGAGCAGAGTGAACCTGCTCAGCAGTTTTCCTGTGATTCCAGTGCCTGATGCTGGATAGGGCTCTTAGGAGCACACTGCTTTGTTTTACCTTCCACAGGCTTGCTAGCAAAACCTGCAGAGTCTTGAACTGAGCACTTTGGAAGAGCCCAGCTGAAATACATTCAATGTTTTTTCTCTTAGAGACTTGCACCTTAGTGCAGAAAGCAGTCAGGAGCCTGGGCTGTGCCCTGCTGGAAACAGCAAAAAAAGCTTTGAAACTTCTGACTTATTTTCCTGTTCATGGCCCAAGTGCCAGGCAAACGACTTGGGTCACAACTGGGGAGAGTACAAACTGTGTATCCTTTTCTGTCAGCATAAGAAGGTGAAAAGGAGGGGTTTTCTGTTAATGTACCCTTGATTTCCTGAAGAGAGGCAAGGTCGGGGCACAGGAGAGTTGTGGTTAAAGTTCAGGTATTGGCCCTAGCAGTGCTAATGTCTGAGTCTGGGCAAGTCTGACATCAAACCAGTTAATCCATAAATTATCCTTGCATTCACACACTCTCCTTTCTTCCCCTCCTCGTGGCTTTCATTATAGACAATCACACCCTCAGTATTATTGCAAGCCTATTACATACTGTAAATATATGGAGCATCACAATTAAAATGGGTTTTATGCAGCTTCCGAAGTGACCACATCAAATTAATCTCATTTTCTTGTGGCAGTAATTGATTTTAAAAGTGAGAACTCTAGTTTCAGATAGGAGGAACTATGTGCTTTGGGAGGCACTTTGTGAGCACAGTCTCACTGTGGTTTATAGTTAGCAGCACACCACTGAGGTGCACTAACCTACAAGAAAGGTTTCTCTCCCCAGTTTTATGCTGTGATAAAGTTTTATTCAAATAGATCTTTTCATCTTGGCCACACCACAGGTGTAACCTGTTGAATCTTGGAAATGAAATGCTTTGGCGTTTGCTCTCTTACTCCTTTCTATTTCCAGGTCCCTCCCCCTTCCCTTCCCTGTTCTGCAATAAAAGCGGTGGCGGCTCTTTGCTTCCAGGCACAGTTTTTAACTCACTTAAAACATCTTAATTTGCAAGTTTAATTCAGTCTGTTTCATGTAGTTATCTTTCAAATTAATTTTGTCTTCTGTAACATTTAAACATCTTTTTAGGCATAAGGAATAATAGGCCTGGGTTGGTTAAAGAGATGTTTCTGAAGCAGATAATTAAATAACTTGAAACCATATTAAAAGAGGAAAGTCAAAAGCTAATGTTGCTTTATGAAGTGGCACGTGCACATGTGGTTTCTCTCTTATCTGCACAAATCACTGACACTTCTTTTTTCTCGTTCTAGGCCATTGAACAAAAAATCAAAGGTAAGTTACTTTACAGTTACTTTTACTCTGTGTATTCTTTCTGTGGTTGAATCAAACATGTGTTGAATCAAACATGTCACCTGAAAACTCCTTTCAGAGGTGAAAGGTGGGATCCTTGAGACTTCAGCTGCACTTTTTCAAAGTGACCACAAAAGCCTAGAAGAGTAATGGCGAAGGGTTTATCCAGGGATTGGAGTTGCTGCTCTTCCTGTTTTCCATTCTTAGTTACTTACACAGCACCAGGCATAGACATAATACCTGGACTTCTTGTCCTGGTTTGCATTTTTCCTTCCCCTTTTTTACCTTGACTGCAAGTGCACAAACAATTAAGGAATGACCATGTATAGAATGATGTGTTTGAAATCTACTTTCCAGATATTCTAAGTGCAACTGGGATTGGGAACACTTGGTAGACAAGTTATTGATATGTCACTTTTAACTCTTGCATGTGGAGGGTTCATCCTGCAAAACGATCAAGATGCCACTATCTGAAAGATGTCATTTCCATGTTCATGGCAGGTGGGATATTTGTAGGGTTTGTGCAGATCTCCATCCCAAACAGCTCCTAAGAAGGAGAATAAAGATTGTTTTCCCTTTTCTCTAGAATTTAAAGAATTAGGAAAATATCTAGATTTATTCTGAAGTGATAAAATATGTTTGAAAAGGTGATGGAGAAGGAAGAGAATAGAATGCTTTGCTGTAAACAGTAACATGCATTTGGAGTGACCATTTGACCCGTGTGCTTGGGCTGCTCTGGCCTCATATCAGGGCCAAGGCTGCACAAGCAAATGGCTAAAAATAGCATGAATAGGGAGGGCAGGAATTCTGCTCAGGAGGCTACCTGGTGGGAATCTTCACAGGGAAGGACAAAATAATTTTTTTTAAAATTTTTTTTAATTTTTATTTTTCTTCTTTGAGGCCTAATGTTCACTAATTGATACATTAAGTTCCAACTTAATTACATTATTATTTAAAGGGTGTTTCAGAAAGTTTACCAGGAATTTAGAGTTGTCAGAGAAACACAAGCTGGCAGTGCTCTGGAAGAACAGACATGATGAGATGCAGATACACAACTTTTTGCCACAATTTCTATAGGAACAAAATCCATATCTTGTGTTGCATGGCTTTTGCCTTGTTTCACCAGTTTTGCCTCCTTGTATTCAGGATGCAAATTAATGTTTCATTAGTTTCCAAGTTTCCATCACGTTAATGTCTTAAATAATTTATTCTGTGCATGAGCTGAAGATAAAATACAAGAGTATAGGATCTCTAAATAATTCAGAATTATGTGCCTCTTTCAGAAAAGGAACTGGTTAAGTGATGGGGGTGGGGAGGGAGGATATTTCTTGGGTTTATGCATAGTTTGGGTGGGTCTAAAATGCTGTTTTAGCCAAGGTAGGAATTGCTGTTGTGCCAGCTGAAGCAGGTCCCAGCATTTGTGTAAAATAACAGGAACCTTCTGAGAAAGTTCATAGAGCTGGGGGTTTTCCCGTTCAGGTTTGGGGATGGAAATAATGAAGATGATGCTAATATAAATGTTTCTGGTGCCAGGAGCATTTTATTACTGTAGTATTGCAGTTAAAAACACAAGTTTGGCATTCCTGCGAATTTCAGGGATTCTGACCTGTCTGGTTCGATCCAGCTGGTTTTGTTAAAGGAGGGAAGAGCAGGTCGGAGCCGTTAGAGGTGAGTGTATTAGTTGCGAAGTGAAGGTTTGTCTGTTTGTGGAGCAGCTGGCAAAACACGTGGACACATGCCTTCCCAGTGCTCTTTCATGGGGTACTTTAGGAAAAAATAAGGATAATTTGAAAATCCCTATTTATTGAGAGTACTGGAGAATAGTCAGATGTGGTATTCTTTCTAGCCTGGCAAAATATGTCCTTTTGCTGTGCTTAAAGTCAGTGCTATTAAAGATAGACAAATCCATCCATTTATCCTGAATTCCCTCTAAACCAGAACTCTTCCAGCAGCACTGTGGCCCCAGGTAGCTGCTGGTGAGTCCGGCACTGAAGGAAGGAGGTTCAAGAAGGGTGTTCAAGCGCTGTTCAAGAAGGATGTCTGAGTTTGGCTGTGTGTGCTCACTCCAGCAGTCGGGGTGTGCTGCCCCAGGGTGAGAGCTCAGCGTGAGCTGAAATGCCCTTTGCTCACAGTTTAATGTGTAGATGCAAAGTAATTGATAAAACTTGCTCAGTGCTGGGGTTGGGGTTAGTTCTGAAGGGGTCTGGGCTTTAGGGAGCAGCAGCAGCTCGAGCTGCACCCAGCTGTCACTGCAGCACTGGGTCCCTCAGCAGAAAGTGCCACTTTCATTGCAGAACAGAATAAACTGAATTACCCACTGAAACGGAAAGTGTTCTAAAAATAGCTGGGTGTGGAATTGAAATCTTTGACTCACATTTCCCACCTTGGAAACTTGTTCATGTTCTTCTCCGCAAAGCAGAATGGCCCGACTGCACTGACCCTTCTGGTTTTCGTCGGGGTTTTCACTTGCCTGCCTCTGCTTTTCCTGATTGGAAAAACTCTTCTGTTAGCTCTTAAATCTCTTAAAGCAAGTGAGTAGAAGAATGCCGGGAATGGGCCCGGCTGGCTCTGCAGTCCCCGCAGGAAGGGCGTGCTCACCTCTGGATCCGCAGGGGTTAACGCCTTGGCAAACACGGAGATATTTTCCAGAGCAGCTCCGAGCTCACAGCTGCGGCCATTTTTCCACCACGAAAATTCTAGCACTACATCTTACGTGTGTCAGCTTGAAAGCCAGACTTCCTCTGTTTGCCCTTCAGCATTCCAGCCCTGACAGCTCCGGGGCATGCCATGCAGGGAGAGCGGCACAAGGCGTTTTCCAGGGGCAGCTCCAGCGGCAGCGACGAGGAGCATTTCCCTGCCAGCCTGGTGCTGTTCTTTGTGTGTGTTAGGGAAGGATTCGATCTCTGTACGCTGATTTTGGGCGAGGGAGAAACTGTTTTCCATCTGCGTTAAAGTTACTCAAGCAGCTGCCATTTTTTTATTGGAGGGGGAGTGTGAGTCCCTGGGCCCCTGCTCCAGGAGGAGTTGGCAGGCAGCTCCTGGAGCAGTAAAATGACACCATGCTTCTCCTCCATTTTCTAATGAAATCTGCAGAGTGGGAAAGCAACACAAGTTGGAAGCGTCTTTCTTTGGAATCTCTCTGTAAACTGTAACTCCACCATCCCTTGCTCTGAGGGTTTGCAGCAGGTTTGTTCTTTATGAAAATCTGTCATTTTTAATACTCATTTCTGTAAACTTGCTGTTCCTAGTCAAGTTAATTAACTGTGATAAACTGTAGGTCTGTTAGTATTGTATTTCTGCATTAATAAGATTCAAAATGAAATGCTGGTGTGCAGAATGAACTTTTATTAACAAGCTACTTGTTTAGAGCAAATTAAAATATTAAGATAACAATTTAGGTGTGTTGGAATTCGTAGTAGCCATATTGGAATATTAATGTTATTTAGCCTTCTGAGAAGTTGTGGAGCAGAAAATGTTGGACAGGACAAATTGTATAGCTTAAAACTTACTCTGTGGTTCTGAGGGAGCGAAGGCAAGGGGATTCTGTGTGCTTTGGATAATTTTAGTTTAAAATTAGCATACGAATGTGGACTCTGCCTATTCTGTAGTCTAACCTGGGGACCTGCAGTTTGCTCTTTAGTTTGCTGATCACAGTAGACAGAATTGCTCCATTTGCTAAGGAAATGATGCTTAGAATATATGAGACATTTAACATTCTTGAGCTGTTAGAGAAGTGCTGCTGGTGCTGTGCCTTCGGGCTGGCTGGGCAGCGAGCACCTTGTTTATTTGTTGCACTCCTTGATAGTCAAAAGCGATTTGAGTTCCTGCAGGTCCCTGGGGTCTGTTCTAACACACCAGGTCTTGAAGGGGCTTTAATTAGGAAAGTAAAATGTTAGGACTGCTGTGAGTGTGCTGCTGGCAGCTCTGTCGGGGTGTCCAGGGAACGTCAGATGGAAATTATTTCACCTTATCCCAGAAGAGCAGTTGTGGGGCAGTGGAAGTGACAGGGAAGGAGAAGTGACTCCGTGAGCACATTACCAGTTGCTCTATGTTGTATTAAAACCTCCTCAAGTGAGGGGTATTTGTATTTTCTGCTTAAGCTGACAGTAAAAAAAAAAAAACAACAAAAACTTAAATGAGGTGTGCTGAAGGAGTGTGTGGCTCCAGGCTCCAGGACTGCTCTGTTGGCTGGATGTGACACACTGGCTGCAGGAAGGAGGTTCTGTGTGTCACTGTCAGCACAGCTCAGCTCCAGGCTGGGAAGGGTCACTCATGGAATCAGATGAAGCAAGAAGCACAGGGAGAGTGCCAAAAGTTAAGGTTTGGGCAGTGGTTACACAGATTGTGGAGTGTGAATAAATGTGTTTAATTTCAGAACTTTTTGCAGTACCTATACCAGAGAGAAGAGCAAAGTGCTTCTGCATTAAATTGTCAACAAATTCACAGCAATTTGTTTACATACCACCCCCCACAGCCCTGGGCTTACTCACTCTCATTTTATTTTTAAAACAAGAGATTTTAGAAGGAGCAAATGAAGCACGTATGTTTAAGACTACACTGTATTTGTGTGGTTCAGTTTTGTTCATAATTTGTTAGTGCATTATGTGCATCAGAACACAGTTCAAGGAATCAGTTATCCCCTGTTAATATAGGGAACAGCTTAAATTGAGGCAATGTGGGATGGTGTTGGTGATCTTTATCAACTTCCCAGTTCATCTAAAGCTTTTGAATCCCTTCTATTCCCTGTGTCTGTACATTAAGTTGACTTCTGTCCTGGCCATTCCTGTCTGCAATTCAGTCCCTCTCCAGTCAACTGTGAAATGGGAGAGCTGTGCCCAGAGGGATGTGGGGACTGTGGGGGGAGCTGGGTGCTCCTCACCCTGAGACTTTTGCCCACCCTTGTCTGCCCAGCTGTGTGTCAAACAAGGAGGTTCTTTCCTGCTTTCCTTAAGCAGCCTAAATAAAATAATCTGTTAAAACACAACCTGGATGCTGATTCTTCTGTGACTTTTTTCTTTTGTTGTTGTTCTGAGGGACTTCTAGTTTGTGTTTTTAATAATATGTATTTGTATGCTGAAGTAAAAATAAACTGAAATTACAGTCATAATAGCACTGACAACATTCAAATTGATTCTTTAAATAAAAGCTTGAGTTTGTTTTCATTTATTTTTTATGTTATATTCCCATGTATCTGTTCCTGAAAGTCAATGATAAAGTGGTCTTTCAGCAAATTTTAAAAAATTTTAAAGGCCCCTGAAAACTACATTTTCAGTCATGTAGCAATAATATTGCTAGTGCTGAGGGAGGTTGTGATTGAGTCTTGAGGTATCTCAGGAAGTTCCACAGTAAAGACTAACACATTTTATGGACATCCAGGAAATTTGAAAAGTACATTAACATGTCAATAAGGAGGGATGGAGTAAAGCTTCGCTGTGCTGATTGGGGATGGATGGCAGTGGCACCAGGGCACACACCAATAGTTCAGTGTCCCTTCCTCCCTGGTGAGCTGGTTTACTCCCCAGTTCCTACACCTGCCCCATACTTACCCCTGTGCTGTTGTGCTGCTGGGGCAGGGTGTGGAGCTGAGGATGGTGTGGGTTTCCCTTGATCCAGCAGCTGGGTTTGGTGTGCTCCCTCGCTGTGACCTCTGCAGCTGATGTGACCTTGCCCTCGCCTTGCCGGGGCCGTGCTGTCAGCACTGAGATAATTTACAGTTGCACATTTGGCATTTTCCCAGTGCCAGTCCCATCCTGCTGGGCTGTGTGCAGTGTTCCCTGTACTGGCAGCCGTTCCTGCTGGCACCAGGGACTTGAGGGCATTGGTGTTTTCCCCTTTGGATATTGGGGTCGATAAAGCAGGGAAGTCCTAGCAACAGGTCCTGTAGGTCCTGTTCACCCCTTGTTCTTCTTGGGCCAGGCCAGGGTGGTTTTCTGTACATGACACTGAAAATCTAACTCTGGTGGGAAACTTAATTTTTTAGTACTTAAGTAGTTTTCTAAATGAAAGTTAAATGCTGCAATAAACTGCATAATGCTGGTGTGTCAGCAAAAAGCTGTAGAAAGCTGGTTAGTAGTAGTTTACTGTAACTGATGATGCTAGGAGTGATAGCAAGGCATATTCCTGCTTCCAGATCTGTGCCATGAAAGTGTGTGATTGTGGAATAACAGAGCTTTTCCTGGGGAATGAGTTACAGCTTGAATAGGAATAAATGCTGCCCCTGCATCATATATAAACACCTCTGAATATTGACTCAGTCTTTGATTTTTTCAAGTTGCTGTTCGTATGAATAACTTTGTCCCACTTTCTTTTTCCTGGGGGTGGGGGTAGTGCCAGAACAAACCAAGACAAGTGTAAGCCAGCCTCAGCCTGTCACCTCCAACGGCACTTCCACAGGAACCAGCACTACTAATAATGCCAAGCGGGCCCCAGCCAGCAGCCAGCAGCAGCCCTTGCCTCGATACCCTCCTCGGGAAGTACCACCGCGATTCCGACACCAGGAACAGAAGCAGCTTCTGAAACGAGGGCAGCAGTTACCAGTGATAGCTGCAAACCTGGGATCCACTCCCAAAGTGTTAAACGGCCAGTCAGGAGGCAGCACTGTCACCAGTAACCAGCCCGTGACCAACGGAGAAGTGCCCAACAGCAGCAAAAAACAGCCAGGTGAGGGCAAGCACCTTGTTTTCCCTGAACTAAAACCGAATGTTGTAAATTCCATTGCCAGTGTAATATTTGAGCCAATGCTATTTAAGCTTTCACGGTAAGCTGAAGCATGAGGAGATACTTTCCTGTGTTGTAGTCTGCTGTTGACCATGGCAGGATGGTATTGGCCTCATTGTGCAAGTTCCATACTGAAACCTCAGCCTGTCTCAGTGGCTTCTTGTTGCCAGTGGTGTGTGACAGACAGGGCAGGTTTGGAACAGGTGGGGATTGCAATATGACCATGGCTGTGCTCCACATTTCCAGTCTGTGTCCTGATCATTGACCCAAGTGTGGTCGTGGTACAAAGCACCTTTTTTGTGTCCGGTTTTGATAGACAGATCTCACAAGGAGGGGCCTTTAGGACCCTTTCCAGAGGTGGGCTCATCCCACAGTGTGGGCAGCAGGTGAGGGGGGCATTCTGCAGTGCTGCCTCCAGCTCTGGGGTCCCCAGCACAGGAAGGACATGGACCTGTTGGGGCGAGTCCGGAGGTGGCCGTGGAGATGATTAGGGGGATGGAGCACCGAGAGTTGGGATTGTTCAGCCTGGACAAGAGATGCTTTGAGGTGACTTAATTACGGCCTTCCAGGACCTGAAGTGAGCCAAGACAAGAAAGATAGAGAGAGACTATTTACAAGGCCCTGGAGTGACAGGACAAAGGGGACTGGCTTCCCATTGCCAGAGGGTGGGGTCAGATGGGATATTGGGAAGAAATCCTTCCCTGTGAGGGTGGGAGGCCCTGGCACAGGTTGCCCAGAGAAGCTGTGGCTGCCCCATCCCTGCAAGTGTCCAAGGCCAGGTTGGACGGGGCTTGGAGCAACCTGGGCTGGTGGAAGGTGTCCCTGCCCATGGCAGGGGGTGGGGACTGGATGGGCTACAAGGTCCCTCCCAACCCAAACCATTCTGGGATTCTGAAAAACACCTCCAGACTTTTCTTTATTTTTTAACTTCGTGCTTACAGGTCTAGACAGGGTATGGCTTGTTCAGGATATCAGAATTGATTTTTGTTGTTAGGTCAGGTTTTTTCTCTGTTTACCCACCTGAAGCTTGATTGCCCTACAAAATGGATCCACTTTATTCCTATTTAAGTACAGTTATCCTTTGTTATTTTAACTAGTTATGCATTTCTGCAAATGCAGAAATCCTTTTAAGACAGGTAAACTTACCTGTTACACATGCATGATGTGCTGTTCAGTGACTGCAGTAGCATGCAGTTCAGTTAATTTTCCAGGACATTAATGCAGTTAATTTTTGGCTGGAAAAAAGTAACTTTCTGTAAGGGGTCTAGCTTTGAAAAGGGATTTGGTATTAGTGCATGCTAATACTTAGTATGTTGGACAAATACTATCTTATTTTTATAATTGTATTTATATTTTGATGTGCACATAGCAGTAATGATGTAATTTGTTTCCACAAATAGTTTCTTCTGAGACTTTACTAAATTCCCAGTGTTTCTCAAAATTCTGTGGTCTGAATAATACTTGAATTATTTGAGTAGTATATCTGCACACCCAGCTGGTTCCAAAGGGGTCCTGAGAGCCTGCAGGGGAGAGAATAGTTGGCCAGATCACTCTCCCACCTTAAGAAAATGTCTGTGTGGCCTGCAGCATCCTGTCAGAGCTTTGTCCCTGTGTGCTGTGCTCCTGGTGTTCCCTGTGTCCCAGGAAAACTCCTCAGAACCACTAGTCGAGGTTGGGCAGCCAGAATCACCTTTCTTGGAGCCACTTTGTGTGCTTGGAAGGTCTCTTTCCCTGGAACAGCCAGGAAGAATATCTGGTTTGCATGTGTTGTTATGTTCTTTCAGAAACACAGACAAGATGATAATGTGAAGGCAAATAGTTCTTCCGTGCTGGATTTTTGTCCTGGTTTCAAGCTCTTGTCTGATGAGTTACCAGTGAGGTGAGGTGGCCGTGCAGCAGCAGCCAAGAGTGACCCAGTGTCTTCTGACACCTTTGTATCTGAAAGGAAATGCCGTTGTCATTTGCCTATCTCCTTCTCACTCACTCTCTCTAGTTCCTCTTTCGGCCTCCAACAGCAGTTCCAGGTACTTGCTGTGATGTTACCTCTGAAATCAGAAATCTCATGAAATTTGACACATCTGCAGATCCCTTCCCTATCCTTGAGAGGATATCCATGGACACTAGGGTTAAATTTGATACTTAACGGAATAGCTTCTTGACTTCTGTTTTAAAGCATTATTTAGTGGCTACCAGAATTGATGTGTCTTTTAGGGCTACAAGAAAAACTGTAGTGTTGAAAGTGTTGAAGTGAGAATTGTGGGAATTGGGAATGGCTATGGTTGCTTTATGTGTCATTCCTGAAAAGTTCTCTCCCCAGTTCCAGCTGAAGTTGGAATGATTTGGTAGTGATTTGTAAAAGCCAGGGAACACGGGTGCTGCTGACTTCAAAATCTCTAGTTGCCCTGGCCACACTAAGTTTTTCTGTCTTTCACATTGGGGAATTTTTTAACTATAAAGTGATCAAAACCCCATCTCTTTACTTGTGTTTTGTGTGCAAAATCATCTCCTGTTTGGAAAATGAACATACTTTGTTTAGAAGTGAAGCTGAAGAAGGGATAGTTCTGTGGGTTCTTTATTTTTCTGCTGGTTTTAGGACATTGGGCGTATCTTTTTAGTAAAGACACGTAGGTGAAGCTCATGCTATGTAGTGCTTCTGAAACAAATCCAGACTTGTGCCAAGCTGGTTATTTTAAGAACTCTGCCCAAGTAGCTCATTATCAGGACACTTTCATACCCAGTTCAGTCATTGGCCTCACTGATGCTCCCCATGTTCAGACTTCCCACAGAAGGAAGGGTCGATCACTGCCCTGGTGTTTCCTCACCTCTGCTTTGGAACAGGTCAGAGTAGGCAGGTGGTTATTCCACAGTGAAGTGCTTTATATAATGAACTAAAATAATAGCCAGCAGTAATTGCTTATGACTGTGGGACAGAGCAGAACAGGAGAGCACCTCTGGGCTCCTGGCGTGGCTCCAGTTTGGATTCCTCCCGTCTCCCTTTATCCCAGTGCATCTCGCAGCGGAGCCACGAACTTGTGTCCCAGACACAGCCTTTGGGAACAAAAGATTCCTCCTTTAACTTGGAGGAGTTTCTTGGCTGTTGTAGGAGTCTGGGAAGAGGGGAGCAGTTAGGATTTGCCGTTAGTTGTGATGGAGGCTGAATCAGTTTGGGAAACATTGCCTTAAATGTAACAGTTACGGTCTCCAGCTGTAAAATCTGTGAGTTTGAAACATGAACTTTGATTCCGTGTAGTGCCTGTGGGACACAGAGGAGGAGGGGGCTGTAAAAGAGGGTAAATGACAGTTATACACGTGCTTAGGTTAAATCAGAGTTAGGCCATACTCAGATATTGCTGTTTGCTCAGTCAGACAGCACAATACTGACTTTGAGGCAGAGCAAATATGCTGTTCAGAGAGGAACTGCTGAAGTTTCAGGACTGACCTCTAAACTTCTAAGTCAGTACAGTCCAAAATGAAGTGATTTTGGTTTCTTTGACTATAAATTCTTCCTCTCTTTTATGTAAATCAAACTTTTAAGGACATGCTAAATTGGTCCATTAGCTGCCAAATGTGTAACAAGGAGCTAGCAGTGGAAATGTGTCACAAAAGTGTCACAAAAGCAGCTGAATTGCTAGTGCAGAAATCCCCAGGCCGGGTTTGCTGTCAGTGTCTCTGCTCCAGAGCAGCTGGCTCTGAGAGAAACCCGTCCTGGAAAAGGGGGCTAAAGCCTGGGTTTACAGCAGTGAGTGGTTTGGGGACTGTTCTCTCGTTTACTGAAGTTAACACTTCTGTGATTTTCTTGCTTTTTTTTTTGTAGGCATGCCTCCCATTCGGGACTTGGTGAGCCACTCCCCTAACCAGTCAGGTTAGCTACTTCCATCTCACCTGCTTTTACACTACCGTGTTTGTAGTAGTTACATGTTTCACACAATTTTGTCTGGGGTTTTTTTTATTATTTTTTTTTAATTCTTTGGCTTACATTTTTCAGTAGCATGTGCTATGTGAATGACTTTGGTATACTTTCTCTGTGCCATTGCATACTAATTTGGTTTAACATTTTTAATTTTCTAATTTAGCCAGAATTCATACTAAAAGCTTTTGGCACCTTAGCTTTAAAACACTAAGTGGGGTTATTTTATGTTTATGCTTACATGTTAAATTGCCTCTCTGTGGTATTAAATTGTATAATCTGTGCAAGCCCGTGCTTTTTATCAGAAATGTGCCGCAGCACTGTGGAGGAAATCGTGTATTCATTGCTCACTAAAAGCTCAGCAGTTTGTTTACTAAAATGCATTTGTTCATAAGGCCCAAAGGTACAGTGAGTGGCAAGGTGTAGTATTGACAGTCTGGGGGTACCAGGTGTACTGGAGCAGGAAAAGGAGGCAGAAGGAGCAAGATCCAGGTATTTCTTAATTTACACTTCTCAATTCTTCTGTTTATTTTAGCCCATATGATGGTACTTTAAAACAAACAAATTGCTTTTGTAAATACATACAGTTTCCTGCAAACATTTCCTGCAGAATAACTCATAGCTAGAAAGCATTACACTACAGGTTATTGCAGAGCATTAAATTACAACCAAGATTATTGAAAACAATCCTAACAGATTACAGAATTTTAAGGAACTCAGGTTTGTGTAAATGTTTTGTCCAGGATTTAAGCAGCAAAAGTTCAGTTGCAACTTTAAATAGTTTTGGGAAGAAAAGTGAGAGTAGGCTGTTGTGGCTGCTTGTGCTGTGCACCAAATGCAGTATATTGTCAGCTGTTGCTTTTCAATTTTGGGGGTGTTTTTCTGGTCTAATACCTGCTTGTTCAGTATTTGTATCCTTAAACGCCGAAGTTCATGGGTTGAGGCAATTCAGATAGGAATGTTCCAGAACAGTGGCTTGTACCAAACCTCACTAACACATATTTGTGTCCAGGAGAAAGACTGTTGGTCAAAGTAGTTTTGTATACAATAGGAGAAGATTCTGGCTGAGTGGAAGCTAATGACTGTGTGCTGTTGTGGATTGGCTCGGCACAAACTGCATCACAGTTAAATTAGGGTAATAGAGTTGTAATAAATACCAGCTTTCTTTATGTATTCTGCTACTGTGCAAATTAGGGTTTGTTTTACCATTTTCCCCAACTTGTAGTCATAACCTGTATCTCTCCACGCTTAATTCAGGCTGTTTGCCATCTGTATGCCTTCGTGTTGCTTTTGAAAGGGATGGTGTTTGTGTAATCAGGGTGCTGTTCTGTGCTGTTGGTTCTCTCTCTCCCAGGGGTGCAGACAACTCTTTGATCAGTCTCTTAATACAGGTTAAGTGTATTTTTATAAATATCAGGGTGAGAGTTGAAATCTTGAGGTTTGTTAGGTGGTGTTTTTCTGGTAGCACATGAATCAGCAAGTTCTGGGTTTCGTTCTGCTGAATTGCAGGCCTGGGAGCTGCCGAGCAGTGGAACAGAGCTCTGTCTGTCTGCAGCAGCTCTTTCCCCACTCCTCCTGTTCCACACTGCTGAGCCACCGTTCATTTTTGCACTTACCAGGGGGGCTCACCTTAGTGCCTGGACCCTCCTGGGCTCTCACCAGCCCCATGCTGAGGAGTGGTGGTGGTCCCTGCTCTGTGCTGCTCCAGCACTTGCACCCAGGGTCTCAGACTAGATTCTTTTTCACTGTATGATGAGTAATATTGATATTGATTAAAAATTAATTAAAAATGGACTTCTGAAGCAGAACTTCAGATGGGTCTTGTGCTTTTTGTGTCAAGTTGTTGTATAAAAATATCTTGAGTAACGTGTGTGTAAGAATCTTATATAATGCCTGTAATGGGGGAGAAGGTGTGTGTTCTCTGGCTGCTGTCACACAGCAGTTGGTACTGCTCTGCAGCGTCCTGTTGGGATTTCTGCCTTTCTGGCTGTCTTTGGTTTTTATATAAGATTGTAGGTTTTTAATATGTATGTGTTTCTAGAAAATACTTTGTATGTGGTGATACAGAGTGGGTTTTTTTTAAATGTTTCTCTGAAAAATAAAAGATCTTTGGGAGTGCTTCTCCAAGCATTTTGTCAGAGCAGCTCTGCATCCTGGGAGAAGTGTTCTGGGATATGTGTGACAGCATTTGGACAGCTGTACTTGGAGCTTTCTCCATCACCTCCTGTGACTCTAGTGTTAACAAAAGCAAAATAATACACAATAATAATTCCTGGCTTAGCATATTTATTCTTTTTTTCCTCTTCTGCTTAATGAGGTAATAATGCTAAACTTACAATAATGCTCTTGGACTTTCCTTCTTCCTTTTAGATCTGAACCACAGTGGTCTAGGATCCCATTATGAAAATTCTCACTGGGGACCAGTCTCTTCAAATAGTGACTCCAGCACAAACTGGGATAAAGTTATCGTAGACGGCTCTGACAAAGAAGCATGGCCATCGATCACTGGCAGTGACCCAGAGCTGACTTCAGAATGTATGGACACTGACTCTGCCTCCAGCTCTGGGTCAGAGCGGAACCTCGTTATCATGGCTTCAGGGAGCACAGGCGGAGAAAGCGATGGCATTCGCAATGGCATCGGACATGGGTCTCAGAATAAGTTTGTGGTTGGTAGCAACAGCAATAATGTGGGCAATGGAAGTATTAATGGACCGTGGGGGTTATCCCATGGATCCATAATAAGCACATGTCAAGTTTCTGTGGATGCTCCTGACAGCAAATCTGAAAGTAGCAACAATAGAATGAATGCTTGGGGCACCATAAACTCTTCATCAAATGGAGGGTTAAATCCAAGCACTTTGAATTCAAATGGCAACCATGGTGCCTGGTCCGTGTTGGAGAACAGTGGACATGCCCTGAAAGGGTCTGTGGGGAGTGGGAGTCCTGGCACAAGCATTCAGTGCAGTACCATAGGTCAGATGGCCAACAGCCAGAGTATTAACTCGAAAGTGGGTGGCTCAGCCCACGGTTCCTGGGGAAGCCTTCAGGAAAGTTGTGATTCTGAATTAAATGGTACAAGGAATGTTTCATTCAGTGGGCAACCTCAAAACCTTAACACTGAAATGAATGGACCAAATAACACTACTAACTTTATGACCTCTAGTTTACCAAACTCTGCTGGTTCGGTGCAGATGAGCGAGCTGCCCAACACTGCAGGGCCCGGGGCCTGGCGCGTGAGCACAATGAATCATTCTCAGATTCAGGCCTCTCCAGTGGCAAACGGCACTTCCATCTCTCACCTGAGCAATGGTGAGGCCAAAACTGGCGGCTCTTACGGTACTACCTGGGGTGCCTATGGTTCCAGTTACTCTGGAGACAAATGTCCAGGCCCAAACAGCCAAGCTAATGGTGACACTGTGAATGCAACTCTAATGCAGCCGGGCGGGAGCGGGCCTGGCAGCACTAACTTTCAAATCAATGGGAATAAAGGAGGAGGGGTGTGGGAGGCAGGGACAGTCAACTCCCAGAACGTGCCGTGGGGAAGCGGGAATGGTGCAAGTGCTGGCGGGAGCAGAAGAGGATGGGGCAGCCCTGCACAAAGCACTGGCACTAACATTTCCATCGGGGAATGGAGCAAACTGCCTAGTAATCAGCATTCCAATGAAAGTGTGAATGGAAACAGCAGGAAGTTTACAAATGGATGGAAGTCTACTGAGGAGGATGATCTTAACAACCAGAGTTCTGCTGCTTCCCAGATGGCTGAGCAGAACAGCGCGTGGGCCAAAACAGGGACAGGGGACAGCGAGGGGAGCTCGGAGAGCACTGGGTGCCATGAGGACAGAGGAGCTGCAGAAGGCCAGAACCGAGAGAGGAGGAAGGTTGACCAGCACACGTTACTCCAAAGCATAGTGAACAGAACTGACTTAGATCCACGTGTCCTCTCCAACTCTGGCTGGGGACAGACTCCAATCAAACAGAACACTGCCTGGGATACTGAAACGTCACCAAGGGGTGAAAGAAAAACTGACAATGGGACAGAGGCCTGGGGGGGCTCTGTGACACAGACTTCCAGCTCAGGGGGGTGTGTGGATAGACCTAGCCCTAATAATAACGATACCTCGTCTGTATCGGGGTGGGGAGATCCAAAGTCTGCTACAAGGTGGGGAGACTCCAAAGGGTCAAACAGCCAAGGGGGGTGGGAAGAAGATTCTGCTGCTACAGTAATGGTCAAGAGCAATCAATCATGGGGAAGTGGCAAAGAGGAAAAGTCATCCTGGAATGACGCACCGAAGATGAAGCAGGGATGGGGAGATGGACAGAAGGCCAGCCAGGGTTGGGCAGTGTCTGCCAGTGATAGCTGGGGAGAAAATTCCAGAAGTAACCATTGGGGTGAGGCAAAGAAATCCAGTTCTGGAGGTAGCAACAGCGACAGGTCGGTGTCTGGTTGGAATGAGCCGGGTAAATCGAATTCTGTTACTTGGGGAGGTAATAATGCAAACCCAAACAACTCTTCAGGATGGGATGAGCCTGCAAAGTCTAATCAGAACCAGGGCTGGGGAGACCCTCCAAAATCCAATCAACCTCAAGTCTGGGGGGACTCATCAAAGCCAGTCAACTCTCCTGAATGGAACAAACAAGATGTTGGCTCTTGGGGAGCCCCGTCTGCCACGAACAAACCCCCTGGGTCGGGCTGGCTTGGGGGGCCGATGCCAGCCCCAGCAAAGGAGGAAGAGCCCACAGGCTGGGAGGAGCCATCCCCTGAATCCATACGCCGGAAGATGGAGATTGATGATGGAACTTCTGCTTGGGGTGATCCAAGCAAATACAACTACAAAAATGTGAATATGTGGAATAAAAATGTCCCAAACAGTAGCAGCAGTTCAGACCAGCAAGCACAGGTACATCCGCAGCTACTGTCTTCAAGTGCCATGACTAGCAAGGAGAGCAGTTCGGGTTCTGGTAAGCCTGGCTTTTATCCAGATTTATGTTTTCTGATGATTATAAAGCAATTTTTTATTCTTGCTTCATAGAACAATGGAAAGTTCAATGCAAAGGACAAAGTGTGCTGATGAAGTACAGTTTTTATTTATTAAAAAAATGAACAGCAGGGCTCATAGAGGTTTGATGGTTTTGTACAGATTGGAAGATCTGCTCTAGTTTCAAATAGCTGCAGTAATAAGGACTAGAGAGCTCTGTTTGAGTTCTGGGGAGTGGGCATATGGAGAAAATATTAAAAATAGTATATGAGGAATGAAACTCTTTTTCTAAATGATTCTAAAACAGTTAAAACTTAATATTGCCAATGAGCCTTCCCAAAAAAAGCATTGAGCTGCTACAAGACAAAATGAAGGATGCTGGGTTTATAGAGACTCTGGATCAGACTTTCTGGTCTTGCAGTTTTGTGAGCAGTGAATAACAGTTTTGGAGAGGAGCTTACATGGTGTTTAGGAAGTATCTTGTGCTCTGTCTCTTTTTCAAGTGCAGAGAGAGGTCACTTACATGAAATGAACAGCTCTTAGGAGCTTAATGTCTTAAAAATTTGTAATATTGAAATGGGATTCTTCAGATACAAAATTTGTGTTTCTTTGATTGCTTTTATTACTTTTATTTATGGAGCAGCTTGCAGTTGTAATAATGGCCCTCACACAAAATGGAAATGTACGCTCTTGCACTTTTTAGTATATGTTATGGATCTAGGAAAAGCAAAACACTTGAGTCTCTTTAGGTAGCTTTTAAATCCTGTTCCAAACCATGCCAATAACTCCCCCTGCTTTGCAAAGGTTGGGGAGAGCCTTCTACTCCAGCCACTACTGTAGATAACGGAACTTCAGCGTGGGGTAAGCCCATGGACACTGGTACGAGCTGGGGAGAGCCTGTCAGCGATGCAGGAGGCACCTCTGGCTGGGGAAACGCTCCTCTTGGGCAACAGCCTCCAAATAAACCTGGTGAGTGCTCTCTGTGTCCCCCTGGAACAAGTGTGTCTGGGGAAGGGGAAGTCCCTCTGTGGAAGCTGCATGTTTTGGATGGGTGTTACCTTGTAGTCAGCATCAAGCTGTGTTTGGTGTGAAGGGCAGCAGCTGCCACCGAAATGTTCATGTGCTGGGCTTTTTTCACAACCAGGGCCTAAATCTATGCAAGATAGTTGGTGTGGAGATGATATGCCATTGACAGGCAGTCGTCAGACCAGCTGGGAGGAAGAGGAGGATGTCGAGATTGGAATGTGGAACAGCAGTTCCTCACAAGAAGCCAACCCATCGTTAAACTGGCCACCCTACATGAAAAAAATGCCCACAAAGGTAAGGAGCAGCTCGGGGCAAAGCTTGTTGTCATTTCTGAAAGCTAAGTCAGAAGGGATTCCTGCATGACTGTAGCACTACTGCACTTTAATTTTCATTCTTCATACTTTGTGATATAATTGAAGCAGTCGGTTGTAAATACCTGAGTTTCACAGAAATTCCTTTCTGTTTTTAAGGGAATAATGAAAGGTGGAAATAAGCAAGATGAAACATGGATCAATCCATTCATTAAGCAATTCACAAATCTCAGTTTTTCAGTAAGTATTTGTCTTTGTCTGGCTTTGCTGCCTTCCCACAGGACTGGTTACCATGTTCAGACTTTGAAATGCTTGGTGTTCATCTTCATCATGGTTTTCTTTTTACTTATGTTTGTCTCCCCTCTGTCACCCCTCCCTTTTCTTTGCATTCTCATTGCAAAAAGAGCTCTTTGTTGATGAAAAATGGTTTTGTAACCACTATCCAAGTGTTTGTCCCATAATCTGTTGCTTTACTCCTTGTTACGTGAGAGTTTTAGTGAGAGAACCTGTTCTCACTTGGATAGCAACTAAAGGGAGAAAATGTTTTAACATAGCATCTGATTGTCTCGATTTTTCTCTCTTGCAGGTTTGAATTGAAATAGTATGTAAGAATCTTTGTTTTAGCTCTTAAAAATACTATTATTAAATAATTGCGATTCATTTTATTACTTCAGAGAGAATCACCAGAAGAAACCATACAGAGCAATAAGATGGACATGTCTGGAGGTAAGAACAGCAGAACCAAGCTGGGCTTTATTGCTCTTCCTTCCAGATTCTCTTTTACCTTATATCCTTCTGTAAATTACTTTTTAAAAATGATATATAATGTATATATAGCTATACATAGTTAAGTATATATTTCCCTTAAGAAAAGGAATACTCTTGTAGAAAAAAATATTTGTGTGTGTGAGTAATGTTGCACACCTGCATCACCTGGTTGCTATAGGAATATTAGCCATATATCAAGCTAAACTTATATTTATATATGTTAAACTGACATGAGAGAATGTTTTCAGGGCACAGTGGGTTTGTTTCTTGTAATACAAATATCTTGGTTGCCCTCTGGGCACTTCACTGGGTATAAACAGAAATGTTCCAAATCCCAAACTGACTCATTGGGTTCATTCTTGGAAACACGTGTTCAGTTCTAAGAACTACATTAATACTGCATGATTATTTTAGAAACATTTAAAATTACTTGGAAGCAGTTATAATGTTTGAATCCATTGACTGTTACAATTCCTTTAGCAAATAAAAAATAGTACAATTCTTTAATACATTGATAACAATATACTATGATGATAGAATGTTTAAGTAAAAGTAATTGTAACATTGTAGTTTTTATTGTAGTTACTATTTTTTATTCCACTTTAAAATTGGTTATTTTCACTTTGAGGCTAGTAGTCTCTTGTGTAAAGAAACTGTTCGTTGAGTTTTAGATTTTAATATTAATGGCAAGCCTGATACTTAAATTATTTCACATTTAAAACAATTACATGTTCTTGGCTTTAAGAGGAAAACAGAGTAATATTTGCATGAACCCTTGAAAAATCATGGTGCTGATTCCATGTTTCCAGTTGTCTGTAGCCACTGATACACAAGGTTTTCTTTCCCTTTTCAGTAAAACCCAGAGAGTTTAAAGCTAAGCTGGTACTTCTTTTATGAGTCTCTTGCCCAGGAGCAGTGTTGGTTCAGGTCTTCATGAGCACAAGCTGCTTATGGTGTAGCTGCAGCCTGAAGGACACTTGAGTGCTGCAGCCACTGTCTCCTGCCCACAGGGTTACTGCAGGATAAGCGGATGGAGATGGACAAGCACGGCCTCGGCGTTGGAGATTACAATCGTGTGGTTGGAAAAGGCCCTGGTTCTCGTCCCCAAATTCCCAAAGAGTCTTCCATGGATCGCGGTCCTTACTTCGATAAGGTCAGTGCAGTCTCACTGGTGGACACTTCTGAACTCTCTGGCTCTGCGTTCTGAGCAGTTACCTGTGTGCTCCTGAGCTGTCTGCGGGTAGTGTAGAGGGGAGTGAGGGCTTTCTGGTTAATCCATGAGATATGAACTGTTCTTTTTGACTCACTGATATACAATGCTAAGCACTTTCTGGAGCCCTTTACGGTGCCAATGACTAACCTGATCTCTTTTGTTTTCTGCCTATTTCCTGCTGGTGCTGGACTATCCTGTGACTCTTCCCTTCTGCTCCTGGCAATGGTTTCTCCCTTCTGCTTGCTTGCTGGCTGGTTGTTGCGCCTCGGTTTGTCTGTCCCATCAGGATGGCATTGTAGCAGACGAGTCCCAAAACATGCAGTTTATGTCCAATCAAAACATGAAGCTTCCCCCTTCAAATAATGCACTACCTAACCAAGCCCTGGGCTCCCTAGCAGGGCTGGGTATGCAAAACTTGAATTCTGTTAGACAGGTAAGGCTGTATGCATATCCTTGGCATGTTACTTGACAGCATTTAATGCCTTTTGATATAACGTTGTAGCTGCCTGTGTGATTGATACATGTTTAACTTGTAACTGAAATGAGTAGGGTGGGAGAAGCAGCAGAACCTTTATTGTCACTGACTGTCCATCCTTTCTCCAGAATGGCAATCCCAGTGTGTTTGGTGTTGGGAATATAGCAGCACAGCCCAGGAGCATGCAGCAGCCTCCAGCACAACCTCTTAATTCATCTCAGCCTAATCCACGTGCTCAAGTGCCTCCTCCATTACTATCCCCTCAGGTAACTGAGTACAGAAAGCATTCTGTGTATAGACTACCTGAATGCTGCTTTGGAAAATTGTCCCTTGTTTGGTGGTGTTGCTCATGTTTATTCTGTAAATATTTGGGAACATATTTGGCTTGATAAGTATTTCAGAAACCAAGCAGCTGTTGACCAGAGGTTACAATGTTCTCCATGTTCCGGGCTAAGTAATTGCCTGTTACAGTCAGTCTCTCTTGGTCCTGGTCTGTTCTGCAGGTTCCAGTATCATTACTGAAGTATGCACCAAACAACGGTGGCCTGAGCCCACTTTTTGGCCCACAACAGGTAGCCATGTTGAATCAACTGTCCCAGTTAAACCAGCTTTCTCAGATCTCCCAGTTACAGGTAAGCTGCCCAGCTGGTCGCTCGGTGTTGTGTGTGAGTGAGTGGAGCCCGGCGTGGGCTGGGACTGTTCCTAAACCCGCGCGCACCACATGTCTCGCAGCGGCTGTTGGCTCAGCAGCAAAAGGCGCAGACTCAAAGGAGCATGCCTTCGGGGGGTCGGCAGCAGCAGGAGCAGCAGGTAAACAAACACCTTTATTTTAACTTCTCAAACTCTCTTCACAACTGTTTTTCATCCTGAGCTACATTTCTTGCTGTGAATTGTATTGAAGTGTGAAGGAGTGAATTGGGTTCGACAGGCTCTAAAGGAGGGACTTAGTGCTGGGGTTTGGCTGTGCGGGAGGCACGGAGCACAGAGATGCATTTCATTCTCTTTCTTTAAATGTGGAAAAGCTTTTGCCCATTGATATTGTAACTGCTCTGTTTTTTTAAGGGTCGATCTCTTAGTATGCAGCAACAGATGATGCAACAGTCCCGTCAGCTTGATCCAAACCTGTTAATGAAGCAGCAAACTCCACCCTCTCAACAGCAGTCACTCCATCAGCCCTCCATGAAATCCTTCCTTGAGAATGTCATACCCCACGCTACTCCTGAGCTGCAGAAAGGGCCATCACCAATCAATGCATTCAGCAGCTTCCCTATAGGTGGGTCTCCTGCAGTCTGTCAGTGCTTGTGTGACACAGACCCTACATTTCCCCTTGCCTGCCTCCTAAAACAGTGACTGTAATCCAGTCAGCACTTCCATTTTAGTGGAAGTACTAATTCTTTGTGGGGCTTACCCAGTTGCCCTTGTTCACCAAGGAGCTTTTCCCCAAGTACGCTCGTTCCCAGTGACTGTCTGTCACAGTGCTGAATGCTTTACAGTCCTAGGGAATGGTTGACTCTTTTAGTGCTTCTTTTATCCCATGGGTCCCTTGGGATCAAAGTGGTGCAAAGTCCTGGTTCCTGGAGCTAAAAAACTTTTAGAAGTAGAATCCATTCAAAGAATCCATTGATGTAGCCACATCTCTTTGGATTTCCACCATGATTTCCAATGACTAGAATTGCACAGGTAGAGTAAACTGTCAGTTTGCCTGTTAGTGGTTTTGCCTACGAAAAAACCATTTGGATCTGCATTTTTAAAGAATGGTTGTCTCATTTCAGGCAAAATGTCTGAATATTTATAAATACAAACATCTCCTGTTTCTTTCTCCCTATGTTTCCAGGCTTCTGTCCAATTTCTACTTCAGAAATTTCAGGCTTGTATATTTTCTCCTTTCTTTAGGTCCCTTTTTGATGCTATATTACACTTACCACAAGTGTTTACCATTTACCTCAGTTTCCTACCCCCATTTTTTTCCTCCCCTTCAGTTTTGCTTTTCTTCTCGCTTATTCTAGTTGGGTCTTTTCTGTTGGGCTGGTTTCCTTTGCATCCCCATTGCCTTTTGCAGAGAAGTTTGTTCCCTAGGGACTGCAGCTGACATCCCTGTGCTTGCAGGTGGAGTTGTGGAGCCAGCGGGGCAGTGCTGGCCCTGCATGTGCCACGCTGAGGTGGCTTGTGGCCAGTCCTAACTCCAGGCTGCTGCTTCATGGTTGCTGGTGATGATTGGCCTCAATGTCTAACTGTGCTTTCACTCCAAGGGCAAGGCATACAAATGAAGTTGTCTAGCTATTGCAGACACTGTGTTAGTTCTAAGGAAAGGAATTCTCTCCAAACTCCATGCTGGGGAATTGTATCCTGCCTGCCTCGGGTTCCTTTCTGTTTCATTCTTGAGCTGGAATATACTGTTACATAGCTGCCTTCTCTCCTGAATCACGGCCACGTCTCAGGAACCTGCAGTATGTGAAAGGTTGCTTTGAGATCCCCCAGGAATCTGCTGCAGTACACGTAGGAGTTCTTTGGGATCCCTCTGGAGTAACTGTATAGTGATACAAGCACATGGAGCCACACTCAGTCCTCATAAAAGCTTAAGGGAAAGAGTAGCAGTTTGCTGGAATTTCTTCCCACCTTAGTGAGGAATTTAGTCCAGATGCGTGCTGGTGTCACCCTCCCAGTGCGGTAGTGCAGCCGTGTGAGAGGGAGCCCAGTTTGCCCAGTTGTCTCCTGGACAATCCAGTAGGAATGTTGTTTTCTCCAGGTTCTCATGTCTGTCAGGAGACCCAGCAAGGACAGCAGGGAGGCTGTGTTTCCATTCCAGGGAAGGAATTTGTCAGGATTCACTAGATGCTCACCCAAAGCAAGAGACTGGGGGCTGGGATGTTCTCTCCCTGACCAGTCCTGCAGTCACATCTCCATTCATTATAAAATTAAGTATTTGTAATGATAAAAACAACCTTTTTCTGCCAAATAGTGAGTATAGCTGAACAATATGAAGTCTTCCACAATAGGATATGAAAAATTACTTCTGGGAAGAGAGTTTAAATTATGGATCATGTCCAGGGATTGGTGTCCACCCCTGAGCCTCCCATACAGGGTCTCCCATACAGGGCAGTGGCAGACCTGTGCCTGCCAGGGGCTGGCATTGGCCTGGTCAGAGCTATGCACCTCTGCCAGCCTGGGATCCTTTGAACCCTTCTCTGAGGTCTGGCCTCTGCAGCTGCTCCAGAGGTAGAAGGAAGGTTTCTGTGGTGCAGTCACTGCTCTGACAACAGCAGAGTGCCAGAGGGAGGTGTCAGAAATAGGATCAATTGGACTTTGCTTTTTTTCTGCTTGAGCTGTTGGTAGTTGTTACATTTTTTAAAACCCTCCTGTTCCAAGCACTTTGTGTAAGGCTTTTCTAGGAGAGGCTTTTCTGGCTTCAACTCCTGATTATGCCTTTAAGATAAACAACCCAAACCCCAGACAAACAAACCAGCTTCTCTATGGCTGTGAATGTCCACTCAGGAGCAAGATGAAGCCCTCGTTTCCAGTGCTGAAGGAAGGCGTTTCTAGGAGACATTTGAGAAGCTCCCTGTGTGTCTGTGGCCCCAGGTGAAACCATTGTAGTGGTTTATTTTCAGAAATAAAGTCATTAGATCTGAAGGGCTGGAAGAGTACCCAGGTATGGTTGTGAGTTCAGGATTCTTACAGACCCAGAAAGAGAGCAGGCAAAGTCAAAAAAGTGTGGGCACATTGTCAAAGCCCAGAACAGCTGGTTCTCCCAGGTATTTGGGTTGGTTTGGGTTGGCATTGTCTTGGTTCTCTGGGAGAGAAACATTTGGAAGTACAGACCACAGCTTAGAGCAGGCCAAGACAAGTTCTGTTTGCCCCGTATTTTAGGTATTTACATTTTAGTTTCTCTAACTTCCCAATGGCTTCTTCCGCTGACATTTTTGCATGAGGACATGAGCTGAGAACTTGGGAGTGCTTTGCATTGCTCAGCTTAGCTTCTGTCTGCAGTGAGTTCATGGAATTAAATGCTAGAACGTTCCTCAAAACCAGGGACTTGGAAGCATGACATAACCATAGTAGTGTGCTCTTCAGTGCTTATTGGGACAGCAGCGGTGACGAGCAGAAGCAGTTCAGTCTGTATTTCATAAGCTCTGTATGCTTTCAGGAATGAACTCAAACTTGAATGTAAACCTGGATATGAGCAGTATTAAAGAGCCACAATCTCGGCTGAGGAAATGGACTACAGTCGACAGCATTTCTGTGAACACATCCTTAGATCAAAACTCCAGCAAACATGGTACGTTCAGCGTGTCCTCGAGCAGTGGCACGTCACACTGTCGTGTTCTGGGTGCAAGGTGCAGGTTTGCTGTGTTTGGGCTATGGTTGTAACTCCTGTGTTGCTGTAGCTGTCACAGTTTGTTTTGTGTTGTCTGTGCCAACCTGCTGCTTGCCTTTCACAGCAGCCACAGATTTGCTGACTGTGCTTACAGAGTGATCTTGTGATGAGATTAGTAGAAACATTGTACAGAATTCCTTTTTTAACCAGACTTTTCTGTAAGTGTGACTGTTGCTACTAGTTTTACCTTAATCTCGAGTGGAATGCTTCATATATTTTTAAGCCAAAAGCTTTAGGTTTTCAAGTTTTCTCTCCCACCACCCTGCTGCCCTAAGGCGATTTTTGGGGATTTACCACATTCTGGGCATGGCTGACATTTTTACTGACAGGTTTTTGGTTATGAATGTCTTTGTTTGCCTTCTGAAATTGGGGAGAACTTAGAAGGGCTAGACTGGTACCATTGCTGTCCTTAGTTTTAGAGGAGATGGACTTGGTTGCTTTATGTTTCATTCCAGTAATCAGGATTCATATGACATTTCAACTGTTTCAGTTGCTTGAAATCTCATCCAGTTAAAATTTGAGTCTATAGCCCAAAGATTCTGTGTCTAAAGATAGTTATAAATGTCCCCAGTCTCCTGTTACTGTTCAGTCTCAGATTGTTGGGGTATTTTTAGATGTGTCAGCTGCTTTGCTGCTCTGAGATGACTTTGCTGCTGTAGCATGTAGTGACCATACCCTGGAGCTGAACCCCATCCAACTGTTACCACAGGCAGGGGTGGTGTTCCTTTAGCTGCAGGTGATGTTTTCCAACTAGTACTAGGAATTTCCATATTGCATGGAATCCCTAACTCCCTCAGAACTGTAGCAGAACTGGCTTTGCTGTCTGATACCTTTTAAACCATTCCGTGCTCTGTCTCCAGGGATTTTTAAATTATATATTTTTCCCTCCCATGAATAGGAGTAGAATAAACAGACCTCTGCAGTAACTAAAGATTCTTCACATGCTGTAGCAGTTTGTTCTTAGAGCCCTCCCACCACAGAATCCATTCACTACCCCCTTTACCCAGGTGGGGTCCCACAGAATGCTCTCACCTCTGGAGTTAATACTTCAGTTCAATAGATGTTACATTGGACACATGTACTTTCAATGAAAGGATTCCATGGAACATTATTCTTACAGCTTTCTCCTGAGTTATTCAGGCACATTTAATTTTAGGTTTCCTATATAACTTTCTATATAAGAAGACAGTGAGCTGCCATATATTTTATTAATGATTTAGAAGGGCATGATTTTATATATATTTATATAGGGATATAAAAACTGGCTTTGAAAAATATTTGACCGCTATTTGTGTTTGTTTTTTTTTTATTCAGGTGCTATTTCAAGTGGTTTTAGGCTGGAAGATTCTCCATTTGTTCCTTATGACTTTATGAACAGCAGTAATTCGCCAGCCAGTCCCCCTGGATCCATTGGGGATGGCTGGTCCCGTGCCAAATCGCCTAATGGCTCTAGCAGTGTTAACTGGCCCCCAGGTACAGCTCCCCTGCCCTCCCCCTGATGGGTCCCCTGGGTTTGTCCTCGGTTCCTTGGGTGTGCCATGTGGAGGGGACAGGAGCCAGCCTGCAGAGGAGCCTGAAGGATGTTCTTAGCAGATGGAAATGGAGAGCAGGAGTTCAGTTGTACAGAGAGAAGTGTATCTGCCTGGGGTGATGGGAGCAGAGAAACTAGAAATTAGGTGAATAAAGTGAAGACTAAATTAAGTTAAAGGTTTGGGATTTTTGGTCATTAAGAGATGTATTGTTTAGACAGCTGTTTCCTGTTTTAAAAAATAATCAAAATAAGCTTCTTTTGTGCATCTGTATTCCTAGAGTTTCGCCCTGGTGAGCCATGGAAAGGTTATCCAAACATCGACCCCGAAACTGACCCTTACGTCACTCCTGGCAGTGTCATAAACAATCTCTCAATTAATACTGTGCGGGAAGTTGACCACCTCAGGGACAGGAACAGTGGTAAGCTCAGCCTGATTAATTTGTGTAACCTTCCCTCAGTCACAGTGACTCCTCTCGTGGAGATGTTTCCTGCTTGCTCCTCTCCTGGGCTGTCCCCTGTGCTGTGGATTTGGGATGTGTTCGCTGCCTGCTTCCCTCCTGGTTTATCTGCTGTGCTGTGCCTGTCACAGCTGCCGAGCTCACCCTTGGCTCAGCTTGCTTGCTGATGCAGTGCAGCAGCTATCCCAGGAATGTGGGCAGAGGAGCTGTGCTCTGCATCCTGATGTCAGCTGTGCACACCCAGAGTGTTTGGAAGCAGCGCAGCCATGCAGGAATGTAGAGCCTGTGCTCTCTGTGAGCGTGGGGTGCTCCTGCTGCCACCGTGTGCCTGTGCTGTGGATGGAGGATGGGGCCTGAGGAGTGCAGGACCCTCTCCTGAGTGTGCAGTGTGTTCAGGCTGGACCACAAACCACGCCTTTCAATCCTGCTGCATTTGTGACATGCTGTGACTGACTCTGCCTTTGTTACAGGGTCATCCTCATCTTTGAACACCACGCTGCCTTCAACTAGTGCCTGGTCATCCATTCGTGCCTCCAACTACAATGTTTCCCTCAGCAGTACAGCACAAAGCACTTCAGGTGACGTCTGCTTGTATTGCTCTGACCTGGCTCCTTCCCCTTCACTTGATTCAGGGGGATCCCAGATGTTAATAAAAGCAGTGCCAAGGTCTCCCCAGAGTGGTAACTTCACTGATTTCAAAGCAGTTATTTTGATTTTACTCTAATTTAGCAACTTTTCTTTGCAGTGTGGTGACAGTTGCAGCACCATGGTGATTGTGGTTGTCTTTTGTGTCTTTTAGTAGCCAGAAACAGTGATTCCAAATCAACGTGGTCTCCTGGATCAGTCACTAACACCTCTCTGGCTCATGAGCTGTGGAAGGTCCCTTTGCCACCCAAAAGCATCACTGCTCCGTCCCGCCCACCTCCAGGGCTGACAGGCCAGAAACCGCCCTTGTCCACTTGGGATAATTCCCTTCGTCTGGGTGGAGGATGGGGAAATTCTGATGCCAGATACACCCCTGGTAAGGACGTCCCACTGTGCCTGGCGGGGTGTGTGGTTTGTTTCCAAGCTGGGGAGTCTCCTGTGTGTCTGGCTGGATAATCTGTCCCTGGAGGATACCAGGTGTACTGTTGGCCTTGCCTAAAGCTGGTGCATATAGTGCACTGCAG